>NC_136638.1:19040033-20392533 GCF_949748355.1 Melanostigma gelatinosum
ATTGTCGTTTTCTGAATGTGCATTTATTATCTTACTGTAAAAAAGCTGTTGACACTTTGCTATTCCTATGCTGTGATTATATTTTGTCATACATATTTTTTACCACCAGTCTCTCTCTCTCTCTCTCTCTCACACACACACACACACACACACACACACACACACACACACACACACACACACACACACACACACACACACACACACACACACACACACACACACACACACACACACACACACACACACACACACACACACACACACACACACACACACACACACACTCTCTGCACCCAAATATTCACAGTGACCACTTTTGATAGAATGTCTAAATGCTGAAAATAAAAAAAAACATCCCGAGGGCATATTTTAAATATAGACTCTCTGGTATGCCAGTGGTTTTTGTGTGCGTGTGTGTGCGTGTGTGTGCGTGTGTGTGCGTGTGGTGAGATCATGTGTGATGGCACAGAAATGATTCCCTGGCTTCTATGTGTTTGTGACTTTGAACCCCTCTGCGATTTTATCTTTTTTACTTTTTGAAATGAGGTTGAATAGGAAGGAAGAACTTGATGTTAACAGAGCCTGTTGTTTAATGCATTCACTGAAGTTATACAGTATCTTGTTTATAATTGGATGGCAACTCTTTTAACAACGTTGTATAGAGAGTTGCAAAGATAAAAGAGCTGCTGGTTTCTGAAGTTGGTTTTAAGAATAAGAAACACAGGACTCCTCCAGATAATCTCACAATCATAAAGGTTTTCGTCTGGACCACATGTTTACATTTGTGAGAAATCCTGTTTAATGCACTTTATGGTGGTCTCAGCCACCATTGACATTAAAAATACCAATCGAAACAGTTGATGGTGAAATCTAGATATTATATTTAGAAAAACCTGACTCAATAAAACCAAAACAAAGAAGAACAGATCTTCGTATGTCGTTTCTATCGCGACATCAAAAACCAGCGGCCAAACTGCACGAGGGCAATATTTACGTCAGTTGGACGACGCTTTATGTTCTGAACTTTGCATGTGGGAGCGAAGCTGAAGCAAACAGCTGGTTTACTATCAGGGAGAGGAAACAACACGCAGAGCTCGTAAGAAAGTCTGTCACGGACCAGAAGATTAGAAAACACTAATATTCATTTCATGTATTTAATTCACACAGTAGTATACAAAAATAGGCTTTACCATGTGGTTATGTATTATATAGAACATTTATTGATATTGTTCTATATATATATATATATAGTTATCGAGATATGAAATGACCTCTATCAGAATAGAAGATTTTGGCCGTATCGCTCAGCCCTATGAGGCTTCAATGTTTTTAAATTGACGGGCGATACGTCCATCTTTACTGAGAAGATTGTCTGAGTGACTTCAGCTGTTTAAATACAAACTGTTCTCCAGCCATTGAAGTAAAATAGTTTATTCTAAGCCACAGTGAGAATGCAGCCTCACTGTGTGTGTGTGTGTGTGTGTGTGTGTGTGTGTTAGGGCTCGAGCTGTGGTGAGGCTCCCTCCCACCAGAGTAAACTAGCCCCAGCATCTGTTAGTCTTTTCCACTTAACTACCCCTTGCTATATCCAACCTGTACTTATCCCACGGTAGAGCGCCTTGCTCTGCCTCACACTGAGTCCCACTGTCCTTGAGAGGAAAGTCTATCGACCCCCGCTCACTCACTCACACAACATAAACCATGGCAGAGCCTTTCACCTTGATAGGGAGTGTGCATACAGACCCTGTAGGCATCAAAAGCACACCCATGCATCCAAACATCCGGCCTGTATAACCTCCATTTAGCCAAATCTGTCATGGTTCATGGCTCTGGTTCTTCCCATACTGACCAACACATGTGAGAGAGCCCTTGATAACGGTTGTAAAATGTTCTTGAGGATGACGGAAAGCAATTCTCTCTTTCTCACATGCACCTTGTGGTCCGTGTCAAACATAGCTCACATTACAGGTCTGGACGAGACTTTATTCGTCACACAACTCGATTGAAATCGTTCCTGTGTATTTCTGGCAGTTGAATTAAAATACAGCTCCCGGGGCAGCATGACACCATAAACGCAAAAATAAAAAGGTTTTACAAGCAGCACAGCGATAATGAGACACAGGAGTAAACAGGAGATACCGATCTTTGGCCGCAGCGTCATTGAAGCCATGTTATCCGAGCAGTCAGAGAGTTCTACTTGAGGTCCAACTACAACAAAGCATCTGACCTCCATGGTCAGCTCAGCAGTGCGGCCAGCTCAATACGATGAAGAACAAACAATGTAAAGGCTTTTTTATTGTGTGCTATACTGTGACTTTTTATTACGTACTTACCTGTGATTGTTTTTGTCACTTACTGTACTATAACGTTTATGATATACTGTCTGACTACCTTTCATTACATACTATTCTATGACTTTTTATCACGTATTATAACTTATCACACGATATACAATGAATCTTTGACATACGATGACTTTTTTACTTTCTATACTTGATGTTACACTTTACAGTGTCTGAACTATAATTCATGAATTTTAGGTATTTAGTCTGAAACTGAACTGTCTTAATAACAGTGAGCAGCAATTCAAATATCCACCTCCCTTTTATTGTGTATAAAGAAGAATTAAAAGACAACGAGAGATAAATAACATCCTTTGTGGGTCAGAAGTCAGACTCATATTAATGCGTCGTGATCGGCACATCAACATGCTGCCATGTGAATATCTTTCTCCTTCCAGCCTTCTGTCAACAAATGACAAAATATGTGGGTGCCTGAATGCGAGTGTGGATTCAGTCAGTTACTTATTTTGGCCGCGGTCGAGGGCAGAATGCCACGCTGGCCTCTTGTCGTTCCTGGTTCTGAGTGAGCAGGAACTGAATGTTTATGTCATCCATCAAGAGCCGAGTTCACTCCGGACTTTCAGGGTTCAGGTGTCGGGTCATTTTAAATCTCCTGCTCGCCAGTGTCCCAATTTCACACTGTATATTTATTGTATACATTGAGTACTATATACTAACAGTTTTTATCATGTTTTTTGCAGTTAGTACAGAAGCAATTCTTTCCTTTTTTACACTAGAATGAAATTTTACAATACATCAAAATGAAATTTGACCATGCCACTGGTAATTAAAGGTTTCAGAGAGAACCCCAGGGGAAACCCAAACATCTTTAGAGTTTATATGTTTATATATTTTTATTTTACAGGCTGTATTTGTAGCTGGAAAATGAAATGCACGGTTGGAAGAAGTGTGAAGGATGAACTCACTCAAAAACAACTTAGAATTTGTGAGTCGTATGAAAGTAAACAGGTTTGGTCAACATCACGACAGGCTTTGTACATTTAAAGGTGCCCTGTGGAGTTTTTTTACTCACCAAAACGTATTGTGTGTATCATTTTGTGCGTCACGTTGAATGCATTCATTTCCTGTATTCTTTACAACCATTTTGACTCGCTTGTCTTCTCCTTCACTGCCTTTGTTGGCACATTAGTGTCTTTCTTGAAATGTTACCGAAAGTCGACACAATAATATAAAAAAAAAAAAATCACAAAGACATGTGAACAGGCTAGCCCTGTTAAGGTTCATGTCAAATAGAAGTGTGTGTGGAGAGAAGTCTGGTAATCATCACTTTAATGTGTCACTTTAAGACATTCTGAGGCGAACAGGGTTCAACTGAGGACAGACGGTATCGGACTGAAAAGGTGTACAAACAAGCTCAAAACGTAGACACAGCTATTTATGTGGCAGAGGGCTTTAGTCTTTAAAAATAACACAAACTGTATCAACCAAGAGGAGAAGTGGTCACAAGCAGAACCATGAGTGATGTATGGACTCTTGATATTAAACTTAATAAACATCACAAACCTTAAAAATAACCTGAGTGTTGCTTTAATAGCCCGGAACACTTATATCCAACGCGAGCACACAAAGATGCTTATCATGGCGTACACAGCACGAGAGTAATACGCAGCACTTAAAGCCTTCAGGAGCAGTTTCATGAACCAGCGGTTGTTAGTTACCTGCTTCACTCTCAAACAACTGGTAGCCTCGTGTGACAGCGTCACACAGTGACCCTGGTCTGTTGCTTTGCTTTGATGATAATGTGCTGATGTAATGGTTTTAGGTTCTCCACCCTCTGCAGGGTTTTTCCCCGGGAATGTTTTTAGCCGAGGTGGTAAGCCACCCAGGACGCGTTGTGTCTTGTGATGAATTTTATTTGTAGATGATTGAATGAAAAAAATGCATTAACTGTGTTAAAAACACCTGTGCTCTCGTCCCTTTTAATGTTGTATTTCATAAAAAGGTAAAAAAAAACGCTCTGAATTTGAAGCTATTAGTCAAGTAGCCGGGAGTTCGTCTCACAAAGACAACATAAATCCGAGAATTAATTGTGAATATATCTGCCGAGAATCGATTGAGCTCAGAAGCGGAAAGACAGACAGATCACAAAGTAGATAAATGTGTGTGATGATGTGACTCGTGACCTCTTATAACCTCTGAAACTTGTGGCCAACGGTTTACACACAAGGCGTGGTCGATTTGGAAAGGGTGCTGATTCCCTGGTTTGAAAGGCCTCTTTATCGCTCCCTTTACATGTATTTTGGAGAATGTAGGTACAACCTGGCAAAGTCGTTCAATCCACCATTTTAGTCCAGATTAAGACGTCTCAACAACTACTGGATGGATTACCATGAAACAGGCATTTCATGATGGTTAATCTCCACAGCTGTTGATTGCATTGCCATAACATTTGGGTCACACATCTATGTCCCCTAGAATGAATTGAAACAGCCGCACTTGTGCGACATATTTCTGGCATTCGCCGCCACGCCCGTTAGGCGAGCGCGTGGACGTTCATCGGAGCTCACTGGGACTTGCTCGATTGATAAAAGATATCAAGAGTACGCCGCAAAATTGAGCTCAGTTGTTGGCACAAATAAGTCACGGTTATAATCAGGTGATGGAAATTGTCTCGGTAAAGTCACCCGACGTCGCTTGCATGGCTGGAGAGTCTTGTTTTCTGTTCTCTGAAGCAAGTTTCAGTCATTCAGTCTGGAGTATGATTGGTTCATGTCTTCTCATCCTCATGTCTGTTGCCAATCAGTCATCTATTGTACAGCCCCCATTGAGGATTCCGTGTCCCGAACAGATTTCCATAGAGCTTTGTCAGAGCACAAGTAGAAAGAGGTTTCTGGCACAACTTCAAAGTCTCCAAGTGTTGTCGGAGTTTTAACCTCCTCAGATAAAGTGAAACTTGTGGGCTGACTTTGTGAGGCTATAGCCTTCAATACAAAACAATCTCCTGAAACATCAGCTTTATTTACGATGGTTAGAATTGCATGTTGTACACACTGTCTATTCTAAAGTGGTCAAAGTGTCACGTCATCGAGCTGAACCCACATCTTTAGGACTAATGTGTTCTGTCACACCTCGACTTCGGCACCATGTTGCGAGTGTGTTGGCTGTCAGAGTGACGGACCTGAACCCGTCCGGTTCTCTGATCGAGGCAAGTCTGAAAGAGGGGATTCTGGAGGCGGTGTGGGGGGATTGGAAGGCGGCCGCATATCACTGCTGGGCCTCCTCACCTGCAAGGGGCTCCACTTGTGCGACAGCTGCCTCCTCATGCTCCTCCTCTTCGGCTTTCGTGGCCGTCTCCTCCTCTCCTCGCTTCCTCCTGGCTGGGCGCGGTCGCTCAGCGTGTCCGAGGACTCGTCGATGTACGCCAGATTCTCTCCGAAGAAATCCAGCAGCTGGCAGCTGGGTGAGGAGGCAGCCTGGAGGGGATGGGAGGGAAGCAGGATTGTGTGGCGAGAAGGAGGAAGAGGGGAGAAGCGAGGGTGCAAACCAGGAGCAGGAGTGCGTCTGTGGTTAGTTTTGGCTTCAGATACACATTTCTCTGCTGGAATCAGATTGTCTTTCTCTTGTGCTGCGTTCATGTATGCGGCTCTCGCTCCTCCCTCCTCCATGTTGCTGACTGTACAGTAGGGCTGGAACTTGGGGAGCGCCAAGAGGGACGAGGAGACTGAGGAAACGTCTGATCTGGAGTCAAAAGGAGACTCGGACCCAGAGAGGGATCCTCCTTGCATGGCTGCACCTGCTGAGTCCAGCTCTAAGGTGGAGTGGGCCACAGGGAGGGAGAACGAGCGGGCCAGCAGGGGAAGGAACGGCCTGCCCTCCACCTGCAGACCCACAGCGGGGTCAACTCTCAACGCAGGCACCGCCCTCGGGACCGTTCCACCTCCAGCGGCACCGACCCTTTGCCTGGACTTGGCCACAAACGCCCTCTCAAGAGACGAATGGGCCTCCAGCCGGCTCATGGAGCTGGACAGGCCGGCCCAGCGGTTCGGCAGGTGTCCATTCTCAGATCCTCCTCGAGCCAAGTATCCCAGAGTGCCCTGGGCTCCCCGTCGGATGCGGCGACGCTCACTGCGTTTCCAGCGCCGGCGCTGCAAGAGGAAAGGGTCGTTGAACTCCAGGGGGTTTGGGATGCGGAAGTCCATGGACATGTTCTGAATATTCTGAGTCCAGTCTGTAGCATGGGCCCTCAACTCCTCCATCTGAGAGACAGAGCGGGAGATGGGGAAAAAGATGAACCTCTAACCAGGATTAAGTGCTGCTCCTCTTCTTTTGGTGCACATTACTGGCTCTCTAGTATCATACATCTCTCACCTCAGCGCGGGTCCTCTTAGACAGCACCTTCAGCCAGTTGCCTATCATGGTGAGGATGGAGGCAAAGTAGGCGAGACCAAACACTATCCACAGCCACACCAGAGGCTTGAAGAACCAGCCGTCGTCACGACCACCTGGACACAGAGAAAGTGGACTTTTAGTGCGATGCCATGGCCCCCAGAGATGCAGGAGTCTCCTCTCTGTTGCCCCGTCACAATAATCACAAGTCAGAGTCTGATACAGAGCAGACCTGGAGCAGAGAGGGAGACGCTTCATGAACATGGGTGACCTGGGCGAAGGGCAATTACTCTATCCGCCAGACCAGTGTTTCAACCTTTAAACATGACACCTTAAGTCATGCTCGTATTATTGCACACAGCTTTTGTACACGCTCTTCCATTTTTGGGTGTTGAGTTGAAACTAAAGAATATTTTCATTATCAATTAATCTGCTGATTATTTTTCCATGAATCATTTAGTCTATAAAATGAACCATCATGATTTCCCAGAGCCCAAAGTTTGTTTTGTCTGACCAAGAAAAGCCCGAGAGATATTTAATTCATAGGTATAGGACCAATAAAGTAGCAGTTATTCACATCTGAGAAGCTGGAAGCAGATCTTGAATGTATTTTAGCTTGAAAGCATTTGTGATAATCAATTGTCACAAATGTTTCTGAATATCTTTAAGCAGATCAAATCACTGGTTTCAGCTGTTTGTCTACATGTGTGGTATGATAAACGGACCCCGACTTTGACTTCAGACTGCTGCAACTAAAGATAGCAAATAAATGTAGCAATTTAAATAAATAAGTATCAATTATACAAGAAAAGTCAGAAAAATTAAATAAGTTTGCACTGCACTGCTTGACGTAAGTCATGAGGTTGCGTGTAACTTGGTGTGTGTGTGTGTGTGTGTGTACCTGGTACGTAGTCTCCAAAGCCAACAGTGGTGAGAGTGATGACCACAAAGTAGAGCGACTCCAGAAATGTCCAATCCTCCACTTTCTGAAACACAACTGTTGGCACGGCGAGGAAGATCAGACAACCAATCAGGATGGAGAGAACCGCTGAGATCACACGCACCGTGGTCGGCCTGACTTTACGCTTCTGAGAGAGAGGATAGCGGCGAATACAGAGGCAGAATGAATGAGAATGAATGTCTGATCGACCGAAGAAAGAAAAGTTGATCTAGTCATCGACTTAGAAGTTTTATTTTCACTGGTTTTACTGTCTCAGGTCAAATGCAAACTTCTTCTTCCATGAACAGTGCTCATTGGTGTGACAATCATTTCAGATAAGAGTCAATTAATGCTGAATGATTTCCTCAGTCCCATTCACCTATTTTTAATGTAAGTATGACAACTGAGTGTTTGTGACAGCGGGTTTCTTTCTTTGCCATTTATTTTCAAGGGAAACGTGTCCTCTTTCTCAGCTACCACTGACATGGTGCCCTTGAGCAAGGCTCCCGTGTACCTGCTCAGGGCTGCAGCTACAGTATGTGTAATTGCAGAGAAGCTGAAATTTGCCAGTGCTGACAGCATGCAAATAACCAAATTATCACTTGCAGAGACAATTTACAATTTCGTTTTTTTGTGCCTTTTGAGGAGGCAGCAGCGATTTTTAGCTGCTTTATTTAGCATTTATATATTGTTCCTTCCTTTAAAACAATCGGACAAATTGAAAATCCCTTCTTCCATGACAACAGGAATATGAATCAACACCAGCAGTAGCAGTGGTTCACATCCAGGTCGTGGGTTCTAGCCTGGTTCTTAACCAGACGATCAGAGATTATTGATTATTGTTTGAAGCTGTGATTCACACAAGGTGTAAATCGAACAGGTTTGGTTCCTGGACAGACCATTCTCACCAGGAAGAGGGTCTCAATCTTTGCCACAGCTCTCCGCAGCACTGTGCCCATGTGGTCACCCACTCCAGCCAGCAGTATGCCAAACATGGGGATCCCCACCAGGGCGTAGCACACACAGAACAACTGGCCGTACCACGTCAGAGGAGATAAGTTGCCAAAACCTGTTAGAAAGTTGAAAAAAAAACACAAAGACCATCAATTAAAATTAATATGCAAGACTATGAAGACTCCTTTTCTATCACCAACTTCCATTTACAACAGACCTGAGACCCAATTCTGAGATGTCTTTTGGACTAACATGAGGTAGAGTTCATTGCACATGGACTTTAGACGGCTAGTATCAAAGAGGAATGAAAAACAGAAAATAAATATGTACAGTTAAATGTCATAGTATGTCAAAAAAAATGTAAATGTAAAAAGTCACGCTTTAGTATTTCATGAAGAAAACTATAGAAAAGTCATAGAATACTTTCATAAAAACTAATTTTAAAATATGTCATGAAAATGTCGTATATATTTTTTTTAATTAATTGTAAATGTCATGAAAAATATCAAGTAATAAAAAAGTCAAGGCAGACTACGTTGAAAGAAATCATAGTATGTCAAAAAAGTCACAACTAAATTGTAGTATAGTATGTTAAAAAAGAAATAAAAACGTCAGTATTGTGAGTACAATATGATTGTAAAAGTTTCAAAAGTCATAGTATAGTATGTCATAAAGAAGTTTTGTATGTATGATATAGAATGCTACAAAAAGTCACAGTATAGTAGGTTGAAGAAAGTCATGGAACAGAATGTGAGAAACGAGTGTCATAGTATGTACTGTACCTATGGTGGTAATGATGGTACCACAGAAGAAGAAGGCTGACGCCAGGTCCCAGCGGGAGGTGAAGTTGGCAGAAAGGTTGTTCACATCGAGTCCCGACTCCACCGCAGACACCACTCTCTGCAGGTGAGGTATGTCATTTACTCGCCCCACTTAACTTACAGCACAAGTATATCCTTTATTCATGTACAATTATCTCAAACAATCCAATGCATCAATGCAAAAGGATGGTAGTAGATGGAATTTTGTGCGAACTCATATTTTGAATTGAATATTGTGCAAAGATTGAAAACGATTTGAGATTGGCAAGTGCAGCCCAGAGTCTTCTGAAATAAACCTGACTTACTGAAATAAACCTGGTTTAACGTTCACTTGTGTCTCAAGTTTAATCAGAAAGAGCAGAAACAGAAAAGAAAACCTTTATCTCTGTGGTTAAAACAAGTCTTAAAGCTTTTATAAAGTATTTACAGTTAGAGCGAGTAAGTGATGAGAGCGTGCTTAGTGTGTCCATTGATACCTTCACAAGCTTGTAGAAGTCCAGCTCGGTGACACAGGAGTTATTATAAAGGAAAGTGTTCTTGGTAGCGAGAAGGTCTTTGTATGCCAAATTCTCCTTGGGGAGCTCCAGGGTTCCAAAAACAAGCGCTCCCATCACCAGGTACAGCATGACCCCAATCAGCAGGGCCAAGAGGGTGGTACACCGCATTTTCTCCCCGTCGACCCCCCTGCCCCTCCAGGGTTACAGGGTCAGAGCTCCGAGGCCAGGCTCTCAGTCAGGATACACCGGGGCACAGCTGGCTATAAACAGGAAGTTCCTTTTGAGAGGTGCTGCATGTGTGAGCACGGAAATAAGCAAGCGACACAAGTGTTCGTGGAAGGCCGACACACATTAACCACCTTTATTTATACATCTGTGCGTCAAACCAAAGAGACGGTCACGGACAGGAAAAGTCAGAAGTTAAGAGCCGACGAAGCGTAAAGTAGACTTCTGCACATCTTACAGTAGTCACTGTTGGTTTAACAGTGATGTCCAGTGGTGTTGAAGGAGTGCTCCAGAAACCTGTTTTTGTACTCCTCCATTACAAGCTATGAGCTCACAAAAGAAAGTCTCTTGAGCCCTTTCTCAATGTTCAAGCCCACACTGGGGAAACTGCATTTCCCATAGTGCAGTTTGATATCGTCTTTCACTGTGATGCGTTCATGTCAATGTCCAAGATGTAATTGCAATTGGAAACTCTCTGAAAGCTCGGATATATCTGACTTGGCACTTGAAAATGAACTGATTTATTATTGCACTGCTGTAACACCGTCAGACTCACAGCGGACAGTTTAAAATCAATGCAGGAGAAGAAGAGATATCGTCTTTGTGTTCAAAAACTGTCTCCCATAATGCACCATGAATATGGTCAGATTCAGTTTGTTATGCCAGTAGCTGATAATGGAGAAGTCAGGGGCAGCACAGCAGGTCTGGTCAGCTCACTTCTTTCTGACTCTACACCACTTCTAGTCTTCAACCCCAACTGCCTCAAGTGACATCATTTGAGGCAATTTACCAGACTTCACACAGGTTCCTCTGGAGACACAAAACGGTTTCATACACCTCTTTCACTCCCTCAAGACCTGTAAACAGACTTGTGTGTAAGATCAGTGGAGTTCCTCTTAGTTGATTAAACATTTAATGGATATGATGCAGCAATGTTGAAAGAAACTATTCTCCGTGCACTCTTTTAAACTCACTTTTATGATACAGAATGTTTTATGAAACAGTACCTTAGCTCCACAAATCAGGCGACAGAGAAATCTCCTCTTTCTTCTGTATCTCTGCTCGGCTTTCTCTCTGGTTCTCCTGTCGTCAACGTTCAGGAGTGAAGGATTGTGGGTCCATTTCCTTCTCCTTCATGCCACTTGGAAGACTTAAGCACAACAAACTGCAGAAACAAACGCATGCATGTAAAAGTGTAAATGTAGGTTACAGCGTAGGTGAACAGAACCGCTACAAAGTTGGCACATTTACCCGTTCCTCTTAGTTTGAGCATTGAATAAGTGTTCCCACTGTAGAGACTGTGTCATAATAATCAGGGCGGGACCGACACACTCCAGGCCACCCGCCATCGTTCTCACAAATGATTACACTCTGCCAAAACTCCAAACATACATCTCGACATTAATCGAAAACATGTTTATCGCTTATCTTCATTTGGCTTCTAATGCTTTCTTTGAACTGTGTTTACTTTTGACACACACACACACACACACACACACACACACACACACACACACACACACACACACACACACACACACACACACACACACACACACACACACACACACACACACACACACACACACACACACACACACACACACACACACACACACACACACACGAGCTTCTCGCTCTGGGTAAGCCGCCCCTGGTCGTCTCCACCATCACAATGTTCTGACATTTCCCAGCCGACTGTCAGCATTCTGCACTAATGGACCGTTGGCTTTGGTTCGTGTGGACCGTCTCGCTCTCTGCCCCTGGCTTCAACACTGACAGATATTATGAGTTATTATCACTGTCTAAACCTGCGCTGGCATATTTTGATATTTTGCTAAGATACTAAGTGAGAGGGGCTTAGAAAGAGCAGAACCGTGGCTGACGGGCGGCGATCGACGGTAATCTTAAGTTAAACAGTGGAGGCAGGTGAGGGAAATGAATCATGAGGTGAGCTGTTTGAAAAGACGCACGCGGCTGGTTGAAGATGTACATTCCGTCTGTTCTCAGGTCTGCATATAATTCAGGTGTGCAAGACAAATCTGGCCAAAGAGGGATGAACTACAGAAACTAAAATAAGAATAAAAGCAGCCGCAAACATTCTTCTCCACGTGGTTACTCGCTCGGGTAACGGTCATCTTTGGAAAAAACAAAACATTTGTTGACTAGAATTACATGTTACTTAGTCTGCAGATTGCAAACAAAAGGATTGCACACTTGTTTTTGCATAGCTAATATAAGATACAATAAAAAAATAAAACCTGAACCATTTCCTTATATGATGCAATAATAATGTTTTCTATATTTTGTCACCTTCATTAAATGTGTAAACTCAGTTTGTGACAAAAGAAAGGGTTACCATTATTTATAATATCATATTTGCAAATACAGAAGTGAGATCTGTGAGGCTCCAAACCACCATGAAGTAAAGTGAATGTAAATTAAAGCTACTGGGGTCGTATCTATGAAGGCCTATCGGTTACACTGAACATTCTTATCACGAAGAAACTTCTTGTTTTTTTGGGGGAACAACCGATCACACGTCTTTAAAAGAATGCTTCACAGCTCCTCACGAAGGCGAAAGTTTCGGTCCCTTCCTCGCTGCTCGGGGAAGTTTCCTTAATCCCTCCTACGCTCGGACTCCTCGCTAGAAATGTTGAGGCTAAGTTAGGAGCTCTGCGAGAGAAGTCTGTGCCGACAACCCTCCAGAGAAGAGCACGACTGTCTGTGGATCAGGACGTAGTGTCCACTTGACAATTTGCAGTGCTGGGAGAAAATAAAGCTTCTGTAGATGTGATTACTCTTTCAGTGAGCAAACACTGACGTCAGCGAGAGATCACAGGTTACAACTATTGGTTCTCTGGTTTTATGCTCTGGGAAAGAACGATCCTCAACAATAATGATAGCACTGTTTGTGCAACAGAGGTCGCATAGAAAAAGATAAACGGGCTGACATTTTCATCTGAGGCTGTAAATGTCATTTTCAATCAAATGCTTATCAAATGCAGCCACGCCCCTAAAAACACAGATGTCAGAATCTTAAAATATAGTCTGAAGCTTCCTTTCTAAATGTTGCACTTAAATTACTGTGCCGTCTGTGTCAGGGTTCAGAGGCTGTATACTGGCAGGAATGTTGGCGGAAGGGATTGATCATCTCTTTTTAAATCGGTGTGACGGTCTGCTACTATACTTGGTAACCTATAGTTAAAAAGAAAAGGCAGAAGCCACACATGCAAACTGGATCTAAAACCAAGCAGCATGAATCATCAAAAAAATACACAATTCTGCTTCGAAAGTGACAACAACTAACAGTCTCGTCACCAAAAAAACTTCTGTTATAACTCAGTAACCCGCCAGAACGAAATTATTTTTTGCATGTCTTACCTTCAGTTTGGAGAATGTTGCTATCCAAGTTGGTCTCGTGTGCCGTTCTCTCACCATTCAGCGACGAGCTCTGTGTGAGTGTGTGTGTTGTGAAAGTGCATGTGTGTTTTCTCCTTGGAAGGTGTTTCCCCATTCTCGTGACCCTACATCACTCTGACAGAGGAGAGCAGATCGTAGGAGGACCAGATGTGGGAGGAAGAGGAGGAGAAGAAAGGGACATGGCATGTGAAGTCCATTACAGCGCAGCAAGTGTGATTTAGTGCCGTCACTGCAGAGGAAGAGCAGAGGGCCTCGGAGTTTCCTGGGCTGGACGTGGGGGGGCTTAGCCCTCTAAATCCTCGCCTTTCCAACCTCTGTCTTTCTTGGGAAGTAAAAAGAGACACTTGTTTCTTCAAAGTCAGACTTATCGTGCACACAATTTTTCTTGCGCTTGAGGAGGATTTTCATCATGAAGATAAAACGGACCGTTAAGGTTGGAAAGCCCGACTCGTCCATCGCCTCTTTAATTCTTTGATCCTCCTTTAAAGCTTTCAGCACCTTCTCAGCAATGTGTTCATGACCAAGAGGCAAAGGCAAGCACTCCGAGGCTCTCCTCATTGGACCACGGCGCTCCTTTAGACTCAAATGTCCAGCAGCAGCAAACACCTCTAATGTGAAATCATGATCGACAGTAAACAGCCTAGCTTCTCAGACTCAACGGCGCTCAAAGACAAATAAATCCACGAGAGACAACGGTTAAATTATGAGCACGCCTTTTATTGTAGCTGCAAACACAACAACAGGAAAAAAAAGGAGAAAAAAAATAAAAAATAAAAAAAATAAATCACATGAAAGATCCCAGAGATCCCAGAGCTCCCAGAGCTCCCAGAGCTGAAAGGGAGGGGAAGTGTGTGTGTGTTGTGTGTGTCGGAGGGGGGGGGGGGGGGGGCAATGGCATCGAGTCACGACAGTCCAGTCTGTTCTGGCCGAGTCAGGGCCAGAAGAGAACGACTCCACCACCAAATAAAATGTAAACATAAAAGAAGAAATCACTCCACACTTTCAACACCAACAATGAAATCATCGACTGAAAGCCAGCTCAGCTTTTAAGGAATAGGTTCGCATTTTTTCAAGTGTGTCTCAAAACAATACTCGCATCCCAATATGTGTAGAAAGATTTAATGGTCACGAAGTAAACTTTCTTGAATTAATTTCAGCATTTTTAAATCAGCGACAAAACCCACAGTTATCATGAGACTTCAGTTAGTTCATCCTTTTTGTGTGAAAAATCCCTCTTCGTGTTAGTATTCAGAACTCAGCAAGTAAACACTGATTAGTGGGTGTGACGCAGCTCCTCACTAATATTTAAACTCCACTGTAGTTGGTGGACAGTTATCAGACAAGACTCGATGGCACAAATACGCCTCTGGAATAAACTGTGACCTTATCGTCCCATGAGCGAACAGCGACCGAGCTAAACTTCTCCAGGAGCTAACGTTACCGACGGGCTCAAAACTCCAACTAAACCTGCGAGTTTAGTCTCTACGTCTCCAAACTTCTACACAGAATATGTTGCTGTATCAGAATCTGGTCTAACCAGGCGTGAACTCAGACCGCTTCAGTTTCATTTCAGCTTCTACAACCACAAAAAATATGAAACTTTCCTTTAACTAACTGGACAAATGTTTTCGGCAAACAAAGTGGTGCGATCCTCCGTTATAGGACAGAATACAAACTGTACGTCAACTCCAGATGCATCTCCAAAATCTACAGTGTACATACACGTGAGCTACTGTCGTCTATGGCACAGTAACAAATGTGCAAGAACCAAAATCTGTCAAAAATAGTCAAATCACTCAAATAAATTACAACCGATTAAATAAAAATAAACCAACTACATTTATCTGTATGCTCAAATAAAACTTAGAATAATTTGTTTTTAGTCAATTCAACCACTGAGTGCTCGTTAGTGTGAGACAGAGGAGCCGGGCAGCAGCAGCAGCAGGAGAGAGGGAGCGCAGTGTGTTTCACCATACATGGAGCGGAAACACAGGTTACACTGAGTCATAGACATGTGCCACCCCCCCCCTCACATACACACATCTACAAACAGTACCGTCAAGATGAGGACACGCATGTCCATATTCACAGCCAACGTCTCTCTCACACACTCTTTATGTGCTTTCACACATTTCAGCCGACGACCAAAACACATTCAAGTGTCGTCTGCGATTTAAAAAGAAGAAAATATACAGATCGCGTTTTAACAACAGGCCTCTCTTGGCGTCACGCTTTTGGAAAAAGTCAGTTATCTTGACAAGCGCTTGTTTATAAAAGCGTCAGCTAGGCACCATTTCATTCATAGCAGGGTGAAGTCACTAATGCTGAGACACTTAAAACTAAACAGTCCCTTTGGAAAAGTGGTTGTAAACGTCAAATAAATACAAAACACACATCACTAAATCCCTACCTCTGTACCTAAATATACAGGTGTTAGTACAGTGACAGCCTTGTGATGGACAGCTAAGTCTCCAGCAGCAATTAGACGTTTTAGATCCACAGTGGAAGAGTTCACTCTGCCAGTGCAGGCCCAGTTACCTGCACACGCATACAGATGTCCATGCATGAGAGCAGCACTGGTAGCGCTGGTCTTGTGTTTGTTTGAAGGTCTGAAGGGCTTCAGGTTGCTGGTGACGGGAGCGTCCCTGCAAAGCTGCTGTCGTCCATCACGGAGGTTCAAGGTCGAGCCACAGTGATCGCTTCCGTCCACCAGATCTGTAGACAACCAGTGCACAAAACACATGCTAATGTAAGACGATACCTTTGTCTTGATAGTGTCGAAATTTTAACACAACCAAATAAAAAAGAAAATGGTAAAAATGAAATACAATATTTCACTTGCTTCCAAGAATTTTGTGGAGACAAGAGGATAAGTCTGGTATATTCTTATTTCTTCTTGTACCACAACCAACAATGAATTGATCCGACTAACGGGTGTCGCTGTGCCACACTGTTGCACTTGGTTCGATGATAGTCTTTTATTTGGGGGATAAAAACAACAGACATCAATGAGTTCCTCGCTGTGCACCTACATGACATAACACATAACATTAAAGCAGGCTGAGTACGTATATTCAGAGGGACAGCAGATTGAGGCTACAACCAGCAGTTCCCTTATCCTAAAGGAAAGGATCTAGTGTAGCAATACAAGAACCTCAACTTTTTAAAGAGGTATACAAGAACAAACAAGCTTTAGGTTCTGTTTTGTTTGTTTGTATCTTTTTCTATTCAGAAAATGTAAAGTTCACTAATTTTTACTCAACATGCCTTTTACATTTCTCTACCAGTGTCTCTGGAGGTTACCTGTAGCTGAGCTTTAATCCGTCTCCTCCTCCTGTCTCTGGTCTTTCTGAGGGACAGGTATGACAGTTGTCCCCAACAAACCTCTTCTCACAATGTAGGGACACGAGGGACCACTGGGGATGTCTGCAAATCCTGCAGGGCGGGGAGAGGGGAAGACAGAGGATTAAAGCAGATGTAGAACAGAGTGCGTAAGTACAAAAATAAAGAGCACATAAGATAAAACATCACTAACAGCAGGAACTTCGTCACAGGGTCAGAAGAGTCACGAACAAGATTCAGATATTTAAGGACTGCACCCATGAACTCGACCAATCAGACCCTCATTAAGAGTAACATCTGTATATCATTTTCACATCCATGCTCCCAGTACTGAGGTAGAAAAAGATACCTTTCATAACGACTTCCGGCAGACCGTAGGGTTCATACTCTGTGTCGTCAAAGGCGGCTGACAGCTGCGTTCTGTTGTGGCGGATTCTCTCGGCCAGACGGGCCGGGTCGGTCGGGATGGGGAAGGAACCCGAGAACAACACTCTGTCTCGTAACTCTGCTCCTTCAGGTGATGGGACAACAGAGGCAGGACGGGGGTCCCCTGACTCTTCTTCCTCCTCAGTCTGTGTGTACGCACAGCGGAGGTCAGAGGTCGCTGGAGCACAGCGAGGACACAGACCCTCCTCCGTTTGACTGCCGACACTTCTCACGTCTGTCCGGACATCTTTGTCTGAAGAGTCGTGTGTTGTTTTTATTTCATTGGTGGGTCTGGAGGCATTAGACACGGCCTCGGGAGTCCCCGTGTAACACTCAGCTGATTTGGTCGGCTTTAGTCTCGAGACTTTGGTGGCATGCGGTTGACCAGCTTTCTCAGATGACATCTGGATAACTTCGGTGTCTCTCTTCTCTTTGTGGTGTGTTTGACAGGTATTTAACGGGTGCACGAGGGTGATCTCATGGTTTTCTTTTTCAGATTCCTTAGTCAAGAGAAAAACACGTAACGATTAAAGGCCTAAACTTACATGTCAACAAAGTTGTGTCACAAGTCAAACCTGTGAACTAAAGCATTTTACTGAGGACACGCAGGTGTTTTGAGTTTTTCCTAATAATCTAATAAGACGTTTCTTGGCAATAAATGTGTAATTTGGTACTAATTATATGGAAAATAGTAATTTCCTTGAAAGAACAGCTTTGTCTAAACGCAATCATTATTCATTCACTACTGAGAACATTATTCTGTATACATGTCTGGGTTACACTGCAGTGACTTGGAATTGTTTAATTTGTGTAACAATTCATTCTATTTTCACTATAATTTGCACCAAATTACAGTTATTTCCCAAAAATGTCTGAGGAGATTCTTCGGACATGACGGACTTGTAAAATTAAGATTCACTAGAAAAACTACTTCAGTCCGAAATCATTCTAAATGGACTGCAATTATCTATAACTAGCTTAAAACCTTGACATAAACGAGCATAAAACACACATAATGGTCTGGTGTACAAGTGAGAGATTAAAAACAAATCACCTGAACAATCTGATTACATTCCTGAAGTGCTGCAGTCTTTTTAGACGGATCGAGACTCTTTGGTTCAGGGTTCAAGTTGCTGTTCTGAAGTCTTTCAGTAAAACAAGAACAATAAAGTGAATCCAAAGCAAACACAAAAGCAGACGACAGAAACCTACAAACAGACATACATTGTGTTTGCTTTACATCTAACATAAACATCTTACATATGTGCATTTAACACAAGCTTCAAATGCAGGTAAGTGGCATATTTGTCATTGCTTCTTTAGCCCTAGCGTGGGAGTGTTACCTGGAGAACAACATGCGGCCCTGCAGTTTATTGGACGAGCAGGAGAGGAACAACTCATCTTCTCTGACGACCGTCACAATGTCAGGGCTCTCCTGAACACCCAGGTAAGGCGCCTGAACCTGAACCGTCACAGTCGGAGCCTGGTCCTGGGGCGTCCCACTGGACTGTGTGACAGCAGAGATCTGGTCCTGGGTCTCAGACTGGCTGTCTGTGTTGGGAAGGAACTGGTGAAACGTTGGGGCTGGTTGGGAGGCCAGTCTCCACACAACAAGCTCCTCGGCCTGCTGCTTGGTCTCTGCAGAGAGAGCGCGTAACCTCGTCTGCAGCGCCTCCACCTGGACAGGAGGGGAAAGACAGGACAGACAGAATCAACCCAAATAAAGCTGAACATAAGTAAAACCTAACAATGATATAACTGTACAACAGTAACATCTATACGTTTCTCCATTATATATATATATATATATATATATATATATATATATATATATATATATATATATCATTTTCCTGGGTACGTGATAATTGAACCTATTTTTGTCCCGTCATTGTTGTGGTAGTAAGAGGTCGCATGCTGTCACTACCTGCTGCTGTAGGCGGTTGATCTGCAGCTCAGACTCCGCCTCCAGCTCTTCTTCAGCCTTTGTACTCCTCCAATCTTCCATCCTCTTCACATCCTGAAGCAGCGGCTGCTGTGCGTCAGCGGCGATATCGTCCGACGCACTTAATGACCTCCGCTCCGCTAAGCAGGACAGAGACGCATTTCCTGTGTTTTGGCTTTGCTTGACTTGGTCTTCTTGTTTTTCTCCGTCAGTGTGCAATGCTGAGGTCTTGGTGTCTGAGACATTCCAGTCCTCCATTGCTTGTTTCAGGAGCTCATTCTCCTGTCGGAGGGCGAGCAGTTCTGCGACCATGTCTGCTGTACCTCCTTCTTGACTGCTCTCAGTCTCACCCACCAAACAAGCAGAGTCATGGTTACTCTGGTCACTCAGAGTCTCGTCCTGCGAGCCTGGATCCTGGTCCCCGGTCCTTAAGCCTTCATTGTCTGATTCGTCACTAATAGGTGTTGGTTTGGTGAGGACGGTGACAGGACACTCCTGGTTTGACTGAAGCCCTGAGATCTCCTCAGACCTATCATCTTGTGTCTCTTCTTTCTGTTCTCCATCCTCCACCTCCTTGACCGTCACCTCCTCTCTTCGTCTCTTCTCCTCTTCCTCTTCGTCGGCCTTGCGTGCATCCAGCTGTTGCTTGTAGCGCTGCAGTTCCTCTCCCTGGATGAGGAGGGCACTCTCCTTCTCTTGTAGCTCACACAGAAGACCGGAGATGTGCTGACTCTGGTTCTCAAAGGCTGTGGTTAGCTGTTCTGTCTGACGTGTCACCTGAGAAGAAAATAAAAGGACAGAAGAATAGAGAAAGTGTTGAAGAGAAACTGGGAACAAGCAGAGTAGTAGCTACTCTACAGCGGCCCCGAGAGGCTTCTTTCAAAACTTAAATATTATTATTCTACATCACCTATTTTGACTGAGTTGACTCATAATCAAAGTAGGGCTTAACAATTAATCAAATATTTTATCAAAATTGCAATTTTCAAATCACATGAAGCCTTTGTTAAAGGCGGAATGTGTCAAACTACCTTTTTTAATTAAATATCGTCGTGCAGCAGAGATTTCCTTTCTCACCAAAATCATTTTAATGTTTTTTCATTGAAAATAAGAATAATTATGTAAACATTATAACTCCCTCTAATATCGCAAATCATAACACAATTGAACAGTCAGTCAAAATAATCACAATTAGATATTTTTTCTGCTCTAAATCCAAGTGTTGATTCAGTATATAAAATAGTTTTCTAATATAAATGGTTCTTCTGTGGTTGGACAAACTGAATGCACTAAACTGTAGATCCACCTTTACTAACCTGGCTCTGCAGGGCCTCCAGTTTAACCTGGTACTGGTTGGCACGTTCCGTCTCCTTTGTATTCTCCTTCTGCAGCAGCTCCACCTCTTTAGTCAGATCTGAGGAGACGGGCTCAACCTTCTGGAGGTCAGAAAGTGACCGTCTGTGGTCGGACAGGGGAGGCCCTCCCAGATAGTTCTGTCTGTCGTCTTCCATGTCGGAGGAGACTACACCCGTTTGCTCCTCGTCAGACGGAGATACAAGCATGTTGCGTTGGTTGGTGGACTGGCAGAAGAGGAGGTGCTGCTCTGGTGAGGGGAGGAGCTTGTTGCCGCAGCGAACGATGTTGAAGTTGAGCTCATCATCGTGGAGGGTCAAGTATGTTAGCGGGCTGTTGGCCAATGAGAGTTTCTCCTCTTCCAGCGAGTCTTCTTCTCTGCTGCGCTTCAGTTCTTCCAATTCAACTTTAAGTTCTTCCAAATTCGCTCTCAACTCTTTCTTTACATCCACGTCTGTGTTGTTTATTTGGTTCCTCTCCTCTTCCTCGCTCTTCCGCTCTTCTTTTTCTAAAGCCAGCTGGCCTTTCACCTCCGCTAGCTGTTTCTTTAGCTGGATATTAAGCTCTATCATTTCACTCTCCCGGTCTTGTAGCGCTTTGTTTTCCTCCTCCTCCCGCTCCTCTCTCTCCCTCTCCTCTCTTTCCTCCCTTCCTCTCATCATCTCTGTCTCCAAAGCTGCCATGGCCGTCCTCAACCTCTCCGTCTCAGCCCTCTCACTCTCCAGCTGTGCCTTCCATTCCTTGTCCTGATCGCCCTTCTCCACAGCCTGGCTGGCACGTTTGTGGCTGAGTTGTTTCAGCCGGGTCCTGGCTTCCGTCTCTGCCCGTCGCTGGGCTTCCAAGTCCTCAAGTCTTTGCTGCAGTTCTTCACGTGCGTCATGTAGCTCTGAACGCAGTGTGGCGTTCTCCCTCTTGAGGTCTTCAGAGGCCCTGCAACGGTCACAACCCATAGAGGTGTTGGTGGGCGTACCAGCAGCAGTAGAGAGCCCTTGATCAAATTTGGACCGCTTGTTTGTCCCAGAGCTGTCACTCTCCATCGCTTCATTTCTGCTTTTATTCTCCACCTCGGTACTTCTGTGTCGTCCCCTTTGTAAACGCTCAGAGTCTGAGGAGATAAGGTCAGTGATGTGTTCGGAGTCGATGCCTTCTCCTGGCTCCCTGTCAGACGGGTAAGATGCTGCGATCTCTGCCGTTCTCTTCTCCACATCCTCTTCCCTCCTCTGCTCGGCTAGGGTGGTGTCACTGGGCCTCTTGGTGTGAGTTGATGGTCGAGAGTGAGAAGGTTGAGGGGAGAAACTCTGCCCAACAGGGCAAAACTGGACAGGTTGTAGAGGGGTTGCTGGGACAGCCTTTTGCTCTGAAGTTAAAAGAAATACAAAAATCAGAGCTTATCTCTATTTGTAATGCATTACTGGCATACATAGTTACATTTGTTTTGATTTGAGAAAGTGTACGGCGTATCAACGACCAGCAGGGGGCAGCACCGGGATAAGAGAGTTTTGCATTAGAGGAGAATTTACATGGCATGTATTGTAGAATCCGTGAATGTCAAGCACTCATTAGGACTCGTCCACTAAAATGATTAACGTCCATAACCCCTTTATAAGATTTGAATTGATCGTGTATTTGTTCGCTTTGGTGACTTTTAGCAAGACACCGAATCCCCACAAACTGCTGACTTCTTGACCTCCCAGTGGACGTATCCCATGACTGATAAACGTCACGGCTTTGTCCTCTCTCCTGCACACAGCTCGCTCCTCACCCTGCAGTTCTTTGAGGAGACGAAGGGCGTCAGCTCGCTCCTCTGCCAGTCTCCTCCCCTCCTCCAGAGCTCGCTCTCTCTTCCTGCTCTGCTCCAGACTCACTGCCACACCCTCTGCCTCTCGCAGAGCTTCCTAATGGGGGGGGAGTTACAACAACACACAAATAAAATGGATTGAATGCAGCTGTTTTGAGACAGACTTTTGAAATATTAGTTTGTTGACATTAAAACCTCTACAACAGCCTCTTTACAATGTGTCTAACAGATGTATGTTTGTGATGACACATCCTTCATTTCTCCTGATCAGTTTAAAACTAAGACCCTGATAACTATATACTATAAAGGTCTGTCAAAAGTCCAATTTTGCTATATACCTGAGATGTTTGTGCAGCAGGACTTCCAGATAAGCAATAACTTTGTAAGAGGTATGTATTGACAGCTACATAACGTCAGTGTCACAATAACAACAAACCACAGATAAATGCAGCAGCATTAATGCTGATGTTGCAAGCTGCTATACATGTAATGAACCACAAACAAACTACTGTGGAGGGTTAAAATGTGAGTCTGCTTTGGTCTAATTCTTATAGTTTTAGAAAAGGCTGTTCTTGTGTGCAGGTTTAACAGTTCACCATCTAGATTCAGTGTTAGTTATAGAACAGTTGGGCTTTTTCGAGTACAGGAGGATATGTTTGTATGATTTCTTGCCATAGTGACGGACAGGAGAGGCCATTTAAGAAATAAATATCAGACAAATCATATGTTTAGCTCTGTGAAATGCTCTCCAACGCTAAACCTTTATTATTACATAATAATGTAGCAGCTGGATGATTGAAGAAGCCACAATTTACTTATAATTTATTAACTCATCTTAGACTGACATATGGCACATTAAGACGTCGTTTAAAAATGTATGGAGTTCATTATCCATCTACTGCCCACACTCAGCTAATGAATAATTAAAGTGAGTCAGTGTCTCACTAGACTCAGGACCATCACTAGTGTGTGTGTGTGTGTGTGTGTGTGTGTGTGTGTGTGTGTGTGTGTGTGTGTGTGTGTGTGTGTGTTACCGTCAGTTTGGCTTGTGTCTGAGACTCTTTCTTCTGGCTCTCCTGCAGCTGTCCCTCCGTCCACTTTAGTTTCTCTTTCAGAGCGTCCAGCTCCTTGTTCAACATCTGCTTCTGTAGAGACAGCTGATACAGGATATTAGGACTCAGTAGCTGATTAAAAACGGGAAAATTAAATGAAAGAAGATTGGTGAGAAAATATATAAGAAAAAGGTGAAAGTAGGAGGTAAAAAAAAGAAGAAGAAATGAATGTCTGTAGTTGTAGGCGCAGGAGTCAGGAGCAGTGAAGGGAACAGGAAGCAGGAGAGGAATCAGTGATCAATAACGGGCATAAGCTGTGTCTAATGTCAATAGTGAGGATCTCTGTGGGGAAAGTGAGGAAGACTTAACAGGCTGATCGGCTTCCCACCAGTGCTGATATCAAATTCTCATGTCATGGTACACGTGACCAGTGTTTAAGGCAGAGTTATTGTAGAGTGCTGTATAAGATCACTGCTGATTTAGTTTACTGGTCCATATGGGCTTTGTTCTACTACATCGATTGACCCAATTCTAAGTCAGCCAAGAACAGAAATCTAGTGACATAAGTTCCTGTCATACGTGGTGTAACCAGTTCAACTACTTTACTCAGGATGGAGTTCATTACTACTGAGAGACGTAGCATGGACTGTAGAATCTATTTTTACTTACTTCCTGCCACAACTTAACAGCTCGTAAATGATGTGTCCCTACAAATCAAACCAGCTGATCATTTTGAGTTTTCCCGTGTTAGCGATCTTCCTGCTTTCTCCAGTTTGTTGGGACAACTTATGCAAATGTTCCTTAGGAAACACAAGGCTGTGGTATACTGTTCAGACAATGCTTTAACCAGTTCATTAACTGCATTCAAACATCTAAAAGACAATCATTAAAACATTGAGTTCTGCTGGTTAGTCACGACTGAAACGCCATGCAATTGCAAACTTAGAAAACAAACTCCATAAAGTGCTGTGTGAATCGAAATATGCCCTATCAGCAGTTGAACGTGCGATTTGATTGGACACAAGCTGTGCCTCTGCTGTGTGTTTACGCTGTGTAACCTTGTCGGATGTAACAAGATAAGATCTGTGTGGTTTACAAAGGGCTTACAGCGTTAGAATGAATGCTCATTGTTCAGACTTTTTACAACACGTCTGAAAGCATAGGATTCTTTTTGAATACTCAAAAGCCTCGTAGATTTGTATTATTGTGCTACTGATTACAAAATAACTACCACAGCATTCCTTCACAAAAAGGAAATCCAAATGAAAGAATAAAGGATTGCAACACCACATGTCCTCAAGCACAAACACACTCCTCCATGTCTGCAGTCATGCAGCTTGCCTCAACACACCTTCAGACAAATCTTCCATCTACCTTCACACCTCGCTCACTTTGAACTCTTTACCATTTCTCCCACACACGTTATGAGTTTGTTTCACGCTCCCGTGACCAAAAGCATTCGACACACAGTCATTACCTTCGCTGCTCAACCTTTCCACTGGGGAGAAACCGAGAGGACGACGACGCGGAGAGGACAGCGGGTGGAGAAAAAGGAAACACAAACACAAGAGGGCAAGAGAGTGAAACAGAGAGTGAGAGAAAGCAAAAAGAGTAAGAAGCAAGTGTGGGAAAAACAAGAGAGAACAGTGCGTGGACCTTTTCTTTAAGTAATACAAGTACCAGGAAAAAGAGAGGAAGAAGAGAAGGAAGACAGACGAGGAAGCAAGGAAGAGAAAGAGGGAATCGCTGAAAAAACAGAGCAGACTTATGAACAAACATGTAAACAATATGTACATATTCCTCCAATGTTCACACAGATCTGAATTAAAGACTATCTTCGTGAATGTACTTGGATAACAAAAAACATATTAGTGCCTTGTTCATGTGTATATGCATGTACTTTGTGTGTATGTTTACCTTGTCAGCCTGGGCCTGTAGGGCGTTGTGGAGCGTCCTGGCCTGCTGGACCTCCACGTTGAGCTTATTCACCTCCTGCTGATGCTGCTTCTCCAGACTCTGCCTCTCCTTCTGAAGCTCGATCACATCCTGGACACAATCAACTAAATCTGAGCCACCATCCTCAACTGTAATGTGGAACAAATACACTGTTTGTAAGAGTTGAATGAAACAAAAATCCAAAATCTTCTCTTGCTTCCTTCAGCCATCTCTCAGAGCATCTTCTCTTAATCTGTCCACATCACCCATCTCACCCTCTGGTGTTGTTTCTCCAGCTCCTTGGAGCGTTGTTGGTGTTGCAGCCGGCTGCTCTCCGTGTTCTGCCTCTGACACTTCAGCTCTTCCTGTAGGTGCTTCAGCCTTTGCTCAGCTCCTGACACCTGCCACACAAACGACATGCTCTCTTTAAAATTGACAATAAGACAACGTTCTTCGTTTCCATCACGGGCTTAAGAGTGCGTACCCTGCTAAAGAGTAGTCACGTATTCAATTATTCTTAAGTGTACATGTTTGTGTCTTTGGATATGCAAGTAAAATTTGCATTTACGTGTTTTTAACACATTTGTTATATTGTTTTCAATTTGTTTACCTTGTTTATTTTATCTTGTGGTGCTAATTATTGATCTGCATTTGACATTCTAACACAAGGAAAGCACCACCACTGTGAGAACTTAGCATAGATACCGTACTCTTAACAAATGAGACACTTGTCAGCCCCTCCCAGTCTCTCCTCGGCTTTGAACATTGTTTGACAAATGGTTCGATTTCACAAAATATCAGCTGGATCTTTCTACAGCTCCGATAATAACGGATTGTGTAACAAAATATTCCAAACACGTTTGTTGTTTTCAGGAAAGTCAAAGAGAAATGTTTTGCCAAATGAGGGCGACACCCATTTGGGAAAATACAGCTGCATGAAACACGTGTGTAGTAGTCCCACCAGTGGACTCAGCTGTGATAGTGGGTGTTTTTACCCGCTCACTCTCCTGGGCCATGCGTGTGTGTGCCAGGCTGAGCTCATCGCGGGCTTTCTGAAGGCCGAGCTCTGTGGTCCCGAGCGCCTTCTTGCTTTGCACCATCTCGCTCTGGATCGACTTCAGCGTCCCGGCCTTCGCACAGAGCTCCTCCTCCAGAGCAGTCACACGACTCCACGCGTCTGTTAAAGATGCTGCTGGATGGACCGGAAACACAGAGACACACCAGTTAATGCGCTCATAAGCTCCGATGAACACCACCAAGTCAATTTTAAAATATCTTTTAAGTCCTTAAAGAACCGTACCAGTGTTTGTAAAAGTTTTATCTTATTTACTAAAATGATATACAGTTTGCATCACTGCCCACCATCTTCCAGAAGAAAACAGCTGTCACAAATATTGATTACATTGTGTTCATCAAAATATTTGAGGATATATTAGAAGGATTTCCACTCTAAATAGAGGAAAGGTGAACGAGTGGGTGGAGAGCAACAGAGAGACAACAGGGAAGAGAAGTACAGGAAAACACATTTATGAGATTTCTTCCCTCAAAATGAGCATCGACATTATCAGCAAGAACACTTTGCTTTCTTACAACTGACCAGCAACAGTCAACAACACACAGCTGGAGTCTTCACTAATGGGGTCAATCCATACCGACTCATTGATCAGCACAGCTGTTGTAACTGTATGACATGTTCACAAAGCCTGTGGAGGAAATCAACGTCTGTCCAATAGTTTGTCCTGTACTTTCATTGTTGGAATGCTGTTAAGCATTCCAACCATTGTTATCCTGTTTCTTTATTGTTGGAATGCTGTAAGCATTCCAAATATTGTTATCATGTTTCTTCATTGTTGGAATGCTGTTAAGCATTCCAACTATTGTTATCATGTTTCTTTATTGTTGGAATGCTGTTAAGCATTCCAACCATTGTTATCCTGTTTCTTTATTGTTGGAATGCTGTTAAGCATTCCAAATATTGTTATCATGTTTCTTCATTGTTGGAATGCTGTTAAGCATTCCAACTATTGTTATCATGTTTCTTTATTGTTGGAATGCTGTTAAGCATTCCAACTATTGTTCTTCGAATCTTTATTCAACTTCTTCTATTTCTTCCGTCGCACCGCTTCTCCTCCTTCATTTTTTAAGCTACAGAAACCGTTCAACTATTAAAATGTTCAGCTCTTTCACCAGAGGGGTGCTATGACTTTTCATATTTCTAGCCTTTAAACTTTTTGAATTATTAAGCTTTTTATTTTCAATGGGATCTCTATGGAGAATATTTTCAAATGGCTTCAGGCACACAGGTGTTCGCGATTGAGCCAATTAGTGATGTTGATAAACACACAGACTCACACGATGATATGACTTTTCACATTTGTAATCTTTAAACTCTTTGAATTATTAAGGTTTTTGCAATTTGTTTTTGAATTGGATATCCATTTTCAGCAATGTTTTTGCGATTCGTTTCAGTTTTCAGCATTCCAACGCATTTTCAGCAGGAAATGCTTTTTCTAGTTTTACAATACTGTTCAACGTTTTAAGTGTCTTTTTCAAATGAATCACAATGAATTAATTATTAATCACAATTTGTTGTACTACTAAAAAGAACTTACTGTTTTCTACAATTTACATTTACCAAATACAGCTTTAACAAGCAAATCTGAATAAGGTCCTGCAACGTGTATAAAGTATGTGTGACAGTAGAGAAGAGCGCAATAAAAGAACACAGCAGCAAACAGCACACCTAATGTAAACACTGATCCCTCCCCCTCTGTGTCCCAGCAGCTAGAAGAAGCATTTATTGTTTCACATTGAACAGTCTCCTTCCTCCTCTGAACAAACACTGTGAATGGAGTGTAACAGAGAGAAAGAGGAGCGTGATACCACAATTAGTAAGTGTACGAAGAGACACTGTACACCATGGAGCTGGCCTGGGGGCGGAGTCTCCGGCTGAGCCAGAGATTTCTACACAAGTCTTGCGTAACAATTGTTGAGGTTAAACAAGAGTACATGAGATTTGTTGAGGTAGTCCCATCAGAGCTGAAGAAAAGCTTCAGTGTGAATTAGCCTCGATGTAAATATGAACATTTAAGCCATTTTCTAACTTCATGGAATCACATTCATAAGCAACAATCAGAAAAATATAAAGTAACACCAGCCTTCCAAAATGACACTTTGGCTTATTAACAATAGTCAACTCTCAGTCATTCTGACCAGACTTTGCTCTCCATCTCTCAGAATGAATTTGAGGCCAGCTGTGACTGAGCTGTTGCTGCTGTGGCCTCTGGAGAGGAGAATCAAGGGATTGTCTCACAAAGACAACGTGTTTCCTGGTCTTAGTTAGTTATCCAGATTGCTTGATTAACTATTTAGGAGACATGCTGCCGTGTTGAGCTGCATGTTTGTATTTGCAACTACAAATGGGCGACACCCAGTCGTGACCATATTACATCACTCACTGTCTGTCTCTGTCCGGTGGTTCTTCTCCTTCCCACAAACCCTCGTCTCCGACTGGCCTTGACCGATGACATCCGTGCAGGGTGTCTGGGGAGCGCTCGGGGACGGTCTCCTGGCTGCTGGCCTCGAGTTATCCTGTTCCCACGGAAAGGCAGCCGAGGGAGTGGAGAAGACGTCCGATTGGTCGGACGGATGGCGTTGGGGTGTGTTCTTGTGTTGGTGTTGTGGTGACGAGGCTGAGCCGACTTCGGAGAACTGGAGCTGCTGCAGAAGGGAGGAGAAAAGAAAGGAGGAGGATGTGAACAGGATGTCAAACTAGAAAGAACATTTTAAAAGAATTTACAAACAGGGTTAATGTTCTTTCACTTAAACTGCATTTTACTGATATACATTTTGACTTTTTCATTCCTTTTGCCCTTAAAACTACAATGAGGTATTCCCATAAGCAAAATTCTGATCAATTCAGATCTTCTGAGAAATTTGAGTTAGTATTTGCTTATTATTATCACTTTAGACTAAGTAGTTGTTTATCACAATATAATAGAAAATTACTGAGCTTTTTACAAAGAATGAAACTGTATTTTTAAGACCTTTTTAAAGATGTCTGTCCTCAGTAGAAACTAACAGGCTGAGAGACACAGACATGTTAGGAGGGTCACAAAGTATTAACAGACTGACTGACACAACGTCGGTTTTGGTCTTCTCATGGAATTTGTTGACAATAAGAAAAACAGAGAACAATCAATTCAAACAGCTTTAAGGTAAAAACCCACATCGGTCTTGAACAAGCCATTGCATAGGTCAGCCCAAAAACAAGCTGGTACTTACTCGAATATGAAGTGCCCGGCTCGGCCCTTCATCTCTACCCGGCCTCTCCTCCTTTCTACTCCCTACAGGGCAAAAACACAGCATATTGATTGGACTTGGTTCCTAAAGAAAATCACAAAAGCTGAACATAACAACAGCAGTGAAGACCCAAATGGTTTACTGACATGAGAGGAAAGAGAACTACAACAGTCCTCAGAGAGTGAAGGGTTGGGAGAGGACGGGAGCTAAGGGAGTGTATTTATAACCTCTCTGCTCATTTGGGAGTCTTGGATTTTCAGTTTATTCTCAACATTATTCGTCCATTAATGAAAAGACATACACCACCAGAGAGAATAAAAACAGGACTGTACCGCTGTTTTCCCAGGGTGATGTTGTATTCCAGCAGGGTGTAGAAAACAGCGTAGTATCTGACGATCTGCTGCTGTTCTGCAGATTCTCCAGCTCTGCCTCCAGCCTGAGAGAGAGCGAGCGAGAGCGAAGGAAAGAGAGAGAAGGAAAGAAGGAAAGAGAGAGAAAGAAAGAAGGAAAGAGAGAGAAAGAAAGAAGGAAAGAGAGAGAAAGAAAGAAGGAAAGAGAGAGACAGAGCGAGAGAGCGAGAGAGCGAGAGATATGAAGAAGAACCAAATAGAAAGAGTTCAGTGTGGGCCAGGAATGGGGAAAGTTCAAATGAAAAAGTATGTCTTGATGAAACAGATGAAGGATTTGTCTCATAATTTTGCACCATTAACGAGAATGATTACAGCTTCATGACTGAATGTCAGTTCACTGGTCCTAACCTTTTGATTTCGAGGGCGAGTTTGTTGTTGAGGGTGCGAGCAGCGTCTACCTGGCCCTCCAGAGAGCATACTTGGGCCTGCTTAGTCTGAAGCTCCTGGGTCAGGCGCTCGCTGCTGGTCACCGCTGTCTTGGCCTCCTCTCGAACACCGCGGAGCTCTTTCTGCAGATACTGGAGCTCGCCACGGACCTCCTCATACTGGACAGGGAAGAGAAGGAGGAGGAGAAAGAGAAGAGGGAGCGGTACATATTTCAGGATTTGGTATGAAAATACCAGATGATGATGGTGTTGTATTGAATTGAAGACTTGGATGTGGCTCTCAACATGGCCGCCTGCTTGTACCTTCGCGGTCTGTTTTTCGAGGCTTGTGTGGATGTTGTCCAGTTGCAGCTGTTTCTGCTTGTTCTCTCTGGACAGTCGCTCCTGATGGACCTGCAGCTCCTTCACCTTTTGCTGGACCCGTCCAGACAGCCCCACAGTCCAGTCCTCCTCAGCCCAACTCATCTCTCTCTAACTGGGCCTGACACGGCTTGACAGATCCAGAGTCAGACAGTTCCTGGAGCCATGGAGTGAAGAAACCAGCAACACACAGTCTGAAACAAAGAGGATGTACAGGCCTGTTAAGTGAGGTGCAGGGAGCTCTTTGCCAATTAGTGTTGTGACAGAGGATCCACGCCACATGTATCTAAACATGTTTCAATCATCTGTGGCTGTGTGTCCTGTCTAGAATATGTTATGTTGCTACGGCTCTGATCCCTGAGGAAGACGCTGGTCCGCTGGGCAGCTGTGACTCAGTGTTTTCCAACACAGACCGCCTGCAATGTTCCAAGAGCTCCTCAAGCTCAAAAATAAATTCCTTCTCTCTCAAACTTCAACAACAGTTATATGCATACTTACAAACTGAAAATGTTTGCAATTGCAATGCAGTGTTTTCAAGTTAAATCTGCAAACACTGCATTTACTGCACGAGCACTTTTTATAGACTAGGGGTTAACACCAAGAAATGGACACAAATTGAATGAAGAAGGAATGAAGAAAAGCCTGTAGAAGTGAATTCTGAACTCAGCTTTGACATGCACTCCAGGCTTAAGGCTATTAACACCATAACACCAGTCAGTTTCGGTCATAACTCACAGGTTATGTCACTGTGTTCACCTGTTCCTAAAACGAGAGTGGCAGAAATACTCAACTGAGGCCTCATTGTGGCCTCTGGAGTGGCTACAACGTGTACAATAGCACTTTTGTGGAAAGACTTCTTCCAAGCGAGTGTGAGATTTAATTGAATCGAAGCCTTGCATTAATGATGCTGGTTAACAAGCTGCATTTGGTTTCGAGCTGCCACTATCAACTATTGTTATCACAGATTAATCTATGAAATTTATTTTATTATTCAGCAATTCATACATTCGGCTATAAAACAACAGATCACTGTCACAATTTTCCCAGAGCCTGAGGAACCTCAAATTGCTTATCTTATAGTTCTGATAAAATAAGCAATTTACTATCAGTTAATATGCTCAAGCACATCTGACTTTGTCAGCGACTAAATAAAGAAATCCTGGAGTTATTTCCATTGTTGACATTAGTGTTTTCAGTCCACGTCCTTTAGATAGAGGCAGGCAGGGTGCTCCTGAGAACTAACGTTAGTCTAAAACACATCCTATGTACTTGCAACATCCCTTATTTACTGATATTCTACTGTAAAGGTTCAAATAAAAAAGGCAAAATGCCAAAATATGATCTTTAATAAAGATGGTGGAGACAGGTATTCAATATCTGAGATATTAGAAAACAGGCACTAAAACTAGCAAAATCCAAGAAGTTCACATAATAAAAGACAAAAGCTGTGTGATGTTGTTCAAGATGCAAATATCAGTGGATTAGTTTAAACCTTAAAACATGTCTGTTTAAGAATACAATCTACCTGACACTGTTGCATTTAAGGGGATCTGTCACCTCCATAAATAAGAGGCAGCTTTGTGTGATGACCATTAGCTTCTCTCTCGTTTAAGCAAACTAAAGACAGAATCTAGCTAAGGTTTAGTTTAGTAGAGGAGGAGACAGGGGATCCAGAAGTTGAACCGTGGCCTGTTCTCTCACCAACGTGTTATCACGAGGTTCAACCACAGCAAAAGACAACAGACAACTTCCCAAAAAAAAGTTGAATTTAAACGTAACGTCCATCCAGGACCACCGCCTGTGAAATAACGTCAACGCTCACACAACCGGTAACGTGACTGATAGAGACAAACTGTTGGTGCTTCAGTGGTCAGTAGCTGACAACTAGCACTGACCTAGCACTGATGCTACTAGCTAACCACACACTAGACTTACCTCTCACTTTAGAGAGTATACAAAGGGCGCACAGTCGGGGGGGGAGGTCCACACAGACCCGGTGGCGGTGCTCTGATAGGCGTCGTTTAAAAAGTACCACCGGCCTCCAGGTCTTCTTCACTACCGTTACGAACTGTCGCTTTGAACGGAACCGAGGCTAACGATTGACGTTAGCTGACAGTTTTCATATCTGAGACAAGATGCCGCGCGCGTCTCACGCAGCTGACAAGCCAAAAGGATCGTTGTGGCACGAGGGGGTGGGGGCTCGTGACGTAGCACGGGAATGTTTTGGGGAAAAGTCCTCGCGGCGGTATATGAGCTACTGAGGACCTCTGGCGGTCAGATGTGTAAACTCTTTATATTGTTTAGCGATGACAACACAGTCACAATAAAGAGCCTCCGCCATATTGTCTGTAGTGACAAAAATCAAATTTAAACATTATTGTTACTTGGTATGTGTCAGGAAGTCTTTTCCTCTATTAACCTACTTTAAGTGTCTGTGTCGTACCTGGGAGACACTGCAGAGACACTGAAGAGATCTCTGTCTGAGAGAACGTCTCAAGTTTCTCTTGATCGGAAACACACACACACACACACACACACACACACACGCACACACACACACACACACACGATAGAAATCCTACAGTTACACACCCTCACACACTTGTTGATGATGAGGTCATTGTGAAGAAAGGAAACGGTAAATGTGATTCATATACTGTTAACTGTTACTAAAATATGTTTTATTACCATTGCAAGATATGAGCAGACATTGCAGCTAGATCACAAACCATACTCTAGAAAAAGTGACTGGCCAAGGAACGGATTACCCATCACACTTAAAAGGTACATGGATGGAAAAACAAATTCCTACCAATGTAGCCATGTTTAAAATCAAAAACATTTTTTAATACTTCAAAAGTGCCCTTTAAAAGGTGGTTTGTAAGCTTAGACTGCATATGTTTTTGGCTGGTGTCATGTTTTCGTTCTGTGTTCTTTGTTGGATGTTGGAGGAACACAACGGATATATTCCTTTCATGAGTTTGTATGTCTGATGATTGTAGCTATTGGGCAGAATTCTAGTATTTTTAATAATCAAATACATTTAGTCAGTAAACACTGGAAGTTGATGACTTCCAGTTCCTGTGTATTTACAGCAGTTACAGCATCCATCCACTGCAGGCAGCTGTAATTAGATTATAATAGTCATTATAGTCACTCATTCTTCCAGGTAGGCTCTGGATTTGAATGTAATCTGGGATTTGGTGGCTCAGTGCTGAGTGGTGCGGAAACCCAGGAACTAGCCTGCAGTTACCTTCCATACAAAACCATTTGGCCCAGACAAGAGAGTTTCTATGTGTGAGAAAGAGAGATTACTCAGGTAGTTGTGTAATCTTGTCCATAACAGTCTGGTAATTACAGGTGTGCCTGAGGGATTATTGTCTGAGAACTGGGAGACTATTTTGAGACGTACGCTGTGTTATTTTCAAGGATTGAGCTGGGTGTAATGGCAGAGGCATAACAGTTTGAAACCAGAAAGTATACTGGTTAAAAATTCACGCCTGCCCGTAAATACTGTATCTCTGTCAGACACTGTGGAAGTGGTTTACAGTACCTTTGAGCAAAACACTGTCCAGCCCGCTTGTGTGAGTGAGCTGAAATCTTCAGTTTATAGTTTTAAAATTGAAATAAAAAAAACTATTAAAAATAACTGGTTAAAGTTCAATTAAATGAGAGTATCTTGAATAGATACCGGCCCCATGCTATTAAATAAACACCCCACCTAAATTGTCACACACACCATATCAGATGCACGCTCATGTGAGGTAAGCTCCTCTCATCACTCGCTCATTATTAATACAGGATTACATTTATTCTCAATCCAAAACTCACACACAGACAGTCCACGGGGCTCCAGTACACACCCTGTCTGCCAAGGACCGTCAAAGGTAGCAAGGCAGTCAGGTAGCTGTGGAGTCCGAGGAGTTTTACCCTTTTTGAATGTCACAAGCTCATGGAGACCTGCTGTTCATCCGGCTGCTGACAGAGGCTTTACCAGACAACAGGTGGATTTCTGTCCGACAACAGTACACTGTAGCTTCGTTAACCCACTTCCATGACGGTAAGACAAGAATTAAACCTCCATGAGAGCATTTAGGGCAAGAGAAAAACAAGCGATAACATTCTTCATAAGAAGACGTGGTTTGTATTAATCAGCTGTATCAGTTGTTTGCCACTCGCATGATTGTGAGTCCTGTTTTACTTGAACAAACTGTACTGATGATAAGATTTGTCTGGCGTGAAGGTTATACAGTGTTTCTGAGATTTCTGTGTGATTATGGAAGCTCACATTCTCTAAACAACTACAGCAGCCATGATTAAGTCCCCACATCTAATAACACTTGTTTCCAAAATGTAAAAAAAAGTATTCTACAGACTGAGTGCTGAGGATATATAATGGTCTGCAAATGTTAATGACTGTTTCCTTTCTTCTGTCCCAGATGTTTCCTTGGTCAGCTGTTTTCTCCCTTGAGCCCAAAGTGCCCGGCCAGCGCAGCTCTGAGGAGTTGGTAACCAATACTCTGATGTTAGAGCTGGGGGCCATGGTGAAGCGCACTGAACGCATCCGTTTGGAGCGGGCGACGGATGGTCGACAAGGCCGGCGCAGCTCCTCCTCCACAGCTGACGACAGCTGGCTGGCCACCGCCCCGACCCCACAGCCCTACGAGCTGACACCCAACGACCTGCTGGAGCTGCAGGACCTCTGTGTCAAGGTCCCTCCTGCACAGTGTGGCCCTCTGATCGTCAGGTGAGACAGACAGGGAGACACTGAGAGAGTTGGACATAGAAGAAACGAAATGGGCAGAGTAGGCAAGGATACTCTCAGATCCAGACCCATTCTTTCTCAAAGAGATGACTCGACATGATATCCCAACCAGAGCTATTAAACAGTGCACAAACACCTGTTTTTTTGTTGCCGCTTTTGCATTACAAAGGTCTAAAGCTGAAAGGATTAGTCTTTGAATCAATTAGTTCACTTTCATTTTCTATTATTCAATAACACTGTACTGGTTTTATGTCATCAGGGTTCATTTCCTAACAGGGGCGTAGCGAGGGATTCTGCACCCCTTTAAAAAGACTGCAGTGCCCAGCTGGGGGCGGTGGCACCTCCATTATTAAGGCTACAACTGCCTTCTCTTTTGCGTCTGTTTTGTTTTGTCTTGACTGTAGAGTATTATGTAAATGCTTGTGTCATTTAATATCGGGCTGTTCATATAATCCCACTGCAGGTTCAGGAGGCTGGTGTCGCAGATGGAGCCTGAGGTTCACGAGGTCCCCCGGCTGTTTCGCTCAGTGCTCCGCGAGCGCATGGACGAGGTGAACAGAAATGAAGACATGCAGACGCAATATGGCGGCGTCTTTGAGAAGCAGCAGCGCAGCAAGAGCCTGTCTTTTGTTACCTTCCGCTCGGGTCAGCTCTTCAGGGGCAGCAACACGAGAGGCTCCAGGGGGAATCTGGAGCAGCAGGTGGATTGGTCCGACGAGGAAGAGGATGAAGAAGGGGAGGAGGAGGCCATCAAGGCCAGGGCGAGGAAGGGAAGGAGCATGAGCATGCCGGAGATCAGCCTGATGGAGCAGAGTGCCCAGTGGTGAGAGAGTCAGGGGAGAGACAATGCAGAGAGGATGGTGGGAGGGACGTGACCTATAGAGAAGTTCTGATAGGGGGAGACAATGAGGAGTAAGAGGAGGAGGGAAAGCAGAGAGATGGGTCAGCTGAATGTAAATATGGGGAGGAGAGTCTTTTTCTCGTTTCAAATAATTTCTAAAGGAGAAGATAAGTCTATAGAGTAAGGTTAGAATGATTTCTTCACTTTCAGGAAACCCGTCTAATTACTAATGAACTTGAAGTCTCTAATTCATCCCAAAAGCATTACTGTTTTGGGATGTTTTGTAAGATTCTGAAACACGTGATTAGGATTTGTATGTGCTGACAGCAACAAGACAGAGTCTAAAGTCCTGCTAGCATAGATGGAAGTGAAAAATGTTGGAGGAAATGTCAGAAGATCATCAAAGTCATGAGGATACACGTCTGGGGACCATGAATGTCTGCAATCCATCCTTTAGTTGTTGTGATGTAGACATAGTCACACCACAAGCATGGTTAATGACTAAAATGTGCTGCATGGGGTTAGTTGGGTAGAAGCTCTTGCATGGCTGACCTTCACATGCTTCAAGTCTCCTGAAGAACAAAAAGCTGCTGATGAATAATATGTTTTATGAACCGGCCCTTTAAAAAACATGTTACGCAACAGACAGGACAGCGGTTATTTGCAGTAGATTGGCAGTCACAGTTTGGCTCCAGATCACCTGTCGGTCATCGAGTACTCTCATAGTTTATCCATCAAGCAGGAAATAACTAGAATGATCTCGAATCTTTTTTTTATCGCGAATATGATATTTGGGGAAATATACAGTTATTATTTCTAAGCGGTTTAAATGTTTTTTCCCGCACAAAGAGATATATTTTGTTTAGATACAGTACTCTTGCATGTTTGCCCATTTATATCGGTTATGTGGACATTTTATGAGTCTAGAAGCCTTTCTACAAAAGGAGTGAAAGATATAAGGACCTTTATCACTTTGTGGTTGAGAAGGCTAAATATTTATATGTAAATATGTCGGGCCTGTAAATAAATATAAGTACAATATGTCTTTCTGGTGTAAATATGTCACACAAAGCTGCACCTGCTTAGCACGTCTGTTAGCTAATCTTAGCCTCCCAGCGTGGCTAATTATATCACCGCAGACTAATCCTCTAATCCCAAGAAAATCTCAGCCGTGAACGCCAGCACCCCGTTATCATTTTATTAATATGCACTTTCTTATTAATACATCGTTATCACTATTTGCACTTTATACACTGAAGTCAAGGCATTTGGCTAAAAAAAGAACAGACTGGGGGGAAAAAAACAGGAAGAATGTTTTCTTTCTTTTTAAAAAGCTCTGGTCATTTATAGTAACATCCGATACGTTTAGAAAGATTAAGAGGGGAAGCGACTACAGTGGCATCCAAACAGACACTTCCAGGGCATCTGGCTGATTGAGTGACTTCATTAGAGCCTTCACAACCAGCCGAACCCCTTCATAAGCTCTGATGTCAGACCTGGACCCGTCGGGTACTTCACTCATGTGCTAAAATCTTTCCGCAGCACTTCACGTGCAATGTTTAAACTTTTTCAAGCCGCCTGAAGGCCAACAACCAAACCGTTTCATGTGAAACAGTCTCGTGACACATCTTGTGATTTCGTAGAGCTTGTATCTGAATGACACCGGAGGAAGTCCCTTCAGCCGTCTGCAACTGTAACCTCTTGTGCCTTCAGGACACGAAATGCACAATAAGTGTCTTCGTACTGTGTCACAGTTCTATACGCGTACCCATTTGGCAAATAAAGTCTGAAAACATAACAGAATTAAAAATATATATAATTAAGTGGTGAATTGTTGATAAAGACGGGGCACAGCATGCTGTTCAATAATGGGTAAGTAAAGAAGCAAAATGATCTGAGGATGAACTCCAGCTCTGTGGTTTGGCTTTGAAATAATATGATCATTAAGATAATCATAATAATATATGACATGGGGTAAACAAGAAAACCATAGTTAAACAGACAGTTTGCAGAATCAAACCATTAAATTATAGCCATTTTGATTAAATGTTTATGAATAATTGGTCAAAGTACAATACTGAGCAACTTGTTGCTCTCTCTCGCTCTCTCTCTCTCTCTATACAAAGTGGGGATTTAAGATAATTTATTCTTTCATTTGGACAGAATTCGACATCTTCATTCTTCACAGAATTGTCGAATTAAGATCAAGAGTCCGTGGCTTGGGAATAGTCTGTGTTAATCCGAGCGGCTCCCAGGCCTCCATCAAAGTGTCACTTTGAAAGTGAAGTCTGTCCTTCAAATACGTCGTCTTAGTCCAGCTTTAGTTTCACTTCCCCTCATTCCGTGTGCTTTCCCCCCCCTCCTCTTAGCTGCTTCTCTTCAAGCGAAGAAGACAACAAAGATGATGAAGAAGACCACGAGGACGAGAAAGATCTTGATCATCAGCCAGCGGTTGGAGGATACTGACTGGAAGTATTTGAGGATCTCTGTGTGGGCGGACTCCACGTTGAGCTGGGTGTCCTCCACGTTAGCGTCGATCCTGTGAGAGAAGGACGACAGCAGGTTCAGTTGTTAAACAGGTGCTAATTATCTTAATCATACCCTTTCTATCAGATCAGTCGGATCTGGTGATAAATGACAAGTTATATATGTGACTCGGAGTTCCTTTATTATATCTATATATTCCTATACGAGTCCATCGCTCCGTCTAACCTCTGGATGGTCTCCTCTTGCTCCTTGACCATGTGTGCCAGCTGCTGGAATATAGAGCCCAGCTCCACAATGGTGCTCTCGATGTTCTGCATGGTGTCTGCACGGCTCTGGATGTACGAGTCCTGCAACGGCACAGCAAGCAAGATCTCAGAAAAGTGCCACATTACAGCACATGAAACGCACACGTGCCTCTCCGTGTGCCTGACTTTGATGAATATGCACCAACAGTCTACCTGCTCATCAATAAGCTGGAGTTGCAAGGGATTGGTCTGAGAGTCCATATCGATGGCTACGTCGCCCAAACTCCTGGACTCATCCTGCATCAGGACCGAGCTCCCTGAAGGGAGACAACAAGCAAAGCACACACGTGTTGAACAAGATCAGACAGAGATCCTCAGTGGTAGAGGGGGAAAACAGAAAGAACAGCGGGCACAGACAGCAGCTAGTTTATACCCGCTGGGAGAGTCAAGCGTTCCCGGGAAATACCTTTTAAATTTGAGGTTGTATTGCCCCGGTAACCATTGCGCGGCTCACGAGCTGCATGCGGCTCCTGGGCCCCTTTTTTGCGGCTCCCTAAAATAGTTTTTAATTTTTGCATTATAGATGACCAAATACAATAATGAATCATTCACAATGACTTTGATCAGTTCCCAATCACAACAGCTCAAAATCTTTCTGTACATCTGTACATACAGTCAGGTTGTATTTAAATTAACTGGTAATTATGAGCAAATCTGCCTCCACAAGTGTTCCAAAGATGTAAACATTTAAAGTCAAGTACCTGTTTCTGGCAACCACTTTAATCATCATAGTATAATATGTATCATTTAAAAGGTTACGGCTGGACTGTTATACTCTAATGTCTGCTAATTACAGCGATAATAATAGTCAAACTAATTCAATTAGTTGTTGGTTATTTCGAATATATTTCAAAATAAAAATAAAATATTAAACATTTTTAATTCACACATCAATTCGTTCCCTAGACTTTATTGTAGGATATCGACAGTGAGCACAATGTTTGAGGTTTTTACCAAAAACGCTGAAATAAAGCTTGTTCATAAACATTTCACTGGCAGTGTAAACGCCCCCAGAGGAAGCATCTGAGCTCGCTAAAGGACAACATTTGTTTTAAAAAATGGTAAACTGAGCAGGAGCCAGACATGACGATTATTGCCTCTGAGCCAAAACAATAAAAAGGTGTGTTCAATCTATTACTCTTTTTGTTAGATGAAGAGGTTATAATAGGATGTAATTTGTGCTCCATGTTAAGGTTACACCAGTTAGTAAGAAACGTTTACCTTTCACCCTCGTCTGTGCTTTAAGAGATTATGTTTAGATTTGAATGCGCTGCATTTAGTGTTTAATCAGCACAAAATGTGGCTGAGGCTAAACTTTTCCCACAAACAATAATCAGTAAAGCGTGAACACGGCCCTTTATGAAGCTGCAACATCATGCTGTGTTGACCTGTTGGTGCCGTTACTTTACTGCGAGACAATAGGAACAATCCTAGTGAGCGACAACAAGTGTGAAGCTAAGACATGGACGGACTCACTGAAGTTGTTGGCCATCAGAGGAGAAGACGAGACCGGGGGCTGTGAGAACTGCTCTCTCCTGCTGCGCTGCTGCTTCAGGTTCTGCAGGAAAAAGGGACAAATGATGGAGGAGGTAAACATGACGGTACCGGATTCAAACATCGTTAGTATCGTCTGCCTTGATAAATGATAGACGTAAGACAAACATCTCTCACCTCTGTTCTGACTTCTAGGACTGACTTGAAGTCATTGGACATTGAAGCCAGTTTGGACTGTAGACAACAACAGATAGAGCAGAGTTAAACAAAGTGCAGCTGAATTCATCTGTGAACAAGAATTCTAAAAACATTTTCTGATGCCATTTTATACGAGACACAACACTATTTATACTAACATTTTATTAAAAGTATCCACTTTCCTCTATTTAATTGTGTATGAACAAAAGCACATGATTAAAAGGTTCAAGAAAAAAAAAACACACACAAAAATGTTGATAATCAAGAATATTTTAAATAAATAAAAACATTGGCTGTAAAAGGCCACTTGGACTCGATGCACAGACAATATAGTGTGAATTGGACCGTATTGAATTTACCTGTAATGACACCACTATGGTGTTGGAGTGGGTTTGGATGTGTCGGCCACCTGGAGCTACGCGGGACCTCACCAAGTCCTGCAGCTGTGCAATCTGTTTGTTTAGACTGTTGATGTCCTAAAAACACCAGAGATAGAAAACCGGGTGTATAGTTTTACAAGATAACAGATAATATATAAACAACGCACATGTTTGCAAAACCACATCTCATGGGAATATAACAATTCAACTCACTTGTTTAATGATGTACGTTAGCTCCTCGATCTCCACGGCCTTGTCGTCAAACAGAGATTTTCTTTTTGCCACTAAAACGTTATAAGAACAGCATTTAGAATCAGCACTTAACAATATGACACCAAAATAGATGCTAAACGCTAAAATAACATTAAAAGGAAGACTTACAAATAGTGAGCTTTTCCAGTTTGGCAAATGTGTTGCTCAAGTCTTTTCCAATCCTCCTACAAGGAAACAAACAAATAAAAATGTAGCTTTCTTTGTCATGCACATACTAAAAGGAGTACTCCAACAAGTTGTTATTTAATACGCATCTTTGCATTCCTACAGGAAAGAAGATTATATCAATTTTATCTCTGTGTCTATAAAATAAGGCATATAAATAAGGCAACACCCAAAACCACATAAAAGAACAAGAACATTGAGCAAACATGTACGAGCTGGTGATACACGTGAGAAGACAGACTATGAGGAACTTACTTGGCCATAACTGTGAAGTCACTGCGCTGCCTGAGCGCGCTGAGCATCGGTTTACTGGGCTGGACTCCATTCTGTCAGGAGACGTAGAGAGCGAGAGAAACATTAAAACAAGAGGCTGAGCAGTAACTGTGAAAACATGGCTACAGAAATCCCCAACATTGATTTAAGAGTAATCAATTGATCAAGTGACAGGGAATAAACCAACATGTTTACAGTGTCGCCGGGTAACTTCTGGTTAAAGTCCATCTGACACTGGATTATTGAGGATGATGGTGACGTTTAAGGATTTAAAATACATAAATTGGCCAATATCACCATTTTGACAAATAACATAAACAAGCAAGTTTAATAAGGATCCTCTTGGACAAATAACTGTGACCACCATATGCACGGAGTGTAACATTCAGTTCTCTCTGATAAACAGACTGAGGCTACCCCAAACACATCTCTGGCATTCCTATACTGCAACTCCTTGTTTTACATCAGCCAACACAGACATCGGTACCTCTGTGATAACTAAGATCTGCTAATACATTGGCACAGCTGGTTGATTTCCTTTCATGGCTATTTTAGAGATTGGAAATCATATATTGTCACCACTTCGGGATTTACAGTAAAAACACGACTGAAAGAAGACAACAACACCACCTACGTGTGCTTCACTTGACCCAACGAGACTATAGCGATAAGGAACAAAAACTAGACACAGAGAGAGAAGTAAACAAGGAACCAAAAGCAAAAGTCACCAAACACAAATTCATCTGAGAGACTAAAAACTACACATCACATCAGCGTAATTGTGATTTACATATTGGGACTAATTTTACACGAAGTGATCCGTGTTGGTGCTGCGATGAGTCAACGTACCGGTCTTCCCTGGAGGGATTTACAGGCCGACTGGAACTCGAGGGTCCGGTCACGGCACGTCATCTTGCCGCCGGCAAAGGGTCACCAGCCGGCTCTAGAGAGCAGAAACCACCCGGCACTACCGGGTCACCTTTTTCTTCTTCTGGTCCGGTGTGATGAATAAATATCGGAAGACCTCCCAAAAACTCACATCCAAGGCGGGGTTTCCTTCATGGGCATATGTACACACATGTCTGCAGTGACGGGAACAGACGTGTCACGACAACTTGTTAGCAGACAGTTTGAAATGTAACTGATAAATAAACACAATTGTGATGTTACGTTAGATAGTCGGTACTGTTAACGTTAGCTAACAGCAGGGTTCTCTGACACTAACAAATAAGAGACCGACTAAATCACAATAAACAGACAGTGTATAACTGCCACAGCTCACAAGTAAAGCCACAGGTGAGCTAAACACATATATCACGAGGTAACAATGCTTGTCTGGACCGGCTCTGTGTGGGTAAAGGCCGTCCATCACGACACACAGCTGATCACGGCCTGACCCGGCTAACACACAAGCTAACTGTTAGCTTCAGAGAGCTAACCGGACTTCCCGTGCGGTCTCTCCTACTCTACCTTTGTTAAATTCGACCTAAACTAACCACGTGAGGTTAAATCGTATTTAAACGACACCAAAACGATCAGTTCCTACTTACTTGAATCGATATTACATCATATTTCGGGAGCACCGCGACGTTTCTGGTTCAAACTAATCAACACCCAGGAGTTAAAGTTCCGATCCGGGTAGTTTCCGGCACTGACGTCACTGCCACGTCGACTTTACCGAGGCAGAAAATCCCTGTTGGTGCAACACTTCACCACCAGGGGGCGCCACAACTCCTGTTTGGAGTTTAGTTTCGTCCCATAGTGTATACATTATTTAGTTTATATATATAAATTAAGCGAAGGAGGACAGTACATCAAAAACAACTACAAAATGTCAAAATAAAGAATACAAGAGAATACAGGAGCCCAGGTGAATATAGGGGATATCCTATTAGCATCAAACCAATGAAATAAATAGCCAACCTAAATTATCATCAATAAAATAAAGGACTCCAAGTCAAACAACACTTTCAAGACTTAAATTTGCCACTTTTGTTGTGATGGTGGCCTATTTTTTTATTGTGCAGTGATATCTTATTTTAAATCCGAGAACCCAGTGGAAGAAATAGTAGCTATAGGCCCATAGTAACCCTCATTCCTGCACAGAGAGGGTCCCTGTAACACAATGTCTAAGCGCAGTGTAAACTGAAATAATTAAGGTCTTGAAACACAGACACGGAGTCTCAAGATCAGGTTCTAACCCTCCTAATGGTCGTTATAATGCCAGTTTAGTGTGCTTAAGAAGTACATTTCCTGTATTCCCAAACAAAGCAACAATCACTTGCTAAACAGTTGACTTTCATCTGAAGCTTTGCAGTCTTTGGGGTTTTGGGGTCTGGGGCCGTGGATCCAGCCTTGCCAGTATACAAAACCTCAAAGAACAAGTATCCATGTTGGTATTTGACAATTGGCAAACACAAGTTGGCAACACTAGAAGTTGTATAGTTTCGGTTGGTTCATTTGTCAGCTTCTTTCCTCACCTCCAAACACTCATCTCTAAATAAACATCTTCGGTCTTCTGTCATCTCCAGAGTTAAGTGGGAGATGAAATATCATCCACAGGATGAATAAAAACTTTATTTGCTAAATTTGTTTCAGTATACAAGGAATTTGACTCCAGTTTTCACGAGTTGACAGTTATCCACATTGTCTCCAGAACACATATAGATTTAGCCTTTGATTCAGTACCAACACTAAAGAAAAGACCACATTACTACGACATTAAACATATCTAAGTTTATTTATATGGTGAAATGAAGGCTATACATTAAAACTTTTGTTGTGTGTAAAAGGTACTCCGCACAATCCTAATACCGTTAAGAGAAACAAATACATTATTACTAACTAAAAAAGAACCATGCATTACATTCCAATAGTATTGATGATTGCTTTTCTAAATTCATTCATCTGAAAAGCATGCAATGCATTATTTTGTCTAATCAGGATTTACCTTTCTCAGACGGTAGGTTTGAGCATCATCCACTACAAGAGATGTTGGAGCCTAATGGTGGAACAAACAATGAACAGTAATACTGTATGCTATTAAACCTAAATTATTAACAGAGAAACATATAAGTGCACTCATAGAATAAGAGGAACACAATTATCAATTGTTCACTTCAGGCTGATGCCTGCTGAAACCAAAACATGATCATTAGTCATTGGTGATGTTATGCTGATGTAGAACTGAACCTTTGAGTTTTTTGAGAGGGAGCAGAGGAGGAATGAACAGACGGACAGACAGAGGATGTGATTGGTTGCTGGCTCAGGTGTGTCGACCTGCAGATACGGTATGGACAGAGAGATAACATCCAGCAGGCTCTCTGATCTCCTCTGACTCCTACGGGTACCCGCATCCTCCGCCTCACAGGCTCCAGCACGACCAGACCACAACTATGCCTTCGCCTCTTTACCTGCTAGACCCCCAACCACAAAATCCCTCCACCCGCCCCCTATGCCCTGCACCATTCATCTACGCTCCCTTTCACCTTTTATACCTCCCTATAATCCACCATACTTATCTCTTCCTCTGAGACACCTACCTCTATGCTTTCACACATATTTGATCTCTTTGCTGAACAGGACACAAAAGAACAGTTTCTCATTTTTATCTCTTTTCTTTATACCTTCAATTGTTAAGGTAAATCTCATTTCATCATATATTGTTCATATTTTTATCTATGCTGTGGCTCTATGAATGACTATGTCGGTTGGTTGGGCGGTCCACTACATGCCATGAAACGTTGTACAGACATTCATGTTCCCCAGAGGATGAACCCTGCTGACTTTGGTGATCCTCTGACATTTCCTCTAGCGTCACTATGAGGTTTGTGGATTTGAGTAAAATGTTTCAACAACTATTGGATGGGTTGCCATGAAATTGGGTACACACACACACACACACACACACACACACACACACACACACACACACACACACACACACACACACACACACACACACACACACACACATTCCCCTCAGAATGATTAGTAATAATTTCCATCTAATACTTTATCACTAAAAACCTGCAAAACGAATGGCATTCCCACCAGCCTCCGCTGTACTGTGTGTTTAGCAGGCTTACATGCTAGACTATGATTGTGAACATGGTACACATCATGCCTGCTAAACGTTGGCTTCTTAACATTGTCATCATGAGCATGCAGCATGTTTAAACCATTTGTTGTCTTATTTTTTCATACTCTAAATTCCTACATTTATGTCATGAATGTTGCACAACACGCTTTGGCAAAACTAGACTTAATTATGTTCATAACAGAGCAAAACTATTGGATTTCTTTGTGACTTTTCAGATACTTGTTTCCCATGTAGTAACAGGAGCCGTAAATCTTCTATCAAGGTTGATGTCCTTCAGTGGACTGTGACAGACGAGGCCGGTGGATCCATGTTTCTGTTGCAGATAACACCGTTTGTTTACTTTGTAAAAAAAAACTAAAAAGTTCTTTGTATTCACAAGAGATGCTAAAAAACACTGGCTTTCCTGTCAGTGCAACAGAAACCTGTGATCACACACATGATTCGTCTTTGCACTGCACATATTATCTTTTATCGTCTTTGCACTGCACATATTATCTTTTATCTCTGTCTCTCTCACGCACACACACACACACACACGCACACACACACACACACACACACACACACGCACACACACACAGGGGTGCTGATATCATCTAACAAAACACACTTGCAGGCCAGATAGCGTCCAGTACCTGCTTCAACACAGCTGCTGCTACAAAAGCAGGGAGGACACCGTGGCTGGAGTTATTAGAAAAAACATGGCTCTGAACGCAGAGAGAGCAAGGTGGAAAAATACAGGAAGTCCTGATACAAGTGCAAAGACTGAGTGGTGCAGAGGGAGCTGGATGAAGTGAAGGGATGGAGGGAGGCAGACATGTGAGCTACTGGTTGAATACAAACATAGAAAGTCAAATGAATGCATGAAATGTATGAGAACGTAATGATAAATGGTCAAAGACCCACATGACAGTCTGTGCAGCGTTTCTGCCTCTCCATTTGTATTCACCCGGAATGACTAACCCATTTTTATTCACCCGGACGATGATATTTTTGGGCTTTGGACATGTGCAGAGCTTTAAAAAGCAGATTTTGGAGTAAAGGCATATTTTTTGTATCATGATGGATGACTCACTGTGTCCTTTTCTCTCTCTCTCTCTCTCTCTCTCTCTCTCTCTCTCTCTCTCTCTCTCTCTCTCTCTCTCTCTCTCTCTCTCTCTCTCTCTCTCTCTGTCTCCCTAATCTTGCAGCTATATTTAGTACTGGCATGATGCCCTTCCAGACAGATAGGTTGGCAGCAGCATTTAGCTCCTCTTTCCTCTCCTCTCCTCTTTCATCCTTTCCTCTCATCTTCACACTCTCTAAAGAGTAACAAGGGCCAAATTAAACGGCTAATATAGATGCCATCAATCATTATAATACGATAATACTGTCATGAAGCTTATCAATTTATCGGGAATACAAATAGGCATAGGCATTAACATATCACCCGTCCATCGGTCTAAAGTCTGCTCTGTAACGTGAGATGATAATTTGGGGGGAAAAAAGGACTGAACATCATATTGCCAGCCACTTTCGTCATCATCATCGTCATATCCATCACAATCCATGCCAGGGGGATAAAAGCCACAGTGCACAGAATACACAGGCACAATCTTAATCTCCCAGACTCTGTATCTCTCACAGAAACACAGATCACACTGAAACTTTTGTTGAGCATCGAACATTATGGCCACACTTGGCAATTTGGGGTAACTGCTGAAAATACGATAACAAATAGCAAAAGTAGAGACTGAAACGACTCAGTTTCACCGAAATCTCTCTCTGAAGTTTGCTGACGTCATTAGCGCCATAACCTTCTGGTCATACCTGCCATACCCTGAGTGTAATAAACTTAGCAATTTCTGCTTACGGTGTTTCTGGAAAGGGAAAATGTGGTTATTTCGTCTTTTTAAAAATCACATATTCTCGTTTTAAGTAAAAGAAGTAACACCATGATGTAAAAAGAACCAGAACAAAAAAACAAAACATTTTGATGCAGCAGAATGAATGCAAGTGTTGAAACATGATACATTACTATATATTATTACACTATTACTGGTGCATCAAGCTACTTTCTGATTTTGTAGCTGGCTTTGGGAGCTGCTTTACATACTGTTGGGTTGCTTTAATCTACAGAAATAAATATATTGTATTTGTGAGTATGATACTGGATGGACGTACTCCAGGTGTTATGCAATGCTGTCACATGATATACATTATTTTATGTGAGCTGGGTTTCAGCGTTTGTTTTACTACATGTTTTATCTATTTTATCCTGATTTATGTATGTGTGAGCCCATGTTTCACCTGGCTGCAAGACACATTTAAAGTTAAATTTAACTTGAACTGGTCACGTGTTTTGTTTGTAAAATCTTAATTTGCAAAGTAACGAGCAGCAATAGCTCTCAAATGAATAAAAAGTACAACATTTGGCTCTGAAATGTAGTGGAGTAGAAGTATCAAGTAAGTTCAAGTGACTCATAACTGTCCTTGAGTCGATGAACTTTTGTGTAGGACTGCACACCTTTGTACTCGAGCAGCTTCTGACTCAGCAGTATGACGGAGGGGAGGAGAGGGAACAATATTATGTCTCATAACACCACGACACATCACACACGCACACTTTCTCTGGACCCAACTGCCAGGGTGTCACTGTAATCAAAAGTGTCTGTTTACCTTTCATTGTCGTCAAAGGAGAGATTAAAACAAAGAGATGGGGGAGATGACGTCAGAGCAGATTAGAGTGGCTAAACAGTGACGGGAAGAAAACAAGAGGTTTATACGAAAAATAAGACATTTCCTTTAATAACAATGTAACATCACGGTTGTATCCTGGTATCATTTTCAATATATCTGACGATGTAGTATAGACTTTTATGTGGACATTGAATTAATTAATTGGCATTTATGTACTAATACAACATAAGACTGCATTGTTTTCTACAAAGACATCATAATAGGGCACAAATGGTGTAGCAGCAAAAAAAGAGTGTTTTCTTTACACATAGCTACAGTAGTACAATGTATTGGCAGCGAAGAGATTCATTGCAAGGTATAGCTAAAATGAAGTTACAAATACATCTCTAAAGTATGCACTATGTCATACACACGGTCAGGTTAGAGATTATAAAATGTTATATAGTTTAGCGAGGGGTCTCTATAGGCTAAGACACTGGAGGCTAGAACAGGGCTACCTTTACAGTACAATGTAGCACAACGGTGCAGATACAAAGCACACTGATGTTTGATACTGACACAGGATCAGGACATTTGAGTAGGATATTAATATGTCCAAGTTGTACATCTTAAAGAGTTGCGACGTTGAAGTGATGGGAGGCAACAACAGATACTAATGCTTTGTGTTTTTTAAGATCATGTTTTGGGGGCATTTTCTTTCTTTATTAGCTGAGGGGGGAGAGAGAGGAGGCGACATGCAGCGAATGGTCGTGAGTTGGATTCAAACCCGGACTCAGCCTGAGTACATGGGACGCCTGGTCTCCCAATACTATTGCTCTCTGAATGGAATTTGCTGTTGTTGCTTTTATTGTTCAGAATTTGTCCTTTGAAATTGGAAAATTTGGGAACAGGAAGTAACAACCGGAGCCCCAGAGATCTCAGCGCCACAACTCTTTTAGGTGGAATGTCTTTGATACGTCGTACATGTCTGCATGAGTGGAGCTTTTCAATCTGAGTCCATTTGCTCTTTCAGTTGTTGTTTTTTTCAGTGGACTAATGTAAAGTATGTGCTTTACAATCTGAAACACAAGTGCAATCTGTACTGAGCTTCAGGGACTCTTAGGTTCCCCAAAACATTTGTCCACAAAATGCAACATTGTCAAGAAATGAAATTGAGGCTAGCTGTTTCCCCTGTTTCCAGTCTTTATGCTAAGCTAACTGATTGCTGGCTCCAGCTTCATATTGTACAGACTTGAGTGTGGTGCCAATCTTCTTATCATACTCCAAGCATGAAAGGGAATGAGTGTATTTTCTGAAATGCCAAACTTCTCGTTCAAAGCAAAGACATCGACACCAGTGGTTTGAGGCTACAAACCTTCTCCTGTTCCACATTATCACACAGTGTCTGGTCTGTACTCAGAGGACCAGTTCAGCTCTCCTCATATGAAAAATGCTTCCCATCTGATTATTAAGACGCACACATAAAACTCCTATAGGTTCCTCTAAACCAGTGACTATCATTACAGATCTGCTGCAGCTCCACATATCTACATTAGACTGTGCTTATTGCTAAGTGTAAATAAAAACATTATTATCTCAAAAGAGGTCTGAAATAACACAAGAGAAAGTAACAACAAGGCTCTAATACTTGGTCATTAATATGTTGTGATATAGAGGTAGTGATTGAAGCATTGATTGATAGGAATAACAAACACTGAACAATGGACTCAAGCGTGGAAAAATCATCTCATCTCAGGAGAGCATAAATACAGAGCTTATCCCACCAGTTCTTTAGCTCAAGGCTGACACACCAATAATTCAGCCTCTGGACTGTTTTAATCAGCAGGATCGTAAAAGTCATGGGCAGAGTACAGACATTAATTATGGCATTTCAAAGCTACTGTTTGTCATGAAGATAAGACGTCACTGGTAAAATGTTCTCAGTAAAATTTAGCACGGGACAAAGGGTCTGAATGAGTGTCAAAAGATGGGTTTAAACTCCATGACCCGTCATAATGGGTCCTCTGAGCTCTGGCCAATCACGCTGGCTGACAAGCTGCTCAACAACCTCGTCCTTTCTGAAACCGCCACAGTCAAAATCATCGTTCCCACCCAACGGCCAAGCAGTCATGAACTAACACGGAGTTAAACCGTGCGATTCGGTCAGAATACAAACAAGTTATGTTCCAAATGAATAATACTCTTCCCATCCCGGCTCGCACATGCAACAAAAACAGCCATGTTTTCATTCAACGGCTATTTGCTTGGTTTCTATGTGCTGCGGACAACACCGCCCCGCTGATTGCTTGAATTACACATTATAATGTATATCGTCTCCCATTTGTGGCCTGTGTGAGCCGTGTCTGTTTAAGTTCTATACATTTGGGTATCGGTTTAAATGCTGACTGTATACATCGACGGCCACCCAGCGTGACTCTTGATGCAGACGGATTAAAGATGAACAAACAAAACAAAGACTCACATTCTACAATAGAGCATTTTCAATCAACTTGACAGAATTATAATAAAATATAAAACAGAGGCATATAATACAATATCAAATGAAGACTTTGCAGTAAATTGCAAACACAAACAACTAGCATATGTATATTTGCACACTTGGTGTGGCACAAACAAATGCTTATGGCTACCTGCATTCATTTCACATTGCATGTGTGTGTGAATATGAATATGTATATGTGTGCCTGCTATAGCACAGAGTGAATGAGGCTGTGTGTGTGTCTGCATCTGCAGTGTCGTCTGTGTTCCTTGTATTATAAGTGTGAATGTTTGTGTGTGAAGCCGTGGACAGCCGCCAGCCCTCATTATTGTCATTCTCCTCACTGCCTAAAAGAGAGGCAAAGAGAGGCAAAGCGGCTGCTTTCAATCCGGGAGCCGAGGGAAGATGGAGACAAAAGACCCAAATTAAACAAATGCCGGAAAGCGGCTTGGAGAGCCAGCCCGTGGTCATACGCTTTGAATGGGGGAGAACGGCTGCAGCGATATCCCATCTGGGTCTTTCAGTGTTGAGACCACACAGATACTCTCCATCCCAGCATTCAGCTCAACTATAGGTCCACGCACACTGGGGTGCCAGTTCATGTGCATGTCCTATGTCCTTCTGGTATGTCTGAATGTGTTGCTGTCCTTTGTCAAATCCTCAAAACAGAAATTGGCCTTGACTTCAGCCTGGAATCCATCTCAATAAAATCACAACTTCCACTGAAGTGTCATTACGTAGGACTCTTGCGTATGGCCAATCGACTTCATATCCATTGTTCTTTGTATAATCAGTCAAGTTCCCACTGCTCTCTTGTATCATAAGTTGAGACCTAAAGAACCTCCAAACCACAGCGGATCAGGAGCTCGTGTGATTGTGTCCACCGAGACAGAATTTGTCCGAAATCCATGTCTCCCAAAGTTGCAATTAAGCTGCCTCTTCATCCCTCCACTCATGGGATGTGTTTTGTGACTCTACACGTCTGTACACGCAAGTTCATGTGGACTGACAAAAGCTTTGCCACCGAAGCAGAGGAGGTGGTAAGATGTTTGGCTGCACATGCATACGTAGATCTATATTCAGGCTGTAATGCTGCACTTGTTGCTAAACTAAGAGCGCTGCTACATGTTCTTGTGTGTGCTTCCGCTAATATTTCCTTCAGGTTACTGGATGTCCAAGCGTTTGTATGCTCCATGGCACTGATGCTGAGAGTGGGCGATGAATCAACAAGGGTTGGGTGGAAAGAAGGAGGTGAAAAGAAAGTGAGTAGACACATCAAGTCCTCATGGCATCACACCTGGAACAGTAAACATTAAAGAGAAGAAGGTTTCAGATTAAATCTTTTTTGACAGGGCTGATTCACACATGCATGGTGGATTCTTCAAATGTGCACAATGCGAGTCTGGTGATAAAGTGAGCATATACATCTGCTTTTTTTAAATGTTTGATGTCCAAAACGGAATTCATTTTATTAATATACTAATATATAAATATACTCACTTTGGGGGCATTGTAAGGTTCAGACAGTGGAATCAGCACCAACATTACAACTGATAGTGAACCCAATCTACAACTTGAGTTACAGCCACTCCCAACACAACTTTCTCACTGCCTCAAAAGCTCAAGCATCTCATCAGCTGTCAAACTTTCATGATCTGTATAAGAAATGGATTGTGGGTTTGTGGGTTGGTTGTAGCTGAAGAGCAACAGGAGGATACCCTGAATCGGGAACACACCGCTTCAATTTGGACCGCCTGATGCAGCTCAAGGTGCTTTATTGATTGCATTATTCTAAATTACTCACTTTATGGAGCTCTATTTTCCATACAGTATATCTCTGTCTGTGTATTGTTGTATTTCAGCTACATATTGTTCAAAAACAATAAAAAATAATCTTTTTTTTTTAAAGTTCAGACTGATTTTGGTTGCGTGTGAACTGACCTACAGCGGCGAGGGTTGAGCGTACGGTCTTTCCGGCTGCAGCTCTCAGCTCTGATGGTGCAGCGGCACTGGCAAGACGTCGCATCCAGTGCCCACTTCCTCCCTCTGCAGGGACGGCAACGAGGCCTCAGAGATGGCGACGGAGAGGGAGAGAGGCCGGTGGGCGGATGTGAAGGAGGAGGAGGTGACATAGAAGGAGGAGAGGATGAGGGTGGAAGAGTTGGGGGAGCATGGGTCCTGGATGGAAGGAAGAGGGGTGTAGGAACAGTGTGGTTCGTGAATTTATTCCTACATTGACCAACAAGAGTCTACATCAACGCAAGCGGCTCTGTGAGTCTGTACTTTGCACAGCGAAAGGTGAAGGGATCGTCAAGTCTGAGGGCTTCATCCTGAGGGGACAATGAATGTCTGTCCACCTCATCACAATCCATGCGATAGCTGGTGGACCGACACATCGACACACCAACGGACCGACAGCCACGCTCCAGGATCATCACGGGGTCTAAAGGATTTTGCTATTTTGCCATTGATCCCACATCTCGGCTCAAAAAGAAATGCACGGCTGGCAGTGCCAGACTGAAACAAACCAACACAATGCAGTGTGTGTGGGAGATGTGTGACTAATGCGGGATACTGTTTCCTTTGCTGCCGACAAACTTTCTGCTCTTTCTGCCGCGCTGTGCTGCTGGTCGTTACCATGGCAATAGTGACATAGCTGCCGACGAGGCTTTCAGTTTCTCCTCCAGACGCTCTGTACTTTCTCCGAGTCTGAGAAAGTTGCCTGCATCAGTTGGTCTATTAACTGGAGCTGGTTCAGCCTCAGTCTTCCCGGGAGGCTGACGGCTTTAATGAAGTTACTTAATGAGGCAGAGAGGGGCAATCTTTGTCCAGAACTCCGATGACCACGCCTGCCGCTGGCATGGAAAGAGGAGGTGGCATTTGGGAGCAAATTACACAGATTTCACCCCTGCCAGAGTCTGAATAAAGCCTGTTCTGAGTGATGGATGGGTGCTGAGGGACATCACACCCAAACCGAGTCACCTCTGGCCCCCCGGAGGCCGGAAATGACTGACAGCAAAGTGAAGAGGAAGCAGATGGAAAACAAGAGCTAACTCTTTCATCCTTCACCGCTCAGGACTGAATCATGGGAATCAGAAACAGAAGCAGACACTCGTAGCTCAAACGCACCTGTTCCTCATAGATTACAGTGTAAAAGGTTACTTTTAAAATGTTTTTATTGAGCTTGAATGATTCAAACTGACCTTCTTAACAGCCTGTGTTGTGAATTCTATAATATGTAATATAACTGATCACAGCAACGAATAGTTCCAATGAGTCCCAGGGCTTCGGGCTGAGTGTGTGTGTGTGTGTGTGTGTGTGTGTGTGTGTGTGTGTGTGCGTGTGTGTGTGTGCATGAGGGAGACCTTGACTGCTGTGGCTGTAAAACAAATTGTCCTTCAGTAATGATGTAGACCACATAACCTAGTTTCTGTCAAATATTCACACTGAAGTTAATGGTATCTGGAAAATACTAACAGAAGAAAGAAGATCAACTTAAGGCTTGTAACTGAGACTGAACAAATATATATTAATAAATGTGAATATTCAACATACGCAGCTCTGATGGCTCCACTTGTCTTCTGTCTGGACTTTCCTCTCTCCTTTTTCTTGTCTGTTCTTGTTGGCTTCAGATAGGGCCTGGGAATATCAGACAAACAACATGGCTCACACATTGAGGGGTCAGCAGTTATATTTTTGACACCTGTTTGAATCAAAAAATGTAATTAGTAGGAAATAACAAAAAACAAAGTAAAATCAGTGAATATATTGAATGTATCATTAGATGAAGCCAATGTGTTGCATGTCCGAGTTGAATATTTGCAAAGGTTTGTATTTATTTACTTATTCTCTGATCAGGCAGTTTCTGACTTATAACTTTTAGTCTGTATTCTCTTCAGGTAAAGTTCAGATTTCAACATTTGGGAAGTTTGTATTCTTTTGTCTGACAATAAAAGGGTTCTGTAGAAAAACATGTTTATATTTCTCAAAGGAAGGGATCAAAAGACGGTTTTATTTTAGTGTTGGTACCAAAAGTCATGTTTCGTATCTGTTAGTTATCGAAGAAATGTCAAACACCCAGTCCCATATATTTCATCTCCAAATGTTGTTTTCACAAAGCGCACAGCCTTTAAGGAATGATCTCATCCAAACATATAGGCCTTCAAAAAACATGATGAATCTCCTTTTCAAAACAGGAAGCTCCCAGTGAAGTTCAAGTAAACTTCACATACTGTATATTCTATGGTGTATAAGTTCAGACATTCATGCAATATTTCTTTTCATACTCCTAAAGTATTTAATTTTTCAACTTTATCCGACTTTGCATTACTTTTCATTTGTCATATCATACCGTAACAAGGTTGTGTTGTAAGTACTCAACAGTGAGTTTTTAATATTTATCTCATATATACCTATTATTTGCAATCATTTAAAGTAATTTCAAGTATCAGAGACAGAAGTCGAAAAGAAAAATCACTCATGAAGCATAATTGAATGCTTTTGAGCCCAGTATGTGTATTTCAAAGATTGTAGGACGAGTGGTGGAAAGTACATTTACTCGACTAGTGTTGTACCTCTATACACTTCTGGCATACTCAAATTTATAGTATTTTAGTTTCATTATACTTCACTTCTACTCCACCACACTTCAGAGGGAAATATTGCACTTTTCACCAAAAATACATGTATTCAGCAGCTTGAGTTAGAAGTCATTTTGCAGAAAAAGATTTTCAAAACCTGTGATTGATTGATATTATTTGTACTTTTACATTTGTACAATTCTGAAAGAAGGAATTTTACTTGTAATGGAGTATTTTCACAGACTGGTATTGCTATTTTTACTCAAGTAAAAGATCTGAATACTGAATACAGGTCACTGACAAGGAAGCTCCAATAATGGCTGATTACTATCTTTTCACATGACATTCACAAATATCTCTCAAAACAATGACGTCAGCGTGGGCTGCCAGCAGAACAGAGAGACACTCCCCAAAACATGGAGACAATGTTCAGGAAACATTACACTTATTACTGCAGCTTTGCATTTTGGGGTCCACATGTCCACATTGCCTGATGTTTACCAAACTCTGTCCATTTCTTCCTTATCATTTTAAGTGCCTCGTCCTTATAGAGCACAATCTGATTTACTTTGATGTATGCTGGTGCCCTCAACAACAAAGTGCATCTGCTCACTGCTTTGGTTTTTGGCTTTCCTGATTTAACTTCCTCTAATCTCATCTGCTATAAACTATGTTCAACTTTTACCAAATTACGAGGACAGTGTTCAGAGGCTGAGCTCTGACGATGTTAACCGAGTGTGCTGCTGCTGCTGTTGTTGTCTTTGGAGCTCTAATTTACTATCACGGATGCGTGACTCTGCTCCGTCAGTCTGTGAGAGAGCACATGGCAGGGGAGATAAAATCATTGCTACGGTGACAACAGGATGCGGGCCGTCCCAGGGGATGCAGGGAGAGCCACACAGATGCTAACTCACTGATGGGCACCCACACACACACACACACACACACACACACACACACACACACACACACACACACACACACATACACACACACACACACACACACAGAGACATAAAGACACAGAAACATAAAATTGTATACACACACATACATTGGAATCCTTTATTTATGTCCACATCCTAACAGGAAGTAGGAGGACATAAACATTGAAGATGCAATCATATGATTGTGTGGTTGGACCTGCCAGTACGAGGTACACAAACAAACATCAGGGATCCAACTGAATTGTTCCTTTCACAGTGTACAGCTGTCAGTCCCGGCTGAACCTCAACATGGATAACTCCCCCAAATGCAATTTGTCATAAAGATTCAAGGTGACGATGGTGTTGTTTGTTGTGTTTTTGAAACTTGCTGTATTTAAGGTACTTTTCAGTCCACTGTATCAACAGCATGAATTGTATTGTGTCCTACTACGGTAGTTGATCTCTACCATGTTTATTCATAATTAAACCTGGAAAGCGAACATTGACATGTTTCATCGATTAAAGTAAAATTGAAAATTTAAATTTGTTTATTTCTTGCATTCAAGAGGTGAGATGTTGGCCGGAGGTGTTGGACTTTTTCAGCAAACAATGAGGAAATGTTTGAAACTGCTTCAACCTTCTGTCCTCGGATAATGAATATGAGAACAAGTAAACCTTTTTCAACACTATTATGCCACTTCATCCTATGAATACCTCCTCCTCATCAATAACATCATCAGCAGAATTATAAGAGCATCATTAGTGCGTATTATTAACGTGGCTTCACATTAGGGATGAAGGAACATGACCTTTCACAACAACAGCTCACTCACACACAGTTTCACAGGAACAGACATGGAGAGATTCAAATGCAAAGAAGGGAAATAATGACAATAATAATAATACATTTTATTCATTCAGCGCTTTTCAGGAAGACACTTTAATAATTATGTAAAAAGGATTTTAAAAAACAACACAACATATAACACACAACATGAATCACTCATTGAAAGCAGTTCACTGAACTGAAAAACATAAAAAAACATAATGCGTTACCTTGTTGTAGGTGTTGGCTGGATTTGCTCTTTTAATCTGCTCACAGATAAAACAGACGTGTCAGCATAAAGGTGCAGTGAGGTCAGTCAACGACAGGTATACCATGTATCTCTGAAGACAGACCGTGTGTTTTATTACCTGCACTCACACTGACTGTGCTCCACGAACGGCAGCTCAATGAGCTCATGTTTCATGAAGGAGGTTCTCATCAGCTGCACACAGATCAGAAAAAATATTCAAACATCATCTCGCTCTTTCCAACATTAAGCATCTACATTGAAGCAGGTAGGGATTTGGTGTGTATCTGTGTGTTTACCTCCATGGTGACTGTATGTGTGAGCGAAGGAACACACTCCAGGGCCTCATCAGCACAGCAGCCACCACATCGCCTCACCGACACACAGGACGGGACGAAGAGATGGTGCGTCTCCCCCGGTAACTCCCGCCAAACCTCCACCAGGGTGTCCCGAGGCTCACAGCCGCTGCGCGAATAAACCTCCAACCACCGCCGCACTGGTGGAGATAAATCAAACGCAGCCATGATTTCATTTTCTCACTATCAGCTCCATGAAGTGGTGCAGGGGTCTTTGTAGAAACAGGGACAGCCTACCTTCTCGACCCTCCCTGGATTTTGGGGAGTCTGCCGGCCGCCAGTGAGCAAGCTGGAGCGGGAAAATAAAAGTGATGAGCACATGTGAAAAGCATGTGTTAATAAAAGTAGGGTTTCTTGATCAAGTTGACCTGTTCGATAGCGTTCAGCTTTGCACTTTGGAGTCAGGACAAGTGGTTGAATTTCAGTCCAGCAAAAACGTAGATGTAATAGTAGTCAGTGAAAAGGTGGGTCAATTAGGACTTTTGCATAACAAGACTTAAGAAAAACAACATGTTTTTATCTTTAAAATACAACATGAATTTATTAATATATAACAGTAATCTGTTGAGCTATTGCCTGCAATGTCCTGTTTGACATTGTTGTAAAAAGGCTGCTGGTGCATAACAGATCAAAGTATTTCAGGTTAATGACCACCACAACATTTCACACCTGGCACCTGAATATGACCTCCACCTCATAATGCATGGTGGTAAATGGAAAGGAAGAACTTGATTATTGAACTTTTATACACATGTCAGAGCCGCCCTGCAGTAGTATGAAGGCTCACTAAAACATGCCTCATTTTGGGCTCTTTTTTCAAATATTTCCCGCAGGCATTGGGTCCATTGGGTCCATTTAAGTACGGAACTGAACATGTCGACGTTCCCGACCAAAAATCAACCATATTTTCAACAACATGACTGTACTGACTGAACAAAGTGAGGGAGGGTGCTGCTGGATTTTTGAACGAGTTGTACCTGCTACCTTTGCCCTCAAGCCTATCACCTGACCAGCGTTTGAAAGACTTTCAGTAGCCACGCAGCGGTAGATAGTGAGCGTATCTCATACTTCTCAACAATAAACTGCTACAATCTGTGTAGCTCTGACTTGACAAGCAAGACCGCCGAATACTATTTCATAAGATGAGCTGAAGGGAGTATCGGTGATTTGATCTGACAGTAATATCAACCCAAGATATTATACTATTTACTGCTATTATTCTTGCCCACATGCAATTTATTCTCACATATAGTTTCTGTCCAAAGTCAACTCTGGGTGGGAAAATAACCAAGTACAATTTTGAGGTACTTATATGAGCAATTTCATTTTCTGTTACTTTCTACTTCAACTCCACATTTCAGTGGCAAAGTGTACTTTTACTCCACTCCATTTATTTTACAGCGAAAGTTACTCATTCATTTGCAGATTAAACAGATTAAACCGGTGGTTCCCAACTTGTTCGACGTGTAAGCATTGACAAAAAGTGTAGTGTGTGGTTGGCACCTCTTTGTCATGTTTCCGATGTCAATGAGTTGTTAGGAGTTCCACTGAAGATAAGATTTACCCTCAAAACGTCTGATTGAACAACTGTTTGAGGCCCAAATTTCACATATAACAGCAAAGACGAGTGAAAACAGATTTGTATTGCAGAACTTAGTATTTTCTTCGTTTTGTCCTCTCCCATTGATCATCGCCTGACCCCTCAGGTTTATCTTGTGACCCTTTGGAGGCGCCCGATAAATGCTGTTGACACATTGTCAACAACTTAATAATATCATATGTCATTTTATATCAGTCACAGGACACATCTTACCGCGGCACAAGTACTTTCACTTTCAATACCTTAGCGTATACATTTAGCTGATGATACTTACTTTCATACTTCTACTGAAGTAGGAAAGACACACTGGATTTCACAGCGCTCTAACACACACACACACACTGCCGTTATTGGACCGATGTGTGTGTGAAGACCAAGGCCACTTGTAGGGGAATGTAGACTTTGTCCAGTTGACCCCCCTTTAACTGCTCCACCCCCTTGTACCCACCCACACACCCACGCACACACACACACACCCCCACGCACACACACACACACACACACACACACATACAGGTTTGGCCCACATTGATTCCGAGTTAAGCTGGGACTGAGGCCATTTTGTGACTGGTAGGATGTGAGCTTAAGTAAGTGTGTCTTTTCTGAATCAGTCTTTAAGATGGGGATACGATTACCTCCTTTTGGCAGCCACACATTCACATTCACACACACACACACACACACACACTCACACACACACACAAAACCAACACACACAGCCCACTGTACAGATGGGCCAAGAGTGTGTGTGTGTGTCCTACAGCTATACACCACCTCCTCCACACTGAGAGTCTCATCTCTGCAGGAGAAATACGGACACCTTTCCCCCCAAAAATCTGTCAGTGAAGCAGACAGCATGACAGCAGAGCGCCTCGGGTGAGAGACAGCGGCTGTGAGCAGGTGAAGAGTCACACTGCTGTGTGTCATAGCGTAGGATGATGCATTACTAAAACATAGGTTACAGCAGCACAAAGTCAGGGCTGGCTCTCACACTGCTGCAGAGCACTGCCTGTTCCTGATACAAGCCTCCAGACATAAATAAAGAATCAGCAGGTCTCTCCATGTCTGTGGGCCTGCTGCTGTTTGGAAAATGCCAGTATAAACATTTATTATCAGTGATAACTAAAAATAATAAAATCCAACCTCTTTTTGAAAGACACAAAGCAAAACGTACAGTCCATATAGGATTATTGGTAACACTGTTTAATGAGACGCCCTGACCTGAAATAATTTGTCCTTTAATCAATCAGTCAACTACCACAAATAATTTATAAGGAAAATAATGGTTGGTGGCAGCCCAAAATGGTTCTATTAATGTTTAAAAACTAATTTACTAATGCTCTAGATCAGTTGTAAACCATTAAGAATGACGTTTGGGTTGCCAAGATGACATTTGCTTTGTCTCTTTTAGCTAACGTGAGCTCTTACGATCATCAGGAAGACAGTTTGGGAAGTACACGAAGTACACCTTAGTTCGTGCATTCTGACCCAGAGTAAGATGAGAAGATCGGTATCATAGATATGATCGACACCACTCTCATGCCTGGTCACTATGAAGCCACACCTAGCAGCCAGTTAGCTTAGCTCAAAGACTGGAAACAACTAGCCTGTCCAACTGTTAAAATAACCTATAAAGCTCACCAATTAACATATTATATGTTATTTTTTTATTAGTTCGAAAAACTAAGTGTAAAACGACTATTTGCTGTTTGGGCCTGAGGTGTGGCACTTAATGTTAATGTGCCCGGCTATTTCTTGGGCCCAACTAGTTGCTAAGCAACCAGAGGAGACTCGAGGAAGTTACTGCCCCAAAAAATGTCTTTATAAAAGATGTTGTTATATTTGGACAGAGCAGGCTATGTTATCCTGCTTTAAGTCTTTATTCTAAACCCGGTAAGAGCGGCACCAATAAGAACATTTCCCTACATGTCAAAGTAGTCCTGTCATATATACAGCCTACTAAATAATCCATTCATTAACAACATTGTGAATGAATGAATTACTGTACTGATGCCCCGCCTTTCTGATGAATTAAGCTGTAGCTAAAAAAGACAAGGTAAATGCCATGCTGGAGGAGGATTTTCCACAACCTGGCAACCCACCAGTTGTTCTTTTGAATGGCTTTTACTGATCTACAAAGCGTTAGTAAATTATTTATTACAGCATATAAACTCTATGTATGGGGTGACGAACTGGAAAAATGTCTGGCACTGAATTGTGATGTCGAGGAGACAATAAATACCACAAATGTCGCTATAAAGTCAATAAATCATTCACGAGACCGGAGGTGACAGATGTCATTGACCTGGAGGGGATAACTTCCACACGGCTAAAAGTCCCACATGTTCCCACTTAACTCAATTCATTCAGAAGGATGCTGGTTTATCTCCATCAAGTGACCGTTAATATGAGCTGGAAATGAACCTGATGGCGGACCACCGCACACATACAGTCTTTAGGGTCAAATGCCGATACATACCTTGGCGTGGGACGTCGGTATTCTGGTTAGCAGCAGGAATTGAAACATTCCTAGAATAACTTGAAGCATAATCCCCATTGTGCAGGAGTCGAAGGGGAGCGCAAAAAAAATATTTTGGACCAATCCAAAAAAAGAAAAAAGAAGGTGGCTTGCCGGCCGTCTCCTTCCTTTTGCTTCTGTGTCCGATTAAAGGCGCAGAAATCCCGCATTCATTCTCCAGGCTCCCTTCCTTGAAAGGACACCCTGGGTGGCATCCTCAGTGTTGGATAATAACTTTATCTTGTTCATTTGAGACTAGATCATGATCGCCGAAACTAGCAGGAGTCTGTTCCCAACCTAAACTCGGATAGTAGTTTGTATTTTAATTCGTCAGACACTGGAGTAGGCTGTTGTGTAGAATAACCCCCCTTCCTCTAATTACAGACATAAAATCCTGCCACTCTCAAGTAATAATTAAATTCTGCATCTAATGGTGGCACCATAACCTTAAAAATGCTGATTTTCTAATCAGACTTGTTTAAACTTTGAATGCCTTCCTGTATTTATTCTATTAGTCTGTTGGTCCTGATCCCATTGAACCAGTGTGGGTGTCCGGGGTGTCGTGACATTAGGAGCATCCAGCATCCAGATTCCCGCTGAAACGTGGTGCGATCATAAAATCATCTATGTGGCTGAAAGAAATCACATCAGTCAGCTCGGAGGACATTTATCCGGTAGACACCCGACGCTTTAGCCCGACGTGCAGAGCTGGACAGTGGCGCATATTCCGCTCCCCGGCTCGGTCAGTCCTCTCCACGTTGTCGCTCCCACGGAAAATATGATCTTCCCGTTTTTTTTGTTTTTTTTATCCTCTTATGTATATAAATATGACTGGAATAACATCCTCCACTGGCATGGCAGCACAGCTACAACAGAGCCGGAGCAGCAGGGTAGTCCGCAGACAGAGAGAGAGGTCTGGTGTGTCTCTTCATTAGTTGTTGTGATCGGTTTCCTCATTTCCTCTGCCCTTGAGACGCACGCAACGTAACCATTGCACTGCCAACTTTTTCCTAACGGGACAGGCAGACTGAATACAGGTGCAGCGTCTCTACTGGTCCCAAAGTAGGGGTGGGTGGGGGGGTGGGGTGGGGTGGGGGGGGGTGCGTTTGATTTCTGCACGTTTGGGGTTTTTAGAGCAAGGGCTTGTATTCTCCTCATGACTGGTTGAAACATATCTGGAACAATAGGTCGAATAATCAGTGAGTCGATTCACAGAAAATGGATCTGCAGCTTTTGAGAACTGATAAATCGTTGAAGTCATCTGTTGAGGAAAGAGTGCCACAAATGAACTGGTAATCAAATGTGAATATTTCTGGTTGTATTATTGCTCTATAGTGATCTGATGGTTTGGGACAAAATAAACAATGTCACATTGAACACTCTGGAAGAGATTTTCCTTATTTTCTGACATTTCATTGACCAAAATGAATAATAAATCGACAAAAGAATTGTCAGTTGCAGCTTCGTGGCAAAAGAAACAACACAGGACTTAGCATTTATCCACCACAGTATACTGGCAGTATGGAGAGGGTTGTGTCACGTTATAGTCCATAAGTTCTCCAATAAATTCACAGAATGTTTGTTTTGGGCCAGAATTATATCCAATACAGTAGTATGGTGTAAAAGAGGATCACTTTTCTATCAATGATTTATTTTCCACTCCATATCACGATATACTGCTTTTCCAAATGATGAATAAGAGGGCATGCATGTCAGACACACCACAGTATTATTCAGAGCGTGATCTGACACACCTCTGCAGCTCATTGAACTGAAGATAAAAGACAATTAAAGCTGTCTTCATAGTTGGTTGGGTGTGTGTGTGTGTGTGTAGACATGCCAGAATCCCAGTCTTTATAGTGTGTTTGGGTTACGACAGGGCACTCACACGCCACATGAGGGTGAGGGTGTCTGTAAGCTATGCAGGGATATGTTATCTCCAGCTGAAGTCTCAGGACAAGCCGGTGACAAGAACACAGAGGACAAAAGGCAATATCTCGTCTTAAAACACATTTCACATGGTAGCTCTGTACGGTAGTTTCATAAGTTCATAAGTTGTGCATGTATTCTTTAAAAAAACAACGTGAAACCAAGCCTTTTTCCATGATGTCAGCAGCAAACAAATGTTGCGCACCCAGGATGTTCTCATAACCAAAATGAAATGGAGTTTCATGTGAATGTAAATATGCAAATAAACATGCTGTGTACTGTATTGGTGAAGTCAGTTTTCCAGTTAATCACATCTGCAGCGCCAAAATGTGAGATTGGAGGTTTACAAGGGCTTTTCAAATTCCCTTTAAAAGAGCATAATGGAAAATAAACTTCTGAATGATGACGTAGGGAATCAATGATTCTCTAATTACTATCCGACAGCAATAGTGCCGACTCGTATCTGTGGTTGCTCATTAAAAGGCCGCTGTCTACATCTGAATGTCTGAGCCTCTTTAACTTATTCGAGAAAATCCTTTCCAATGAAATTTGTTTGTGGTGTAACAGTAACTTGACTTTTAATGTCCCTTTTCCAAAGAAAATCTTACATTTATTGGTATGAAAACAGAAAAAAAACACGCACACAGTGTCTGTAGTCTGTTCTGTATTACAGAAACCAAGAGCCAAAGCATACAATATGTGAATGAGAGACAAAACAAAGAGAAGTAATGATTGATGAGTAAAAGTTTATATTTTAATCATTTCCCTCCGACATCCCTTCAAGGAATAAGTAAGGCGACAATCTCTAATATCGAAAAACTGAGTTGCACTTCACCCTCATCCCCCCCCGAACAGCCTCATCAAACCTGAGAGGACATCACGGAAACGTCCTGTTGTGTGCAAACTAATACATGATTTGAATCAATACCATTCTCTTTCAGCAAGAAACATATTGGTATTACAGCTGGTGTGTTTCGTCTCGACGAGATCATCTGGCGTTAATTTGCTGTAAATCGGTGAGCCGCACTAACACAGCAATGAGGCCGAGGACAGCAGAGATCAAGTCCCTGTGAGTTCATTAGAGGCAGTTTAAACATGTGTTCATTATGGCTCCTTTGGACACATACTGGAGAAGTTTGTGTACACGCTGTAGCTGGATCCTTCTGACCGTCACATCACTTCAAATATTCGAAGTTCTAAGTCAATGCTTCGACAGACCGGGTCCAGTCTGACGAAGAACCCCATGTACGACCAGATGAAACCCTCCCACATCACACCCGTGTTCTGTGTCTTAAAAGTCCTCAACCTGAGGACAAACACATCAGCATGTTTTGTTTCAATAAATACACTTTCAAATCCTAAAACAAGTACCACATCCAGTCTGCCGCCTTCCACCTGCTGGCAGTATCAAACTCCATCGTCACAGAGCGCAGTCGGAGACTCTCCTACTTGTCGTCTCCATCGTTGCGGATGTTGTATTTCACCAGAAACTCTGCATGTTTCTGCCGCAGGATTTCTGTCTGTTTCTTAAAACCGTTGGCCCTGAGAAAGAGCACAGACGACACCTTTACACTCAGCTCCACGGTCAGCCATCACAAAACCCAAACAAATGTACTGCTACCACCCAAATGTGCCATCAAGCAGAGGGACAAAAACCACAGATTTATTCTAAAAAGTGTGCGCACTCACCTGGCCCTCTCTTTGGAATCATTGTAAATTTCTGTGATGACTCGATCTTTCTCGTCCATGAAGTTAATGTGAACTTCTTCCAGTTTCCTGAGACAGTCGGAAAAACACTTTAGTTAAGCCATAGCTCGCCGAATAACTTTGCTTAGCCTAAGAACTCGTCGCTCGTCACGCACTCTGCATGCTCAGTTGTCTTTACGAGTTTGTACAGCTGTTATAACAGCTCTTCAGATCACAAAAGAAGCGAATCTCCCCAAACAGAAATGGCACAGAGGCAGAGTGGGAAAACAAATACAAGGTCACATGCCATGAGGTTGTGCCAACACACATGGCACAGAGACATGTCCACAAACAATCCCACTCCTCCGGATGTGAACGTGCAGCAAAGAAAAACTCATGTCAGGGATGTCAGGAAGTAAGAAGGATAGACCGCAGTGAGAAGTTTGATACATAGTTATGTATGTTATGGATATTGTTGTATTTCTAACATTCACCTTTTAAAATGCTTCATTGCTTGCCTTTAACAGTTTCTTCATCGTGTGCCGGTTTTGTACCTGAAGAAGACTACGTGGAGTCCGATGCTGAACAACATAGTCATGAAGCAGCAGCCCACCAGGCAAAGGTTTCTCCTCCTCCTCCTCTGCCACTCCTCTGCCGTCATCTCCTGCGCTTGAGAATGGCGAAACTGCTCCCAGTAACGAAAGCTCTCCTGGGTGTCCGTGCTGATGGTGAAGTAGTTCAAGAAGAATTAAGGATTGGTGACGTCAAAAACAGGAGGTGTGACAGACAGCACACGTGTTAAAAACAGGCTTAACGTAATCGTTACTGTGTCTGAAGGATTATTAAGTAGTAAATTTGCACCAAATTGTGATGAAAAATAAACCGTTTCCAGTTCGGATTCTTCCACTTGGCTGTGTGGCAGTAAACTCTCACTGATTTGTTTTTTCTCAAAAACTAAGAAAACTTGAGATGTTAAATCTTGCATGGGTAGTTTTCCTTCTTTGGAAAGGTGCAGAGATTAATTCTTCATTCAGCTTTGCTGCAGCACTTGAGCTTCCAGCTTAAAAAAAAGTCTTAAAAATAGCATGTCTAACGAGAGTGTTGCAAAAGATATCCCACAAGGCCACAGTGTTGAAGTTGAAACGCCATGTCCTCTTTACACAGAAGACCATCCGCCAATCGTCTTTTCCCCCTTTGCATGAACATGTTACAGAGTGAGGAGGAAGGTCAGGTTACGTAAGACTAATTAGCAAGCACAAACCGACAGATTGCGTATATCTTCACCTGGCTCTGTAGCTGGTGTGACTGGAGGTAGATCTGAAGGCCTGGCCCCCGCTGTATGGATGTCTGGTTTTGAAGTCGTACTCCTTCCTGCTCGGGTCTTTGCTCAGCACTCGGTAGGCCTCGTTTAGCTCCACAAACTGGCCGTGCAGCGCTGGGTTGGATGGGTCACTGTCTGGGTGCAGCTGCATGATGAATGGGTCAGTTACAGTAATGAGGTCTAAACCAAACCAAACAATTAACCAAAAGATATGTTCTGGTGCAGACATGTGCTAAGTGGGACATGTATACTTGCATCGACACACAAAAATGTTTCTCCATCACACAAATGCATTCAAATGTATGGTTGTACATACAACCATGTTTTTCTAAAGGGTGAGTTGTCTCACCCCTAAATTACACCAAAACCACAAGGTAAATACACATGCACATCCTTATTTACACTCGAAGCAACATCAGGAAAACAAACAGTCAGGAAGCCCACTGTGGGAACAGTTAAAAAGTAGAAACTAAGCTGTGAAAGGCTGCCCTCATGTGGCCATTCATGCAAGTAACCTACCTTCTTAGATTTGTCAAAAAATGCATTTTTTATTTCCTCCAAGGAGGCGTCGGTTTTGACTCCCAGGAGATCGTAGTAACTCACAGCTTTTCTGTGGTTGAGAAAGCAAAGAACTCAAAACCAAATAATCTACAAAGAGAACCTGAACACAATCACTAAGATTCTGTAATTCTGATTCAACTCAACACATGTATAGACAACGTCTACCTGTGTGCATAGCTCTGGGAGAGCAGACGCAGCCCGCTCTTGCAGCACCAAAGACAACTCTGACAAAGACGCAGCTGAGCCTCCAACTGCATGATGGAAACTTCCTGAGGTTCCACAAAGAGGACCTGAGCAAAGAGGGCAGATGTTAACATCAGCAATGATACAAAGAGCATCACAGGAGAAGCAGGGAGATATTTCAAATGTTTCTGCTAATTATGACTCCAGACCCAACCCTCACAGCATATTAAAACTATAGACTTTGAATATATAATTCTACATCTGTTGGAGGGACATATTCTGGTCATTTTCACATTTTGTAAACTTGTCCATCAACTTCACCACAATGGTAAGAGACCCAACCATGGACATCAGTGAAATAGATTACATGGACTAACTGGCCTTTACCTAACAGTAAAGGCCAGTAAACACACGACTCATTCTACGACATAAACGGTCAAATAAAGAGCAGACAGTGCTACTGGGACACTTTGTTCTGCTAACGTTACCTGTGCAGCAAAGCTAACGCTAGTCCGGGGTTAGCTGTCCGTCAGCTGTGTTGTGATATTGTTAGCTTGCTGATAATGATGTAATTTAGACAGCGGTGAAGAACACTCACTGAACAATACTATAAAGCCGGATAATTAACAAAGAAGAGTGACATACCAGCAGCAGTAGGTGTCCTTCCTGTGGGCCCGTTGCATAAACTCAGCCGCTTCAAGCTAGCTACAATAAAACCAGAATACAGGACCCTTCAAAATAAACCGTTTTTTTTTTTTTACCACTAAGGGTGTTCAACGACTGTTCATAGAGATTTGGTGAAATAAATATATTCAACAGAGCAGATAAATGTTATTATACTTTCTCTTTTTTTTTGCCAGAAGCTATAGGACAAATCTATTTTGTAAGTGTTAACTTTACGTGGATAAACTATAACTGTATCAAACTATACAAGCAAACAATAATATTTATCAAAATAACATTTTTTATACAGTATTTACTTTTAAGTTTAATTTACAACCATAGACTGTACTCCCAACGCGTTGCCCAGGAATCTTATTTTGATAGAGACCGGAAGTTGCCGTTGATTCTCGGCAGCGTAACACACCAACAAACACGCCCCGTGCACGCGTTTCACAGGATCTAACCCTGTCGTTGCCGTATTCACCTACAGCGGTTACTTAAATTATTTATTTATCACATCACTATCTTGTCCAATACAATAAAACACATGTACGGTTTTTATATATATATACATAATAATGTATGTTCTCTACAGATGTCAGTACTATATTTCCGATGACGTGCCCACGTGTTGTTCGTACTCTTGGTCACTGGATGGTGATGATGAACACGTTTTACCGTCTGTATATAAAAGAGGAAGAAACTACACTCACTTTCGCATTGCATACGCGTCCACGTAGGAAGGTAAGATAAAAACCTTTGTGCCCAGATTTAACATATTATACTCGTAACACGTGCTACTTTAGTAACGTTACAGGGAAATACAGGCGGCGGTATCGTGTTACATGATAACTTGTGAGTTGTACTTAAGTTCCGTGTCTGTGCTCAGCTGCTGGATGAACTGAAAGTAGGTCGTCTCTGAAGTTATCAGTTCACAGTCGGAACAGTTTGTATCATGAATGCAAAGTCACATCTGAGTGATGATCCATGAGAAACTGGACACTAGCCTGAAAACGGAAACAAATAAACGATTTTGTCGTATTTTAGTTATTTTAAACAGTTCTAGTTCGTATTATACCAACTTTTAGAAAGCTGTATAATCAATAACATGTTTTTGAAATGTAAAATAAACTGTAAAGCACACACTGCTCCACTTCTGGCCACAGCCCACCTGGTGATGTCACTGCAGGTGTTTTGCCTGTTTTTTAAAATCGGTTAACAATACAAAAATGACAAATAAACACGAATACATACAATAAAGAAAACATAGTTGCATCTATTCAAAAGCAAATGACAGATAAACATCAAATTAAATAAAGTAACATTAAGCATGCAGTCAACATAAATAAATATAAATGAATTGGGAGCACAGTGTCACAGTTTTAACAATAGTTTTTTTTCTTTTTGTTGAAGTTATTGTCTTAATATATAGCTCATTACAACATTAAAGGTGTAAGTTGTAGCACCATTACGAATGACAAACTAAGACTGGCTCATCGTATTGTCTTTCTTTGATTAAACTGTGCAGAAAAACTAACTGGTTTGTTGCTGGCGGGCTTGTTCTAAATGAATCAACACAAAGACTTCTGCAGCTTTAATCTCTGAATGTGTGTTTTTGGTGTGTCTGTTTGTGTATGAGTGGCGGCAGAGGCCTGAAAAAGGTCTACTTCCTGACCTCGTCAGTTATTTACCGCATTTAATTGGTTTCTGTTTCAGCTCTTTACATGTTGACAGTTTTTTGTTTCTTCCCTGTGTGATATATTAACAGTTGAAAACACGTACAGAGCTGCAGCCGTGTGAGTGAAGACACAAGCGAAAGACTTCAATGACAATCCACAGTGAGAGATGACGGACTCTGAGGTGTCGGTGCTGCTGCACTGTGCAGCCTGGAAGGGCCTGCTGCAGTCTCAAGTACAAGTGGAGCTCTCTGAAAGGTAGAAAAACAAGAAACCAGGCCTCTGACATGTGTTAAACCCACAGAATTATATAATTATACAGCCTTTCTACTTAAAAGACACTGGCTTAAACATGTGACATAGATATTGGGATTTGGGAATCATTTTTAAAGAATTACATTGTCAGCCACAGACATATTAGGCCTGTAATAAATGCTACTTTACATATTGTCCAAAAAATAACAACAATAAACAATATTATTGTCTTTTTAAGACTATTCTATGCCACTGATATGATGATATAATAACATAATAATGCAAGTACACCCATCTAATTCTAAAAATACTCTAAATAAATAAAACAGCACACCCAAAACAATTAATGAAATTGACTCTTGAGCTCTGTTCACAAAAATTGCACTTAAATATTAAACATTTGGGGTATAAAGAGTCATTCATGCCTTAACAGGCAATATCCTGCTAATCAGTCTCTCAATGGTTAGAACATTTGTTATCAAAAAAGTAAGAACATATTAGCTATAAGTTAGATGAAGTAAAAAGAACAACACTCCTCTCTCTCATTTGGTTTAAACTGAGAATGTTTCCACACCGGAGCTGTTATCTGATAAGTCGATAATGTAAATATCATGTGACAGGGCTAATGGTAGGAACGCTTTTTTTATGGGATTTGTTGATAAGAAGAATATAGAATCACTTAAATACATCCTTAAATACATCAGTTTGACATTGGACAAAATGTTACTAACCTGAAGAGTTTGTCTCGTTTCCTCTCCGTCTTCCCAGATTCAACAGGCAGACAGATCCGTCCCTGGAGCATCAAATAGAGGAGGTGTGGACAGAGCGGGTGTCCAAGGAGCCGTGGCTTTTCAACGGGTCCAAATTCAGACTGCACTCTTTCTGCTTGACCTCATCTTCCTCTGTTTCTCCTAAACACCCACCCTGCACTCACCACATGCCCCTCTTAGACTGTGCAGAGCAACAGGAAGGGGAATTAAAACACAGCAGGCAAAAGATGGAGAATTTGTGCATCAATAATTCTCTGCATGACTCTGTCCAAAGCAGTTTGGACAAAAGAAACAGACCTGTCAATCATAGAGAGAATGAAGATAGTGCATTGTCACAAGCGGCCTCCATATCCAGTGAATCTAAGAGCGTCGCAGCTGAACGTCCTTCCAAAAACACAGACGATCAGGAGGTGGCGCCGCTCCTCACTCTGAGACTCGGCCTTACCTGCTACAAAGATTACCTGGGAACAAACTGGTCGTGTCGAGTGGCAGAGCTTCGTCAGCGCGGGGAGGAGCAGTTCGGGGATCCTCTGGCGCTGCTGGCTCAGCCTCTGGGTGTGGGTGGCGTCCTGTGCACAGACGACGGTCAGGTGGTGTTGATCAGGAGGAGCCGGAGGGTGGCAGAGGCAGGGGGGCTCCTGGACATCCCCGGAGGTCACCCAGAGCCAAAGGTGAAGTAAATAAAATGGATTAAGTGTAATTTAATATGTGTCATTTAATATGTGTTATTCACACCATCGCTGCTCCTCTTCAGGTGGTGTGTGAGCGTCTGGGCCGGCTTGTGTGTGAGGAGCAGATCAGTGTGGACATGATGCAGCAGAGGCCCGTCGTCTCCGAGCTGTTCTCGTCTGTGTGCGCCGAGATCAGAGACGAGGTGAGGGGGGAAAAAAGTCCACTCTCAACTTGTTAGTTCATGTCAAGTTGATGTTTAGTTATTCATGATTAAAGGTGCAGTGTGTAGGATCTGGCGCCATCTAGCAGTGAGGTTGCAGATTGCAACAAACTGAAACTTCTCCCGTGAGCCAGGCGTGTAGGAGAACTATGGTAGCCAATGTGAAAACATAAAAACACAAATGTCGTTTTCTAGTGTTTGGTTTGTCCGTTCTGAGCTACTGTAGAAAAATGGTGGCCGGCGCCGTTAAGAGTATGTCAATTTAAACGGCTTATTTTAAGGAAACAAAAACACTTTACTTATTTTCAGGTGATTTATACACTAAAAAGAAAACATACTTTCAATGCTTTCAATGCTCCTTTATTTCCTGATTTATTGTTAAATGAATTAGTTCCTCATTTTCACTCCCATTATTAAAAAATGGCTGAAATGTAATCTCTTAACATTGATTTATTTTGTAATAATTGATTAATCATTTTGTCTGTGAAATGTCAGAAGTTAGTGTAAATGTTCCAAGATATCTTAAAATCTCTTCACCAACCGTCCAAAAGATAATGTTCAGTTAAGCATCAAATCCTCACATTTTGGAAGCTCGAACCAGCAAATATTTACTTTATTTTTGTTAATCAATGAACTACACGATTCATTATTTGTGAAAGTTGTTGTTCAGATCAACGGTTTCAGCACTAGTTGAGCAGGTTTAAGGTCGGACTGTTTCAGTCCTTCAGTGATAAACTAAGAAATCAGGTAGAAGGAAAACTCAAATGACTTTTGTTAAAAGATCAATAAAACAATAAAGAATAACTGTTCTGACATTTTCAAAGAAGATGAACTCTGGTGGCTGCACTTAAAACGAATGAGAAGAAGAATAAGTGATTAAAACACCTTTCAAATGAATCAGAAAGCATTTGTTAATTTGTGTTTAGATTTTACCGATTGTTGAACCAACCTGGGGTTTTTTTTTTCAATTAATTTAAAGAAAATATTCACAGTTTCCAATATGTTTAAGAGCCCGGCCAGTATTTTAGCACAACTTGGCAATGATGGAGAAAATCGACCATATTCACACTAGAAACGTCCTTCATCCCGTCGTCCGTCTGCAGGTGAACATTCCTCTGAGCTCCCTCGGAGAGCCGGTCCTGATGGGTGTCGCTTTGAATCACACCAGCGCTGGAAGACCAAGTGCTGAGTTCTACGTCAGGTTCTCATTCCCTCACTTTTGACTTTATATGATGAAAGTTTGACTTGAAAACCTTTATTTATATATAATGCAGAGTCTGCGTCATTGGTATGTTCTCAGCTGCTCGTTGACATCTGATGAAGTCAGAACATTGTACTGGAAAGGAGGAGCAGAGGCCAGCGAGTCCACAGAAATTATCTTTCTCGGCAAAGCGGTGAGTAAGCTCGAGTTACAGCAACTCAGGAATGATGAGTGTATATATTAAAAAAAGATGTTCATAAACAAGACTACATTTCGTTGTCCCTAAATTTTTGTAGGAGGTGTTGCAGCTGGACAGAAGCAGCCCTCTGTGGTCGGAGCTGTGTCCTTCAGCTAAAGGAGCCGTGCTGCTCTATCAGACAGTGAAGCCAGACAGCGAGGCCGGAGCAGACGACGCGCCGCTCAGCCGATAGCAGAGAATACATCCACATGATCAAATGTGCACAAACACAAAGGGTTGAGGGATTTATTACTCTGAAGACTCTCTGACCAACACTGGTGATCACAAAATACGGTGTATTTTTCATCATTTGTAAATTGCACAGTAAAAACATGATTGAATTTTCAAAAAACATTTTCAATAAAAAAATCCTTAAAAGTGATCTGGTTGTTGCCGGTAAAATGATTGTCTTTGATTGGTCAAAGCAGCGAGTGCAACACACACCGTAGTTCTTTATAATATGTCTTGCTGATGTAGTTAGTGACATCAGTAGAACGATTGTCCCTGTAAACACAGATGTGCAGCAGCATCTGTTTGTTCACCAGTGACCTTCATATCCGCTGTAGCCGACGTCTCTGTAGTAGCAGCCCTGATCCTGATGAGGCACACTCTACTGAAATGGAAAGCACATAAAAAGACAATGAGATTTGATTTAAAAGGAAAACTTAAAAAGTGGCTGTTGCTGAGTTAATTCGAATCTTTCAGCGGTTTAAGAATCAGCTAAATGCTAATTTGGATCCGCTTAAAATATCAAGTCTCCCCACATGTTGCCCATCATTTCTCACGCTGACCATGAAGTCCAGTCTACTGGATACTGTGTGAGGGTGGGGTCTTTTCTTGTGATGTCGGGGTTTCTTCTTCTCCTGTTTGGGGATGGGGGGCAGCAGTCTGCGAGCCTCTTGGCTGTACTCCTGCAGGAGCGTCTGTGCCTGCTCCCGAGGCAGCTCCACATACTGCAGCTCCTCCAGCAGGTTGCTGTGCTGCTCTGGAAGACTGCAGCTCACTGGAGACGAGAGGGACGGTTCAAGTAGTACAACACGGAAACTCATGCATGTGAAGTTCAGTCTGTATTGGATCCATTCATATGACTGTGCTGTCCCTGGTTTATCTGATTGTCAGCATTTGCAGAGACTCGTCTGTTCAGATCGCCTGCTAACACCAGTTTAACCCACATCTTCTGTGTCCCGCAATTGGCCCTGAGGTATCTTCTTATGATGAACTCATGTTATACTTCCTATAACATGTGCACAAGTCACACCTTGGAGTTTGAGCAGGGCGGTCTCGGGGATCTGCTCCCCGTTGCTCATCTGGTGCCGAGACAGTCGTCTTTTCCACTCGTCCGCTGAGGGAAAGACCACCACCGCCCGGCGCCTGAAGCCCGAGAACAGCTGCAGCTTGTAACGCCGTGCAGAGAAGAGGATGTTGCCCTAAAAAGAGAGATTTGAAAAAGAGAACATGTTAAGAGAGCTGAGGAGGTGGAATAAAATGTCACAATGGAAAAAATCTTTGAAAATAAGTTAATATACAGAGACTTAAAAAGGTGATTTCAGAGTTAAATTGATGTGTAGAGTAGGGAAGAGTCACCTGGTCGAGGATGTAGTTGCCCGGAGTCTGAGCGGCCATCTTGATCAAATCAGTTAGACACTGAGAGGCTTGCTGCAGCCTGCTGTCCCTCTGTCCACCACTCTACACACACACACACACACACACACACACACACTTTTGGATCAGTTGGTCACAAGTTGTACATCATCTTTGAATGTGAACATAAGCACGAGAGTGAAAACTGGAGTTTTGACTGACAATCATACATGCGAGCAGCTCCTCAGTGCCCAGCAGCTTGTACCGCTCCTCAGGGTGCTGCTTCACGTGAGTCCTGGCCCAGTGGCTCTTCCCAGACCCAGGAAGACCAACCATCAACAACACCTGGAGGGAGGAGGAGAAAGATTAAAGTGCAACAACTTAAACTTAAAGATGTTCTTTCTATCCTTTGTGAATTCAAACACTTTGGATGGATAGTTCCCCGTCTCTCACCTCACACTGTGCTCTGAAGGTAGGAGGCAATGTGCTGCGCACCCTCTGCCTAGCAGAGAGAGCTGCCAGCGGTGTGAACCCTGGAGGACCAGGGTACCAGTGAGGAGCTGTGGGGTCCAGGAGAACCCTGACTGAACAGCTCTTACAGAGGACGTGAGGGAACAGAGGACCACACTTCAGCACAGACGCCTCCAGGGAAAAGGCCTCACCCATGACACGACCGTTCTTATGAAAAGAGAGTTCAACAGCACCGTCTGTGGAGAAGGACTATCGATGTGTAAACGTGACACACACACACACACACACAAACAAACAGTTGGGATTAGAAAAAAAAGAAATGTCCTCAAACTTTACCAAAAAGACTCCAAATAGAGGAAGAACTGAAGCGGAAAAAAGTGTCACTTACAGCATAACAGCCAATGATATCGCCCTCTGAGAGGAGTTCTCCAAACGCTTCCTCCTTCCCACCCGACACTTTTTTACCACGCCCATCATAAGCAAAAGAGAAGTCATCTTCACCTGGTAAGAGACAGCCATAGGGGGGGGAAAGAAAGGGACATTAACAACAATAAACACATCTCCAAAAGTGCCTCTGTTCAAATCAATTCTCCTAAAATGAAGCTACCGTAATTCTTACCGAGCAGTAGAGAGGTGTTGGCCATAGACCAGCCCACTCTCAGGCCACGCGGTTCCATGTCTTCTTGTTCCTCCAGCTGTGTAGTCAACAACTTCCTCTCCAGCCTCACTTCAAAGCCCACCTCGCCCTGCAGCACCCCGTGGGTGAGCCTGCATCCTGACCACAGCGAGGGGAATCGAGCCCAGAACCGCGGCTGGCCACATGCGCCATCGGGACCGACCTCAAAGTGCAGGTGACTGTCATCTGTGCAGACAGAACGTCAGGGAATCAACCTGCTTATCATCGTTTAAATCCATTTCACTCAATGAAGTTTGTTTCATGTTCCTCCACCAGGGAGGTGGTGCGTTTTGTCCAAAGACTTACATGGATCTAGTCTGACTTTATCTTCATCTTCCACCTCCGTCTCCGCTCTATCCACTGGAGGTTGAGGTGATTTGGCTCTAGTTTTAGGGGAGAAAGAGTGAACCTCATGTGCTGCATTAGAACAACATTTCCATAAAAAGTCCCGAAACAGATTTTAAAAGACCAAGTTTAGTATTGTTTTGCTATATTTCAACCCAAACCAAGTTGAAATGTTTAATTCCCATACCGTCTCATCTGCACATTCAGACGGGCCTATCTTTACTACATTGTTTTTCTTTTCTAGAATTGGTGCAACTGAAAGATATAAAGTACATGAAGTCAATTAAATCGAATAAGAAGTGTGGTTTGCAACCCTCTTTTTTAAACGATGGGGGACGCTGGTCTATCAAAATCCACTATTTCATCATTGAGTATTTCAACATATCGTTGAAATATGTTGCCTAAAATATGTTGCCTAAAAAGAGGACATGTAATAAGTAATGGGGTTTAAAATTGTACTTTCCAGCTCTGCCCCTAACTAACAGTCCATAAACAACTGTAGTATAATCCCAATTTATTGTGTATATTTTGGCTGATCCTGAAACTTTTAAATGCTTCTGCACCAAACTACTAACTATCTTGTGTTTACCTTTTGTATCGTATCTCCTCTTTGAACTCGTAGAAAGCTCTTCCTCTGCTCATCTCCTCTGAGGACAGAGGTCTCCCGTCCTCTGCACCTCCTCCTCTCTCCTCTGCCTGGTACTCTGGTACACACTCCGAAATACTCTCGGAGCCTCGCTGTAGCGTTGAAATACTCTCTGAGCCGTGTTGCTGTGGCGGCAGACTGGTGTCCGTCTCGGTCTGTGTGGCGCTGTGTGCGTACTCACGGGTGCGGTCCGGTTCACATCGCTCAGCAACACCAGCTGCTGTCGGCGGGGATGAGGACGGACAGTGGACGTCTATAGACGGTGCTGTGATCGTCAGTGAGCGGTCATGTTGTAGTTGTACCTCGTGTACGTCTATCCCACACTGTCGCGCCTCTAACGAGGACCACAGCCTCCCCAGCAGCTCAGCCTTCAGCCCCTTGTGGTCCAGCCCGAGCTCTTTAAGTCTGGACCGCAGCTCGGGCACTTTCAACTTCTTCATGTCCGTCAGCTTCATTGTTCCCGTTAGAGTACAGATGCAGCTGTCTTCTTGTTCCAGTTGTGCGGAAAAACGGACTTAAAGTAAACTGCCAAAGTAAACTGTAACAGTCGAGCAGTGGTTTGGAGCGTTGGTTCAATATGGTGTCCTGGTTTGTGATTGGCTCTTTTCTTCTTCTTTGGTCTAATTTTTGGCAGACTAGACACTCGCAGGAGCTTTTGCTGCCACCAAACGGTTAAGATTGTACTGGTGGTAACAGTAAAACATGGTGGTTAAACATGGATGATCCACATTTTGTGAGGCTTTATCCATCTTTCCAATTCAGTAACTTAAAACTGTGAACACAATAACGTATATATTGTTAAAGCCTTGTTGCAGTGGGCAGGAATGTTCTCCTGTAGCTGTCCTTGTGACAGCGGAGCTGGAGGAGTCTGTTGGATAATAGTTTCTTCAGTGTCTTCCTCTCCACCACCTTTTCCAGATTGTCCAGTTTGCAGGTAGAGTATTAACATTTGTGAATTAATAACTTGTATGAACTTACATATCAATCTTGTTGACCTAATCTACTGTTTACTTTTGGCATATTAATAGGCTGTTATTTCTGGTCATGTTCCTTCTTTAAAAGGCCGAGATATTAAGTGTGTCATTTAGTGGGAGGAAATTCTCCACTTACAAAAAGGCAAACATATCAGTCAGTGTTGTTGTGTATGGATGTTCATATTTTAGTACGTGCGTTGAGACATTATTTCATAATGGGAAGCTTTTTATTTCCGACAAACAAGACAAATGCAAATAAACATGAATGTGAATGAGCACAAACGGGTATAAGAGGTAAAAAGCAAGACCACTGTCAGTTATAATACAAAAGATTTCATATATTACAAATCATGTCAAGTGACATTACTGCCTCATCTCTCTTTACTTCAGATTTCCTGCTCCGCTGTCTGTGTGTCATTGCAGCCACTTGGGTCGATATGATAATAGGAGAGAAGTTTAACTTCAAATCATTTGTTTTAAAAACTCAAAAAAGTCGAACTTCTTTCCTCTTCACTTCACCCTTCTGGGCTCCGCACAAATCTCTCTCAAGATGACAACTAGCACCGATCCGTGAGGGTTTACCTCCTAATTACACTCTGCAAACTCTACAAGTTTCATCTGAGACGATTTGACCGCTTCATTAGTGCGCTGAGAGCGGCTGCTTCCAGACAAACAGCATCATGACAAAAATCTTCACAAGAAGAGCGAGAGAGACGGTCAGCAGTGATTTTTCCGTTACACAACAGAACATTGGGGGGGGGGGGGGGGGGGGGTCGTGCTCTCACAGTGAGCCTGGTACTTGGTGGCACAGTCACACTTTCACCACATGCTTCACAATAAAAGCGCCTCAGTGCTACGTTTGAACTTTACACTCAGTCAACAAAGTGCATTCTCCCTGATGAGGACACAACTGTGCAAAACGTCATTCTCCAGCAGACATGTAAATAACCATGCATATTAAATATATCCAAAACGGACTGAAAGAAAAACACCATCTGGTTCCTTGTGAAGTCATTGAGTGATGTGAATAAACTGTAATTCACAAAGTCACCATCAAATGACAAGAATGATTATTAGCTTCTGAATAACACTGTTGTTATTAGATGACTGAATACAGTAAAATCCCTTTTGTTCCAGCAAAGAGTTGAGGTCCGTCCCAGTTAGTGGCTCTCATGTATCTTCATTACGCTGGAGCTAAAAATAAACAAATTTCCGCACAGCTTTGAAAAAAACAGAAGCTTGTTTACCAACACTTCAGAGAATAATTTAGTCTCTTTTAACCATATACATGAAAACATTCAGCCTGCTGCGTGATAATAAAGATGTTTTCGAAGTTTAAACTTTACTTCCTAATCCAAACAAAAGAAATTTAGCTGGAAATGACACAATGTCCTGCTTGAATTTTAAACTCTACTGCATTGACATTTTTCTTATGTCACATAAAACAAGCAAGAAGATCTGTGATGCTGCATTCATGGAATTTCAGCATAATGGGAAGAACAGGAAAACATTCCGTTATTCCAGAATAAGAAGACTTAATTAGCTTCTTTTGTTGTGTTAAGTATTTGGAGCAGTTCATCAACAACTGCTTTTTGTTACTTTCTTGTTACTTGTTTATCTTTAAGCAAACTGAATACTTAATCTAATGTACTCAAATGTAATAAATACAAGCGGCCCAAAGTGTAACTCTAAGTTGTGGTGCTTGAGTGAGACAGGGCCGACTGTGATGGCAGTGTAATGTAAAGTGAGTGATTTTGGCCCTGCTCAAAAGTCATCATGTCATTACATAATATAGCCTGACCGCACAGTGGATGGTACAAATAAACTTGTCAGTGCTCTCTGGAGGACAAACATATAATGGAGACTCTTAACGACATTTCTTTGGCATTTCTCGTTACATATCAGCTGACATGTACGCCCATACCATTTATCATCCAGGCTCTTATTGTAGAACATAATAAATTCAATCAAAATAGAAACATACACTAAATATGATGTCCCAAGCCATACTCATATTCTACATGTTAACTGTAGTGCTGTTCATCAGTACCTCACACTCTCTCAGTTAGACAAAGACGGTGGGCGTTGCTGGAGGATGTGGAGGCGTGGGGGAGCCGCTGTCAGACGGACTGTGTCCCAGCAGCAGCTCCTTCTCTCGAGGACGACACGGCCCGCTGATGTGCTGGCTGTGAGAGTGGTAGAGCCGCAGGAACGCCAGGATGGACTGAGCCAGCCACAGAGCCGTCACGCCCCACAGAGACGCCTGAGGACCCAACACGTGCTTAATTAAGCTTACATTCACACTTATATAATGGAAAACATAGGCTATGAATGTTGATGTGTGTCTGTGTGTGTAGTCAGTATCATATCTCAGCATTCTAGAACGACAAATAAAGGAAAACCCCAGTGAGAAACATTTTCTAGTCGAAGAGCTATGTTGAAAAGTGGGACTCTGGCTATATTGTACATCCAGTGTGTGCGTGTGTGTGTGTGTGTAGGTGTGTGTGTGAGCACTCGTACCTGTGCCAGACTGAGCTCTGTGTAGAAAGAGGAGGTGTTCACATCCAGGTAAAGCGGGACAGACTGGGACTCCGCACAGCTGAAAACAAACAAAAACAGATGAGACACAGACTTTTAACAGTTTCGGGGTTTTGGACATCAGTATGTTTTGGAAGCACTCTTGACTGAAAGATCTCCACGTAAAATATCAACATATAGGATGTTACACCACCAGACGATTTGTACCTGTATGGCCGTGAGTTGTGATCGGTCACGGTGTCACACCAGGAGACGAGTCCCAGAGACAGGATCACACTGGCCCCTCCGGACAGGAAGAGCACACACACACTCAGCAGCACCGTCAGGAAGGACGAAAACAGGGTGCTGAGCAGAACCACACAGAGAGACAGACATCTATTAATACCAACATATATTAAAAGCTATATATGGAGGGTATGTGGGGAGACATACACACTGGAGCTGGAATTAATGTTTTGATAACTGAATAATCATTCATGCCATTTTTCAAGCAGAAAGGCCACACATTCTCTGGTTCCTGCAACTCAAATGCAATGCTTTTCTGCTTCCTGATAGGAAGGAATTTATTTTGGTTTTGGACTGTTGGTGAGAAGAAAACAAGGCACCTGAAGACAACATCATGGGCTTTAAGAAATATTGATGTTCACTTTATCACAATTTATTCTCATTTCATAGACAAGAAATACTAATATTGGACCTGGTGGAGCCAATTATAATTACTAAATATACTGCTGGGTAGTTTAAAAAAATGAAAATGTATTTTTATTTTTCTTCCTAGAGCTTTTAAATAAATGTAGCGGAGTCAAAAGTAAAACATGTGCCTCAATAACGTAGTGGAGCGTCAGTATGAGGTACCGTCACATTGAATCAGTCAAATAAAGAACATTAGTAGTGCAATAACAGAAGTAAGTGCAGTGTAATCAGATCAGTAATCAGTGATCTGTGTCCTACTCACTCATCGTGTCGTCCGTGCAGATAGAAGAGGCTCCTCCAGCCCTGCGCTGCACCGTACAGCACCGTGAAAATACCCACAAAGGTGGCGAACTGGCAGGCCGCCGGTGGGCCCCACTGCTGCACCACCAGGTGAGCGACGTCTCCCGGCTGTCCCGTCGGCTCCTCCCGGTCCTCCGTCCTCCAGTAGCCGGTGGAGAAGAGCGCGCAGCGGCCTTTGAAGGCAGAGCCGCTGAGAGCCATGGGGACGACCACCAGCAGGCCCGCCACGACCGAGAGGGTGTGAGCCGCACAGTGGGCCAGCAACAGCCGCCGGTCCAGCTCCATGTTACAAGTCAAAGAGGAACTTAACGATGAAGGTCATGAGTTAATTAAAAACAAATATATTTTTAATAGTTCAGCACATCGCCGTTTGTTTACCGTGCAACGGTTCACCGTGGTTGTTGTGGGTATTTACAGAAATCAGGGCGTAGCTCAGCCGTTACACAACGCCCCGCCCACCACCGAGAGGGGGAGGAGCCTTCAGAGGTCTATAAATATAAAATTGCACAATATATACAATGCCAATCGTATTAGCATGATACACATACAGGCTCATGTATTTAAGTTAACATATAAGCAGCTCCCATGAGAAAATAGCGACCAATTATTATATATGTTTGACCAAAAAAATCAAGTTAAAGTTAAAAAGAAGTAAATATTTTTAAAAAATATCTTAAAAGAAGGAATCCAGAAAAGCATATGGCAATGGTTTATAATGTCTTACATTTATTTTACTCCTCTTTCACCTCACAGTATTTAAAATACGGATCTGAGAGGTCGTTTTATTGTTGAGCAGAGAAAACATCTTTTTTTGGTGCTAGAAACTTCAGCAGTGACGTAGTGACGTCGATCTGACGTCTGTTTTTACCAACAGGCCTCTTTTTATCAGCTGGGTGACCTCTTTGATGAAGGGGCTGATTAATGACTTGAATCAGACTCGAAAGCACTTTAGGGGGTCATTGTGGGCTCATTTTGTTCAGTAGAAACAGGATACCCATTTGTTTTTTTTAAATCTTTACGGCACATAGCTTACCAGTTCTTACAAGAGCAAACTTTTCCTGATCCTGAATCCCAAAGTCATGCTGGGTTCATTACAGACACATAGATTAGTTGAGAGAACTCAGGTCCACACTGCATTTAAATAAGTCTTTTTAATTCCCAGAGGGGGGTCCAGACTGGAGGCCAGTGTTTGGTAGACAGGAATGTGGGTGGGTGGAGCTGGGGGTGAAATTCTTCCCTGTGGAAAAGACCAGTAGACTATCCCCCCCATCCAAAGCAGATCAGTGGAGCTGTGATGCACATTTTCCTGAAAATCATCTTAAATTATGTGGAGTTTTCAAGGCCGGTATACAAATAGCTTACATGAACATCAGTTGAGAACTGATGAAATAATATATGAACGGTAAATTAATTGAATAGACTACATGATAATAATAATAATCTGGTATGGTGTCTCACGTTTTAAAACGTAGCCTACGTGGTTAGCAACATTCGATTTGTTTGCAAAATATTGGCCATGCTACATGTTGGCTTCCAAAATATGACAACATTAAAATGCCGAAACCCGGGATCGAACCAGGGACCTTTAGATCTTCAGTCTAACGCTCTCCCAACTGAGCTATTTCGGCGATAGAACATACGCACCACGTACGTGGTATAAAAAGACAGACAACAACCACGAACGATGTACCTGATTGATCATCTATTAAAGGCTACACAACCCTTACAACCCTTTATAGCGTGAAAGAGATTTAACCGGTTTGTTGGGTTCACTTTTGTTTCTCTCCGTTGCTCTCGATCGCTGGTGCCAACCACACGATGACGTCACTTTTACGCCCACTTTTAACCGCAGAGGCTGCTGGGAAGAAAGGTCAACAATCGATGGCCGAGGCAGGCACGGATTAAACGTTACTGCTGCAAGACAGATGATCTCTTAAATATAACTAATCTACTGGTACATGAACAAACTGCTGTGTTATTTAAAATGGGACGTGCACGCCTTGCTTCCTGTAATAATCGTGCGTTTTTTAGACTCAGTCGAGCTAGCTGCCGTTAGCTGGCTAGCATCTGCATTGTTATTGTTTTCGCTTCAGTAGGCGACCATAACACACGATCACCCGAGGTTCCCCAGCCGAGGCAGGGGCTCGGACTGCCTGAGTGATGGTTTTTAGTCCGCCCCGGGAAGATGGATGACAAGTCCAGCGGCAGCAGCAGCAGCCACCACCGGGTCCTGATCGTCCTGCTCATGGTGTTGCTCTTTGGCGTCATTATGATCCAGTATGTTTGCCCGAGCAAGTCTGAGTGCCAGATGCTCCACCAGCTGGGGACGTGGTTTAAGGACGGCAGTGCAACTGGTTCCCGGAACAGCGGTAACACAATCCTGGACGGGCTACAAAAGGATCCGTACATCGCAGAAGATGGCGCTCTGGTCCGCTTCGTCCCTCGCTTCAATTTCACCAACTCTGATTTAAATCGCGTTGTGGACTTCAACATCAAAGGAGATGATGTTATAGTCTTTCTGCACATTCAGAAAACGGGTGGCACAACGTTTGGTCGACACCTGGTGCGTAATATCCAGCTGGAGAGGCCCTGCGAGTGCCATGCAGGTCAGAAGAAATGTACCTGTTACCGGCCTGGTAAAAAGGAGACCTGGCTGTTCTCCCGGTTCTCCACCGGCTGGAGCTGCGGGCTTCATGCGGACTGGACCGAGCTGACCAGCTGCGTCCCGTCACGCATGGACTCCCGAGAGGCTCCCGTGGACCTGCCCAGGTTGGTGTAGGAGGGTACTTGTGATGGGAATTTAAGGGTGTTGTTATTATTACATATTAAGAGTGATCTCAAATGTAATAACACGTTTTGACAATACATGTGCTGCATGCCACAGCTGGTAATGTAATACAGGTTTAATGGAACACTTTGCTTCTGTTCATTTGCTCAATTGAGGTAGCTGTCCACCGTCACAGAGTGAAGAGAGTGAATGTGACAGCTGGTGAAAACCTGGTTCTAAAAAAACAGTTTTGCTTTTTCACAGAAGATGTACTTTTGAATAAATCTTCATAACAAACATTTAGTGCCTAAACTAACCCTAACCCTAAATGTATTCACAAATACACTTGGTACACACTAACCAAACAGTTGCAGGAGCTTCTTGCCAAACTAATCTAACCAAACATTAAGATTGGTACATCAAATGCTTACTTGGAATAGTAGACACAATGAAATCAACAGATGAATTAATAATGAACAAAAAAACATTAGTTTCAGCACTATTTCGTATTACTTGTAGTGACATCAAGGCTTCTTAAGTTGGCTTGTTACAGAACTAATGTTGTCTTTTCTCTCCAGTAGGAACTATTATTATATAACCATCTTAAGAGACCCAGTATCACGCTACCTGAGCGAGTGGCGTCACGTGCAACGTGGTGCTACGTGGAGGGCCTCCTTACATGTGTGCGATGGACGTTCACCAACACTATCTGAGCTGCCAAGCTGTTACTCTGGAGACGACTGGTCCGGTTGCTCCCTGCAGGAGTTCATGGACTGCCCCTACAACCTGGCCAACAACCGGCAAACCCGCATGCTGGCGGACCTCAGCCTGGTGGGCTGCTACAACGTCTCCACCATGAGCGACGACGAGCGCTGGCCGTTGCTTCTGGAGAGCGCCAAACGCAACCTACGCGGGATGGCCTTTTTTGGGCTGACAGAGTACCAGCGTAAGACCCAGTATCTGTTCGAGCGTACCTTCCACCTGGAGTTCATCGCACCCTTCACGCAGCTCAACGGCACGCGCGCCTCGGGCGTTGACGTCCCCAATGAGACCCAATACAGAATCCTCCAGCTAAACCGGTGGGACGTGGAGCTGTACGAGTATGCTCGTGACCTCTTCCTGCAACGTTTCCAGGTGGCGAGGCAGCAGGAGCGCAGGCAGGCCAGGACGAGGCGGCAGCAGGAGAGGAGGCGGCTCCGAGGAAGGATCACAACAAAGCAAGGGAGGCAGCTGAAGCCCACAGATGCTCCCCGTGGCCCTCTGAGCCACTCCGTAGTAACTGAGGGGCAGCTGAGGGGAAAGGCTGGTGGAGACGGTGAGGAGTCAGAGGTGCTACTCCCAGACTGGTGGGATCTGGATGAGAACGGCACCATGGAGGACTACACGGACAATGTGGAGCAGTGGAAGTGAGTGACTGGAACAAGTCTTAATACTAAGTGGGCCATGTTCTGCCTTGTCTGTTAATGATAATTAATCAAAGATGTTTTAGTATATGCCTTCCACTAAATTGTCTTTTTTTCCCATTAACCAATGACACACTTATTTATTGATACTGATTGTATATCTTTTCCACAACTGACATTCTTAATGAATACATGTCTTTAACATAAAGAGAGGCTTGTTTGGGTAACTGCAATGCGTTTACCTTTCAGTGATCACACAAGCCTTCTCGATTGTTCTCCGGGCTTTACAACACATCTGCACTCTTGTGATGTAGCTTGGAATGAGGGGGTGTTTGATTTTTTTTTTATTTGTTAAAAAGAACAATTTAATACTTGTATCTATAAATAATATGCTACTGTTTGTGATATACAATCCATATGTTTGCCAAAAATGTTGTCCTGTCTGAAATGAGTACATTTTTAAACATACCTGTGATTTTTTTGTGTCTTTTAAGTAACAGAAAAGGAGAGTGGGATTTTCATAGATACCTCATTGTGTAGCATTAACTGCTAATTTGTAAAATCCTGAATTTGTCTAAAGTATGAATTTTTTTTATATAAAAAAAGCTTTTACATTCACTGCACTATTGTCTTCTCTTGTCAAATATCTTCTTTCTGTGTCTGATGTTCTTTTGTCTGATCATGTGCACAAAAGGCTGCAAGCTTTTGTTTTGCACTTGCAAACCTCTGGATCACCAGCAGGGAGCGCTGAAATAGTTTTAATAAAATCAAAACTTCCTCGGTGGAGATACTGAGGTGGTAGTTGATGCCACCGTTTATTCCAAAATTTGGGCAGATTTAGACCATCTTCAGTGCGATCCTCAGTGGATTTAATAGAGGGATCAGCTGGGACATATTTTGAATTCAGCAATATGCTAAAATATAGGATTGTTTTAAGATGCATTACCTTTTTTTTTTTTTTTAAATCAGTACAATTGCATTGGCAGAGATGGTTGAGGGGTATGAACAGTGTACATGCTGTTAATTATATACAGATAGATGAACTAAATTGAATTTAAATTTAAACTGATAATGAAAAACCTTAAACCCGTTTTAATTTGACGTCAGGCTGACGTTATACGTTCAAATGTTGTTAACGTTAACTATTGCAACAACAAAAACAACCTCTAAATTAAACAGGTATCTGTTAAATAATAATCTTAAAATGACATTCCGTTGTGATATGGGTGTGGTTTTTGGGGGCTAATTTGACCAGGATGACAGGGCGACATAATAATGAGTCATTTGTAACCAGGTAGATCTTTAAAATGAGCGTCATCTTAAACACACAGACTACCTTCCGCGGTGGTTAAACTCACCTGCGACGTGTTTATGGTCAGCCGCACTGTTACCGCGATGATAACCTGTCGTGACTTTGATTTCTCCTCAATGCTAACCACGTTATCTAAAACGAAAGCGAACACGCTCCGTCTCTCCCAACTCCACCCTCAGTTTTTCCCCTCCCTCTTGTTTTTTCCAAATCTGTTATTCTGTGTTCAGTCAGTGTTGCAGCCGCGCAAATGTAGTTGCAGCAAACATTTCAGCAGCCGGCCAGACCCCCGCTTCTTTCTTTCCCTCACTCCACGGCGGCAGCACGTTGCTTTTTAATTAGTTTCACTTGCATGGATTTTTATCATTCTCAGCCAGACTGAGAACGTGGTTTTTGTGGAAAAATAACCATAAAATAACCATTGAAACCGACGTGAATACAGGAGAAGATATCTGAATCCGACTGGACTCTACACAGGTAAGAGGCTGAGCACGTCTGGCGCAGTTTGCAGCGATGATACTGCTCCCTGGTTTTATATTTAAGCCGCGTTGCAGTAATTTAAAATGCCTCGTCCACTCTGCCTGTTGCGTGGAAGCTGCCTTTGTTGTTGTTAATTACGGGCGTAATGTCGGTGTTAGACAAAGGCGCAACCGAAATAACATTGCGTGTAAAATGCTTTGGGTAGGTCCGCTGGCGCTGTGTGGATAAAAATATCATATTTGAGTGTGGATCTGCACATAAGGGTTTGGTTGAATGCAATGTGCAGGGATTTTATTGGATGTCTCTCACAGTGCCAATGTTTCAAGTGCACGTTGTTGTGTAATATTATATTTAATTCCATTACAGTTGGCAGAAGTGAAGAGCACCTGCAGTTTCCTTTCCTGGTTATCTGTGTGTCTGCAGCCAGCCTCTATGCATGCATGCATGCGGTGCAGGGAGGTTGAGTCACTGTTGGCCCTCAGGGGTCAGACACTAATACCACCATAGCATACTGTGTTGTCACTACTTTCCTATACTGTATGCTACTCCAGTGCCATCATCCTGGCTCATTTAATAAAACAGCCAGTTAAGACACGTTCAGCACCCTGCAGGATGTGGACTCTGCACCAGTCTAGCTGGTTCTTCTTTACTTTATAAATACTGGCAAACACACATGGGCATGCAGCCACATTTCCAACGTTTTTTATTTTTATTTCCCCTCTCACATAGACCCACATTAACTGCCTGGGAAGCTAAATTTATTACAACAACGAATCAGAAATATTATGGCGATGACACGTTGTTGGTTTAACTTTGATATCTACAGTTTTTCCACACGGTTAACTGTCACGTGAAACTCCCAGCTCACGACACTCTTTTCTGAATTAAAAGTGCAACAGGAAACTTAAACTGCAAGTATTGCATGCTTCGTGCCGGCTATGTTGTCCTGTGCGATAGGGTAGGCTACTAGGCTTGTATGTTTGCTTGAATGGGAACTGTGGTGCTTTAATGAGCTGAAAGGATTACTGATACTTAACCCAATTATTTTGCTCCCTCCTTCCTGGCTGCTAGCTTTCATTGTGATTTATGGATCTTCCACCTTGTGCTTTTAAATCGATCACCTTGTCCTTGTCGATGCTCCCAAAAAAGAGCTGACTGTTTGGTGAACTGAACAAAAATCATAGCTGGAGATCAGAGTCGTGTTTTATGTAGCTACAGTATTCGTCACACAACTACCTGTGCCCCTAAAAAGAAGACTCGCCAAGCTTTTGGGAATGGGGGAACTCAAGATTTTGAAGTTGATTCTCGCGTGAATCCAAACTGACTCACAGATATGAGCCAAAGTGTGTTTTTTCTTTTCCAATGTGTATAAATGCTAAAATCAATCAATGTGTTTCCCCCAGTTGGTGAAACACTGAGCTCCATAGTTGTATGATCGTTGTGTTCTCCCTGCCAACCAGCTGTATCGGCCTAAAACACAATTTTACATATTAAGAAAATGCTCTTTATCTGGAGAAATGTACAACAGTAATTCACAAGTGCAATAATGAAGCTTATATTTCTGAACACTGACATTTCAACTTTTTACAGTTCTTGAAGTTCAGCTGAATTTTCAATTCACTTTCCGCTCGCACTTCATTTTAAAGTCTGTCACCTCTTCCATTTTAGCTGATGTATCCAAATATGATATTTTCAGTACTGCCACTTCATCTTTAATTATCTGAATTATTTAAAAAAAATTATATGTACATTTTCAGCAGTAGCACACATGAATGTGTCTTTCTGAAAATATGGCCTTTTCTAGTTTTGTAATGCCTTTCTTCTCTCTGTCAACCTGCTGTATTACCCTATAATACGAGTCACATTTGTCATATTTATCGAATGCTCTTCATTTTCGACACCCCCAAAATTGCCTGAAACTCACTTCATAAACCCCCCCCACCATACCGCGATTGTGCAAAAGAAAATAGCAAACGGAAAGATCTAAGAGGAGAAATAAAATGGGTTTTGTATTTGTTAATGTGTCACCTCACCTTTGACTTAATGCATGCCAAACAGTTTTATCGATGTCAGGCTATCTATTAGTCTGAGCAGATAAGGTGCAGGGCTGTCTGTCGAGGTTGCGCCCAGCCTGCACACCGGCCATAATGCCGACGTCAGAGCTCTGGTGAAGGTTACACTGTCGGTAGCCCTTTGGTGCACTGTGTTTGATGATGGACGCAGTGCGCCGGAGTCAACAGCAGCCACCCCCCTCTGTCCTCCTAATACTTCCCCCACATCCTGTTCCACCTACATGTTGACCCCCACCTACTGACTGCTGGAGCCCCTCTTCTCTCTGCAGACACCTGGTGGCCGGCAGCAGCATAATGGCTGTCACAACTGGGGCGCTCTGTATTTATTAGCCATGCCGCATCCCTGCAAATTATTGTTTGTGCTGCATCGTAAAGGTCAGGCAGGTTCAGTGGGCCAGGATTATTTCTGTTCAAAATGTACACACTTTATTAAAGTTCTCCTCTAGCTATGTGGGAATAAAGTTGAGTTTTAATTTCATTTTTTCATTTTAGACAATTAAGAGCATGAAAAATAAAAGGGGATAACTGTTTTTCAGGTTTCAGCATCTCAAATGTTATTATGGGAATTTTTCTCTGGATGAAAGCAACCATACTGTGTATATTATAAGATTAAATGGTGTGTTGACATATAGCTACAGTAAAGCCTATTTTCATCCTTTCTTATATGTGGTTTGTTATTGAACCATAACCCAATCATCCGTGTCGTAGGAACAACACTGAGATAGTTGAGCTGTGTGGGTTGACACGGCACAATAATGCTGCCTCAAGCGTGTCGCTTCAATCCTCTCTTTAATAACAGAGCGCTTGAGCAGTGTTTTGCTACAAGAGTACTTTTAACTTCCTCTTAATTATTGGCTGCTTGGCTGTTTGTTATGCTGGTGTAACCTTTGACCTCCTCGTGTTTTATCGTGCTGCGGTAGGTAGAGTGCTGTTCTGCAATATTGCAGCTTGGCAATCTGGGTTTGATTCCAAACTGAAGGATCTGCATTTCCAAAGAGTACTCTCGCTTTAAAAAAAAATACTGCTGATTATAACATAATTAAATGCAAGGAGACATAATTTGCTTCAAGCCGACAATGCATGTGAGTGTTTGGCAAAAATGTTTGTATCGTCGTTTATTTTGTTCCTATCGATGGTTCCTTACAAGTTTGTGGCATCTTTGAAGACACAGTCCTCTGTATCAAATCTACATTTTTACAAAGACGTTGTGCTGTTGGATTTAATCTGGTGGCTGTACCAGTCTGCTGTTGTTGGTGAAGTATTCATTGACTAATGTGCAGACTAGTCCCACGGTGTACGGTACTTACACAGTGGAGTCAAACTGTTGGTGGGGTGAACGCTTTGCTAGTGAGGCTTTCTGAATGCTTGATCTGTGCGTGCACTTTAGTCCAGACTGAAATATCTCACTGTTGGATGAAATAATTGCCGTGATTTTTTTTTTTTTTCTTCTTTTTTTTTTTAGCAAACATTCATGGTCCCCAGAGGATGAGTCTTTGTGACTTATACTGCGAAACATCGACTTGATGGATTGACACAAAGTTTGTACATTCATGGTTTACCAGATGTTGAATCTAGTTGAATTTTTGTATTGAATTACCAGAAAACATGCTATATCGAGATACGAAATGACTCGTATGGTGATAGAAGACTTTGGCCATGGCACCCAGTCAAGGTTACACCCACTTACGACAAAAGATGCGTTGGCTGCGCATCTTTCCAAGAACTGTCGTAATGGCAACTGTGCGCCATTTGGTGTCTGGTGTGGCGAGAGTGAGGCGAGGAAGGGAGTGGTGTTGCTGAGGAGCATTTTGATGATGCGGGTTGCATATTGCTGAGCTGCGTCGTCAGGGTGTGCGTAAGCAAGGGCGCTTGACACTGATGTGGACCTGAATGCAGGACGGGCAACGCTGCAGGAGGAGTGCTTGTTTTGTCCCCCTGAGAAAAGTTTCTATCAATCTGTAGGTAGGCTGGAAGGAGGAGGAGGAAGGCCCAGACGAGCATAATGGTTAAGCAAGCAAAGCAGTTGCTGTACCTGCTCATCTGTCATTCCTGCTTCTCTTTTTGTTTTGGGCTGGGGATGTGTCTTTGTTCTTGTGTTTGAAGGTGGGTGTATCAATTCAGTCCCCACCGCCCCCTTATCCCTCCTTCTCCCACTCCACTGCGGTGTTCTCCTTCTGGGCTGTCTATCTGCATACACACACACACACACACACACTCTCTCGTCCCCCGTCCCCCCCGTCGTCTCCTCCGTCTGTGTCTGCCGCCATCAGACGCAGGGGCCGATAATATCTGCTCCAGCCCCCCTCTCCTCCTCCTTTTTGTACTCCTCCTCTCCTGCATCTCGCCTATTGTTTATTCACTTTGTGCTTTAATGTGCTGCCATGTTTCATCCAGGACAGCCTTCTTTTCTCTTCAGTTTTTACCAGCTGGACTTTGCAATCTCTTGTGAAGCTAATTTGTTGTTTCTTGTCTGAGTGTATCTTTATTGAGCCACCCTCACTGATTGCTATCTGTATTCAGTTAGTGTCCGGACACGTCGCTCTGCTCCCTGCACATGCACATGCACATGCACACTGCAGTATAGTCCACTGCTTGAGACATGACTTACTCCTCAACGTCTGTGAGAAGCTGTTCAGAGTCAGAGTTGTTGTACAGTATGAATATCAGCATGTGGCTCAGCCATGACTGTGAAAAAATCCTGGGAGGAACAAGGACGGGCTCTGAGGAGGGAGGAGCTGCTGTAGAATCTGCCCTGTCATTGGTCGGTGATGTGCTCTGCATGCCAGCAAAAGTCCGTCCGATTTGCTGGAGCCTTGCATTGAGCACAGCAGCTGCAGTTGTGAAGCACTACTCCCCCCCCCGCCCCCCCTCTCTCTCTGCCCTGTCTCTCCTTTTTTCTACTTCTTCCCCTTCACATTAATAACTGTCTGGGAATGATCAGTGTCGACCACACACGTGCCTGCCGGTGCGACTTCAAGGACACCGCTTTTTACAGTATATTGTGGCATGATTCACTCCAAGTTAGTCAATTACTTTCTGCTCCGTGGAGCTCAGGGGAGTTGAAGTGACGTCTCTGTCCTGCCTGCAATCTCCCTCCATCCCCTCTCCCTCCCTCTCTCTCTCCTGTATCACTTAATCAAGACATAGCTTGCCCTTTCCTGTTCATTGCTGCCTCCCTCCCTCCCTCCCGTATGCTCTGTTCCGCTATTTGTTTGTCCTCGCTTTATTCTCTTTGGCTCTATCCCTTCCACGCTCCTGCCTCGTGGTCCTCTCCACCCTCCGTTTAAACCAGCTCCACACAAGGTTGTAGCATCACATTAACAACGTTTTTCTCCTCAACCAGGCTGCTTATTTTTTTCGTCGGTGCTTTAAATTAATGTTCTTTTTTTTAAATTATTTTACAGTCCACAGCCAGACGACAAGCAAGGACATGCAGAAGAGATGCAAGTGAGAAGGATGACAACAGAAGAATCGACAACGGTGAAGGAGGGACGAGAAAGAGACTGAAATAAGAGAAGGAAGTGGAACTCCAAAGTGCCTACTGCGAGGGGTCGTCTGCTGCTGTTAAGCTGCTGGATGAGAGCAGGACGTGGCTCAGTGTGTGCTTGGCCTTGAATGGAGGCTGTATTTTATCCTGACAGCCACAGAGTCATCCATCCCACGTTGCTGAGCTGCAGTCCGCACATAGCCTGAGCTGAGCCGCCACAGAGTCTCATCACTGCAAGGACACCATCCCTAAAAGGTTCTGCTTTTGTTTCTGCTCTACAGAAGTCTTCTTTTTTTTTTTTCAGGCCGTTCAAACCTAACTACAGTGACTGCTCCAGCCCCGGCCATGTTGACGTGAACCTAACAGTGACTTACGGCGGGCGTCAGTCGATTCAGGTGAAGGCACAGACGCTCGGTGTCACATGCCAGAGTGATGTCCTCAGACTAGCTCCTGTTTTTCCTGTTTTTCTTTTTTCTTTCTTGGAGACAGAGCTGGCCTCTGCTCACAGTCTGCCCCTTCTATCTCAAACTTCAGCTGCCACTTTTCCCAGGAAGAACTAACAAACATTCCCTAAAATACACCAACCAGAAGGACTCGCTGCCTATTTGCACTGAGGAAAAACGGAGCATTTCTTTGCTTCTATTTTTGCTGGGGATTTTTCTTGGATCACTATTAGTCACCCTTGCTCCCATCACACAGTTTTCCGTCCATCTGCCCTCACCGCCGCTCGGCGTTTGTGAGCGACTCTGATGGCTGTCAGCATGACCATGGGACGGGACACCAAATGGCTGACCCTGGAAGTGTGCCGTGAGTTTCAGAGAGGCACCTGCTCGCGGTCTGATGCCGAGTGCAAGTTTGCTCACCCCTCCCGCAGCTGCCATGTGGAGAATGGCCGAGTCATCGCCTGCTTTGACTCACTCAAGGTAACAACGCAACAGACATCACACATCTTGCTTGTTTAGCCACATGCATTGTGAGCTGTATTAAGGTAGTTGATGCCTTTTGGCACTGCGTAATATTAACACACACACACACGGATACACACAAACCTTCCTGTTTTGTTTTATAGCAGAGGTCTTTTTTTCAGATGAGGTGGCCCACCTTCGCTGTAAATATGTTCAATAAGCGTGACTATCGCTTAGGGTGTCATCTACTACATAAATTGTTACTAGAGATGCGTCAGGATGCGGGTGGCTCACCACCACAGCTCGAACATTTCCTGGAAACCTTACAAATATGTCAGTTGACCCCCCCCCCCCCCCTTTTACCCCCACCTCCGGTTTTTCAAAGCTATTTTCTCAGACTTTCTCTTCTTTCATCTATATGTCCTTCTGATCATGGGGTTTTTAATATCGTGAATTCTGGTAAACAAGCTTGTTAACAATTTAAAAAGTATCTCGCAGAATGATCTCTTTTAAGATATCTTGAGAATGCCATCTGGAAAAAAACCTTGTGGCCGGTCATCGCCCAAAGTTATTTTAAGACCGCTATAATACTGCACATCATTATATAGTTTATTGAAAACATTTGACGAAATATCTACATTGCTTTTGGCTTATACTGTGACACCTGACAAATCAAGGTACCTATTTTTTCCTCATTTGACAGCATATTATAGAGCGGGGTTACTGCCATAAAGCAGTCTTGCTAATCGCAACATTCCTGCAATGATGTAATACAAATAGTTATATTAAAGGGATAGTTACCGCAGTATAGATGGTGTTGAAAAGTCTCTGATGGTGGACACATTTATGTTTTATATACACCCAACAAGTTGTATTGTGATGGTAATGGTGGTAATTGCCCTGCCGTCCAGACTCACTCTTGGTTACACAAATAACCCTAGCGCCGAGCTCTTCAGTTCAGCCCTGTTGTTGCTATCTTTACCTACAGTTTGATACCCATCAAACATCTGCATCACAGACGTCCGGTTGTCATGTCTGGTGATTAAAAGTTAATCCACACCCTGCAGCCAATCAGAATTGAGGATTTTCCGTGACCATGGTATAAATGTCAAATTGCCTAATTTAACTAGGCAACGTTTCATTCTCTAAAAATAAACACGTATAGATATGTCTAACAATGTCAGAGGAAAGTCTTCTGGTCATGAAGATATTTAATGTGTCCATTTTGCTCGGGGGTGATGGAAGGTTCTGGTGAAGCCATTTTGCCGGCCGTCTGTCCGTCCATCAGTGGGCTTGAGGATCGTGCTGCTTCAACATCACTTCAGCTGCAGAACCACAACACTAGCACCACTCATACGCAGCAAACTATCAGTCTGAAAAGTGATTGTGCTTTACTGCGTTTTACAAGAGCTCCGACCATCAGTGGCCGACAGTGTTAAAATAGAGAATCGTCTGTTGCTGTATCGGCGTTTGTGTTTTGCTCGACGGGCTTTCATGCAGAGAAAAAGTGAGACCCAGACAAGGGGCGCTCTGTCTGAGCGCAGCTGCTGTCTCCTCGTTTATTGAGTTAGAATTTATTATTCAGCCATTTTTCTGTGTTATGTCCTCCAGAGCAGGAGGGAGAGGGAGAGAGAGGGAGAGAATCAGAGAGGGGGGCCTAGCAACAGCACAGGAGAGCGTACCCATTGGATAGTTTGATCTTCCTGAGTGGCACGGCTGTTTTTAGCACAGAGCAACAGCCTGGCTCTGTACTGGTTGCATTGATGGGAGAAAGAGGCGAGCTGCTTTGTACCAAAGGCACTGAACAGGCATTAAAGGCCACTTTCGATTATTTGAAGCCCCGGGGTCATGTTGTAAGAGAAAGAACTGAAGTTGGTGACAGTTGAAGGTCAAAGCGGCTTTCTTTATCAGGAGCTGCAGCGGGGTTTTAGTGCCAGCACAGTATGTCAACAACCACCTCTTTACTGCAGTCTTTCTACCCCCATTGTTGGTCAGGGTTATTCTCAGCTGACAGCCGTTGTTTTTGGTCGACGAACTGGAAAAAACAAGAAGCACACCTCGCTCGAGACGCTCTACAGCATCACTCATTCCTCCTGCTCTCCGCCCAACTCTCCCTTCTTTGTTAATTTCATGGATTTATCTGCTAATGGCCTCCCTCCTCACCGGCCCTCCCATATCTGGCATCCCCGGCCGGTCCGAGCCGACCGCTGTCATTCCCTGTTGCTCGTCCATTAGCTCCTTCTCGTTGGTCTGAACCTGCTGCGGGAGGGGGGGGGGGGGGTGGCTAGTTATTTTTACCTTGTTAACCGGAGTGCTGCTGTCATCTCAAATGATTAGTGTGGACATCACATCTGCCCAACGCACAGCAGATTCAACAGCAGTGTCACCTTTGGGATGACATAGTAGGGCTGCAGCTAACAATTATTTTCATCATCAATTAATCTGCTGAACACTTTGTCGATTCATCGATTTAAATCTTTTGGTGTATAACATGGCAGAATTTCTTTAAAGTGCTGCTTTTGTCCAAACAACAATCCTAAACCTCAATCATCATATGAGAAGAGTAAAATCAGGAAGTCTTCACTTTTGAGAGGCTGGATTCAGCATATTTTAGGCATTTCTTTGATGACTAATAGTTGCTAGCAGCTCTGTGGAAGTTCAGGAGATCACCAAAGTGATTATGATTCATCAGCTGAGTACCACAGCAGACTTTTAATTCATCCAGTAGTTATTGAGGTTACAGTCTGAACCAAAGTGTAGGACAGACCGACGGCGCCATCCCTAAAGTCAAACAATTCGTCAATGAACAAAACTGTTTCCAAACACATTTTCTGTCGATCGACTCATCGACGATTCGTTTCAGCTCTAAATCGTTGTCACTTATGAGGACGAACACAAACTCGTTTAGCTGAAGTTCGAGCTCGTCCCATATCAATATGGGCACAGTTTAGATCGATTCCGTCATCATGAGATTCAATCGATGTCTCACTTCTCTCTCATCACTGCTGTACTGATGGGGACTTTCTCTGTGTGGCGTAGTGTGTTGCTATGGCAACCAAAGGGAGATTCCTGACCCGATACTCTCCCCAACACTTCGACTCATTGGCCTCCTTCTCCAACACGGATTTAGTAGCTTTTATTTTTGTTTTGTTTTGCAGGACACGGTGCACCATTGTGCTCATTAATAGGTACTTTTCATTCTGAGTTTGAGCAGGCTTGCTGGGCCCATGGGACTCACTCCTCATTACAGACTCATCCCTAAACACACAGCTCGCTGACGCACAGCTTGATCGCATGCATCTCCAGTGTAGGCGAGAGTGTTTTTGTAAAGCCTCGTTGTACCATTCTGACCACTTTTCAAGCAGCTACATGTTTTGCTTGTATGCTTTCTGTGTGGTGTGTGAGGTCGTGTGAATCCCTCCGGGATGCTGGTGTAGGAGACATCGCAGTTTGTCCTATATAGCTCTCCTGCTACTGAAACCCTTTTTTTTTTTTTTTTCACGTGTCCTCATCTCAGCGCGACATCATCCATCACCGTCAGAGTCTCTGCACCATGACGTCAGTTTGTCTTTAGAGTTTTTTTTTTTTATTTTCCGTTGCTAGTTGCTACCCTCCCGTAATGTTTGCTGTGGGTGTGGCTTGACGACAAAGCATGTGGCTGACGCTCAGTGGAGGTAGTTTAGCGGGGTGACGGCTCATCTGCAGGGCCAGACAGCTGCTGTCGGCCCAGGGGTTTAATGGAGACTGCAGTTTTTGTGTTGACCTGCAGTGTTCCTGCAGCACCATCTTCACCTTCCCCACAGACTCCGGCAGGGAGCAAGGACACTGCCTTAACGACGTTTTGGCACAAAATGAATTGCTTTTAGATAAGTGGCTCAAAATCTGATTTAGGTTTTGACAAGAAGCCAAAAATGTCAAGTGGGAAAATTTGCATAAAAAGGTACTTCTGACCAAAAAGGTTTGTGGCTGCTCAATCCGAAGAAGCGTCAGCTGACTAAATACAGAATTATAACAACATATTAGGTTGTTGAAATGCTTCTTTTACAGCCAGACATTCACAACACATTGCACTGATCACAAGAATAATAGATTAATCATTCGTCAGAGGAACTACAACTGCAGTTGTACATCGTTCAACTTTTATCCAATATTCAGTTTAATTCATAACTCAGTATATTGCTGAGCTATGTGACCTCTGGGAATGTCTTCACAGCCATTTCTTGCTGTTTTATTTACATTCACTATTTAGGGAATCTGCTTTGCTGAAACACGTGTAAGACTTTGGTTGCAGTCACACAAACTTCTTGCCTTTGTTGTTTAAGCCTGAATGTGATGAATGAAGCTTTGCATACAAGACCAATAGAAATGCTTTGACTAGGCACATAAGCCCAACAGCCGACTGTGGCTGCACGGCCAACATGCTTCATGAATTGTCATGAATACAGTAGTAGTGATTAGGGCTGGGCGATATGGCCTAAAAAAAAAATCTCAGATTTTTTTTACAACAAATCCGATTCACGATTTAAATCGATTTTTTCCCCCAAAAAATTTTGCAGATGACAGAAGCTGTTGAAAACAATTTTTAATTTTATTTTGTGATGATTTTCCCTCGTAGGTTGATAAAAATAAAGTGCAAAAAAAACCTGAACATTGTAGAAAGGTGCCTGTAGTATACAAAAAGTATTTGGTCACTCTTTTGTTTCCCTGACTCATTTAAATATAAAATTAAATTAAACATAACATTAAATGGCATTAAATAGTAGCCTTCCATTGTAAACAACTGTGCAAATGTAACTTTTTACAGTAAGCTTTTCTAACTGAATACACTGATACAAACACAGCATGAAATAAAATGCATGTGACCCTTTAACATTCACATTTTCAAAAGTGCAACATCTGATCTAACATCAACACAACATATTTTGCACAGTAAATAAGTGCATGTAAACAAAATCAAGTGCATTCACAACATAACCAACAGTATTAAACAGTAGTGCATGTTTTTTCTAAATATTTTTTGCCAGGAAGACAAGCCTGTCTACTACCTCTGGCTTCAGGCATGTAACACAGTGCGCGCGCACTCTACTACGGGAACCCAACAGGGGGGGGGGGGAGGGGTTCTCTGTGTTCATTAGATTAGCATGTTTATTTTTCATATTTTTATTGGGGCTCACTGTTATAATATAGAAACACTTAATGAAAACTTTCTCTTGAGTTATTACCTCATGTTAGCCAGCCCTGTTATGAAGGTTGGTAATAGTGAATAAAGATCATGAAGAAACCAATAATATGATGTGCCTGGAATACTTTGGATTTTTATGATACTATTAAGTATGATAAGAATGCTTGGATACGTTTCAATGCTGGACTTCTACTTACATTGCTTATCCGTTTCATGACTTGGTGATGTTTCTACTCTTGATCCGAAAACATCCACCACCACTGACAGTATTCCAAGTTTCCATACAAATATAAGGAAAACAAAACATTGTTACTAGAATAAAACAAGCTTACTGGTCTCTGTTTTCTAATCCCATTTTATCTCTTCTCTGAACACAAGTGCATGTGCTGCTGTCAGTCATATACATCGTAGTTTATTTAATGACTGATAAGTACCGGTAGAGATAGTGATACAGAATTTGTCGTACAGGACGGTGGGAGTGGAACATGTGTTTTCACCCTCCAGCTTTATTTATCTGCTGTGCCTCCGTGGAAAAATTAGAAGCTGGCTCAAATACCCCAGCTGTCATTTCACATTGCTGTGAAAGAAGTTGTTCCGGCATAAAATGAAAAGTACAGTTTGACTGGCTCAATGGCTTTAAGTAATTTGCTTGTAAAAACAGGAAATGAATGACGGGCAGTTAAATGTTCAACTTTTCTGTTTTGCTCAGATTGTTCCAGTGTTGCATATTTTGAAGTGGTTGCACATTTCTCATGAATTATCCAAGATGCTGTCTTCTGGGACTTCATTCGTGCTTTGTTTCACCAGAATCTACCGTACGTAGTTCTGCTCCGTAAACGTGCTTGGTTCTTGATGTTTAGTTCAACAAATTGTAGTTTATTATACGGAGGAGTGCTCTGCTAAACTCAGAGCAGTTGCAGCAAAAAGGTGAGCTTTCCATGTCGAGGCACACCCTACTGATTTAGTGTCAGTGTCACCCCGGCTGTCTGCTCTCACACATCTTCCCCCCCCCCCCCCCCCCCTTCTCTTCAGGGGCGCTGCACCCGTGAGAACTGTAAATACCTGCACCCACCGCCACACCTGAAAACCCAGCTGGAGATTAACGGGAGGAACAACCTGATCCAGCAGAAGGCCACGGCAGCCATGTTGGCTCAGCAGATGCAGTTCATGCTGCCCGGAACACATATGCAGCCGATTGTGAGCAGCTCACACTAAAACTACGTCTTTATAATCAATGCAATGTGTTTGAAAATGTGGCTTATTTATCGAAATAATAACTGCTCTCCGTGTGCTGTGAGTGATGTTTTAGCCAGCAACAGAGTGGCAGTTATTTTGACTTTCTGCTCGTGCAGTTCATTTCTTCTAACTTCTGTCCTCAAATAAAAGAGAGTAAAGGAATAAATACGAGCCTTCTTCTGTCTATTATTTAAATATAAAATATGCCTTCCTGTCCATTTACAGTGAGAACTATGCAGAATTCTCTGCCAGATATAAACCATTTGGCTGTTTGATTTATTTTCGTTTTTGTTCGATCTTGCATACAGTAGATAATGATGCAGGGAAGTTATATTCAGCTACAGTGAAGGTAGCTTTGTCTCATTCAACCTTTTGAAAGGAAATGTAAAACTTGCTGACTCAAAAGTGACATGCAGAATATTTGACATGTTATTGATGCACAGGTAATTCCATGTTTGAAGTAGTAGTGGCATAGCAATGGGTAACTGCATGATTCTCATTTCCGTAAAAAAAAACACAGTACTAGTTATGTTACCACCAAATCGTCTCCTGAAGCTCTGCCATAACTTGTTTTGTCGCTCTCGTCTCTGCCCTTCTCTCCCTCCTTCAGACAACATTCCCAGTGTCGCCCTCCCTGGCAACATGCCCCAGTATGGCGTTCAGTCCATATCTGAGCCACATGGGCCCAGGTATGGGCTTGATGCCTGAGCTGCTGCCCAGTACTCCCCTGCTGATCCCCGGGAGTCCAACCGGCCTGGCAGCCATGGGCAACGGCATCTCCGCACAAAAACATGTGCGCACAGACAAGCTGGAGGTATGCGGCATGCGCGCAGTTGTTGTGTTTCTATGTTTGTCCACAGTATGATGAAAGGTAAATGTTGATCGGTGCTCCCGCTGGCCCTCCCAGGTTTGTCGAGAATTCCAGCGTGGTAGTTGCACGCGGGGCGAGAGTGACTGCCGCTACGCTCACCCTCTGGAGGCCGGCATGGTGGACTGCAGCGAGAACTCTGTCATCGTCTGCATGGACTACATTAAAGGCCGCTGCAGCCGAGACAAGTGCAAGTACTTCCATCCGCCAGCTCACCTGCAGGCCAGGATCAAGGCTGCACAGCACCAAGCAAGTCACAACACAGCGACCGCAGGCTTGGTGAGTCCAAATACTGATAACTCTTTGTTCTTTAAGCCAAAAATAAACATAACATGCTATTCTATGATAAGTTGAGCACACATAATGACCTTCTCAGAAGTGACATTCACCATCTCTTCTTAATACATCAATGAAACAGTAGAAGATGTTCTTGTTCTCTACTTGGACATTGTTTACTGATACAATGAAGGATCAGGGTATCACAGTATCCTTCAGCCAGCTTGAAATTTGATAATGTAGTCCGGGGATTATGTTTTTTTCATGAATGTCTGCTACTGTGTCTGAGCCCGTACACTCATCTACAAGGGCTAAAGTTAGCATTGAGAGCAGCTGTAACATAATCGGGTCAATCTGCAGTGCGGATGCTAAAAAACAAAAAAAAAGCAGTATTGGAAAAAAGATTAAAAACAGCATGAAAGAGATCAGATACTTCTCAAGGGTTTATATACTATGGCATTCATTTAGTTGCTGTTGCTATTTACTGAGTTCATGTTAAATGAATCAGGATTCATTTTTATTCGCATAACAAAAAACAAATAGATTTTTTTAAGTGACAGCTTGACATCACAGCCTTTAGTGTGTGTGACTAAAAATGTATTTTGGTTATCTTCCGCTGTAGTTTGATGTTTCAGCACCGGCCCCATTGGTGAATGAAATCATAACCATCCCATTTTGCTCTTGGCCTGACCTCTGGGCTGTCCTACATCACTTCAGATAATCTGCGATACTGCAGTGTCCTCTTGTGGCGGTAAACAGAAACATCCACCTCAACTGGATGTTGTGCCTATAGAGCACCCAGTGTATATTCACTCTGAGATAACGGCAGATAATAGGTGACTCTTCTTCTTCTTTCAGGTTCTGCCTCCAGGGGCCATGCAGCAGCCACCAAAGAGGGCGATCTTAGAGAAGAGCAACGGCGCTGCCGTCTTCAACCCCAGCATGTTCCACTACCAGCAAGCGCTGGCTAACATGCAGCTCCAGCAGCCAGCCTTCATCTCCACTGGTGAGCCTCCACACACACTGGAGCACAGCCCATACAGCTACCGTACATGTAGGAGGTAAACTGGAGTCATGGAGGTAAGGGCTTTTATGTTCGACGATTGGGTATAGTTGTGGGATACAGATATACAGTTATTTTGCAGGTGTAGTTTCAACAGTTGCATGCTGTGGCTTCTCTGTGTAAACTGGCAATAAAGTTGTAACATATCGTAACTGCTGGCCTTTACTCCTTCTATCACGCCACGCTTCTCTTCTGTACACTTTCTGTTGTGTTACCGGCATTTTGCTTCACTCTGGCTTGAAGTGCGATGAGAGTTGTTGAAGGCCAAAGTTACATTACAGTAATTAGTCCAAAAAACTCATCAGAGTTGAGCCATTATGTTGGACTGCCTGTGCATGGATTGCTGGGTGCATGCATGCATTGCAGGATCCTGGAGGTTCTTCTCTTTAAAAAGCAAAGTTGCATGTGTTGCAGCGTGAAGAAAGAAAGTGAGACAGAGTAAATGTGATAGCCAACACCTGTCCGACTACTTTCAACCATATTTAAGGTCCCACGATATGATTTTTTACATTGTGTTGGTTTTCATGTGTTTTTGCTTTAAATTGAATGTCTGGTTGTTACTAAACGATCAGGAGAGACTGGATTTAAAGGATTTCATTTAGATTTGAAGGACAGGCTTATTGGAAGAAATTACAGCTGAAACTGTTAGTAATAAGTAATTAATTAGTTGAGAATCCATTGCCAGCTATTTCTAAAACAGCTCAATCGTTCAGCTCATTAATCAAGCAAAAATCCCAAATATTTGCTGGTTCTAGCCTCCTTAAATGTGAGGATTTACCGCTTTTCTCTGTTTTATGCACCGATAATTATAACTTGAATATTCATGTTTTAAGGTGTTGGTCAGAAATTATATGAAGTTTGAAAGTGGCACCATTGGCTGTCAAAATTTGCTATTTTCTGGATATGAAGCAATTAATTGATTGATTGAAAATATAATCATTGGTAGCAGCCCTCAATGAAACTGAAGATGTGCCAGTGAAAAAACCTAAACTCATAGGGACATAATGTTTATGAAAATGTTTTTTGTCAACATATATTTGGCACATAATGATACAACTGACACTAACAGGTGTCATGTCGTGTTAACTGTAAAGAAACAGGCTCTCAGACTTGAATTATCGATACGCCACATGCCTGAATGATGGATTTATCTTCATTTCTTGCTGATTTGATATTCTACTTCTACAAGATACTAATGCTGATCAAAGCGGCAATGTGTTGCGTGTCATTGCGTGTCGTCACACATGTGCACTAACTGTAACGGCCTCGATGTCGCCGGTGTTGCTCGCACTAACCCGAACCTGTTGACTCGCCTCGACCTGCTGTCCTTCTCGTCTGCTCTCATCCATCTCTGTGTGTCTCTACATGATGTGACCGGCTCTGTTCTGATGCCCTCAGGGGACGTATAGGTCATCTGTATCATAGCTGGAGATCAATAACTGTATGTGTTAGTGGACAGGAGCCCTTATTGAACAATTGATTGATTCATTGATTGATAAATCGGATTAGCTGCTGAAGAACATAAAGACCTTCATCTTGGAGCTTTCATCCCATTGTCTTCTTCATTGTATCATGTCTGTGGGTTTCGTCTGTATTCACATTGATGTCCTATTTGTTTAACGAGTCCTGCTATGTGCAAGCAAGTCATTCATTCATTTATCTGGGTATGTGTACATGTGTGCATGCATCTCTTGTGAGGCTGATGAAAACCCCAGTGCCCAGACGCTGTGATGAGGAGAACTGGGAAGTGTAGGTTATCCCTGCTCAGACCCGGCCTGAACCAGCTCCCTTAAACCTTCGTTGAGCCAAGCGTGGCGACGTGGTTCTCAGTTTCCGTTGTGGCTGTGTGATGAAAATATTCAGAGATCTGAAACTGAAAACATCAGAACGAATTGTAGTTTAATCCAAATGTAAGGAACGCTGATGCAGCAGCTTTTCTTTTTTTTGTCATTTTACATGTTTATTGAAGTCTATCAGTACATTTGTGAACATGAATAGAATCCAGACCAGTGAGCCAGACTTCTCATCTGTGATCATCTGCTGATGTGTTAAGAGTGATTAATTAGGCAACATAAGTGAAAACAGGAGCTTTAAAGATATAGACGCTGCCGTCACATACTTTCTACGTTTAGTACATACAGCATCTGCCCTTACACAGCACGTACTGCTGATTGCAGTATGCATTCAACTGGGACAAATGCTGCGTGCCATTTGAACTGGGAAGTTGTACATTTTCTAATTTTCCAGTTGGCAATTTCAACTGGAAAGCATCCTGAAGCCGTACGAACCCCACGACCCTGACCTCAAAATCCCAGACGGCTTCTCCACGTATCAACAGTAAAAAATCAGTATTAATATGCTGTTTATTATCATGTCTGTCCTACTTGTGTCCCATTAAATCGGTCATACATACAGCACTGTCCAACTTCTGTGGACATGTTGCCACAGTGTTTGTATGCGCAAAATACCGACGTAATGTGTTGTTAACTGGCAATGCTAATAATAGCTAACCTGCCTGGAGCAAACCCTTTTAAGTTTTGGGACTTGTTGTACTGGAAGCGAGCGATTCAGGTGTGACGTCATTCCGTGCTCTGACTTCTGATTATGAGGTAAATGGAGCGCAGCAATACATAAGTGTTACTGTAGTAGTACTTGTAAACTGAGTTTTCCTTTAACTTGTCCCAACATTAGACATTGTCTCAATCTCCCTATTAATCATGAATCAAAGATGCTGGTAGAAAGCAGATCACACTAGTGTGACATTATGCAAATATTGCTGCTGTCTTTGTCCAAAGCTCCTTCATCGCTCGACATTTATAAGTTGAATATAAAGTGAGATGTTGAAATGTATCAGTCACTACATCTGATGCAACAACAAAATCGCAGATTTTATGACATTCCACTCTTTCTAAAGAAAAGATAAACTCGCATTACAGCTGTGACATTATTGAAAAGTGTTTTTCTATCTTATGGATCATTTGCTCCCTCCATACACATGCTCTGCCCATTTGAATACAATATATCAGATGCTCCCGTCTGATTAGATTGTATGACTGTGTATTGCCTTGTCTGTTGCCATTTGTTCGTGGAACAGTGCATTTAATTTAATTTTTTAACTAGTTTGCTTATAAACTGTAGTTTTCTTTGTCTCTCATTTTGTTTGCATGTGTCTTGATATCTGTTCATCCTGGCAATATCACTGGACTTGTGCCATGACTTTTGATCCGACACATTTTGCCATGGTAATCATATCATTCCTGTCCCCCCCCCCCCCCCCCCCCTCCTCCCCGCCCACATCCTCGTCCTCTGTCTTTCGTCTGACTCGCCCGAATAAAAGTTCCCATGATGCACGGTGCCACCACCTCCACTGTTTCGTCGGCTTCGACCCCAGTCACCAATGTTCCTTTCGCTGAATCTGCCGCCTCAAATCAGGTTTGCTCCTTCGTCTCAGTTCTCTTTTTATTTTTAGCCCAGTAGGTCTGAGTCCTGTTCGTAGTCTCCTTCCATCAGGTTAAAGAAACACCTGCCTGTAGAGTCACATTTATTATATTCACATTTCATCTGTCTTCACTTTCCAGTCTGTTGTGGTGTTTGCGAACAGTTAAAATAAGCAACTGTTTTCATCTAAATGTCCTAGTTTGGTGTATCATGTCTGTCTCTGTCTTCTATATAATTTATGGACATACAGTGTGTGGTCTGGCATTGGTAGCACACCTGCATATATATATATATATATATATATATATATATATACCTTCTATCTCACAGATTGGGGCACATTTTATGGTAAAATTCTCCAAATAGCACGGGGGGTTTAGCAGTTGCTTGTGGCTGTGTGATATAAAAAAAGGATTTATTTTCTTTTCAAGTTTATATTTTTCGTATTTACTTTAATGAGGTGTTAACCTTTTAAGGCCGATTACAGTGCAGCAGGAGTTTTAAGGGAGTTTTACTTTCTCTTTATGGTCTAAACGGTTTTTTGTTCCTGGATTAAAGAATGAATTTAAGAAGGAAAATCTTATTCCACATAATTTGGCAGCATTTTAAACTAGAAATGAATGACTGTTGGTGGCTTCACTCCAACAATAATTATTCAAAATGCGTGACTACAAACAAATATTGTCATGTTTTGGCTCACTTGGTAAAAGATAATTCTGGCTTTACTTTATAAATATTTTGCACACAAACTGAATCTTGCTGACTCGTCTGTTGTGTAGATCTTCGTGTCGGTGTGACTTCACTGCTCCTCTCCTCTCTCCCTCTCTCTCTCTTCCAGTAGACCCCTCCGAGCTTCTGTCTCCCGATCCAGTGGAGCTCCAGTGCGTGCCCCAGTGCATGCCCATGGAAACCCATTACTGTCCCGTCCCCAAACTGCTGGTGGCTGCTCCGGTGACCCTAAACTCAGTAAGCCTTTCCCCCAACCCCAGTTAAAGCCCCTGAAACCAATGCGCACTGCCAGGGCGGTCTAAAATGTGCCTCGCCCTACAGCGCACACTGAATGAGTGTGAAACTTCTGATAAGATGTTGTGAACGTAAGAAAGCTGCGATGATTCCCGCAATACAAGCCCGGACGTGTTACTGTTGCTTTAAAGCAGCCATCCTGATACACACTGACTTGGCTGAGCAATAGAGCTCCCTCGTTCGTACAGCCATACATGCCCTCACCTTAAACGTGCAGCAGACATGTGCACACACTCAGACATACAGACACATTGAAGACATGCCCTTTATGGGATGGAGCCATCTCATGATGCGACCCTTTCAACACTTTTGACTGTTCCAAAGTCAGAAACTCTGAAAAGCTAATTCTGGAAATTGAGACCATTCAAGCGGGAAACGGACCTGCCGCTGGTCTGCAACCAGTACGTATTGTCAAAATGAAAGAGTGTTTCATACCATGTCATGTTTACGTTTCAAGATGGCTACAAATGTAACATTTGTGTTGTACCATGTATATTATTCAGTTTGTTCTCATGGTGTCATCTTGCCTGATGAAACGCTCACGAGTTGTTGTTCATTTGTTTGTGCCTTTGATTTATCTGCTCAGCTGCAGAGGAGACTTAGTTTCACAAATGATTCAAAACACTGAAAACATACATCATTATACGGTATCTTCAATTAAAGGCAATAGTTGTTGTTACATAAATGTATCAACTTATAGCTCCAATTGTAAGATAATGTCGGTATTACAGTGATCACCACTTTAAATTTACATTGTTTTATGAATGTAATTTGAATCCCCGGTTTCACAGTCAGTATCTGATACTGATGGGATAATAGCAGAAAATGAGACGGTACTTTTCATGTAATGCAACAAAATTGAAGAACTACACATTGATGTAGTGACATAATACAATCACATCTACACTAAAGGGGCTGAGATGACAGATTTATAAGAATGTGGCTCTTCATTTCTTGATCTAGGAAACAAACTGCCTCAAAGGCAGTTTAAGGCAGTTTGTGTTATTAAAACTGTTTGAATTTGAGTGATGCAGTATCTTTAGTCGCGGCTGTGCTGGGTTATTGCCTAATGACTGAAAAGGAAGGTTTGTTTGTCCCGTTTCCTCCATGATTTGATATCGAAACGCGGTGTTAAAAAAATGACAATCTACAAGTCAAATTCACTTCTTGGCATCAGCCACAAACCCAGATTTCATGCGATTGTTCAACTCACCTGAAATCATAGTACAGACAAAATTATATTTCCGAGAGTCAGACTTTTATAATTGGCACTTGTTAAACTTTAACACCTGATGTCAGAGCTATTGCACAAGATGGGAGCTGGATTTGTGTCCTGATGTTGTGCCTAAATTCTGCGTGTGCCAATTGGTGGTTGGTGTACGCTAGGAGCTGCCCCATTTAATGCAATATATGAAAAATGTATGTGTAACTCTCAAACTCAGAGATGTGTTTTAAAAAGGCAGTTTGTTTGTGTAATTCTCTCCCTTCATGCGGCTTTTGGATTGAATTAGTGGCACAAGATTTTTATGTGTTATGGCTCTTCAGGGAGAAAGCTTAGAACTTGAAAATGTCCTGTCTGACTTTATAATGTGTCGTCTTTTCTACTGATGTGTCCTTTTTGTCTAAATTAGTAGGACTCTGAATATTGCATCCACATCTGTTATAACCAGAATTGAGTTACAGTACAGTCAGGAGATGGAGGAATAAATCACCCGTTTGATGTCTAATGTTGGAAAAGAAAATTGACAAACCAGTTGGATCTCAAATGAATGGAAGGAATTGCTTTGTAGGTGCAAAGAATTGAGCGTAACGGCTCTGGAAACCGGGCTGAAATCACTTTCATCCAAATTCAAATGTGCCTCTTTCAAGTCTCCTCAAACCACCACTGTCAATACACTGTCAGAACAGACCAGTGCTCAAAGATAGATGTGTCGTTTGGTACGTTATTATAACAGTAAATCACAGCTCTACTTGTTTCTTCTGAGACAGCTGTGCTGTCTTATCGTTCATGTAAAGAAATAGATCAGTGAGTTGTGTCCATACACATATTTGGTTAGTTGTAAATGCTGCAGATATTTCGGCATTTCCCACTGAACGTTATTCATTTTAAATAATGTTATCGTGTCGTGAATGTATCTGTTGCAAAAAACTCTTCACGTGCCCTATTAAAAGACAGGCATGTTGAAATGTAATGATTCACTATATATCGACTATTTCTGAGGTCATATACTGTAGGTACCATGCTGATACTGTGTTAAGACATATTAAAGTATGTGTATTGTTATATAGATTTATATTTAATGTCAATGGATGGTGTGACTACTTTTAGAAATATCTTTCACTCAGAAAAGCTAGAGCAGAATTGTGCTTTTTGAAGTACAGATGTGCACCGTACTGGTACAGAACAGTACCGTTTCATGCTAATCAGCTGTTGTACCCCTCTTAGAAAGTAGCCAAAGTGCCCAAAATGCACATATAAACAATGGTATAATCACGGGGCAAAATTGAGAAAATCAGCATGCTACCCTCATTTTTAGCATTTTCTTTTCTTTTTTGCATAATGTGGATTTGTCAGCGCTCGTTGTCCCGGTTTCTGTTAACTCCCACTGAGGAGGCTGTATACAGAAGCAACAGTGTAGACCGACCATTCAGTAGGAGTTTGTTACTGCTGCAACATGTCTGTAATCCCGCTCTGGCTTCCCACCCATGAACACTGACGATTGTGTTCAGTGGGGGCAAGTTAGATTGATCTTGGGTTTGTGTGGGAGCACCCAATCAGTGTGCTACCGTAACTTTAGTACCCCTGTGAGCTTATTCACTGTCTTTCCAAGTCACATGAGAAGATCAATACTGCTCTCATGTTAAATGTGAAGCTCGAACCTGCAGCCACTTACATTAGTGTAAAGATTAGTAAACAAATATTGATTTTAGAGTTTAAAAAAATTTGTATAATATATATATCAACTGATGCAATTGCTTGTATCGGCCAAATTATACGCAATTACAATATTTCTATCCTAAGCTAATATTGGCTGATTTATTGGTCTCGCTCTACTTTGGACAGAGCTAGGCTAGCTTTACCCTCTTGATTCTATTATTTATGCTAAGATAAGCTGACTGTCTCCTGGTTCAAGCTTCATATTTTCCGCAGAGACGTGAGATTGAGATAAATGTTCTCATCTGACCTTCTAAAAGAAAGTGAATAAATGTATTTCCCAAAATAATTTACTTTTTATCTACATGGTGGATCAAGCGTTGCCTGTTATATGCCTGTTATCGTACGTCTGTAAAGCCTTTTGGTACCGAAACGTACTTCTCCTTTAAGTTGTCTCCTTGCCATTGAGTGTGTTGAGCAGCTACATTTTGTGAAGTCTTTGAACAGACATATTTCTCTCCTACTCAATGAAATTGATGATTTGAATGTTCATCTCACAGCTTTTAAAGACTAGCTTTGTCCAGCCAAGAAAACCCCTCGCTCTAGCCTTCGTCTCCTCCCTCCTTCACATCATTATGCCTTCACTAACTGCTGTCCAGCTGGAAAACAACAGAATACTTGATTAATAAATTGTGCCTCTCGATGGCATTTTAATTTTTAGGTACATTTAGATGTATGTATTGATGTACAAGAGCGTGTGGCACGAGAAAACAAATGTTTTAACCTCTTTCCCTTTCTTCTTCTCTTGTACTTGATTTCCTTTAGGCCTCACTGTATTTTTCCCATGAATCATAACTCTGGAATATGCAAAATGCTCTGATCATTGTGGCCAGTGACCAGATCCTTTAGCATGTGGACAGTTAAGTCCTGAGCAAACTTATTTTTGCCGGGGCACAAACAAAGGGCCTTATTTCTTGATCACTGTATAAAGATGTGATAGCTGTGTATGAAAGTGACATGTAATAATGGTAAGTTAAGATTTTTGTTAACTGACATAAAAAACAGCATGGAAATAGAAAAAAAACCTAATTTATACGTAGTTTATAGTTTGTGTCGACCAACAAGAAAAATATATAATATTAAAATCATTTGTATACAATGATGGAGTCATTGTTAATGGTCGCTGTTGCAGTGGCAACAAATTGACAACATGGCTACCTTTCTACTACCCTAATTGTGATTTTTTTTTCACATTAATTAAAACAACATACATCACTAACTTATTCAAAAAGGGAACGTCTAATTAGTTTGTCTTGTTATTGCGACGTGATTAAATATTTTGTATGAAAAATTTAAATCCTTGTAATATCCAAAGGTCCTTAGGGGAGATCAGGTGTTTATTTTGTTTTGTTTAGTTGACCTTAATTGTTTGTTTTTGTTCTTGTACATGGAGTTTTTGAGAAATAAGAATGGACTTTGGCTTTTAAAGCGAACACCTATCTGTCAGGAAGGTAAAGAGACTTGTGGACTAATAGAAAGATTTTCTTTTTCTGTAAAATCAAACGAATCAGCAATCCCCACTGGTTACCTCCTTCAGACTGGACAGCCCTCGCTCAGTTTTCTCCGTATGGAGACTGAGCTTTCATTAAAGACTTCAGTTTTAGTCAAGAAGGTGGTTCAGAAGTCTCTTTCTGCCCAGCTGTGCTGGGTGATGTCGATCCTTGCTGAGGTGTATAAGACTGTGTGATGTTCACCTTGTTTGCACTTATGTACATAACTATGTCAAAATACTCAAAATTTATTTTGAATAAATATAGATAAAAGAGTTGATTAAAAATCAAATCAATGTATTGTTAATGATACGAGTATGTCTATTATTTTATTACAGTATAAAAAGATTGCTCTGAAGGATCTGTCCTTTGTTTGTTTGCTAGAGCCCTGTTCTTTGCCAAGCATGACATTGCCCAGCTGTAAACCACAAATGATTTGCTTTAAAAAAAAAGCTTTTTGTCAGTTTAATTTAGTGTAATATCTGACCCTGACACCAAACAAGAGAGGTGGATGAGAAGAAATAGTCAGTTTGGAGATATTCATATATATATATATATATATATATATATATATATATATATATATATATATATATATGAATGAATGAGATAAACCAGTACTAACCTTGTCCTTAAATGCTCATAATGAAGACATGAATGCAGGTGCATTCCTCTCTCTCCAGAAATACACACCAAAAACAGCACAGTATGCATGTGAGTATCTCCACATGCAGGCTGAATAGCAGCCAGTTAGAAAAGTGGAGCAGATAATAACATCTGACGACAGAGGGACATGTATGTGAGATGTGTTCACAGGGTTTTGAATTCACTTTACTTTTGTCATTTTGTAAAATGGGTTCATTCTTTTCTCCCTTGATGTCATAATCCAAAACAACAATAAATCTGAATTCTCCTCAGGCTATTTGTCAAAATTGCTAAAAACCAACATCCTTACGCAACTCTGCTCCTGCAGATTTGGGCATGTGATGCTCTACATTTGCTATTAGAGCCAGAGATTTTGTTGCCATGGCACTTGTCTTAGCGGTGGATTGACTGAGTCATCCTGGTGAGTCGGTTCCTCTGACTCCACATGTGGAGTGGACTTAACATACTGTGGGTTTTCGGTCACAAACAAGTAAATATGATTGTGATTTTGTTTTTAAATTGATTTATTGACATCATTATTTTAAAACAATTCAGTTGTAATTGTGGCTTTATCATGTAAGATGTAGTCTTTCTTTTACGTTCTATGTTCGTATTGACTTAAAACAGTATGGAGTGTAAAACGGATCCCTTTATTTAAAATCCTTTGTCGGGTTGGTGATTGATTATTAAATTGGGTGTAATCGCAGACTGAATGGCAACCCGTGGAAGATCAAGATGGCCAAAGACTGTTCAGGACTAAGCCATATGAAATACTCTCTCTTGACACTCTCGGACAGACTTGAAAGTGACTGCTGTTTCTTAGTCGCCTATTGTTTCTCTCTGTTTTCAGCTTGTGGTGCTTGTATGTGCTGCTGGCTACATGCCAATTTGTTTTGCCGTGTATAGCTATTAAGACTAAGTTACTGTGCCTATCATGAGTTCTGCTATTTCTGTTTGACCTTCAATAAAACACATAATCGTGATCCTCTTGTGGTGTGTTTTGTTCATTATCTTTTTGTGTCACCTTTTAAAGAGACATTTTCCATGTGTCTCCTGAATTGTGAGCTTTTTCCTGTGTATGACTTGATGATATTTTAATGACTGAAGGTTATATTACAGTTGAAGTGTGATGTCTCGGAAACATAGACATACAGTATATTTAAATATTGTATAAGGAACTGACGGTGACGGTGTACTGACACATCCTGGAGTACACTTCTACATCACTAGCAAGGTGAGAAAAGATAATACACTGGAGGACAGCAAAGAAATTATGATTTTCAGCCAATGAGTATCGATTAAATCACTACCTTGACACATCTGAACATTTAAGCTTTCATAAACAAGGTATAGGTTGAATCTAAATTATTTTTTGGCAATAGTCATACATTTGACATTCATCATTAATTATAATAGCGACATACAAAACATTTGTTTTAAAGAGTATTGCTCTGCCTTTAATTTGATTTCGATGACAGCAAAAATACAGACAAGAGAGAGGGAGGATTAGTAGCCTATGGCATGTAACAAACTTTCCCCAGCTAAAATCATATTAGGGACATTCCATGGTATGCGTCTTAACCACTTGTCCTCTCTAGCACAACCCTTTTAAAATATTTTTTTGTCCAGTGATATTTGTTTGCATGACCTTAAATCAGTTAATAATATCTGACTTGTAAAAATTATATTTACAAATACAATTTTCTTTTGCATGGGATCATATTAAACTTGGTAATATGAGTCATGTTTTGCAGCACCTGTAAAGCTCATTCAAGTATTTAAGCCTCACTGCTGTAGAGATGAGACTTTTATTCTGAAAACAGTCACACCGGAAACCTGGTTGTCGTTAGCGGAAACGAGACTGTTAGCTTCAGGAAATCACTTGGTGGAAGAAAAAAAAAAGAAGCTTTCCTTTCTATTATCAAACCTCCCCAGCACAGAGCCAAACCTACACTGGAGCAGCAACAGACTGTTGCCAATGGACCCTCGGACTACAATATTGAATCTGCGGTGTGTCCGTCGATCGTGCCGAGGCGCCGGGCCGGGCCGGAACCAGAACAAGGCCCGGACGGACGGACATAACCAGTGCGACACCGGCGGGCTGGTGTGTGTGTTTGCAGGAATTGGCATATTGTTGATAGGGAACGTGTAATGTTTATCACCGTGACTTGCTGCCTGTAGCTAGACAGCAAGTTAGTTCACGAGTCCCCGGTACTTGTGGTTTATCAGGTCGGATGTAAAGTCGAACATGGGACCGCGTAAGACTGAATTTAGCCAGAAGCGAGCTAGCGTTACCGCGAGCTAACACCAGAGTTAACGTCAACGGACATCAACTTTTACTCGTTAACTAGCGAGGCAACGAAAAGAAAAGGCGACGAGTATGTGCGCTACACCTGGGTTCATGTGAATGAAGAGGAGTTGTTTCATATTGCCCAACATTTTCTAGTTCGCTTGTTAGCTCTTTAAAGGGCCTGATGGATGTTTCTGGGGCGAGTAACGTTATAGTAGTGTAGCTGTTAGCTAAGTCGTTAGCTGCTAAGTTAGCCTGCCTCGACCGCTCTGATGAAAGAATACAAAGTGGTCGTGCTGGGCAGCGGCGGGGTCGGCAAATCCGCGCTGACCGTCCAGTTTGTCACCGGCACCTTCATCGAGAAATACGACCCGACCATCGAGGACTTTTATCGAAAGGAGATCGAGGTGGACTCGTCTCCCTCCGTGCTGGAGATCCTCGACACGGCGGGGACGGAGCAGTTCGCCTCCATGAGAGACCTGTACATAAAGAACGGACAGGGCTTCATCTTGGTCTACAGCCTGGTCAACCAGCAGTCATTCCAGGTACACCCGTCACCTGTACATGTCAGCGCACACACCTTAAACTGTCCATACCTGGATAGTTCATCACAACATTTAAACGGTGTAACAGGGTGTGACTCGTACTATCGAAATGCAGAGCCCTGCAGCATTAACATTTTACTTTATTATTCAAGTACAGTAGTTAATTTGTTGTCAAATACAGTCCATACATCAAGGTGTTCAGTTTTAGGCAACTTTATGTACATTAAAGCCTTGTGCACAGAGACTTTTTTTTATCAAACTACAAAGAAACATTAAAGTGTTTGACATTATTTAAATGTGAAACTGGCTAACAGCTTAAGATACCAAGCCTGCAAAACTGGTTCATAGTTAGAATGTGTGCAGGAAAAAGGAGAACACATCTTTGCCTCGTAGTTGCCTCAACTTTTCAATATGGCTGAACTGGGTTTAACAGAAAACTCAAAATAGTGAATTGCCACAACAACTTGTGTACATTAAACATAATGTACATGTTTAATAGAGACTGCAATACTTGTGTGATGACGAAGTTTTTCAAGGGCCTAAGCTGTGTCCTAGTTTCGATACTACACACTAATTGTATACATTATGTAATATACAGCTGTCCTTATTCTCATTGTATACTGTTTTTGCATGTAGTATATAGAAATATTATACTTATATATCCTCTACTAAAAGGACATTATGTAAGACAAAAAATCTGACCACAACTATGGACAGCTGTTGTCAATTACACCTAACAAAGAGAAAGGAAAATGTTTAATACGTAGTATTTATTTGTTGACTAAAATCTTCCTTTAACTGTTTCTCCACCATACTCGATTATTTACATTTTCTGTGAGTATGTCGGCATTTTGTTTTCTCTCTCTTGGTGCACTGATAATTTGTCTCAGTGCTACAAAAACTACGGTTTTCATGGGAAACCACTCGTATCCTCTCCCTGTCCATCTTTCAGGACATCAGACCAATGCGAGACCAAATAGTTCGAGTGAAGAGGTTCGAGAAGGTGCCGCTGATCCTGGTCGGGAACAAAGTCGACTTGGAGTCTGAGCGTGAGGTGGCTGGGTCAGATGGACGAGCTCTGGCTCAAGAGTGGGGCTGCCCATTCATTGAAACGTCAGCCAAGAGCAAGACTATGGTGGATGAGCTGTTTGCAGAGATCGTCCGACAGATGAATTATTCCACACTGCCGGAGAAGCAGGAACAGTGCTGCACAGCCTGTGTGGTGCAGTGAGAAAGAGGTACAAGTACCATTCCCATCCTCCTTTGCATGCTTGCATTCATGTACGGGCTGCCCCAAAAGAGCTCATGAGCACAGCACAGTTGGCGGCTCACTAATTTTAAAAATGTGATAAAATGTCCCTGCGATGTAAAATGGTTCACAAGCTGAGGAGGAATGTGACAAATGGATGACTGTGAGGCGTTTTTGGTCTAGTGTTATGGAGAGGAGAGGTCCAGTTGGAAGTGAGAAAGACGAGTGGGCAGTGCTGCGCCATGCAAACCGTTGGTTTAGCTTGTTATCATAAAATCGCAGAAAGTATGTGGCGTGAAGAACGCAACTGTATGAGCAGCTCAGGGCCGTGAAGTCTATGAAACAGACGGGGCTGCGAGCTGAGCCGGAGAAAGAGGAAAATGTGACTTCCTGAAAAATAAATTATGTTCCAAAACAGGAAGTTGTGTTAAGCACACAGCTGCACACTGAGAATGCCAGTTTTAGCTATTTAAACGTGTGGTATTAATAAGCTGCTCTGGCTTCTCTCTGTTCTTCTTTCTTTTTTTTTTTAGATGCATAATTTGTCTGGACCACCACGAGGATTTTGATCAACCATGAACGTGGGAAAAAACCGACTAAAACTTACCGCAGCCGGTCAAGTTTCTGTTCAGTGTGGTTTCTGACTCTTATCACTGAGCATCTGACAGGAAAGACGTCTGTCCTATTTTTGATATAACTGTTAGAAGACGTTTCTGCTGCAACCTCAACGGCCTTTTCGATGATCCAGGATGGAGTCAGACTGACGGACTTGTAATGAGCGAGAACGGCCATCTGTGAATTTCAGTCTCCTTTTTTCTTTTCTTTTTTTCTTTTAGTCGGAAGTATCCCAGAAATAATAAGCAGGCGTGTTTGTGAGGTTGCAGCTTCTTTTTAAAGCTGCTTTAATCACTATTATATACTTTATTATTACTTGTATTGTGTCTCACGTTTGGAATTTGACAAAGTATTTCCTAATATTGAAACATTTTGACTTTTAAGCATGCATACTTCGACCAGTTTGCTGCCCAGTTATGCTGCTGGCTCTATTTTGAGAATCTTGTCTGAAATAGTTCTTCTAACACAAACTACAGCAGCGTGTACAACGACTTTTTTTAGCTTTAGGAAAAATTTGACCGGCTGTACGACTCTGTGGATTAAACCTGTAACAACAAGAATTTCCTTTTTTATTATCTCGTTAGCCTTATTAGCCTGAAGCATGCATGCTCAAAATTGTAAATGTTCGACTAAATCCACTTGAAGTGATAAGGAAGAGCCATTTTAATGTTGTTGGCCTGAATTCTGTCAAAGTCTCTACAAGGCATGAATCTCGTGGCCGCGGGTCTTCCATTTTCAGTTTTCTCGAGGAGTCTGTGGGAGAATGATTTTGGAACGACCAAAGGAAGCTCACAGTGCAGATTTGTGTTTGGCTACATGACGTGTGTTGCTTTAAATTCGGGAGACGCTGATTTCTTGTCATCTAATAAGTCGCAGCAATGTGGTTTGATAAAAGTTCTGGCACAGTTAATCAGATTTAACTTTGTATTTTTCTTTTTCTTATAGTAACATATTTATTAAAAACTAACGACATGGGTAGCCGGTTTTAAACCTTTAAACTACTAGTTTTTGCTTTTTTGTGACTTCAAGATATCTGGTGCAGGATATCTGGTACGTTGTTTTTAAAGCTGAGGATTTAACAGAGCCTTAAATATTTTCTGTTGCACCCTGGTCTCATGTTTCTTTTTCTTTCTTTTTTCTGAAAGATATAAAAATCTGTCATTTGGTAATAAACATACTGTTCTTTCTGCTTTTGTCATTGGGCACAGTTTCAGTATCGGCTCTGATCTATAAGCGATGTTACATTGATACGTAATATTGGACTTGCATTCATCAGGTGGCCAGAAATACATCTACAAATATTAACTTCGCTATAGGTGGTAGTTAAAGAATAGAGTCATGTTTAGTGCACACCTGCTTCCTCCTTTAAACTAGTCACAAGCTCATATCTATATTTAGACCATTTTTGGTTACTGTAATTGTTCCTCCTTTCCATACGGGCCAAAAACGAATGTGTTCATGTCATTCCAGTTTTAAGTGACCAGGACAAAAGCCACACTCCTCCCCAAGTCAAGTGAACGTCTGTCCAAGTTTGTGATCAATTCACAGCCAGTATGAACACCAATAACAATAAAATGTGAGTGTTTTATACAGACGTGAACGAATGCTTGAAACGTTTTTGCAAAAAAACATTCTCATGATCATTACATTTTATATTTTGGGGTCTCGACCACGTGTTTTGTTTGAAAGATCAAAAATGTATCGTTGCTTTGTTTACTAGTACAGAATGAAACAAAGGATTTTAATTTGCAGTATTTCTATGTAGAGTTAGCAAGACGCTGCATATTGAGATGTCCCTGATTATATCTCACAAAGAGTTAAAACTTTGTCTGAAGCTGCATCGTCTAAAAATACCAGCTCTCAGAACCAGGCTACACCTTCCACTTCCTCCTGTGTGTGTTTTCATGCATCAGGCTGGCAGAGTGCAGTGGAGTCTGTGTATGCGTTGCACATTTAGTTTCTTGTATTTGTCTCACACAGTGTCGCTGTAGTTTCCACAGAGCTTAGGACCGGCCCTGGTTCCTCTCGCTCTGCGGTTGTCAGGTGGAGCTGCTGTGAGCTCGCTGAGCTTGTGCATCCTTCACAGAGCTGGCAGCTGCTGCTGTGTGACTTCGCTGAGTCAGCAGGGTCACCACATCTCTTCCAAGCTCCTTAAGAAGGAGGGGGGATGTATTTTGACTGCCTTGTCCTGGTTCCTGCTGGGTTTATCTCTGCCCACACCACAAGAGAGTTGTAGGCAGAGACATCTATCCAAACAAAAGCAGCACTGGGCTGTCAGCTGAGTACTAAGTAAACAAGTGTTTGTGTCTCTGTGAAGGAAAGCAGCTTGTTCCTTCAGGTCACCAGCAAGTATCAACGACCACAAGTGTCATGGAAATGGTTGGGTTATCTGATTGGACAATCAAACAAATGCAATACAGTGTAAAAAGTGCATGAGAATAAAACAAATGTAAGCTGCAGCAATAAGATAAATATAAATTGCTAAAGGGCTATTTATGAATGAATGGTGTTTATTGCATAATATGAGACAATGATAAGTTGAAGCTCTCTTGTTGTGCAGCCCAGACTTCTTAAGAAATCTCACCTAACCAAATGCAGCCTTTATACTCTAGTGGCCTCAAAATCTTTTGACCTACAAGTTCCTGCGAGGCAGCTCGTCACTAAGAAGGGCGTATGTGGTGAAAACATCAGCAGCAGTGATAATGCAACCTTGAGCCCAGCTGTCGGTGTACAAACTGTAATGCATTGATTCCTTTGTGGATCTCCGTCAATGGGTTTGCTGGTGTACGCCGACATGTTCCAGTAACACAAAGTCTTAACATCACACACTCTGCAGGTGTGTTTGTTTGTCATAAATAGTCTTCGAGCACTTATTCATTCCCACTTAGACGTGACATTATGCGTCTGGAGGGACATACTAGTCCAGGAAAGTGTTCTGTGAGAAATTGGCTGGCGGTGGACTGAATTTTGGATCTCTGCAGATCAAGACAGTCACCAGAAATGTGACTTTTTTCCAACAGCTTTGTCTTTAGTTGAATCTTCCCCTTGAAACAGAGTTTAACTTCCAACACAGCACAAGCCTTTTTCTTATCAGATGAATGCTTCTCCTTAAAGTATTCATGATGTGGATGAACTTCAGATTGTCCTTTAGAAACTTCCCTCTGATGACATTATCTTATGTACAATGTGTTTGTACTCTGTCACCTTATCACACCATCAACTACAGTAAAGAACAGTTCACACTGCAGAGCTATGAGCTATTAAAGAGAGGGTCTATTGTCTATGATGATGATGATGATGATGGTACTTTAGTTTATTGTCAAGATCAAGTCTGCATCATGGGACATTTGAACTGTGCTTTTATTCCAAAGAAGTTATAATAATTTATAATTTCTCTACTAGTATTTTTCCACTCACGTCACTGTCCGTATGAAGCGGTTAACAGTTACAGCTCCAGGCCTCGAGGTGGCAGCATCACGTGTTTGTTTCACGGACTGTGACGTCACAGGCTTGAAGCGGAAGTAGCTGTCAGTTTTACGGCTGTGGGGTGAGGATGAGCTGGTGAGAGGAGGCTCCTGGAAGTGCACGCACAAATCCTGCAAAAAAACAGTTTCAGCGGAGAAGTCATGAAGACCGTGTTTGTGACTGTCGGCACCACGAGCTTCGATGATCTCATCGAAGGCGTCACGTGTCCAGAGACCGTGCAGGTGAGCAAAGTTGGTTATTATTATGTATGTACAAATATAAATTAGCATAACATTGATATAAGTGCAAGTACTTTAAATTTGTACTTAAGTATATTAAAAGAGTAAATGTACTTGGATACAGTTCACCATTGTAGTATACTGCTAACTGGATTTTGTACAATAGGGCATTCATTCTAGAAATACTATCAAATTAAAATGATCTTTTTCACAGCTAAAGGTATTAAAACAAGAGTAATTTATTGTCTCTGTCCTGGAACAGCGATACTTGCATCTGGTGTGGCCAATAAGTATTAATGATAACGGCGACGAAATGATCCAGGTTTTTGGTCTTTGTAAACTGCGGCAACATCAAAGTGCGAATTTGTGAAAGTTTTGACCAGTTCTATAATACGTTTCTTTTTTTGTCCCCGCAGGCGTTGAAGGCTCGTGGATATGAGCGTTTGGTTCTTCAGGCTGGACGAGGATCTATTCTTCCAGCTGCTGACAGCTGTCCACACGTCAGACTGGAGGCTTATCGGTTCAAAGACTCTATAGCAGACGACATCCAGCAGGCGGACCTCGTCATCAGCCATGCAGGCGAGTAAAGTATTTAAAAAGAACATAAAAAAAATATATAAAAACATAATGCTCATAATAACTATTAAAAGGGTCGGCCAGAACCGGTAGTTTCCATGTTAATTTCCTGCCAAGAACACATTAATAACTCTGTAGACTTCAAAGCAAAAGCAAACACAGGTTTGTCAGCAGTGTTCAAACATTAAACAGAAAACCGATGATTAAAACAGCAGAGCCTCAAGAACAGATACGACCTGAGTACTAGCTGAAACCTTTTAGCAGCACAGGTATTTGCACTGAAGGATCATATCGTTTTTGCAGTTTGACACAGTTTACCACAAATTGTATACACCTTACAGTAATGCTGACTATTTTCAAAAGCACGTAATAGAAACCTGTGTGTCAAGTAATCCGTCTTCTAGGTTTCCGACAACGTAAAGCAGAAACACTTTGTCATCATGCTATGTTAACAGTTGAAGTGAATCGTATTATGAGCTAAACCAGCGGTTCCCAAACTTTTTAGGCCGCGCACCCCCTTCTACATCCCGACCGGGTTCGCGCACCCCCCCCCCCCCCCCTTAATAAAAAAAAAAAAGCAACAGAGCCTAAAAATAAAATCGGACCAATGAGAGAACAGTTTGCCCGCGCGTGGCGTTTGGTTACAATATTTAGTCCGCTGTTAAATGTTGCAGTATGAACACAAACCGAACAAAGGGGAAACTGCAACATTGTATCATATTAATCCCTGAATCAGAACAAAGCAAACGAACTGAAGGTGTGAAAACGCCCTGAAACACTGCAACAAAGTTTCAATAACTTTCAGTGACACAAGGCGTCACTTTTAAAGAGCAATCAGGATGCGAGCACACACGCACAGGCTCAGAGGCAGATTATCACATTTAATTTACAATTAATGAGCGACTAATGTAGCCAGGATGTCTTCGGACAAAGCATCGATGCGGCGCGACACAGTGTTGTTGGACACCGGGATCATGTCCAACTTTTTTGCTTCTTTCTCCCCAATCATACATTCCACCATCTCTCTGGCAGCTGGCAAGCTCACGTCTTCAGCGATTGTGTGCGGTAGCCCCTTTCTCGCTGTTCTGTAACCAGATATGAAGCCCGTAGTGCGTCATTTATAGACCCAACACATGAATGAGACTCCAGTTGTTTTTGGCTGTTTTGTAACTCCTCCAATTTCGATATAAAATATGTAAGGGGCTTTTGACTTGCACTGGCATGCTTGGTGTTCAGGTGGCGACGTAAATAAGAGGGTTTCATACAGCTGTTAGCCAGAACCTCACTGCACACCACGCACTGTGGCTTTGGGGAATCTGCGTTGCCAATCCAAGTGAAGCCCAGACACACATACTTTTCATCATATTTCCTCTTTTTTTCCCAGTCTGATGCTCACTCTCGTTTCCTCTTTTTTCACCTTGACTCCGCGATGGGCCGATGTGCTCCCGATTTGTCTGTGCTATCCCTTCCTCCTTTTCGGTCTCCTCCGTCTCATCTTCCTCTGACTCTGGCTCGATTTCTTCTCCCGGTCTCTCCCCAACGCACCTCTCTGTTCCCCTCGCCTCCGATTCCTCTCTCTCTCTCTGTCCCTCTCCTCTTTTACGACTGATAGCTTCAGATGTCCCACCTGACAGTTTTTAAATTAAAATTACATTTTTTTTTTATATTTAATATTATTACACCATCAGACCACCATTACACTTTTCCTCTCGCGCACCCCCTAGAGGCACCTCGCGCACCCCCAGGGGTGCGCGCACCCCACTTTGGGAATCCCTGAGCTAAACTACCCACAAACACTATCAATTATTATAATACTAACACGTTTTTTTTATGCCGTGGTGTTTGTTCACCTCCACATGGTCCATTACTTCTACATATCAGGACTCCTCGTTGTGTATTATTGGTTATCTTGAGTTTCCCACAAATGCAACAAAAAATAAGTAGAAGACAATAAGTTCACTGTATGAAAATCAACGTTTTATATCACAGTAAAATGACGAAAAACCGGCGGTACTAAAAACACAGACTGCTGTCAGTTCTACTCATGAATTAGGATGTTTTGGTCCTCAGGAGCAGGAAGCTGTTTGGAGGCGCTGGGAGCAGGAAAACCTCTGCTGGTTGTCGTCAATGACAAGCTGATGAACAACCACCAACTGGAGATGGCCAGACAGCTACACATGGACTCCCACCTGTTGTACTGCACATGCAGGTATGCGTTTCTCACGCAGTTTCTACGTGTGAGGTTGTTTAGCACAACAAAAGTAACAAACTATTTTTGATTTATCTTTCAGCACCCTGACAGAAACACTGAGGACGATGGATCTCTCTGTTCTTCAGCCCTTCTTGCCCGGACAGCCCAAGAAATTTGCGAATTTCCTCGACAAAGCTCTCGGTGTTCAGTGAAACTTTAATCCGACTGCTTGTTTTCTGTTAAACCGAAGTTTAATGATCTTCAGAATATCATGTTTTAGTAGATCATGATACTTGGTTCCTCGTTGTGATTGCGCAGCACATCTGACACTATTTTTGTATGCAATAATAATAATATATGTCTTGTTTAAAATCCTTATGTTTCCTGTGAATTATTTGTATATTAATTCGAGATGTTGTCGTTTTAAAGGTTTTTTACAAGAAAAACAAAAGTACCAGGTGTTTGAGTGAAATAATACTCAGCAGTTCAGAGAGTTGAGATGTAACAAAGAGAGCTGTGTTCATCCTGATCAGAGTGCAAGGTAAGTGACTTCTTTAATTGTACACAATCAATGCACTTTGTCTGTGCTGAAGTCTTGACCTCAACTGTTAAGTCGATTTTATTTGATGATTTGTAAATCAAGAGACTGCATGACAGAGCTTCTGCTTAATGCTAACTACACATTGTTCGATGAAACAAGTTGTGGGGTCCATTAAACGAGGATGTGCTACTTTTAGTATTTGTGGCATGAAGGGAAGGTTGCAGCAGTCGCTAACAATAGTGCTTAAATAATTTATGTTATCAGGATGGTTGTTATGATTATGTATTCATCACTCTATTAGTAGACTTTCAAGACAGTTTACTGCACTTCTTAGAAGCATATTGGTATTGTTGTGTTCTTTATGTCTTTATTTGTATTTCTTGGTTTGTGTGTGGCACGTATGATTTATTTACAGTCTACTGTGTACCGGTATTTGTGAGCGTGTCTGGAAACGTCTCGTCAGTGACGGCTCTCTTTCCCTGGAGGACGGGTGTCTCAAAATCAAAATTAGGTAAAAATGTAAATGATATCCTGTATATTTCCCCACTATATTTCACTTAAGTCTGTCATGAGATGAATAATCGATCCTACACTGACCGTACACGGCTCTCTAAATATATATTCATATCGCTTTCTATTTTCCACTGATTTAAAAGGCAGACAAAATACTTTTTTCTACTTTACAAAGACACGAATGAAATCTGCTGCATCACAGAGAGGAGGGTTGTACCTATTCTGCCCTCAGGGGTGACTCTTCCCAGCACGTACACTCCAACGTCTTCCAGTCCAAACTGGCAAGAACACATGCAGACATTTGGTGTCTTTTTGTTTTTAACTGTAAGCTGTTTTTAAGGATGTTTTTTGATGTGGTACCAGGTCATTTTTTAAGTAGAATCCCTCTTTATATGCCACGACTACCTTATTTCTATCAAGTCTACTCTCAATTTGCTGAAACTTTTAAATGTTTGCAGAAGACGTGCCGTATGATTTAGGCAACATGTTGATGTATCACTGCTGATTCAACAGTTCTTTAGTTGCAGTTTCTTGTTAAACAGGAAATGATGGTGAAAGGCAGCATGAAGCTTACATCAACCTCTGAACTGTCTTGAGAGGAAACATGTTTGTCCACTTTCTGCTTCTGAGGCCAAACGATTTGTTTACCTGATAAAAACCTGTTGACGTGGCTGGTAGAACAGGGTAACAGCCCAGTGTCACCAGCATTTAATAATGATACTGTATGGTTCCCTGAGATGCAGATGTGAGGTCAGGCAGAACGATAAAAAAACAATCTCTTGTATCACTGTTGTACAAGCGGAATAAACCACAATGGTGGCAGACTTCCTTCTTAGGAAAGTCCCTTCTGTTTGTTTCTCTAAGAATTTCTGTGCAATAAGGGTGGCATGACATCGCTTTGATGCTGGTTACACCAGCCAGCTGTTCGACGACATCATTTTGATTCAGGATATGGTTACTTTTAACAAACAGAAAAACAGTAGGAGTCAAACCACATGAAGCATCGTATTCCAAAAGATGCACGGCAAAACTACCTTATTGAAACGCCATTATGCTTCAATTCTGAAATGTTAGCATTGTAGTTTGTTCACAATCCTTGTCAGACTCAAACGGCTACAGTGGCTCCAGCCAAATTAATATGACACTAACATTGTGTCGTTTGGTTAATCTCTTGGCAGTTTCCCAGACGAGTTTTAAGCCTCGTCGACGTTAGATGTTTTTGAATCAATATCTCTATTAAATATTGTATTTCTGAAACTATGAGTCAATCGACAGAGAATTAATGTATATTAATATTTTGTTATGATCAATTTTTATTACACGCTTCTCAAATGTGAAGATTTCATTTTATGTCTATCTTAGTAATGTTTTATAGATCTTTTGGTTTTGAACTGCATGTTGACTAAAAGATGCAATTTGAAGACATCAGTTTAGCTTTAAAAATAGTCATTGATCGCATCCCTAAAATATTGTTTTAAATCTAGGACTAGGCTGAATCCCTGACTGAGAAACTCTCGTATTGCAGATATTCGTTTGGTGTTTTCCCCTGAATGAATTAGAACTGTAGCTAAGTGGTTTAGACTGGTTCTGCCTGCCACTGCATATGTTTCACATGATGTTTGTGCAAACTGCATGTTAATCTAATATAGATGGACAATCGAGGCCAGTGTCACTTGTTTTCCCCAGAGCTCCTCCGTCAGCTTTACTTTCACTTATGTTTGTACTGTTTGGAACTTTAGGGAAGTTTCAATAAAGCTTAATGGATCACAGCCAAGACAGCCTTTCCTTAATGTTGTAAACAAATATTCATGAAAGACGTGTACATGGTTCAGTCCTCTGATGCACAAGGCTTCATCACTCATGGGACATTAGATCTGGTTTTATAGGTTTTATAGTGTCTCCCTCATGAGTGGACATCTCACTGCGAATCAGGAATGTTAATTTACAAACACAGTAATCAGGATCACGCTGGCCAAAGCAGAACCTCAAGAAGGGAAAAAGTCACATTGAATACAAATTGCTTAAGATTGGGAACTACATTAGAATTAGCATTTACATGGTGATGTTGCAGAAATAATGTATCCACACTGAACACATACTGACTGTCTTAAGAAAGTACAAAAACACAGAAACTAATTCGAATGAAAGTCGTGATTCTCAGACAGAAAAACAACCAGATTTAAACCAATGGAATCCCAAAATGTGTGATAAAGAACAAACGTCCCATTCATTAAGACACGAGAAGACTGAATAAGTCCACACAAAAAGTAACAATTGGGTCAAAGCAAGCCTGAACGTAGGGGTCAGTTGTGGCCATGTAATCAATGCTTGTGTGTTTAGTTTACTTCAGGATACAAACATGAATGATACTTGTTGTCTGCCTTTGTGACGTTGTTATGACTTAATATTCTCCCCTGTTAAGTCTTTCATGCAAACATATCATCAAAGTCATGTGAGAGATCTATCTATAGTTTTATTCCCAAATAAGCACCGCGTACGGCTTTGAAAAGTCAAATATTAATCCATGTTAACAACTGATTTAGCTTCAATGGTGTAATCCTGTTTGACATTGTTCCTTTACTGAGTGTTTGATGATACTCTACATGGGCAAAGGTAGGCTATAGACACCATAACATTACATCATGACTGGACATATTACAAAGAGAGTATTGATATGCTGCTCTAACTCTATTATCCTTGGAATGTTATCCACAATATTTTGTATGTGGACTTCAAATTAAGATATTTTTTTTCTGCGTGGACTAGATGTCAGAGCTTCTGTGCAAACCCCCGACAAACTGGGAGAACCATTTCTTTCAGGCTTTATGTACAGACTGAGAGGCACTGTCATGTCAAAACAAGAAAAGGCCTTCCCCAAACTGTTGACTACTTCTCACTTTACGACTCAGGCCTGTTAACAGCAGATGTAAAATGTTTATTATGTGTAACTGAATGAGATGTATCAATCCTCCGGTGGGGAGAGAGTCACTTTAAGATTTTGCTTAATTTGAAGTAGGGGGGCTCACCCACACCTTAAAACAGTCCCAGAAAAAACAGTGCACAAAATTATATGAACAAGTCACATGTCATCAGATCCATGAACCCACCAAGCAGCATTACGCAGATGATTTTATTGTCCATGTTGCAGATTTCAGGGGCTTCTGGGTTTGACTAATCACATCCAAATAATTAGAATAAAGATAACTCTGCTTTGTGAAACAGGCCCAGTTGTTAAGGCTGCCTACAGCACTGTGGAGATAAGTCTGACAAAAGGTTACCTAAAGCTACATTTCCCTAATTCAAGTGCACAGTATATTATATATTATATTAATAAATCTAGCCTCCTAACAGATGTCCCGTCCCATGAATTGGCATGAAGTTCGCATGTGGGTGTGTGTCTATGCGTTGTTGTTTGCAGATGTTCATTAGCATTTGGATATGAGCCTGTGAGAGCCGGCTCCGCCTCCTGTGCTTTGATTGGGCCCACTGTTACTGGAGCTGTCAGCTCGACTCTGGAAGGTTTCCTCTGCTCTCTCAGTCCAGTCTCCGGCTCAGAGACGGGGGCTGACTGCGGCTTCGCTTGCCTTTGTTAGCTCACTGTTAGCTGGCGAAGGCACCAAGAAAAGACAGAGCCGCATCCATGCAGTAGGCACACTTTTTTTGGAAAATGATCATCTGTGCGAATAAAATGGAGTACCCCCTGAGAACCCAGTGCCAGCGAGTCCACAAACAGGTAGGTTTTAAAGCCGACACGAGACAAAGCTGTTGAAGACAGTTTAATTAACGTTAGTTTTTTAACACAATTAAAGCTAGCGGCTAGCTGAGTAGCTCTGGTAACGTTCATTCATTTGCTGAACGGATTTACGTTATTTTATATCAAAGAAACTCGTCTCTTATCCACCGCTCTCTATCAGAGTTCCTGTGTTTTTTTATAGCTTTAAATTACCTCTTTGGGCAGCTGACAGCCGACAATGTAAAGAAGACCATTTACAGGTTTTTAAATCTCTAAACTTTTTAACTTGTCAACCAGTAAGTTCGCTAACGTTACAGTGGCTGTGAGTTAGCTACCAAACTTCTGATCTAAGCTAACAGCTAACAGCCGATCGAGCAATCATACCATAGAGTTAAATCCCAACTTTAAAAAAAAATGCAATAAAAGTAGTTTATATTAATTTAATTCAGAACTATGAACTGCCATCAAGAAACATTTTGTAGTTTCTATCTCCAGTGGTTAAAATGTCACGTTAAAGCTCGCGACACGGTCAAAGGTTTATAAACTAACGTAACCGTTAGTAAATGTACGTCACATTCAGCCAATTAATATGAACAAAATTAGCCGTTTGAATGCATTCGCTGTGATATACAGCCTTACAACGTAACGAACAGTCTTCCTTTGTTGCTTCACCATTGAGGATTTAACGTTTGCGTTAACAATTTGTTTTTTATACATGGTTATATTTTACTTTAACACTGGGTTTTGTCAAATACTGACGTTAAAATGCAAGCAACGAGGTTTGAGAGCTTTGCAGTGTGAGGTGAAATAAATCTGTAGGTGACGATGACATCATCTGAGGATTTGGGGAGAAAAGTGTCTTGTCAGTTATTAAGGTGGCTGTGAAGTAATGCATTGACATAGAATACCCATAAATAAAATATATGTGAAATATCTTTTAATCCACGAGGATTCTGTCTTTCTTGCACCAGGTTCCTCTAAATGCCGGAGACTTTTATTGTGCTGCTTTTTTTTTTTTTTGCTGGCTGAGCTGGACTGCCAATCAAAGTTGTTTTTCTCCTCTGTCGCTGTCTTTCTATTTTGCAACAGAAGGGGGGCGCTGTCTCAAGTGCGGTCCCTAAAAGACTGTGCGTTTGCTGCAGATTAGAGTCCAGAAATGGAGCAAAACAGGGAGGAATGTGAGAAAAAAACCTCTCTACTCTGGTTTCAAGTCCATTTTTGGGTTACTGCTCACTGTCCCTCTCACTGTGTTGCTGTTCATATTCATATGCATACATTTATCATAGACCATATTATATATGATTACGTAACCGTCTTTAGCTGGAAGACAAACAATCAGTGTTTGTATTGAGACCAATGCTTGTGCAAAGCAAAATAACCATTTTACGACTACAGTAGAGTACTTAAAGCACTCGTCTGTTGGAATAAACATGTATTTGGCATTAAAGCACCCCCACGTTTGGGCACCTGCTTTTTAATCTGAATACATGCACGACCCCTGGCTCGTCCGTGAATGAGGCTAGCTATGCATGACCTGATTATCGGTGGGAGTCTTTACTGCATTGTCCCCTTGCTCTACCTACCTGTTCTCTGACAGGTCCAATCACTCATCGGCTTTGTGTGGGCTTGGCTTTCTATTTTTTATTTTTTTAAATCCTGCAGCACAGTGTTTTGTTTGTCTTTGTCATGTTGTATGTGCAGCTCCTTTTCCCCTCCCCTCTCCAAACATCTTTGGGCTGCAGCTGGTTTGTTTTGCACTTCTCTCTCTCTTTGAGTTCATGTTGCAAGGGCCAAAATCGGCCCTTGGCTGCATGTGTTTCCGGTGATTTGGGGAGGGGGGGCGTTAATGCCTGTCAGGACGGAGCCCCTCCAGGTTCAACCGGCATGCAGATTGAATGTCCTTCTCCCTCCTGCAGCAGCCCACCACCACCACACATACAGTCGCCAACATCTCATCTCAAGCTGACACATATACCCTTCCCTGGTAGACTGCTGGTATCATTGTTCTACTTCCTTATGCGTAGTCTTAGTCCTTTTAAATTCCTGCCCGTAGAGTGCTGCTGTTTTAGCCCGTCTTTGTCTCCATTTACCTTTCCTCCCCTCAGTGACGTCATCCCTGTTTTTCATTTCATCCCTCCTCCTCCTCTCTGATCAATAAAGAAATGACCTGTCCTCCGTTGGGAAGGAAACATCAATCTTCATCTGTGAATTTTTACTTACAACTGGCCCTCTAGGAGGTTTTTTATGAGTTCTATCTTTTGCAACCAGGCCACATGTTGAATATAGCAGCGCTCTAATATCAACACTACCGTCAATCCTCAAGCTTGGTTTTGACTAGGGGGAAAAAAACGTCTGTTTCTAACTCGGTAGCTGCTGGGCGTACTGTAAGCAGAATTAATAGGTTTTTGTGCACAAAGCCTTAATGTGCATCTCCCTCATACTGTTTGCATTTATGTGAAACCAAAATCTGCTTCGTAATACCATACACAGTCGCTCAAATGATGTGTCTCTTTGCTCTATATATCCACCCACACACGCTTGTTTTTTTCATGCGGGTGTTTTTTTCTGGTGGGTGGACAATAAGGAGGGTATCGCCTTATCAAAAGTACTGCTGTGTGCAGAATTTGTGGTTTGTTTTCAGGCAATAAAGATAAAGCTGCGTGGATGGGTGTCTGCACACAGTCTAAACCCTCTAGTGTGAATTAATCACAAGTATTGATTAGAAAATGTTATTTTAAATGATGGAAGATGTATCACTTATGTGGAGGAAATATTGATTGCTTTACTTGTAGAGTCTGGCAACCAGTAAATAAATATGTAATTTAAGATTGACTTGACCTTTTATGTTTTAGGAGTTTCAAAATCTGGGAATTTTTTTTTAATTTTCACTGAACATTGTCATAAGCTTACTGTACAACTAGAGTTTTGGTTTCATGTTAGCAAATAGCAGGTGTCGGCAGACGTAATGCAGTTAAATCTGTAGGATGCATTTCCTGCTGTGCGACTGCTTACGTCAACTAGTTCCTGTTTTCAGTTTGACTTTCTCTGTAGAATTTGTCCAGACATGTTCATGCAATTTCACAAAACAACCAATTTCCTCTTCGATTGGGTGATGCCAGTGAGGACAAATCTGGTCTCCTAGTTCTGTACAAGAGTAAGTGTTGTCACTTATTTTACTGTTTTTGTCTCAGCTGTAGATTAGAGAGGCTGACGACCAAATGAATGACAGTGACTTGGCCACTGACGTGTAGAGATCTGTCTGGTTGTACATGTATTCTGCTGAGATTTCAGTGTTTGTCCTCAGGCTGTGCAGCCCAGTAAGTCCCAGTGTGAGTCTCACACACTGTCCTGTGTGATGGGGGGGGGGGGGGATTTCAGCTGTAACTATGCTAACCGTAACCTTTTTACTGAATTAATCCTCATGAAGAAATTGTGTTTTCCTGGACATTCTGAGAACACTGGAGCAAGTCATGTTGTGCCCAGAGTTATTGCGTCACCTGACACAACGTTGATAAGGTTGTGTCATGGTCTTGGTGGGATCTTATAAGTCTGGTTTTCCATAAGTAGCCCATTTTATGAAATGTTTTTCACATACGGTAGTGTTTGGTTTTGGTATTGTATAGACTAGAAGGAGAAAGCTAAGCGGTCTCCCTATATGAGTCCTTGAAAAGTTGACCTCAAAGCATGTTGTCTGCCTTGTGTAGACCCAGAAATGTCTTTTTTTCCTCTCGGTGACCGGGCCATTTAGTGCTCGTTGGAGCAGTAGCGTAGATTCTGCAGCTCGGCATGCTAATCAGCAGCGCTCGTGTTTGCACGGAGATACTTCCGTGAATGTGCTCTTGTCAAGAGGCCTTTTGATTGGCAGGCACCTGTGTGCTCTATGGACCCGCCGGCCTATTTCCCATCGCTGTTGACTGACAGCAGTAGGTCAGGGTCTGTGTCAGTTTCATTAAGTGCAAACCCTCTTTGTTCACTCTTTTTAAAATAATTTTTTATCTTTGTTTCTGATAGATATGCTTTCTCTTTTGCTTTTCATAAACTATGAGATTAGGGAAATGTAAACATCATAATGAGATTGATTTGTGTAATGTGTAGTATGTCACCATGTCTTTCAAGACCTGAGCGTATGTAGGTCAAGGGGTGGAGCCTCTAGCAGGATCACAAACAAACCCTCGTCCACTACAGACAGCAGTGAAATACCACAAGCAGCTATCTGCCAGATAAACATGTTGATGAATGTCCAAGAGCCGTACGAGGCTAAAATGTAATGGTCGACAGTCGCTCCGACTTTCTGTGACACAAATAATCCCAGACAGCATTTAGTGACATTGAAAGAAGAAGTCCTTGCCAACATTCGTGTCGCTCAAACTGCAGTGAGCCAGTTGGCTTTGATCGGCTCTGTGCACTCTGGTTTCACATTCAGGGGAACTGGCAAAGGCCGAGCTCCCACAACACCTTTTCCTAGAGGCCATTGTATGATGGCGAGAGGCGTAATAAATGGCCGTGCCTACGAGGGCAGTCCAGCTTCCCTCTCCACACGGGTCTGTTTCTCTTGGCCTCAGGCTCCTCAGCAGTCACACCTATGTTTGTGTCTTTGGTCTCATCCACTTCTATGCTGCTGCAGAGTTTCCCTCTTCAGGGCCTCTTAAGCCCAACTTTCACATTAGTTTCTTCATCCGTCTTTTTCCCGGAGCCTCATCTACTTTTGATCGTACATTTGCAGTAGTACTGTATGAGGCATCGGCCCCTGCTGCAATGGAGATGAGTTGGTGTCTTTGTGCACGTTGAGCCTCCAGCTCAGCACCGTTTTACATGCAGAAATAATAATGTGAGGAATTCCCTCACTTGGCGCTGGTAGCACAGCGTCGCTGGCTGGCTGCCTCTCTTCAGCTGCTTTAAGGTGCGTAACATGACTCCAAAGCACAGTCTGAGCCGCCATCACGTGGTGTGGACACTGAAGTCCAACCTTCTCCTGGGCCGACCTGCTTTAGCTACAAAATTAGTTCTCATAATTCAAAGGACAGTCGGCCCTTATATTCATTTACATGTATGTCGTATTTTGAAGGAAACTTTTCACAAAGATTACATGTCTAATCATTATACTACAAAAGATATTCATCACTGTCACTATGAGAACTTTAACGTTGTCGATGGCTGCAACTAAGGTTTATTTTCTTTATCGGTTCATCTACTGATTATTTTCTTGATTAACTGACACTGTTTTTATGTTTAGAAGTCTTGAAACTGCTTGTTTTGTCCAACCAAAAGTCCAAAACCCAAACATATTAACCTTACTGGGATATAATACGGAGAAAAGCAGCAATTGATCATATTTTAGCACCCGGAATCAGCATATTTTAGGTTTTTTTTTGCTTGAAGAATGACAAATGTATTCTACAAATGTATTCCCACTTAATCTTCTGTAACCGGACAAATTGATTGACATTTCAGCTCTAATGGCTACTTCCTCAGCATCCTACATATGAACACAATGATGAAACATCCTGCGATTGTACCGCAGCAGCACACAGCACACAGCACTAGGTTTTTACCAGCCTCCACCTCCTCTCTGTCCCGGTGTCTGTAGGTGATGGTGAACGGTGAGAACGAGCGAGTGTCGCTGCTGTTCATGAAGGCTCTGGTCAGCAGGGGGAGCGTGGACGCCGTGTCCCAGCAGATGGCCTCTCACCCCCAATACTTGGAGAGCTTCCTGCGCACACAGCACTATATCCTGCACATGGACGGCCCCCTGCCGCTGCCGTACCGCCATTACATCGCCATTATGGTCAGTTGGCAAGCTGTTCTCGTTTACACATACCCACTAACTCACCATTTGACTTCGGGAGCTGTTCTTTACCAGGGATCATAAGAGTATCATTCAAAATTAAAGAATAACAAGCGCTTAACGTTTGAGTTGATCTGCTCAACTTTCTCTTCCCATGACTTTCAGGCTGCAGCACGACATCACTGCAACTACCTGGTGTACCTGCACTCGGCCCAGTTCCTGAGGGTGGGCGGGGACCCTCTGTGGCTGCAGGGTTTGGAGGCAGCGCCCCCCCGCCTTCGTCTCCTCGACCACATCAACAAAGTGCTGGCCCACCAGCCCTGGCTCACTGCCTGCTCACACATCCAGGTACAGCAGAGCAACACCGGCAAACAAAACAGAGTATTAAAGGATTGCCCATCATCACTTACAGAAAAACAGGATTGTTTACGTCTTGTAGAGCACTCGGGATGCAGATTAACGAGTATAAATCCTGTCTGATCCTGAGCTCTGGTGTCTGTTTCCTCCAGACGCTGCTGAAGTCGGGCGAGCAGTGCTGGTCGCTGGCTGAGCTGGTGCAGGCTGTGGTGATCCTGGCCCACTGCCACTCCCTCTGCAGCTTTGTGTTTGGATGCGACACAGACTCGGACTTTGTCCCGCTCTCCAAATCTCCCAACGGTGTCCCGCCAACCTTCTGCCCCTTTGATGCTGCCAACGGCAACGCCAACGTGCCTCAGTCGCTCGCCACGCCCTCCGAACACAAGACACGAAGACGGGTAAGGAATCAGTCTTGTCTTTCAAACTAATACATTTGCTTGATTCCCTTTTTTGTCAGTGGAAATAGATATGAAGGTTTATGTTTCAAGTGATACTATATGGGGTTTTTTTAATCATGAATGAAATAATATTTTAAAATGATCAATGTTATTCTGTGGCAACTAACTATTCATTTACAATTACATGTTAATTCTTTTACTTTATAAAAAAAAAAATGCAAATTGCGTGTATTGTCTGACCAACGATCTGAAACCCAAAGATTCTCAATTTACAGAGAAGCTAGAAGCAGAGATTATTTGGTGTTTTTGTTTGATAAGTGTGTCCTAATCAGTCAAACGACTAAAAGTTTTCAAAAGGATTTTATGATTTAGGATCATTTTAGCTTGAGACATTATGTAGATATGATTTCTTACATAAAATAATCCATAATTCATAGTGTGAATGATATGGTTCATGCGTTTCTCACCTTAAATGCTAACTGATATAAGATGACTTTGAAGTAAAACGGCTCTTTGTGTCTACGTGAGATGAAAGTGGGAGGAGCGTTTTCTCGTAATAAGGATTATTTTCCTCTGTTACTCGTAAGATACTTGAAACTTAATTTCACTTCATCAGCGTTTTCTTCTGCTGTTTGTGTCGACAGTCTCTGGACTCCAGCTGTGACATGGTGTGTCTGAAGGAGAGGATTCAAAAGTCTCAGGAAGAGCGTGAGAAGAGAGAAGAGCGTCTGCTGCAGACACAAGCACTCCAGCAAACAGGTGACCGACATCAGCAGAGGAAGGCAGATGCACACGAACAAGATAACACTGATCATCCCACTCACTTCTTTATCTTTATCTTCATCGGTGCATTTAAGTCACATGGTGTCAAACCTCAGCAATCACCACTCATCATCAGCCACACTCTCTCTGCCTCCTCATCTCCTTTGCTTACGTTGTCTCTCTTTCTTTTTTTAGATATCGAAGAAGAAGAGGAGATGATGTGCTTCACAGACCCGACGCATTTTATCACAGACCCCGACTTGTGCTATCAGGAGTTTGCTCGTAGAGAGGAGGACCACTTTCAAGTATTTAGAGTTCAGGTGAGGATGTCACGTTTGTGAACGTGTCAGGGGGCAAGTGGTGTTAACTTTGTATGTGTGTTATGGCTCTTTGTGCTAAGATGTGTAACAGGACGCCTTAAACATCCAGTGACTTCACACACTTTTAAATCAATGATCCCGATGTCTGCAACATGTAACTTCATTAAGGTTTAACATGTAATTCTTTCATGTTACTCCATGTATGCTGAGAACACGGAGTTTAGATCTTGACTTGTCTTTTTTTATGTTGTAAGATGTCTTGGCGGAGACTTGGGAACCACTAGTAGAATCTAAACCTCGCTGACTCTGAGTGTGTGGTGTGTTTTCTCTGCAGGACTATTCATGGGAGGACCACGGCTTCTCCTTAGTCAACAGATTGTATTCGGACATCGGACACCTCTTGGATGACCGATTCAGGAGTGTGACTACGCTCCCCTCGACGCACAGCCCCGACCTGAAGAGGGCGATCTGGAACTACATCCATTGTGTGTTAGGAATACGGTGAGACACGGAAACATCCTCTGTGACTCATGGGCCTACTTTTCTTTGTGTTTAGCAGATAAACAAGAGGTTTGTTTATGGTTACAGGTATGATGATTATGATTACGGAGAGGTGAATCAGTTGCTGGAGCGAGATTTTAAGCTGTACATCAAGGCTGTGGCTTGTTTTCCGGATGCCACCAAAACTCCAGTGTGTCCGCTGAGTTTGGCTCCACTTAAAACTTCAGAGCGGGTAAGAAGAGCTTCACCGTTTAAGTTTCCGTCATTCAAACCTCTTTTGGCGCTATGTGTGAATCCCTTTTTCCATTGTCTCTCCCTTCAGATACACGTTAATTTACTCATCATGGAGGCCCGGCTGCAGGCTGAGCTGCTCTACGCTCTCAGAGCCATCACGCAGTACATGATTACCTAAGTGCTCTCGGAGAGGCACGAAGCTAAAACTCTCCGCCGGTACAGAGAGACCCAGAGACGCGAGGACGAAGAAATCTAAACATCGGGACGGCGAAGAGGGACGAGAGCGGCACATTTGAGGACACACAGCTCCATCGTTTAGCAGCTGTGCCTCATGAATGTGGTTTTCAATGTATTTATACCATAGTGTGCCATGCCCCCCCCCCCCCCCCACCAGCAGATTCTTCTGCTCTGATATCAAATCTCGGCTCTTAAACGTTACGTGCAATTATTAGAAGTTGTTTTAATTTTGACATGTTTTGTGTTTCAACTCAGTCTGTGAGGAACGGCTTGGTTGTAGGTAGCGGTGTGTTACGGTGGGCAATAGTTTCACTCCCCCCCCCCCCCCCCCCCCAAAAAAAGATATCGTTTTGTACAAGATGAATGTTAATGGGAGACCAGGGCCTCTGTTATATTTTGGACAATCCTCGTCCGTGTTGGAGGAGGAAGTGGACCGTGAAGGAAGACGGTTTTTGCTCTCCCTAACATTTCGTATTAATGCTGGTCAAGAACAAACTCATCAGTTACACTGCTGGAAGTTATCACATCACTGTAGTTTCTTTTAATAAGCACTTTTTTAAAACTTTATATATTTATAATACAAGGTAGCTCATTAGTAGACATTGAGACACACGGTGTGTGGGTCCGACACCTTTCTTCTGTACGACGTGTAACGAAGATTTTCGGACTTTCAGACTTTGCTTTTGTTCGCAACCCCAGACGTCCGAGTGAAGTAACTTGATCCGAGATAGTTCCGTGAATTATTGCGCTACTTGTTACTTTCAGGTCAGTGCTGACACGCGTAAGGATTTTGAAGGTAATGATGTTCTCAAAACACAATATTTACACCCGATGAGAATACTTAAGAAGTCAGTGAGCAGTTTCCTACAGAGAAGATTAAGCTGAGCCATTTGCTTGATGATTTTTGTGCTATTTTTGTGGATGTGCTTTAAAAGATCAAATCCGAGACTGAAGTTCAGTCTCAAGCTCATTAAACAAGCGCTACAGTAAAGTGATGAATTGGACAGATGAGAAGTGGGTCACTGGTCGTGAGTCGAGGTTGAGTTCAGAAGTCAAAATCCACGGTACATTTACAAAGCAGAACAATGTGCACACTAGTTGTTAGAACACTTTTTTTCTGTCTTTTTTATTTTTATAGTTTTTGTAAACTATAGAGTACTTTGTTTCTGGGTGTGACGGTAGGAGCTGGTTGTTGTGCTGCATTCTGGGTAGATCTAGAGGTGTGATGGACTGTTTAGAGTTAGTAACTGCAGGATGTAGAAAAGAAACAAGCGCATATCGAGCACAAAGCAAAACGCGCTGTTAACACAGGTGCCTTCAGGCTGAAACTGGAGTGCTGCTGAAGTGGAGGGATGTGATGACTGGAGGCTGAATGTGGGCTTTGGTGGTAGAAACACCGCCAACTTGTGGCTGTTTTTCTTGGTTTTGGTCGTTAAGTGTTTCTGATGAATATCGAGGCTGTGAACGCCCGTGTTTTCTATCAGACACCTGCAATCCCCAACAAGTCAGCTAAGAGCCTTTGACGCAGATGGATGTTAAAAAATGTTCAACTTGAGCGGTTTTTGAAAAAAAAAAGATCTATATATAAAAAAAATTTTTTTTAAAGAATTAAAAGTGAAAAGGCCAAAAAAATGTTTTTTGAAAATATGAAGAAATGTTTTCTATAAAGACGCTCTATGAAAATTTCTTTCTTCTACATGATACTTTCAACACAACACACCACTGGTTTACATCATTTATCTACTAAATCACACAAACCTTGTTTTATAACCAAATCTGTTTCTTAAGCAGTCCTTCAGTTATTAAACTTACCTTACAGGCAGCCATTTTCAATCACTAAGCTAAATCGCTTTCATATTTTCATTTGACAAAAGAAATCTTATCTTAAAGTCTATTTGTTAGGCATTTTGTACATCTTTCAACAACATGACATCGTTCTGTCTGCTGATTAAATCATGATATAATAATAAGCTGGTACTGTAAATGTTTTTGGTTTAAACCACTTCAAGAATGATTGTCACTATATTATGTCATGTTATTAACCAGCAGTATTTAGTAAAGTACACTTACTTGCCACCATGTCGTTACAGTAGTATTACTGGACTTCAGCGGCCTCTAGTGGCAGATGTGCAGAACTGAACAGTCTGGAAACACAAAGTCAGTAACTTTGCACCAAAGACTCAGACAAAGTGGGTTAAACTATTTTTATTGAATTTATTTCTGCTTGTCAGAACTGTTTGTCATCTCTGGCTGACTTTACAATTTTTAAAGAGACTGATTTTTTTTTTTTTTTTTTGGGGGGGGGGCTTAAAAACTATCAACATTAATCACAAATCATAAACATAATTGGCTTATGCACAACTCATCATTCCCTGTCTACCCAACCCTCCCTATGAAAGAACCCTTGCTGAATACTAACATACTGTATCAAATGGGGAATTTTTAAATCTCAAACATACATGGACTAACTGCTACTTAAAGAAAACTGAACAACAAAATATGAAGATAATTATTACATAGAGGGGGAAATACAAGGGAATTAACACCACACCTGCCCAGTAAACTAGAGACATCCGACCAACTGCTGCCATTTTACATGCTGCAGTCCCTCCTTTAAATGTTAACATTTCCAACACCTGCATTAGTTCAGAGAAAGTGGGGGAGTTGTTGCATACACAACTTTCTAAAATAATTAAATGCTATGATTTAAAATAACAATAAAATCATGGAGTTTGAAGAAGCTGGTCTTCTGTTTCCAGATCTACTTAATGACCCGTTCAGTGGGGTTTTATATATATAAAATATATATAAACATAAAACAAAAATGGGGAAAGACTTGATCGTGTGCTAACTTCTACCACAGCACCATATCAAGATCCCTGTGCTGGATACATAAAATTCAAAAAGGCCCTGATATGCACCCGTAGCATCATGCAGGAAACGTCAGAAATGACATCTAGCACCATTAGAAAAGTACAAAAAAAAACGAGTGCTTATAAAAACCAGAGACGACCATATTCACGTAGTTACAGTGACATAATGAAAGAGTTTAAACTGCTGGGATGTTATTTCTGATCACAAAAACGTTGACAGTTATGAACAAAAGTAATTAAATACGAACACAAAACATAGAATTTAAGGGGGAAGAGGACAGAATAAAGTCATGCTATAGTGTTTTAAATATTGGCAGTCAAAATAAAACCCAAGGAATAGTATAGAACTGATATACATGGCTGGAGAGCTACAATACATTTCTCTAAAAAAAACAAAAAGGGAAGTCAAATTTGAGGTCAACTCTTTTTAAGAGAGAACCTCCTCCCAAGAAAACAACACACACAGACGTGGTGCGATGGTTTCCAGTCTGTTGTAACAGAGAAAAAATGTGTCGAATAAATATTCGTTTTGCTTATTGTCACCCGATCTGATGACATCTGTGCAGAGTTGTCTTCCTGTTGTTTTCCCGCCGAGAGGTAACGGTTGTATTAGTCTCGTTTTGAGATGAGAATGCGACGGCATGTTGAAAAGTGGGACGATAAAAGGTGTTTTTCTTTTCGTCATGCCACGTTTTTTATTTATATTTACTTGGATTCACAATTAATGCAAAAAAATAAAAATGAGGCAGATCATTGGGAATTTTTGTTAAAATGGTCAAGTACTGATGCCTCACACGTCAGATATCACGTTACAGGCATCTTCTGCAAAGCTTATGTACACACCAGACACCGTGTCAGGCCCAAGCGCTCCCTAAACGCCATGCAAACGCAAATATTAGTGTTCCTTTGGTTACGTAAAAAAAAAAAAAACTACATGCATCTCATCCTTTACAAAAATACAAGTATAGAAAATTACCGTTAAAAATGATCTGAGAATGCTTCCTCCAATGTAAAAAAACACTTGTCATTAGTAATATATTCATATGTATTAACATCTCATTTATTACTTCCATCTAAATTGTATATTAAAACTATAATCAAATATATTCTTTTGTACTCACACAGATAATTAATTTCTTGAACTGAATAATTAGTGTGAGCGAATATTTTTGACATGAAGCCCCCCCCCCCCCTTATCAAAATATCAGGAAAATGTTAAATAACAAAACCATTCAAGAAGTGATTTTTCAAATTTCCTTCCAAGATCTCATTTAGTTCTCCCGATAAATCTGCGCAGCGTGACATCGTGTACATGTGCAACCATGGCTTTTACATTTTTAGGATTTTAACTCTTTTAATGAAATGGTATAACCTAATGTGTCTTATAGGTTTGGGGTCAAAAAACAAAAACAAAAAGGAGGAAGAAATGATCAGTTCGACCATGTGACAGTGGAGGCACGCTGTCTGAAACAATATAATACTTGGCCAACCAATCACTTGTTGGCAAATTAATTCACCCTTGAATGCCCCGTGTATGAATTCACAAGTTACATTTCTTCATTTTGTTAGTTTGACTACACATCAGGGATGTAAAAAGTAAAAACACACACCCTCTAACTGACAATATAATACGACCATAACACACTGGATTGAAGTAAAAAATTCCAGCCTGAAAATACAGACCCTCTTAACTGCTCAATCACCAAATTTCTTTCTTATCTTTTCTTTCTCTGAAGTGAGAAATTTAAAAAAATTGTGCATATAATCGTAGTCCACAATTGTGCGAGATGTGTAGCAATTGTTGAACGAGCCTTTTATACCTCCGGTCGTTGAGTCTTTCGTCCTCCACCTGTTCACGGTGAAACGTGTCCACGGCGCAGCAGAGTAACTGCCCCTCAGACAGCGCTCCGTCTGGCAGGTTCATGCTGGAAAACTGGCCACTTCTCCAAAAAACACACACACATTCCATCGAGTCTTCAACACCAAAGCCATCGCGTACCGTTTCCAACCTGAAGCTATTGTGGTGCAACGTAACTGAAATATAAACTCCCAGCAGAGGGGAGTTAACGATTTGTCTTTTCACTCTTAAAAACACCAAGTCACACACGTCTTTGAGACATCATCAGTTTGGATTACAAGAAAAAAAAAACGCAGAGCAGCCTAATTGTTTGCAAGTGTCATTAAAAAAAAAAAAAGAAAAGGGAGAAATATTGTGCATAGTGGCCCGAAGCTCCTCCCTGCCCTCCGCATGTCTTAGCACATGACACGGGGGAGGTCTAGTCTTAAAAGTCCGAGAGAAGCGTCGGATTTGAAGATAGTATCTTCAGGCCGCAGGGAGGAGGAATGCACCGGTTGTTTCGTGAGGTCTTCTTGATTGGAGAATAGTTCCTGCGAGACAAGACGACAAAAACGGTCATTCATGTGGATTGGCTATATATATAGATTATATATATATATCTATATATATATAGATATATATAGATATATATATATATATATATATATCTATATATATAGATATATATATATATAGACGATAAATATATTTGGGCTTTGGACTGACATTTGACAATGTCACGGTGGGAAACTGCGATGAGCAACTTCACAGTTATGTATATATATAGATATATATATTTTATTTCATTAGAAATCAAATATCTTTGGGGTAAGCAAGACATTTGAAATGTGTTTTCTATCATGTTCTGACATGTTATAGACTAAACTATTCATAAAACTATCTAAAGTAACTGGTTTGAGTGTCAGTGTACCTGGCTACCTCTGAGTGGTCAGCTGAGGACTTAGCTTGGCACCCAGCTCTGAGCGGAGCCCTGCGTGGTGGCCGGGCCGGCGCAGCCTTGGCCTCCAGGCAGTATGGGGTCAAAGTTGAAGTCGATGCCGTCTCCGTCCATGAGGTCACTGTTGATGATGTAGTCCACGTCGCAATCCAGGTTTTCGGTGAACATGTCCATGTCCAAGTCTGTGGGCAGTCGGTCGTGACCGGTCGCGAAGCAGGACGGAGCTCCGAACTGACTTATCCCCAGCAGGCTCATGCCGGGATTGGCTGAGCCGGAGGGCCCTCCGTGATGAGAGCTCACCGCTGGCACCGCGGCATGATGGGCTTTGAGAGCCGAGAGCTGTGACAGGTCCTGAGACATACCTGAGCGGATCATCCCCAAACCCATCTGAGAGTGGTGCTGGTGTTGTTGTTGTTGTGGCTGTAGTTGTTGCTGCTGCTGCTGCTGGTGGTGAAGGTGACGCTGCTGCATGTGAGTATGCAGCAGCATGGGGGCCACTGTGTTGGGCTCCAGCCCTTTAGCCAACACCAGCTGGTTGGGTTTGGACCTCACGCCCCCCACGGATGTGCCCATGCCCATCAGGCCCACCCCTCCAGGATTGGGCATGAGGGGATCCACCTGAGTCATCATGACATCACTGGGTGGAGGGGAGTCGGAGGTCAGCAGCGCCTCCAGGCTGGAAGGCACGTGGGTGCTGTAATGGCCGCCCCCACGAGAGCTGGAGCTGGACATGGGGTTGAAGAGGGAGTTGCTGAAGGTGGACGGCTCTTTGCTGTTCATTCCACACTGAGAGACGGTGGCCTGGGTCCCAGTGTGATTTGGGGCCTGCGGGAGGCTGGATGGTTGCAACTGATGGAAGGAGGAGAAGCTGGAGCCCCGGGGCAGCAGGGTGGAGGCAGAGGGCAGCGGAGTGGGAGGTGCTGGTGGGGCTGTGCTGGGACTGGCCCCTCCCTGCTGCCCAGTCATCAGTGTGAGGCCGTCGATCAGGTCCAGCTCCTCCATCAGGGTCTCGGTGAGGGTGGGGGTCAAGCTGTTGGCCGTGTATCTTCCCAGCAGTCCGTCCTCGGGCAGGTTGTGATCGTCCTCCTGTCCAGGAGCGATGGGGGACAGACGGCCGCTCAGGGTGCTGGCGTTGGAGCTGGTGCGCGGCCGGAAGGTGGTCCACATGTCGGCGTCATCCAGGCTGCCGCGGGACGACGGGCTGCTGTTGTTAACCCCCCATTTGGGGAACTGCTGGGAGGAATTCGGGCTGTCTGCCCCGGCTGAACCTGTGCTGCCGTCGCCCTGCAGGGCCCCTCCAGCGCCCCCCAGGCCGGCTGCTCCCGCCTGCTTCTTAGTCTGCTTGGCCCTCATGCGGCTCTTCAGCAGTTTGCTGCTGTTATCCATGGAGGCAGCCCGGCGGCGAGGAGCCTTCCCGGTCTTCCCGCCTTCTGGGTTGAGCATCCACCAGGAGCTCTTGCCTGTCGATTCATTGTGGACCCTCAAGAACTTGTTGTGGAGTGATAAATTGTGGCGGATTGAATTCTGAAAACGGACAGAGAACAAATGTTGTTTAAATTGCAGATGAATCACTACAAGTAGTCTAAACATGCTTTGGCACGACTAAAGTTCAAATGATCCTTCTGAAACTAAAGCATGATACAGCTGTTAATGATTATATTTCATTTTTGAGTATTAATCTTCTTAAAAACAGGCCATGACAGTGAGTGGCGAGGTGGTTATGATGGTTAGAGGCCAAAAAAGGTTGCGAACCACTGACTAAAAGTATTTACTAAGTCAGACTTATTCCAGGTCAGTTCAGATCCCTTGCTCCTTGATGTCTTAGCCTGGCTGCAAAAGTATGTATTTTTGAGCAGTAAGGCCGCAAAACATAACTACGTAATTAAAACAAAAAACAATGAGACAATTGAAGAAACTGAACGATTGTTGGTCGAGAAAATAAGTGAAAATCAGCTGAAAAGTAAACAGTAAGGCGAATATGAAGAACCAAAAAAAATGTCAAGAACAAATAATGTAGTATTTTTATTTTTGATATTGGGCTAAGTATACATTATGATAACTTACAATATGTTCCTCTAGTTGCTGTACTTTTTTTCTTACTGCCCAAATAACAGGATGGTTATCTGCTAAACCAGTGTACATCAGCTGTGATGTAACTAGGCTATAAATCTGTGACTTAGTCCACCTAAAGTACAGTAAACATCAAACATCACTCACCTTCCAGCCCGCTGAGCTGTTGCTGTCTCCTTTGTCTCTGAAGTAAGGCACTGTTTTCACCATCCACTCGTAGATCTGTGCCAGGGTTAACCTCTTCTCAGGTGAGTTATCGATGGCCTGGCTAATCAGATCTGCGTAGCTCTGGTTCCCCCACGCGTTGCGCCGGGACGATCCTTTGCGGGGCGTCGCTCCGCCCCCGCCGGCCACGACCCCTCCGTCGGCCCCCGCCGCAGCCTTCTCTGGCTCGGAAGTGATTTGCTGTGGCTCGGGCTTGTCCTCGTCCGCGGGCGGGGTCCCGGCGGCGGACTCGGAGCCGTCCGCCCCCTCCGGTTTGACAGCCGAGATGTCGGGCCTCGGCAGCGGCCACGTGCAGGAGCGGGGTCTGCTCTGTGGCTCGAAATCTGGGTCAATGGGGGGCACCGAGGACTCCTCCATGGCGGTCGTCTGAACTTCCACTCAACCCCCAAAAAAAAGATGATACCACTTAACACATCTACCTCTCAAAGTAAAAGAGTGGAAGATGAGTTAAAAAAACTTCTCTGACACAAGAACAATATGCTTGAGCCACTGTGGGGGTGTAAACAGAGGGGCCTGTTGAAAAGGCGTAATCTGGACACACCAATAGCCTCCATTAATCCTCAGATTGGAGATTAGGGAACCCAAATAATCTCTTTAATAGTCACTATCATAAACCTTCCGATTTATATAGAATGAAGGATGGCTGGGATGAGATTCCCTTTGTTTGAATGAAACAAAAACAAAAGTGTCAGAGTGACAATGAGCACCAAAACATCTGGATCTACAGAGGTTTTTGGGCTCACCTGAAATTGAAAAGGCCTACCTAAATCTTAAAGGTTACAGATACAGAATAATGACATAACTGTCAATAAACACTCGATTTAAATATCTGAAAATTGTAAATAAAATAAAAAGTATCGTTTAAACCTCTCACAAAATAAACCTTTAGGAATAAATCTAAATAAAGGATAAATTCGTAAAAAAAAAATTGAATTGCATGTATACATTTGTTGTTACTGTAAGGCTATGAGGACTACAAACAGGGATTATCTGGCTACTGTTACAAAGGATCTTCTGAGCCCCGGTCCGTCTCCACTTGTAAACAACGTGATGTCTGAGCGCTCCACGAGCCAACAATCCTACACGCGCGCGCGCACACGCACACACACACGCACACACACACACACACACACACACACAAATAAATAAATAAACTCACCAAAAAAATGGTCCGGTTAAAAGTTAAGTGAAGTGTAAAAACACATGACGAATGATTATTCCGGTAAAGGAATTTAAAAAAAAGTGTGTTAAAAAAGTGTCCGTCGTCTTTTGGCCTTAAAAGCCGCTGTGACTAAACAACCAGAGAAATGCGCGAGCGTTGGGTGAAGAAATCACGAGTAGTTTTAAGAAATGATCAAAGGTGTTTCTTTAAATCAATAAAAGTGGGAAGATGGGAGAAACGTGCGCACGAGCAGTCCTTGCTTCAGGTTTACACTATCCGCCACATTGCGGCCAGGCGCATGTCACCATCTGCCATGTTTCTCCACTCTTGCCGCGGCACACGATGCTCGACGACTCGGTTATTATTATAAGGGCCGAGGCCCGGAGCTCAGATCTTCTTCGGTGAACCGACGACGAAGTGAATCCCCGGGTGTTGGGTGAAGTTGGGTCGCCTCGGAGGTCTGTCGGCTCCCACCCGCCGCACTTTGAAAACTGCACGATAGCCACCGTAACGTTAGCTGGGTTAAGCTCCTGCTACTCCAGAGTTCACAATCCGTGGCAAAGTCCGTGAAAAGCCTCCGAGAACTTCTTCCAAGTAGCCGTTTCTAAAACGCTACGAGTCCCCACAAACTTACAGTAGTCGCGGCTGTCCAAATACTCAATTCTTCAGTCCCTTTTTGACTTGTTTTGTTTTGTTTTGACTCGAGGCGAAGACTCCCTTCTGACGTCTGTTTACCACTGTCAGGCAACGCGTTCTGCGCATGCGCCAAGTGGATTTCTGGGAAATTGAGTCATACACGTGACATCACAGGTGTAAATAGTAGCTGAAGGAGACAACATGTACTTGTAATGGTGCATTATGCAACAGTGCATGAACATGTGCTAAGTCCCGGGTACACTTCGGGCAGTTAGGTATTACCGGTAGTTAGAGTACGGGTAGACAACTAGTAATATACTACAACTAGTCGAAACTACAGAACAACATATTTTAATCATGATAAAGAAAAAGAATGACTGCGACAATAATGTTAGTAAGTGTTCTTGCCATACTCATCCACTATCAATGTGAACAATTGTCGTTGGTCCTCTAAAGACCATTAAAACCGCCTAAAGCACCTTATTTACTGTCCTCTGTGCCTTATTTACTGTCCTCTGTGCAGGTTATTTAGGAATGTGCATCATGTGAGCACAATATAAAGTAAAATAGAAACAGACTTTAACCTACTATGACTGTTAAACATTTTGACACACGACTCAAAAAGACAAAGCCACAAGATTGGTAAATAAGTTGGTATTGTAGCTTGCTGTTGCAAATTCCTGTCTGAAAAATGGCAATTATTCAAACTATTTTTGAATAATTATTGTTTTTGGCATTTGCCTTTATTTGATAATGACAGTACAGAATTGTTCTGGGGATGCTGGTATGTGTCTTGACTACAAGGCTATCAGATGGTTTTTCTTTGGCACTTTGTTTTTTAGACTCTTATCTCTTAAATGGGTGATAGCATAACGCCTTTTAATCAAGCATGTAACATGAGTACATTGTTTCTTTTTTGATGTGAATGTACATATCTAAATTTCTTGTCACCCTTAATATCATAAAATGTTAAATATGGTTTGTTGCAATCCACCATCAAGTAATGATACGTCAAATCAGTACATTTGGCTTATACGAGCAGGTTATGTGTTAAATTACTAAAATGTTAATTCTGTACCTCCATCTGCCATCATTGGTTATAGCTGTCATTGTCAAATTTATTATTTGGGTGGCAACTGGTTCGTAGGATGCAATTTTTCCTCCTTACACCATTGATATAATTTAAACATTTAATGAAGATTAAATTCCCAATACCCTGAGATTTACCCCTTTTTTAACTCAAAATTGAATCCACAGTATTTAAAAGTTTTCACTCTTGTAGTATTCAAAATGTATAGCCCGGGAGCATATACAAAAACCCAAAGACAAAGTAGAAACTATTTCAATCTAAATTGTGACAAACTTCCTCTGTTGACTTTTTGTGTTTACGGTACTCTCTTCTGAAGCCTTTTTTGCTTACATTTTTTTTACAACCTTTCTCTCTGCTGAAAGAAGGAATCTCCTATGAAAGAATATTAAAACATGTTTTGTAATAAGTAAAGTAAATTGATGATTTTCCTGACAACTCAGTAAACTCGATCCGCTGATGAAGGCCAAGGTTATAGACAAAAGCTAAGTAACCTTTAGTTTGTACTATTTTTGAATAAATATTCATGCTTTGTATTGGGGCCTTTTATAGTGATGTTGATGATAAGACTAAGGGAAATGGTTTTTATCAGTCTTCTTACCTTCTGAGTCTTTTTTTTTCAAAGCATGATGCAATTGTATTACAATCTTTGCACTGCTGTTTAGTTAATTCATTTAACTTTGCACAACTGTTTAGATAATTCATTTAACTTTGCACTACTGTTTAATTTGTTCATTTATATTTATTACTCGATTATTTTTATTGTATATATTGTGCATTTTTGTACTCAATATTATTTTTTTTTACTCTGTTACTTTGATTGCTTACCTGTATCATAATGCTGCTATAGCGAACAAATTTCCCCTTGCGGGATTAATAAAGTATCTTTCTGTCTGTCTGCATGTCTGCCTGTCTGTCTATCTATCCTGTCTATCTATCTAAACATCGAACAAAAAGTTCGGAAATTAGTGTTTGGTAGATTATTTCTCTGTTGTAACAATACTTCTTGGCAATAAATGTTATACCGTTGGAAAGCCTGTTCATGTACCTTTCAAACGGTGCCCCATTTGTAAGGAACGTGCATTTGTGCTGTTTGGCATTGGCAGAGATTTGGCACATTTTTCATGGGCGCAACCCACATACTCAGCTGTGCTGCTCATCCCAGAAATGCATGTGATCCTTACAAATGGGGCACCGTTTGAAAGGTAAATAAACAGGCTTTCCAACGGTATAAAATGTATTGCCAAGAAGCATTGTTACAACAGAGAAATAATCTACCAAACACAAATTTCCGAACTTTTAGTTCGATGTTTATCTATCTATCTATCTATCTATCTATCTATCTATCTATCTATCTATCTATCTATCACTGTCTATGAACTTCAACTCCCAGAAGTACTTGCGGTGGTTCTCTATGTTTACAACCAGCTGACATCCGGCGTCTTCCCGTCCTTTAGCCACCGATATACCACAGTCAACGATATCCTAAACCCAAAGAAGCAGAAGTCAACGACAACCATCTAACACTCGATATTTTACTCATGAAAAGCGCTCCCCGCTGATTCGTTAACTCAACTGAATGCAAAATTTCATCAAAGTCGTCAGATGCAGGTGAGCGCGACAGGACTAAAAATTTCCGTTTGCACATCTAACGTTAGTTAGCCAGCTATAACGTTAGATAGCAGGATTAGCATAAGCTAACACAGCAGCTAATGCTAATGTTAGCAGAAGCCTTCTTATTCGCAGCCATCACTTTCGACATCTGTCAGGACGAAACTTGGTGCTAGTTGTTGTCCTCGGGTGAGATAAATGTACCCGCTGTTTCAATACTAACGTCAAAACACAGCTAATTAGCAACGATTGTGGTAGTTGGCTAATGGTAGAGATATTAGCCCGCTAGCTTAGCGTCTAACGTTACTGGTAGAGAGAGTTAAGCTGACTATATTAATCTCGTCGCTGCCGTAGCCTGATAAACTAAATTTGTTATTTGAATTCGCTAAACCATGGCGAGGTGAGCCAGGCTATTCACTACTTACACGATTTATGCTAACTAATCAATCATGTGCTCGTTTGCCATTTGATGGACAATGTTATGACATTAGCTGTAACGTTAGTGACACGTTAGCTCGGTGGATAATGGATTATGTGCAGTGCAGTTATGGTGCCAGGCGGTGGGAAGCGGCTTCACAGTGTTTGTGTTGTTTATGTTGTTTATGTCAGGGCTCTGGCCCCGTCTCCAGCAGCTGAAGCACACCAGCCCTGTTCACTCTGATCAACGTCCACGGCCTTCCTCCTTGCTGAGCCATGACCACTCAGAGGGATCTTGATATGGTGAGTGAGTGTCTAACACCTCTATGAACATGATTTTCTAACAGCAACACAAAGCCACCGTGATAATCCGTGTTTGTTTGTGTTCTCTACTTTGTAGCCTGTCACACTTAACGCTGCTGCATGATACACAGACATACTATATTTCATTGTTATGATTATATCGCTACAGTAACGTTTCCTCAAAGTTAAAATGATTTGGGGGTCGGGGTAGGAGGGGGTGTCATGGATTAGCCAACGTCCACAAACACTTAGCTGGGACAGTGACTGCTGTTCCTGTGAACACCATCTGTCTAATCTCAGTTAAAACGTTGCCCTACTTTCCTTTCAAGGTTTAGACGCCAATTGATTGTACCCTCTTACTAAATCCTGACCATAGCCCCCCACTATATGAACGGACAACAGTTATTTATAAAAGCTTTTTGGGGGGGTTGTTTTTTATTATGACACCTGGCCGCTTGCTTTCTCGCCTGCAAGAATTCACTTTATATTGAGATTTTACAAAGAAAAGATGTATGTGTAAAGCTGTAACCAGCTGCATTTTGTGTTTTGGTAATCCGCTTCTCAATTAGACAATCAATTATTTGTATGCTAATGTGAGTAACAAGGAAACATTTAGTGCTGGAAAAAATAGTCAAATAATCAGAAAATTGATTTGCAACAATTTTGAACATCATTTTATTGTTTAAAATATATAAACCAAAAATTCCAAATGTGCTGATATGACATCACAAAGTGTAGATCTCTGTTTTATCTAATTACAAACTCAGTTGAAAATCTTTTAAGGTTTTGGGCTGTTGGCGAGAGAAAACAACGCACACATTGTGACGTTTGTTTTTAATTATATGCTGTCAGAACATTGTTTTAAAATATATTAACCAAACATACAATCTTTTATCGATGATACCTACATCAGGTAAAAACCCACAACTAGGCAGAGTGGGATTTAATAGATCATCTCGTTGGCTTGTTATGTTTTAGATAACTTGACCAACTTCAAGAATGGCTACGCCTTTAATAGCTCTATTGACCCTAAAAAACTATTCTTAGCAGTGTTTGAAGGATTTAATGTTGTTCTTTGGATTGGAGAACCTCAAGAACATTTGTGATGAGGGATGTAGCGGGATGTTGCCATGGGTAATCGGGCAGATCTGACTTTGTTTTTATTTTGTTGGGGATGAAAGGGACGGGAAAGGGGACAAAGCTCGTTAATGATGACATGGGTATGTAACTTCACATTGAGGTTATTGAGTTCAGAGGGGGGAGGGGAGGTACCACTGAGGGAGGATTGTATTTGTAAACAGATCAGAGGGGTTTCCCTCCTGACGTCGCATCTCATGTTTAAGTCTCTTTGTTCTCTCTTCTGTGATTTAGTAACTCAAATAAAGATCAAGTCCCTCCTTGTGAAGAAGGACAAATGTCGGGGAAAATGAATCCCGTCCGTTAACTCTGACTCTTGAGTAGAGACGTCCCAGTAGGAAGTGGTTGATGGGATGTTGTTTTTTTCTCCAAAGTAATTTTTTGGAGTAGCGGCATAATTGGTGATGGATTAATAAGGAAAAGGACTTGATGCAGCACAAATCCAACGACTGAAGGTCCAAAATGGATCAATAATTCAGGTCAGAGTGACGATAGAATCCTGGCCATGAGCTCACCACAAGATAGATACAGTATAGAATAAGTGGACAAGTTGATATAAATGTTAAATTGTGACAGCAAATTCTTGGCTATTGTCTGCTTCACATCTATTAGAAGGAGATGGCGGGAAACCACAGTTTATTTGAATTGATCAAATCTAAGTTTAAAAAAAATCCTCATATAGCATAGTTTTAAATTACATGAAAGGGAAATGAAAGAATATTGTACATGATGATCAACAATAATACTAGTTGGTACAGTGTACATACAGTATGGATGTGATGCCCATTTTTAGACATTTTGACCCGATGAAGGTCCAAGATGTTTATTTAAATACATTTGTGGTTTGGAGTCTGTGTGCATACCTGAAATGAATGACCCACCTGGTGATGCTCCAGCAGCCACAGTATAAACTGTTTTACATATTTCAGAGGAACTTTATCTTTAGCTTGAATAGGCTCAGGTCAGTTGATCAGCTTGGTACAAATAACACCATTGTCAATTTGTCTTAAAGCTGAAGATTATTGTCCTCATACATGAAGCTAAAAGTCTGTACTTCCACCTCATAGTCTTTCATTTCAATGCAAAGAAGCTAAACCAATTGTTGCCTTCTGCCGCTGTCATTAGTCATCATAATTACATGTTAACTGTTTTTTTTACTACAATATAGAGCTGCGACCAACCTTTATTTTTGAATATCTATTAACTGTTATTTTCTCATTATTTGGACGATAAAGCCAATGTGACGTCTTCTTTATATTTATTTTTTCTCTGTTGTGAAAGAAGGTTCACATAAGACAAAGTAAAGCAGAAAATCATAATTAATCAATTAGTTGTGTTAGATCTACTACAACGTGTGTTGTATTTTTTACATGTTTCTGTGCCTTGCATGCAGAAGAAGTTTGTGATATTTAAAAAAATCTTGTACCAGGACAAGTGTGCAGTGTGAATTTCCTGATGTGAGTGTAATATTTAGGCCTTCAAGGCATGTTAGTTGGTTTCTTTTGTAGTTGCCCAGAGGATGAAATGTGGAGGAAGCCCCACTGTTGAAGACCCTCCCACACATATGCACAGTCCCCCCTTGGGGCTACGCACTGGCCATGTAAATTTAATAACATGGCCCAGAGCTGTCTGGGACACCTGGGGTTATCGCATTAGCCCGACAGCCTGGAGAGGAGCTCGCAGCACCCGGGAACTAAAGGGCCAGTGTTCCCCCATCAGCCCCACCCTTATCTGTTGTCGTCTCTGGCAACAGGGGCTCACTTCAGTGTAAGCCCTCGGTGGATGAAGTCGCCCAGTGAAAGGGTGGAGATCTGGTGTGGATAAATCTAATTAGGCTGGAATGCCCATCTCTTCACAGCCTTCTGAAGCTCACCTCATGACTGAGGAGGTTAGAGGAAGTGGAGGGATTCCACCACGACTAATTAAGAAGAACTTTAATGAACGTTTGGTGTTTGTTTTTTTTTGTCGGCTAATACAACATTTCTATGGATTAAGCTGTTTTTTGTTTTTGTTTTAGGTGCACCTCCGCCTCATCCTGGTCAGTGGGAAGACACAGGACTTCACTTTCTCCCCAAATGACTCAGCCACAGACATCGCCAAGCATGTATTTGAGAACTGGCCTGCTGGTACGTTTTTAAATGATTCGGTTTGCATTATTTAGTGTGTTCGTTAAGTTTCAGTGTATATATTTCCCAGATTTTATTACTTTTCACTAATGAGTCCTTCAGCTTCAGTCACAGTTTTTGCTGAAACTTATTTATTTTCATTGTCTGCAAATAATTAATATTGTATATGATGTTGATTAATAATAATTAACTTGTTAATTGTTCTATTTCCTTTTACTATGACCATTTTCTTTGTGGCCTTCCACTACTGAATACCTGTAATGCAAACCGTGTTCACATTAGAAGTGAACACGGGCTAACCACAGTTTAAAAGTTTTAAAGTGATCGGCTGGGTAATAACGGTGTTATGCTGTGGTTAGTGACGGTAAACAATAGAGCCAGATCAATAAATACACCAGCCGATACAGATATATTGCTATCAACATGCATATCGGCTGAAAAGTAACAAGAGATTAAAGCACAGAGATGACAAACTAGTTTTAAAATAATTTAGGAACTGTCACGATTACAGTTGCTTTAAAGTTGATTTGGTAAACTGGAAAATATTCGCTCAGGATCTTGGTCAAAATTTTGAAACCAAACAAATGGAAATGATCTATTTTGAGACTATTCGTGTCATGTATTTATAACAGCGTTGGTCAGTAGCGACGCTGCAAGTAGCGCTGTTACTACGGTACTCCTTTATTGATCGAGTATTAAGGTAGCATCCACACGCGCTGCATTTCTGAAGCGCAAGTGCAGCAGAGCTCTCTGCTGCGGTCTGAAATAGAACGCTAAGGACCAGTAAGTGACGCCGATAGAAGCACTTCCGTATGACATCGCGTACCGATCCTTGATGTCTACGACGTCTCCGCTGTGGGGAAGACAGTCTTGCGTTTACTTGATGAAAAGGTGGCAGAGAGGAATCGATCCTGAGGGAGTCGCCCTGGCTGTAGGCCACAAATATACACTGTTTAAGTATTATTTAATGGTAGTAAGATGCACGGATGTTAGAATTAAGTGTCCAAAGTTGAATACACATTATAATTGATAAATATAGTATTCAAATATTATAGTTTACAGCACATTAGGCCTTTGTATATTTATATGTTTTGTATTGATAGCATTACTACTACAGTAATAGTGCTGTAGTCGCTACGTTTGCCATGTAGCTTAGCTTGCTACATTTCTCTGGGGACTAGCTTCAGTGTAGTGAAGCTTCATTTAAGAGTAACTGGTAGCTCAGCTCACTACACTTTCCAAGTAGTTTGCCCAAAATTGGTGCATGAAATGAGCCAAAAATACTGTTTTCAAATTTTACATATCAGTATTGGCCTCAAAGATCCAGTATCGGTTGGGCTACAGTTAAGTGAAATACTTGTTTCTCTGCTTCTCGACAGGATGGGAGGAGGAGACTGTGAGCAGTTCCAGTATACTGCGCCTCATCTTCCAGGGACGCTTCCTTCATGGCAACGTTACCCTGGGAGGTAAGACCACCTTTTAACAAAGACACCGTTATTCATAAAACCATATCAAACACATTCGTTTTCCATCATGTAATTGTCATTTTCATCGGCACTTTCAGCATATTGTTAAATGTAGCGAAGAATAATGTATCATGAGGTTTATTTCTTCGTTTAAAGCTCTGAAGCTGCCACCGGGCCGGACAACCGTCATGCACTTGGTTGCCAGAGAGACTCTTCCAGAGCCCAACTCTCACGGTGAGGATCTTCTCTTTGTCTCTTAATCATCAGCATCATTTCATTATGGTACAGGACGAGGTACTGTGTGGGATTTAGCTAGCTCCAGGCCTGCCTATGTACAGAGAAAAGGGCCGAACTTCAATTCGAAATGTCAGAGTAGTTAAGCTGACTTTGGACACTGCGGCTCACGTAAACAGCAACATTTCAAGCAAACGTGAGGTCAAATAGCTGCCGGTAACGTTAGCATTAGCATTCCTGATAAGCTTTGCCCATGAACAAGATTTACACCTCTTCAGTGGTAGCAGATGCTACGCATGAGCCCACTGATAACGTCTGTATTCAGAGATTAACAAGATAACTAGGAGCGCGACGTTCCCTCGCTCCTGTGTTGCGTTCTTGTTAAATATGCCGAGAGAGAAGGTTCTGGAAGGATTCAAGGGTGTAGTTACCCTTTAAGTGCAAAGTGTCTGCTCAGGCAGAGCGCGGAAGTTGAACGGTTGCTTTTTGTTTGACCTTTCACATACATTGTGCAGTGGCCATTTGCTTCTACTGCAGTTAACCTCAACCTCATCCCACGCTGTCTGTAGCGAGATATGTGCTTTTTATCTTTTTTAATCTGACCTCTTGTCTCTGCTGTCCTGTCTCTGTAGGTCAAAGGAACAGAGAAAAAACCACAGAGAGCAACTGCTGTCTCCTCTTGTAAAGCAACAGAAGACCCTCAACCACACACACACACACACACAGACACAGACATAACACACACATATATATATACATGCGTACACCGTGTCTCTTCTGCCTATCATCCTGTCAGCTGTGGATTTAGAATAAATCACAGGAAGTCTGGTTGGACCATCGCCAGCTTTTGGTTGAACGCTTGTCCAATCTGAGGCTTTTTTTGTGCCAATATCTTCAATTATATTTTTTTGCCCCCCAAAAATGTTAGTGTCGGCCGAATTTGCTGTTGTAGTTCCTTTTTATTTAAAGTTCATGGCATTAAAATTACCTTACGCTCCCTGTTTGCTGCTGGACAAGTTTGAAAGAGCTGTCGTACGTAGTGGAGGAGACCACAGAAGTGGTTGCTCATCGTGGACACAGTTGCTATAAAGGATGTGTTGGCTATTACCGTTCCCTACTAGTCACATGGATGTTTCCCCAGGTCTTACTGAATGGTGTTAACCCCTCTCTTTGCACTTAACCAGTTTGTTAATTCAGAAATGTTTATTGTGTTTCATCGTCATCATCTTTTCCCCCCCAATGGCTTTTTCTTTTTAAATTTGGTCAGAGGAACAGACCTTAATTGGTAGAAAATGTGCCGTCCTCCTCAGGAGACTGTTTCTCACTAACTGAACCGGTCGGTCTGTATCAGCACCAGTGGCGTTTCCTCCGTTACCATACACCTGTTTAGTTCCTGGAAATGGACCAATGGTGAAAAGACTTTTATAAGGTGGAGTAAACACCCGAGGGGACGTTCAGGTCCATGAGAAACGGGAGCAGACTCGCGGCTTGTAGACTATGGAGTCGGGAGGATTCGGTGGGTTGCTTGTGTGTCATTTTCGCACCTCTGGCTTTGACTTTATTGACGAGGATGTCGGCGCTCTCTCGACACGGCGGGCCAGTTAAACGCAGACAAAGGAAGCGGTTGAAGATGGGAGGGAGGAACCCCCCCCCCCCACTGGACACTGAGAAGAGGGGGAGAGTTTCTGCCACTTGGATGACGAGTCGTAAGGAAAATCTTTTGGTGGTGTTTCACCTCCTTTTCATTTGGATGCCGTCTTTACTTCATGTTTGCCTTTTATCGTGGAATTCAGTAATACCATTAATATTGAAATTTAAATATATCAATTTTTATCTTGTGTAAAGGTATTTGTTCAATTTTAGTGTGGGTGAGTCTGTATGAGTCTGTATGAGTGCGTATGATGCACGTGGCATACTGTATGAGGACTGGTTGAGGGCATGTGGTCTTTAAAAAAAAATAAAAGTGAAAGTGGGAGTGTTGATGGGCTGCGGTTTCTTCAGAAACAGTCGGAAACCTTTTGATTCCTTCCATTGAGTGTCCTTTGGTTTGTGTTTTAGTCAATCAATGTCACTGCTATGAAGTTTAGCCCAGTATGATTAAATGTAAAAAACTAAAATGCAATGTGGTCTACATAAAAGCTTGTATTATAAATTAATAAATCTTTAAATAAGGCAACTTCTCTTGGTCCTTTTTTACTATTTCTAAAATGGCAACTAAATGACGAGCTGTGGCTACGATTACTTTCATTATTTTGTGTGTGTGTGTGTGTGTGTGAGAGAGATTACACTCTCACTGGTCAAACTTTAAATCAGGAGGAATTAAATACCCTTTCCAGTGTACATGTAGCTTCATTTATCTTCCTCTAGGTGGCGGTAGTTCCAATTGTTTCATAACTTTCTGTTGAGCTGATTTTCAGCAGCTTTCCTCCCGTCTGCCTCAGGAATCTGCTCCTGACGTGTAGCTGCAAGAAGTCCAGGTTTCCAGTTGACACTGGCAGTGTAGCTCAGGAAAAGTGCAGTCAACCCACATCTTTCTCAACCTGCTGTTGTGTTGAAGCGACTTGTCGTTCTAACGTGTCTTCACTTTTTCCGCTTGCTCTTATCTGAACTGCTTTTTGTTCTCCGTGTTTACTGGATAGTCTAAACGGGAGCATCCAGAAGTGATGAGTCGTGTTTAAATGAGAGTCCAGGGAGGCAGTCTGTTGCTCTTTGCTACTTAAGTCCACCACATTGAGAGCTGCTGCAGGATGAATTGCTCTCTGCGGTCGACATGACTCAAAGCACGCGCGCAGCCAGTTTCTTGGGTGTGTTGCGGTCTGTCCCCGCAGGGCTGTCTGCACGCTCAGCCGCCTCCCTACAGTCCTGATAAGGAGGGCTTAACTCCCACTTCGGCAGCAGTTTAGAGTTTAAGAATTAAAGTAGTGTTTTCACACACACATGAGTTAAACAGTACTTTAGTTGTGTGTTGAAATCTACTCTCGTATGGTCGAAAAGTACTCTAATGAGGTCTGATCGGATTAAGGGATTATTTATTCAAGTTAAACAGGTTTTTACTTCCACAAATATTGTAAAAAAAACATTACATGTATACTTCTTTTATTTAATATTTTACTTAAGAACAAAAAGTATTTGCTGCAGAATATACTTAAGATACTTAGATGGCATCACTACTGCAAATTTCTATTCTAATTCTACAACAGTGATTTATTATCATTACTTTAGCAATAATAATGTTATTGAAATTGAAAATATGTTTAGCATGTATCTGAACCTGAGACTGGTTACAATAGCTTATAAATAAATAAAAAAGCAATATTTCCTTATAAGATGTAATGAAGTCAAAGTATAAAGTTGTATATATACATTATATATATATATATATATATATATATTTTTCTTTCACTAAATGTTTTGCTGTTTGATCACATTTTATGCCTCTGCACTTTTCATCCAATGTGACCTTAAAATGTCAATGATTCAACAGCAACTAATGAACAATCTCACGCTGAGCTCTGTTTTTGATGAAGTTTACGTGATGATGATCGACCGCTTCAGAACAGCTAGAAAAGAACATTCAGGTGAGTTTGTTTCCAGTCGTTATGCTAAGCTAAGCTACCCGACGGCTGGCTGTTTATCGTACAGACGTTAGAGAGTGGAATCGATCTTCTTGTCTTCCTCTGAGCAAAAAAGCGTATTGGATGAATGGAAACGTGATAGATGTAGCATCTTTTAAATTTGTAACGGCTTTTCTGCTCTCTGTTTAAACGGCTTCAGACTCGACTGACTGTAAGTGAAATGTAAGTGAATGCCTGAGTCAACGGGGTCGTGATGTATGTTATTTTCTGTTATGGCTTTCAGCTCTAATGCATTCATGATGCAGATCAACTCGAGAATGATGCTAAAACTCCCGTGTGGACGGAGATCGTTTCTATTTGACAACTCTGCATCCAAGTAAAAACAGGAATGAGGACATGGCCTAAATCTCTTTTCCCCCTCACTGCTTCTGACCATTTTCGTATTTGTCAGTTCCTCCTATATGAAAACCACACATACACACACGAAGGCATACAGTACAGTACATACAGTAGAAGTAGAAAAGGCTCCTGACACCACTGACTCTTGACTTGATGTTTAACATTACAAGAATCTGATGTTAAATCTACAAACGGAACACAGTCATTAAAAAGGGAATGTGTAAACTCAATATTCTTGATGAAGTGTGAATGAGCGGTCATGACTCGTGTGTAGTATCATGTGTGCATTCCTTTGAGTATTTGTCCACACCAGAGGTCCTCTGATGGCACAAAATGAAAGAGTTCAGTAGGTCAGTGTGAAAACATACACACTCATGCAGGGGTTGAATTAACCCAGCAGGCTGTTAGCGAATGAGCAGCTTTCATGCTGACTCCAGAAGCTGCTGCTGTCCGTCTTCATCTCAGGACCTCCTTTCTGCTCCTAATTGGGGCAACGACACTTGTTTATGTGACTCTTTGCTTCCAGATGAAGGGATCATAACCAGGACGTGGACTTTTGACCAGGTGTGTGAAGAGGAAGAGGAGGAGGAGGTGTTACAGCTTCACTGTTTCCATAACAAAGCTGTAACAGAAGGTCGGTTAACCTCTTTTTATTTGGCCGTTTTCTTTCCTCCCAGATGGCCTCTCAGTTTCTTTGTGATGTGCCACTGTAAAAATCCACAGCTCTGACAACAATATCAGCTCTGTGCTTGAGAGACGGAGAGATGGAAAGAAACGTCCCGAGCCCATACGCAAATATTTCTGAGTATAACTGACGAGCAGGCGGTGGGAAATCTAAGGTCAACAAAATGTTCTGATATCAGAGTTGTGTGTTCCTTTCTGTGAAGATATAGCCTCATGAAGAATGAATGTATTACCTCACCGCCGCAGTAACAGATTATTCCACCTTCCAGCAACGTATCTGTAACCACAAGTCCAACAACGGGAGACTCAGAGAGACGTTTATTTTCTCAGGCGGTCAGGGTGTTGACCTCCGACCTCTACATCTCATCTAGCACTAAGGCTGCGCTCCAAATCGTTTACATTTTCCTCTTACCTTTAGTGTGCGCTGCAGCTGCCATTGCAAAGTGCGTACTGTGTCATGTGACCGCGATAGTCGATAGCGTCGCACCCATTCAAGATGCAGTCACAAAACCTGACAGATGTGTTCAAAATGAAGTCCCAGTATAGGTACCCAGTAAGTATTGTATTGATATTTTTAATGTATGCACAAAGTAATTACATTGTGATTTGGGGGCTACAATCTAAAATGTTGAAAAGTAATAATAATGTATAACTATAATAAGTCAAAGCTCAACATGGGCCTCAGAGGTTAAACAGCTACATTGACTATGTTGTATATTTCATTGTTGGCAGTGTTCACATAGCTCACAGATGATGCATAAACATTCACATCTCTTTTCTTTCACTGTAACATTTCTCTGTGATTTCTTAGCTCAGGAAACTGTGTCCTCATTGTTTGGTTTGGGACAAGTGTTCACTCGAGGGCACTGGCTTCTGACCAGACCTCCTTCCTCTAGTTTCACTTAAAATGAAGAGCTCAGAAAGAACTAAGAAGGAAAACGTACTGAAGTAATTACAGAACTGAGGTCAGAGCGTGGAACGAATGCTGTCCAGAAAATGTCGGACTCACTACAAAGGACCTGTTTTGTTGTTGATGTAACAACTTGGATCTGAAACCTGAATTCTGCTTATTCTAGCGATCGTTACTTTATGTAATCAGTGTTGTCCTGCTGCTCGGCCCCGGGTTGGTTCCCCTCTTATGTTGATGACTGTAACTCTGCCATCGTTTTCATTTTGGCAATCATGAACGCTGATCATTAACCGACTCTGTTTGCTTTCGTCTTTAATTGCACGTGATCCGTCCTTTTCTTTTCATCCTTGTTTACCATCAGGATGAAGGTTTTCAATTTACGTTCAGGTGTCTCTGATTTCTTCTGATTTCACGCTCCGACACCCGCTCTGATCGCTCTCCAGACATCATTAAAGTGAGTACATTTCCTGATCTCCTGTTGTAGTCGTTTAATTACTTCACGTGTTCACATTGTGTGTGATTATTGCTCAGTGACACCAGATGCTGACCCAGGGCTATGTGCTGTACTGTATATCTGAGAAGAATGTAGACGGGTTTTCTCCCTTCAGATTCCTCCGTTTCAACATGGGAGACTGCGTTCTACTCTCTGAAAAACACATTGAGGCAATCAGAGCGACAAATTCTGCCATTTTATTACATTGTGGCGTCGCTGAGCATCATTCGAAACCGCTGACATTGTGTCGTTAAGTGTTGAAATACCTCTTCTCCCCCACACTGCAAGCCTTCACGTGTTAGAAGCGGTTTCTACGGTATCTGCAAATACGGCTGCTCCTTTTGTATATTTATAGGTGCCGTTTATTGGACTTGTTGCTGTGTGTATGTTATTCATTAAGACATCAAAATGCTTTACAGTTCATTGCTCTTTTACACTGCCTGCTGGAGCTGTAATTCCAGTTAGTGAGGGATCAGATGGAGGTCACCGCTGGCCCGTGGGGGATTGCAGCGCACCACCAGTCCACCGAGCCTCTGCGGACTACATTACAGCTTTTATCCTCACTAATGGGATCTCTTGGCGGGGAATCCCAAGGGTGATGGAGATTAAGATACCTGGCCTCGCTCCCACGCGCCATTTACCATGCGGGGCGCAGCAAATATGTTGCACATGCTGCTGCTGCAACCTTTAAATCTCTTGTTGCACAGAGAAACCACGGAAATCAGCGTTTGGAGGTTGATAAATGTGTATTCACACCCAGGTTGTCAGAGACCAGTCTTTTTATTCTCCCTCTCCATGCACAGTTGGCGCATTTCTGCCTCTACACGCCCCTGACCCAGTTGAATCCGACACCGTTTGCAACCTAATGAGAGAGTATCGGATGATGGCGAGCTGGGAATCGCTCAGGCGCAGAGACAAAGCTGCAATGTTAGCGTTCTGCCCTGCTCCACTTGAATAACATTGCTGGATACGTTTTGGAGTTTCCCGGCGTTACAGCCAAAGTTAGAGAAAGACGACGGGGCGAGAGAAACCCTAACTTTTGAGGATGAACGAAGAAATGAGGGTGGGATAAGTCCCACGTCTCTTTGTGAAGGCCTCACAAAGAGACGAGTGAAGGAGGGGCTGGCTGAGAAAATCAGTCTATTGATCAATATTACTGATACGGGTCCTCTGAGCTCGTCTCTGTTGCTCTCGTCTGTCCTCCCCATGATAAGTCACTGCAGTTCTGAAGCCAGTGTCCGTGTGAGTCACGACTTAACGCGCCATCTGTCTGTCACATGGCATCTGGGCGACTCTTTAGAAGAAACGCGGCTCAGTAATTATCACATGAAATCAACCCACGCCACCTCCTCTGCTGCTCTCAAACGTGTTTGTGTCTTGTTTATTTCCATGTTCTTCATCAAGACATTTGATCCTCTCTGTGATACAACAGCCAGATGTAATAAACCGTATACTCTGACACATACTTTGAATTGATTGCTTTTTGTTTTGAACAGCGGTGATATTTTTCGTCAGCCCTGCTGGGGGACTCGCACCACCCGGCAGCAGCTCTGGTGCTGAGAGCAGCAACAAGGAAAGGTCAGGTGGACTCCATTGTTATAGAGCTGTCAGGTGTCTGATTTATGGGCAGCAGGTTCGCACAGTTTGTGGTGCTTAAACTCAATCACTGTTTCCATATTTTTGTTTTATATACAGGAAGAGAAAGATATGATTTAGATGGGAAAGAACTTCTGGACTGTGTCCTGAACAGTCTGCACTTCTTTTGTTTCTGTGCAAATGTAATCTGAGGACTCTGTAGAGTACAAGTAGGACAGAAAATGTGTCAGAAAAAATTCCCTTTATATTTTCCTAAAGCCAGCAATGTGCAACAATTCAAAAACATAAACATTTAATTGACAATAAGATAAAACGGAGAAAAGGAGCAAATCATGATCTTTCAACCAGAAAATGTTCGTCATTTTTGCTTGAAAAATAACATAATTATCAAAAACGTTGACAACTTTCTGTTGATCCTGAACTGCTTCATCACTTCCTTTAAGGTGGAGAACCAGGTTAATGTTGCTGTTTCATATCTGCATATGTTACGGGGTGAGATCGTGCAAAATGTAATAATGGTTGTGCAGCGTGAAAAACAGAAAAAAAATGAGAGGACCGAATGACAGGTTTTCATGCGTCCTCGGGGTGTTTGTCGTGGGTGACTCGAGGGCATCTGGGACTTGGCGGATGAGTGGAGTTCCTTTGGTTCTGCGGTGGAGTTGGTGAACCGTTGCTCTGAACACTGACAGTCATTTAACACCCTGCCAACTCACAGGCTGATGAATCCCCCACACTGTGACAGCAGCACATACTGTATGCAGGAAAGAAGCTCAAAGAGAGACATAAAATATACTTTGACTCAATGAAAGGCACCCGTTCAACATCTCTCAGTGAAACTCAGGAAGACTGAACACCAGCTGTCAACCACTGTCTTTTGCACCCAACAATGATGTGCACGCTTTGAGTGAGTTCCCTTTCTTATGAAACAAAACTTATTTTGAACGATTTTAAACCTGCTTTGTTTACACTAGTTCCAGGGTACATTCAATGTCATGATATATGTTTTTAAAGTTTTTGACATATTACATATCTCAGTTTGAAAAATCACACGCAAACTGATTTGGACTAAATCAACTCAACGTCCACTTCTTTTTTTTTTTTTTTTTTTCTGAAGCTTTCAATCATTCGATACTGCAGATGCATGAATAGAGTCGATAGCTCGACCGTATATAAGTGTGTATATATACTTATGCCCGAGTGCCAGTGGGAGCAGGTCTTGGCTGAGTAAGGGTGTAACTAATCTGGATGTAGATGGGAGTTGAGCGTGAGGACACAGCTGCAGTCCAGCCTCGTCTGTACTGAGATCAGGCTTTGGCCACATCAGCCACCTCGTGTGTCTCTCTTTCTCTTACGGACTGTTGTCACCGGTCCCACTGCCTGCATGAGCCGCCAGATGTTTGCGTTGCCTCGTATGAAAGACGGGAACACTTGGTGTGATTGGATCAGTGTGTCCTATAGCTGTTGGAGGGATGGACCGAAAAAGGATTTCAACAGGTTGTCATTTTAAGTTGGGGTTTCACAATTTATAGCTCCATAACAAGTCAATAAAGGAGTTAGGAGAGGATAGTAGAAGAATGCGTTTGAAAATGAAGAAAATTGCTGAGACGTGGTTTACTGGTTTTGCTGGTACAGGACGTCTGGTCCCTGCTGTCACACACAGTTGAGGTTTTCTCCAAATTTTCCTTGGCTTTGTTTGGGCTGTTTTGCATTCTATTGCTTATTATAAACAGACATGCGTTTGCAAAGCTTTTCTGATCATCCCAGGTTCTCAGGCACTCATGTCCCGCGGGCTTTTTGTTCATGTGGCTGCGGGTAACCTTGAGATGCGTTAAAATACAATTTATACAATAAAACAGTTGTCGCTGGAATGTTTTGTCACAGCCCTCCAGTCTTTTTGGAGCTGTAAATCTCTGCGCCGTCTCCTGTCTGTTCAATTTGTAGACCCCAATCAGTCGTGGATTAAATGCTGGTTAAAAAAAAACAATAAACTCCAGCTGAGCACAGAGCAGAGATGTGCCATGCTGGAATCCCAATGATGAGCATCATCAAGTTGTCTGCAGCTGAAAAGAGAACCAGTCAGGGGGACAAAGCCCTGAACCCGAGCTTGTGGCCGATCTGCATAGAGAGCATTATTCTCAGGAAGATCAGCTCCACGGCTCTCAGGGTTCTGTTTCGGACACTGGGCGTGGGGGCTCGCTTTGTTTCTGTGAGATATGCAGCGTTTAAAGGATTAAACGGTGGGTGTGGAATTGCCCTGAGCAGCTCTGAAACACAGTCTGAGGCTTCTCTGTTAAAAGAACACAAGAACAAGGAAAGAACGGCCTTGTTATTCCCAGGCGAACAGGAAAAGTCTCCAGTAAAAAGTGCATGGCCAAACCTCAGTGAATTCCTGACGAAGGAAAGAATGCAGCAAGATGAGCCACGTTCGCTTCCTTTTTATATATTTTTTTCACAACCATGAAAAACTCCCAGTGCAGTCTTTTGGCTTGCTCAGCTCCTCATTGACTTGCAGAGTGAGAATCATAAAGCGCTGTAGTAGATATCTGGGGGAAAGAGGTTCGCAGTGGAAAAATGCTTTCATTTCCATGAGGGAATGCAGCGACACGCGCACTGACAATTTAGCCCTTGTTAGGAACTTTAAATTGTTTGTTGGAGAGAGTGGCAGGATGTGTAAAAAGAAGGCCTTGTTTCTCTTTAATCACGTACAAGTTGTTTAGTGTATTGCCGAGGACAAGTCTGCTCAGCGAGCCTGACAGTGATTATGTACACTGCTGTTGTTTTTAGTTAGAGAGCAGTGTCGCCAAAATGAATATTGCATGTAAGTGTGAGGATTAACAGCTGCAGATAACGGCAGAGAGAAGAGATCTGGCAGCCTCACCGCTCTGTTTGTTAGAGCTGCCTCTGGATCGTCCCCTAATTGAGCCAGGATGAAAACTACAATGATTTGGTTCATTAAAGAAATAAAATGACACTACATTTTCAGGGGCCGGGGTAAATGTACGCACACACACACACACAAACGGGCCCTTATCGAGGCTTCTTCGTTACCCAGCAGCCTCGTTGTTCCTGTTGCCAGGTCTTTTGTGAGTGATAACATTCGGAACATTCCGTAACATTCCACCGAGGACTCAGGTGCTCCTCAGCTTGGACTGAATGGATTGTAGAACTGTTTGCTCTGATACATGATGACCATCATCATGATGAACATCTTACGCTTGTTAACTGGTTATATTCACGAGACTTAAAGAGAGTTTGAGTTTGTTTGAGAACGGTTTATTTAAACCTCTTTTTGAAAGAGAAATCTGCAAAAAGGTTTTTACTGACACAGGTTGGTAACTTGTAAAAAGTATTAGTTCTAAAAGCACTAATCAATATTTTCTATATTAAAAATGCTGGCGGCACTTTAAGAAATGTGCAGCCAAAGCTGGTAAAATAATGTTTAGCGTAAGTGGGGAAAAAGTACAAACAAGTAGACTGGGAGATGATAGATGATCATACTCACATACTTAAAAGGTCAAACGAGGATATGCAGGTGGGAGGTAAGAGTATGTGTTCAGTAGCAAACTCATCAATGAAACTCAACTGCCTCGGTGCACAAAGCAGAGACTCACACAGAAGAGTGTCAGCGGGAATGTTCGCTCAAAGGCTGTAAATATTTGGTTGGGTCTGTTTACAGAGTCCTTTACAGCGGATTTGTTCCTCGGCTCAAATTACCTGAATGCTCTCCTACTGATGTCTCCGCCACAGAAACGGCCTGATGTGGTCATATGGCTTGCAGTCGCCTGCGTTGTGTTTTTATGAAGGTCTCGTTTGATGATTTCTCAATATTCAAACCATATTTTGGTGCAGGGAAGGCTTTGCTTCCACTGTTCCTGTTCTACGTGAGGCTCACACATTTGCATTTTCCACAATGTATAACAGCTGCATGGCCGTTTCTCCTCCAGAGTATTTCACTTTCAGTGTCACTGTTGATCATCACAGATGGAGAGACACTTCTGTATCATCTGTGGTCTCACCAAGCAACTCACAGCCCACAAGGTCTCTAGCATTCCCTGAGTCATTTCTCCCCTCTGGTATCAGTTCAAATTACCCAAATGTTCAACCTGCACTTGGCTCGTGCCTGTCCTCCTTAAGTTCCTATCAAATAGTTTGACGCTGATCTTCTCATCGCAAGAAAGGTATCTTTTTATATGGACTTGGAAGCAAAACATGTTTTTAATTTCCCTATGTGACAGCATCATTTTCAGGGTCAAGATTTGTTCAGGGTCGCGATTAACATAACAAGAATTATATTGGTGATCAAAAATGAAACTAAAAACAGATTGCAGGATTTGGTTTTCCGTTGTGTCTGGTTCAAATAATAAGATATTACGCCAGTTTCCATATTTGTACTGTTTTTCTTCATATCACTTAAAAAAACTAACATTTGCAAATTCACTTGTTATCTAACATAACACTTCTGTTGCCAATATTCTTCTACAGAGACCTGGCATTTCGGCTATTTTGACAACAATCTGTGATGTCACTTAAATGCGATAAGTGGGTTTATTTTGCCTTTAGGACCGTAATCCGTGTTGTAGCTATTATATCACTTGATGTACCAACATATACCTTTTTCCTTCCCATTTATCCAGAACAAAGAGATGTTTAAAGGTTGTTACGGGAGGCCAGAGGTTGGCGCGACTGAACACCTTTTGGGATGACTTCCAATCTCCGCAGTAATCTCTTTCCTACACACTTTCTCTGCCCAGACCGGTTGAAGATATGAGAAGACACACTCTCCCCCTCTCTCCTGATGGATTTCATCGCAGTTTGCATTCCTTAGTTCTGTTTCTGCTAACTGTGTTTTTCCTCTTTTTTTTTTTTTTTCTTTTCCTCTTCCAGCTCATGCAGCCAAACTGAAATGACATCATGCCGAGGGGAAGTCGGGCTGAATACGTGCCCACAAGGCCCTGCAGGAGAATCAGGGAGCAACGGCGGGACGGGTGTCTGCTCAACAGGAGGATGAGAGATTTATCAGGCAGGAAAATATAACGTCTGAAAAGGTAATTTCTGGCACAGATGAAGCTCTTTGTCAAGTGCTGCGACAACATGTGGACTGAAAATGTGGAAAATGTCTGCACTGATTTGATCTGATGATGAGGAGAGATGGAGGACAGACAGATGGGACGGCTTTGATGAAAAGAGACGGGGTGAAAGAGCAATAAATATATCCGCATGGGGGAAAAAAAGGGGACATAAAACACAGAGGCTGGAGAGGAAAAAGGGACATTCTTTGTGTTCAGAGTCCCCTTTTGTAAAGAGCCGCTCTCTAAAAAAGCCTCCAGTTTCTGCGGTTCCTAAGTGACGAGAGAGTCTGGCAGAGAGCGGGTCAAGAGCTGCAGGACAGTTATAAAAGGTTCACTCTACTGTTTTAAGGCTCAGATGTCTTGTTTGAATCTGAAGCCAATTATCAGATTAAAGAGTCCAGAGAAACCCCTGTGGTCCGGTTAATAAATCCCCGTTTGCTTACAGAAACTGTCGTGGGGCCGTCACAGCATGTCAGCCGAACGGTCACACAAGTCTTGATCCCCCGGCCCACCATGATCTTTGTCTTTATTTACCACCTAAATGAACAACTCAGTCTAATTTGCACATGAGGAAACATACATGAGGGATGATGAAATCCGTACAATATGGGACTATTACAGGCTTTGACTTGTGCTCAGTGCCACAGCACCATTTTCATGGAAATTTAAAGTATGCCTGCTCACACAACGTGAACTCACACATCTGGAATCCTCCGCGCTGAACAAGCTCAGCCCCGACAGCTAGCAATGACACATATTAGGGAGTCCTGCACAAACACAGAATATTTATGAAGAAAGTCAAACACAAGCGACGCAGACCGGCTGGTAACCTGGTGGCTCTCATTTTCATTTTCCCTCATTTGTTTTCTTCTCTCCCCAGTCGCACAGTGACACACGAATAACACACTCCCCCCTAAGTGGTCAGATGTTAATGAACATGACAGTCGTTTTCTCCAGAAAAAACCTGGATATCTGAAGCATGTTTTTGTTTTCTTCGATGAATCATCTTGGAAAGTGTGAGAGTATGGGTCAGAGAAAGTGACTTAGAGTGTTGAGGATTTGGGGGGTCACTGACCCTCAGGACCTCAGTGTTAAAGACACAGACATCAAGAAGAGGAAACACGTCCCTCACTTTAAGTGTCTGCAGTGTTCAGTGTATTCCCCAAGTTTTGCCCACAACCAGAAACTGATTTTTCATTTTTTCCGATGAAGGTGATGGCAAAGCAGGTCTTCGGGTTGGTCGGTCAGACGACCGGCTCGCCACTTTGGGTCAGATGTTGGTGATCAATTTTTCTTCAACTTCCATCACGAGGTATGTAGTTTTCTTTTACATACGTTTTGTGCAGACATTCATGTTCTTTTCAGGAGGAAACGTAAAAACGGTTGATGGTCCCCTGACTTTTCATCTAGTGACACCATTAGGTTAAAAATGTTGTCATTGTGTTAGCATGCTGATGTTGGCCTGTAGCGCAAACCACAGCTGTGCCAAAGAACAGGCCTCACAGAGCTGCTGGCAGAGCTGCTGGCATAAAACTTATTTCTAGGACTGCCTATCTCAAAGCGATGCAGAGAAATTAGTTCATGCATTTGTTACCTCTAGACGAGATTACTGCAATTCCTTATTTTCAGGCTGCTCTAATAAGTCTCTTAAATCTCTCCAGCTGATCCAGAATGCTGCAGCTCGTGTACTAACAAGAACTAAGAGGAGAGATCATATTACTCCTGTATTAGCTTCTCTGCACTGGCTCCCTGTAAAATCTAGAATAGAATTTAAAATCATTTTACTTACCTACAAAGCCCGAATTGGTCAGGCTCCATCATATCTTAAAGAGCTTATGGTACCATACTGCCCTACTAGAGAGCTGCCATCCAGTGATTCAGGGTTACTTGTGGTTCCTAGAGTCTTAAAAAGTAGGACGGGAGCCAGAGCCTTCAGTCATCAAGCTCCTCTTCTGTGGAACCAGCTTCCCGTTTCAGTCCGGGGGGCAGACACACTCACCACATTTAAGAGTAGGCTTAAGACTTTCCTCTTTGATAGTGCTTATAGTTAGGGCTGGCTCTGGCTAGCCTTGGACCGGCCCATGGACAAACTGGTATAAGCAAAAACTACAGGGGGACTTCCTACACTGAGCACCTCTCTCCTCCTCTTCTTCACCTCCATCTGTATGCATTGATGTCCCATTAATGCTCATTACTAACTTTACTTCTTCCCCGGAGTATTTGTGCTTTCTCGCCTCACAGGATGACCGCAGTTTTATCTGGACACTGGTTCTTCAACCAGCCATGGCCCTGCTGACACCTACTACGATCTTCATGATTAACATTATTAATCCTATTACCGATACCATTTATGCACAGCACTGATTTTGTCTCTTCCCCGGAGTCCTTGTGCTTCCTCTCCTCACAGGTTTCCATGGAGCATGGTTTCATCTGGACCCTGGTCCTTCCTCCTACCATGGCCCTGCTGACTCCAACTGCTAATATCACTTTTATTATTACTCACATTACTATTTCATATTACCGATACCATTAATGCACATTATTGACCTGCTTCTTCACCAGAGTCTCTATGCTTTCTCGCCTCACAGGTTCCTGTGTATCCGGGTTTACCTGGACCAGGTGTTGCCTCCTGTCGTGGTTGTGTCATACATTGAATGTGCTGTAATTACATTGAATGTGTTGTAATTCACTATCCTGTTCTACACATGACATCATTGCACTTCTGTCCATCCGGGGAGAGGGATCCCTCCTCTATTGCTCTCCCACAGGTTTCTTCCTCTTTCCTCCCCGTTAAAAACTAGAAAAGTAAAATAAAGTGATTGATAAGAACATGACTGTTTTACTGCATTAATATTGTATATAATCAATTATTTCTCATATGTTTTTCCACTCTATTAATAACATGGAATGTTTTTATTTCAAGGTATATAGTTTAGCATTTCGGGAAATACACTTATTCGCTTTCCTGCTGGCCGTTAGATGACTTTAGAAGTGCTTGTAGACTTCTCATCTTACTCTTGGCAAGAAAGCAAAATAGCATATTTCCCAAAATATTTTACTATTCCTTAAATAAAGATATTTTGTCTCGTGTAATTTTACAGTGTTGGAAAAGAATATGAGCAGAACATTTTTTGTGAGAAAGAGCGAACGGAAAGAGAAGAATCCAGAGAAACAGAAGCCAAGTTGCTTCATGCCAAACACGCACACGAGAACACACACAAATTCAAAGGGAACCTCTTGTGCTCGCTCTCTGTAGCAGACAGCCAGGCAGACAGACAAGCAGTGATACCATCAGCACGCACAGCATGCTTACAAAGTTACACGTTCACACCTCTCTGGCCTTTTGCCTGCTATTCCTCCTCATCCACAATGATCCCTCCCTGTTTCTGGGGGAATATCTTTCACTTAATCTGTCAGCACGACACTGTTCACGCTGCAGGAACAGCACCAGCTGAAGATTTTATTACAGAGGATGAGGAGCAGTTTCGGTAGCCATAGGTGTTTCCTCTGCGGTGACATTTGCTCCGAGCGCAACAGCGCTCGCATTGTGCTGAAAGCCTGACCTGTGTCCTTGTTGGGACATTCCTCAGCATTCCTGAAAGCACTGTCGCTGTGACTGGGAGCTCTGTTTCGGCACCCCTGAAGCTTAGAACAAAACCCATGGGAGTGTTTGTGCACGGCTTCCCAAATTCCGCATGTTCCCAGAGATTCAGAATGAGACATGAAAGGCCTCTTGGAGATCAAGTTCAGGAGGCAGAGGATGAGGTGAACGCTGCTGCCAACATGCCCCAACAGTCCTCTGCCTGCCAGCTGCGATCTCTGAGCGTTCAGGAGTTGGTCTTCGCGTCTATGTATCATCGCTTTTGGCACAGATGATGAGAAGACTATACGGTGATGCCAGAAACAAGACTTCTCTTGCTTGGGTGTAGCTGGAGGCTACAATGAAAGTGCCAAATGCCTGATATGATGAAAAACATAAACACTTATTATCTGAGTCAGAAAAGGAAATGCAATCAGCAGTCAAGTTGATTAACTGCATTTTAGGATATAAATAAAATCTTTATACCATAAAAGAGTTAAACTGACAATGTTGAACAACATGAGAAAGGCCACATACATGCGTCGTCTTGCTTTTCTATAAAATCTTCCATTTTTGCAGCCTTGAATTTGAAAGTTAACTGAAAATTCAGGTGAAAGTTCTCCAATGTTCTCCAATAAATTAAACTCGTAGTTTCAGGCTCTAAGTTTCAAAGTCAGAGCATGATTGAGGGATTGCCTCATCTCAACATGGTGATGGCTGCACTGTTGGCTAGAAGCTAACGGTGCTAACAGCACAACCAGTGCAAACAACAGCAACAGTGCTGAGCCAACTGTGTTAATTAACCCTGGGGGGGGGGACCAGAGGGCAGGCGCTCCGCTTCTGTTACAATGCCGTTTGTTCTGAGATCCCTATTTAGTTTGCATTACTGATCCCTAGTGGACATTTTAGTTTCATTCTTAATCCTCCATTTTGGTTCCAGTTGAACAAAGAGCAACTTACAGTGTTCAGGCAAAGCAGTTCTCTCATTTCATTTGACCCTTGGAGTTGATATATCCACGAGTAAAGATGTGAAATATTGTAAGAATGAGGAAAATTGTTCTGAGAATAAAAATGCTACTTTAGTTGTTAGATGAATGGAGGCTACACATGCTGGTTGTTTGCGTCACTTTTCAGCTTACAAGCTAATTAAAAGTATTCCTGTGGAGGTCTATGCTAAGCTAATGACTACGATTTATATGCTAATACTTACCGTGCTGGATATTTATGTAGCTTAAAAGTGCCCAGACTAGCTCCAGTCTCACATCAACTGCCTGTCACACTCTCACATGCAGAAAACCTTCAGCTGAATGCGGTTCACAGCGGTCCACCTGCAAAGGCAGTGAGTATTCTGCTATAGTTGGGTATTAGAGACGAGACTGTAGAGGACACATGTGAGGCACTGACTATTCACTTTATCCCCCTCCTCCAATGTCTCACACATCCAGCCTTAGAGACCACGTGTTTGAAGCACCACAAATGACAGACTCTGCAAAGTATACCTGGTCAGGGGAGAGATGGCGAGCTTGATCTACTATCTAAGTGGCTTGGCCCAAAGTCATTTCCACAAGCTAGGATCAGGTCGGTTAATGTCCCCAATCCAACAACAGGTGTAAACCTGATTTGGCAGCGATTGGAGGACAGTTGCTGCTGTCCTGAGATGAGATGAACATGCCCGCTACAAAAGCTAGAGAATTTTCCCGGAATGTCCAACAAGATCTGCTCAGAGAATGAGTAGACATACTTCTGGAAGTAAAGTCATGTGGGCACCTACCTTATCATGCATATCTTGACACTGCAAGTAGAAAAGCTTCCCTATGGCCTGCAGGAAGAATGCTGGATCATGCAGTGCTCCAAGTTCAAAGAAGACCATCGTGATTCCTTTCCACCATTCACACATTTCTTTGTAAGATTCATATGCAGTCAAGCAATGGCCAGGAATGATCAGAGTTTTGCATTTTCCATATCCAGTAACATGAGCCATTCAAAGCCAGAGGAATCTGTAAGTAATCTGACAACAGTGAATTGCACCAGAAGCAAGCATCTAGAATGAAAGGACGGTTCATCAGGGAAATGTTCATCTGCTTCTGGTGTTGTGTATCTGCAAAGCACATGGCTAAGGACTGTAAGGCAGCTGTGAGGTGCAAATAATGTAACAGCGCACATCTCTGCATTACATCCAAGCCATCCAGTGTGAACGTCTTCAGGAGCCTGTATTGGATCAATCTATAAGAAGTTCAATGCTCCTAGAGAGCAACATCATTTGACCCCTCTTGTCAGTCCTGAGGAGCTCCTGTCATTAACACAGACATCCTTGGAGGCAAGGTTTTTCAAAGAGGCTCAGATGATGACGAACTTGCTCTGTCTGTCGAAGACGGCATCTCTCTGGAGATAATGGACGGAGAAGTCTAGATTGGTGAAGCTAACTGCTGGGTGGCACCCTCATGAACCAGCACTACCACTGAGGCAAGGTGAAGAGTGTGGGTACTAGTGTATCAGCCCCAGAAACCAGGACAAACTTGAGTAGTATTTGATGTAAGTGCCCAGTTTGAAGGCGTCTCAGTGCTTGACACACTTATCAGGGGACCAGACCATAATTACACACTTCATGGTGTCTTACTGTGCTTTCGTGGAAAACAAATGGCTGTCAAGGATGTTGAACAGCTGTTTTACTGCTTTAAGGTCGGAGAAGATCACAGCAATTACCTTTGGTTCAAGTATAATGACCTCAGCAATGGAGTCACAAAGCTCCGCAGGAAGGTGCATGTGTTTGGAAACCCTTCACCAGCTGTGACCATCTGGCTGACCTGGTTGAGAAATAACATGGCTCAGATGCAAAGCAGTTTGTCCATCAACACGTTTATGTGGATGATGGACTTACTTCACTGTCCGGTGAAGGTGACCTCAAAGATCTGGATTTGGGTTCATGGTATGTCATATAAAATGTCATAAAAAAGTCACAGTATAGTTTGTCCTAAAAATGTCTTTTAAAAAAGACAGTGTTCCTCAAAGAATGTCACTAAAATGTCAGTGTAGTGTGTCATAAATAAGTCATGAACAGTCATGCATTGAATGTTATAAAAGTGTATTTAATCCTATAGTTATATACACACAATCACCCACACACTGAACAACAGAACATAAGGTGGTAACTCTTTGTATTTGTTTAATTTACTCAATTCAGAGTTCTTTTCAGCATGATACTTAAAATACACACATACAAACAGGACACATATATTTTGGGTTCATATGACATATGTGAGTTTCATTTGCAGTTTTTGAGAACGTTGGAGTGCAGACATTTTGTAAGATTTCTTTTCCAATTTCGCTATATTAGTTTTCAATAACAAAGTTATTTCATTTCCATGCGGCTCACTCTGTTTTCATCCAGGTACCAGTTCATCGTGGTTGCTGTTGGAGTTGTCTGGCTGTCAAACACAAGGAGTTCCAGCTGCATCAGGCCCGCACCAAGGAGTTGGACTGCACCAAGTTCCTCCTGTCTCATGAGGAGAGGCAGTGTTTTCTAGCTTTATTTTTGGTGGTTATGTATTAGTCTATCCCCTTGTTTGTCTGAATGGCTTGATCATCCACTTTATATCTTTCTCCATGTCTCAGTTAAGAAGGTTGCTTTGTGCTAGTCAGTATTTGTCTGTTCGTGCCCTGATTTAGTTGTTATTTTGATGTATTTCATGGGCCCATAAGTATTTTTGTTAGTCGTTTTGCCTTTCTAAAATAATTAAGGAACATTTAAAAAACCAAACACACCTGTGTCTTTCTGGTCTACTTGCTTGGTCCCTGACGGCCATAAAAGATGACATGAGCAAGTCATAGTATAGATAGTTATGAAAATGTCATAAAAAGAGATAAAGAGATAGTATCTTGACAAAATGTCACAGAAACCCATTATGTAGTATGTCCAAAAAATTACAAAAAAACATATGTTGAAAAAAGTCATATTGTAGTCAGTAGAAGAAAAGTTCTAGTGTTGCATGTCATAATTATTCAGTCACAGCATATATTTTCAAAACAAATTCATAGTATAGCATGCTGAAAAAAAGTCATACTACAGTGTGTGGAAAAAAAGTCATATTTTGTAAAAAAAAAAGTCATGACATAAAATGTCATAAAAATGTCATAAAAACACGTAATATTGTCATAAAAAGACAGGACGACGAAGATGCTATCAAACTTGTCATCGTACAGTGTTAAACTGCGAGAATAAGCTGTAATTGAAGGTGTAGTGGCCATTTGTCGGCTAAATCAAACTTAAACAAATAATAATCAAACGCCACTGATGCACCGTGGTCGGTATCCTTACGCAGCCAGAAGAGAGTAAATGTCCAAGCAGGATTCCATTTATGTGTATTTATGAAATAAAGCAAATAAAACAAGCAAACTAACTTCTGTCGTGCTGTCTCTCCTCTCCTCTCCTGTCCTGTGCAGTGCAATGCTGCTGTGCAGCTGGTCAAAACTATACGCCCACCCCGGTGCATGCTGGTCCTACCTTTCTCCTCGTTTAAATAGCAACAGGTGCCCACAGTAATTACCCAAAAGAATAATATAACTAAACAAATTACTATTAAAGAGAAAAATAATCTTAACATATGAAACATCTACAATAATTAAACAATACTACTTATAAATGAAATAACAAAATACAATATCAAATAAATAGCTCCAACAGAAGGTTTATATCAAACTGGTAGTCAAACATTAACCCCCCCCCCCCCCCCCCCCCTCCCTGGCGGAGGCGGGGCGCTAGAGCCGTGAAGCGGACGCTCCAGAGAGAGTAAACACTTCTTTTCAGTGGCTTTTATTTGTGTCTCTGTGTCTGGACTGAGCAGGTTTCGGTAGAAGCGCTGACGGTCCTCCGGACATGCAGAGCAACTGAGCTTTATTTGTAGAAGCAGCAAAAGAGCGCGCAAGATCTTCCCTTTGCGGGAGGACGAGGAGCGGAAAAACGACCTGCCTGTCACCGGAGAGGATGAGGGGAAACCTGGGGAATGATCCTGAGGGACTCTGCTGATGGGGAGGAACACACGACTGGGATGTAAACACGAGCAATCGATCTCTAATCCGAAGGTAATGGATTCGATTTATTGATTTGATTGAGAACTGACACTTTCCGCTGCTCTGTGACGCTTAAAATGACCACCACTGCTGCATTTACAGGTATTTCCATGAATTAAAAGAGCGGTTTTTACAGCCTTATGCAGCCAGATATAAGGTGATTATTTAGGCCAAATATTACCCAAGGACAGGGAGAAATGATGGTCAAAGATTGGACATTAAATACATTAAATAAGGAACCGTCTGTCTGAGGTTTCAGGTGTTTCCAAACTGAATCCTTGTTAAAACTGAGAGTTGTGCTTCTTTGTTGTATGACAGATGCTAAAGGGAGCTGAACTTCATTTGACTCTGCTGCACACGTTATGTCAGACAAGATCAGATCACATGTATGTGCTGAACAGGGAGTATTCCAAACGGCTGCAGACTGCCTGTGATCCGTGTGCTGAAAGAGCAGACTTTTTGTACTTTCTCCTTTTATGTGCACCACAGCCTAATAACTGTGAAGAGATGTATCACTGTACTTAAAAGATGCACCATAATCTCCAAGCAAGATCAACACTCTCTAGTTCTATGTTGTCACTTTTGCACAGGGATGTCTCTTATTTCATGCCTTTACATCACAAAAACATCACTTAGATTCTGTTTACGACAGCAGTGGTAATGAACATATCACTTTCCCTGTTTTTAATAAATTGTAGCCTACTACAGGTTTACGTCACAGATTAATAATTTACCACTTAAGATCCTCTGTATCTGCCTTCGCTGTCAAGTATCTGACACTTCAACATGGAGGGAAGTTTGGAGGCCACTCTCTGTTTTTTGTAACGCTGCCTCCTTTAGTGTTAAAAGAAACTGCACATAGGTGAGTGGACTGCCCCACCCTGCCATTTGTTAGAAATAGAGCTCTGTTTTGCTGCCGTGCCTCGACTTGTTTCTTTTCACTTTTTACACACCTGCTCTCTTCATGCCATGAGTGCCTCCGAGCCCACGGCCTTTAGAGGGGATCAAGTATCTCCTTGTTGCTGCTAATCTGCCCTGAAAGCCCCACGTACACTGAAGCCGTTAATGTTGGATGGAAAACAACATCTTACATCTGAGCTGTGACAAATATTTGATCGGAGGGTTTTTCCTGTAACTTCCCAACCTCTTATTCAGTCCCCCATATAATACATACTATGTAGGGAACACTGTCTTTTTAAATGTTGTCTGAAGTAATCACACATGCTTTTCTTTTCCTTTCAGTGTTGACCGCTCCACTTTGTTCTGGCTCCTCAACTATGTCTGTGGCCACTTTGCTTCCTCTCCTTTTTTTTTTTCTTCCTTTGGAATTCGTCTCCAAACAGACTTTAATAAAATGCTTGTTCGTTTCCATCAGGTTGAAATCCTATTTCCCTGTTAATCTATATTACAGGAACAAGAGGGCCATTGTTGCCCCGTCACACCAGATGAAACCCCGGCGTGCGTTGCAACATTCGATTTTGCAAGCTGACGTCACAAATCACTGCTGTGATCTGTAATCAACTGTAAATAGTCCAGATTTATGGGGGTTGGAGTTTGTAAGACGGCTTGTTTGGGAGGGTTTTCCACGGTTGTTATATTGCCAAACATGTAGGAATTCATGCAATCTAAGACACACGTGTAAACGTGATTATTCTGTGTCGTTGCAGTGTTTCCCGTCACCATGACGTCGCCACGTGAGCGCTCCCTCTTGCTGACTCACCTGCTCGTGCTCCTCCAGCTCCTCCTCCCTCTCACCTGGTCCCTTCTTCACCCTCCTCACCCTCCGCCCGTCCACGTCCCCACGCTCGTCCCTCACTCACCGACGCCTCTCATCCGCTCCCGCTTCAGCGCTCGGACTCAGCTGGACTTCACCACTCACTGCAACTCCAGCTGCTTCCACAGAGGAGAGCAGGAGGCCCAGAAGGAGCAGCTCACAGAGAAACTGTCTTTTGAGACGCTGTACGCCGACGGCTCCCGCACTCTCACCACGGTAGATGTGGAGGGTGATGAGGAGTTTGAAGGAGATCCCTTCGCTCACCCTTCACCCGGGAGAGGGCCGAGAGTGACGCCCAGGCACAGACGCGTGAGGCGGCAGATCTACGGAGCGGACGGACGTTTCAACATCCAAGGGGACAACTTCCTGTTGGATTACCCTTTCTCCACAGCCGTGCGGATCTCCACCGGCTGCACCGGCGTTCTTGTGTCTCAGCAGCATGTCCTCACAGCTGCCCACTGTGTGCATGATGGAAAGGATTATGTCAAGGGGGCGCGAAAGCTCAGGGTGGGATTCCTGATTCCTCCATTTATCAACAGCACTAATGCCGGCCTCGCCTCTTCCAAGAAGCCTCTGGTCCGCTGGGTGAGGGTGAAACGTACCCGTGTGCCAAAGGGCTGGATCCAGGGCCCTCAGGAGGTCAGCATGGACTTCGATTACGCCCTGCTGGAGCTGCGTTGGCCTCACCGACGTCCCTTCATGCGCCTCTCTGTGGCTCCCTCCTCCGATGACCTGGCAGGGAATCGCATCCACTTCTCTGGGTTTGACAGCGACAGATCCGGGGAGCTGGTGTACAGGTTTTGTCCGGTGGAAGAAGAGTCCAGCGACCTGATATACCAGCACTGTGACGCCCGACCTGGAGCCAGTGGCTCTGGAGTGTACGGAAGAGTGTGGGACAACGGTTTAGAGCGCTGGGAAAGGAAGGTCATCGGCATTTTCTCTGGACACCAGTGGCTGGAGATAGATGGGGAGAACAGGGATTACAACGTGGCCGTGCGAATCACTCCTCTGAAGTTCGCTCAGATCTGTTACTGGGTGCATGGAAACCGACTAGACTGTGTCCAGGACTAAGAAGGACCTGCACAATGTGTAAAAATACAGAGTGAAATGTATTTTTTCCCGAAAGAAAGAAGAGTGAAACATTAAATCTAATAAAAAAACAACACCCTTCAGTGACGCATAAGTAGAGCAGATAAATACCTTTAGGATCCCCTTCATTGAGATTTTTCTCTCCTTTAATCTCCCCCTGTAACATCTGGGCCTATTAGATCACCACGGCATCTTTTCATATGTATTTGCCCACAGTCGGTGTTTCCGCAGTAGCCTATTAACATAAGCCACTTTTTTTACAAGGGGGGAAAAACACTTGTCCTCGTGTGCAGTAGCACCAGATTATTTTCCTTCTGTGGACGACAGCAGTCTGACGTTTTGTCTTCACATCTTTCCTGCTCTTGATTTTGTGGGAAATGGTTTAGTATTTGTGTGCCTCTTCAAGGATCATTTGGTTTGTCCACTTGATCTGCATCCACACCTACATAGATTAAAACATGTTCTTGGACACCACTGATGCTTCAGACATCATGCTCTTCTCAATGTGGACTGGAGAGACGGTGTTCATTTTATTTTTTGGGAAATGCTTGACATATTTTATTAAAGAGAGATTTATAAGAGTTTGTGTCAGTGGTTTACTTTGATGTTTCAAGAGTGATGACGTGCCTCCCTCTTGTGCTCAGAACAAGTACTGCAATGGAGCTAAATGGACGCACTAGTTTGCTTTAAATTAAATATGAAGTCGATGTAATTGATATAACGACTGACAGAAAATTAATCCAGAACTCGTCCATTTTTTCCACACCAAGGAAAAACTATAAAAGTTCACTGGTCCCAAACTGGTCTCAGATGCAAATATTTGCGTTATTTAATCTGAGATAGAAAACTGAATCTCTGTAAATTGTTGGAATAGTTCAATTTGGGTATTGGATACAATCTTTTCTGACATTTCATTGACAAAGCAATCAGTTTACATGAATATAGTAGTTAGTTGCAACACTTACTTTAATTGGATGAGCAGATAATTTATCACATAATCATTGTGCAGTACGATCTGAGGACCATCCATAAAATTACTTTTAAATGGGTGCCATCCACCACAACCATGATGCCATTATAGATAAGAAACGGATTACTAAAACACCATGAGTTAGAACAAGTAATATAAAGTGGAAAAAGAGCCGTACAAGTCAGTAGTTTAGTGCTTTTTATTAGAGATAAGGAGACGATACAAAACCACCATTCAATATTCAGTCTAAACTCTGACCGCTGCTCCTTCATATACACATCCCTCCCATCAGACCCTTATAACGCCAGAGATTTTAATTCAAGGAGATCCTGGTTTCAACAAGTACAAGGAATGTTGTCTGTTAACTTCTTCAAATGCCATGGTTATCTGACCGAGAACTGGAAATTAAAAAGGAATCACTCAAATTTAGAAATGCCTGTTCGAAGAAAAAGAAAATAGAAATGGAATAACAAAACCAAAAAAAGAACGAAATATATATTTAACCGTGTTCCCCCCCAGAGAAGGATTTAATAGATCTTATGAATTAGTTCATACTATAACTAGTCTCAACTACACACACTTACAAAACTTAACTAGAAGTTTGGCAAAAAAGAAATGTAGTTGGAACGATTATAAGTCGGGATTTAACAGTTGGAGAACTAAACCGGTTATCGCCTGTCCCTATCTCTGCAATCATTCAAATGGAACTTGGAAAAGAACAAAACCCCATCTTCAAACATGAACAGTGTGTGTATTTAAGTTCTATCATCATCCTCATCTTTCAGCTGTATCTTAATATTTTCCTTTGTGTGTTTTGTTCATATTCTTTATGTTGCGTGAAGTGGAATGACAGTCTGCATTTGTGGAATTTCTTTTTTTGTTATTTTTTTAAACTGTCACTTGACCCCAAACCCACCCACAATATCCCACCCTGAGAGTCACGTAAATAGTTTAGGTTCTGCCCGTCTCCAAACCACACCGGAATGAACATCAAAACCCAACAGATGTGTCTGAAAGGCCTCGATAGTAGCCAGAGAGGAGGAGGGGGAGGGATTTATACAGGTTTTCCTTCCAGGGTGATTACTGATGAGCCACCAAGCTTTTCTGCCAGAGTCTTCTGGTCTTTAAGGTCTTCCAAACCATTCACCTGCCACTCATGCTTAATACCTGAAAAATAAAATCATGTTAAAACACGTCAGAATTACAATGTTTTACAAGTGTTCAGACAAAGAAATACTTATATCCTGGTAATATAGATGATTATAGGCTAGAGTGTCATAGTATAGCACATTTTCTGACCTTACAAGACACTCTAATGATTGGCTTACACTAAAAGCACCCAGAGTTAGCACAGAACTTGGGAAATCTGCTTTTAGCTTCTGTGCTTTAAAACTCAATGCATTGGACGTTTCAGTCTGCAGTTGCTTTTAAATTGTGTGCTGAATGACCTGTCTTGTATCAAATGTGCTCGATATTATCAGCATCATTGTAAATGACAGCTTGCTCTCAATGGTCAACCATACACACACACACGACCACTTACCTTGGAATTTTCTCTTGATGGCGTCTTTTGAGCTGGCATAGATCATCTTGCTCTTCAGGGGAGCGTCCTCTGGAGCCCTACGAGTGAGGCAGAAACATTATTAAAGCAAACTGTTTATATTGATCGTTAAACCCGGTAATGTCCGATAGTGGCAGCCCTCACCAGAAGATAAAGACCAAGTCCTCCTTCTTTGTTTCTTTGGTCTCAAAGTTGGCGTCATACAGAGCGTAGCGACAGTCTTTTGGGGGCAGCATCCCAATAAAGTGCCCGAATGGGTCCGTGATGTTTACCAATTCACCCAGAAGGATCTCTTTGCCCTTGTCCAGAACAATATTCTTGAGGTCGTCACTCAAGCAGAACAGAATGGCCTTCTTTCTCTTCTTCTTCTCTTCCTCAGTCGACTGAGCCTTACGCACCTTCATGTCGTTGAAGACTGCGATAACTTCATCTGTGACTTTCACCCCCGAGGCCTGTGGACAGAACAATCATTTAACTCAAAGAGTTTAAAGTGTTCACAGTTTAACATGGAGGCTGATATTTCTGCAACAGACCTTTTTTTTTAACTGATGATGCCACAACAAAGAGGTAATTTAGATATGAATGCAGGTTTTATATGAAATATAAATCCTTTGCTAGGACCTTCAATGGCTACTTTGAATTGATTTTGGGGGGGGTATTATTATGTAAATACAAGATGTTTTAAATGTAAATGGTACTAACGTTTTTAAGTTCCACATCAATTATCCGTTGATTCCAAAAATACATAAAAAAAAAAAAAAAAAAACACTGGTTCCAACTTTTAAATTTCCTTTGTCCTGTGATACTATATGTAAATGAATATTTAAGTGTTGAACCGCTGGTCGGACAAACCAAGCAATTTGAATATCTCAACGTAGGGTTGAATGATACATTGACCAAACAATTAATCTAAAAAATGATTGACAGACAAATTGTAAATGAAAGCAATTGTTAGTTTCAGCCCTCCTCCACCGTGTGAGTTTTGCCTGAATCAGGCAACAGACGGCATTGTGCTTAACAGGCCAGAAGTGACAACTTCAGTACAATAAATAGTACTGACATCATAAGAAAGGCCAGAGAGGTCAGCATACAGAGCAGGAATGCTCCTTACGAGGGCGACTGATTAAGAGGATTGAAATGCAAAGGTGTGGCCGTGACAAGCCGTTTGTCATGGTCGACTAAGAGCCAAGTTGTGTAGTGCATTCTGAAAGTCAGCAAAGTTGGTACGAATGAAAACACTGACGATTCAGTCAGTACAGCCTTTTATTTTAATATGTGTACGGTCATACTGTAAGAGCGATAAACCAATACATATTCTCTAGCACTGTGTGTCAAAAGTCCATCTTGAACATGAATGCTAAAGTTAAGCTAACAGGTGTGTCAAAGTCTGTGACAATTAGGTGTAGAAAGTCGTGAAAGCCATGTATCTCTACCATGAAGAGGACTGTGTGGGTGAGGGAGTGGTCAGTGATTAAGCATTAAAGCACAGAGTTCAGTCTCAAACAGTGGGGCTTTTGAAGAAACTGCCTGTAGCTACAAGTCACATTGCTGAGTCACCGCCTCTCTGTAACTCGATTTGGTCTTCTGACTTCTGCTTAATGCACTCAAAAACAGGAAAATGCAGTCTCAGGAGAAGAAAACGGCTGTCTACCAGCAATGTGTCAATGTAAAAAGAGACAAAGAAAGGGCAATATAATGGGGCAGGAAAGACGGAAAAGGAACCAAACTGCAAAGTAGCACAGGCAGGCTCTGTATGTTTGCTTAGGGCGTAAAAGACATGTATGAGATAGCCGACTTTTAGAGTAATAATTAACCAGCAAACAACCGTAATCATTGTGCATCAATAAAATAAGAATGGTACCTTGCTATGACTGCAAGGAACCTGAAAAGAAATATCCAAGTGTCTCCAAAATATTTGCTGAGGTTTACAAATGCCTACTACCCAGCACATGACAGCCAGTGATGCTCAGACATCATGATGTCTAATTCTTCTGTCCACAAACACCATTGGTAAAGCCGATAAGTCATATTCTGTATATTTTTAGTTGTAGCAGCAAGTTAACTCTAGCCTTATCTAATCTTAATCAGGAGTACTTTTCTTAACAGAAGTCAAGGTTCAAGTGATTCAATATAAGTGTAGCCACAATACAAGTCTTGAATTCCTTTACATAAAGTAACAGTGAAGATACAGGCCTCATAGGAGACACTTTCACGAGCAAACAGGCCTAATGGGTTTATATCCAAACTCTGAAATTAAAACACTGCAACGGTAAAGTGTGCAGTGGCAGATTTAGGTGATTATCAGGATGTCAATGGCGCATATAATATTATGTGTAAGAGATTTTTTTTTATTTTCGCATTGCAGTAATGTACAAAAACTGAATGATATTAATCACTTTGAATTATATAGGAGTTTAATGGCGTGACGTGCTGTACAAATAAGATGCGCAACTAAAAAGAAGACTCGCATTACCGACTATGAAAACCCAGAGACCGCGGGCCCAAACTAGTCTTATATAATGTTGACAATAACGTAAAATATTTGCTACATCCCAACTTAATACATGGTAAAATGTTTACATGGGTAAATGTCAGGAAAATTTAGCTCATTCCAGGAGTTATAGAGAAAAAAAAAAAAAAAGAAAGAAATTGTCCATGCACCAATTTCAGGGTGGGGCCATGAATGCAGCACACGTGCACGTCTGTGCGCTAACGTGCTATATAAAGGCAAAAAGGACTGTTCCGTTGTCGATTACGTTAACACTTTTAGTGTCACGGCGCAACTCGGCCATAAACTTATAAAATAGTCGATACATAAGATAACGTCACAGTGGTCAAATGGTGGCTTCATGTGGATAACGTAGACAACCAGCCGGTATCTAAAGATACCGTTAAGACAAAGAACAAGGAAATCACAGCTAGCTTTAGCCACTACGGGTGCCATTTCCTGCCTATTGCTAACGTAGCTTGGCGTCAGCCAACAATAACGGTAGCCTGCCGTTAGCGCTGCGCACCTGCCAGCGCTTAGGCAGAAGCGTCAACGAGCAAGAGGTGAAACGGCACAAACACGATGCGGTAAAAGTAACCAGTAACGTCATGACAACGGTGTGCATGGTAACACAATAAGAACCGTGTGGGGTTTTTTTTTCAGCGAAACTCAAGCTGAACGAAATGGCGCCAGTTGTTTTAGTACCACAGCCGTTTTTTTCGGGTTCATTATCACAACCTCGTAAAACACGTTAATACCGCACGGAAAAGTCATTGGCGTGTGATTAATTCAATATTTGATTTGATTTATTTGTATAAAACAATGTAAATACATGTATAAATATAAAAATACAAATAATACAAATAAATACATTAAAAAATACAGGGTGACACAAAAAAGCGAAAAACACTTGTTTCCATTGTGGCCCACAGGATATAAAACGCGGATGGCCGCGCTGTATGAACGCTTTGTTAGCCTATCGGTTAGTACAGCAGTGCTGTTCGCTGCCGTTAGCCACAGCGCGAGCAGCGGCTCGTGCGATACGGAAGCGGCTAACGTTAGCTACGTTTAACGTTAAAAGCAATACCATAACCTATGAAATAAAACACAAATCGATCGGCAAAAACTCGCCAGATCTTAAGATGAAGTCGACGTTAGTCAGCAGGAGGGGAAAACCGTGATAAAGACGATGTTAGACGTACCATGGCTGTAGCTCTGGATTAGTCAGCGTCTGGGTAGGAATTGAATCAACTGTGATGATGAATGGTCAGTCTAGCTCACACAATGTGAACGCGGATATAAGCGCGCGCCCCTGACGACTCCGGCCAGGTGCACGAGCGGGAGCGCTTGTCTGCTATACCTATAATTGTCCGGCGGCTGTATTTGTTTTTGGATATGCTATTGATTTAAGTATTCTGTCACGTGCGATTACACAAAGAGGGCCGCAGATATAATATAACTATTAATAAGCTTCAGCTCAATATATTATACACACAAATTAAATAGACAATGAAAAACAATAATCTTCCCAGTGACATTTTAACATATTGACTGATGTTATCAAACATAACACTAATTGGCAACCATTTGAGGGAAGCAATATTATACCGCTTACCACTAGTATTTTTCCGCATTTTATTCTTTTATTTTCCCTGCAATTATATTAATACTTTGTATTTCCTTTAGTGTCGCGGCCAGCACTGATGAACAAATCAAACATACCAAATAGGTGGCGAAGAGCGTTATGCGAATCTGTGTTTGTCTGGTATATGAATACACCCACAACTCCCTGATAATATCTAATGTAAATTATGAAATCACATTATGGTGCTCAATAAATAAATGAAAAATACAACAAGCTTACGCAACTATAGCACTAACATTTTTATTTTTATTTAATTGTAACCTTTTTCTAATTCATTAAAGACAACCTACGTATATGAAACCATCATTGTGACCGCAACAATACATTTTCAGTGTTCAAGGAGGTGAATACGTGCTACTCATTAATTCTCCAATGGCGAGGAGAGATGAATAAGTAAAACTATTGTGCTGCTGCTGTTTTAACCGAAATTGAGCAGCCATCCAGGCGCAAAGCAGTGTTCTGGGTGGGAGGAATTTCTCCGCCACCCACTCCTTCTCTCTCTCTCTCTCTCTCTCCCTCTCTCTCTCTTTCTCTCGCTCTCGTCCTTTCTCCCCTCCCCTCCGTGCGGGTTTTTGTTAGACTCACTTCCAAATATGGAAGTGAACGGTGGAGCGGCAGCGATCAGTGCACGCGCCTCGCTCACAGCACGAGAAGGGTCGGGCCACGACGCCGATCACCATATAAGGAAACAAGGGACACAAAATTCGCTGTAGCAGATTTTCTGTACAGAGAAAGACACACAGAGAGGGTCAGTGTGAAGGATGAGAAGAAGCGGAAGATGAGGCGCAGTAGTGACACTGAATACACACATTTCTCCGGAGAATAAAATTATGTAAACGCTATAATATGAGGTCAGTTACGACTGAGGCAGGGCTGTTGTTTTGTTGTGGGGCTTGTAGGTTATGGCTTAACGATGCTGTGGTTGTAAACACAAAGCCTGTAAAATATGACCCACATTCATTATGTTGCCAAACAAGCATCACTAGCTCAATAAAAGAAACACACACTCATATGTTGTCAATAGTGTCAGTAGCTTCTACATTCATTAAATAGTTTTCCCACCATAGAACAAGGAATATAACATGTTCTATCTTATTTTGTTCAGATACAATAGTCTCACAAATCCTACTGTACATATAATATATAAGTGCTAATACTTAGATTCAACTAGCTATCATTACAGGGTACAAGTACTGAGACAAAGAAATGCAGTTTCACATCTAACCAGAAGCAGTGGAGTATAATATAGAATAAAAAGTATATTTAGAATAAACAGCAATTAGTAGCCTTTATATGAATGTGCTAAGATATATACAGTATGCGCTGCAGCTACAGCAGTAGGTTCATTGCCTTTATTAAAGTACTGAACATAGCTCAATTTACTCAAACTGTAGTTTATTGTATAAATTGTACACTGTAAAACAGCACAGCCCTGTTTAGTTATGTCCACTTACTTCTTCTCTTTAACTCAAAGAGCTCTGACACATTTTACATTTCGAACTCAGCTGTTCAAGTTCTTGAAAGGTAAACTTACAGTAATTCATTGTGTTGACTTTTTGAGATTTTGAAGTTTTGATTGAACTTGTGATTTTAAGTTATCAGTAAAAAAAAAAAAAAAGAGACAGAAGGCGGGAGTGGGGAATGAAAAAAAACATTTGCTGCAATGTTTGAGTTTTAGGGAAACTTTCTTTTTTAAACCATGGCCAGGTTGAAGCTTTTACATAATCTACTGGTTAAACACTGCAGATAAGTCACATACTTAAATTCCAATAAAAATATCGGCATTTTGTGGTAAACAAGAAAGGACTATTGCCACCGGCGGAGGGGCACTATATACCTGACAACGGCCAATGACTCGAGGCGGAGGAAGAGTACGTTACTTTCTGCCTGCAACAAGAAGAGCGGACAGAACAGATCGCAGTGAGGATTTTTTTCGCTGGGCTTCAGCACACAGAGGTGAGTTTAAATTATGACTTTGAGTATTTTTCCTAGTGATGGCGAGATGAAGCCTCATGAGGCCTCGTAACACTTTAGCCAATTGGTTCGAGAAAGGGTTCATTACTCGATGCTTCATGTGCACACGATACCACCTACTGGCCAAGTGTATAATCACAGGCAGCTGTATCTGAACCACATAATGTGATGCATTGAATTGTTGTGTCTGTTATGGCTGTTGGGAATGACTGAATTACAAAAATGTATGACCAAATCATTTCTGTACATAAATTATGACATATGTGCATAATAAAATATTTTTTTAATGTGTTCTGTGTGTGTACATTTTCCCAAAATGGTAGTATCATATGATATGGCAGGTTGTGTAATAATGTTATTATGCCACTTTAGGAAAATGGCATGGGCTTAAGCAGGCAGAGGACAGTGAAAGTGCTTGTGGAACTAGGAAGAGGGGACTGAATATGCTTGTGGAACTTGGACAGTGATGTACAGGACACGGGACATTTTATTCATTTTTATTCAGAAATAACAGTTTCTCAATTTCATGCATGCACCCATACATACCTGCCTTGTATGGATAACATAATTAGGATCCAGTTTGGACACAAATGCCCTGAATCCAACATCATCCACAAGACTGAAGGGCTGTGTGTCCGTCACTATCATGGAGACGAGGGCTTCATCCAGCTCTTGTGTTCTGGTGGCTGGTTAAAAGAGAATAAATACAGTGTCTGTTACCTGTCTTAATTTGCACAATACACAAAAGTGAACAGGGACAAATTGTGATGGTGCATTTGTAATATTGTAATCACTTACAATGGCTGGCTGAAGCTCCAGTTTCCTCCTTATTCTCATGCAAGGCACGGTGATGCCTTAGCATGGATGAGGTGTTGTTATTGTACCCCAGCTCCTTGGAGCACAATAAACACCTCACCTTTGAATAAAAGAAGAAACTGTGAAAAATACAGTTCTTGATAAGCAAACCTAATGTCTCTGAAATAGAGTTAGCTTTAGCTTACCTTATTAGGAGTTATCAAATCAAAGTGTTCCCACACAGGGGAAACCCTCCTCTTCCTAGCTGGCTCCATCACCTATCCTTCTCTCCTCACTCTCCAAACTCTCCAAACTATCTCTCTCTAAACTCTCCAAACTATATAAACGCTATCCAAACTATCTCTCTCTCTCCAAACTATATAAACGCTATCCAAACTATCTCTCTCTCTCCAAACTATATAAACGCTATCCAAACTATCTCTCTCTCTCCAAACTATCCAAACTCTCAACTGACCGCAACTCTCCACCAACAACCCACATTTTGAATGGAGCCTGAGTGGTTTATATAGCTGTCGAACCTCCCGGCAAACTCTGAACCACTTCCCGAAGCAGTCACGTGGTACCGCCGGGCAGCGAGGCTTCGGACGTCATCATTTTTGGCTCCTCCCCTACATGAAGCAAGCCTCGATACGCGCTTCAAGGAAACGCCCCCTCCATTACTCGACACACGCTTCGAAGCGTCGGCACATCTCGTAACATCACTAATTTTTCCTAATTAATATCATGTGTAACGTTAGTAATGTAACACAGTTGTGTAGGTCGGGCTTTTTAAAGGCTAAATGTGTGGTCTTGATGTTTAGCTAGTTTAACAGTTTCCCCGGTCTGTTTTGCCCGCGAACTTTTAAAATAATAAATGGTGGACCTATTTAATCTGTAGTGCTTTTAATAAAACGTATTTAATGTAGAAGTATAAACTATTGGTTAATTCTTAATGTGACCGCAATATTATTTTTTATTCATTATTATATGTGCCACTGAAGTTTTTCGCTGAACACCTCCACCCCCCCAAGTGAAAAACGAGCTAGCTAGCTAGCTAGCTAGCTAACATTAGTCAGCAAGTTTGCTAGCCTCCACTAACGTTACTGTCTTAAAGTAGCTCATGCCTGCTGGATTCACATTGAATGGCTGAGTCGCTGCCTATGCTTTGCTCCTCGTTATATTATATTTTAATGCCAGTAACGTTACTTAACGTTATATTAATGCGGAGCATGCCGCTCATTAGGAACGCAACTGCATTCAGAGCAAAGACTGGAAAGCGGACATTTTGACCGACCCTCCCTCTCTCGCTCTCTCTCTCTGCTGTGTGTGTGTGCGCACGTGCATATTTGTACGAGAGTATGCTGAACTCTGCGGACAGCAGAGTAGAAACTGCACAGAGATGAAGAGACGGACTTTTAGTTATAGTTTACTCCTGTCGTAGAGTAAAAACATTAATTTAAAATGACAACAAATCCTCCAGTAGAGACGATATGAATTATTCAGACACGTGTATTTGACCCCTCCCCTCTGCAGTCAACTCGCTTCATCACTGGTATGTTTACACAGACAAACGGAGCTGGCAAATGGTTGAATTAACTACGTCAATTGTAGGTTAAACGCAAATAGTTGAGCCTTGTTCAGTGACGGGTCGCCAAACAGTTGACATTTTGTTACAACCAGCCCCTCCTATTACCAGCAGTGTGTCTCCACATCAGCAGACATGATCAGTGAGGCCATAGTGCTGTTAGCCAGTTTAATGTTAACTGTTGAATAGTACAACTTTATGTAGTTTGTTTTTGTAATGTTTAGACTTGACATGCATAATGAGATGTATTATGCAGGTTAGGGCCTGGCACAAAATATTCTACAAACAAGTTAATACTAACAATTAAACAATAAATTAAATATGTATTAGTCTAGTAATCTTTGACAGGTTGGAGAGTTTCAGAGACTTCCTTTACCCATTTCTGAGACTTGCGCTGTTGAATTGGATTATATTGAGAGGCGGTTCTCGTACTCTCTACAAGTAAATGTAATACATTTCAACATCACAATCTATTGTCTCACTTATAACAAAACAAAGCTAAAACTGAATATTTTAACCATCATCAAGTTTGAAACTCTTGCAGGGCTATTATTATACTACACACAATTTAGCTAACTCAATAAACTGAATAAGTGTATATGAAAATTAGATGTATGAATCGGTTTATCCGTTTTTGTAATCTAGAGGATGTTTGCGTCAAAATCACTTGATCCCTGTTTTTGTTTTCAGTATTTTGAAATTGTAAAGATTGATCATTTAATCATAAAGGAAATAAATGTTATATTTGTGTTGAATACATATATTTGCTCTTTTCACTAAACATGCAATTCATTAAATTTTTTCTGTTTCCAGATATCAAGAATGTCCAGTTCAAGCCATTCAAGAGGTCAAAAAAGGGAGAGATCCATTTCTTGCCAGAGCCACCTGAGGGACAAACTGCCGGTAAATCTGAGAAGGATCGCGAGACCAGACCATGCTTCTAGAAGTGCAGAAGAAAGAACCAGATTCACAGCTTCTGGATGATCTGATGATTGCAACATTCTCGCAAAGAAGAAGTGAAATCATTGGTAACGAGCCACTCATCTCTGCAGTCATGGACAGATGGCCTGCATTGTTTAGTGAAAGACAGGTAATGTTTTGCCAACTGAGTATAGCACAGAAATCCTGTATTTTCATTTCAATACTGCTCTTATTTTCCCTCACTCATACATATTTCTCTGCATTTTGTCATCTGTCTGTTTCAGCTGAGTGCCGAGTTCAGTAGGATTGCCACTAAAGACCTGCTGGAGTCATTCCTGGATGGACTCGATGCCTTGGTGCCAAGTCTTCTAGAGCTGTACAAAGCAGGTGTTTCACCGAGCAGGAGATTGCGTCTGCGCGGTGTGCTGCAGTGTCTGCAAAAGGAGGTATGTACTGTGTTGAAAACAAGTTTCTTGTTATTGTGTATTAAAATTAGGATTGTAGCTTTGGTATCACATTCATCTACTCTTGCCTGTTCTTTTAGGACACAAACCAAAACAGAAGAACAGCCGCCCTGCTTGGTCTTCCATGCTATCTTTCAGAGGATTCCACCGACATAATCGGGATGTGTGACGTAAGAAACTGTATTTACACCTTTACTACACTAAATTTTTGTAACGTGACAATGGTAACATTTTTCATGTTCATTAGAGTTATTACCATACCCTTCAGCGCTCTCCCTGTCTGTATTACTATTGGTTGAGCTGGTAATGGTAGCTTTACTGCAACAGAGCTGATGATATTATAAGTCTTCAAATTATTGGGGGAAAAAAAGAAATTATAGTCGAGTAATTAGAGTGGCAGTTATGTTTTAAATTTGGAGATGTCGGTTAAGATTTTAATGTCTTTATACATCTTCAGGCCCATGGAGAAAACCTTGATGTGATCATGAAAGGAATGCAGGTTGGACTGTTGATTGGACACGAAGGCACTCTGCAAGATGCATTTCCTTTGGAAGTCTTCAATGTGGCTGTGGTAGCAGAGGAGAAGATCATCCTACATAAGCTCGCAGACATCCCCACAGGCTTTGCCATGTTAATGGTCGCACTCTACTGCCTTAACCTGTGAGTTCCTTCACCTGTGAGTTCCTTCAGAGGGTCATTATGAACATTAAACCGGACCAATGCTCAGCAAGAGTCCATGGGCTCAGAAACAAACTGCTCAGATATCGCAAGTAAACAAAATGAAGGCACATCTGAAGTCCCTGCTTGGAGGAGGCTGTTATTCTAAATGAATCATTACAGACTATATTATCCTACTTTTGCGCTCAGGTTTTACAATCTTGTGGCATTTGAAAGACCTATTATACAAGACTAGATGCTTGCATTCCACGTCTCCAATTGAATGTTTCTGAAAGAATCCACCTCTCATGTCGGGCATAGTTTCAAATAACCAGGATCCTTTAGTTAATCCAATGCCGCGTTCATTCTGAGAACATCTTAAGGATTTTTGACAAGTGCGCCAGTCAACTGAAAAATTGTCACATTTTCTATACGTTTGTACTGATTACTTCTTCTTATTCTGTATAAAAAAATCCTGCTTGTTATTTCAAAGTTCAAAGTTCAAAGTTCACTTTATTGTCAAAGTTTCCACATGTGTTATGCATACAGAAAATTCGAAATGCCGTTTCTTGCAGTCCCACAGTGTAATATAGACATGAACATATAACATATAATAGAATAAAATAGGGAAAAAAAAGTTAAGAACATAAGGGCCTAGATAAAGGATTAACAAGTAGCAGCAGAGAATAAAAAGTGACTGGTGCTGGATGAGGGAAGGGTGTGTGAGGGGGGTTTATGTTCGTAGCAGCAGAGAATAAAATTAAAATAAATAAATAAAAAAAGTGACTGGTGCTGGATGAGGGAAGGGGTGTGAGGGGGAGTAGATGTCCTGGTATGTTCCATTTGAGGCAGTGGGGAAAGGTGGGTGAGGGGGAGGGTAGAGAGGTCAGGGGAGAGATGGCAGAGATGGCAGGGGGGAGAGAGGGGGAGCGAGAGGAGAGAGGGAGGGAGAGAGTTCAGCATCCTGACCGCCTGGTGGAAGAAGCTGTTCCTCAGCCGGGTAGAGCTCGAACGGAGACTGCGGAACCTTCTCCCTGAAGGCAGGAGGCTGAAGAGGCTGTTGGAGGGGTGGGTGGGGTCACCCGCAATGCCGAGTGCTTTGCGGGTGAGGCGGGTGTTGTAAATGTCCTGTAGTGTAGGGAGTGAGACTCCGATGATCCTCTGGGCAGAGTTCACAATGCGCTGCAGGCTCTTGCGGTTGGAGGCGGTGCAGCTTCCGAACCACAGCGTGATACAGCTGCTGAGGATGCTCTCAGTGGCGCCTCGGTAGAATGAGAGCATGATGGGGGGGGGGGGGGGGGGGGGCTCCTGCTCGCTTGAGCTTCCTGATGAAGTACAGGCGTTGCTGGGCCTTCTTTGCCAGTGCAGTGGTGTTGCTGTTCCAGGTGAGGTCATCTGTGATTGTCACACCCAGGAATTTGGTGCTGCTCACCTGCTCCACAGCAGCACCATTGATGGTCAGAGGGAGGGGGGGTTGGGAGTGGGTTCTCCTGAAGTCAACAACAATCTCCTTTGTTTTCCCCACATTGAGGAAGAGATTGTTATTTTGGCACCAACGGACCAGCTGGTTCACTTCCTTCCTGTAGTTAGTCTCATCGTTGTGGCTGATGAGACCTACCACGGTAGTGTCGTCAGCGAACTTCACGATGTGGTTGGAGCTGTAGTTGGGTTTACAGTCATGGGTCAGCAGGGTGAAGAGAAGGGGGCTGAGCACACAACCTTGGGGGGCCCCCGTACTCAGTGTTAGTGTGTTCGAAGTGTTGTTGTTGACCTGAACAGCTTGTGGTCTCTCTGTGAGGAAGTCCAACAACCAGTTGCAGAGAGAGGGGCTGAGGCCCAGGTCTGTAAGTTTATGAATATGAATATATATATATATATATATATATTCATATTTATATATATATATATATATATATAAAAATAATTTTAACGGTCGCAGAACTCTTTTCCGCCCATCTTCTTGGTCTTGGAGAAGTTATGAAGAGCCTCTCGGAAGTAAAAGTGATGCTTTTCCTCCAGAGAGTCCGGAGCCACATAGGGCAAGTCTCCCCCGCACACCTGAGAGTGGAAAGAAGGAACGTTTGTAGTCAGGATTATATGAAAACACCAGTGAAGAAGTGCAGTTGATGCATCGTTTCGGTGAAACACACCCTCTCCATGTTCTTGCTGTACTGATCTTTGGCTGTAGCCACAGCTGCCAGATTATTGGCCTCTGCTGTAGCCTGGCGAAACAAAAGTGGCACATGTTAATGGTATTGTAGTAAAAAACTAAACAAAATGTTGCTGTTAAAACGCATATACGTTAATCCTGTACATACCATGAGCATAGTCTTTGGCTGTGGCAAATCTTCTCCCTGGTAGATCTTGATGTAAGCCTGGTAGGACAGAAATTACAATATTAGACTTCAAAAAATCTGGTTCCGCAGGAAACCTCAGATGGAGAAGATGTTACCTTGAAGAACTCGAGCAGGCCCCTGCAAGTGACTTTGTTTCCATTTATTTCCTTCTCACACCTTTGAGTATTCCAATCATTACTTATCTTTGGAGAGGGAAAATGCCCAGAATACAAGTTCATTCATATATATATATATATATATATATATATATATATATATATATATATATAAATAATTTTGCCAGAAGAGTCTAGTATACAGTATCAAAATCTATAAAGTGTAACACATTCCACCAAGGAATAAACAGCAAAGCAATTGAAACAAATGAGATTCAACTGAACTCCCATTATATGCAACTTACAAAATCTACTGTGCTATATAGAAAGTGCGTCTCTTCTTCTCCTTTCAAAGTAGAAATGCTAGTTTATATCAAATATAAAGCAAATCCACAAACAGAATGGAATGTTTTAAGGCCGCAAAGTAAAAAAATATAGCCACAAAGTGATATGTAGAAATGTATAAGCTTTAAAGCCAGCATTTTTTTAAGGTAACAAGATATGCTGCAGAAGCTTTCTTTGATAATCACCCTGACTTCCCCAAGAACTTGTTTTATAAGTTTAACGGTAAACATCGACATGTCCATTAAGACCAATTGTAAACTTGTAAAATGATGGCAGTGTCAATTTAAGACCTGTAGTATCAATAAGAGGGATTGGCATGATTTAACTCCCTGCCTCAGTGACTCCAGTCACCTTTACATAAGCCTGGACGTAGACAGGCAGGGTAACGTGCATAATAAAGATGCTGGTGGATTGGCATCATGTTTTGTTCCTTGTGGCAATCTGGTTGAGCTGCATGTTTGTTCCAATGGGAGGCATGGTAAGGCTTTAGTGCTGAATGTGTGCTTGTGTGGTGTGCTGGTAGCATTGCGTCGAGATTACGAAGGTCCAGAGGTCCTTTATCTGGATTTCTTCTGGTCACCGGTGGCCGTGCCTCTCGACTTGTTCAACACCACGGTGCTATATAGAAAGTGCGTCTCTTCTTCTCCTTTCAAAGTAGAAATGCTAGTTTATATCAAATATAAAGCAAATCCACAAACAGAATGGAATGTTTTACAAGTTTAGTTTGTTATAAAACAGACCCCCCCCCCCCCCCAGGATACATCCGTATCACTCTGCGTCACTCTGCATCACCCTGCGTCACCCTGCGTCACTCTCTGGCAGCTTGTGTCACTCTGCGTCACCCTGCGTCACTCTCTGGCAGCTTGTGTCACCTACTGACATACATATACATATAAGCAGAGGAAGAGTGAAGATATTTTCAAACATGTATTTTTGTATTGTACATTTTATGGGTTTTAATTTAAATTGTATATATATATATATATATATATATATATATATATATACTTGTAAATGATAATAAAAGTAATAATTTGGAAAGAGTGTATTATGTTCCATTTTGTTGCAAAATCATACTTAAATAAAATGAATGAAAAACAAAAAAGTACAACGTACTTACTCTAAGGATGCATACAGAGAACAGGGGGCTCCGGTGACTCAACTAAAATCATAAAACTGATTTATGGAAGCTGATCTGTCCTAACAACAATGGGTGTTCTCCGGAAATGTCTCAGGAAATGTGGCTCCACCCCCTCAGCGCCGCAGCTTCTTGACGGTTGCCGAACTATGCTCGCCTGCCACAGCTGAATCTTTCCGCTGAACTGACACAGACTGCCGCTGAGTGACGCTGACTGACGCTGAGTGACACAGACTGACCTGAGTGACGCAGAGGTGCCAGTGCCACAAGAAGGATCTCGGCCCTGCACAGATTTTGTGTCCATTATGCTACTGTTAAATAAATGTCAGCAGGACTGTATGTGTTAATATGTGAGCTACTGTAAGAGTAAAGGGTGTGTTTGTTCTGAGTTATAGTATTTTGGAATCTGTGTTAATGTGGAATATATTTGAAATCATTTGGATTTGGGCACACCCTGTTTATGTAAATTGCAAAATGTTTTGCTCTGCAATTGTGTGTGAGAATAAAACTATCTCTGGCCTGAGCATGACGCCAATGTTGGTCCTCTCTCTATCGATCCACAGTTGTATCTATTGGTTACACGCTGCTTCCTAGCCTGTGTAACCGTTCTGCCGGTCCAGACGTCCTCTAGGTCTGGTGCCAGTAACATTTACACTATCTGGTTAGATGCTAAATCGAATCTAATGTAATCTAATCTCAACCAAACATTCAAATGCAATCTGAAACAGAAAATTTTGTGGCGATTGAAATACATGAAAGGAAAAGTGAACAAAAGCTTGACATAAGTGAGTAAAATGATCACTGCTTTGCCACACAGCAAGTGTTTGTAATGGTGATCCTGCTGCTGAGTCAGTGTGGTAAGAGATTTCAAAACATCCTACTCCCTCTTTTTGTTTTTTTTGTACAACCTTTATGGCAGAGTTTCTCTGATGCCACTTTTTAAACAAAAGAATGGATTGAAAAGGCGCATCAACAGTTTCAAGCTTTATTTATTCTTTAGAAAACAGCATTGCTCAAGTCAAGGCCACAATACTCCTGCAAGAGATTACTACATTAGCTTTTACTACAATATTGCATGCATTTACCTTTGGAACGAGCAGTGTGCAAAAAGCACCAAAGAGGGGGAGTGCAAAAGAAAGTGCTTGTTTCCTCTTGTGCAGAGGGACAGACATGGAATGTGCAAAATGATGGTCAGAAATCATGGCTTCATAAAGTCTCCCATCATCCATATTTGCACATCTCTTTTTTGACCTTGTATTCTTATGATTCATATCTACAGCTTCATGGAATCACTGTGAGATTAATGCACTGTTTATTAGCGTTTTGTGTGTCCATTCTGTATTTGAACACAGGAAATATGTGGTTAGTTGTTGAAGTACACAAAGCTGAATCATTACAGACTATATTATCCTACTTTTGCGCTCAGGTTTTACAATCTTGTGGCATTTGAAAGACCTATTATACAAGACTAGATGCTTGCATTCCACGTCTCCAATTGAATGTTTCTGAAAGAATCCACCTCTCATGTCGGGCATAGTTTCAAATAACCAGGATCCTTTAGTTAATCCAATGCCGCGTTCATTCTGAGAACATCTTAAGGATTTTTGACAAGTGCGCCAGTCAACTGAAAAATTGTCACATTTTCTATACGTTTGTACTGATTACTTCTTCTTATTCTGTATAAAAAAAATCCTGCTTGTTATTTGTTCCATGTTTGGTGAACACTTGCTATGTTTGATTGGAAAAGTGTTTTTTCACTGAGTTCATTGTAGCCACGGAGTACACGGTCAAAGTTTAAATCAAATATTAAAAGCTAACTCTTTGGCTGACTGGTCGCTTGTTTTATTATATTGTGCGTTCAACACCTTTGAGTATTCCAATCATTACTTATCTTTGGAGAGGGAAAATGCCCAGAATACAAGTTTATTTATATATATATATATATATATATATATATATATAAAAATAATTTTGCCAGAAGAGTCTAGTATACAGTATCAAAATCTATAAAGTGTAACACATTCCACCAAGGAATAAACAGCAAAGCAATTGAAACAAATGAGATTCAACTGAACTCCCATTATATGCAACTTACAAAATCTACTGTGCTATATAGAAAGTGCGTCTCTTCTTCTCCTTTCAAAGTAGAAATGCTAGTTTATATCAAATATAAAGCAAATCCACAAACAGAATGGAATGTTTTAAGGCCGCAAAGTAAAAAAATATAGCCACAAAGTGATATGTAGAAATGTATAAGCTTTAAAGCCAGCATTTTTTTAAGGTAACAAGATATGCTGCAGAAGCTTTCTTTGATAATCACCCTGACTTCCCCAAGAACTTGTTTTATAAGTTTAACGGTAAACATCGACATGTCCATTAAGACCAATTGTAAACTTGTAAAATTATGGCAGTGTCAATTTAAGACCTGTAGTATCAATAAGAGGGATTGGCATGATTTAACTCCCTGCCTCAGTGACTCCAGTCACCTTTACATAAGCCTGGACGTAGACAGGCAGGGTAACGTGCATAATAAAGATGCTGGTGGATTGGCATCATGTTTTGTTCCTTGTGGCAATCTGGTTGAGCTGCATGTTTGTTCCAATGGGAGGCATGGTAAGGCTTTAGTGCTGAATGTGTGCTTGTGTGGTGTGCTGGTAGCATTGCGTCGCGATTACGAAGGTCCAGAGGTCCTTTATCTGGATTTCTTCTGGTCACCGGTGGCCGTGCCTCTCGACTTGTTCAACACCACGGTGGCCTGGAAACAGAGGAGAAACAAAAAGGGACCATTAATGTGACGGCTGACTGCGTCAAGTGCTTCTCGCAACGGACGTTGCCTTCCGTTCTTTTGGTGATGTGGTTAATTCACTGACGTCTCTCGGCCTCATCTGTCAGGAAGAGCGGCTCCGACAAAAAAAACAAAAACACTTCTTGTTTCGTGTAAGTAAAAAGGCGTGAACTTGAGAATCAACTCTAGACGGACTCTCTCAACATTGTTCGTTTCATTTTCTACCTGAACTCCGTTGATGTTGGATCCGGTTTAACGACTAAATAAAAACAGTTGCAGAAGTTAAAGTCATAGAGAAACGTATTTCAATGTGCAACAGAATATGTGGGTGGGGTTTAAATCAAACATAAGATTTAATATGTCAACGTGGGCGTGGCTTAGCAAAACCAGCAGCTCGATGTGGCGCACAGGCCTCCCCCACATTCAATCAAGAGGACGGTTAAATAAACAAATCACACTTCAACCACATTCTGATTTCACCAGCTTTTATCCAAACATACAAGTCCTGCAATGCTTCTATTAAACTGTGTTTAAGAACCCACAAATAATTATCATCCAACCCTGCAGATACAGGACAGTTCTTGTGCCTCTATTAGCTCATTGTTGTTTATACACATTTACTGTGTACTGTACGGTTCAGTCTCACCACTCTTCTGAACCCTTTACCAAGTAAACACGCTCTGGTAAACCCACAGTATACAAATGTCTCTTACCCGTAGATTGCTGCATACCTTTTTGTACTTTCCAAAATCAATTGCTCCCTCTAGTGACGTTTATGGGTACATGCAGTGCCAACAAAAAAAAGAGTATAATGACATAACTGAAATCTGTGAAAGACTTGTAGACGGACACCAGCCCCATTATTCTCACCTGCTCCAGGACGACACCTGCGGCCTGGTCGATGGCTCCTCCTACAGTCCGGTACCGACCAGAGTAGCGGATGAAGGCCCACGTCAGCATGGACATCATGACCACACCCAGAGTACAGTCACACACCAAGGCGAAGGTAGACAGGCCAACGAAGAACAACACACCCGACAGCACGTAGAGAAGGCACACCAGGACAAACAGCACTGCAGGTGTCCGGAAGGCGCTGAAGAGGTTTTTTGCCTTTTACAGCAAAGAGAAGAAACCGATGATTAAGAAATAATATCACTGCCTTAAACGGCAATCAATCCAATAATAATACACCAAAAATAATCAGTTTAAGTGGTCAAACTGTTGTGTTTTGATTGATAAACCTATAAGATGTTTCTTTCAATGTCAAATAAAGGTTCTCGTGTTTATGGAGTAGTCTCTTACCGCATTGTGCTTGCCGAGTGACTGCCACATTTCCTCCAGCTCTTGTTCCAGCTCTGCTTGGTAACGGTCGCAGAACTCTTTTCCGCCCATCTTCTTGGTCTTGGAGAAGTTATGAAGAGCCTCTCGGAAGTAAAAGTGATGCTTTTCCTCCAGAGAGTCCGGAGCCACATAGGGCAAGTCTCCCCCGCACACCTGAGAGTGGAAAGAAGGAACGTTTGTAGTCAGGATTATATGAAAACACCAGTGAAGAAGTGCAGTTGATGCATCGTTTCGGTGAAACACACCCTCTCCATGTTCTTGCTGTACTGATCTTTGGCTGTAGCCACAGCTGCCAGATTATTGGCCTCTGCTGTAGCCTGGCGAAACAAAAGTGGCACATGTTAATGGTATTGTAGTAAAAAACTAAACAAAATGTTGCTGTTAAAACGCATATACGTTAATCCTGTACATACCATGAGCATAGTCTTTGGCTGTGGCAAATCTTCTCCCTGGTAGATCTTGATGTAAGCCTGGTAGGACAGAAATTACAATATTAGACTTCAAAAAATCTGGTTCCGCAGGAAACCTCAGATGGAGAAGATGTTACCTTGAAGAACTCGAGCAGGCCCCTGCAAGTGACTTTGTTTCCATTTATTTCCTTCTCACACAGACGATCGGGATGCAGCAGTTTGGGGATCAGTTTCTTCAGCTCCTCTTTGAACTCCGGGGCAACAGCTGAGGTAATAAATATATAAGAAAAGTTAAGACAGCACATGGTACATTGAGTGTTCTGCTAACCTTAAACACATTAGACTAGTGTGGAAACAGGGCTCTTACCATTAAGCTGTCCCTTAAATTCAGGGCTGGTGGCAACCTTCAACCCAGGGTGAGGTAACAAGAAGCAGGAAATGCTGCTGAAGCATGAATGGATGTGATCCCTCACTGTTTGCAGCTCCTCGTGCTGGGTCTCATTCACCTTTAGACATCAATAGGAAGGCAAAATCCCAAACTCGGTATCCAAGATCAGCAAAGTGTTTTCATTATATTCTTCCAAATCAATAAGACACAATTGGTACCTGTAACCGTTTATCCAGGAATTCATTGCCTCCTCTAAACCCGTAGGAATATTCATAGGGAAAGCTCCAGTCCCTGATGAGGAACATTAAGGACTGTAAGAGGAAAATGAAAAGGTGTTAAATTGAAGAGCAACAACCGGATAAATGTCAAACACCAGCAATGAATGAATCACATATTGTGGTTTCTCTTACCTGGAAGGGCTTCTGAAAGATCTCATCCATGGCAAGACGACCGTACTCCGTGAACAGCTATGATCATACAAAGTTATTAGTGAGACAACGCACAAATCTTGAGAGCATCGAATATTAAGAAGTGAGATTATGAAAAAGACCCGTCTGTCAGAAGCAGAAGAGCTTATGATCATAAGAAGGTATGAATGTGTGCCTAAATGGGGAATGTTGACATGTAGATTAATGCGCCTTGAGGGGTCAGAAGACTAGAAATAATTATATCTGTACGAATGCAAGTCCATTTACCAAAATACCTGCTGACACACTCAGGTTGACTCTGACTAATCTGATCTAATGCTCAAGTAAACAGACCTGTAGCTGCTGCAGATCGTCCTCTTGTATGTTCTGTGACAGATTGTAGATCTACAAAAGAGAAACTATATAAGTACACATTACACGAATAAAAAGCATTGATGAACTCACTGACAATCAGAGCTCGGTCACCTGTATTGAACTGGTCATGGTGCTGAGAGCGAAGATGGTGGCACAGTCCTTCACGGTGGATTGGTTATCAAAGGCTCCCTGAGTGTCCATCAACACCACTGCCACCTGCCACAAAACACAGCAAAAATGTGTTTTGTGAGGTCACAGCAATCTTTGACCATCAAAATCTAATCAGTTTATCCTTGAGTGTAAGTGGATGTTTGTGTCAAATTTGAAGTTCCCTCCAGGTGTTCCTGAGATATCGTGTTCACAAGAATGGACCGGACATACAGATGTTTCTTGACAAACATATGGTACATAGATGAACAAATATATTTAAAGTACCTCTGTTCCATCGCTCTTTTGGATGGGGAAAACTTCACTCCACAGCTGGATGCCTGTTGTCTCTGGTTCAGAACCGCCTCTCCAAGAAAATCCAGCCAGCTCCTCGTCATCCTCACCCAGCCAGTTTTCACCACCCTGCTGAAATAATACAAAATACACTTTCTAGACCAGCTGGGGCTTCTACATGAAACTCTGCATATGAAATGTAACATGCCTTGTCATGTAGTTTCAATAACTCTAAAGAATATAGCAGCTTTTACTCTCAGGTCATAATTATCCACGATTACCCAGTTGGCTATACATAGACTCCACTCCTTACTATGGATCATGACTACGGTCTCAAACATTCCTGTTAAGTAAACTAGTTAGTTCACATGTTACAGCAGGGATGGGCATTAGTTAAGCAATCAATGTAAGACTACATGTAATTTTCCAAGTTATCACACCGTCAACACACGAGGAGGAACTAGTCAGTATCATTGGTACTCACTATTTAACATGATAGGTGATATGGCCTCAGAGTACAGTAGACAGATATAATGTCTGGTGAGACACTGAAAGCTCCTGTTACAGAGTACGACTCACCTTTCTGTACATGTAGCGGAGCATGAAGTCAAGCAGGAAGCTCTTGCCCTTTCTGAAGGCTCCAGCCACTGACAGCACCACCACATTTTTGTCTCTGACCTCGGGGGCCAACAGAACCCGGGCCAGAGCCTCCGTGTCCAGCGCAAAGGAGTGTTCCTCCTTACACACTGTGACGATCTGAACTGGGCCTGGTTTAGTCCCCATCCTTAAGAGTTACTGGTCCCTGTGAACACCACAGACAAACGCATCGTGTTAGTGAGAAACTATTGTCGAAGAAAGTAAAAGAAATATAAATCTACAATGACAGACAGCATACAAAAGTGGCAAATAACTACAAGTGTGAATGGCAAATGTTTGACTTTTTGTTTTGTTTTTAGAGATTAATGATTTTAGCAAATTTATTAATCATAAAAAAACATATTTTCCAAGTAATTTTATGCCGGTTGATTGATTGATTTAGCACCAAGTTATCACTTTTAGTCGTCAACTGAGAATTATTAGATTCAAATTCATATAATCTCTGAATAGTTTTAGTTATTAATATTTAGCAAGCATATGCTGGTTGGGTGCTTACTTTTCTGTATCTTGAGTTGTTAGAAACACTTTTATAACTTTTTTTTAGTTTTCTTGTGTAGGTCACAAGCAACTCTCAGACATGTTTGGGAGTCTTGTTACTTGTAATGGACATTTTACAATAGAGTTATAGTCTGTCCGTGACCAAAGCAGAAATTAAAAATAAATTGCTCACAAGAAAACTAAATAACCAATAGATTAATTAATACAACTTAGTTGTAGGCCTAAAGGGCAAATTCCTTAAAAATCACTTTTCTGAGCCAGCAACCGACTTTCTTTCGAGCGTCAATAAAATATGAGATTTGGATGATAATCCCACCCAAAAGTGTTTACAAATAATACCATTTCACCAGTGCCTCCTGTAAAAAAAAATCAGATATGCACAGATTTTTTTGGCAGACACAATATTTGTCTTTGTGTCATGCTGCTTTGCCTCCAGGCAGTGGATTCACCATGCTCTCCAACACAGTGTATGTTTGAGCTGTCTCTAAGGAATTCATTGTTGTTGCTCTCTGGTGAGGACGTCCTCGCTCCCACGATGACTCAGACAGGGAGGCACATTGCTTGTCAGTTTATTTCTAGTTACAATAGCCAAAGCTCGCTTTATCCTTCACCACACTCAAAATAAGGTGTGGCACTCAGCAGCAGCATGCCGAGCATTTATCTGCAGTGACTGTGTTGCAACGTAGAAAAGAAATTCTGCAGCTCTGAGAATAAACTCTGTTTTGTAATCTGCCTGCACTTTGTTAATATGAGCGAGCACCACACGAGAGAAGCTAAACTCTACAGTTTACTGTCTCTATAATGAACGTTGAGTAATGAATAGCTACACGTTCAGGTCTTATACCAGTTTGGCTAAGCTAAACAGATCTCTAACGTTAATGAAGCTCAACAGCTAACGTTAAAGCACATAAGTATTGACTAAAGTTAATCAACTAGTTAACGGTCGTAGCCAATAGCCTGCATAAGCTAACGCGTCTCTGTTGTTTGCCGTTAAAGGGAACTAAAAACTAACGTCTCAGCGATCTTCTAAATATAAAACTATCTTGACAATAACTCTCTTCCTCTAGTTGCTTTGTGTGTGTTGTTACCTTTGATGTCTTCAAACGGCTTAAACACAATCGTGGAGGAACGACTGAAGCGTTACTTCTGGCATGCAAATAACTATGAGAACTTTTTTCCACCACGAAAACTCGCATACTTCCGGGATATTCCTGCGCAATTTCGTCTGGGAAATGTAGTTTCAAGTGTGGCTTCCTGCTTCTGCCTCAGTCCGTTGACGAACTACGCTACCCAGCGTGCCCACCCTGTCGCAAAGCTTCGGAAATGTAGTTTTTAATGTATGAAGCTAAATCATTAAACGAATACGGAACTACCGGACAGGTAATGTAAAACTGTTTGGTGTTTTGCGTGTATTCAAAACACAGTGTGGCCTTGCAACCAGTTTTTGATGAACTACATTTATACCATTATAGATATTTAGAAGTAGCTTAATAGTCTTGTGGTTCCAATATAATCACATCTCAATTATTTCTTTTGTGTAAGTAATAACAATACAGGATAAATTAAGAATTAATTCACATGAAACAAAACAAAAACGGCAGTGCAATTCAAAATATACAAACATTAAAAACAAGCAAATTTTATTCACAAGAACCGCATAACAGATTCTATTTGTTAGATTAAAAGATCTAAAGTACATGAACACAAAATACATGCAATTTACAAACAGAAATGTACTGTAAAGTCATTTAAATGGCAGTGAGTTCATTTAGCATTTTAACTCCAAATTCCAATCAAACTACGCCTGGTTGAAGATGTATATAGTTATACCAGAAAATTAACAGAACGTCAGTAACTTAACATCATGTAGCATAAAATCAACTCCAGCATACATGATTAAAATAATGACAACAGGTGGAAAGAAATTAATTAGAAACAAAATTGGAGGTACGAATTGAGAAGTGCTTTCCGACTTTTTGAGCGCAATCTACAATTGCAACTACATTATAAATTAAAGTACTTTTAAATCAGGTATTATACTCAACTACTTTTAAAAAGGCAGCATTTTCAGAACAGGTTACAGTAACAGTGTTAAGAACAATATATTCAAATTAAATTTGTTCACAAGATTTATTTTCCCTCATAAAATAACCTCTAAAAAACCTTCTTATGAAGAAAGTTTGCTCACTTATTTTTACTTTGAAAACATCTTTATCAAGAAACAGTACTTCTGCTTGAGTTGGAAGCACACCTTCCACCCTGAGAAAGAACTTAACGAGTAAAAAAACACAGATCAAAACCTAAAAACTTATTGTAGTAAAGATCATTCTTTATTAATACTTGCCCCTCCCCTTTTTCAAGTTAACACACACACAAGTTTGCTTTGTCCATGGAGTCATTGTATGGTGTTGTATGGTGGTGAATTCAGCTTTTGCATTGAAAGTGCCTGAACATATATTAAGTAATATGACCCATATTATTAATAGTCCCTTAGAAAGTTGATCTATATTATTTACCTAACTACAAAACAAGCCTTAGGGCAGTGTCAACGTCTCAGGATGAAGCAGCCAACTTGCATCAGTATCATCTCATCCATTATCACTTCAGACTTTTAAACATAAATCCCTATTTATGTTTCTTTGTTGGAGCGTTTGCTTACGATGGATTGAAGCTTTCTTTTGGTTGTGATTGTTAAATGTTGATGTAACATTAATATCCACCGCCTGCCAGGTGCAGCAGTGACCCGGCAGCCTCCTGGGCCTCGGCATCGAGCTGAAGGATCTCCACGGTCTCCAGGTCCAACTCTGTGTCACCCGGCAGCACCAGGTACTGGTACTGGTGAGACTGGTAGTAGTGTAGCTCGATGTACCCGCTGTCTGACAGGGGGTCCTTCTCCATGTCCTCACTGACCTCCCCCTGCTGGTATTCAACCGACTCCATGGTCACAAGCTCCTCGTGATCTGGGGTCAAAGGGCACGGTGGGTTGTCGGAGAACGTTGGGTTATCGTTGGTCAGGATTTGGGATGACGGTGTGGAGAGGAAGAGGGCATGAGAGAGAGGATCTGCATAAAAAGAAAAACAACCAATCAAGCAGAATATGTGTCAGAAAGTAAGACATTAATATGAATAACTTGTTTTCATGCAGGCTGGTTGAACGAGGTCGTTCTGAGGAGTCTGACTTGGTCGTCTATGGGCCCATATAGCGCCATAGGCCCGGAAATGAAACGAGGGGACATAAAGGAGACTAAGCGTGACTATTGCCAGGTTTCCAAGGTAATAGAAGGCTGTTGCCATGACAACTGAACACAAACAGGAACAATGTCGAAAAGCTGCGGAGACGGGGAAAAGTCGCAGGTAATAAAAGTGTCACAGAGAGAAGTTACTACATTGATGAATTATTGCAGCCTAAAAGAAATTCATAAAAGGGTCAAATGTGTACAAGCTCGTGTGCTGATTAAGTGTTGTGTGTCACCTCGTCACTCACCTGACATCTCAATAGAGTCGCACACTGCAGGCACCACAAATTCAGCTCCCTCCAACCTGCACACAAAATGTTAGAAAAGCACATAAAATACACCTCAGTAAGAGCCTCATTGAAATGTAATATTACTCAAAAACTCCTCATCCACCAAAGAAACCCATAGAATGTAGTACATTAACAGAAAAAACAACACAGGAATGTTGCGTAAAGTAATATTTTGTAGCGCTGACACACACTTTCAATCTTTATCAATCAATCAATTTACCTGAAAACAGTGAAAGATGCCCATTGCAATTTGCAATAGCCAGAGGAAAAGTCTTCAAATTGTGTGTTTTGTCTAAACCAATAGCCCAAAATCCTTAGATATTCCATTTAAATTATTATTTTTTGAACTATGAATTGAGAAGCTAATGCTAGCAAATGTTTGGCATTTTGTTCTTGAATTGTCAAATGATTTTCTGTTATTAACTTATCGTATCGCCACATTTAGTATTGACTTTTTGTCTAGAATCAGTCAACAGAAACTGTATGAAGTGTTTTAGTCATGAAGTGAATACAGTATACCTAACAATTAATGGAGTTAAATGTGAATCGAAAATTATGTATTAACACACAATGAAAATATGTCTTGGTCATACTTCAGACTGTGTGGTGATACTCACAGTGCAGGCTTGTTTAACAGATTGATGTTGGTGCTGTGATAACTGTGGGTCTTCCTCAGCACCTCGAGGAGCGCCGGCCGATACTCTGGACACACACACCACAGCGATCCCTTACCCACTGACTGAAAAAAACATACAAAACACTTGAAACACTCAAACTGCAAACTTAAACTCTTAAGAAATGCTGACAGTAGACAAAACAACAACCTCAACACATGTGTACTTAATTATAATGTTCCCTGCAGGGCAGTTTAGTTGCTGACTCGACTACAGAGCAGCACATCTGCATTCAGTGTGTTGCTCAAGGACATTGCAGTGATGTGGATGTTTGAACATCTGTCCTATAATTTAAGCACACACTATAACGTGGCTCTTAATGTGGTAAACGTAAGTAATGTCCCCACCTGGCTCTTGTCCCTTTGAATACGACGGAAGCTCTTGCTCAGGGACAGGTTGTGTCTGACAGAGTTCCTCCAGCCTCCAGAGGCTGTCCGGTAGAAGGGGAAATTATTCACAATCCAATCGTAGATGTCCTTCACTGGAAGCCTCCTGTCAGGCGAGTCTTCTATTGCCATGAAAATAAGACTACTGAAGGAGTACGGTGGCTTGGACGAGGCAGGAGGAAGAGGACGGGGAGGCACAGAGGACTCTAGCTGAGTCAGTGGTGTCATCTTATGAAGGGACTGCAGCGGTAGCAGGTTTCCCCTCTGATGCAGCCAGTTGAGGCAGGTCAGGTCATCCTGGTCAGATATGTTTGCCGGGCTGAGGCACTGTGTGAGTTGTCCTTCGAGGCAGTGAGAGGCTGTGCAGTGTGACAGAGGCGAGGAAGAGTGAATTGACTCTGCTGTTGCTGGAGAGAGCGAGGTCGGGGACGGGGGGAACGAAATAGGTGAAAGTGGGAGTGAAAGACGGCCCTCTGAGCAGGTCCGCTGCGGCGAGGAGGAGAAAGGTACGGACCCCTCAAAAGTGGAACGACATGGTGACGAGGGTGGCAGTGTATGAGAGATGTTCTCCATCTCGCTCCCAGGTGGAAACTTCCAGGGTCATTCAGCACACTGCTGGAAGAAATGACAGAAATCAATCAAAGCTACTGCTGGGAGGAATTATTCATGTAAATCAGGGTTAAAAGTTGACTAACTGTTGCACATGTTCATATAGAATCTATCTGTAGTGTATTGATATCCATCCCTTACTGTTAATTATATTACTCTATTACTCTGCACTTTACTTGTACTTCTCGTACCTGTAATCTGTGCAATTACAATAAAGTTGAATCTAATCAAATTCAAATCTAAAAGTAGCAGAGAGCCACTTTGCACTATGGACGGAAGTCAAGTCGTGTCAGTTTTATCTATAGAGCCTTTCGCCAAAAATCACAACGAACATTACAATCTGCTCAGCATACAACATGTATTTTGAGTGCACAGAAATAACAATAGGGAAATTGTATTTGCATTGTTTTTTCCCCTTTGTAAGGGCATAGTAAACACAACTCTAAAACAAAAACAATTCAAACATGAGGCTGGGCTACGTACTTCCAGGTCCATCCCAACTTCAGGTTTACTGACTTGCTGACGAAACGAGCTGATGGAAAATGCAATATATTAGTTAAATGTTAGCTTTCTGTTCCCCTCTGGTGAGCATCCCCTTAAATGAACAAAGTCCAATAAGTGAACACTTGTACACGCTCAGACTAGCTTACCATCTCACGTTTTACTAAACACTAACCCAGCGGGCAGGTGCAGGTCTATTAGAAAGTCTTTGTTGATCGTACATCCCGAAGGCAGCTGAAATCGAGGAAAATCCAATTCCTAACGCCCTGAAAGTCTCTTTTATGTGAAGCCACATGGCTCTGCAAAGCAGTCCAGGAGGCAAATGGCGGAAGAATATAAAGTTTCATTTAGTCTAGAAAGGCGCCTTTTCCTCTCACAGGTGGTTGTTACCTTGTGCTTCAAAAATGTCTGACATTAACTAGTTACTCACCAAATAACCAAATCGATGATCCAGGCAGAACGCGGAGCTCCATAAATGTTCAAAACACGTCGTTGCAGAGTTAAAGGTGAAGTTCTGTAGTTCAGAAGTGGACTCGGACTCCTATCCTCCGTGTTCTGTTGCCGTCCGAGGTCTCCATGGGAACGAAAAGGACGCTTTGCAGTGTGCGCGTGCACATGCGCGCTCCCGCACAAATTATACAGTGTCACACCAACCAATAGACGGGTGTGTACACTGCATAAGTTCTGGGTTTCTTTTCAAATTTGGAAAGTTCAACCTCAGCTCCTATAATAAGTCAAGATTAAACGATGTAGCCAAAAGACACCCAGACCCTTCATGACAATTACAGCAGAAAAGCATGCATCCTATTATATCAGACTTTCAATCTAAAGCCCTGGCTTCAAGTTGTAGTTTATTGCCATTTCCACCAGATTGAGCCATTTTCTCACGGTTGCCCTCTGGGGCTATTGTGTTGTTTTCCTGGTTTCCACTAGGGGCATTGCTGCTGCATTATGTGTTTTTGCTAATCATTCAACTCATCATCTGGTTATTCAATTATTTTCTATTTTAACAACGGTGGATGAAGTAAACAAACTTGGGTTAAAATTCTGAAGAAGATTGTGTATTTGGTAGCAATGATCAGGACTGGCTAGGATAGTTTCTAACGTGGACAGAGCAACATTTTTAAGTGATGCACAAGAAGGACATGGTACCAAAACTGCCAGTAGTGAAAGCAGTATTCTGTCCTTTTACGAAAGTAAAAGTAGCGTGACCACAGTGTAAAAATACTGTTGTAAGTAAAAGTCTTGCCTCCAACAATGTAAACGAGAATCAGCATAGAGTATTTAAGTATCAAAAGCATCATATAATGCAGCGTAATGACTACTTTTTCTATTTAAATAAATCAATAAAGGTCTCACAAACGGTTAAAATTGAATACACAAAGCTAAATATATTTATTTTTTTTCTACAAAAAATCCAAACATTGTCATGCTTTGTCAAATGTAGATAAATACGACCCAAGACTCACAAGAGAAAGGGGGATAACGCAGCAACACACCCACCATACCGGAAAATGGTACTCGAATCATGTGTGTAATGTGCGTTTTATGTCTGTGTGGTGTGTGTACTGAGGGGTGAAATACTGTAAAGCAGGTCCAGGGACGTTATATAAAAGGAAACTTGAACTGAATCAACGTTATGATAAAAAGGATCTCACAAAGAAAGCCCTTGTCTTCAAAGTTAGGTGGCCAAAAATAAGCATTTGTCAGATTTACTTTACATGAGACATTTTCTGTGTCACACTCTCATTAACAAGCTAAACACCATCTTAGTATGTTTTAAGTTTACTGACAAACCAGCGTATAAAGGCAGGTGTACAAACACTCAACAACAAAATGTTTTGGCTCCAATAGAATTGGACTTCAAGTTATTGAATGCATCATGGTCACCTGACCAAATGAGAGGTTAACCAGTATATAACGATTGGCTGAAACACGGCAGTAGCCACAGTGATATAAAGGCGGAAGTGGGGTTTGGAACTTGGTCCGGTTCCAATGGAGTCCGAAGAGAGAGCGGGCAGGATCTTCATTTTCAGAGATCGAACCTGCAAACACAGAAACATCTGTAAACTGCAAATAAGGCTACAACAACAACAAGTATGTTTTTCAGTAAAATACTGTAGCATATGTAGAGTCAGTGGTCATTGTTGAGGTATTTAAGTAACAAAATGTAATTTAGTGTAATAATGCAACACATAGTAATGCTAAATAATAAACAAAATTGAGACAAAACATGTTAGTGAAAAGTAATGACTGAAATTGGACGAAAACTATGAAGGATAACAAATGACTGAAATGGGACCTAAACTAATAAACATTTTTAGCTTAAGAATAAGGACTAAATCTAAATGAACTTCCAAAATGACCTCAAAATACTTACAATGAAGAACATAAGGGCACAAGAGGACCAGGCAAGTGCCACATAATAACCATCACTGCCAAACAGTAAGCCACACAACACCGTGAAGATCATCCTAGAAGAGAAGCATGAAAAAAGATTTAGAAATGCCGTATTTACAAACGGTACTTTTTAAGCACTGAGCTGAACCTGACCAAATGTATTTACATCTTTGATTTAGCAGTTAATAATTTACGCTATAATACACAACAGGTTGAAGCGTTGTTCTAAAACTAACCCTCATATCATCACAACAGTCTCATCTTAAGTACAACTTGACATTTACCCAACATATTTGTATCCACTGTAGGCGATGAGATCAAAGGTGGAGAGGTCGCTGTGCACCGTCAGCAGGTACAGACTCAACAGCATCACCAGGACCTCGATGATGACCCACCCCAGGGCGGTGCTGGCACACAGTCCAAGAACCTCTGGACTGAACCTTCACACAAACACAACAAACACTCCTTATTTAACTCATTTGATACAAAATAAATTTACTTTGAGTCATCAAGTAAATTAGAAGGAAGGAAGAGTCACTCACCGTTTTTGAATGCCGAGGGCCATTCCAGCAAGTAAAATGTAGGTAATGAAAGCCATCGCTGAAAGACAAAAACTGCACTTAAAACACTATATAGGCATCAAAAAATACTCTGCTATCGATCATTTAGTTTTCATAGAAAACTTACTTGGTATGTAAAGATCGGGTGCATTCACATCCTGTCTTGGAGTCAGTGGAGCGTCCCGATGGTAACGAACTTCCCAATCCTACCGTGAACACACAAGTACAGTACGAATCACCCTGCAGCCTGGACTCAAAATAAAACACGCACATGATGTTTGGTGCTCTTTTTTTCACCTGAAGGGTCTTAAATAAAATAAATGAAAGCCAATTTAAACTTGATAAGATTAAAGCTCAATAATAAGTTAGGGGTAACGGCAGTAGTAGATGACCATTAGAAGTAAGAATGGAGTAAATACAGAATAAAATATGAAACTTAAAGTCGAAAGTATCTTCTTTAGAATGGCTTTTGGCGACCCTGGCCTTGTAAGGAGAGTTTGCACTCTGTGTTGTTCGTACCTTATCAGGGCACATAATGTTTGGAGTGGTTACTTAATTTACAATCTCAGTGCGTTAAAGCGTGTGGGAATTAACGGAGCTCGGTGTGCTTTTATATCCGCACTGGCAATCACAGCATTCTGACGTTCATAACTAGAGCTGGAGTGGTGTTTAAGTGGCTGATTATGTTGTTTGCATGGTTCCAAATTGATAAGTGGGTGAAAATATGATACCAGGGAAAGTTATCAAGCTGTTATGCGTGCCAGTTGATGTTTTGGGTCACCCCGTACGTTGATGTAGGACAAAGTCTGATGGGTGAATGGCACTGATTACCTGATGCGTGTAAGGGAACATGAGGATCATAAGCTTCTTCAACACATATCTGGTGTCAACTGCAAAGAAGTATTTCAGCTTGTTCACAGACATGTATCTGCTGATCTGAAAGGCAAAGGAAGTGCAAACATTAACCAGACAGATGAAGAGTGACAAGTCTGCCATCAAAAAAAGTCAATTACTACTGTTGAGTTTCTAAAACTAAAAGGCTGTGGCTGCCCTAAGGACTGTGCATCACTTTGACACCAGTCTATGTACATTGAACTAACTGTGTATGAAAGCTAACAATCCAGTGGAGGGGCCACGTCAATAACAGAACACATCTGTATGGTTCTCTATGTTGAGAAACTTAAAATTATGAGCGTGTAGAGAGTCACCTTTAGGGACAAGAATTTAATTAAACGGCACAAAAAACACCTGCATGGAGGAAAACAGATCGTTCCCAGTTGTTAATTGCTGTATTTGAGAGGACTCTGTACTCCTGTTTAGATATTTTATCTCTCCATATCAAGAGTCAGGCTGTGTCTTGCTTTGTATGCTTCGTCATACAGCTACAGCAGAACCTTGTAAAAATGGTTCAGAGTGTGTTTGGTTCGTATTTAAACCGGAATGTACAAGCGATACACAGATTGATTGGTGACCGGCCCAGCTGTCTCATATGTCCAATTTTTTGCCGGTCAAATTTACACACGTTTTACATCGTGCACACAGCAGCACAGACTAACGTCACAGCCACACACGTGCATCATACACAGTACAGTACAGTCACACACGCGTCATTTCAGGACAAAGTTCATACTGTGTAACACCTAAAAGTCCAAAATAAGCCGTGGAGGAACATCGTTAAAAAACAAGGTTTTGAAAACAAGAAGGTGTTGTAACTTGGTACAGTTTGGAGTTACTTAATGCTCAGTGTTTTATGAACTTACAATCGAATTTCAATTTTGAAAGAGAAGTTACAAACTGTTTGTGTAGGCGGTCAATTATAGTCCTTAGAAAGACAGAAAATTGCAAATCTTAATCAGCAGGTCAGACTTTTAAAAATCTGAATCGGCCAAGAAAATTGCAATTGGTGCACCTTTAGTATTTACAACTGTCCATTGAGGTTGAATCTCCCAAGAAACATGTTTTGTGGCAGTTGTAAAGCTAATCGTATTCATAGGTTACTGGATTAACACCTCATTCTGTTGCATGTATCATCTCTGAAGGAAACCTTTCTTTGAACATCCTGTTTTTTCTCACCTCTTTGTTCACGATATCCTTTCCTTGGTTGGCTAATGAGGAGCCGTACATCAACGCAGCATTGGCCATTGGGTCAGTAAACATGTTGTTCGGCACAGCACCTCCTTGCACGTCATTTGAGGGTCCTGCCATATTGTACCCAGGAGTGTAGTAAACGGGATTGTTCATTGCTGGTGCTGCAGAGCTGGTGTCATCAAACAGGATAGAATCAGATGTGGAGGGAGCTGCACGAGCTCTCGGTTTAGCTGTGAATAGATGGACACAACAGAGTAAATGAAGGGCATTTTAATATATATACACAATATTTTCTCCACCCTATGATAGTCAAAGAGCGTAGTCATTATAACCCTCTTGCAAGTAAGATGTATCCAAGTAGCTGGTGTATTGGACTGCATCATTTTAGGTGTAACTTCACCTCATAAACTGGGATCATGTTATTATACATCACCCGTACAGTGACAGCTGTTTGTTGAGCTTTGTGTGTCTAGCTCGAGTAAGAACAGGAAGTAGAAACCGTGGACGGATATTTTGCAAATATTTTACAATAATGATAACTATTGGTAACGCGGTGATTCATATTTTCCACTTACCACTTGCTCGGTACCCTTGATGTGGCAAGTCCATTGTGACGTTCGCTGATGTTAGCTAAAAATAAAAACAATGACACGTTAGCTACATTTCTGCTTATTTAGAGCTCAGCTAGTTAACTTGCATGAATTATATCAGTCATGTTATACCACAGCTAACAGTGAGCACATGTAGTTAGTTAATGTTCCACGATATCAGTAAGAGGCCAACATACTTATGCTAATACCTGCCAGCTAACCACTATCTAGCAACCAGTTGATGCTAACTAGCTAGCTAGCTAGCTAGCCAGCTAAGTTAATATAACATCATATTTAAACAGAGTAACACTCGGTGTGAAAAATACACATTCGGTAACAGTAACATGTCAAATGCCACCACAGTTTGTATGAGTGACAATGTAATGATGTAATGATTAAGAGGTAAACAACGAGCACAAGAGCACTTACCTGCACAGCTAACGTTGTTAGCTCGCTACGTGGCTACCAGACTATTCTTGGTGATCCCACCCATCCACTGCGGTTGGTTGACTTCAGTGTGCCTGCGTGGCAGATCACGGATGCAAGTACAAACCATGAAAGTACTGAGTTTCTGCTGCTACTTCCATGTGTGACTCTTTACTTTACACTTATAACGTTACTCCACTGCGTTGTAAGGAATTATGGTGCGTTATTTGTTCTAATTGAACGTTACTCTATTAAATTTATCCCACCTGGTCCAAGTTAATACATACTTTGCAGATTAAATTATAAACACATGTTACGTTCATGAAACTTAACACAACAGTCGTCTATATACTATACACTATACACTCTATAACCTGAAGTTATAATTCACTCCATCTGGACCAGCTGAAAAGCTGCTACTTGAGAACATTTGGTTGCTAATACTTCCTCAAGTTTTACTTACTATATTGAGGTATTTATACATTTAAGGATTTGTACTTTTATCACCTCCACAGTGCTTCAACATAAGTAGCCTACCCTACTTACCTGAGTACATTAAACTGCTAATGTACATATACTTCAACATTTTTAATACCATTACATTACAGTCATTTAGCAGACGCTTTTATCCAAAGCGACTTATACAACATAGGTATTCAATAGTCACCAGAAGTCATAAGTGCATCTCCTTTTTTAAACAAGCATCAAAGAGCATAGACCAGAGCAAAAGTACAGTGCAGAAACAAACTAATACAAATACAATAAGTGCAACAACCTAATATGAATACAATAAGCGCTAATACCAAGCTAAACAATATTTCCTACACCATTTGGATTGGAGTAAATTAATATTATTCAAATTGTATTAAAGTGAAGTCATTATTTCTTGATAGTTATCTCACCAAACCATGACCTGGACAATCTGTTTTTTTGTACAGGTATGGGCTAAACTGCACTGTACAATCTCGGTATAATGATCAAGGTACTTAAGCATGAATTGACAAGGCAACACCCAATAAACCAAATGAACGAAGTGTGTGTGTGTGTGTGTGTGTGTGTGTGTGTGTGTGTGTGTGTGTGTGTGTGTGTGCGTGTGTCACGAGGATGCTATTATGCTCTGTAAAGTATGTGTGTGTGGGATGGATGTGTGGGTGTAGAGGAGTGTTTGTAGGGTGAGTAAATGGTAATGCAATCTAAACTGCCTTCATCCACTACAGAACGTTTTAAACTTTTGTAGGGAAAATTAGAAAACACCTTACTAACACACCCTCACATTGAAATACATAAATGTAAAAACATTTTTTCATGCACCCAAATGTGCATGTCTGATGAGCAGACATTTTCCTCATCAAATACGACAGAAACGAAACAGCTGTTGGATGAATGGATGCAATCAGGGGAACGAAAGGTGCTCCACATGTTGGGACATGTCACAATTAGAGACAAAGCAAGTGTGCCATCATGCATTCCTGAAGCTTTAGTCATCTGACTCTCACCTTTACCCCATATTCCCGTCATATGATACCATCAACCACATAAAAAAAACATCCTTTATGCGTGTCTTTATTATGACAAATCTGAAATATGAGCCTCAGGTGGGCTTTGTTAAATGCCACGCTATTGGCAGTTTCAGTGTTTGGACATTGTCTCTATTCTCATTCATAAGTTATGAGGAGACAGAAGGCACTACTCATAGATGAGGATGAGTAATCTGCACTTTTTTCTTTTCTTTTTCCTCCCAAAAAAAGACTGCAGACTGTCTTTGCAATTAACTTTAGCGATTCTTTAAAAAATACTATGCCATCCTTATTAGGAGAAGAATTATCTGTAATGTGAGACACTGGTGCAGCGACAGAAGAAATCAACCCTTGCCGGGAACTCTGTCCTTAGGGACTGCAAGGTCAGCAGCTGTTGTGACAGATTAAGTTTACCGAATCTACAGCATGCAGTTTTTTAATCTTTGCTAGGAACTATATTGTGCTTGCACAGTGGTTGAAAAGGATGACGGTATAAATGAGCAGCTTTGTGGCAATGCACTGACTCATCGCCACAGGTATGTATGCACATTGATGTGGTTTGTGAAGTGAAAGTGACTGCCAACACCTCAACACAATTAAGCACAGCATGCACCCAGGTTCACCCAGGTTCACCCAGCTTCACCCACATGTTATGATCTATTTCATAACCAGTCCTGTAACCCCATGCAACCTTTAAATTCATATTTACAATGAAAGAGTATCAGAGTGTGATTATTACGAGTATTTGTACTTTTGTGAATACATTTTATGGTCCATAATTTCACATCAACATAAAGTAATGGTAAGGTTCACTGTTAATTTATCATTTTTATACAGAATACAAAGGTTTTCATAATTTTTAGATATGTAGATGTTCTGAACTGGATCTGAAAATGAAATGAAAACTGGAAGTTTAAAGTTAAGTTGACGTGAAATTGATCAAACATATTCATTAGGTTAGTCATAAGATATGAAGGTTGCATTGAAACCTTGTATGGTGTTTTAGAGTATATTCAAATTCAGTCATTTCAATTTGAAGTAGTATGGGCTACTGAACAAACTCACAAACATTTTGTAAATTCCCCATAAGCATTGGAAATGAGAAAAAGCAATACATCTATTTGCAATAATAAAGTCAAAACTAATGTACGTTGTTTTTGTAATTTCATAAAGCTCAATTACAGGGATAACAGTGATACACTTTTTAAACCCGTCTAGTGTAATCACTTTCCACTTAGCTTGTTGAAATTGTAATGATCAAATCGTGTCCTTATCTCTAAAAAGTACAGGAAATATTCAAATAACAGTAAACAATGTTTTTGTACAGGCTACAATTTAAATAACCGTCCTGTTTTTTTGTTTTATACTTCGGCCAATTCGATTTTTAATCGACATGTATTTTTTAGCGTAAATAAAATATATTACATAAGTGACAACACTTCCACTGGAGTAGGAACTTGTAGTATTTCAACCACTGCATCAGAAGTGGTTTGAGTGTGAGGAATCCCGAGCGCGACGCTCAGGAGGAAACTCTCACCATATATGGTCAATGACGTCACGGCACGTGGTTTGATTCGTGAGAGGTTCCAGACAACACTAGTTCCCGTAACTGCAGAGGGGCGTGGTGAACCTATAGTGCCGCTTTAAGAGTTTACAACCTCACAATCATTCCCAGACTTTGGCTTCTAGGCGTATGACTAACGACAGGATGGTCCACTGAAAGTTGTTTTTGGAAGTTTTAAGGCGATTTGTAAAAAAGCGAGGCGATATTTCCTTCCTTGTCCCCCCTTGAAGACGCACCCGTTTGGACTCTACCGATTTACCGCAATAAGGTGGGTTTACCCTGAGTTTGAATTGACACACGCGATTCAACCCGAAAGTACCTTTCTGTGACGTAAAGGCTTTATAACCACACCTGGATATAATCTTCTTTTCATTTGAACATAAAGGATGTATCGAAACTTTGGGAGTCAAGGGAGAGGCAACCCGACGTACACAGGCAGCGTCTCTGGGTCAAACTCTCAGGGAACCTCCAACACTACAATTACACAGCAGGAGCAGGTAGGTGTACCTTCATTTAACTAGGCGACAACTGACCTCAGAGATTTAGACAGAATGTAAACTAAACTGTAAGAGTAAAAAACAAAGTTTTAAAAAGTTGAGGATTTCAAGCTTCAATAAAGTAGTACTGTTAATGTTACATCATATGTAATTTGTGTGTAGTTACACAATTTATCATCCTGTTTATGTATGTAACCATGATAAGCTTCATCATCAGTTATGTTTTACATTAATTATTGTCCATTTAGACTTCACAAACCAATTGTTTTGTTGTTGATCACATATTATTTTCTGTTACTTTATCTCATAAATGTTTTCAATCCATTTTTCCAGAAGTTTACAATGGCTGGCAGCAGTCAATTCGTACCAAGCCTAAATGCCATTACAACCAACCAGGACCTCCAGTGGTTGGTCCAGCCCTCCCTCATGCATCCACCGGGCCCTTCCCGATCTCCAGTACCTCCCTACCCAACCCTCTCAGGGGCACGGCCTCTGGGTCCACCACCTTCCCATTCCCATCTATTCAGACCAGGGGTCATAAGAGCAGCCGCAAACACGACTACTTCGACAAGGCGCAGGACCGATGAATATGTAAGAAATGAAATAACGGAGTCTGAAACTTTACAAACATATATATTTAGACACTGATAATTGTGGGGAAGCTATCTTGGGTGGCATATTTTCCCTGTAGGGGATGCAGATAGTGAGGTGTGGACAGAAGTTCAATCATTTCGTAATTAGTGTGTAATAAACTGTAATACTCTCTGTGCCATTTCCTTTAGACTTACATATCAGGTGAATCAGTTAAGAAATAGGGGAAGGACAATACAGGATAATGTAGATATTTTATTCAATACATTATCTAAATAAGTTTTAAAAAGGGAACATTTTCTCTCCAACACGCACTGTTTATGTTCTTTGATGGTGTTTGCTTTGAGCCTCAGTGAAATCATCACCTGCGACACACTGTTTGTAAAGATCTACTTTTTCGTTATCAGAGCAATGTTATGTGTCATAACACAATACCGTAGAAGTTAAAGTGACCCAGTTCAACGCCACTTTGACCTTAAGGACCATCAGCGCTTTTGTCACCACCAAAATTTTTTGGTTTCATCAGACACACGTTGGGACACAACCCGTTTTAATTTCATTGTACAGGAAGTGGACTGTCATGTGACTCACAGGGGCAAGTCATGTTCTGTGACTCACACCTGAGTCATCCCCGGGGTCTGAGTGTGACTCATCACCCTGAATGGGCGGGAAATATTTGATCAACAGCAATTATTCAGCAGGGCGCTGGATGAAGTCAGAGTTTGGGTGTTACAAAGGCACAGAAGTTCTAGCATTTCAAGATCATTCAGCTGCCATGACTGTGATGACTCAGTGCACACACATGGTGGTACTATTTCACATGTGTCATGTAGTCTATGATGGCGTCCCAAATTTTCTCCCTGTACATTTGCTATTTTAAGTTTTTTACCCAAAGCAAGGTTTCACAATTCAACTTTAGAATGTCAATGGGGTTTGGAGTTTGACTCACTGCGTCAGGTTAACTTATTTTATGTATTTTAATCTTGAATCTACCCTTTCTCATCAAAGTTGTCCCAGGAAGAGATGCAGAGACGTAGAATACGAAGGGAGAGGAATAAACTGGCAGCAGCAAAATGTCGCAATCGCCGTCGGGAGCTGACAGACACACTGCAAACTGTGAGTAAATACTGTATAAATATCCAGACATCAATGATTGAAATACAAGGCATTGATCTCAATGAGACATGAGGGAGTTTACACATATGTCTGTCTCTCTCTGCTTTCCCCTGGTGTAGGAGACAGACCAGCTGGAGGATGATAAGTCCAAGTTACAGAAGGAAATAGCTGATTTGCAAAAGGAGAAAGACAAGCTTGAGCTGATCCTGGAGGCTCACCGTCCCATTTGTAAAATTGAGGACTCAGATTCCGATCCTGACCCAAATCCACCAACTTCCTCTTTGGGAGGCATCAAACTAGAGCCACAGGAGTTCAGCAGACCCAGACCCGGACCCTCGACCAAACTGCCACCAAAGATGGAGAAGCCTAAACCAAAGATAACCATTCCCACCAAGCATGTGGCATCGGCTGCCTCTGCCACTGAATCAGAGTCTCTCCACACCCCGGTTCTCACATCTACTCCCTCTCTCCTAACCTTCACAGCTGGTATGGTCTTCACCTATCCCTCTGCCTCTTTAGACACCAGCGCCTCCATCACGTCCCATGCTTCATCACACCACGGAAACAGCCACCAGTCTCAAGCCCCACAGCCCTGTGGGATAGCTCATCGCCGCAGCAGCAGCAGTGGAGACCAATCGGACCACTCGCTGCACTCCCCGACCATCCTCACTCTGTGAATGACTGCCGTGTCGTCCTGGCAAAACACTAATGTTGATTTCATCATGAGTGACAAAAAGGATCTCTGGGAAACATGAGGGAAACGAAAAATGATGATTGTGATAACTGTTTCAAAATGAGCTGTGTGCATCTGGGTCATGTCGTCTCTTTAGAAAGATGATTCTTTACTTAGATGATGTGCAAATTAGGATAAGAATGTTACACACTTTTAAGTGTTGATAAAAATATAAAGTCTTTATATTTCTTATTTTAAAAGCTATAACGTAGAATGAGTTTGTTTGAGGTTCAAAGCATTGCATGCAGAATTATATAATAATACAACTGTGATAACTCCATCTAATAATATATTAACAGCGATAATGCAGTACAATAATGCATTGAATAACTTTTTACATTGTTACGTCATGTTATGTAACTTTTTATGAACTTCCTCACCAAAGGAAATAGAGTACTTATTCGTAAATGGTCCTTATTTTCGTATGAATCTTTTATCAATCCTAATATTGTCTGTGCAAATATTTGACCACTAAGGCTGGGCCTAGGAGTCAATATAGATTATAGTACCACATATTTATTCTTGAGAGTGTAATATATTTTTGGTAACGTTTTTATTGTCTCTGACAGATGAACTGTTTTGGTGGGCAGTGCCTTACTTTAATCTCTTGTCAAAGCTGTACTACTTCACATTTAATAAAGAGCAAAGGTTCATAACTGTGTGAAATTTGTGATGATGTAATATTATTATTGTAAAAAAACAAACAAAAGGATATGATTAGACTTAACTGCATCTTAAAATCAACACATTCATCAGTTTCAATCGAGAATAAATCATTTTGTAAATTGAACACTGAGACACCAGGATAACTGGGACATAAATACTGTAGGACGGAGTATTTGAGTCGTCAGCTAGAAGATTGATCTGCAGCGATTTTGTGATTAATCAAGAAGAAGTGAGAACTGAATATTCTCAGGTTGCAGTTTACAATGTGAGGATGTGCTGCAGTGTTTTATACCATTGTAAACTGAATATCTGTGGTGGTCGGAAAAAAAAGACCTTTGACCCAATTATAATGGCCATATTACTTTCTCCTTTCTTACATTTCATAAGAAATGACTACCGGTAATTGAGAAAATGATATGAAATGAAAATAATTACAACCCTTTTTCTGACACTTGTTAGAAGTTATTATCCTGACGAACGTTAATAAACGCTCTATGCCCCTCAACCATGAACACTGTTCTCTGTTTATCCATTTCCAAAAAATTAAGCGAATGTTCTGCTAATGCATACATCTGCTCTGCTAAAATGGGGTTGGAGAGAAAAATGGAGATGGGACGAGACTCAGCTTGAGAGCTATAGAGCATAACTCAGTGTGTTTGGCGCTGTCACAGCACCTCTGTGCATCGCTAAGTGGTTAAAAGCATTGCTGCCCTCTTCAGCTCTCCGGACTGGGATCCAAAAATAAAACTGATGAACATCCATAAAGTCAGTCTGACATGACGGGAGCATCAATCAAGTGCAGTTGGTTCAGACACGAAAGGTCAAAACAGCAAGTGCAGAAATCAATCCTTCATTGTGTGACATGTAAATGTGTAAATGCTTGTTTCTGCAAAGTCAAACACACAAAGAAAGGTCAGAACAGCACAAAGTGTCATACCCACTGTATTTAAAGCTCTTCAATGCACTACGAGCATAGCCCACCAATAAACAGCTAACGACAAAATCAATCTTTTCTAATCCATGTGCATTATCTATGATTTAAACTGAAATCGGTTAGTAGCCGAATGCTAGTTAATACAGATAAATCAAGATAAAGAAGGGTCAAAGTTAATGTTACAGGGTAAATACAAAGCATGAGTTACAGAAGACAAAGCTGACCGTCGTCAACTTAAACAAACTCTGTGATATGCTAACTGAACATCAACAACAATGTAAGAAAAATGTAATACAAGTGAATTTAAACAGCTTGGTTTGAATAGAATATAAATCATTAAAACTTGTAGACCTTCCAGTTTGATACAAAGAGTTTCCAGTTGGATTTTTAAAAAAAGTGACAGAACTTGTTCAGTTCAGCTCTGAGTGAGGTCCAAGGACATCTACCATGTCTGATCCCAAACTCTGTACTCCGGCTCGAGCACATGTACATTATGCACAGCAGCCCCACTCACAGTAAACCTGAAGGGCCCTCACATCAGACTGGTTAACAGGCCTGCACAAATTGTGACAATCATCATGCACATATGGCACTCCAATCCTGTCCTGAGGAAGAGAGTGCATAAAATAGTACACATTATTGGGCATCTAGCAAAAGCAAATATCAAATAGTTTCATTTTTTTTTCTTTTATCACAACTCCTCTATTTCAGTGCTATTGGAATTCAGTGGACTAAATATGGCTCAAAACTGGATTGAAATGAATCTTTAGATCTGTGATTTAAAGATCCATAATAACGCTGTCCAGTGCAATAGAAAAAAGGCTTCTACCAGTGTAGGCTAGTCCAGTGCATGAGATTAATTTATATATGTGACCCAGTCTTTTGGTCCCATTTCTTTTTTTCAACAACAGACCACTGAAAAAGGAGAATCTCCACAAAACAGAGGAGTCATTAGAAAACAAATACTGTAAAATGTTGATACATTATCATCTGGCAAACATCTATTAAATGTCTTTGAAAAGTCCTGAAAATGTCTATAGTGGTAGATTCTTTGTCAAGTCAAAACCTAGTGGCACACAGATCTTTGCAGCATTCAGAAGGCCCTGATGCTTTTGCACCAAATTGATTTGTATTGTCTGACAAAGCGTCTGTGTCTCCATTCTGTCAATCACATCACCCCTAGCCTACAGATTCCTTATTTGAGACGGAGAAGCCCTGACTGCTGACGTCAGCCTGCCATCAGTCATCAGGTGAGCACACCAGGTGGAGCTGGTCTGGGCTTCCCACGCTGCCTGTGCTTGAGCTTCCGTCCCCAAGGTCCCGGGCCACCATGCAGGGCAGGTTGAGCTCGGTGGACCCTCCGGGGCTGGAGTCACTCCTGCTGACACACTCCTCCTCCAGGACCAGACACAGCTCCTTCAGGTCCAAATTCTCCTTCACCAGCCCGTCCTGCATGCGCTCCAGGTCTGCGAGCTTTTTCAAGTAACCGCCCAGGTCCTCCCTCATCACTTTGGCCGCGTGATGCCCGAACAGCTGCCATTCCCTGGCCAGCTTCTTCACTTTGAGCCGGTCGTCGTCCAGGAAGCAGCACAGGTCCCGCAGCTCCACGTTTTCCTCCTGCAGGCGCTGATTGATGACTTTCAGTTCCCTGATTTCAAGGAGGTGTCCCTGCAGTTGTTTATTTACCTCTTTTATCAGCCGTCCTCGCTGGATGAGAGCTGATATTTTCTCCGACTCCTCTTTACGCAGCCGGATCACTAGCTCCTCTTTGGAGCACGCCAGCAAATCCTCGTCGGACATCTTTGACAGCTCTCTATTTATTATCTCACCGTCGCTACCCATTTCTATTAAAAACCTACACCGAGAGGGTACCTGAGAATGTATTAAAAGCGCTGAGGTGTAGCTGTGTGCTTCACTGCTTAACACAGAGCCATCACATCCTCTCCCTCCGCATACAGTGTTTTCCAGATGTCAGCCTTTGCAATCACTACAGCACCGGAGGCCAAATCATGGCACAGAAATGTGATTTCGTTTTTTAGACGGCTTCAATGCGCTGCGATTTAAGCCCTAATTTGTGCTGAACCCAGTTCTCCGCGGATGATGTCTTAATGAGGTCGTGTTGCGCCGCGAACCCCCATTAATGTCAATCTGTCATCTTCTCAACAGCAGCCTGTGTTCTCCAAAGGCCTCCAGGAATACAACTGTCCTTATTATACCTCCTCTCGCAGTATTTGAAGGCAACGGCCGCCCCGTGGGCTCTTCGGTGGCCTATATGTACAAATGACCGGTCGATCCACGGAGGCGTAATCCAGCAGCCTCGGATGCACACCCTGCAGATGTTGTGTGTGTTTTTTCTTCTTTTTTTTTACGTCGCTGGCATCGTCTCACCAAGCTCAGCTCCGCTCGCCTCGGCTGAATGAACTCGTTCCACGGTGCTGGAGGATGAGTCCGTACGGTGCAGCAGCTTCTTTCCTTTTTCGTTTCAAGCGACTGATCTTCAGATAAAAACAAACAAACAAAACAAATGAAAATCCAATCTCTCCCGTTATCCGCTCAAAATAAGTGCATCATCGCTGTTCGTCCTCTGGGGCTGGACTGTTACCACAACAATGTCCGCCTCCGCCACTTTCACGGCTGTGACACCACCGAGCGCGAGCTGCGTGTCAAGCTGCAGCATCACCGGAAGACAGTCTTTGTAGCCTTCACACTAAAAGCATTGACTTGTTACATTTCAATGAAAATAGTGAGAACACATTGTATTTTACTACAATGTAGATGTCGTAGTTGTCAGTCTTTACTTATATTAGAGGGTGTCTTTTTCGGGTTTCAATGCAATCATGTTCCTCAACCACGATCATTTTATTTTTAATGTTTTTACCGGAAGTTTTACTTTTTACGATGACTGCTGTTTTTGATGACTGCGGTTAGACAGTAATCGGACATGTGAGTGGTTTCCTCTGAGGTTTACAGTTTATCTTCGCATACCATAGTAAATGGCCACATAGAACCAAACAGCTCAGGGATCCAGCTGATCTTCTCAGCAATGAAAATCATCCAGATGTGAGGGTGAAGATCTGCTCCATGTGCTCTCTCAGAGAGGAACTTGTGCGCCCCCATTTGGATTTTACTTTTACCTTTATCATGCCATAAATCCAAAACAACACGGATATGCACACTTCTTAAAGGAAATTAGTAGAAACCCCATGTGACTCTTGGATTATCTGATCAGTTTGGTCTCATCCTCCTCAAAAAAACTAAAGACATGGGCTATGACCAGATCTTAGCTCTGCCCAAACCTTTGCCAAACAGAGGTTCATTAATAGGCCCTCCTTTAAAGTTCACTACAAAGAAAGATGTACAATATAACAGTTGCATCATGAGTGACTCCTGGTTGTAGCCTACTCGTTTCTTTTCAAAGAACATTGGCGGAAAGTGTGACTGTAGGCTTTTTTCCATGGGTTTATGCTGAGGCATTCAGCCACATCCTTCCGCCCTCTGTCCCACCTCCATTGTTTAGCTGAGGCCATAACAATGTAGGGTGTTAACCATGCAAGAGGGAGCTGGGGATGGAATCAGGGTGTCATGTAGGTTAGAAGTGAGAGTGTTGATGTGCAAGGGGAGATCTGACAAAAAGACATGTTGACTGAGTCGTTTTCCCTTTATGTTGTGATTTTGAAGGACACATGCAGAAACATCAAAAGGGAGGGCATGGAGAGGGATTTGCAGGGATTTATTTAGATTAATCGCCGGAGGAAAAGAGAGCAGATTGTGAACACGCAGCTAGCAAGGCACACATTGTCCTTGTGCTCACACAGATCTCGGATCGTACATTTTAAAATAACTTAAGAGCACAAATGGAAGGGCAGAAATAGGCTGACAGATGTGCTGTATCATTTTCTTTACATAATCGTCCATTGCAGTTCGATTTTCTGCTGGCCATTGATGGCTTTCTAATTTAACATGAATTAAAAGGGATTAAACATTGGCCAACTTTGGGGCTCATAGGCAGTAGGCGGGTCGTTGTGGGTGCTGGGTAGGCCCCATGTCGGCATGCTGCTAGGAACAGCAAGACACCCTCAGCTTTAGGTTTGGGTTCAGAAGTGGGACGATGCAAAGAACACAGGGGCAACCTTATGAAACAAAACAACCCGAGGTCAGCCTATAGCATCATGATTAAACATGGTCATCATGCTCTAGCTATATAAATTGGTATGACAAATCCCTCAAATATAGCACATTCAAATCAATTCAATTAGAAACCTACAAAACGCTGTCCATTTCTGCTTTTATCTCTGATTAATGTTTAATTATTAACTTGTCTACACTACAATTTTGTCTGCAGCCATATTCACTGGTCAGAAAAAAAGTGTCTTTGTATTTTAACCCTGAGGACAAAGACAAAAATAAATGACCTATTATTCTTGTTACGCATAATTTAGGAGCGTTATTAGTATTGGGGTTGTGCCACATTTTAACCACGAAGGATGAGAGACGTCTGCTCTGACAGGGGAAGTACCATAGACTGACATCAAACTGATGTTACAGCAAAAATAACTATAATAGTTTCAGAATAAAAGCATACTTTCTACAAATGGGTTAAATGACAAAAAGCACACAATCCTACAAAATCGTTATGCATTATGAGCAGCCCGCTATGTAGTAACACTGCCTTCATTTATTTGTGCTCGGGTGTGGATTTTTGTTGACTGCACTGCGTCATTTTATTACTAGTAGGATATACAGTCAAATATAATCTGTGGTATGCTGTATGCGAGAACACGTAAACAATATATTAATTGAACATAGAACCTATATGTTGTCACGCGACACTAACATTACAACATAAAGCATTAAACAACAAAAGGTCAATCAGTTTGTTTTGAGAAGATGTCTAAAGAGACACTTACAGTAATATGTGTAAAAAAAACCTTTCCTCTGACGTCACGACACCGGAAGTCCGTTTAGCGTGCCTGCTGTTGATAGCGAGCACCCATAGCGATACAGTACGCTGCCATTTCGTATTTGATCGTGTTTTAAACCACGTGATCACGTTAATTTGATCTTAATTCACCGTGTTGTTGTCTGGTTGTCAGTGTAGTCTCCGTTGAAGCTGCTAACATAGCTAGGACAAGAAGCTAGCCTTTAATGGAGGAAGTTAGCTAGGCGGCTATGGCCATTATAATCTAACAGTTTACTTTGAATTTCAGTTTTTATTTCAGTTTGGTGATTGACACGCTCATAACAAGGTATGATGTGTGTTTTGGTCCTTACAATGTATTTGAGCTCATCTGAAAGCTGGTTGATGATGGCTAACGTTACTTAAGCGAAACAGAAACATCTCCTGACCCACTTGCTTTTACTTTTCTGCCACCACGCAGATGACGATGGAGCTGGATGTGTTCGTGGGTAACACCACTATCATGGATGAGGAGGTGTACCAGCTCTGGTTGGATGGATACACAGGTATGAGTCACATTTATGGGTGACAATGTACTGCAGCAAACTGTGGACTTACTGAGGAGTAGAGGAGCTTATACAGAGTCCTGGTTTGTTGGAGTTGTCTTACAAAGATGCACTCAACGTGGGTTTTATTGTATTATCATTGAACATATAATTCAAAATGCAGTGATTCCCAATCTGGTGGACAGGATCAGCCAATCTGAGGGGTCAGAAATTGAATAAAAACACTGGAAAGAAAGAAATATTTTACTGTATGCTTTTTTTATTGTTAAATTCAGGATAGTGACTTTTCAGGCCTCTCAAAACTATTCAAATGAAACAGTCACTCTTTATAAGTAATGCATGACACTTAAGTCAAGGGGTTGTGATATACATTTTGTTTCTTTAAAGGGTTACAAGCTAAATGTTCCAGTAATGTGCAAAACAAAATGAAAACCTACATATTGCGACGTTTTTATATCCACATCCACACCCTGCACATTGGAAGTAGCCCAGGTAAAGTATAATGACAGTGCTGCTGTATGTTCACACCAGCAGCTTTGTTAGTACAGGTTATTATTACACATCACTACAGCCACGGTTGGATCACCAAGCTTGTCTGATTTATCCAACAGTGAACGACGCAGTGAAGGTACGAATGGATGGAGGAGTGATGGAGGAGTGCGAGGCGAGTGCAGATGTTCTACTGAGTGACACCATGGACCAGTACAGGACTTTCCAGATGTGTGAGCGTCTGCTGCACAGTCCATCCAAACTAGGCAACCAGCTACTGTTCCAGATCCCACCTCATCGACAAGCCATGCTCATAGAGAGGTGCAGTGCCGGTTTGATCACCATTAATTATCTGATGTGTTTGCAGTGTCGTCAACATTTAATCTAGATTCATGCAATTTTTCATCTTTTAAATGTGCCCCTTCCTTGAACTAGATTATTCCCCTCTCAAGGCAGATGTTACAACGACATGTATTTATTATTAAACACAACTACTTTATTCTTGTTTGCTGATGTAGTAAATGAGAATATATTCTTACATCTCACCTATTTCACCTTTTGTATTTACATGTTTAGATATTACACCTTCGATGATGCATTTGTCCGTGAGGTCCTGGGAAAGAAACTCTCCAAGGGAACAAAGAAAGACTTGGACGATATCGGAGCCAAGACAGGTGTGACACTGAAGAGCTGCAGACGACAGGTAAGAGCAACACCACAATGACCGCTTGTCTGTGTCGTCAGTTTAGTTATCAGAGGAGTCTTCAGCAGTTTTAAAAGACATTGCTCATTTTTGTTGTTAAACCACCGTGAATTCTTTCTGGTCCGAATCTGACTTTCATTTTTTCATTCTTCAAAATTCGTTTTTGAGTTTCAGTTACAGTGACTTTTATTGTCTGATTTTATACATGTTTGTAAGTGTAGTCATTTAGTAAATCTCATGCATTATATGTTTAATTTCAGTTCGACAACTTCAAACGTGTTTTTAAAGTTGTGGAAGAGCTGAAGGGACCCCTGGTGGAGAACATACGTCACCACTTTCTTCTTTCTGACAAGCTTGCGAGGTAATCCATGTGAAGAGCGTACAAAACCTCCCTGCCTGCCTCTGTGTTGTTGTAGTTGTTCTGAGGAATTACTTCATGGGTTTACATGTTTAGCTAACTCTAACAAAACCTCACCTGAAGAGGCTAGCATTCAGGGTTATTCAAACTAGTGAAAACATCAAAGTTCTTTCTGTCTATTTGTTAGCTTCTATAATGCCTCTTTCGCTTATTTCAGGGATTATGCTGCCATTGTTTTCTTTGCCAACAATCGCTTTGAGACGGGGAAAAGAAAGCTGCAATATCTCACATTCCAGGACTTTGCCTTCTGTGCTGGGCAACTTATCAGCAACTGGACCGTTGGGGCTGTTGGTGAGCCATTCGTCTTGTTTCCTTCAGCCGTTTTGCTGCCTTTTTATCTAAGGTATAAAGGACATGTATGACATTTTAATCAGTTACGTAACATATACAGTATATTAATCATCTGTAACCGTCTAAATGTGTCTCAGTTTGAGGCTTACAGATTGATAAAACATTAGAGATAAAGCCAAGAACACGAAAAATTGAAAAAAAAGTGAAACTGTGAGACAAACTATGAAGAGGACTTCAAAGAAATATCTCACGTAAGAACAAGAGGTATGCTGTCGATGGTGGCTATTAAGAATAAGGAACATTTAGAGCAGTGCCTCCGTCAGTGAGGCCAGCTGACCACCAGAGGTCCTTCAGGTTTTGCATAGCCTCAATACAATGAAGACACATTTAAATTGTGTGAAGTGAACAATGTTAATTGGCTAAGAATGAATAATAATAAATAAGAAGAAAAAAGAATAAGCAGCGATGACAGTTAAAAGAAGAAAAAAAACCCTCTTTTGAACAGATATGACAGTGTGTGACTTTGTAGATAACATGGTGGAAGACATGGACGTGGATCTCGATAAAGACTTTTTACAAGAGCTGAAAGAACTGAAGGTGTTAATCACTGACAAAGATCTGCTGGATCAACACAAAAGGTAACATGAAAATAAAGAGAAACCGACACGTTTTTGCCATTTCAGATTTTTTTTAAACTGGCTTTTAATTACAATTGTACACACACTTGTATTGGTAATTTCTCCTCCTTCCTCTTCTCTCTGTTCAGTCTGGTCTGTACAGCTCTTAGAGGAAAGACTAAAGCTTTTAATGAGATGGAGGCTAATTTTAAGGTGAGCGAAATAACAACCTCAGAATATCGGCAATTAAACCAGTCAGTAACTTCTTCAATGAACGGAAATAATAGTTTTTGAATGTAATAATCGTCTTCTCTTTGTAGAATCTATCCAGAGGCCTGGTCAACATTGCGTCAAAGTTAACCAACACAAAGGATGTCCGAGATTTTTTCATTGATCTTGTGGAGAAGGTGTGTACCTCTACAAAATGTAGTTTCTATCTTTACGTGGTTCAAGCAAAGACAGATCATTCAACTCGTATTTCTGAATCCAGTCTTGACGTCTGCCTTGGAGACGGTGTGATGTAACGTCTCCTCTCCTCCCTTTTCTCCCCCAGTTTATTGAGCCGTGTCGTTCAGACCGATGGACAGCTGCGGACATTAGACTCTACCTTACTCACTACAACAACTCGGCACACATACTTGACACGTTCAAGTGAGTCAATGTGCTTTTGTTCTGTAAAGCTTATCAGGTAGAGCTCAACTCCAACCCTGCCAGGATTATTTATTCCTAAGGGGGCGAAAAATACAGTCAGGATGTTGTAGAGCTCTTTGAAAAAAAAAAGGGAAAAAAAAGCAAGAACCAAATATTATATATACTTTGGCAATCATTCGTGCTGCTCAAGCATAAAGTTGTGTCTTTAATATTGACGTCTCGGCTCCACCAGTGGGTGTCACCCTATCTCGCCCCTGATTTCTCAAACTGTAGTTACCTTGTTTCTCATGCAAACACTCTGGAATGTAGTTAAGGGTTTACACAGCCCTGCACCACCACATGTTTAACAAAGAGATATTCATAAAAAGAAACAGACAACCCACCCCCCACATGTTACACCGAGTGGACAAAGATTGCCTCATTTACTTTCTTCACACTGATTTCACAATTACAGTTAGTCATGAGTTGTACTCTCTTTGCTCCATTAACTTACTGTGTGCTCTCTTTCTGTCTCTGTTTTCTGCCCCTCAGACATCAGGTTGTGTGGGACAGATACATGGGTGTCGTCAAAAGCTGTATCTTCAAAATGTATCACGACTGAAGCGGTTTCTTCGCAGCTCGACCCTCAGTTCTCCCCACTTTTCCCTCGTTTTTTTTTCTGGCTACATCCCCCCCGAAGCCGTTATCTTTACCCCCCGGTTTGTGGTTTTATCTGTTTTGTTTCGTCAGCGGTGATGAATTCTGCTTCTTAAGCCCCATTATTGCTCTCAGTCACCCTGTTTGCACCTATAGAGTCCCTGCAGTGTCTGTAAATTTGGTTTGTAAATAAAATGAACATATTTACATCACAATGTCCCTGCTTTATGTGGTCGTTTTATCTGCGGTATTATATGGAGGAGTTGTTGTCATTAACCCATTCCAGGGACAGGGTTTACTGAGTGCTGGATGGACATCAGACAAAGAGATAAAGATATAAATCATAGCACAAAAATGAAGAGGCCAGATTGGGAAAGCCCTGCGTCATCAATCTAAGCTGTATTAGTGTTTTAGATTTCAATGTGGCCAGCAGACTGCATGTGTCATGGACTGAGACCTCTTCCAGTGTCTGTGTGTGGTCATGGGAATGAGGGACCAGCCAGGGGGGCACAGTTGGTCCAGCTAGGGGGTCTGTTAGTGTGACTTTTAACAACATCTCCCGTAATGACAGCTGCCATCTCTGCCACCACCCAGAAACACAGGAGAGATAAACAATCTGAGGCGAAGTAAAGGTTATTTTAGAACCAAAGGTTTACTTTAAAAAAATTTAAAAAACAGGAGGGAAAATAAAGTGATTGCCCCCACAATGTTACAAAATAGCACGATTGTGCACTCTAAAAATATAAAGATTAGTGTGTCTGTTAAAGAATATTCGCTGTAAACTTGAACGCATGCAGTCATTTTGTAATGGGTTTGACTTTAGGTTGAGTCAGACTCATAAAATCTGGGTTAAGCAACATTTGAACCAGTTTGCAAAGCACACCGATTATTTTGCAAGACAAAATACAGCTGAAATGATTCCAAGTGCAGTAATGGATTCGTCATGTACAAGCAGAGCAGAAAAGCTGGTCAAGAATAATGACAGTACTTTATTTTCTCTATTTCATCCCATGAAGCCTCCAGTTTATTCTGAGAAATAAGCGGACACATTTTCCGAATAAGTCTCCACTTTCTTTCTTCCACTCTCTAATTTTGTCCACATTCCATTAACTTCTCTCTCCCCAGCTATAAATATCCTGCATGTCAGATTGGATGAGAGCGAGGGCTTTAGTCGCTTTATGGAAAGAAGAAAAAAAGAGAGTAAAAGACGGGGGAGGTAAGTATAGATAGATGGGGGGTAAATGGGAAAAGGGAGGGAGGAAAGGGAGGGAGAGTTTGGAGCTTTTGCGGGGGTTTAGTTTAAATGAAACCAGGTGTGTTGTGGGACCATAAGAGGGGGTAAGAAGATGTGGGGGGGGGGGGGGGGGCAAGTGTGTGAATCTGTGAGTTGTTGTTCGGCCTGCGATTTGGACAATTTGGAATTTTGGTATTTGGGCCGCAGACCAGGAATTTGCATCCTGGGGGGTCAGGGAGAGGGGGTTTGGAGAGTGGAGGATGGCAGTGCAGGGGGCCAGAGGCGGGGAGGAGGTGGGGGGTAAGAATGGACTGTCCCTCTCTCCTCCCTCTCTCTCTCTCTCCTCTCCGTCTCTTGCTCTCTCTCTCTCTCTCCCTCCCTTTGCATGTGTTCAGCTGCTCCAGCTGTCGGTCTCCCCACTCACTCTCTCAGGGTCAGACAGGCAGGAGTTTAAGGGACCACTTCTGTGCGCCAACTCAGCCGGGACGACCGCAGCCAGCAGAAGGACACACCGGTCAGAAGGAGAAGACTCATCCGAAAAAGATTCATTTGTGAGTTTCCGTGTGTTTCTTTAATGTCTGACAACCATGTTAGAAGAGATTTGTATGAAAAGGAGAACCTTTGGATGACTGATCATGTTTTTTAAGGTACCTTCTTTTCTGGTACAGGCCATACACGTCACAGTACCACCACTGCTCTGCTCTCACAGCTTCATATTGCTGCTTACAATATGAAGCAATATGTTTCAGAGACTGTAATAGGGGGATAGACGGGAAGAGAGGTAATGAGTCACAGGGCATGTATTATCGCACAGTATGTTCTTCCACCTCATCTCTCTTGTACAACATTTGAAGTCAGTGTCACAATCTCAGTTTAGTCACTCCAGTTAAAATTTACGGGACAAAGCAGCAGAGACTTTTGAACAAAAAAGAAAAACAGGTGGCAGCTACAGGAACACACACACACACACACACACACACACACACACAAAAAACACTCTGGATAACATCACAGACAGTGTAGGATGCTGCCTCACTATGATTTGACAGTGCATTTTATCACTGTTTATTCCGTATACTCCTAATAGCTAACATGTGACAGCCCCAGCGTCACTGTAATGACTCAGTGGGATTATAAAGGCAACAGGAAGCAGGCACAGTTCCCCTGAGAGCAGCCCATCATCTCGTGCCACATTGTATGCATAGACTAATAAATCACAGCTCTTTAACCCCCCTTTACACAGGGAAACAGAGCAGTATCACCACTGGGAGAACAGAACCACACCAGAGGTATTTATCTCATTTACAGTGTGTGAATTTCTCCTGCAGGCCACAACACATCACTGCTGACTGTGGAGTTTTCCAGCAAAGGAGTTAGGCTATGTGTGTGTGCGTGTGTGTGTGTGCGCGTGTGTGTGTGTGTGTGTGTGTGTGTGTGTGTGTGTGTGTGTGTGTGTGTATGTGCGTGTGTGTGTGTGTGTGAGAGTGATAGTGCCCTAGTTGTGGATTTACAGGTTCACTGCCACAGCGGTAACGGAGCGCAGTTTTAGCCCGCTGGGCCACCGTGTTCTCAGGCTGCACAACCAAGCAGAACAACACAAAGTTAGCGATGTATACATTACAACACATGACCATCCTGCAGTTTACACTCTGTGTGCATGTGTGTGTGTGTGTGGTCCAACTGTGTGTTTTTCTTGGTCCCCAGATGGTCACTTTTATAAGCCGCCTGAAATCTTGCATGTTAAATTGTGCTGACTGTGTGAATTTAGAAATGGGTCAGTCTGCTGTTACTGAGGCGAGGGTAAGCCCGAAATGGTAACTATATTAGAAGTACTGTTGAAGCTGTACTGAACAGGTGTTAGAGCAGTACTATTTTGAGGATTAGGCCACATCTGCAGGGACTAAAACTCCCAATTAATCTGCTGATTATTTTCTCGAGTAAATGTTCCGTCAAGTAAATGTCAAAATGAAAGCAAACACCCTTCACAGGTTCCCAGAGTCCAAGGCGATGTCTTGTTTTGTCTGACCAGCAGTCCGAACCAACAGCAACGATAAATATATTTTTTGTAACGATGTGGTTTCACAGTCAACCTGTTTCTCTGATGAATTTCGGCTCTTGGGTCACATTGTCTGACATCCACCTACACAATGAGGAGAGATGAGAGGTTAGGGGAGCAGTGGCTAGAGGTTTGGCACCAGCTATCCTCTTATGTGAACCATGGGGGGTTTCCCAGAACCTGATACTCTGGGAACCACTGCCGTGGCAGGGCATCCCAGCTGAGAACTGGCGCCCACATCCTTGCCACGGGCATTCCAGAGGTCCACCGCCACTTGGTCTCCAGCGACATCAGGGACACACCCATGCATCCCTGCTGCCCACTCTCAGTAGCCAGTGAGTGTCTGGACCCCGGAGTGATGGTCAGTTCTGTTTTTGGGGCGGTTTGGGGTCACATTCTTGCTGGTTGTAAGTGTCCGATGGGCCAACTCAGAGAGGTCACGTACTGCGGCCGTCTGATTGCACAGCGGTATGTGTTACCGTCTGTGCTTACAGGGTGAGGGCATGTTTTGTTGGTTTTAACCCCGCAGAGGTTCACGAATGGCCTGTGATGTCATCCATCAAGTATTTAAGTGTGTCCACGTCACCCTGCGGCCTTCTGTTTGTCTCAACTTGAAATACAACAATGAGCCATGCCTGCAGATGTGGCCTCCTGACATTTCGGAGCATGTGCCCGTGCACGTAGACAGGCAGTGATTATAACGTTCCTGTCATGTATTTTAACTGGAGCTCACTGACTCTGCAAACAGCACTCGCTCAGAATTTTTTTCATTCCTTCAATTAGCCTGTTTTTTTCCCCCTACTTTTTTTGGTCTGCGGGAGCTGGAATAGGCGATATGTTTATGTTTAGAGTTAGCTTAACCACTTATAGCGTCTCTCCAGGGACATGAACTGAAGGGTGGTTGTGTCTCTGCTGGGAGAAAAGCCAAGTCCATCAGAATACTTAGAATACTCAGCAAACATAATACACTGTAAATCTGCCTCAAAATACACTGGGCATAACGTTAGTACTTAGATCCATTACTTACGTAAAAGAAGCAATATCGCAGTGTAAAAATACTAGAATGCAAGTGAGCCCTACATTTAAAATTCATAAGTACCAGTACATAAGTACATAAGTATTAGGCTACCAGCAGATAACTTATCCAAAGTGAAAGTGCGCATTATGCCTAATGGCCCCTTTCAGTATGGGCACCCTGGAAGATGAAGATGATATTTTGTAAGCATAAATTTATCTTGTGAAACAAGGAAAAAATAACTTCAGGGGCTGTTCTGTTCTTTTGCAGAACAAGTTACAACTTTGTCATTATTGGTGACTTAAATCCCAGCTGAACATTGCATAACTTCAAGCAGAGCAGGTCTAATCAGCCACATGTATGAAATCCCCTGCGTTGGTGCACAGGGCTTTTAATATGTAACAATACATCGGGTTTTTTTGTATGTAAAATCAAAGTAACTGCTAACACGAGTTCTCAGATAACTTTAATGGAGTAAAAACAACATTTCCATGAAACAGGACTCTGTACATCTTCCAGCAGCCTGCAGCTAAATCAGGTGCCTCTCGACTGAAGGACAGCAAACTTAAAAAGTAAAAGAAGGGACTGGAGCACGCTGATCTACTGCCTTTAATTGTGCAAACACACCGGAAGCTCATTTCTGCCACTGTGATGAAAAAGAAGTCATTATAATGAGAAAATCTCAAAATAATGACTTAGCATCTCAAAATAATGATTTATTTGAGATACTGAATCAAAAAATATTGAGAGAACTTTTCATTATTTTGAAATATTACGTCAAAATATTATTTTGAGATAGGACAACGAAGTCGTTATGTTTAGATGGTGTTTCATTATAATGACTTCCAGGATCTTTTTTTTTTTCATCACGGCAGAAATGTCTTCATCAGAATAAAAAACAAAACTAGCCGGTCACCTTTCAGACGGCCCAGAATATTTATGACGTCACAGCCTGACACCCACTGCAGGGCCGAACGGTGGGTCAAAACATCAATTCACATAAAAACTGGGCGTCCATAAGAAGGCTCCCTCAACTTTTTGCACATTAGACTGTGTATTGATAACTCTCTGAATTGTAGTGGAGTAGACATACTACCTTAAAATACGTATCGTATTTGAGTCTAGTTACTTTGCACCAATTCCAAAACACAACACAGCTTCTACGGAGGAGATTCTGTGTCACAGAGACAAATTAACTTAGAATCTATCTCACATATGGAAGCAGCAGAGCAGGAGATGCCGTGATAAAATATGCAACGAATGGCCATGATTTATGGGCTCCAAGCGACGCTGCTCTGATACACGGTGAACCGAACCTCTGGAGGCAGCGCGGCGAGACCATCATTCCAGTGAGTCGGCCAGCCTGGAGACACAGAGAGTCTTCTGTGAGCAGCTCATGTGAAAGTATTTCTGTGAAGTTGACTTTGTTATTTTCAGCTGAAGGACGGAGTACGTCACGATGTTTATGTTTTTACCTGGCAGAGTGATTCATTCAATTTATTTCGGCTGCGATCAACGGGGAACTGTTTGGTTGACAAACAGTGAACCAAGTCCAAGACGCTAACTGTTTGTGTTCTGACTGACAGGCCTGCTTAACAACAACAACAACCTGGCTCCAGTGCTTTTTGCACAATGATTGATTTATGTCGTTCTCTCTGTCTCCCTCTGAAATACAGATACCACCTCTTGGCTGCCTCTCTCATCTTCAAAGCAGCGCTGCCTGTGTGATAGCAGAGTGTTTGGGTGCATGTTTTACGTGTGTTACCGTCCCATCTTCGTGCATTAGTATGCAGGGTGCTTGTGTGTCAGTCTTGTGCGTGTGCATATGTGTGTCTGTGCTCCTCCGCAGTGCTATTTCACAGCCACCTACAGACAGTGACACCTACACGGTAAGGATGGACAAATCTCTTCACCTGCTTTTCTTCTCCTCTCTCACTCCTTTTCCTTTTTGTGCATCTTCCTTTCTTCCATGTCAAACATTTCTTGTGTTGAAATGTTGACCTCATATCCTCTTTCTTCTCTCCTAGCTCCATTTCTTATTTCCACATATTCGTCTTGTTTAATATTCCACTGCAGTTTTCCCTTTCCAACATTTTATAGTAGTCGAATAGTTGGGGGTAATTTTAGCTTTAATTCCATGTTCCTTTCATGCCACACTTTTTCTTTCCATGCCGCTCACAGCAACATGTTTTTTTCCAGAATGATGACGACCCTTTTTCCAAACAGTGGCTATACATTCTTTGTTTTTAAAAATGACATTCGGCTTAAGGAAGCAGCCTTCTTGTCGTTTTGGCCCAGTCCTTCTACACTCCTACACAGGAAACAAGTTTCTCTATCCTCTGCTTCTTTTTTCAAGTTCCACTACTGGGGATTTATTATGCTTTATGAATATATTATGCAACTACTTGGCTCAGGGTGCCTGTTTCTTTCCATCATTTTCTTACGCTCTCTTTCTCTCTCTGGTGCTCTTTGCAGGAATGCACAGATGGGTATCAATGGGACCAGCAGACTGAGCACTGCAAAGGTAAAACACTCTTTTACCTGCATTTATTCCGCGTCACCACCTAATTCTTGTACACAGTCACAGCTGGGATCATCCTGTTGCTCCTCATGCTATGTCCCGTCCTTTTGATTCATTCCTAACAAGTCGTCTCTGCGTCTCCCATCAGACATAAACGAGTGCGAGACCATTGCAGATGCATGCAAAGGGGAAATGAAGTGCTTCAACCACTATGGAGGTTACCTGTGCCTTCCCCGCTCTGCGTCGGTCATCCCGGCCCCAGAGCCTCCCATCACGCCCACCGAGACCAACCCATGCCCTCTGGGCTACGAGGCGCAGGGAGACAGCTGTGTGGGTGGGTGTCTGGTTTGTAGGTCTGGGGGTTGGAGGTGACCAGGTGGCCACAGGATGGCTGATCATTCAGCATGTGTGTGTGTGTGTGAGACTGTGTAAGTTTATTGTCGGCAGCCACAGAATGCGAGGCACAGGTGGCCATAGCAGGTGTTGGGACTGGAGGCTGCGTGTGCAAACTGTGTGGGTGTCAGTGAGTATGAGTCCACGGGGGGAAGATTTCACACGAGGACAGCTGCTGTGCTTTAAGAGTCTGACTTGAAGCGAGAAACCTACTAGCGCTGGAGGACAACGAGGTGTTCATCTGGGACCGCAAACATGATTCAACATGATGTGATATTCTCAGCTGTCGGGTGCAAATGAGGCGAACGGAGTCGCCATCGTCTGCCCTTCAACAGTCAGACTGTGCCTTTCACTCATGATAAAAGATGAGTTTCCTCACAATAACCTTGATTTTTTTATTTCCCATGCGTGTCCCTTTTTCACTCACAAACACAGATATCAATGAGTGTGAGCGAGACGAAGATGACTGCCAGCCCAGCCAGCAGTGTATCAACACACAGGGTGCCTTCACCTGTCAGTGCCCGGATGGTTACCGCAAGGTTGGCACAGAGTGCATTGGTGAGATAATCTGAATTTATCCTTTAGTGTAGCTAAGCATGTTTAAATATGGCAATTCTTTTTTCTTGCTACATGAAAGTTAGTTATAGCTGCAAGAGTGACCTTAATAACTGGTAGGACTGTGAATATCCATCTTCTGACTCTATTTCTCTCTCTCTCAGACATCGATGAGTGCAGGTACAGGTACTGCCAACATCGCTGTGTTAATGTCCCCGGCTCCTTCTCCTGTCAGTGTGAACCTGGTTTCCAGCTGGCAGGAAACAACCGATCTTGCATCGGTGAGTGACGCCCACTGCAACCGGTTATAAGACTCAACAGTCAAATCCAATGTCTCTGAAGTCAGGCAAAAGGTCTGCACAGTGTTCTTAGTGCCTCCGATCAATTTTGATCTCACTCAGGCTTTGACAAAAATGTAAAAACTGAAAGGGCAAATCTTAAAGGGCAACCCCATCGATTTTCAATTAAAGTCTCTTAACAAGTTTTGGGGAGTACTGCATATGTTGTTTCAAGCCTTTTGTAGTCTCAGAGGGAGTTGTATGAAGTCTGATAAATTGCCTCAAGTGACTCAGCGTCGATTGGCTACATTAGCCGCCACGAGCATAATGCAACCAAATCCCTGTCAGCAGTCGAGTTGAACTATGGGTAACCAATTTGTTTTGTCAAGGAAGAAGGATGTGGTGCTATGTATCGTTTGTTCTACTGAGTTTGATCAAATTGTCAGCAGTGCAATTCTAAATCAATGTACACTTTTAAGCATCTCTCTGTAACATTACAAGTCCATAACAACACAAGTAACAGTTAAAGTTAAGATTTAAGAAAATGTATGAATGGTTTGACACTCAGAAACCCTGTTAAGCTGCTTCATCAGTTGTGGTTTGATCACGTTTGGATGAGAGTGGCCTGGCAACGTTAACGTTCCCACAACTGTCATTGCATGTTGATTCCGTATTGACTCGTTTTAATTGGTGCACAGACGCTACAGTACGTTGCCTTCTTCCAACATCTCACTTTACAATGGTGATTCAAAACAGCACAGAAAGAAATCTGCTGTGCGAAGAAAACCGAAAAACAGTTGCGTGTGTTAATTTTGGACCCTACCAATCGAAGTGACAAGCTGATTGAGATAATATGTTTTCAGGGCCTTTTATGTATTTGGAGCAATCATTTAGATTTTTCCCTTCAGTTGCAGTTTTTGATCCAACAGCTGTTTTTTGGGATGTGTTTGCTGTTTGACTCTGTCAGCATTTAAGTTGATCTATAAAATCTACCCCCCCCCCCCTCCCTTTAGATGTGAATGAATGTGAGATGGGTGCCCCCTGCTCTCAGCGGTGTTACAACACGTATGGCACCTTCCTGTGTCGCTGTGACCAGGGCTATGAACTGGGGCCTGATGGCTTTGCTTGTAACGGTGAGAGACGCACTCTGTCTGTAAAAAAAAAGGATCAATATGAACGATTGTACAAACTTCAGTTACTTTGTTTTCTTTTCCCGTTATACATCTGACCGTTTCACTTGACAGACATCGATGAGTGCAGCTACTCCAGTTACCTGTGCCAGTACCAGTGTGTCAACGAACCAGGGAAGTTCTCCTGTGTGTGCCCAGAAGGATACCAGCTGCAAGGCACCCGGCTATGCCAGGGTAAGCACACCCGCCTCCTTTTCCTCCCTCCAGTCCTAACACCTTCCTCTCTGTGCTTTCAGACTCACAAATGCTGCACTGAGTCAACGCTTGTTCATTCTTTGACAGTAGCTCTATTCTTGTCCCGTTCTTGTTCAAATGAAACATCATCAGCTATTTTTCTCCTGCAGATATAAATGAATGTGAAACAGGTGAGCATCAGTGTAGCGACACACAGACGTGCGTGAATATCCACGGACGATACCAGTGTGTGGACACCAACCGGTGCCAGGACCCTTACGTACAGGTGTCTGAGAAGTGAGTGACACCTCATGAAAGCTTGTGTCCACGGTCACACACCTTTTCCCAATGACTAAAATATGTGCTGGCCATCAGCTCAGAATATAATCAGCCTCTGTGTTGAGTATGGCTCAAACTGCAAGATTACCCAATTACTTTTTCCACATACGAGTCCAACTTCCAACCTTTTCTTCTGAACATGGTCCGCTGCAACAAGAAAACTATTACAAGTGTTGGATTGGGAACAGGTGTGGGTCCTTATTAACATATCCCAGATGATTTGGTGGTATAAAATGTGTTTTAGAAAAACATGAGGGAAAAAACTGGCTGCTGTTCAATATTTGTTTAGATTTTAGGAGAACTTCCCCTTCAGTCATGTTACTCCCTCTGCTGGCTGATCTATGAACTGCGGTTACAGTTTTTCTGCACCAAACATTGTTGCACTCAAGTGGACTTACTTCTCTCTGTGTGTCCAGCCGCTGTGTTTGTCCCGTCAACAAGCCTGTCTGTCGAGATCTGCCTTTCTCCATCGTCCACCGCTACATGAGCATCACCTCGGAGCGCTCCGTCCCCTCAGACATCTTCCAGATTCAGGCCACGAGCGTCTCTCCAGGGGCTTACAACACCTTCCGCATCCGGTCTGGAGACGAAAACGGAGACTTCTACATCAGGGTGAGAGCTGTTACAGAGCACAGAGAAGGAGGATGATTGCATCTGCTGACAACACCTTTGGCAAGCGTGACGACTTTATTCAATTAAATTGATTTTGTGTTGCCCAAAATCACTAATTTGCCTCAGAGGGCTTTACAATCTGTACACATAAGACATCCTCTGTCCAAGGACCCTCACACTTCAGAGTTTAAAAGTGCACTGACTGTAAGAAAAAGCTCAATTTAGGGTTTGATAGATACATTGGACAGACTTTTTATGAAACATAGTGCACTTGTCAGGTATAACACAGTATGATGGAGGATCCTTCCTGACTAAACCTACTTCACCCACCATATTTCATTCATATCTGTGTAACAAATTAATTCCTCATAAAATGGCCAAATATACTTACCATTAAACCAATGTGTGTAGGTCAGATGACTGATTAGCCTGAGAGAGTTTTAGAGTCACAAGATGCTGTCGATGCATTTTTGAAAACAAGATTTTTGAAAACAAGATTTATCATCGTCCCACTAAAACCTAAACACAAACTTTCTGCTTGGATTGAAAACAGAGAAATACTCTTTTATCTTGAAACATTAGAACAAAGTCCCCGTAATAGTCAATTCTCAGGATTGTGTGTTCGCTCATTGTCCTGTTAATTTCACAGCACGTATTAGAGTGAGACAGCTTAAGCTTTGGTTATGCTTTCAGCGTATATGATAGTGTGTCATGAATCAGGCATTACACCTTTATCACTCATATTGAGCGAAATGTTGTTCATGGAACAGTTCAACATTTTGGGAAATACGCTTATTCACTTTTTGCGAAGAATTCAGAAGAAGAGAAGATCGATACCACTCTCCTGTTTGTCCGGTAAACATGACGCTACACGTAGCTTAGCTTAGCACAAAGACAAACAATCACAAGAAGATATAACTTGTTCATTAGTGAGCTATAGAGTTGCTGTTAGGCAGAGCCAGGCGACCTGTTTCCACCTTATTCCAGTCTTTGTAACTGTACTGCTGTCTGTAGCTTTATATTTCATGACAGCAGTATTGATCTTCTCATATATATATATATAACTCTTGGCAAGAAGGGGAATAAGCATATTTCCCAAAATGTCAAACTATTCCTTTCAGTGAAAAGAATGTAGAACTTCACTTGTTAATATATTTTTTGTCATCTACAGCAAATCAATAATATCAGCGCCATGCTGGTGCTGGCCCGTGCCGTGTCGGGGCCCAGAGAGTACACGTTGGACCTGGAGATGGTGTCAGTTAACCCTCTGCACAGCTACCAGGGCAACTACCAGACCAGCTCCGCCCTCAGACTCTCCATCTACGCCGCGCCGTACACCTTTTAAAGAAGAAGACAAAGAAGAAGAAGAGTGGAGGGACACAGAGAAAGATGGAGAGAAAGCGCTGGAGAGAACACAGATGCAAAAAATGAAATTAAGCTGGAAAACAAAAGTGGTCGATGCAGTTCAACCAGTCACTGTGATGTTACACTCTTTGCTTTTTGTACTTCCAAAGAAAGCCACATGCATGTACAGTATACAAATACATCGTAGCAGTAATGTCTCACAGATAAAGAACAGAAACAGCCTTAAAATAGGATATCATGTTTACTGTCATCTTCCATTCAACACCTATCGGACAGCATCATTCTGTGTTCAATGTGTATAAAAAGGGATTTTCTTTTCTTCACATCTGTTCAGGGTGATAACAAATCTGTGTGACACATTTTCTGGCTGCCTTCAGGTGGAATGATTCACGCCCAGCGTCACCAGATTCATCTGTTTTCACCAGTTTACATCCTTATCTTTGGTTCCGCTCTGTTTGTCACTTTATTCTTGTCAGCCCTGTTTCCTGTTGACAGACGTGATTCAGTAACCACTCAGATCAGACCTCAGCAAACCACGCTCCTCCTCCTCCACCCTCCACTGTTCATTCCTATGTTCAAGCTCTCCATCACTGCCTTTTGTAGGTTTATCACATTGCTGGTTGTGTTTTTTGTCTAAGATTTAAAACCCTAATAAAACAATATAACTTTTCCTCTGTCTCACAGTGAAATGATTACAATGTCATTCTTATAGGACATTTTATTCTCATTCTCCAGGGTGAGGGATTGTATGCTTTTCTACATTTTTTATCATTATAAACTAAACCTTGGGCAGTCTGGGATACTGAAACTAGTTTTATTTATTTAATTAGTTGTAGTTGATAATATCATCAGCCCTTATATTCTTCTTTGGCAATGTGCTAAAAGTTGGCTGATCATTTCTGTGGAAGTCTCAGCATTATTGTTAAATGATGTTTTATCATAAGGCCCTGTCAACAGTTTGTTAGAATGGTTCCATGGAAAAGCTCAGTGGAGCTGCTCGTTGCTCTTTAAATAGAGGTGGGGCAGTTAACCAGATGTGCATTCGTCAAACCAATCCGTTAGTCTTCATCCTTGAAAAACACTCACTACAACTGCAGTACTCAAACTGTCAAGTACCAGTATGTGTGTTCTGCCCCTCGGCCTCAGGGGGCAGTAATGAGCATGTTACGATCAGCTCGCTACAAAGTAAAAAATACATTGCTCTAGAAAACTTACTGAAAAGCGACATACAGGTGAGATTCATGCGTTACCAGACGTGTCTTCAAACAGTGTTTTTACAGTTGTACAAGGGTAAAAAATACAAGGATGACGACTGACTGGTTTGTATCGTAAATGTGCATCAGGTCATCATCATTACAGAGCACACAGACGCTTCCCTGAGTTTGTCTACAGGACAATCCAGGACCGTCAGCAGACTGTCCTAAACTGTCCCTACTTTCCCCCAATCACAGAGCAGATGCGGTGTGACCCGGCTACATGTCAACACTGTACCTGCTTAACTACAATAGCTGGTCCAACTGGCTTGACAGCCAGCTTCAACTGAAGGCCACGGCCCACCCGTTAACACAAGGCCAACCACCATCCCTGCTTTTCTGGTTCACTAGACCTGTTTTGTTAAAGGTGCAATATCTGAGAGTGGGAGCGTTTCTGTTGCCTCTCAACGGCTCTCAACATGTCGACGGCCAGCCAGTGGCTCACAGCTAACGGTGGTTGGTTGAGTTGGGACCGCAACACCGTGAATGCTCGCCGGTGCGTTCCAGCAGATCACAACCAACTCCCTCTTTATGCATCCACACATTCAACACAACCCTCTGTAGCGAGATACATTTGCTTCTTTCTGTAACATCGTCAACAACCAGCTGACATCGTCACGCTTTCCATCCTGTCAAACGCTTCCCGTCCAATCCTAAAAGGAGGCCTGGAATCTCTTAGCTACACAGTAAAAAGCATTAACACGCAAAGACAGAAAGATCACTGCCCTCTTTAGATTCCTCTCTTCTTCAGTACAAATCTAAAAATGTTTAATTTCTGCGCCAGGTAGAGGCAGATGTAATTCTGTCTCAACTTCCTATCATCCTTAAATTAGAGAGGAAAGGCAAAATGGCTGCAGTTTAAATGAAAGAAGACTGAAGCTCTGCAGCCTTCTGTTCTATTGTCACTGTCACAGCACTTCACTTGTGTTTTTACTGATTCTCCTGACCCACAAAAAGAAAACTAAGGAAAAAGAGAGCGAGTGGGAAAAGAGAGAGGGGAAAGCCCTTATTTTACAGTCCACTGCGGTTCGCTCCGCCCAGTCCTACACACAAACACCACGAACACACCACACACACCTCCCATCTGTCCTCACTAGGGGGGCGATGACTCACACTCACAGCCTGTTTTACGTAATCAGAGCAGACAGTCGGCAGCCACCAGGGGGCAGCAGACCACACAGGTCTCCTCTCACAGCAGCAGTCCAGGAATAGCAACAACCTGAGGAGAGAGTGTTGGTTTTATAACCTAATTGAGTAGTGAGCTTACATTTTCTACAGTTTTTCATGAACTCATACACCCGTGGGAGGAAAAAGTGAACTGACAACTTTGTCTACTTTTCACAAATAATGTACAATACAGCCTACAATTTTTTCCCATGCTCTGACATATGCTGTAGCACAGACTTTTTCTTGCATAACTGGACATCTTGTGATAATAGGGAACAAAGATGACAGAGCCTGGTGATGGTGTTAAAGAGTGCAGTAGGGTAGGAGGTGTGCATGCTCACGGTATGGGAGAGGAGTGGTACAAGTCCCCTGGCATATCCTGTTGGCATTCAGACAGAAAGAAAACCTGACTAAAACAGGATGACACTGTCATGGATTAGTTACTGGACGAGCCTACCGGGCACAGGGGGCCACGAAAATGACCACAGAGACACTCAAAATAACCTCAAAGAGACGCAAAACAACAGCGAAGAGACACAAAATGACCAGAAAGAGATGTAAAATGACAACTAAGAGATGCAATAATGACCACAAATACACTCAAAACAACCTCAGAGACTCAAAATGATAAGAAAGAAATGCAAAACGACCAAAAGGAGACCCAGAATGACCACAAAGACGAAAATAATTGCTAAGAGATGTAGTACCACAAAGAGACACAAAACGACTAAAAGACACCCAAAACAACAAGCTGAAGACACACCACGACTCAAAATAGACACAAAATGACGAGAATGTACACAAAGCGGCGAATTATAAATGAAGGACAAAACATTTGTAGTCATTTTGTGTGTGTTTCAGTCTGGGTGTTTCGTATATATGAGGGGTAAGGGGCCTTTTACATGTCTGTCCTCGGGTGACCATTGTCTTGTAGTCCGTCCATGGACATTGTGTTAACACAGTCAGAATAGTGTGTGTGTGGGTGTGTGTGTGTGAGAGAGAGAGAAAGAAAGAAGGAGAGACAATTATGTAATTTGAAGATTCAAATGAAGCATTTAAAATGCGTGTATTTGTGTTGTAGGTCTGTGTTTGTATCTGTGTCTGTGTTTTTGGATTTGTTTGTCTGTGTGTGTGTGTGTGTGTATGTGCAGGGCGTGGGTGTTTACATAGGAGAGCATGTGTTTGAAAGTGGCATCGCCCACACAGACGAGTGGGAGGAGTGTTTGGGGTGGCAGAGGGGAGTGCTGGAGCGCCTGGGCCTCATTTGTTTTGGCAACTTTATAGAGTATGAGCTCATTTCTGGGCAAGCCGTGCCCTGTAGGCCGCAGTGGGGGATGGCGTGGGACGGGAAGCAGAGCAACGAAGGCCCATGCGGGGCCGGAGTGCACCAACCAGTCCAGTACGATGGAACAAACATGGTGGACAGGAAAGACACCTTTCCATGTCATATAAATCCTGTCCTGTCCATCAGTTTGAGACACGCAGCCATGACTGACGAGCAATCTGTTCCCCGGGTCTAACGCTTTCATCTTCTACGATTGCATTTCAAAAAGCCCTCGATGCCTCGCCCCTCCACTACAACACAATACAGGTATTATATTTGTGAATGAAAGAGCGAGGTGGAGTGTCATTTCCCTCCATCCACAGCCCCCTGAGATTAGTTCATTAATGAAAAGAGCGGGCAGTGGAATCTCTAGGACATCAAAAACAGGCTGCACAGCACAAAGAAGGCCGGTTGATTGGAGTGTAAATTAGTGAGGCAGGAAATGGCTCTCTCTTCTGGTTATTTGCATACGGTTTATATATTGTCAAAAAACAAGGTTCATACAAAAGGTGTCACAAATAATGTTTAAAACTATATGGTTTTCCATAGAAACATGAATAAATATAGAGAAAAACTGTTCTATAGAAATAGAGAAGAGTGTACTAATCTCTGTATGTAGAGAATACTGTTTGTAGAGAATACTCCTTATGTGTACTTCTCTATATATAAGAAACTTGGTTGTGAAATCCTCTTGGACATGATACTTTTTCTCTATTCTACATTTTTGCTTCTTGTCTATGCACCAACACACCAAAGCAAATTCCTTGTATGTGTAAACCTACAAAGAAACTACAACAGACTGACTACACGCACCTCCGCCAACTTAAGAGTCAAAAAAAGTAATGGACAAATGTTTAAACATAGTAAGAACAATAACTTGACAAAACCTACTGACAAAAAGAAAGATGTGACCGTGCAAAAGTAGAAAGTACAGCTGACTGACACTCGTGGGAATGTCATTTGTTTTTCAGGCATTTGGTCACAAACTTTGATCAGATGATGGTGCTAGAATTAAAGTCAGGGGATCACCAAAGTTACTGACTTCATCCTCTGGGGATCATGAGTATATATCGGCAAAAGACAAATACTTGCTTGTTTGTTCATGAAAAAAAAGATAATGTTATAGAAATATGTGAAAATACGTATTTAGAAAGACTACACACCCAAAAGTTGTGTTAGTGACGTCTCTTGCTGAATCTAAGTTAGATAGACAGATAGATAGATGTAAACTTTATTCATCCCCAGGGGGAAATCGTTTGTAGCAGCAGCAATTTATAGAGTAAAATATAACATATGGAATGCACAATATCTACAGTACAATAAAATACCAGAGCAGATATTGAATTGAAGGAATAGATTAATAAAAATAAAAAATAAGCTAGAATAGAATAGAAATAGAAATGCACAGTATATACCATGAATATAGTGGTATTAATTAAATAAAATTAGCAACTAGTAAACTCAACTAAACAACCTGGACAGTAGAGCCAGGATCACCAACAACAAGCAACAGCCTGTAGCGTTGTAGTCACGTGAAGGACGACGATCTGGCCCGAGGTGTTTTATTATAAAGTCTAATGGCAGAGGGCAGGAATGTTTTTCTGAATCTGTCCTTGTGACAGCGGAGCTGGATCAGTCTGTTGGAGAAAGTGCTCCGCTGTCCCTGCAGGAGTTGATGGAGATGGTGGTCCGGGTTATCCAATATGGATAACAGTTTCTTCAGTGTCCTCCTCTCCACCACCTCTTCCAGATTGTCTTGTTTGCAGCCAATGATGGAGCCGGCCTTCTTAACTAGTTTGTTCAGTCTGTTGGTGTCTCCGGCTCCAATGCTGCTCTCCCAGCAGACTACGGCGAAGTACAGTGCACTGGTCACAACAGACTGGTAGAACATCTCCAACATCTTGCTGCACACGTTGAAGGATCAAAGTTTCCTCAAGAAAAAGAGTCGACTCATCCCCTTCTTGTACACGGCGTTGATGTTGGTCTTCCAGTTCAGTCTGCTGTCGATGGAGACACCCAGGTACTTGTACTCCTCCACCATGTCCACATCCTCTCCCAGAACTCTCAGCGGTTGTGGAGCCGTCGTCTTCCTCCTGAAGTCGACCACCATCTCTCTGGTCTTGGCCACGTTCAGACGCAGGTGATTTCTACCGGCCCACTCCACAAAGTCCTCCACTACTGCCCTGTACTCCTCCTCCCGTCCGTCCCTTACACACCCGACCGCTGCAGAGTCATCAGAGAACTTCTGCAGATGGCATGACACAGAGTTGTACTGGAAGTCAGTGGTGTACAAGGTGAACAGGAAGGGAGACAGAACAGTTCCCTGTGGGGCTCCAATATCACTGACCACCGTATCAGACAGCACACGGCCCAGTGGGACAAACTGTGGTCTGCCCGTGAGGTAGTCAGTGATCCAGGAGACGGTGGACGCGTTCACCCCCACCACCCGCAGCTTCTCACTCAGCAGCACTGGTTGGATGGTGTTAAATGCACTGGAGAAATGAAAGAAAGTGATTCTCACAGAGCCACCGGATCCATCCAGGTGCGACTGAGCTCGTTGCAGCAGGTAGATGACGGCGTCGTCCACCCCCACACGAGGCTGGTATGCAAATTGCAAAGGGTCCAGTGAGGATTTCACCTGCGGCCGGAGGCGGGCCAAGACCAGCCTCTCCAGCACCTTCATCACATGGGATGTGAGGGCAACTGGTCGGTAGTCATTGAGGCCAGATGGTGTCGTCTTCTTCGGTACAGGAAGCAGGCACGACGTCTTCCACAGCACCGGGACTTCCTCCTGCTTCAGGCTCAGGTTGAAGAGGTGTTGAAGGACATTAGACAGCTGGATGGCGCAGGTCTTCAGGACCCTGGGGCTGATGCCATCAGGTCCCGCAGACTTGCCTTGGTGGAGTCTCTCCAGCTGTCTTCTCACCTGGCCAGTCGTCACAGAGGGGGGGGGGGGGGGGGGTCATTATGTCCGTGGTGGCAGAGCCCTTTGAAGTGGAGAGCTCTGAGTCCATGCAGCTCACCAGAGGGGACAGACGGGGAGGTGTTTGGGAGGTGTGGCTTGACTTGCAAAATGATCTTTTAAAGTGACAAACATCAGACGTGTAATTCATGCCACAATTCAAATGGGATCAAAAAAGTCTTTGTCTGTTGTTGTTGATTGCTGTACATATTTAAAAATAAAATACAAAAAGGTCCCATGGGGGACACCGGAAGGGGAGGGACTTCACCTCTATACTTGTTGAGATATTTCAGTCTTGACCAAATTGGTGGAGCAACGTACGGACAACACCAGCACAGCTAACAGGATGAATATTGTCTTTCAGTTTTCTATGATTCAGAAATAAATCCTGTGGGATTTGTTATTTCTAATATGAACAGTCAGACCAGAAGTGACCTCCACATATCACACAGGAGCTTACATGTGTTATGCTCCATACATTCTCCCCCCTCTAATTCAACAGGAGTCATTTCTTGTTCGCTCTGGAAATAATTAGCTTACAAGTCTAATTACAGGTTCAACAGCTGGGCACGTTCATTACGTCGGGTCAGTCTAATCTCCTGTGAACACGCTGGGAATTTAGTGCAGTGAGCAGGTTATTGGGTCACACGTCAGTGATTAACAACAATGTAATTAAAGATATGACTGTGCAAGTGTGTGAGAGGATGACAGCGTGTACTCCGCAAGAAGCCCTCAAAACATCTTAGTCTGACTTAAAACGCATAAAACTTTGGCTGAGATACTGGATTACATGAGAGCCTTGGGTAGATTTATATCAGGCTTTAAGCTAGACCTGCTCTACCTTCAATTTCTTTACTCGTTGCGTAAATGTGGTTACCAAGAAACGACAATGTGTTGCTCTGGGTGTGTGGGTGTACAGCGGCAAAAGGGACCTATGCTGAAAAGACATTCAGCCCTGAGAAAAATAGTTTAAATAGCCTGAACTGAAAGTGAAAGGTATGGGAACAGAAAGCAGCAGAAGCTGGAGAGGAATTCTGTGAATCACAAAAACACAAACTGATGGTGAAAGAGCTTTTTGTGCTGTGACTTTTCAGCTGAAGAGAAGAAGGCAGTGGTGGAACAAGTATTCAGGTACTTTACTTATCATGAGGACCAATTATTTTATATTGTTACATTTTCATTTGAATGATATTTTTGAGTGATCATCACTAAAGATTTGAACATTGCCATCGTAGGTTTTGGGGTTCCTGTCAGCTTTATACTTTGTTAAATTGTCAAAATGAGACATCAGACTTATTTGTGAGTTTATACTGATGCAGGTCGGTTAAGGACAGTTTAAAATGTGCTTTTTAAACTAATGACATGTTTACCTCTTCATTCCTCCCGAGACCCCAGCTGTAAAATACGATTAAAGAAAATAGATATTTATACTGTATAACTGCGTTGTTGTCGACAGAACATTTTCTATAATACTTTCTGTCCCAAATCTCAAATACTCACCACTTCAATACTTCACATATATTTGTAATTGTTATTGTTATCTTACATACAGCAGTGAGAAAGTACACAAGTAAAAGTAAATAAGTATTATCAGCATATTGTACCAATGTGTGAAAAATATTAGTTGTGCAGCCGAAACATCTCTGTAATTTAGTGTTTTATTAACAAACCAATGCAACAATATCCAATAAAAGGTTACTTTCCTGGGGAAAAAAAGGCTGGTCTATAACCTGTTCATGGTTTCCAGCTTGTTGACACATATTTAGAGTCTTGTTTGCGTTTTAATGAATTTTTCGAGCGCTAGATGGAAAACAGGCTTCAAAGGGAATAAATGAACAAGCCACCAGCTGACAAGTAATTGACCTCATCCATTGAAGAATCAGCTCAGAATGAATGAATGAACCAGTAAATTACTAGGGACAGTGGGCCACATAGACTGGGAGAGGAAACTGTGATGGTAGGGGAGTCAGGTGATCGGTATCAAAACGCCGGGTCAATGGAGAAGTGTTTTGAGCGAGGACAGCGAGAGAAAAGAGGACAAATGGACAGAGTCCAAGAAAAGAACAAGGTACAAATATGGTTTATTGGCTGATGTGAAGCCCATTCAGCACATCTGCTCCTCCCTCGCTCTCATCAACCCACTCTCTGCTTTTGTTATGCAACACCTCGCTCTATCTGCTCGACTTGAACATATGCCTTGATGGTATACGTTGGAATTAAGCTCACGCCAAATGTAAAAATGTATCCAGGTATCAGGTCTGCGGTCTTTTGTCTCTGATCTGTGCTTGACCTTTCATCTGAAATCGAGGCGGAGAGTTAACCGAGGGGAGCGAGATGCACACGGAGAAGAACGGGGAGAGGAAAGGTAGAGAGGGAGTCTCAATGAAAGATCTGCTGCTGGGAGGTCTCTCGTGATGTAACGCATCTACATCACGTCGCCATGGCAACCCCGCATCAGCACCAACTCACTGTGGGGAGAAAGAGTCTGAGTCTGTGCTGGTATGTTACAGTAAAGTCTCTGCGTGTGTCCACAACAACAAGAAAGACACACGGTGTACAAATGACTCGATAAAAGAAACACATATTGTGTTTAAGAATGTGTGATTCTGAATATTAAATGTTGAATATATACTTGTTAAAGACAACAGGAGTTTTTCTTGTACTCAAATTTAAGAGCGATGCATGTTTTACCTTAAGAACTTCATCTTAACCTTGAGCATAGACACACATTCAATCTCATGCAGTATAATAAAGCCTCTCATGCGAACTCCGTCCTCAATAGAAATATCTCGGCTATTTACGGAGTTATTGTCACCATATTCTCCTGCGAGTCCAAGTATAATCGGAGGGACCTTGGGGAGACAGAGAACTCTGAACAGTAAAGACTACAAAGCTCGAGTGAAAACTTCTGCCCCCTGTTCTGTGCCCTGGCGGCTAAAAATAAACGGGATATTGAAAAGCGAAGAGAAAAGGCACAAGGCTACTGGCTCACAAAGCCACACCGATGGAAGGAGGCAGGGAGTGATGGATAAAGGCGGGAGGTGAGGAGCAGGAGAGTGGGTGGAGCTGTGTGTGTGGGTGTTTGTAAGGTTCATATTCACAGATTGCGTCTGTCGACGGATCCGTCAGGCTTAGAATCAGAGTCACATGTAGTCAGAAGGAGCTGGAGTGTGAGCTGAGCAGCGGATAACATGCATGTTCTACCACCACAAACATATTGTTGGCGCTATGATAACACATGTGAAATTGACTGAATTGTGCTAATTTGTTCTACATCCACAGCTTCATCTCACAGCTGCTGCTATTCAAATGTTGTTTTCTGAGTCTATGTAGAGACACAATTTGAGGTACGAACTAATGAATCTTTCATTTTCTACAACACATATCCTGTTCCTGGGTCACAAGAAACATTTAAAGGGTTTCCAAGATGACTAAAAGAAAGGAGAAAACAAAACAGAGAAAGCTCAGTTTTACTTCTTCTGGGCTCTAATACAGTTTTATGTTAATATTTCTTTGTTTTAGTTTAAGGGGTCACAAGTCAAGAAGGTTGGGATCCACTAAACCAGACTTACAAATTAATTTGACCCAAACGTCTCCAGAGTGTGTGAGGAGCACCCACAGGACCACCTGCTGTTAAGACATGCGGTTTTTTTTTATTTTTAATTTCTCAGTCCCAAACAGGTCCTGTAATCATCTGAAAGTCTGGAAAAAGACAGAAATGTTGGGGCATAATGACAATAACTGTATTTATAGAGCATTTTTCTTAACATGGAGGCCTAAAGACGTGTAACCGCAATGCAAAAGAACAGTTTCTTTCTATTGTCAACAAAGCAGACTGTGTGATGACATGAATTCATCCTTGTGGAGGTTTAGCTTCTACATACTTACAACAACAAAGCCTAGTTTTGAGAATGTGGATTATTGATTCATCTCCTTTTTAAAACTGATTTATTTGTTAATTGATGTAACAGGAGCAATCCCGATAAACACTGTCACATAGGCAGATGTAATGTTTATGTCAAGCTGAAACTAATTTACAGCCCCCTCACCGTGCCCAGCCTTCTAAATTCAGTATGAAAACAACCGAACAGTCTTTATGTGTGCATGTATTGTACATGACTGTGTATGCATTTACATTTACATGCAAGTGTGTGTATACATGTACTATACACGATAATCAATGTCCTTGCTCTAGCTTGTTTTAGGATGTGATCATTTAGATTAGGGCTGGGCGATATGTCGATATTATATCGCTGTCGTTATATGAGACTAGATATCTTCTTAGATTGTGGATATTGTAAAAATGTCGTCTTTTCCTGAAACCCTACAGCATGTTTACACTATCAATATCGAGGTATGTTCGCCCAGCCCGAATATTCGGATAAAACACATTAATGGCCATCTGTCTGCTTAGCAGTAAGTTCAGAGTCAGCTCCTCTCTCTCTCTCTGATGCAGGAGTGGGAGGTGTTGCTAGGCGACAGATTAGCTCCTTCCTTTCAAGAAGCAGAGCGCAGACCTCGACTCTCTGGGTGTAAAAATAAACAGAAAAAAAAGAAAAGACAGTCTTAGAGGGAAAAAAGGACAAGTATCTTTCACCTGTAGCATGACATCCACATGAGATCCCCCCCCCCCCACCCCACCCCCGCTCATCCGCTGCACTGTCCAGAAATAATTCACTTATATATATATCCCCATTTACATTTAAGATAAACACAAACTGTCCCTCATCGTCGGCAAAAGTGTTGACATTTTAGTATGATGGAGCTGCTGCAGAGACTGATGATCCCTCCGCTCTGTTCCCTGTGATGCGATGACTAAGGTTGTGGAGGAACATGCTGCTCGTCCCTCATCCGCAGCTGCAGTCTATGCCAACGGCCGAAGCTGTGAAAGTCACACCTGTTGGCGACTGTACGTGTGTGCAGAAAGAGCAAGAACACTCCTGCGCATTGCACATCTGCTCAGTGTGTGTGTGTGTGTGTGTGTGTGTAGCATAGTGACAAAGAGTAAGTGCTGGTGAATGAGTGTGTAATCGTGTGAAAATCTATATGAGTGAGAGAGAGAGAGAAGGCCAGTGAGAGATTGAATGAGCAAATTCTAGAGGTTGATCAAGGTAACGTGCCTGACTGAACATTTTGTGAGAAATATGGCAAATGAGTATAACTGAGAAATGAGTGAAGATTTAAGTGAGTGAGCAAATAATTCTGTGTCTGAGAGAGTTAGTGAATAAGTGAGTGAGAGAATGGATGTCATGGATGTCTCAGTGAGTGCTTGGCTTAATGTGCCTGGATGAGTGATTGTGCTTAACAGGGTTATAAGACTAAATGAGCCTCCATATGAATATTGAGGCAAACAGGAGTTTCTTGCACAAAGACGGCCCACTAATTGGATTCATTTGAGTCCATTTGCTGTCAGGGAGACGAGGTACTCATCCCTCCGACCCCTCGCTCATCCGCCTCTCAACAGTCACGTTCATCTCTGCCACCCACCTCCGATACCGACACAACCCTGTCTCATAATGGCAGGGATTATCATGACAACCGCAACAATGGCAGCGCTTGAGACAAGAGAGTGTGTGGGACACCGGGACAGCTTAAGCACCTACGAGACTGCTGGGTGGAAAATAACCAAAACAACTTTGAGTGTTTTTGTTCTGGGAGCGCCTGCATAAAGATTTCTGCTAATTTCGCCCAGAGAAAGTCTGCCAGCGCTGTTTGTTTTTTTATGGCAAACTCAGAAAACACAACAGCTCGAAGAAAGTGATGTGTGCTTCGTCACAAATCCAGCGCAAATGAGATTCACATGCAGAAGCAGACAAACAGGGAACCAGTATACTTAACACTGAAAACCATTGATCTGCTTGAGAACATTACTAATGTGGTTAGAGTGAAGAGGATGTATGCCACTGCGTTATTTACTGAATCAATGTGCATACATGGGTTTCATACGGTATTCATTTCATAAATTATTGTTTTATGTATTTGTGGAACTTTTGTTAGGAGATGAGTGTTAAATCACAGACAATCAAAATGATGGAGCACCTATATTTTACAACAGCACTTTAGTTTCCCTGGCTTCTAAAAGTCAGGGGATCGTGAAAATGATTTACTTCATTAATTTATTTTATTTAATCGTTATTTTTTCAGGATAATCCCACTGAGATTTTGAATCTATTTCAAAGGGTAAAAGATGACAGCAAGACGTTAAAAAAACTCTATAAAAAGGGTTAGGGTTGAAGAAAATTCCCATTAAAGAGAAGACAAAACAAACCAGCAAATTGCATCAATCAAAGAATATTCATTCCGTGTTATGTAAAGTACATATCCGTTATGTTTTACCTCCTCTTGAGAATTGTAATGCACCTAATTGTTGTTTAAGCCAAGAAGCTGCAGCACATATTAGTCTAAATTAGCAGCACAATTACAAACAGAGACTCCACAGTGTTGGCATATCACGCCGGTGCACTGGTTCCTGTCAAATTCAGGATTGAATATAAAATAATAGCAATTACTTTTAAGGCACTACAGAAATTTGGCCTCTCGGGTTGATCAGCATATCATACTTTTTTGAACAATGTATATAAATAAAGTTGTACTGACTTACTAATTACTGCATAAAGGTAAAACTGAAGGGACAAAAAGGTAACGTTACAATAATAACAAACGACCGCCACTTCACAACCCGAAGCATCTCATGTTAAAATCTGTAGGACAAAATGAACAAACAACAAAGCAAGAAAGAACGTACTGATAGAGATGATGAGTGTGACACATACAATGAGAAACGGGGTTTGTTTCCTCTCGTGCATCCTTGTGTCCAAGATCCAAATGAACATCATCAAGGTAAGTGTTAAGCAGTTGGGCTTTGGTAATTAAGTGTTGGGATTTCCTACATTCAGCGAACCATTTTTGGCAGCTTTAATGCTCGTTAAGAAAATATGTCTTTTCCAAAATGACCTTAAGAGCGGAGACCTGAGAGCAACACGGTGGCAACAGCACTCAGCACATGTGATTGAGAGTCTTGCTTTAAAATGTCAGTGATAATAAACATGTGGTTTAATAAATTAAACAAATCATGGACAAACAATGACATGGTCCTTATGAAGAGAGATACAATCTAAATAATTAACTGTCAAATTAATTTGTGGTCGGTGGTGAAAGACTACAAGGTCCAACACGAGATGAAAGTATTTTAGAGGCCAGTCCTTTAAAAAATAACCCTTGTTTTTGTGCTTGAAGATTGTTTTCTGTCATTTATTACTCTAATGATGGCCAATATGAGACAAGACCACGGACTTGCTTAATGATGCAGCAGACTTAAATGTCTTATTTGCTCAATTTAATGTTTTTTTTTCTACATTAACAAGAACGCTGGAATAGTTATGTTGCTAATGACACCGAGATGCAGAGGACCATATTTAGTGCAGCTTGTGGAGAACAGTTTGTTTCCTTGTGGCAGCTGAAGAAAAAGAAACTTGAAGGTTTGGTGAAGGGCCAAATGGTTTTGAGAAGAAGGAACTCAGGGCGATGGAAATGCTGTAATGCAGTCTGAGGTAGCTGCTGAGGAAAATGTCAAAACCGAACACATCATATATATTTATGATCAACGAGAACACATTGCCAATGACAACCAGTTACAAAACGCTGCAGGTTTGTCACAGGGAGCGCTCACTTAAACTAGGCTGTTAAAGTTGGAGTGTTTGTGAGATGAGGGTCACAACTTACAACTCTTTTCATTGTTAATTCATCAAACTATTTTATTGATTAGTTGATTGCTTGTTCAAGAAAATAGTGTAAAATGTGAGCGCAAAGGAGTGTAGGGAGGAGAGAGTCTGTAACCATCACTGTACAAAAGAGTGATTTAAGAAAGAGAGAGATTATCACATGTTTATTATTAGCATATTATCAATATTCCATTCCAACAGTTATTGCCAATACCGGGATATAGCTACACCCCTACTCCACCTGCATTTTTGTGGTTTTATTCATTTAAAAAAATGATTCTGAAAATTGTCCAACATCAAAATTCACGATGTCTCAAACTTTTACTCTCATTTTTCCAGTTTGGCATTAAGGACACTCGCTCACCTGAACTGTTCATCACGTCCAGAAGGAGGAATAACATCTGGATGATCTTTGACACCAAACTCATGCAACATCTAAGATGCATCTGAAACAAAGAGCATGACTCAACTTTAGTCCTTTCAGGGTTGGATTTTAAAAAAAAGCAAAAGATGTTCACAACCTCTGTCCAATTATGTCTTCTGTGGGTGAACTGCCCTAATGAATGAGTGTGACACTGCATCCAGAATAGCCAAAAGGAGAACCGATGTCATTGTCATGACTATGGTCCCCACTCTAGCAACAGACTGGTGTGTGATGTATTTCTATCTGCTCTGGAGGCGCAGCTCGCCCATGTGATGTGCAGAGATGACAAACTCCCATCTCTCATTTCTACGGCTTCAACAGCTGGAGTGAAGCTTATTTAAACTGTGGTCAGGTCTAAGGGTCATTGTTAGTGGAAATATAGTCAATCAATAAGTATAAGAGGAAGCAGAGTCGGCTGAGTCATCCAATATAAATATGAGACAAAAACAAACCTAAAAGGAGAAGAAACACACACAGGGACTGAAACAAGTAAAGCTGAAACAAGAAGCTGGATGATTCATCAAAGAGCTATATTCTGCAAATTAAAAACTTTCAAAGAAGAACACTGGGACAAAGTAATGCTCATCTTATTGACTCTACATTCGTCTTTATTCATCTAAGTACCGGTAGATATTAGATCGGGTTTTGTATTCTTTTCGAAATAAATTGCCTAGGATGAACACAGAGACACATGTTATCACCATACATTGCATTGACTTATCATTTCCCTGAAGACTTACCCAAATCCTACGATGTGGGGACTTGCATTGTGTGGAGTTTCAACAGATGAATATCCCTACAACATGAGTAATGCCCATTCTCTCTCACTCACTCACTCACTCACACACACACACACACACACACACACACACACACACACACACACACACACACACACACACACACACACACACACACACACACACACACACACACACACACACACACACACACACACACACACACACACACACAGATTGTAGATCACCTTGTGAGTATGGGAAACAGACAGAACATGCTCTCCACTTAGTTTTCAATGGAACATATTTGCCACCACGCCTCTCATCTCTTCACACAAAATAATTCAAGAAACGGTGTAACAAATGTATGTGTGTGTGTGTGTGTGTGTGTGTGTGTGTGTGTGTGTGCGTGTGCTCGGCTGTGTGAAGGACACACTCAGATCTATTTTGGGGGGCTAAAAGTGAACTCTCCTCATCTATAAATAGGACGATCGGAGCGGGATGCGGGGGCGCGCCTCTCATTCCCTGTGTCGGTCACCGGTGAGACCTATTTTTAGAAACAGCACGGCTAACCTCACGTGAGACTGGCGACTGGTTTGCAGCTTGCGAAATACCGGCTGCTATTTGCGCGCGCCACAAATTATTCATGAATTCCATTCATCAAAATGACTTCACTTTCATTGAGCTTTTTCAAGATCGTCCTTGGAAGTTTTAAACAGGAACACAACAAAGCGCAGACTCACGCATTAACGTCATTTGCTAAGCGGTTAAAAGGGAGAACTATAATAAGATTGTTGCTGATGTTTGATGGTCGAAGATGATCTTTGAGCGTCATATAGCCACCGGTGTGTGTGGTCTGATTGTTTCATATGGTCCATGTTTTTCTGTTTGATATCAAAAGAACAAAATCGAGAGCGAATTATTGTTGGTTAATTCTCGCCTGTTCATTGTAATATCCGAATCTGAATAACTTTAGTGAAGTCCATCTCAATGAAGATGCATCTCTGACGTGTATCACACAGTGCACATACAATAAAAACATATAGCGTTTCACTCTATATTGAGAACATCTTTTTACAAAATGCCAAAGATTGCCTCTTGACAGGAATGAAAATATGACAATGCAGTACATTCTGGAAGTCCGCAGCATCCATGTCTAACAGTCGAGAAAATGGAGGCAAATGCTGTGTGTGTTTATCTGCATCGCTGCTTTCAGCTGCTCAGGAATGATCTCCATTCATAAAAGGCGACGGAGAAACGGAGCGATGTGAAAACAGCCTCAGCATCCATGTCCGCCTCCTGGAACAGCAGCTCGGTGACTAAAGATGTTGTCGCCAGCTCTGCATCATCAATCTATGTTTGAAATGTTAACAGTAAATGTGGTCGAAGTGAAATGATTGATACCTGACAAGCACCTGCCGTGTTTACCGACATGGTCTCGGCAAACAGGCGGTGACGAGTAGCCTACACCTCAAGTGCCAGACACATAAACACAGAGACCTCGTTCGTATGCAACACAGTCTTTCCACCCCTTCCCTCCCTCCTTCCCTTGCACCCCCCTCTCCTCCGGTGACTCCGCTTCCGTTTTACGCTTGCTCCGCCCCTTACTCGGTTTTGTCCAAATCGGGCTTTTTGCGTCGCCGGAGCTCCCGATTTCAGCCCGACGTCATCACCGAGTAGATGGAAGCGCTGACGTCGAGGCAGTGTCACCGAGAGGAGAGGGCACGGGAGAGGGAGGGGGAGAGTTCCACCATTGCTTACACTGATATAAGACACATCTATCCCCCTCGCCCCCCCCCCCTTCTTATCCACCCCCCTCCCTCCGTTTTACGTCGGTGTCAGTGCGTTGGGAGCCCCCTACTCCGGTGGAGTCCCAAGCTATATAAGTAACCGACGAGCAGAGTCCCTCAACCAGATTTACGGGTTCCGGTCAGTGCGAGAGAGGGCTACCACAGCCGCGGATTCACCTGCACTCCGAGAGGGGGGACAGACATCCAGCATCCGAGCTGGACGCTGTGGCGGAGCGAAAGCAGACTGAGACGGGACAGGAGAAGGTTTTAATACCTTTCTCTGGAAAACAAGCTGAGATGAAAGTCCAATAACACGCCTCAGAGCTTTTCCACTGTTACAACCTGTCTCTTAAATCATCTCGGAGACAGGACACCCCGACTCCAGCCGAGGCACCGCGTTGAACAACACTCCGCTCTCAACTCTCCAACTCACATCTGGAGGAATTTCGATAGTTCACCGCAACAACCAGCCACCATGTACCGCTCAACCAAAGGAGCATCCAAGGCTCGACGGGACCAGATCAACGTCGAGATCCGGAACCTGAAGGACTTGTTGCACATATCCGATGCAGATAAAGCGCGGCTCTCATACCTGCACATCATGTCACTTGCCTGCATGTACACCAGGAAATCCGTCTTCTTCACTGAAGGTAAGAATGAATTTACTCTGAATAAAACGACCTGTTGATGACCGTGCTGCATAGAAAGCCTGCAATCTCTCACAGTGGCGGAATCAACAAGTGTTTTAGTGGCACCGCAGGCAATTGACTTGATATAAGCCTCATTTTCAGATAAACTGTAGATACGTGGGTCATTAATTAATCGCAAATAATTGATGTAGAAGCTCATGCATGTGTTTTAACAACAGTTTGTCGCTGCCCGTGGTGCTGAAATGATTTAGCGCCATAAATAGAGCAGCGCCGCTGTCCAGGGTGCTGAAACACACCGCGGCCACTGTTTTGTTATTGCGGGGATCAGACATGTTGTGTTCATTCTTAACATCCTCAGGTTTATTAACAAATGTCTGCTCTGTCACACATTTTTGTTTCCCTCTCTAGGAGCGGGAAGTAGTCTTGATGAGAGCGCGAACGTTCTGTCTTTCCAAGAACTGTCGGAGTTGATGCAGGCGATGCCGGGGTTTCTGATGCTGCTGACTGGGGAAGGGAAGCTGCTGTACCTGTCAGACAGCGTCTCCGAGCACCTCGGACACTCCATGGTGAGTCTACACGGAACCAATTCATTTGTAGTTTGGTATGAATATCGAAGCGCTACCTTGGGCTTCATAACTAACGTTTCTGTTTGTATTTTTTTCTCCAGGTGGATCTTGTGGCACAGGGGGACAGCGTGTATGATATCATCGACGCCTCAGACCACTACACCATGAGGAGCAACCTGTCACCCTCCACGTCACCTGAGATGGGTAAGACAAACATTAAAGTTTTATTTATTTTTTCTCTAAATCTAATGCGAACTGATTGCCGAATATGATTTGCATTAATAAACCTCCTCTCATCTCCTCCTCCATAGACCGTCTCTTCCGCTGTCATTTCAACACCTCCAAGTCAGTGCGGAGGCAGAGTGCTGGGAACAAGCTGGTTCTGATCCGAGCTCGCAGCATCTCTCCCGTCTCTCCCACCGGGTCCTACTGGACATCCAACCCCGTCTGGGTGTGTTTCTGCTCCCCTCTGGAGCCCCACCCATCCCGCTCCAACCCCGGGGCAGAGGGGGAGTCAACCTCCACCCCTCCCCTAGCTGAGACCAACCTGTTCCTGGCCTGCTTCCACTCCCAGCATGCCCGGGACATGAGGCTGCAGACCGCTCAGGACAGGTGAGCTCACACAAATAACAGATCCTCACCTCCACCTGTTGCTTTAATATTTCCTGGCATGTTAATCTGTTTATAAGATAACGATATGGGTGAAAAAAAAAAAGTCCTAACACATCACCACCCACTCTCTCCTACAGTGTGAGCGCCTATCTCGGCTTTGATGTGACAGCTTTACGCTCCTGCTCCTGGTACAGCCTCCTCCACCCACAGGATCTGTCACATGCCTCCGCTCAGCACCGCAGCCTATGTAAGTGTACTCTTCACATACCTACCAGTTACAACCATCCCTGCCCACACAATTACACACACATCGTGCCCACTGGCATCCACACAGTGGAAAAACACTATGATGATTAATAGGATTACAAACCGATGCCAACTTGTGCTGTGACTGTTGTTCAACAGTGAGAGAAGGAGGAGAGGGCAGAGCTGAAATGGTGGTGCGTGTGCAAACTCAGGACCAGTCGTGGGTTTGGCTCTACATGGTGCTTCAGCTGCAACCTGGAGAAATTCCCATCAGCAGCAACAACTACATCATCAGGTATTTACCGCTTTTTAAAAACAACACCACTCACCAATTAGGAGACAAAACATTGATGAAAACAGGCAAAAACACAATCCTCACTCACCGTTTCTCCTCTGTTTCTTCTTCTTCTCTCTCAGTGAGTCTGAGGCCTGGTCAGTGCGTCAGCAGCTCAGCTCTGAACAGACCCAGCTAACCCTGGTTCTGAGCGGTGGTGCCTCTCAGCAGGAGGGTCTGGGCCTCCAGTCTCCAGACACCCTGTCCAGTCCAGACCAGGTATTCACCCCAGGCAGCAGCGGCCTGTCAGCCCAGTCCTTTGACTTCAGCACTGCTGGTTGCAGCGTGGGCTCCTCTGATGAACCTGGGAGTTCTGCCGCTGAGGCCATGCAGCTGGAGGGTGACCCTCGTTCCAGTATCTCCTCTCTGGAGGAAGAAAGCTTCTTCCAGCAGCATCCTGCTGAAAGTCCCTCAGCTGCCTCCTCCCCCACTCCAGTCACTGTTGAAACAGTAGCAGACTTAGACTTTTTAACCCAGAACATTCTCCTGCCGCCGTCCTTCCAGCTCAACCCTGCACTGCCATCTCTCCCCCTTCCTCTTCCCCCGATCCCCACCTCGCAAGATCAGCAGACCAAAGAGTTTGTGTGCACGCCACCCTACACTCCCCATGTTGCCGGGGGTAGCTTCCCATTCGGTGAACCCCTCTTCAGCTTCGACCTCTCTGGCACTACCACTCCACCCCCCGCTGCTACAACAGCCACCTCCACCACCTCAATGGCCCCTGCAGCTTCCTCCTCAGCCCCACCAACTACCACCTCCAGCCCCTCTCCCCCCAACACCATGTCCACCAAGCTCGCCCTCCAGCTAACTACTCCATCCACTGACTTCCTCTTCTCTGGCGAGCACGGCGGTGGTGCCCTTTATGAGAAACTGCCCCCCACACCTGACAGCCCCGGAGACGGCGACTGCACAGTGATGACCCTGCCCGAGGTTCGGGGTCCGCTGTATGTAGATGTACCCCTCCATTGTCCCCCTGAGGGCCTCCTCACCCCTGAGGCGTCACCCGGTAAACAGCCCTGCCTCTCCTTCTTCTCCATGGAGAGAGAGAGGGAGAAGGAAAGAGCAGAAATCTCCCTCTTAGCTCAGCACATCAGCTCACTTGCAGAGGGATTCTACCTGGATCCACTCTTGTCCAAGCTCTCTCCTCCCTCTATGTCACCCTCATCCTCCCCTCCCTCCCCCTTCCTGTCTCCCGTCATAGAAACTGCTGATCTTGGTTCAGTCCATATGCTTAGGGAGTTTTATCCCATTAAAGCATGGAGAGGTCTGGACATTCCAATGTTCCTCGATGACGATGAATCTCTGTTTGAAGAGATCATCCTAGAAAACCTCCTCCAAGACAACTTCCTTCCTCCTCAGTCCCCCTGCCTCTCCCCACCCTCCCCCTCCACCTCCCATCCCTCCAGCCCAATATCTCCTCAAACCCCAGTGTGCTGGCGCCAACCCTCCCAGTTTGAGGGAGTGGGCCACTTCTGTAGCGTCCATTCGGCGCAATGTAACCCCATGGCTGGGTGCGGGGCGACTGCGGCTGCTGAGGCCGGGGTAATGGCGGAAGGGGAGGGGCTAGCGGAGGAAGCAATGGAGATCGAGATGGTGTCATCTCCTGTGTCCTCTTGCTCCTCCATCCCAGCTTCCCCTCCCCTCATCCTCACTGCCTCCCCCAGCCCCGCCACCTCCACGCCCATCGTCTCGCCCACGCCTGCTGTATCTTGCAATCAGTCCCTCCTGGAGGAGCTGGCTGTCCTGGAACCCATGTTTGGGGCAGGTGCCTCGATCGCCCCTGGCTTAGGGCAACAACCTGAGTTGTATCAACTCCAATGTCATCCATCATCACAGTGCTTCCACAAAGGTAAGAATCTGCCTCCGTCTCTTTTTGTTCATCTTAGTCTTGATAAATGAGACAAAAACCTGTTTCTGAAAATACACCACTAACGGCCTCTTTCTCTGTTTCCCTTATTTTGTCTTTCAGATGGGAGTGGAAGTGTTCCTCCGTTCTAAAATAAGTCTGTGACTTACTTCATTAAGTATGGCATATTGTCATATTTTGTGGAGCCCCTTTTACTGAAAAGTAAAAAATGATTAAGTGTATAAATATACATAATGTATATACAACTTAAGGACTTTAACTCCTACATGTCTCCTGAGAACAAAGATTGGCTTTATATTTTTGTTCAGTCATTAATCTGTATAAAACTGGTTCACCATTTACATGACGATTCAAGCACATGGACTCATAACTGACTTGGTTTTGAGTCCATGTGGTGTCTTCTCAGCTTCTCTATAACACGAGCTTCAGGTGATCAAACAGAGAAACTTCTCTGAACTTGTAAGCGCTGTTTAACTTCCAGATGCGCATTTGTATTCACTCGTAGTGAAAAATCTGTTGTGAACAAAACAAAAAAAAAAAAGAACATTTCTTGCTATTTCAACAGAGAGATGAATTATAACACTTTTGCCTGACATGCAGCAACGCAAACCCAAACCTCAAATGTGTTGGAAGTCAAATGTTTACAAATTGTTTACATCCTTAGAGACGACCACTATCGGTCCATAAAAATACGTTCATGCTTAGAACTCCTCGATCCGATCTTCAGAGCCAATACAGCTCTGATTTGATAGCACTCTTCCTCACAGCCGCAGAGGCAACATCAGAACTCATAAATAGTAATCAACTTTAATCCAGACACTTTGAGCTTTGAGTTTGCGGCTTCAAACCTTTAACATTTCATATTTATCTCTCCATCTAAACTTTTGTGTATCAATGTGATGTGCAAACAAAAAGGAAAACACGTGAAGAGATGCTGGCATGTGAAGAACTCGAGGACGTTGAAGGCGTCCATTGCTTTACGAGATGAAACACCAAACAAGAAATTGTCTGGAAGTCTGGAAGCTCTGATCATGCCACAGATCCACTGCTACGCTGTACTGTACATTAGACTCTGAATGTGGGCTCTTCAGGTCCCTGCTGGCCCGACGGCAGAAGGCTGGATATTGTTGCAGCATCAATATTTGCAATGCTGGCAGCTTATAGCGGCTCCTGTGTGCCTGAAACGGGCCTGACCTGCTGAACTCTGAACTCTTTACCACGTCCATTCAACATGGACATTTACATCGTTGCTCCACTGGAGTGCGGTGTAGCGAGGCACAATTGACTATGTGAATGAGCGATTCTTCTTTTTTGAGAGGGGTTAGAATACAAAAGTTTTGTTTTAAAAAATGAAAATAGGGATGGGGTGCTATTTCTATTCGGTTACCAAGCGACACGGGTTGAGAATGGTACTATTCCCATGGTGTCGACATGCTCACGTAGAGTTGTCTACGGTCAAGTAAAGGATTGATTCCTACGTTCTAGCTATTGAAGGCTAAGTTAATATACACGTGTAAAATTACTATATTGTATGTGTGATATTTGAAAACAATGTTCTTGCATATGCATTATGTCTGTGGATATAGGCATATGTTCTTTTCAGAAAGGTTGTACACATTTGTACATTTGTATGAAACAGGTATTGGTCTGTAAGAAAGAGATTTTTATTGCATAAGATTGAATATATTCTAAACATCTTACTTACTGCAGAATGGACATTGTGGATCAGTGTTCTATTGTGTTGCTTATAAGTGTATTTGATTGTCATACAAATGCATTTATAATAAAAGTGCACTTAATGCGGCTGATGCATTTGTGTCGTCATAGTCAAGCCCCCTTGTTCCTCCGTCAGCCTCATCATCATCATCATCCCTGCCTCTTTTCCTCCCTCCCATACACTCTCCTCCATTTCTTCCCCTGGAGCGTGTTTCGCTCAGCAACAGCACTGACGCACACACATGACGAGACAGAATGAGCCACTATCTGACTCAGACTGACGCACACTCTTGGCATCGAGGCTTTTGCGTGCGCAAAGGCACACACGGTGGGCCTCCCACTTATGATGATGCGCACACACACACACAATAGTTGGCATGTGACCCCCTCCGCCGTCAGCCCTCTTTACAAATCACAGCAGCCCACATTCGCTCGATGTACCTGCGACTCTATCAGCGCTCAGTGTGGTGTAAGACTCCATATATAGGCATTCCTGCTCTGACTAAAACAGCCTCCCATCTATTCTCAGCCTCCATTCAGAAGGATCAGGGAGGGCTGGAGAGAGAGGGGAGACAAAGAAGGAGCAAGAGGAGGCTAAAATTAGAGGTACAGTAAAGAGGGATGAGGGACCAACCGATGCTGTCGCCATAGGATGGAGAAGTGAATATAATAAAATACATGGATAACCCATTTCCTGTACATCACAATAGCTAAAAGATAGAAGATGCGCTTCATGGATCTGTTTTTGACATATTTCATCACCTGTAACACATGACATAATACAGAATTCATAACACGCACGGAGGCAAAGCTCTAAACATTATACTGGTCTTCTGCAAGCAAACATTTTGTTCCATCTTCTGCTGCAGTGTCTATGATGGAGTGAAGATGAGCGGTGGAGGAAGAGCTGCTCAGCTGACTGACGCTATCTTCTGGCAAAGACAAGTATTGCACCAGAGAGCAGCGTAGCGAGTGAAGTGTAGGAGGCCACGTTAGGAAAAGGGGGATGGTCAGTGTCATACTTCACCCTCCCTGGACCAAGTCATATTACAGGTGTAATACATGACACTCTTTAAAGCCAACATAAAGGTAGTCCATGTCGGGCTGGGTGATATGGTTACGATCATTGGAATATAAAAGTCTGATTTCAAACACTACTCACATGCTCAGTGTGATTGGTTGGGGAAATTGCTCTTCCTGTTCACAGTGGCCTTAATTCCCTCTTTGTATTTCCTCAGACTGCGTTTCCTGACAGAGCTGTGGAGGAACAGCAGCAATACAAATATGGACATTTTTGCTTTTATCTTGAAACTTTAGACACCTATGGCCGAGTGTTCCCGAGGACACTTCAAGAGGAGCCGGGAAGCGATTAATAGAGGACACCTTCTGAGGCACAGTCGCCCCAGACTCTACTGCTGGAAGAATCCCAATTTCAGCTGAACTTTAAAAGTTTGCACAGAATGAGGAACACATTTCTTCACAGTCTGTATATAGAGGGCACAATCACAGCCACCAGTAAGACTTTGAATGAACATACAGGCATGAGAGTATTGTTTTCAAATCGATTTGAAAAAATGTGAACCTTTAATATCAATATTTTCTGATATATCAATATATATCAAACAGATGCAGGAAAACGCATACAATAGTCTGACGCTCCAGACAATGAACTGAGTTGTTCTTTAAGGCTGCAACTAATAATTACTTTCAATCAATTAGTCTTCTGTTTGATCAATGGTAATTGTTTTATTTAAAATCAGTGAATCGTGAAAAATCTGCATTCGTTTAATAATCATGCATTACACGGAACCGAAACCTTTATGTGTGTATATTAAAAAGTTCAGTGTTTCATAACTCAAAACATGTTTATGATTACTTTGCTTAAAATGATCTCAGACAACATGCTCCATCACCTCACTTGAAGTCCATATGATCTCTGCAATAATTCACGTGATGAACACTTCAGATCACAGATTGAAGAGCGGCGTGTGACTGTGAAGTGTACAAGGAACCATCGGCACAGCCTGCCAAGAAACCAAAGCGCTCCGAGAAGTGTTAATAATAGAGAACATCAAAGAGACGAAACACACAAACGCTTCCAAGACTGAGGAACAACAGTTTCATTAGCTCAGAGGAAATGAAACGCTCGGGGTGATAAATGTTTTCAAAACTTTTGTTGCCAAAATATAGCCGATGCTAAATAATTTAAATAATTCTAAAATACTGACGCCAAACAATTACCTGTAAATAAATATCTAAATATCAGATGTGAATAAGGACACAGAAAAACAATTCACACAGCTACTGTTTATTAACTGACACACACAACATTAACAGTGTTTGTGTGTGACTGTAAGTCACATAGAGAGTCAATAGAAACAGGAATGGAGGGAACATATTACAAATGTTGCAGGTTTTCATTTCTTTTTAGTCAACGAAGCTTCAGCTTCAGCGGCGGCAGCAGCTTCCACCACATCAGCTTTCAACTTCTCCTCCCTCTGCTCCAAGAAGAGTTTGTACTCATCAGCTGAGAGACTGAAGAGGAGGAGAGAGGAAGAGAGCGAGGGGGAGAAAAATAAAAGGAGAAATTATATTCAGTTACCCCAAACTCTGACTCCAGGATCATCTAACCTGCTGGCAAAAGGTTAAGAGTCATTTCGTAGTTAATTAAAATGGATGAAAAACACCACATCAAGATATTTACAATGGAGATGGTGATATTTATTAGTGTACATTTCGACTTCTTGTATCTTTAAATCCTTCAGATATCTGTAACTTTAACTTTAGTTTTTGTTATTTCTGGACTCAGCAGTGTTCAACACCTTTCCAGGGAGAAATCCATTGTACAACAGGCAGAGATACCAATTTCTCCACACGACAGTACTTTCAATCAATCACAAAGCACTGCAGCCTCAAGACATGTCGAGTTTAAAGCAAGGGGGAGAAAAGGATTCTGGGTAATGTACAATATCATTAAGAAGAAGAAATAGATGGGACAGATTGAGGGGGTGCGACTGTGAGAGAATACTGAACTCAAACAGCGCACGCAATAAATAATAAATATCTGGAAGTGAACACAGGTGGATGTTGAGATGTAAAGCCTCTCATGTGGACAACAGTAAGTCGGTCGAGGTGTGGAGGGAGTTCACATCTGGAAAATATAAAGTATTCTGATGGAAAAGCAAGATGTGCAATCTTTGTGAAGCTTATAGCATTCAGTCTCAAAAACATACTGCACACCGATTGTACACAGTATGTACGATATACTGTGTCCTAGTATGTCGTTTGTGTAGTTAGTGCATCTAAAAAGTCAACATGGTGAACAGTTTTATATTCACAGGATATAATGCAACATGCACCGATGCGCTTCAGTTTAACTGTGAAAAATCAACACAAATAGACGCCTGAATCATTTCCCATGCATGGGTTTAGTGGTTCATTTCATAAAGCTGTTTTGCCACCAGCGTAATGAAATGAACCACAGCTGCTTTTCAGATGAAAAGGTCTCAGAACAGAATCAGGAGTACAAACATACATATGTTGGGGACATTACAATGCCTTTTTTCTGCAGGGCCAGTTGAAATGCATTTGACTGTACAGTGAACTGTAGGTGTTCATGTTCTTGTGGCCGCTGAGGTCCTTTACTGTTATCTTGTCAGACCTCTAGTGGCCGTTAGGAGGCATAGCAGCATCTACACGTGACACTGCCTGCTGCTTCTTCTTTGTAACTCTGCAAAATGATGTGTGAAGCTTTATGTTCCCGTGTGTCCTTGTTCATTTCAAGAACTTAATACAGAATAACAACAATCTACTTGGATCTACCAACAGGTCCAGGACAGGACCGGCCTCTGACGGCATTGATTGCATGCACACCGGTCCAGTTTATGGTAATTGAGGCAAACACAGTGAAATTATTAAAAAGTGCACCGAGCACAGATCCAGGACTTACTCGTTGACAATCTTGATGCCAAGCGAACGCGCCGAGCCGATGATGCATTTGACGACGGTCTCCAGGGAGGCGTTCCTCATTTTGAAGCACTCGTCCAGAGCTTTCACCTGCGCAATCTCATACACCGCCCGCACCGACACCATCCCCGCGGTCTCATGGCCTACACACACAGACACACACACACACACACGAGATTTCAGATCATGAATAAAAAAAGACATAAAATGTTTGGTACAAAACAGGACAAAATGGTGTGTATGTGTGTGTGTTGGTGACGGCGAAGAGGTGATGTTAGGACTTCATAAGACTGGAGATAGCTTCACAGCTTTGAGCATAAAAGAGGGCCATCCATAATTCTCTTTTCCTACCACACCACCTTCGCTACTTCCTTCCTCTGCTGCAGTTTGCCCGCATGTCATGAATATAACATCAATCGCAGTAAAGCTCAAAAGCGAGCCGAGGCAGAGACGCGAGTCCGTCACAGGATGGACTCGGCGGGGGGAAGATTGGAGCGAGAGCAGACGCATCAGCGCAGCAGCACATCTCACCTGTCTTGCCGGCTCCTTTTGCAATGCCCGCTGCTTGCTTGAGGAAGTAAGACACTGTGGGCTGGCCGATCTTCAGGTCATAAGTTCGGTCAGGCTGAGGAGACAGAAGAATCAGAACTAAAACATACAGCCAGGATTCAGGAGTCGATCAAATATTTTTCACATTTATTTATTGGACTGTTCTCTACTTCTGCTCTTTAGTGACTGTTGCTGCACATGTCAATCTTTCTGAAAATGTGTTATTCTGTGTAATTGGAGGATGTAAACTTTAAAACAAGTGATTAAACCTCATTATTTCCAGAAACAAAAGTGTAAATGTGTCCTTAACGTTCACTACAGCCCGGACCAAAGAAACACTTTCTCAGTCTGTGACCCTTGATAATCACTGAAATGAATAAAACTGAGTAGATGCACAGGCATGAGTCATTAAGTTTGCCTGTGTGTCTAAAACTGACTTCAAACATTTTCTAATTGAAATTCAAAGCTGAAATATCAATATAATGAAGTTTGGACCAACTATTCACGAGAGAATGAACCCCCGCAAAAAAAATTCAAAGCACTTTGCTTCTGCAAAAAGTGAAGAAGTCTTTATAATTGAGGCTTCATGATTAGACGAACACGTATCGACAGCTCGCTGGACGTCTCCAGAGGTTTCAGCCGACAGCATCGGAGCTCCCTGTGAATCGGGAGTCACTGCTTCTTCTTTCAGCCTTTTGAGATTCAAGCAGTGCTTCTGCTTTTTTTTTATACCTTGAGCGGCTCCCTAATTACCGACCACGCTTCATTGCAAAAGTTACAGAAACAAAAACAAAAATGACACCATAACGTGTATTTATTGCTGAACAATATTAGACATGTTGGTTCCCAACGCTCAACAAGAAAGTAATTCATCATTTGGTCTTTTTATGAATGTTCGAGACTGGAGTTTTAAACTGCATTCATCGTGTTTTGGCCCCTTGGAGGCAGCACAATAAGCACCGACATACGATCTCCTTATAAAGATGATATGGTTAAAGAGTTGGCAACATGTAAATGAGTACTCATCCCTATCCACGACCGTATGCGATTATTAGGAGTCGGTTCATCAAAATAAGCCGTAGGTGGCACCTATCGGTCTACCGATGCAGAATAAAAGTAACATTGAAAGAGCGCCATTTTAACCTTCAACGGAGAAAAGCAATGTAAAAATAACTTGATTTAAATTTGATATTTCTTTTGATTCATGTATTAATGTGAGGAAGGTCATATCAGATCTGTTTTAATCTGCTGCAGGAATGAGTCCTACAACCTAACAATGAGTGTAAATGTTTGCACTTCTCGTTCTCTCTTCTCAAAGTTACTGTTTTAGTTTTTTTGATGGGCTTTTGGTTAGACGTCTGAAACGAGCTTCATGTTCGTCATCAACAAATCTGTTTCCATATCACTGCATCACATTTAGCTTTTATAGACACAACTTTTCCACCTCAGCAGAGCGTTGAAACTTTTTTGCGATATTTCAAGGTTATGTTGAACTTTTGGCGTTTCCCCTCACTTTCTTTTGCGCAAATTGAAAATGTGCATAACAGAGGTGGATGTAAACACATCTAATGAGCTGAAAGAGGCCATCTGCTCGCTCGCTCACTCACTCACTCACTCGCTCACTCACTCACTCACTCACTCACTCACTCGCCCTTTCCATCCTCCCCTCTGGGCCAAAATAAAAATAATGTCCTGAGCTTCTTCAGCTCTGACCCTTTTCTTATCGCTCTGATTCATTCTCTGGTGGAAGACCTTTATGTGCTGAAATCTGACAAACAGATACAATCGATAAATCATCTGAGGAAAGTTTACTCTGGATCACCTGTTATCTAAAATAAAAAACAATCATGGGGCAATACGCTGCAGGCTGAGCTGAGAAGATAGCACAGAGCAGGTGATTTGTCATCAGACTTGTGTTATCCAACACTAGTGACCTTTCGACAGGGAGCAGAAACGCTATTGGTTGCAAAGGTCCGATGAGTCGTTTCTTCCTCCATTTTAGAAGATGAAACACAAACATTTACCCACTGAGCTCCTTCTGACGGGAAAAATGAAGATAAATCAAAGACGGAGAGACGAGAGAAGGAAAGTTATTAATCTGTTTAAGGTTAATAGCACCTTAGTTGGAAACTATAGCCTTCTGTGCCACAGATCACAGAGCGGCTGACATGGCTGTAGCCTCTTAGTCCCGTTACATGTTTGGACTTTAAACAAACGAGATGCATCATTTTAACTAGTGAGGTGCAGGTGGGCCGGTTTTTTACACTTTGGACAGAGCCAGGCTAGCTGTTTACCCCCGTTTCAAGTCCTTATGGTCAGCTAACTGCCTCCCGGCTCCAGCAGCTCAACGCACAGACATCCGGAGAGTTGTATCAATATCCTCATCTCTCAGCAAGGAAGTGACTTTCTCAAAATGTCAAGTTGTTCCTTTAAGATGAAAGGCACCAAAGGATGTGCCGCCGACAAGCCTGAGGTGAAAGTTCAAACCTGAGAAACATTCCTCTCAGAGGCTTAAACTAATTGCATGAGCACATTAAACATCTCATCCAGTAACGTGTGAACAGGACAAACACAACGCTAAAAACCACCAGCAGATGGTGATGCCGGGCAGCAGCGAGGCCCCACATGTGGCGGCAGAGCTGTTGCTGCATATTGCACATCAACGTACATTCACGCCTTAAAAAGGATGAGGCTCCCTCTCCTTCCATCACAAACCTCATTATAACACATATGTGCTCAGCCGAAAGGACGCAAGCTCCTGATTTGAAACAACACACAAAGAGGAGGGGGGGGGGGGGGGGGGGGCGTGACAAGTCGAACAATACGAGGTTGAGTAAAATAGAATCTACACGCTCATAACACCTCTTTTTCTGAGTAATTCGCGTTCCTTGTGTGCACTTAATGCTTCTTGACTCCGAGTTCCTCCGGGCATTGCTTCATCAATTAATGCAAATGGGAAGGCTTACGTTGGTGGGAGAGTATGGAAGTGCTCGAGTAATGTTATGCAGCGAGTGGAATTAACCACAGCGGTGGGCGGGAGGCGTGCTGAGTGTGAAGGGTCAGGGGTGGGTTGGAGAGGCTCACGGACCTTCACGTGGATCTTGATCGGGAGAGGGATGCCCTCCTTCAGCTCCTTGGTTTTCTCATTGAAGTCCTTGCAGAACTGCCCGATGGGGATTCCTCTCTGGATCGGAAGACAAGAGAAATAAGCATGGAAAAACAATGGAGGATCACTTTAAAATGTATGAAAAAATCTCGAGGCCGCAAACATTGTGCTGAATGTCACTTGTGTCACGTCGTGTTGCCAGAATACAGATGCCTAAGCTGCCGTCAGTCCATCAACCATAAAACTTCACGGAGCACCGACTATATTTACCCACACGAGTGGCTCAGGGTTCGGACGCGAGACAGTATCTGTATGTGATGAGTGTGTGTTTATGTGCCATAACATTTTGGTGGAGATATTCTCACACTATATTCTAGTTATTCTTGTTATATTCACACTGAGATGCATCTGTGTGTGTGCAGCCTTTCTGTTGTTCTACTCAGTGTGTGTGTGTGTGTGTGTGTGTGTGTGTGGCTGTCACTCCAGCTATGACTGAATGCATGTTGGTGCCCAGAGCCGGAGAAACCCGAGTGATGAATGAGCCTCCCATTTTCCAGCTCCTGCAAGGCCAACCAGAGCGAAAGCAAAATGGATGGGTGACATTAAGTCAACACTCGGCCAACGCTGCTCCTTTGCACCATTCCTCTTTGGAGCTGAATTCAGAGGCTAATAAGGAATCTAATTATTACTGCTGGAATATAGACTGACCTTCACACGCCATCCTTCCCAAAGGCAACACACTGATTGAAATGTTCATTTCAAAAATGAGGGGAAGAAAAAAGCTTTTTTTATTTTATTCCGCTTAATGGAGTTTCTACTGCTCCATGACGGAGCAGAGCACTGTCCTCAGAGTCAAATAAAGGATCTGATGAGAAGTCAGTCATCCCGAGACATTTTCCAATGACAGCAGGGGGGAAGACATTTATTTGAACTTAACGGAGCAGAAAGTTCTCCGAGCGTCATTTCCACTAAAGGCTTCAAAAGCACCTGATGAATGTTAATCAGCTGCTTGATCTACGTGACCTCATCACTCCATCTGGGTCTGTAAGGCTACTCATTACCCACCGGCGTTTCTATGCATCCGCTAACACAATAACAACAAACTGATTGAAATTTCAACACATCGCACGAGTCGAGGCAGGTTATTGTTTCAGGGCTGATGGCCGCTATTTGAATTACAATATGCTACTGATGAAATGAAATGCAGCTCTGTCCCTGGAGCCCTCGCTCGGCTCTACCTCCCCTCCCCTCCCGTGCTTATTAATCGTAATCCCGTGTCAACCTCACTATCTTCTAGCCGTGCACTTCCCTGCCTCCCATAAAACAACATGGCAAGGGTAAACAACTGGAGAGGGAGCACCGAAGGAAAGTCTAATTAAATATGGATTAGTATAAAGGCTGTGATGTTGCGTATGAGTCAAAGCAAACCCTCGGGCTCTGCCTCGCACATTTAGCTCCCATTCCTTCCCTTCTGTTCAGCCCATGTCGGATAACGATCTCTCCCGCCGACTCAGATGGCCCTTTCATGTCGCACAATGCCATGAAAGAGCGTCCCTGACCAGGCGGAGATAATGCCAGATGCTTCCAAAGTGTGCTTAAGCACGGAGGACGAGACATTCTGTAGACAGAGGAGCGAGTGCTCTAAAGATAGACAAAGACTTCACGCGGCCTCCCTGACCGGATAGTCCTTTACTGTTGAAATAGGGCTTGAACAAATACTTTATAAAAGCCTGAAGAGTGGCAAATAAAGAGGATGGGACACGACCACCCACTTGGGGATAGCAGACAGTTTGCCCTCAGCTCTGCACACAATAAAGTATGCACCAGAGACAGGTAATCATATTTGAATTAAGCGGTTCCACAGAAGTCCAGGCATCTCCTCCGCTGAAGGTGGCGGCGTGAGGATGTTTTATTTTGGCCTCCGGCTATTTAATAGTTTAACTGCAGTAATTACTGTGATTGAATCATGCCGGTAATCACAGTGTTCTACTGTGGCGGAGGGCTGGTGTGCCATGAAAGGAAGGTTCAAGGTGGGCTCCTCCAGCTCAACGTGACATTTAACAGAGGGGGAGAGAACTGGAACAGTAACATTCGTGCCCTGGCCAAATCGCGAACCCCCTCACTGCATCTGAGCATCTGAGCATCTAATCATCCTCGAGTCCGAGCTGCTGGAGAAATCCTCTCTCCTCCACCATGACTGATTAGAGCCGGGTGCTCTCCAGTATAAAATGGCTGCAGCCCATCACCCGAGGCGGGGCCTTCCACGGCGGCTGTGGGCGAGCACATTCAGCCGCACATCCTCAAAGACCTCTGAGATCCCGGGCACCGGGATTAAACGCTAATCTACGAGTATCTTTCCCGCCGTCAAATCCAGCAGCGACAGCGGTGAGTAATTGCTATATGATCCATTCAAGATCAGCACGGCGGAGCCTTATTACTCATAATTGTGAGCAATTAGACATTTGCAATTAAAATCTGGGAAGTGTCCGTTTGATTTGACCCTTCCACCAGATTCTCTGCGGTCTTTTTTGACACTCCCGCCGCGTTAATGTGATTGGCCTTTCAGCTTCACCAACTCTTTTTAACAAGATGTAGCACCGCATGGCGTGGCAGGACGGGGAGTGTGTAGATGGAGGGGAGGAGAGACGGGAATGAGAAAGAGAGACAGCCGAGGTGTATTAAAGTTGTCAGGATGTGGCCAGCGATCGTCGCGGTCAATATTTGAACAATGAGAAGGGATTTGTGTAACCAAGGTGAACAGCGGGAGAGGAGACAAGTAAAGCGAAAGGCCGCAGGAGGTCCTCATGAATATGGGTGAGTGTGTATGTATGAATACTTTGGCCTCATTTGAATCTGACCTCTCTGTTGAACTGCCAGAGACGGCTGACAGTGAGGAAGTGTTCACTGTGTGCGGTCGCAGGTGTCTGTGTATCTGAGAGGGCGGAAAAAGAAATGCAGGAGAGAGGAAGCGATGGAGGGAGATGAGAAAGAGTCGGGCGAGTAGGTCAAGAGCAGTATTGTGCTTACGGAAGCGCGGCAAACACGGAGATAAAGGACACAGAGGCAGGACAAGGCCTCGGGGCAGGAGGCAGGATTAATTGCCCCGGGCACGCGAGGCCACCTGATAAATTGCCCCGGGCGATCGGCACACTGGAGGGCCGCGATACGGTGGCGGAGGTGATACAGTGGTGAGAGGCTGGTGGGAGGCGAGGTTAATCAAAGTCTTCAGTGTGAAACACTCATTCATTACCTTCATTACCGTGTTCATTTAATCTGCTTCGCTGTCGGCATTTTATCGCATTCAGCCGCGTTGTAGCGTCACACAGCTGATTAGGTTTGATGTTGAACCCTTCGGCTGCAGAGGGGGAAGCTGGGAGGCTGAACAGCAGGTCCAACACACACACACACACAGATACACACACGGCAACAAAGAGCAAAAATAAATTGAGTTCACGCTGGACATGCATCTTACTTGATTTTCCACCCTGGAATCAGTGGATTAGTCTCAAAAGTGGAAAATGAACACCAGTGAACTGTGCTGAGGCCAATACACAGCCCTGCACGAAAGAGCTGAGGAGCGCCGCTCACACGAGCACGAGGGCCGACCTGACGGAGCCGACCAAATTCGGGACTCATTTTCAAAACAACCAAAACTTCTCAGAGGCGTTACTGCCGCCTGGATCTCTGCTTAAAACAGAGGCAGCCTTCACGTTTTCATTCCTGGCACAAGAAGACACGTCTGCTGTTTGAGGGTGAAAGCAAGCGGGCGACGGGTGAAACAAAATGGATTGCATCACGACAAAACATCCCATTTTCAACTCCATTAGGTTCCCCTCACCGTCTTGACAGTGTTGTGCTTTTTGCCACTTCAGATGATTAATCACGTGCTGCAGCAGAAACACAGGCGCCTTGACTGCAGGCAGCCGAGGCGCCACGCTGGAGATGTCTGAACATACACCAGACTCGCTGACAAGTGGAGGAGAGACTGATAAGGAAAGAGAGGGTTAGAACCAAGTCAGACTACTGACAGCAACGTTTTGACAAAGCCTGCTCTGTGTTCGTCGCGTATTCGGAGATAATAGTGAATTTTGCACGCTGGAAGTTATTCAAAGGAGAACTCTGCCAATTGTACACATCAAAGTCTGTTTACAGGTCTCTGGGAGGACTATACGTGAACACAGTTGAATAAAGCCTTTTGTGGCTCCAGACTGAGTCGGATAAATTTCCTGAAGCGATGTCACATGGTACATTAACTGGCACCAGCACAACACACCCACATCCCAGGTTGTGACAAGGAAGAATGCGTGGAATAAAAAGGACAATATCTCCATTTCTGCCGCATCAGATGTTCTTTTGATTATTTTTTTTTACTGCCCATGAGTTGGACAATGCTAAATCAGAGCTCTCTCAGTGAATGCAACACACTCTGAGGTGACACTGAGAGAACGAGCCAAGAGGAGGAAGGCGAAGGGGCCGAGTCCTCCATGTTTGTGGAGGTCTGCTGTGGAGCACGACTCGGTGTTGACGCCTTCAGCGTTCTTGGACAGTCTGTGACCTTCCAGACTTCCCCGACCATGTCTGAAGCTAAAAGTGATGACTGCACAGTCCTGTGGACATTCTCCCCGCCTGGCTGCCCCTCGCCCTCTATGTTCTCTCATGTCCTTTCCCCGGCTTCGCTCTCCGTCACACTCTCCTCTCTGAAAGTGAGCCAGTGTGCCGAATGACCTTCAACCACACCCACGGGGAACAAAAGCCCCCACCCAAAAAAAGAGGAGGGATAGGATGGAGGAGAGAATGGGATAAACATGAGGGGTGGAAGAAAGGCAGCGAAAAGAAGACGACAGGTGGAAAGGAACAAAAAGAGAAGAAGAAAAAAAGACGCTGAAGTGAGCTAAATGGAAAATCTCTCTTCTCTTGGAAGCCAGCAGAGCGCAGAGCTGAATCTGACAAGAAAGATGACTCTCCATCCTCTTTCCTACCAGTCTGATTAAACCTCTCACTCTAAAATGAAGCTGCCGCACAAAGAGAAAAGAGGCATTTGAGGGCTGGAGCTAAAGGTGCAGACAGGAATGCCTTCAGGTGCACTTGAAGGAGCAGGACTTTGAGGAAGAGGTGACGCCACGAAATTCCTTTAAATCGCATCTGTGGCTGACAAAGGACCCAAAGTTAAATTATTGAATGAGGAAATCAGCCAGCTCTCCTTTTTAAACAGTTTCCAAAAGATTCATTTGCAACCAGATCTGTCTCAGAATTTCCCAATCCTTCTGTTTCAGCGCGCAGTAAACCGGCCGTAATGAGTTCATCTACAACAGAGGGATGAGTTCCTTGCGTGACTATGACAGAGAGGACTAATTAAAGTTGTAACATCTGCCTCAAAGTCTGTCTACAGGCTACAAGCATCTCTCGCTCTACTTCCTCCGCTCCTATAAGCCGGGAAGTGTAAATAAGGTATTCGCCTGCTCTCAAAACAATGCAACTATTCTTCTTGCAAGTGGCATCACGGTGATTACCATAACCCGCCAGGGTGCTCTCAAATATTCATAGCATCTTCCAGCTTAACTTCCACAGCTGCTGCTGGTGGAGCAGAGGAGGAGAAACCGAGGAGGGTGGGAGGTCTGGAGCCCAGCACGTAACCTGCTTACAAATTAACACCTCTCTCTCTCTCTCTCTCTCTCTCTCTCTCTCTCTCTCTCTCTCTCTCTCTCTCTCTCTCTCTCTCTCTCTCTCTCTCTCTCTCTCTCTCTCTCTCTCTCTCTCTCTCTCTCTCTCTCTCTCTCTCTCTCTCTCTCTCTCTCAGCGAGCCCCGCGCGGCTCTCTGCATCCGCCGCTGTATCAAAAGACAACCCGCCAACGACAAAAAGCAACGACACTGCATGAGGTGCCAGATCTGCACGGAGGCTTTCTTTAGGCTATCTTTATTTTTCGGTTCCTACAAACTCGTGTCTGCTTGGCGTGGCAGTGGCGATGACTTCCACGTCTAACAGCCTCGAGATGAGCCTTCTCCTGGAGCCCGACGCCACACAAACACCCGGACTGTAAAAAGAAAGACTTCCCAACGAGCCCGGCTGATCGACGGCACTAAAAGAGACTTTATTTATCCTCACCGGCTGCGCCTCCACTTGGAAGAACAAGCACATTTATTCGCTGTAAAGCAAGGCAGGAGGATCGAGCCCGAGTGCAAGACGAATGGTTTGGGTAACTACAGCTTCACTTTACTACCAGCAATGTGCGGATAAACCCACAGCACTACCTGCTGTTAATAGGGCAGTTATGAAACAGGTGTTGCAGAGAAGCGCTTTCATAGAGATTGTTAAATTGTGGAGGATGCAAGACGTCGCGCTGCATGCTGGGGCAGTTAATGATAATCATTTCTCTTTTTCAAGAAAAAAAACCCCCAAACGTGATGAACTAGGAACAATAAAGCCTCTCAGGCAGCACTGAGGCTGCCACCTCACAAATCAACAGATGTTTCAGTCATGTGGCTTGAAGTCTGGAGAGGGGATTAATTCCTCATCAGGGCCGGCACACTGTCTGGCTCTCTATTCATTTATTAGTTTGCACACAATGGCATAGATGTTGTCCCGATGCCCTTGGTGCTCCGGAGGCACCTGTGATAACTTGTGCTGGTTTTTGATGGGATTTGGATATAAACAGCGGAAATCACCCAATATTGATGGAAAACAAATGAAAAACCCACCGCGTGCTTTATCTCTGTCAGTGTGTCAATGGAGGGAGAGTGCACTGGTGTCATACAAGCTTCAACACAAGTGAGAGGAAAATAAATTGGGCAAAAATGGATTTTTAATACAAAGCTGAACACATCTTTCACCTGCGCACTATTACATGCCATTACTCATGCTTACAGCGAAATAGGTTGCCTCACCTTGTCAACAGCAGTGTCATTTCCCTGACAGGAGAATGATGAATTGGGTCATTATTGATGAGCGTATAGTGGACACACGGGCTGCCGTCCCAGTCCTTCACTCGTGACATGGCGTTGACAGGGAGTCAGAACACAAACACGGGCTGACAGGGAGATTTCTCGGGTGAAATTTAAGGCTCAGGTGGAATATCGTAAGATGCACGACCTGGAGGAAAAAGCCAACCGCGGCTGTAAACTTCTCCCTGCAGATTGGGTTTGTTCCCCGAGAAATGAAAAAAACTAATTTGAATTCCAATATCCTCTCAATCTGCCGCTTGGTGCAATTCATTCAATTTTGGGCGAATGGTAATCAAGTTGCAGTAAGCGGTGAGACAAAAGGCTCCACAGACAATCAGATATTATGAACGCCGGCATGATCCACGCCTGTCCTCCCACCGCGCCTCAGAGCGGATTAATCAGCAGAGATTGTTCCTTTCCTCATCTCTTAGATTCATCTGTTTCACATTTCAATAGCCCATGTGATGAATACATTTGGATTCATCCAGGCCAAGCAGGCACATTAACTGCATGTCTTCATATAAAGTGGGTGGAAGTTGTTTTCTATCTGCATTTGAGTCTTCCTCTTCATCCTTTTCACCCCCTCTCACCCCGAGCTTATTTATGAACTATAATGATCACGCAGTAACACTTTATTAGGCATGTAGACAGCCAAGAGGCCGATTAATCTTTCACACGCAGTCGTTTGCTCATTCTCCTTCTCCACACAAACTCAAACCCCCTTTTTTTACCCAGTGGAGTTCCTCAGCCCTCTTCAATGAGCCACACAGCACCGAGGAGATGGCAGAGCTCCTGTTAGTCTTACAGTCGGGGAAGCGATGCGTCAAGATATCAATACTCTCTTTTCACTGGCAGACTCTTCTCACAGACCGCAATCGTGCCGTCAATCTCTCGCTCGATCACGCTGAACTGTTGCCATTACCACACATCTGAGCTGGTAGTGATTTTATATTATAATGCCATCGATCCAGTTGAGGGGTTGACACCCCCGAGTGGTGCTGAGCAGATAACAGACAGTCCACTGGTCTGTGCTGTGCTTTAAGGCCAAATACGATAAAGAGGCCAACATTGGTTCGATTACACTGTAAAGTCAATGATCATATCTCACGCTGTATCAATACTGAGGTTTATATGGGATATGAGCTGCGACAGAAGAGAAATGTACCCTCATGTTCTGTCAAATTAGCATTGCCTGCATGCACACACACAGACGTACACGGCGTGTACACAAAGACACGAGTCAAACGTATCCCCAAACAAATAGAAAGTTATCAATATTCATCTGGAATGAAAGGGGGGATTTGCAATGATTAAAGATTGCAGCACAGCACGAGGATAAATACTGCCGACTATTGAGGCAAAGAAAATGCTTTGACAAGGCACCTAGCAGCGCCTGAATACAATTAATTAATAATGAAGAAGAAGAATACAAAAAAGTGGCAGAAACAACAAAAATTCACAGAAAAAAGCAACAGCAGAGAACTCAGAGCAAGTCTGAGTATCAAAAAGAAGCAAAGCTCGGATCTTTGTAGAAAATGAAGACTATTTAATTCAAAGAGCTGCAGAGTTACAAAAAAAACAACACAATTTAGCAGCCTACTCAGCTTGAGCAGCCAGAATAGATGCAGCTCTGGCCAAAGATGAAGGGCACTCACTGCTTACTCGGCAGCCGATGTCTTTAACCATAGCAACAAGCATCAAACTATTTTACATTCGGTTCTGAATTCGCGTGAGCAAAAACAAGCATGTTCGTCCCCCTTAAATGTGTGAGTTCTGGGGACGGATGTGCAGCGATGTGCCGATGGAACGGATTTACCACTGTGCTCCTCTGTGTGTCTCTTTCAGGCATGGTGCCCACGCCCCAGGTGTGCGTATCAACCCTGGTCACAGTGAGCACGATGGCAGTGGTGGACCTCTACCTGCTGGAGCAGAGCATGCTGGGGGCTCGCGGTCCTAGTGTGTGGCAGTGTGCGACGGTGTTGCTAGGCGATGCGGGCTTCCTGCTCGCGCTGCGCTTCGTGTCGGCCGGCGTGATGTCGGAGGCGCGTTCGCCGCGTCGCGGTTTCGCCAACGCCCTCTGGTTCCTGTTCCTGTCCCTGCTGCAGCTCAAGCTCTTCTTCGTCTGCCATAACTACCGGCAGGAGCGCCGGCCGCCCGACCCGCTGGCCAGGAAGACCCTGACGCTGCTGCTGTCCATCTGCCTGCCCTCCCTGTTCCTGATCCTGACGGGAGCCGACCACATGACCCCGCTGCGCAGGAAGGAGGAGGTGCGGGGCCGGCTCCTGTGGGTGGTGGTGGACCTGCTGGATGTGCTGGACCTGCAGGCGGGGCTGTGGGAAGCCCACGGCGGGGCAGCAGCGGCGGGGAACGGGGGGGCCGTTGAGCAGAAGCTGCCCATCTGGGCCGAGGGCCTGGTCTTCTTTTACTGCTACGCCCTCCTGCTGCTGCTGCCCTGTGTGGCTCTCACAGAGCTGGGGGCCACCGGCCTGCCAGGACAGAGGGGGCCCCGTAAGGAGGCTCTGTACCCGTGGCTCAGCCTGGTCACCATCAACATCTTGACCCTGGCCCTGAGGGGCACAGGCATGCTGTGGTACAGGGACCCCCGTGTGTCCACTGTGTTCCTGGGGAAGAACCTGCTGGCTCTGGCTGTGAAGCTGAGCTCAGCTTGGGAGAGACGCAAGCAGGAGCGCGGCGCTGCAGGAGCCGAGACTGTGTCTGGAGCAGAACCAGGAGACTCGACCCTGCCAAGCCAGAGCTCAGAGCAGGGAGAGGGCCAGGCTCAGGGGAAAGCTCCTCCCGCTCATTATCACACACTGTCTCGCTCCCAAAGCCACACTCTGTCCCACGTCAGCCTGGAGCCCGCGGAGACGCCCTTAGGACCGTCTTTCATCTCCCATGAACTCTAGAGAGTCGCTCTAAACATACACGCACACACAAAAGCATGTGATCACACACACACACACTTAAAACCCAGACCAGCAGAGCCAGTATCACATCCAAACAGATAACTTGTGTTGAATTTACAGTACAACAGCGATGGGCATAATGCTGAGCCGTGGAAAAGCATTTGGCAAGCTTGGCTTTCTCCACATTTTGTTGTGCTGAGAATAACTTAAAATGCATTGCTGGGATTTGTGGCAGTGTATTTTTTATATTCAAACACTGTGAACACATCTATCAGCCTGTGAAGAATATTCCAGAAATGTATATCGTAACTCGTAGTGTTTCATTCCCTTCTTTGATCTCGGCACCGCTGCCCAAACTGCCACCGATTTGTTGCATTCAGATTACTTTTGACCTTTAGTGTACTTTTTTTCCTCCATCACTTTACGTAGACCTTTCACAGAGAAAAGTTTAATACAAAGTGAGTGATGATTCATTTTCCCCTACAGCTCCAGGATTTAAAAGCTGTCTGCCTGTAAAGCTCACTCTTCACGGTGCTCCAGCATTTCAATTTAGAGTCAAATCCAGCGGATCCAAACCTTTTAGGCTCGTAGCGCTTCAAATCAAAGTCTACTCACGACCCAAAGTCCCTGCTTTGATTTTCCGTATTTGAACACATTTTAGAGGCTTGAAAGATTACATTTCTAGGTTTTCCACAATAAAAAAAGAAAAGAAAAACATGTGTAGCAGAAAAGTTAATCAGTGAGATCACCAACTGGTGTTTGGAGTGAGTTTCTTTGGTATTATGACATTTTACTTGGTTTAAATGCAGAACATCAGCTCGAGATGATTTCAGAGATGCATACCGTACGGTCACTTGTTTGTTTACTTTCAAAAACCCTCCTGCAGCGATTTTAACACAACAAAATGTGCTTCACTCAAGATGCCAACTATTTATGAAAGACACCGCTTCCACAAATAAAATCTTTCAATGGTGGAGCTTAAAGATGAGCATTTTTGCATCATCTTAATCCTACTGCAACACAAAGAGTCCAGGTCTATTTTACGTCATTGTTTACAAAGCCAGAACACCAATGTAAGTAATCCCTTTACCGTTTCACACTTAGAATTCATGTTTTGATGTCGTCTGTACTTTGTCTCAGTCTTTTTCAGTCATTTTCAATAAGAAGAAGAAAAACCCTTAATCCCCCTTTTAACTGGAGATGAAAGTAAGTTGCACTAAGTTGTTAACATGTGGGGTTTTGGGGGATCATGGACCAGAGCAGCAGGTGTAGAGGATGTACAGTACAGTCAAGTGCCTTGTTTCCTCATGGAGACACTGATGGTACACATTAAGTGTACCATGTGGAACTTGGACACATGCCATGTGTACACTGTAAAGTTATTCCACAGCTGCTGTCTGCTACACCTCCAGGACAGAGTGCAAACTAATAAAAAAGTGTTTCATACTCGCCCAGTGTTGACAGTTTATTGACTATTGCGTAGGAGCGTTATTGGCCAACTGTCACCCACATATAGAGGAACACAAGAGGACTCGGTCCCAATCATTCAAGGCCAAGAGGCCCTTTTTAAACAAGTCAACCTGCTATCACTGGATCAATTGCATGTTTTTCTCTCATACTGGAGCTGGTGAAGTGAAGTGAATGGACGCCCCCGTCCTCCCCCTCACATATTCAAGCTAGCAAAGCTTGCTCCTCGCTTCATGGTGCGGCGCGCTGACAAAAGGCTGTCATTTATCACAATTATGCCGGCGGCGCCATCAGCTTGGATCCTCTCGCAGTAATCCTTGAGTGTGCTGTCGTGTTGTCTGTTTAATGTTGAAAGAGAGATGGGGTGTGCCTGTCAAGAGTTGTAGTTAGTGTGTGATGCTTTCACAGTGAACTGGCTCTTTGCTCCGAGCGGCCGTGAATGCACCCGCCGGCCTCCCCTCTTTGCTAAAATGGTCCTATTAATTGAATTTGAGGCGATCCGTCAAAAAGCAAGCGCGTATTCTCGGTGCTTTATGCTTGATTTACAGGCTAGATTCACAGGATGTATTCAGACTAATGCACACACTCGGGCACAAAAACGCATTCAACGTTTCAGTGGCTAATTTCTTGCTGGTTCAGAGAAAACTTTTAAGGAAAAGCCACAGAGGGATAACCAGAGTAGTAGACAGCATCCAGCCCTCGCCTCCCTTCCTTTCTTTCATCCCCTCCTCCCTGTTTCACTCTACATTTCAAACACGCATTCTGGATGCACTCCCCGGTGTGCAACTTCTCATATTTCCATTATACTAAAAGCAGCAACTGCATTGGCAGCCTCGGCAAACGACTACCTCGTAGAATGTGTTACACCTGTTAAGTTCTAGAAACAATGCTCAGCATTTTCCCTCAGCTCCCAGCGGCTCTCATAACCTGCTCCTGAAGAAAAGTGGCTCTGGCCTATTTTCTTTCTTCCCGTCCATTCCCCTGTGTTAATTCCACTCCAGTCTGTAATTATTTTCCTGTACCAACGCTGTCGGTTTCCCTTTTTCGTCTCCCGTTCCTTCTTTTATTTCTCTCGTTTGTTAAAATTTTGCCCCGCAGCCGACAGGCGGCCTACCTCTCTGCACTTGCCCTGTCAAGGGTGGTTAGTCAGAGAGGAGGAAAAACCCCGAGGAGGAGAGGCTGGCTAAGATGAAAGGGCCGGAGCCACCGCCTCAAGCAGGGCGGCTGCCGACTGCCATTTATTTACCGTTGCACACGGTGTTCGCTTGATGGAGCGCAGGAACCCAGAGAGACAAACGCGCTCAACACGCCGCCCCGACCACAATGACATCCTCAAGGGTCCAAATGGAGGCACCTTCAGACAAACATGTGGCTTGGTTTTGCTCCGTTGAGCATTTGGTTACAACCCATCTCCCCTCATTTACCCCTGACACGGCGACAGCTACAGTACGCCTCCGAGCTCACGCCCCCGTGGTCTGCCAGAAAGAGCCACATTTAACAGACAGATGTCTGAATCAATCATCGGAGCGCACGCCGATCTCGCCACTTTTGGGCAGAACTTCAAAGTATATTCTAGGAGAAAGAAATGATGCAAAAGATCTGAGATCTGCAATACCGAAGACAAACGCACACTCGTGCTGGTCTCAGGTGACATCAGACTAAATGACGAAATGAACTCGAACATTTAGTCGATTAAACATTTAGCTGGTTGAAAGAACATTTATTGAATTATTGCTTAATTGTTGTTCTGTCAAACACAATTGCCAAACTGTTTCCTGTTCCAGCTTCTCAGATGTAAGGATCTGTGTTCAGTAAATCCACCAACAAATCTTTAAACTGAACAGATTATTGTGCAAATTACCTGTAAGCACAAAACACGAAAGTAAAGCAATTATATTGTAATTACAAACAGAGATGAATTGCATCCCAAGTCCGAAAGAAGCGTCTCACACATAACTGCTTTTCTGCTCCATGTCTATATATCCATATGTGCAACATGTTTTACTTTGTATGTCCTATAGCTCGTGATACATTAAATAGAGTGCTTGCCTTTCTCTAAAATATGGATGATAATTACACTCTCTCCCTGACGCTGCCTTTACATCCTGTCATGCCACACGAACACACGGGTGAATGATAAACACAAGTACCACGAGGACCACATGATGAGCTGAACGCGTGACACTCGTATGGTGTTGCCAAAAGCTTAGAGAAACAGAACAACAAGATTATCTATTCTGCACATGAATCAACGATAAACCTGATGCTAATATGGTAGACTACTTTCAAGCTATTTTGAAAGTCAGGAGCTTTTAGCTTTGGAGCTCTATTTAGCGGTGAATAAGCGCTCTGCTGTGATTCACATTACTTCCTCTTTAAAAGTCTATTAAAAGACATGACTTGCACAAAAATACCTTCTTCTGCCATCTTCAATTAAAGTCTTTTTTAAGGACTAACCTGAGCACCGGAACGACGTTATGTGTATTTACTGATGTGGAGAAACTGCTTCATGAGAGAAACGTTTGCTAATCCATCTCTAAAATGTAACTCCTTACCGCTGCATTGAGGGCCCAAAGCCAGGTTTGCATGAATCTAGAGCGAGACAGGAATCACATCTGAACACAGTTGACAGTTTGTCAGCTTCTGTTAATAAGCTCATAGAAACTGGTTCACAACAATGTCGTCCATAAGCTGTACCCTGCTGTTCTACTCCTGTGACACCTTGACAAATATCACAGGAGTTATGAGATCCTGGTCATTCGCTTCCTGGAGAATTTCACAGAGTCAGCAGACTAATTCAACTAATTCACAGATTCAATTAACGGAAATCACTTTATGTGCAAAAGAAACTCATTGCAGGGACATGGAGATCTGATTCCTCTCTCCTCATTGATCGATGATCTTTGGAAATGAAATAAATCACATAAAGTCTTAGAAAGGGGTAGAACAATTTGTTGTCAATTTGGCAGCCTTATGTAAAGTCTATCGTTACATCACTGACTCCACCACTGGGTCTTTAAAGGCAGACTGGTCTCCTAAATATTAAGTTCCTATTCACCGAAACTGCATTGTGAAACACGTTTCGAGGGAAACGTATTTTGTCTGGAATTACATCCGCTTTTGGCATATCAAAATAATTTCAGAAAAAGAGCGAAAGCCACTGATGAATTCATAATCCAATAACTCAGTGTTTATGCGTTAGTTTTGTACTGAACTGAGCGAGACACCTTCAACTGACTGAATGTTTTGAACTGAAGACACTCGCAGCTGAACGTCCGTATGAACGGCGATGCTTCGGAGAACAAGTGAACAAAAAACATCATCAGTGACTAAGAATCTTTGAAAAGAAAATGTTATTTACAACTCCTTTGTGAACTGAACCGAGGTGGAGGACGTACTCTGATCCGTCACTTAATTAAATCCAACAATACCAGAGTGTCGGAATACTGTTAAAAGTAGAAGTCAGGCATTAAAATAAAAGTATAAAACCAACTGTGGTCTTTAAGAAAAATAAGCTCAAAGTGGGAAATATATCCAAGATTTCTGAATATTTGGACAAGACGAAGAAAGGCAGTAAAGATCACACTGCTACTCGTCTAAGATGGTAAAGAAACCACTATCTTTATTCTTGCCCGTTATCTTGAGCTGTCACACAATTCATATTCTTTAAAAAGATCAAATTCCATCCAGAGCATCGTTTGGGAAAAGAAAACGTGTTTTTTTGGGGAAAATACCCAAAAATACCACTGATGCTGACATATCAGCAGCACTCGTGTCACTGTGACAGGTTTCATAGGATGTGAGAGACAGAGGATTGTTCAAAGTGTTATTGTTGTATGCCTATGGGGCGCTGCCATTAAAAATAACTCCTCTGTCAAGTAATGCAACGCTGCCATAGATAACATGTTTTTGCACTCAATGTAGGTGTAAAAAAAAGAAAAAGTTAATTTACAGGGATTTATTCGGAGGCAGGACGCACTACAAACTGAACAACTTCACAACCTTTAGGGTTGAGAGTTGAATGACAGTCAGAGCGAGTTTCTTAGTTCTCAGCTTTGGAGGATCAGAAGGAACTTAAAGGACTCCGGTGTAGCGGAGGGAAGCTTTAGCCGAGCCTTAAATGTGATCTGTGAACATCTTAAAATCAATTACACATCTAACTGGTAAACAGTGCAGACGGTAAAATTGGGTTATTACGGTCTCTTCACTTGGCAGCAGTTAAAACCCTGGCTGCTGTATTTTTCAGAGGAAGTAAAAGATGTTGAAATAGGATGAGATTAATGAATCGATCCGCCTCCTAATTGCTGGCAGAAAACGGCTCATTACTGTAACTGCTCATTGTATTATTACTTCAAAAGAGAAGTCACAGTGAAACATCAGGCCAAACGCTGTGACCTGTGCGTTTGTCTGCAAGACTCTTGAGAACAACACGTCTCACGTCTGTGGTCATTTAAAAAAAATAAAATTGGTTCATTGATTATTTTTGTCCCCTCGGGAGCAACCGAAAAAAAGCTGTAAACAAAACATCGGACGCATCATCACTGTTTTAGTTGACAAAGCAAACGTGCCGCTTTGAGTCCCATGATGAATTTATTCCCAATGTTCACTCTCTTTTAGCTCCGTTTTTGGGCTCCGCCATCTCCTCAAGAAGAACGTGAGACTCGTTAGCTGCCGGATGCTCAACTGCGTTTGTCTGGCGTTTGGCGCTGAGCAGGTTGTGTACGGGAGGTTTTTAAAGCTTTTTCTATCTGCTGAGGACAAAAACGACAAAGAGAGCAGCGAGAGCGAACCAATGCAGTAAGGGTTCATCAAAACAATGATTTTAAAGATGTAGCGCTGCAGAGTTGAGTGATTAATCAACAACATAATCAACAAATTAATCAATAAAGAAACTATTTGTAATTTTAATACAAAAAGGTGACAAGATGATCGAGTGGATGTGTGGAGCAATGCGGCTAAAGTTCAAACTAAACAGGAGAGAAATGTGTTTAATTAAAACTTCCAGTACGGTATTTGTGAGCACTTCATCATCGTCCCAGTCTGGCAGGGAGTTCAGATTTCCATTAATTAACTGAATTTATGTCGCTGGTGACAGCAAAGTACATCATTTTGAACATAACCATAAAGTCATGACACCTTTACAGTCAACGACAGATGATGAGATGTTTTCACATAAATGAACTCCTTTGCGACAGCTCAACATTCACTTGTTCCTGACATTATTATTCACGCGGAGCTCTTTTCTGCCAGTTTTGTTCACTTTCCCCATTGTCCTCTCTCTCGATGTCTCTCTGCTGTCAATGAGTCACGGAGATGGATGAACTGCGAGAATTGATCAGGTTTCCAAGCGTTCAACAGCAGTCCAGGCTGATGAGCGCCGTCCATTGAAGAGCCTAACTGGATCATTTGTATGGACGGAAGGAGCCATAGGGTTTCATTCATTCACTCTCGCAAAGGACAATCAAAGTTAAAGCGCTGAATCTCCATTAAAGCTTGAGCAGATTGTGCTTTGATAGTCTAAAATAAGAGACATATTTTACAAGAAAGATTTAAAACAATGCACTTGTGTGATCTGTGATCAGAAACGTAGATGAGGTTCACGAACAGAGCATCGGAATTGGACAGTTTTCAGCGTAACGTAATAAGAAAATGTATTCGGTCAGAGTTTATGTGTAAATGTGATCAGTGGGTAGTAAAAAGCTTTCCACTGAAAGTCTGGTGATGAAATTAAAATACACAATTATATTGCAGGAAATTATGACTCTCTCATGATGATTAAGACTATGAACATGAGACGATGTCATTAAATGTACAGTGTCGTTTATTATGTCCTTTCAGATTTTAATGCATCAGAGACGCAGGACTCGTCATCACTGGAAGGATAACTTTATTCAAAACAAATGTAATGATGTATCCTCAGTTGTTTTTCTCCACTTACTACAATCCATCTTTGTTCGTTGCTCAACGCTTGAGGACCGCTGACTTACTTTATGATTGTACCAGCAGATACATACATTTTACGAGCAGCAAATGGCATCCGTGCTGAAAGAGTCTGAGCGGTGCATCCCTGAGCAATAAAGAAAACCAAGACAACCTCAGCTGTCTCTCTCTGGAGTAAGTGAAGCAGAGAGAAGTATACAAGGATTTAAGACAAAACCCTCACAGGTTCAGTCCCATTTCAACGAATGGCTTGTAAAGAGTGAGGCTAATGTGTACGGACAGCTGCTGTGGATGGAGGTGTTCGTGTCTTTGGCCTGGAAACTGTGAGAAAACAGTTGCAGACTGAAGCAGAGTGTAGCACCGACCTGCACAATGGAGCAGTGCGACTAGAATAAGAATGAATATGAATAGGGCTATGAGAGGAGGTGGAGGTGGAGGTGGGGATGCAGCAGGAGGTGACTGAGGAGAGAGAGAGGCAACTGTGTGATTGGCAAAGTGAAAATAAGAAAGGACCGGGTTGTCTCGCAGTTAATGAGAGCTGTGTGCAGAGGGTCAGCTGATAAAATGAAGCCCTGCTCTTGCAATTAAGTTTATACTCCTGATTATTCGGAGCAGACAGATGGAACAAGAAGTGGAATTGTAAGTAATTTTACCTGTCCCAGGATGGGGCCCAGTGGAGGTCCAGGGGCCGCTTGTCCTGACCTCACTATGGCCCGGATTACATTGCTGACATCCAATTTCTTCACAGCCTTGGCTGCCTTCGAGATCTTCGACATCCTGGTCTCAAAAGCCTTAAATCTGCCTCCACGTCAACTGAGAATCCATCCACTGAGAATGCAGAAGAAAAAACAAACAAATTAGCCTTTCGTGAATACACAACTGCAACAAATCATTTACACGCCGGGCTCATTAAAACATCATACAGTCAAATCGATACAGATACCCACAGGCTGAACCCGTGCCTTTCCACTCTGCAGCGGGAGAGTAATTAAGAAAATCTTTGCCTTCGATCGGCTCAGCGAGAGCCACTTTCCCGGAGGTGTTTGCAGTGTGGATCAGTGCCGACGCTCGCCGTGTCGAAGAGCCTGAGAACTGGCAGGATTTAAAACGTCTCTTCCCAAAATAAATCATGGGGTGCATGCCAAAGCACCTCACTTCAGCTTCAGATGTGTCACCACTGAACTCCCTGCGCTGCAGCAGAGCTTCCCCTGCATCAGTAGAGGTTGAGAGTAGAGGGCAGGATATGGATAAGTAACAATACTACCGGTAATACACGGAGGAGGGCTGGAAGTGGCAATCCCCCCCCCCCCCCCCCCCTCTGTTTGAAGGCAAAGAGGGGTCGGCTTTTCCATTCCACCTTAAAATGCATTTGCCAAATTGGGAGTCAATTAGTGGAGTGGGGAGAACGGCCTGAACTCCTGGCTTTTCTCTGGGGAGGCAGAAACGCATAAAAGCAAGCCTGTAATCCTCTGCTCAATGAAAAAGATCAATGACGAGAGCCAAATACAAGTTTTAAGGTTGAGCCTCGTGATTCAGGGGAACCCTGCATTCAATAAAAATAAGTACTTTAGGGGAGCGAGGAGGTCCAGTAATGATTCATTGCAGGCAACAGAGGGTATCCAATTAGGTCAACAGAAGAGACAGCACCAAAAAGATATATGGGACCTCACGCTGCTTTAGAGCAACAAACTGCTCCCAAGAAAAGTTGTGCTTCTATCTGCGCTGCTGATTATCCTGCAGCCGTTGAAGTGTAACCACCATAAGCAACATTTAGGGCATTAATGTGACGCGCATGCTGCAGAAAGAGTCCCAAATACAATCCATTTAGTTTGAATTCCCTCTTTACAATGCAAGTCTCATACACTTCAGAGGTCAATTTCACACTAATCGGGATGCAGTTCAGATCAATTTTGGAGCCGGTTAGCATTAAATGCATTAAATCTTAAGTGAGAAAACCTACTGGTATCAAACAGTGACAGAAAGGCTCATGAATCCTAAATGGCAAGCTGCAGAAAAACTTGTAAAATTGCAGTTTGAGAGGGGGGGGGGGGGGGGGAAATGTACAGTTACACACTGTACATTCAGAGAGACGAGGCGTAACTGGATGTTTTGCGGCTGCGAGAGAAAAACAATTAGGGCCAGCATCAAATGTAGGGTTTAATTCCAATTTGGGGCAAAGGGAATAAAAGTTCTGCGAGTGGGGAAATGACAACGTCACGCTTTAATGCACCGCAACTCCAATCTCGGTTGGAGTATGAATAATAAAACCGCAGTTCCTTTCACAAAATGAAATCACTCATCACAAGGCCAAGCAGTGAACGCTGAAGAAGAATTGACCTACATAAGGCATCACAACCGCACTGACGGCACGTTTCACGCAGCTGCAGATAGATTGGGAGTCAAGGTACAAAGGAGTATTAACTGCGCAGCGGCGGGAAACACGGTTCAAGGCAATACAATAAGCCCGAGTCAGAGCTGGGTTAATGTTTCGCTATGAATAATCAAATCAAAGCCGCAGTCATTTGAAAGGAACTGGCACAATTCTGAGCTGCTCTTTAGGCTGAATATTATATTCCTACAGCAATTCCCGGCAACGCCGTCTTCGATAACACAGAGTACACAGAAAGAGCAATGCGTTTGGGCCGTGTAGATTTGCAGTATAAAAGCACTTTGTTTAAACATGCTCGATAAATGACATGCTGCAAAGCCAGTGTTTAAATCACCACCTAATAATGGGTGAGGGGAGCGATAATAGAGGAAAATAACACCGCAAATGTTGGAGCACTCTCCAAACTCTCCAACGTGTTGTTGCACCCAACAACGGCATTCCTATTGCTGCCATTTTTAGGTGCAATGCATTTCTTTTCATTGAGATTATTCCATTAGCTTCTCTGGTTATCAACTCATGCCGGTTCGTTAAATGGAAGATGAAGTTCTGGATGTCCAGGTGAGGAAGAAAGTAATCATGCAACAACATAACATTTTGTTCACACCGCGGTGGACAAACAGAAGATGGGAAGGAGGGACACAAAGTCATAGTCAGGAGTAATACAGGTGTACACTGTAAGACGTGAAGCAAGTCTTCATACATGGACATTGTTCACCAGAAGTAAACAATAGACTCTCCAGATTTAAAAGTTCATACAGCGTTATTATGAAAATGACATGTTAGATATTCAACATCATGGTGCAAAAATCCATCCTTACAGTTATAAATCACCACCAAAATCCAAACTCTAAATCCGAGCTGTTTCTCGGCCTATCTATTTAGGAAATCTCCCCTGCTGCCTGTCAGACAAACTACCTGGGATGGAAACATCTTTGGCGGAGGTAAACATGTCAATAACACCCGAGCACACGGGGGAGAAGCTGGAGAGAAATCCCACCCGTTATTAAAATGTGCAGGTCTCCATAAGCTGTTGTGAAAAGAAAACCGAAGAGTGGAATATCCTGAAACTCGCGTTGTACAAACTCATTACATCTTTTATCAGTTCATTATAACGAGTCTGAAAATTCCTTTCGATTTTCACACGACAGCAGCTTGTGTGGTGTGTTTTTAGCATAATTAACACTGACTGCACTTCAAGGACGAAGATGACTGTGATTAAAGAAATTAATCAGTTTGCTATTAAACATGTACGATTAGCTGGAGTGGTGAAGCCCACCGCTGTCAGCTGTTTAGAATAGCAACGCTCTCTTTAGTCTTCATTTAGGAGACACGTCAAACAGTGGCCAACATCAATGAATCCTCCAAAATCTGTTATATATTTACAGTTCAAGGGAACAGATATTGATCTTCTATAAAATGACATTGTTGAAAAATGGAAGAAATGGTCTTTAAGTCCCGGACCGTCCTCACTGTAAATTATAGTCCTCACTGTAAATTCAATTATCAGCCTCGAGGAGATCGTATCCTCCTCTCTTCTTTCCATCTTTCATATCTATTCACTGCCGTCTGATGAAGTAAAAGCTGAATATGACTTGATTTCTCACTGGGATCATGCTTTGTACCTGCACCAACACAGAACCGAGGCCGGTTCAATGGTCTTTGTTACACTTTGTCTGTTTTCTCTTCTTCACATCTCAGCTAATTCAAAAGAGACACAAAGTAAAATACTTTGTTATGAAACCGATGTGCTGCCGCACGAAAAAAAGATTATAATAATAAAGACGATCAAAGATTATGATCTCATTCAACCCTCTGACAGAGATTCATTTGAGCATGAATGCAGTATTAACCGTCGGAGCACCTTTATGCGGCTGGTTTATGTTTCTCTGCAGCGTTTCTCGCTGTCCACCCTAAACCATCTTTGCAGGATTGGTTCTGCCCACCAGACTACAGCTCGCACTGCTGACTTGTGCTCGCAAAGTTTAATCACCAACACAGGAACCTGTTGATTTATAAAAAAAAATAAAAAATTTAAAAAAACGTAATAAAAGTGAAACCATTGCTGATTGGAAACTTGGACGTAAAGGATGGCGATGCCGGTCCACCACTTCAGACAGAAACATGTCAACAACTGAAGGATGGCGTGACGTGGTATTCTGTATTCAATCATGATGAATCCGATACCGACTTTAGGGAACCGGACTTTCCCTCTCACGCCACCATGAGGTTGACATTTGCCATTTTTTCTTGCATGCAAACTCTTCAGGAATGAAAGAAGTGACAAAGATGTGGCCACGGTCCCAGTCTTCCCTCATCCCAGAGATCGGCACATCTGGGTGATGATGTAGATTGTGAGTTAACGCGTTATATTTTTGCTTTTTTTGAACAGGAAATGGGGAAAAAAAAAGAAAAAAAAAAGAAGAAAAAAAAAGAGTGTGAATAATAAACAAAGGTCCCTCTCTGAAACCATTGACACTATATAGTATCCGTCCAAACACGCTGTGATAGAGGATGTTATCACCCATCCCCTATTCTTCCTTAATATTTTCTTCATTTACTTACTGTCCCCAGGTGCTGCAGTAACATGGTATTTATAGCGTAGCTGATAGTTCACAACCCTAATTAGGATGATTTGAGTCGATATAATAAATGTACGCAGCACGCTTCTATCTTACTTCTGTTTAAAATGTGTGATCCATTACTCGATGCATATTTCTGGTTCCAGGGGTCTAGGTTTGTACTGTGATAAGAACTGAAGTATTCATATTCTGGTCTCACCGCTGAACAAAAATCCATTCGGTTTCCATCTCAGTAAATATAAGAACCCGTCAGAGGCCATTTCCAAACAGAAAGATCAGTTTTCTTTGAAATTAAAAGAAAAAAAAAAGAGACAGAATTCATTCTTACCTTCCAACGACATTAAAACTCTGACAATCAGCTTTATTCAACTCTTAGCGTGGCAGTCCATCTAGTGGTTGCATTCACCTTTACATTAGACGCAAGACAAAAGCTGAGAGCTTAATTCACAATAAGTTAGCGGTAAGTCACGTGTGTGTGTGTGTGTGTGTGTGTGTGTGTGTGTGTGTGTGTGTGTGTGTGTGTGTGTGTGAATTATGCGACCACAACAAGAACCTGCCACCAAACTAATTGAAGATAAACAAGAAGAACGGCCCTGGAGACAAACTGAAACCCTTGAAAAAAAAAAGAGCACAGGCATATTAAAAATTATAAAAGCAATTTCATGTTTCTGCCCATCATTGCAGAAAAGTCTGAATACCATTAGAGCCACAATAGATGACTGCCGTCCTTGAATAGACAAGATGGCAAATCTGTCAACAGCACAATAAACGGCACAGGAAGGACCTTCGCCGGCAGCAGGGAACTCTGGTGTGTTGTATTTGTTTAGACGGCGCCACATTATGAATTAGGAGCAGCAGATTACCTGCGATCGATGAGTCTAATGCGGCGACCAAACGGGAATGAACTGTGCTGTGATCATTCACTGAGCCACGTGGGGCGAGATGAAGAGATGAGGCTTCAGATATAAACGTACAGAGAGCCCGTCGTGTGCCAATGCTGTTCCTCCACATCAGTATTCAGCCCGTCAAACTCCGGTCCTGGAGCTATTGATTGCTGAAAGCAAAGTGCTAAAGGCCAGTCAAATAAAACGTGGAACTCACGAAGAGTCTGGATGATCCCACAAGACCGCATGACCCGATTTAACTGAGACCTGAGCCTACAGCTCTCAGCTAACCTGTGATTTGAGAAGCAAACAACTCGTTATTTCCACACTATCGGGAATAAACAAAACTTACACCAAATAGCCTGATGTAACACCACATTTAATTAGTTTTAAACTACAAAGTAAGCAGCACGTTGTGAGAAGTGCTTCACATCACACTTTCAGGGTGCAATTATCTTGGGAAAACATATTCTAATTAAGTTACCACTTAAAATTCATGTTTTGCATTAAGCTGGTGTTCTCACTGTGCAGACAGACATTTATTTTGTTCCAAAATATTAATCAAAACTGGAGTGAAAGACATTTTCAGTGTTCAGCATGTTTTTACGGTCCAAAATATTATTATACATTATTATACAATGCCTCATGAATCACTGTTGGGATTGATGAATAAATTCAGTCCATGAAACAATAAATAACAGTGAAACATAGGTAACTGTCACCATTACCTAGAGCTCAAGATGATGTCTTAATATTATTTGTGATTGACCAACTGTCAAAATTTAATTCAGTTCAAATTAATGAATTTGTCCTCGGGGAGAGCAACAGGAGGGACCACTCTCCCGGGATTGGCAGAAGTGCAATAGAACACAAATATATTCAAATAGCTGTAATGTGAGAAAGAAACAGCAGCGAATCCACACATTCAAGAAGTTGATCCACGTTTAATTCCTTTAAAAATTATCTCAGTGGCGCATGAAGCAAAAAAAAGTTTCACTTGGACTCGTCTATGAGTGCATTTCCTACTTGTAGGACCTAAGTTGCAACTCTCGGTTAATTTCTTTTTTCGGTAAATGAACTTACCAGTAAAAACAAATATTTTCCAAAGTAAGTCTATATAAAAAAAAACCATGAACTGTAATTCCACGGTTTGGTTTGGTCCAACGGCCAGCGCTCTTCCTGGAGGCTTGACCCCCGACCCCATCCAACACCTCTGGTATGAACTCTTGCACCAACAGTGAGCCAATCACATGTGTGTGTAATGTTTGGAGTGCATTATATTTGTGGCCACTCAGCATATTGTAATCAGTTCACTTGACTTCCAGTTGTCAAACAGTCACGGTGCAGAAGTAAGACCGTTAATGAGGGCAGCAGCTGTTCTCTGCGCCGCTTTAGTGCCATCACTGCAGCCTGGACTCACACCAGGACCTTGTACTTGAATAGTGATGACTCCCAGTCTAAACTCCCTGCATGCATTATCTCTGCTCGCCTGTGATCAAATCCCAAGGAGGCCGTTTTCCTTCCTGGCTTTCCCGAATACATTACCCTCTCCCTGTCATGTTTGAATGGTGACACAGAATGTGTTACAAACCGCCTGCACTTTCAATAACTCTGAAAAGGCAACAAACCGCGACAATGTTGCATCAGCAGCAGATACTGTGAAATATTTTTTAAAAAGGGGGAACATCTGCCAGTTTCAGATCATCTCCGGATATGTTTTGCAGACATGCAGCAAGCATCACATGTTGTGACTTCCTACTTTCTATCTGAGCACGAAGCACATGAAAACCACACACTGGTGTGTCAAAAACAGGCTAAAGTTACATGAGGAGTTTCACTGTAACTTCAACGTGAAGTCTGGATCAATGATTCTGGAGTCTGGATGTACCAAGAGGAGCAATACATTGCTCACAACATCATTAGACTTCTTTATGCAACAGCAACAACACAGAAACAACAAGCGACGCGACGAAAGGAAGAGGACAAGCCTTGCAGCCACAGATTTAGATGATTACACACATGCACTCCATCTCTAGACAAGACGTGGATGCACAAGGCTCTGACATTATAACGTCCAGCCTCCAGAAGTACAGCTCAGAAGCTGTAAGCCAACTGTGACTGCAGCCAGAACGTGACAGTAAACCCTCTGAACTCTGGAGCCGCCTGAGCCCCGCTGCAGCTGGACCTCGTATCAAAAACACTGGGGCGGTATGATCGTAGCAGCGTGGTCGGGCGGGTGGGCAGTGAACTGGGAGGTGGACACTAGAATTAACACGGGTCAGACATTAATCGCTACAAGGAATCCGGGTGGAGTTGAAGGTCGGAGCTCCATTTTGCAGCCAGCAAAAGATTTGCAGTTAGGGAATGACTCGGCTCTTTTAAAGCTGGAAATCCTTTGTCCCTGATGTTTTCTCAAATACTTAAACCATTCAGGCATACACGATAAGAACATATAAAACCTAGCTGGAAAAGACTGTTTATCTTTCTCACTGTTCTCTAATCTTTTATTTTAATGCAAACTACTACCAAACACTTTGAGGGGAAAACCACTCCTCCATTGAACTGCTTTGAACTAATAAACAAACACCCGGTGATGAGGGGTCCTAACTCCGAAGCAAAAACAACAGCACATCATCTTAAGTACTGCCAGGTAGAGCAGAGTTCAGGCTTGTTCGAATGGGTACTTTACTTTTTAACATGCCAGAAAGTTGTTGTTGTTGTTGTTGGTGGTGGCTAGCGCTGGGTGATGTGGAGAAAATCAAATATCACTGTATTTTTGACCAAATACCTTGATATCGACATAACAACCACATTGCAGGGTTGATTATTGCTTCTGTCACCAAAAAGCCGAATTAGACAATGAGAATTATGATAAATACTCATCAGTAAGGTTGATATGACTAATTGGGTAAAAGATAAATAATAGAACAGTCTGGTAAGAAGAAAGAAAATGACATCACTTGACTGAAATGCAACCTTTAAAATTAGGAAAAGAAAACCGTTTTGCAATAATACGATATCCAAGATCTAAGACAACAGAATCTCATATCACACGATATCAATAGAATAATCTGATTTATTTCCCAGCTCTAGTGGTGGCTACAGAAACAGCCTTAGCTCCGTGCTCTTTAGCTGCAGGTTAAAGCTTCTACAAGGAGTTTATGAAAGCGTCTCGATTTAATACTCATGCAGCTTTATGACCTACGGATTCTCACAGGCAACGTTTTGCAGTGAGAAACATTTTCCAGTTTAAAAGGAAGGAAGAGGAGATTTTTCAATAGGGAATTCATTTTTTTGAGTAATATTTCGTGGTTATATGGCTGATACTGGGGCAGGATACAGCGGCAACCCTTCAGGTTTAAGGAAAAGAACAAATGAAGATCTTAAATACACAAGGCAGCGGCGACGTCTCCATTCCAGGTAAACTGTCGCTTTTGTCTGCAGAGCAAATGAAAGTTTCTTGTAGTTGCTTTATTGTTGGCGCATTAACTTAGACCTGCAAACAAAGATCTACTTCATAGATGTCCGGTTATACTGTCAGGTGACTAAAAGTACTTCAAGAATATTCAGTAACGAACTAAAACACATGCACTAACAGGACATGTAGACGTTTCTCAAATGATATGTGGGGCCTGGTCTGGAGCAGTTTTAAGGGAAATATAATCTAAAAGCATTCCTTCATTTATGTTTAAAGATAGAAAAACAATGATGTATCAACAGGAAGGTTTACGCTGTAGATCTCATGGGGGCCACACAACCAGCTGTTGATATGTCAAACACAATCACTATTAAAGTCTTTCATTGCACTGCATTCCAATAATTGCAGAAGCGATTGTTGATGTTATTGGTTCCACAAATGTTTGTGAGTCTGATTAATCTGGGAACGATTTAGAAAAACAAACTGTTGTTTGATGCTGATAAGGCTATTAAGAATCTGGTTGGTAAAATAAAACAGTTAAGTTTAATAAGTCTTTTGACAAGAAAGAAAAAACAAAACAGATGGTATACTCATCAAGCAAACACATCAGTCAGATCTAATAAATGAAGACTCCAATTCACTGTCAATATAACAGAAGATCCGAAATACTTCTTTATGACAGTAAAAAACTGTGATAACTTAAATGAAAGTAAAGGGTTCATATGTAGGTGATGTTTCATAAGAGTTAAACACTCAAAATCTGTGCATGCATGTAAACGAATGCATTTTCTCAAATGAGCCTTACTCACAAACAAAAACACAAATGTCACAATAAATAAAAATGTGTAGAAGACATTGTGTTCACAGTAATTTGCTCGTAAATGGGAGCTTTGACTTTGCTTCCAGGTTTAGTCTTAACACCACGAACGATTCTTTAAAAACTCTTTCTGTTGAGGACCCAAACTTCGTGATGAGGAACAATTATTAGACGATACAACGTGTGAACGGCATCATTTCACCTCTTATAACACTAATGCTTTGAAAACAAGCGTGACGCACAGCTGCAACACTTCCACAGTCACGTTGAACAGTAAGAAGCTACATGCACGTGCCCTGCATTAACACTCAGTGACCCGACACACCGCTTAAAACCTTTACAACGTGTGAAAGAGGAAAGTTTGCAACTCCTAAAGACCGACATAAACCTGAGTGCTGTCTTACCTGAGACTTGTCCTGTACCTTCACGTTATAGCAGCAGCATCCTACAGGGCGCAGACATGTTGGATTCCTGAACGCAGCGGGCTGTGTGTTGCCAGTAATCAGAAGGCTGCCCCCTGCTGGCCTGGAGGAGCAGCTGCAGCATCCGGGAGAAATTAACGGAGGAGCTGAGGTGTTGAGCAAGGACACTTCAGATGAGGGGGGGGGGGGGGGGTGCTTTGTATTTCTGCCATTTATATGTTCCCCATGTTTCCAATTGTCCTTTGCTCTGAGACCTTAGACATGATAAACTGGCTCCAACTCTTCATATACAGCACACTACATTCGCTTACTACTACACTGAGTTTAGACAACCAAAATATACGAGGATGAAGTCTGGCAAGAGGTTTTTAAAGCAGACTACACACCTGCACATTAACATTTTAATCATGAGTTAGTCATTTTTGATAATCTCCTTCCTGTCAACCGGAGCAGGATAATCCTGTAATTAATTATGGACATTTACATAATGAAATAGCATGAGCATTTGAGACCGCATTTCCATTAAGAGCTATAGAAACATGGCTGAACATGGTTGGGTATATATACCCAATATATATACATATATATATATACATATACATATATACATATATATATATATATTGGGTATATATACCGGGTATAGATATATATATAGATATATAGTTCTGCAAATGTATTTGACTGCATCTTAATCCAGTAGAAAAAATGTAAATGCTTTATTATAACATTAAAATATTTTTATTCTAGTAATTCTTTTTAATACATCATACATATTTTAATAAAACTTGTTTTCCTCGGCTGAATTGTCTTCTACGCCAATATTGTTTAAAGCAAGTAAGAGTCTTAACTCACTTAAATACATAAAGCCAGAAATATAACCAGAAAAAACTTTATTAAAGTATTTTATTTTTAAAAAAATGTAAAGTTATTTACAGTTTCCTTTGATAGATTAAGGTGATTGGTAATTTCGAGATATTAAATTACATAAAACTTTAGGTAAAAATAATTCAGAAAACAAACTATACAAAAGTGCTCAAAGTGACAAAATATTTTTGAATTTTTTTTTTGAAAAAAACAATTTGTAAATCAAGATGTGAACGGTGCAATCCAAAATGTAAACATGAACATTGTTTTCTCCTTTTCACAATATGCAAAGCTGGCTATAAAAAAAAATAATGTTTCTGATTTCACACACTCATTTAAATTCAACTTACACGAATGTTCACGCATTTGATTTTTGAGGTAAAAATGACCTTTATATTTATATATTTTAAGGCATTTTAAGAGGTCTAACAAATAATTTGATGTTCTAAAACAATGTGAGAGAGTACCATTAAAAACAGTCAAGGATTCACAGATCAGTTGGCGGAGTTGTTCACTTTCGATAGGACAGCGGCGCTCACATTTAGGGAATTCTCATCGGGGAGAAATTCCCTCAGTAGGAATGACAGAAGCATCTGTTATGAAAGATAAAGCACAATCACAACAAGGTTTGTATATTTACATGGTATAAAATGTGAAAATTAGATGCAATAAACGAGGGATGGTGACAGAAAGTAAATGTTGAAAACTCACATAGACCAGCATTTTGTTTTCTTTACTGTTCTGAAAAAGATTAAAAACCGTCTCCACGTCTGTCTTCTTCAAGACAAGATAGATTGAATCTACAGAGAAATTGAATTTAGATGGATTATCAACTGCCAGAAACTGGTAGATATTTCCCACCGGTGCAGAGAGGCGTCACCTACATCTGGCGTTGATTAGGTTTTGCGCTCTTTCCCTCGTCTCGTTCTTCTGCTCGTCAGTGCGAGGATTAGGAGGAACTGCTCGTTGAAAATCTGGCCACTGTTTGTTCCGCATGGTGTCAATCAATGCGGCCATCTGCAACTCTGTCGGGTTCAACTTGTTGAGGAAAGAATTCACTTTTCTGGGGAAGAATACAACCAAAAGTCACTCCTAAAGACAAGGATCCAAGTGAGCTATGAAACTCTGGAAAGGGTTTGAGAGTCAGCAACAAACTCACTTTTTCAAGATGGGCATAACTGGTTTCAAAATGGCATCAAATATGTTGATGAGGATGGAGTTTCCTGTTGAGACAGACGGACAGAGTATTAGGTTTATCTTTGACAACGTCCTACCCGAAGAGCTGCATTAGCCACTGGAGCATATCGTTTTTCTACCGTGTGACAGAATATATTTTTTGTGTATTTAGTTAACGCTTTGTTGCGTAAAATAAAGACAAAACGAAAAGAGTCAAACACCGACGGAACGCCGCTCCAATGCTTTAAAAGAACCTACAAAATCCAAAAACACTGGTGTGATCCTAAAGCTATTAATGCTGTGAACGATAAAAACATTGAACAAACCAGATATTTCCTTCAGCAGATCAAATATGGCTTTGGTGGCCTCCAGCTGCTCTTGGCTCTTCTGACACTGGGAGTCCTCCCCTCTTGATGAAGTGCCCTGGTCCTTCCCTTTTGTCTTGATGGCTCCACCGGACACCTTAAAACCCATTTTATCTGACCTTGCACTGAAATGAAGTGCACTCCCCTGCATGTCCCCATTCTGGCAGCTGTGTGGCGAAGAGTCTGACTCAAGTGGGTCTTCGTCACTGGCGTTTTTTGTCGCAACCAGAGACTCTTGTGACCTGGATCGGGTCAGTCCTTTGAAAATCATTTTAAAGGGAGAGGTTAAAGGATTATCAGAGTCCTCCGGTGTGTCTTGGGAACAGCTTCCGTTCGAGGAGTCGGAGTGAACAAAAGAGGGAGAGTCTGCTTCTACAAGCCATTCTGGAGGAGAACCATGTTGGGAGATAACAACAGTTGGGATTGAAGCGCCGTGAACTTCACTGCCTTCCTCAGTAAAGGCATGGGGGTTTTCTAAAGGCAGAGCTGTCGATTCTGGATGGGGAGATGGTTTAATGATTTCTTTAGGGGCTTCTGTTCGAGGGCTCGAGCTCTGCGGAGGAAAGCAAAGAAATCAAGTTGTGACAGCTGACCCAGAGGCAGCTGCCGTTATGGTACAGAGGACACCAGCAGCTAAACTAATCCATGTGTCGGTTCAGCAAGACTTTAAAAAAGGTGCACTTTAAAAAAGGCACATAAAGTAAATTCACTATTTACAAGGAGTACTACACAGCGATGTCAGCTTCAAACTTCATGTTTTGTTTTTTTACAGAAAGCCTGTGTTGAACACATGAAGAAGGGGGGGCTGCGGACGAAAAGTCAAAAATGTCGCCCGATGACTTTCCATAAACACTGTTCCTTGACCTCAATGGAAAACGTCACGAGGTCATTGAAAGACGGAGAATTCATCAAGACTTGGGGGGGGGGGGGAAACTAACGCAGTGCTATAGAACCAGACTGAACTTTTACGCTACGATGATTGATTTGTTTTTTTAAAGCAACTCCTTTAAAACACATAGAAAATGAGTAATGACAAACTCGATGCTGTACAATTTAATTTTGAATTATTCTTGCCCAAACCAGAGTCACAGCTCCAAGAAGTATGTTTTCAACTGACGGCCGATGTTAATGTTGGCAGAATGGTCTGTCGCTTTAAATGTTGCTGCTGCAGAGAATTATGGGATGGCATTATCTCCTTTTCTTTCATAAAGGAAACAAGCAGTCAGACAACTCAAAAGAAGTATGTGCACACAACCATGGGAACTATGTCAAAGCTGAACCAGGGTCTGTAAACTGAAGGATGTTTACACTGGACAGTTTGAGCAATGAATTTACCATTTGTCTCTTTTCTCTCTCTTGGGAGTTTGTTTGAATCCTGTCTGATCGTCTCACTTGTTCCATGAGACGTGAATATTTTTAGCATTCACAGATTTCAGAAAAAGCTCAATCTTACCATTACCGAAAGGAATAAATGTACAAACTTAAACTCGTGGTTGCAGTGAACCAGATCATTCTTTCAGTGAACCTTTACCTCCTCTTCCTCTTGACCTGGAGTCAGGAAGTAAGCCAAGCCGCTCAGAAGGCCCCACACGCCGCCATTATGTTCCTCCTCATTCAGCAGTTTGTCAAGAGGGCAGAGGAACTGGAAAACCGGTTGAGTGGGGCCCATGAGATTATCAGAAACTAACTCCTGGAAAAAAAACAACAACAAAATGTTGAGTCACGGCCGTTATGATTTAAGTGTTTGTCAGCAAATCTAGAACTCTCTGGTGTCTTTTACCTGCAGAAAGTGCTCCACTGATGCTTTGGCTTCTTCTTGGACCTCACCGTTGACCTCCGACTCCTCAAGCACCAGGATTGTGGGCAGGCTGGTTGAGTCCTGAAAAAACAAAAACATTTTTGTTTTGATGACAAGAAAGCCTCAAGACCTAATGTGTACCTAATAAAATGAGTGCGTATCAGATGTGATTTGGATCAGTTAAAAGCAGAAAATTATATACATAAAACAAGAAAATAAAACACAAAACATGTCTTTCCGTCGGCCTTTTACCTGCCATCTGTTGCGGAAGTATACAACATCCATGTAGGTCTTCCTGATGTCCCACTGTAGGTTCTCAGGGCTTCCCTTCTCCTCCAGGTGAACGGTGAAGATTAGCTCCTCATCCTCCCAGTCGGCCTACAACACAGTGGACTCGGGCTCAAACATTTACAAAGCGTCCAAGGACAAGCTTTTACCGAGCTTCAGCAGACATAACAAGCCTGTAGGACACACGTGTCAAACTCAAGGCCCGCGGGCCGAATCCGGCCCGCCACGTCATTTTATGTGGCCCGCAAATCCGCCAGCAAAAACAAAAAATATATATATTTTTTTTTTGGAAAAATAATTAAAAGTTGGACTTGATAATAAAAGTATCCCCATGGTCTAAATTATGAGATAGAAAGTTGAAATTATGAGATAGCATGTCGTCTGTGTACCGACATTAAAACTATCACAACAGGTGGACAGGAGAGGCAACAGCCCGAAAAGAGGTTTTCCAACGATTGAAAAAGGTCGACAAATAATCCCAAAATGTCCGCGAAGAGAAAAATTGATGCAGAGGGAATAAAATGTAATGAAAGATGGGAAAGCGAATACACGTTTGTGCTTCAAGGAGAGAAACGTGTCTGTCTTCTGTGTTATGAGGCGTGTCGGTGATGAAGGATACAATTCACGTCGGCATTTTAACACCAAACACGGAGCGAAATTTAGCCTCCAAGAAAAACATCAAATTGTTCAAGAATTAAAAGGCAGACTGCAATCACAGCAGAATATATTTACACAAGCTACAGCTCAGTGCATGCTGAAGGTACGTGAGCAGAGCTCCGACCAGATACAGACTTTTACAAATGTCAGTTTGTGAAGAAACACCATCGCAGACCGAGTTCATGAACTAGCAGCAATCTAACAACACAGCTAGCTAAGAGACGAGCAGGTACTTGTGTTTCTAATGAACTGTTGATGAAAGCACAGACAACACGGATACATCATCTATCCATGTTCATCAGAGCTGACTCTCAGTGAGCAGCTCTTGGATGTAGCTGCCATGCACAGGACGACGACAGGGAGGAACATTAGTGATGCAGAGAGGTGACACAAACAGCTTTGAACAAAGTTAATGTAATAACTTGTGTTTGATATTTGTCTTTGTTATTTTCTTTAATAGTTTGATCTTTGATAGTCATGTGGGTTTCTGAACCCTCAATTAAAATGATTTATGTTATAACAATAGAAATGTCTTTAAATATCATTTTTCATTTATATAACTGCATGTACAATATGTTTACACTTGAATAAACAATAATCAAATGCAGAGAGAGTTATTTAACAATATGTTGGGGAGAAGTTAGTTTTACAGTTACAGCCGGCCCTTTGAGGGTGACCGTGATGCTGATGTGGCCCAGAGTGGAAATGAGTAGGACATTCCACACCGTCGCCTGTATTTATAACTCACATGAGGAATGCTGACAGCCCAGCAGCCAACGCGCCACATCTCATACGAAAGCTTGAATTCCATCATCTCCTCTTGCACGCTTGTCAAGTAGTCTTCCAGATCACTGTCCTCCTGGTGGTGTTTGGCCAAAAAAAAAAGAAAGAGACAATGAATCCGTCACGTTTCACAAATTGTCATCTTGGCAGTTTCATACATTGCGTTGCATGTGCAGCAGACTCACCCCGTCAAAGTCCTGCTGGATGTGACCGAAGCCCTCCCTGCTGCCGACATCGTCCTCGCTGGACCAGTCTCTCTGGACCCACATGATCCTCAGCTCCTGCTCCACATTCTTCATCTTCATCTTCCTCTTCCCCTTCTGACACTTCAGCTTGTCCACAAATTTAGACCATCCTTCTTTTAACTTGTTAGCTGGAGAACAACCACATGATAAAAGTCAGAGACATTTCCACAACTTGTGTTAACAGTCTTTTACCTTTTTCTATTTTTTTAACCGTCTCTTATACCTTCTTTATCGTTTATACCACAGCACCAAAGAAGCACAATGTTCTTGTCTGATATACGGAGTACTGAACATGGAGAGAATAGCAATGCATTTTACTTTGAGCTTAAAAACACTTTGACTGTAAACCTGCATTTGTCTTTCTGCACTGTGATGAAGTGTAGCAACTTTCTAGCCTCACTACAGTTGGAAATGTCATGAGAAAAACTACTCACTAGGTTTATTAGGCACGTAAGCATAATTAGCAATCACACGTTTAATGTTATAATCAATAAGACGGCCTGATAATGACAAATATGCCATCAGATTTAAATAATTCTTACAGATTATGACAATTTGTTGTTTATTGTTTCAGAATATACGATGTGATGATTGCAGAAAATACACATTTGTCACATCGCAGGGTTCATTATCATGGCATAATCCAGTCTTATTTAGTCATCATCACTGTTGGGTTGTTTGCGAAACAAAGAGATAGAAGCTGCTTGAAGACAACACAGAAATGATTTGGCATTCATCTCAGTGTTTGTGTAATTGTCCGTACCGACAAACAAACAAGAAACGGGGGATTAATTACGCACTGAAAGGCAGGCTGGTTGAGAAAAGTATGTCACGTAGCAGACAACACATTGCTATTCATCACGCGGTCGTACAAGACGTGATGCAAGCAAAGGTTTCTGTTCTCCAAACACCCACAAACTACTCCATCCGCGTCTCTCAAGCCTCCATTAACTTAATCTGAAATGTTTTCACACTCAAAAGCTGAAAACCAGGTTATAATCACATCCTGTAGGTTTAAGTATCAAACAGCCTTTTAATCACAACAACTCAAATAACGAAACGCACCTTTACATTTGGTTTTGATCCCGGTGGTTGAAATCCCTGCTCCCTCTAAGCTCCTTGAAATGAAAAATAAAAAGAGAAAAACAGCCACGAAACAAAACCAGGTGAGTCCCAATTTCCAAACACAGACGGTGGCTCTCACCGCCGTTGCTTTGAGGCTCACTACAACGACGTGGAGCCCGCGGGGCGCAAAAGATGACAGCCACTCACTCTTCCCTGCCCTCGGCCTCGCCTTCGCCCTCCTGTGAAGCCAGAGAGGTTTGATCCGGGTCTGATCCACAAAGCTCCTCCTCACAGCCTTTGGGGGTCACGCTGTCCAGCTGGCTCACCACCAGCTGGTTCAGGTTGTCGGGGTCCGACAGCCATGTCACCAACAGACCCAGCCCTGCAGAAAACAGCAAACACACTTCATCCTACAAGTTCTGTTCAGCAGGACATGAACACACTCAAATCACATTTAACCATATTAACAGATTGTAATGAGTCACGTTTAGAAAGAGAACCACAATGGTTATCCGATGACTTTGTTATCCTTTACATTTTATGTATGATCTGTTATATAGAGTCTTCTTAACACAGCTGCACAATCAGTGATAATTGATTTATTCATGGGAGTTCGACAATGCCACTGACAATAAGGGATTACATACGATTCACACGTGTAAAAGAAGTGGAGGGAGGCTTAGCTCTTACGTAAGACTGTATTCCCGCACACAGAGAATTTAACGCGGTCTTACCGCGTAAAGCAATAATCTCGTTTAAGGCACAGCGGTTGACCTCGAGATCCCTGAGAGATTCGGGGAAAAGGTTACGGACTAGAGTCTCAGAAAACCTTCGGAGAACTGCGATCTCTGCTCTGGAGCTGAACAAGAGCTTTCTGAAACAGAAAGCAAACGAGAGGCGATCATTACAGTAAGTGTGCTGGATCGTAGACGTTTATCGCCACTGTGTGACAATCACTTGATCTAAATCTGCAACACCATTCAGCACAAAAACAACCATTGGGATGTCACTACAGGTATGATCTTGTAAAAAGGTAAATGATGCATAGGTTGTAAAACGGAGTGTAACTGAAGCTGCATGAAGTCTAGAAAAAAAGTTTCACCCGTCAGACTGCTTCGCATTATGCAAGTGCTGGGTCAAAATACGAACGCAGCCCACGACGGCCTGGCGAACATCAAAGTCTTTGGCTCTCTCAATGATGCGGTCGATTATGAAGTCGAACTCCCTGCTGAGCACCTGGTGCAGAGGCTGCTGCTCGCGTGGCTCGAGGACGCCGTACCAAGGCAGGACCAGCTGGGCGTAGGCGCACTCGAACACTGAGGGCAGCAGGCACAAAAAGGGAAAGTCACATTCACTCCGAACTCCTGCGCTCTCCTCCAGAACATCAAACTTGAGGAGCGACTTTAAAGCTCGTTTGGTGAAATTCAAGCTGTGTTTTTCTATTTAACACTTGGGTGCAGAGCTCCTGTCCAAACAATTCAAAACGCAGCACAAATATGTAGGGTTGGGCATCGTTTGGGTTTTTTCCGATACCGGTGCTAAAACAATACTTTTAAAACGATACCGGTGCCTAAACGGTGCCTGAACAGATATTTTTTTCTTCAAATTTAACAATATATTAACTGTTAAAGTATACTATAAATATAAATAAATACAAAACACTTGGCTTCAAAATTATTATTTTTTTTTAAGTTAGACTACTAATAATAAAAATATCCCCATAGTCGAAATTATGAGATAGAAAGTCGAAGTTATTAGATAGAAAGTCATAACTATAATAGAAAGTCAAAGTTATGAGATAGAAAGTCAAAATTATGAGATTGAGATTGACAGTCAAAATTATGAGATTGAAAATCAAAATGATGAGATACTTAAACAGTTAGAAGCAGCTCTTTGACTGGTTACTGTACATTTGACATGGAAATGTATTGTGAGCACATTGAAGACGACTTTAAACTGTGAATGCAGAGAGTTATTCAACAATATGTTTCGAGTAGTGACATTTACAACCGGCCCTTTGTGGGCGACCATGATGCTGATGTGGCCCGGAGTGAAGATGAGTTTGAGACCCCTGGTCTACAGCTTCAAACTTCAGCAATTCCTTTGCAGAAATATGAGCATATTTGCATTCTCTGGCAAAATACGACACGTCTCATGACTTATGACTCATGGCGCTAATGTGCCAATTCATCATTTGCCAACCGCCACTACACCTCAAAGAAGAAGATGGTTTTGCGTGCCGGCTGTTGTGCTTGTTATGAACGGCAACGCTAAGGACCCGGATGTCGATGGAGGAAGTCAGTACCCTGCCAGCCGTATGACAGATCTCGGTCTTTTTTTTAATAAATCATGGCCGAAGCTTCGCCAGAATGATGGAGGTGTTTGTTTCTAAGCGCGCACGGCTCGTCCGGTTGTAATAATACTATGAGTGAGGAGCGGAGGACCGAGGCTATCGTTAGCATCGGTCCTAGGACGAGCTAACTAGTAGTGTAAAAAGGTATTTCAATCGTCTCAGGCACCGAAAGGAAGCACCGAAATCTGCGTTGCATTTCGGTCCGGTAGATACCGGTCGTATAGGAACCGGTACCATACCGGCACCGGTTTTCGGTACCCAACCTTACAAATATGACAGGATTTCCCTCTGAACCTGATGAAGACGGGTCCCTCTGGAAAGCATGTTTTATTTACAGCAACATAATGTTATTTACATATCATGTAGAGAAAACCAGCTGAAAAGCGCTGACGTGGGGCTTTCACACAGGGTCTTATTTATGTCTGTAGACCATGGACTATGAATTATTCATATTTTCAATGAGTTAGACAAAACAAATCACTACATGTAAATGTGTTATAGTTATACGTCTTAGATTTTATATATAATATTTCTGTGTATAAAAAGTGCAACATTTTACAGTTTGAAAGGTGCAAAGACAAAAGAAGGACTTCACAGTGAGGCGTAATGAACCATAATCATACTAGACTCCAGAGGGAACTGGAAAAATGAAGAGCTTTCATGACCAAATTATTGCAAAAAGCTTATTTTACCTTCTCAATTCCACAGTTGTTCAAGGTCTGACTTGAACCGAGACAGATTTTAAATGTAGAAGACATGAAATACAAGGAAACTGAGCTCAGCGCTGTGATACCAATCTTACAGCCCGACACACAATATAAAACATGCAGCACAAATAAGACACAAAGCGAACACTGCTGCTGCTGAGGCATGAAAAGCAGTTATCTTATTTCCTGCTTAATTAATGTATCTCAGCCAACCCATCTATAGAGAGGGTGTGTTCTTCATCCCTTTCTTCCATTTTGAAGCCCCTCCTCGCCTCATGTAACACGAGACACAGCTGCAGCTGCGTCTATGCAAAACTGTCCTTTTCAACCATGTCAAGTCAAAACACACGTAGCATTTGCTGGCAAAACACCCGAAAGTCAAGAGCACAACCTTGACCTTTTTTTTAAACATTCGCTCACATCTTCATAAGAAGTGTTTTCTGAACTGTAAAGTCAGACGTGTTCATGCCACTTAAAAATAAGTGTGTTCTGCTGTGTGAGACATGCTTCACCTTGCTGTAGAGACGTCTTCACATGTGGATACTGAGACTCTTCGGCCTGCTGGCTGCTTTCTGCGTCTTTCAAGTCACCAGACACATCCCCCTCCACCGTTTTCTGGAAGACACAGAAGTATTGAGCCACATGCCAGGAATCGATGAGATTATGAGAAAACTTTAGCATCCATAAGTGCTGAGCTCTGGGTGAGAGCGTGTTTTGGGAAGAGTGAAAACAAGTTATTCAGGCCTCAGCATGCAAGAAAAAATGCACCTCGGGCTATGGATAAGAATACTTTAATATACTTTTATTAATCTCACAGCGGCCTAAAAACTGTGAAGACAAGTTAGATAAAGGCATCCTAATTGACATATTGTCATTATTACATTAATTAACAGACTTATTCCATTCATTTGAGCAGATAATGTTATTTAAAGTGATATCACATGCTCTAATAATGCATCTCACGCTCACACATCTAATATTTAACTCATTAGAACATGACTCCGTTTTGATTGTGCAACCACTAGAAACCATTTCCTGCAATAACAGACAAAGCAACAACAAAGATGTATACCTGGGGAGACTTTCCATTCGTCTCTTCGTCAGTTTGAGTGCCGCTCTCTCGTCCACTGTGAACGAGCAACAGTGGAGTAACGAAAGAGAAGAGGAGACATGCACCGTACAGTGTCAGTGTGCGGCCGCAGTCTGAAAAATACCACACCAAGCCGAGAGTCACGGCGATGGAGAGGCGCAACAGAGACATCTTCTTTTCTTACACGAGGCTCTTTCTGCTCGCGTCTCTCGCTTTGAGTTGGTGTGTGTTGCCCATAAGCAGACCCGGTTTGTGCGTTCACATCTTTAGCACCCAGACCAAGCCGCGGCTTCCCTCGAAACAGAAACTAACACGGCGGAAAAAAAGAGCCAACTTTATTAAACTGGTCGGAGCTGTGATTGGCTGAAGGGAATTCCCGCGTGCCTGTTGTTGATTATGACAAGATGCCATCTAGAGGTTACTCTGAGGAAAAAGTGGTGACATCTATCTATCTATCTATCTATCTATCTATCTATCTACCTGTCTGTCTGTCTGTCTGTCTGTCTGTCTGTCTGTCTGTCTATCTATCTACCTGTCTGTCTGTCTGTCTGTCTGTCTATCTATCTATCTATCTATCTATCTATCTATCTATCTATCTATCTATCTATCTATCTATCTATCTATCTATCTATCTATCTATCTATCTATCTATCTATCTATCTATCTATCTATCTACCTACCTACCTACCTACCTACCTGTCTATCTATCTATCTATCTACCTACCTACCTGTCTGTCTGTCTGTCTGTCTGTCTATCTATCTATCTATCTATCTATCTATCTATCTATCTACCTACCTACCTGTCTGTCTGTCTGTCTGTCTGTCTGTCTGTCTGTCTGTCTGTCTGTCTGTCTGTCTGTCTGTCTGTCTGTCTGTCTGTCTGTCTGTCTGTCTGTCTGTCTGTCTGTCTGTCTGTCTGTCTGTCTATCTATCTATCTATCTATCTATCTGTCTGTCTGTCTGTCTGTCTGTCTGTCTGTCTGTCTATCTATCTATCTGTCTGTCTATCTATCTATCTGTCTATCTATCTATATCCACCCACCATTTATTATTATATTGATTCAACAGTGTGTAAGTATCCCTCTGGTGTAGCTGGTTAAAGAAAGAGTATTTACTCATTTACATACCTCGTCGTGGGGTGATTCATGGGGTACAAAAAACTAAATAATAAACAACATTGCTACAAAAATGTCTGTTTTTTGTTTTTGACATCATAGCTATTATTGCACATATTCTTGATACTTTATGTGAACTTTTTCACATTCAATCCTCTTTGTTTCAAATGTTGTACAGCTTCATTTAAAAAACAGATTTTTCATGTTTATATTGTATTTGTTCTATTTTCTATTTATGATTCTTGACTTTTCTAGTACTTTTTCTAGTAGTGTTTTATTTTCTTACTATATTTATATGGTATGCACCAAAACACCTAGAGAAATTCATTGTATGTGAAGACCTACCTGTGATGTCTGATTGCGATTGTGTAAGGTAAACATACACAGTAAATTTGTCGGAGTAAATTTTACTCAAATTGAATAAAATTTTACTCAATAAAATACAACATTTGGTCCCAGTCTATATAGAGTAAAATCTACTCTTGCCTCAGAGTTAATGATTCAGAGTATTTTTTACTCTATTCAGTGTTTGTATTTAACTCTAGATGATGATAATTTACTCTATGTAGCATAAAATGAAAACAACTCTACTGCCATTTTACTCAACTTAGAACTATTCCACTCCACATAGAACTACATTCCACTCCACATAGAACTACATTCCACTCCATATAGAACTACATTCCACTCCACATAGAACTACATTCCACTCCATATAGAACTACATTCCACTCCATATAGAACTATATTCCACTCCATATAGAACTACATTCCACTCCATATAGAACTATATTCCACTCCATATAGAACTATATTCCACTCCATATAGAACTAAATTACACTCCATAGAGAACTAAATTATGATTAAAACCTGAGAGAACTTACTCTGGAAGGTTATCATTAAACCCAACAAGTTAAATAAATCAGATATCAGTATTTACCAAAGCACAATTTATTATTTTGTATTACAAATGTGCAATGTATCCATACATATTTTACAGAATACATTTTGGACCTTTGGAACACTTTGGCCTTTTCACTATGACATCATAGGAAACAGTATGGCACAATAAACAAACTTGCATCATCACACCTGTATGACATTTGTACATCAAATGCTTTATAACAGAAAATCTCTTTCACATCAACTACATGAGGTCCGTCTTTTGTGCACACAACTTTATATGCATTAAAATGCTCATCAAGACACACTGTTTGCAGGGCAAATGTAACAAACAATAACCTCTCATCTTTCAGAACTACATGGTGGATTTTGTGAAAAACTGGCATCTCACAATGAACCTTCAGACAAACGACTAAACCCGTCCGATACATATTTCCATGGTGTTTGGCCCATCTAATATTTAAAACCTTGGTGTCAATTGGTACCTGAATAGTCTCAGCTATCTCATAGCCCCAGTCTAGCACATTTAAAGCTACCATATTACCTGGACCAATTATCACTTCATTGGGATCAAATGTCTGCCACCTGTATGCTATTTGATTTTGGTGTTTCTTGGCCAAAGTTTTAGTGATATTTTTGAAGCTTTTTAATTGTTTCTTAAAGAAATGATGCTTTGCTTCATAGCGCATGCACCAACTATGCAAAAGTGGTCCAATTTTAAGAATACACATAGGGTAATGCACCATAAAATGATGTTTTGGTAGCAGCCTTTTGTTTGGAAACAAATGCTTGAACAACCTGTGGTGTTCCACGATTAAGTGTTTCAAAAAAATAGTAATACCCTTTGATAACTTTGGTGAAAATACAATGTTTACAATTTGAAGCAAAAGCAGTAGCAAATACCAGTGTTGATCATTTGGACAAACCAAGTCTCCAAAGATAAGTGGTAGATTGCGAAGTAAACACCAGGATTGGATTGCATTCAACCCCAAGTCATTTGAGTCCTCCCTTAACTTAACTGTAGGAGGTTTGTTGTTTTGCTCCATATAGCCATAGTTAAAACTCCTAATTCTACAGTCTATTTCTTTTAATGTTGTGTACTTATCTTTCAAGTGCAGTAATAGAAGTTTCATTTCATATTGTGCCACTCCCTCCAAGATATCGTGCATAATATCGACAGAGAAGTTTTCACATGTATTGAAATATTGCAAGGAATTTAGAATGCAAGAACGTTTAACGCCCATCACATAGGGAAGAGTGGGATTTGTCTCCATCATTTGGCAATGTTCCGCATGAAGTGCGCGAGTTCGCAAAACTATCTTGGGTGAATCTTCATTAAACTCAGTCTGAAAGTCTTCTTTCTCAGCAAGACAGAAGCGGCAACAATATCTGGCACTGAATGATTCAACAAAACCAAACAAACTGTGAAGACCAAGGTTGTCACCTGTAACTTGGACAATAGTTCCATACACTGGCTGATCATACAAGGGGACCCGAATTCCATCCTTCTCAAGTATTTTAATATCCTGCATAAGTGGATCAAGTATTTTAGAAAAGCCATATGTTTTAACATCTTGGGCATGAAATAAAGCGACCAAATGAATATTAAGCAGATTTGAGTTGTACTTGGGAGAAAAATTCCGCAAGGTGAAATAGAGTGCACCTAATTTATGTATTCCCCGTTTTGAGCCTAAAGGATTTGCAGTTTCAAAATCATCATAAAAAAGCTGAATCAGAATGGCATGCTTCTGTTTTGAAAATAGATCATGACTCTTGAAAAGATCTCCATCGCACAAGTCATGAAGATTTTCTCCTGAACTTGAAGTCTGCATCATCTCTTTTATGTTAGGATGTTGATAAATAAATTGTAAAGTTTTCAAAATAGGGATGTAAACTAATTTATCAGTGACAACAACCTGATCATAAGTTCCAGTGGTGCGATTGCGTAGGGTATCAAATCTTGTACCAAGAACATATTCAACTAAGTCTACCCTTCCCCACTTCTCTGTAAAATACTGCCTTCTTTTACTCTCAGAATTTAATACACCATAGGGATTTTCCATTTTTTCGAAACACTGATCAATTTTGCTCTCAATGTCGCTTTTGATAGGCTCCTGTAAAGATAGACACTTCTTCACAGATTCTTTTGCTTGATTATGGATATCGTCAACAATCTCTTCCATCGAAATTACCAAAGAGTTAACAGTTGTTTCACTTACGCCTGCCACTTTAAGTTCGGCTACTGTTGCAGCGCAGCTGTCTACAAGACTCCTTTTGAGAAGGACTGAGTCAGAAGGTGAACTTCTTGCTGGCAAGTCATCAAAATTACTTGCTGCTAAATCTTCAGATGTAGATGGGCCTTCACCAGGATCAGAACAAGGTTCATGTGCTTTATTTAGATGCTTTCGAAACCCAGAAAAAGTGCCATAAACTAGTGAACAACCAGCCTGACCACATTTAAGACGAAGGGTCTTTCCTGAACAAAGTCCGTGGATCAACTTCAAGTGTTTTGTCAGGGAATTGGTGTTTGCCTGGGGGATTTTGCAAATAAAACAAAACATCTTCGTATCAACTCAATGCAGCATCCGAGCCCTCAACTCTGCAACCCTTGGATTCACCTTAGTGGTATCAACATCGATTTCAAAGATCGTGGTTTGCAAGAAGTTGTACACATTTACCAGATCCTGGTTGTACGAAGTACCAAAGACAAAATGAGCTTTGAAAAGCTCATCAAAACAGGCAAGTGTGTCTGGTGACTTACAAGGTATTGCATGCTTGTCAATCACAATGAAGTATTTGTGAATCAGACTCTTCTGGGTCCCCACAGCTAGCAGGTATGGTTGAAGGCTTTCCACGATGCCGTCCAGATGCCCCTGGATGCTCATCCCAGTCTGTGACAGAAAAAATAATGAATTAGTCAGCTATAAAATTAGTCAGTTTAAGGAAATGTCTTAATTGACCATAATCTTAAAAAGAGGATTGAAAGGTTTAGAAAAGGGGACAGAACAGTGACGATTTTCCAGTTTAATTGAACTGTAACCTCACCTTAATGAATTTCACAAGACGGTCACTGGCTTGTCTGGCTGAGAGTTTTCCTGGTCTCTTGCGGCCATGTGGTGATGGTGGTAGAAGGTGGACAAGAACCAAAATGGATGACATGTCACTGTCCCATCCTGGAAGTAAAAATTCATAAACAAGCATTTACTACAAGCGAACAGTCAATCCATTTTTCATTCAAAAACTATTCTCTCTTCCATAACTATGATCCTTAACTTTTAGCATACCATTTTCCACGTCTGTTGTGCATTCAGCATTTTGAACCAGGTCTTGAAGATCGGCTGTCTGTGTGAGGCCACGGCTTTGTTCGAGGACTTTCTGTTTGTAGATAGTAGGCCATCTCTCCAGGAACTTTGTAGTAGCAGCATCCCCAAACATCAGACCAAAGTCTTGGTCAATCTGCAGACAAGATAGAATTGGTCAAAACAGAACAGTAAACATTATGGTGTAGCACCATGGTCATGACAGATCTTACAACCCTACCCAGGCTATTGTAGAACAGAAATAATATTGTCATGACAGTGGCAGTAGAACGTTCACATACCAGTCCTGCCATGTCCAGGAATCTTGGAAACGCTGTGAATAGTTCAGAGGACTTCACTGGGTCATGAACCATGTCTTGGCGATAGGTAAAGGTCTGCTTCATCTTCTCCTTCACAGTTGCTTCATCAGCTGTATGCTTCATAAGCGCAATGGCCTCGCAGCACAGGCTTTCTGTGGTTAGCCCGTTTTCCACTCTGAATGAGTCTCTTTCTGCTTTTGGACCACCTGTAATAGTGGTGGCACTTTTATCAATTACTGGGTTAGTATATGATATTATGTCCTAAGATATAAGAAATAAGGCTTGGAAAACTCTGCAAGGATGGCCATGCAGGCACTTACGTCTCCAGAAGAAAAATAGGATATATATATATATATATATATATATATATATATATATATATATATATATATATATATATATATACATTATATGATTATTCCCTCATCATGCATTATGAATTAGACTTCACACATACCAGTTAGTGTTTGTGACTGACTGCAGGTCTTCTTTTTTCCCTCCGATGCTTCCTTCTGAACAAATTTCAGTCTCCATGCCAGATACCCACTCCCATCTTCTGCATTGTAATAATGCTCCTAAAGTAAAAAGGGTTATTCAGTTTGATTGAACAAGTTGAAATAGTTTAATCTTTCCCCAAAAACTATCATATTTCCTAGTATTGTGATGAGGCCTTTCTTTCTAATGACAGTTATTTTGAAAAACAGAGGTTATTGTATTACACGGTTAGTGTTGTGTCTTGTTAATGGGCTAACCCTTGCGGTGCGAAAGTAAACTGAGCTTTAACACCGCCAGAGTTCAACTTACGGGGAAGGCAGAGATGGTGGCCATTAGGGCTGTCACCTTTTCCAAAAATAACACTCGAACAAATATGAAATGACACGCAATACGTTAGAGCGCCCTCTGTTGGGTGACAAAGTAAACTACGTTAAACAGTCAGCTGTGGATATAGACTGTACATTTTTTATTCAAATGAGTCATTAGAGTTTGAATGTTAATTACATTCAAACAAATGTTCAAAAAGTGACAGCCCTTGTTGCCATGCAGTAATGTTTACAGATCTTTATTTGAAATAAAAACACTACCCATCTGTAAAACAGCAGTTGAAATATTTACATTCCAAGCAAGTGAAAAGTAAATAAGTTAGACGTTTTAATGTACTTACATAGCCTAACTTGCTCCTAGGATCGGCCAGGTATGGGTACAAGGTAGTGATGCCCCTTGCGTAGTCCTCTTTAACGCGCCTTGAAGGACTTGTCCTACACACAAACACACAGACTTTACTATATGTGCTCCAATCAAAAGTATTGATGTGTAAATTCCACCTGCTAAAAGAGGGGTGTTGTACTGTGTCAATTCAAGACACACATGTGTATTAGGAGTGCAGGTATGTAATAATAACAACATGACAACATACCCATGTTCACTTGTCATATGTGCGACCAATATCTTGACCATATCACGTCTTCTGGCATCCGTTAGGCTTTTTGTTCGGGCATACTCATTCATGATCCTCTCTCCTCCAGGTTTGTTCTTCAGGATGTCTTCAATCATCTAAGTGGGAAGAACAAAAATGAACACAATGAAACGTTTAAAACAATAATGACATCAAGTATTATCAAACAGAATGGCCACAATTTTACAACTTCAGTTATTCAGCCATTTACCATTCAACCTTGGCATTTTTTTTAAACCTTCAGAAAGGATGCAAGGGAAACTGCAGAGCTTACCTGAGCTAGATGACTTCCCTCATCTCTTTGTCTTGTAGCAGGACTATGCTGCAATATAGTGGTGTCGTCCGAGTCCCTCTCATTGTCTCCACTGAAGCTTGCAAAGGAGGAGCATGAAGGGGAGCTCAAAGAATCTAGAAATCATATTAACATTGAACTAATGTGATTAACAATGTGACTATAAGACAATATAAGTGCACACATCCATTATTAGAGGAATGCAAATATTTCACATTGTATCATGCCCACAACAGTTCCAGAAATTGTGGAAAGGGTGAGCAGAGATGATTTCAAAATATCTAAATAAGATTTTAAAAAACCCCAACTCAGATATATTAAATTGTCTTGCATATTCAAAACATGTTAGATTGACCAAGCCGTACAGATAAATATGAAGTTATAAGCTAATAAGTAACTAACCCTCAAGATTTGGGTCTTGGGGTAGACAAATCTCCAGCACACCAATGTCTTGTTTCTTTAGTAGAAACTCAAACACCTCCTCATCAACTTCGGTCTTTGATTCATCATAGACTTTTAAGTCCAAGGTTGGAAGGTCAAATTTCTTGGCAACTGTGAAGACAAAATACCAAGGGACAAGCTTAGTGATGAATCGGTTGTGTATTTGCAGAAAAACATAACAGACAGCAATCAGAAGGCCATCTTCACTTGAACATTGTAATCCCAAAACTGACAGTGTTCCATGCAGACCTTTGCTATTCCAGGGAAAAGACTTTCAGGTATGCAAAACATAGAGTGACATCCCAAGTGTATTGTTCCACAGGTTAGTGTGTGCAATATTTTTCACTCACCACAATCCAAAAATGATTTGAAGGTTAGTTGCCCCTCATAACAAATGTACTTCTGACGATCTCTGTACTTCACTCTTACAGCTTGCATCCTTCATGACAAAAACAATTAAATTAGTTTCATTATCAGAAACAGCTGACTGCCAACATTAGTAATACCACAGTAAGCCAACATTAGAAAGACATGATGCATGGACTAATAGTAGGTCTCCACAAGGGTAAACTATTTCATTATAAAAACGAGGGACATTTTAAGCACGTCTTTATTACGCTGTACTAAAGGGACCTGTTCATTCGCTTGAATCGCCAATTCGCGTCACTCCAGTCTCATAGTGGCTGTGCATAGACTTTGTATGTAATCTACTGCGTTTGGCGTGAACACATCATCAGAAATGTAACCAGTTGTCTCATCTTGAACAATGTCTACTTCACCTGGTTGTCTCCGACTTGGCCGTCTCTAGCATGCCACAGTGCAACAGATCAATCAGCTTATGCTGCGGAATTCTACCCGCACTTCGCGAGTGGCCCGTGCCAATGTCAAGCCCAGCTAGTTTTAGCAGTCAACAGAGTGAAGTGCATTTTTTCAAAGTATAACACACATGTTGCATCGACCAGGGTGCTGATGAACTGCAGCGAAACACAGTCCATCAACACAGCTCTTTTCAGAGTCAAATACACGTGTTGGCGGCAACAAACGCAGCTAGAAACAGTCCAACAGTCATTAACAGCTCTTTTCAGAGTCAAATACACGTGTTAGCGCAAACAAACGCAGCCGGAAACAGTTGCTTAAAACAGTCGTTAACAGCTCTTTTCAGAGTCAAATACACGTGTTAGCGCAAACAAACGCAGCCGGAAACAGTTGCTTAAAACAGTCGTTAACAGCTCTTTTCAGAGTAAAATACACGTGTTAGCGCCCACAAACGCAGCTAGAAACAGTCCGTTTAAAACGGTTTTTAACAGCTCTTTTCAGAGTAAAATACACAGGTTAGCGCCAACAAATGCAGCTTAAAACGGTCGTTAACAGCTCCTTTCTGAGTAAAATACACGTGTTGACGCCAACAAACTGCAAATTCTACATAGCCATTTTCACAGTAAAATGTACCTGTTGCACCAACTAACTGCAGCAAAAGACAGCCCCTCTACACAGAATAAAACACACATGCACCTGCTCAGTGAAGTCCGCTGGCTACTGATGATAGCTAATACTACTTTATTGAGACTTTAATCCAGGTGTGTCGACGTTAATATGTCCATAAACCACCAAATATTTTGCGAATTGATGTTAATGCGTTAGAAGCTAACGTTTGACTGTGACTAAGTTATGTGAAAACGTTAGAAGCTACCGTTAGCATCTGCTAACGCGAACAATCAGAAGCTACGGCTCATATCTGACAATGCAAATAGTGAAGTAACGTTAGGTTAGCTGCAATGTTGCTACACAATGTACCTTACACACATGAAGTTAACCAAAACGAATGACCTTACCTGACATGTTATTTCAAATGCCGTCTTCTGTTCCTCACTTCAGCCCTTCCGTTCCATAAAACGTCAGCTCATTCCAGTGTAGCGAGAGGTGTCATGGCGGCAGAAACGAAACTTAAGGAACCGTTGTGGGCGTGGTCACGCTGTTTTACTCCAATAGATTTTATTCTGAATATTTACTCACACTCTACTGGCTACTGGAAGTAATTACACTCCAAAATGATTAAATATGACTCCTTCAGTGGAAAATAATTGTAACTCCGGAAAAATTACTCTCCCGTTTTTCCTGTGTAGTAATACAAATGCCACAAGGTGGCGCTAACACTGCTCTTCTACTGAACAACAAACAAGAATGAAGAAGCAAGAAAACTGTGAATATTATTCAAGCAAACATTTGAGATCATTGCAGCGTACCAGCAGAATGAGAGCTCACTGAAAAGATGACACTTGTGTCCCTGACTTGACCTCGAGGAGGCACGGCGTATCTAAAGCCACACAGACAGACAGTGTGTAGATGGCTGTGATCCCTGTGGCTTCCGATTCACTAATCCTTGTTAAAGTTGTAATGGAGCAGCTGTAGAAAGAGACTACCCGCTGAGACGGCCTTTTGGGCATTGAGTGTTCAAAACAGTATTAAAATTTATTTATGGGTTTGTGGTAACGTCCAAGACTCTCTGATTTTTTTTAAAATCCTGAAACTGATAGATAATACTCCGAGGGGGCAGCAGCTCTATAATTGGTGAATTGTAATAGCTGAAGACTGATCAAAGCTGCCAAGTGTCACAAAGTGACAGTCTGTTAGTGAGATACCAACGTTTACAGATGGTATGTGCGCCGCTGCAGACGTTGATGTGGAGAGTTGTGCCGATACAACTGTCCCATATTCAGACAGCGATCACGCGGACAAAGATTACAACCGGTGTCATTTGAAGGACCAGTACACACCTTAGAGACGCCACGAAGTACACAGTGTCCTGCATCTTTACAGCTGACAAGATCATGTATCAGAACAAACTCAATGTGTGGCAACCCCTAAAAATACACACCAACACTAGCCTAAAATCTATCTCGGTGCCCTTTGCCCCATTTGCTGTAATACATAGACAGAATTGAGTTTTTGTGCACTTTAACTGATCACATGACCAGGATATTATATAACTGGAACAGGTGTGTCACACTGTGGTCAAACAGCTCAAGGTTAAAGTCATCAGGTCACACCAGTTGGAGTCAGAAGAGACTTGGCAGGAGATGAAAGTATATGTAGAAGGTTGCATTAATCCACTTCGTGACAGGTAATCCTGGTCGCTTTTTCCGCAGGAAGTCGCTTGTGCAAATATTCTGCAACATATGTGAAATGCACTACAGGTAAGACTTCTGACAAATCATTTTTTCCATAAGCATGCCTTGGATGATATATTGTCAGCAGGTCAACTTTCTCAGCTGATTTTGGCTCGCCCCCCCAACTACAACCTGGGAGACCTCTGCAGCTCTAAGCTTACATGTCACACAGCATGCTGCCAAATGGCTTCCCGAAGCAACACAACTGAGACGCTCAGTCTCTACTGGTACCCTTCATACATGACAAAGCCAGGCAAGAGATTCACTTGGTAGGTTGCGTTTATTTATTTCTTTTTAGGCAAGGTTCCTTTGTTCAGGGAATGACATTCTGGTGAGAGACAAAACAACAAAAAGGAAAAAAAAAGCATGGGACCAAGAGAAGAGCGCATAACAGACTCCCCCAGTACAACTAGTAGAAAATACTAGTTGGTCCCTATAAATATAGTTTGGCATTTAAGTCCTTTCCGAATGTACAAGATATGTTACAGTTAAACGCCACGACATGAACAGTGGACATACAAAAACAACTTAGATGACTTTCTTGAGCTCGTCATACAAGACGAGCACGAAGGCGCCTCCCATGCCTCTGAGCACGTTAGACAAGGCCCCCTTGAAGAAGGCCTTGGAGCCCTCTTCACGCAAGATCTTCTTCCAGCAGTCCATGGTGCCGCTGTACATGATGTCGGCTGAGAGGGAAAACAGTCACAAAAGACGTCATGCGTTTATTCTACTAACACAGCAGAAAAACCCCAGAAAGTTGTACTTTCTATGTTGCGCTTGTTACCTCCTTTGCGTCCAGACTGCATCATCATACGACGACGGACAGTGTCGAAGGGATAGGACACAAGACCAGCGACCGCTGTCACCGACTGAGCGATCATCCAGCTGACCAAAATGGATGCGTTCTTGGGATCTGCGAGCATGCCTGTAAGAGAAATGTCAGTCAGGAAGGGTAACTAAAAGTCTCAAAAAGCCAGACACTGACAGATACATCAAGCTTTTTGATGAAAACTTACCCTTCGCTGTGTCGTAGACGCCAAAGTAAGCCGCTCTGTAGATGATGATGCCCTGTACCGACACGCTGAAGCCCTGGTACAGACCCTTGATGCCATCAGACTTGGTGATCTTCACCAAGCAGTCTGACAGGCCTTTGAACTCACGGCCCTGTCCGGTTTTGCCGACATCAGCAGCCAGACGTGTTCTGGCGAAGTCGAGGGGGTAGACGAAACAGAGCGACGTGGCTCCGGCGGCGCCACCGGACGCCAGGTTACCTGCAAAGTATCTCCAGAACTGCTTGTGCCTGTCCACCCCGTCAAGGAAAACCTTCTTGTACTTGTCCTTGAAAGCAAAGTTGAGGGCCTGAGTGGGGAAGTACCGGATGACGTTGGCCAGATTCCCTCTCCAGAACGAGTAGAAGCCCTGCTCTTTGGGGATACGGACGACGCAGTCGATGATGCCCTTGTACTGCTTGTCAACTGTGATCTGTTTGCTGGCATGTTGTACCTGTAATCGGAGGAGTGATACAGCAGTTCATTAGAGATAACAAAAATAAGGATATAAGCAGATCAAATATCACATAGACCCAGTTATACATCACTGTGAATGATCCTTTAACCTGATCCTCCAACTTGTCTCATCATGACTCCCACGTGCCAGAATACAACTTCGATGGCATCCATTCAACTATTCCCCAGCCCCTCCTGCGCGCTGAGCTCAGGCCCAGTGCAGCAACAGAGTGCCACTATGGCGCAAACCTTGCTGTGACCTTGGTTGTGCGCTGTCCGGTCAAACTGAAGGCCTGTCATTGGGAGGACGAGGACTTTTGAGCCGCTTAATCACAGTATACGGTCATGTCATGCCCTTTATAGCGCACTATACGCCAGCAGCGTGCTGGCCGGTGCATTCCGCAACAGGTCTGCTGCGCCTCGCTTTATGCTCATTCCTCATCTGCTCCTGCAGCGACCTCCGACACACCTTCTCCTCTCAACAGTGCCGCATCTTGACATTATGACTTTTTACCGCAACACATCCCTACATCTAGTTACGAGTCACCCTCCGTAACCATAAAAAGAATAGCGCGAAAAAATAAAAAAAAACGCCGCAAATGAACGACGCCAGTTTTGTGTTGCACAGCTGACAGAGACTACTTTAAAGTGCCATGAGAAATAAAGATGTCGACGCTCACTTGGAGAAGAAGCTTGACTCTCTCAATGGGGGCTACAGCTGTTTTGGAGATGGCAGCGCTGATACCACCAGCCAAGAAGTCCTTGGCGAAGGAAATCGCGGTCTCGTTCATCTTCAGATGTTGTCGGACACCGTCCCGTCACTTCGTCGGTGGGGTTGAAATGGCCGACTCCAATCCAGAAGAGAGGGGATTTAAGAAGACTGAGCTCGAGGGAGACCGTGAACTTCCGACTCTTGCGTCTGATTGGTCGGCTGTGGGGGGTATGGGCGGGGTTAACTGATGTCCTTTGATTCAGATTTGGCGCTCTCTCTCGTCACTAAAGTAAACTCTAAAAAGACCAAAAAGTTTAAGTTGTGTAAACTTTGTTATTGAATCACACCTCAGCAGACGTGTTAAGTTGTTTTTGAGTTGTCTGAATCAGATTGGGATCAAAGTAAGAGGTGAGTTTGAAGCAGCTGAGGCCTGAAGGCTATGGTGGATAAAGGTCATCCCATCTGTTAATGTCCCTTGGCTGTCACTCAGTTTCCCACAGTGGAGGACATGATTGAATCAACCGACTGATACAATCATAACTAAACTATCCAGTCAGACTGATTGAAGCGTTGCCTGTTATCATAAATTATCACCAAACAAAAGGACATTCATTGGAACCAAGTTGCACGAGCAGCACAGTGAAGACATTGAGCTGCATTTTAACGATGAGACAGAAAATGGAGTCATTCACTGAAGCACATGTCAGAAATAAAGAAAAATATATATAAGCCAGAGAGAGATATTATGAAGACAAAATCGAAAATAAATATCCAAAAACACACAAAAGAACACTTCAAATGTTAACGTGAGAAAGGTTTAATGTTTTAAACGCATTTCTTTCATCACAATCCATGTTAGCACATTTACATGACTGATCGTAACCTACTCACACTTATGAAGTATCAACATTTTTTACATTCATTGCACATTAAAAATGACAGTCTATCACACAAGTAGAGTAAAAGAGCTTTTGCAACCCATTTGGATAAATGGCACTATTTGATGTCAATAACTGAAATAAGACCCAAAATACATAGCTGATGCTTAAGGAACATAATATTTGATTAAAAACAGTCATGGAGACACATGAAGGGTAAATGAACAATGAATAAACAACTGACACTGTCGGATAAAATGAAAAAGTTTCTGAAAGAGGTAGACTGTTGCTGACTGGACATAATGTCAATGCATGTGAGCACCTTCTATGAAGACATGGAGCCTGAAATGTTATGAATTATTACAGACGTAAGCCTCTGAAGTATTTCACTTTTCTGTTCAAGTGTGGTCGGCAGTCGGACATCTGCTCACGTGAAGTTTCACCAGCGGTTTCCGAGCGACGACTCCCCCGACCCGAAGCTCCTGTTTTTCAGGTAGCGCTTCGCCTCCTGCAGCTCGGACGGCCCGAGGCTCTGGTCGACTCCCGGTGCAAGTCTGTAGCTCAGCGGCGAGACGATGTAGCCGTTGCGGTAAAGGCAGACCTGCTTACACATCTCGAAGCAGGTGAAAAGAAGGCCGAAGGAGGGAACAATCTGAGAGGGACACAGAGATGAGTGTGATGCCAAACACCAAATGGACCATAAATCCACACAGAGACGGTTGTGGTTTGATTTGATTGTCACCTAAAGTGTGCTTAAGGTGTCTTCAACTCAGTTTCATTCAGGTTGACATTACGGTAAAAACAAGCAGCTCATGACAAAGCCTCACATTTGAAAAACAGCATTCAACTATCATGACATTTGCAGCTGAAATAGGAGAGTGGAGCATGCTGTTCTTGAGAGAGACTTTGCTCACCTTGCTCGTGCACATTCACGCTAGGATTTACACACCGAACATTGCTTTCCATGCCCCACACACACATCCTCACTCTCCCTTTTGTGTAGGAATTAGCCGACAACTCCGTCCCGGTCATAAAGTCACTCATGTTCCCTAGGAGTTATTTCAGTTCGAAGTAGACCAGTGCGTGATCCTGATGATTGATCGAGCACAATATGGCTGGGATATAAATAATAATCATATATATGAGTGAAACGGTACCTTTATTGTGTTGGCAGTGAGGCCATTCCACAGTGAGAGGATGCCCTTGCTTTTTACAACCTGCACGAAACAGTCAATCATTCCACTGAAATGGACGTCGACTCCCCCAAAATGGGGAAGACGGCCACTCTGCGCCTGAGAAAAGAATGAAAGTGAAAATGAACAGCAGTGAATCACCCAGATGCCATTATGTGTCTTTAAAGTAATAACCAGAAAGGTCAAGAGAAGCATGACAAGACACGTAGAATTTATTGCAAATTTGGGGGAAGATTTCATGGTTAATTAAGTTATATGCAGGTATATCAGCAGCGTTTTCATAATATTCTGTGCAATGAAGGGCAGTATATTGAAGTTCACCACACTCAAACTGTGTGAGACAGTCGCACTGCTTCACGTGTGTGTGAACCACGACAACAACTCTACCGACTGTCGTCGTGTGACAGAGGAAATGTATTTTTAGAACAGGGTTAGGGTCACCTTCATTCCTCCAAGGGTCAGAACACGTATAAGCAGACACTGTTGAGGTTGGACTTTCACTTTTTAAGCCAAATCAGCCCGTCATCGTTGACTATTTCATATTCTTACACAATTATTTTTAAAAGCTTATATCGGTTTACAAAAACAACGAGATAAAATGTGTTGGTAAATCATTCCCAATAAAATAATTACCATCTCAATTGTTTTAGTAGTTGCTTCTATACAGGAAGCAAGAAATGCTGGATATCCTAAATAGCAGAACACCGTCAGTCGACAATCACTGCTTTAGAAGCTTGAAGGTTCCCGAGGGGACACGCAGCCATGCGGGCATTAGACTGTTCAAACAGCTTCTGTTGTGGAGGAAACATTAAACTAATCGGGAAGTAAAACAATACGCATCTTCTGCAAACATCCTCAGCTGTTTTCCTGTCATCTCTTCTCTGTCTGCTTTTTATTAACGTTTAACTCTGAGACATAGACGAGAGCTGAACCCTCCAGTTAAATCGTTATGTAACGCGTCTCTTTATGGTTGTGATGGTTTAGTGAAGTGGACATACACAACTCTCACTTTGCCCGCTGTCTGATAGTGACCGGCTATCTTTAGAGAACGTATCTATAGCTTCTGCAGACCTGGGACACATTTGCATTCCCAGCTGCTGGTAAACCTTGTGATTGCTAATAATAGGATGATAAAACCGGATGTAGTATTATTGTTGGTCCCCGTGCGTCCTCCCCAACGTACAGAAGATATCTCAAGCATCAGTTCAGAGGAAAGAGTGTCTTCCTGTGACCAAGGTGTTTTTATAAACACATATGATAAATGTCCTGACTTTATAAATAGTCATAGGTTAAACTTTTTATTTATTAAACATACTACTAAGAATATTTGGATTTAAGAATTTAAAATGAGAGTTTAAATGAACCGTGTTTGAAAACATTGAGTGACCAAGAAAGGCTAAACTTAATATAGGTACACGCAGACCGCCCCCTCGTGGACTGAATGTGGTAATACAGCCAGAATACACACGCTGAAATACAGTAAACTTGTTTTGTTGACAGTTAAATATAATATTTACGTATTTATTTATTTTAGGGTATGAATAACAACATAATTATTCATAAAGAGTCATAGATAATACAGTTGAAGAGGATTAGTAGGTTTAATTAAGAGATCTATTACAAATATTCCCAGTATTATCAATAAGGAGTCAAATAGTCATGAAGACAGATATCTAGAAATCGTGCCAATTAATATTTTAAAAAACATGGCAAAAATGCTAAGTTGACCAAGAGTCGTATTACTATTAGTTGACTATCTGACTAAGAGTGTATTAATGTATTAATCCTCAATTTGTATTCAATATTTAATTACTTTATTTTTCTTTCTTGATTTAGTGTAGTTGATTTTAAATGGGTCTGTTTCAGTTCTTCTGAAACACACAACCTACAGTGAGAAAGTGAAGTGTTCTGCTGGTAAATTACCTGCATCTTCCGCTTTACAGTTTCAAACGGGTAGGAGAGGGTTTGGGCGACTCCTGCTGCGAGACAGCCATTAATGAAGTTCTGGAGGGGAGTGAAGCGAAAAGGAGGCTCCTGCCAGAGTTTGTCCAAGTTCATGTAAACTGCATAGCAACCGATAGAAAAGGGAAATGCACCTGTAGACGAATGACATGTGCTGTAAGTTACAGTAGAATGCATCATTCATGAACCGTGTGTTCAAATGATGTTGAGACTGAAGAAAACTCTTCATCTGGAGGAACAGAAGTGCCTTTAATAAAGATTAAATATTCTGGATCTACATGCTGTGAATATGCAAAACACACCCAACAAAGTGAGAGAAAAGCCCCTGTAGAGAGCAGGCAGCCCTTCATTCCTGTAGATCTTTGAGAGGGTGTGAACTACACTGACGTAGGTGGGCTGTCTGCAGCTCTGAACGATGAGTCTGGTTTCTGCCACCTCCAGAGGGTACGTCATCATGGCAGCAGCAAAGCCAGCCAGTCCGCCGGCAAATATGGCTCTCCACTGAGAGATGGAGCCCAGTTCATCCATGTGAAGGTGGACGATCCTGGACGGACAAAGTCAAAATGAATGACACTTCATTGTATGGATTGCATTGATTAGATAGTGAATGGTTCTTAAGTGCACTCATTCTGTCTCCGATGCTTCATTTGTTTCATTGTCATGTCACACCGATTTTAAACCCGATTGTCCTATAAGCAGAACTCAGAAAAGTAAATTACCAACAATTAATATTTAAAATAAATTATGAAGCAAATATAATTAACAATCATTTCCTGGTTCAAGCTTCTCATGTGAGGAGTTGTTGCTTTATTGCGTTTGATATTAATTGAATGCAAGTTGAAATAAACTATTATCATCGCCATCTCTTAATCTGTCGAAGATGTTTGCATTATATTGTTTCATCATTTAGTTGTTTATTATCAAAAATGTTTATTGATTTTCTGACAATTGCCTAATCTATTCATTGACTGATCATTTTGGCATTAAATTGAATATATTTGGGTTCAGGACCATTTGAACATTAGAACAAGACATTTTAAGATGTCACTTTGGGTTTAGGTAAAATGTGATGGGAATGTATCACCATTTAGACATTTTATTGACTGAATTAGTAATTAATTGCTTAAAAAATAATAATAATTTCATTACCAATACCACATACTGACTGCAGCAGCTTCGCTAGTCAGTAAATATTTGCAGCAACAATTTGGCTAACTCATCATAAATAGTTACCAATTAAAAAAAAAAAATCGGCTAATTGTTAGAAACATGTTCCGATTGTTGGGAGTTGGACAACAAGACAACATACCTCTGAGACAAAACCCAGGGTAACCCAATCCCCGCCTCTATAAATACCGACTGAGCAAATACAGCCTTCTGATTGGTTGAAGAGAGAAGGCGCGACTCAGTACGGTAAAACCGGAAGTACATCTTTAGCTGCTCGGATGAAAGTAAACAGATATTTAAACGAACCCCTTTACGTTATTTCATCGTGTCAAACCATTACAAATGAACGCAGTGACCACTCATTATCTACTGACGTCTATGTGTCCTCTACTATTTTCTTTTTATACAGCTCGCTCGCCACATAAACATAAAAGTTCAACGTCAGCTGACCAAGAAGGCTAACAAGCTAATTTAGCATAAACACTGAGGAAAACACCCACAAGCAACGCTTTAAGGTCGATACAACGTGCGACAAAACAAAGTAGATCCGACTTTACTTACTTTCTGTATGTTGTGAGATGAACTGCGGTGTAGGGGAACAACCGCAGACAAGAGGCGAGATTTCCTTTCCAAAACCCACGAAGTCCCTCATTCTGGTAGATGAGGAGAAAACTTTGCCAGAAACCCCTCTTACAGTGAAAAGTGCCAACCTGACTCTTGATTTTAACCACCTCCAAGGGCGACGTGACGGTTTTACTGAAAATCCCGGCGAAACCGACGCACATAAAGCTCTGAGAACTCGTCAGTCTGTCATCTTTTTTAACCGAGGCCATCACTGTTGGGCCCCTCTGCTTCCTGCGATGAGTCCAGTCTTCTTCAAAGGTCAGGAGATGATTTCTTTATGCTGGTTAGACATCTAACTGTAGAGGCCGAGAAGGTGTCCGTCTCCTGCCCCGACCAGCGGTGTTGTGGGACAGAACACGTCACTCTGACCGGTGCTGGAGTCATGTCTCGGTAACACTGGGGGGCGCTCTGGGACCTGGATTTGCAGGAGAGCACACCGAAGTCAATCATTTGTTATTAATCTGAGACACATTTAAACCCCATGAAGAGTAGCAGTGCTGTAGTTTGAAAGGGATTGACAAACGTCCAGTGAAGTCAAGTCAGTAGATCATTATTTATTATTCATATGTGTGTGTGTGTGTGTGTATATATATATATATATATATATATATATATATATATATATATATATATATATATATATATATATATATATATATATATATATATATATATATATATATATATATATATATATATATATATATATATATATATATATATATATATATTTATATTTATATATATTTATATATATATTATTATTTTTTCATATTGGGACACAAACACAACACAGAAACATTTTGGTCTGGTTTTCAAAATAGGATTTGTTTTAGTTTTTTTATAACTATATCAAGTATCTCACTTAAAACATTTTTGTAGCAATGGCACTTTCTTTTTAACATCATTTTAAAGGAATGGAGTATAATAGATAGATAGACAGATAGATAGACAGATAGATTGATGGATAGATAGATAGATAGAAACTTTATTCATCCCCAGGGGGAAATTCGTTATACAGACTTGTGATTTAGTGCAGTTATTCTTTTACATGTTCATCAGTGCCTAACTTCTAGTAAATAGGAAACAGTGAACTAGTTTCATTAAACCATTCCCCATATTCTTAGGTGACCACTTGAAGGGTGCCCTTGAGGACTTCTTTCGTAACCACTTATTTTAGGGACTTTGTCCCTATAGGTGGCGCAATACTCCAACTTTCTGTCCACATGGCAACTGGAGGTAAAATAACTATCAGAAGATCCTCCAAGTTAGACTATAACCTACACAACTAAAGCGATACAAGCATGTTTTTTTTATGATGGTTCATTGAGAGGCAACTATCTTTTTTGGCATGACATTATTTAAAATTGCACATCCATCCAGCCTCCTGTTCAGTGAGGCTCTGAGTGAAAGAGGGAAGAGGTTTTGGGTTGGAGGTTTAGTTTAAAGCAAAAATAAATGTAAAATCCTCCTTTTTTTGTTCTAACACCTGCAGTGACATCATATCTGATTTACAGTCTTGTTTCATCAGCAGGGATTTGTTGTAGCTGTCTGGTTTCAGCACCATGTTTGTTTTTCTCCTCGTCTTGGCCCGCCACCAGCGCCTCCCTCCCCTGCCGGGCTGACAACCCCAGATGCATGCTAGGAGCCCACCTTCTGTCTGCGGCTGGACCACTTGGCTCCTTCACAAAGGCTATCTGGAATAACAGAGCCAACCAGAGGAAATGACAGCCTGATCACAAGAGGTCTCCCTCACTCCCCCTCTAGCTGCTTACTGGGGGTGGGAAAAGGAGTGTGTGTGTGTGTGTGTGTGTGTGTGTGTGTGTGTGTGTGTGTGTGTGTGTGTGTGTGTGTGTGTGTGTGTGTGTGTGTGTGTGTGTGTGTGTGTGTGAACGGGACACTTCTGAAAACTCAAGAACCAATGTGCAGTGGAGGTAATTGGACTAATGGTTGAGAAACAAGTGCAGAACTTATCATGTGCGGACAATAAAGTTATAATTAATATTCTACTCAGGCAACCAGGCTACTATTTTGAAGTTGAGGGGTATTTGAATCGTGTTGAAGGTAAATCAATACAATCTTAGGAGCCAGGATGATAAGCTGGAGAGCTAATTTAAGTCATAACTGGGCTCCGACAGAAGAATACCAAAGTAATACATTTGTACCTCCCCAGAGCAATAAAACAGCTCACATTGAAATTGCTTTCGAAATTCTTTGATCCCAGATAATGTGATGTCTTCCTTTAAAGATAAGTGGTGTGATGCTGTATCTTATCAATTAATGCTTCAGCAATCAAACAGGGCCCCACCAAGAATCTGTTGCCACTCTGTCTCCTCGGCTGTCCTTCCTCTGCCCTCTACCCACCAGTATTCATAGAGAATACACATAGAGCACTGCCTTCCTCCTGTATGTATATCCCCCCCCCCCCCCTGAATGAGAACTTCCTCCACGCAGCAAAGTAGTGCGGGAGCAGCCTGCATGGCTTTGTGTCTCTTGGACCGGCACGTAGCAGTAGGTGTAGGCTGGCGGAGGCTTTGTCATTCTCTGGATGTCATGCGCAAGTCAACCCTTGATCTCCCACTTTGAAGTGCACTGCTGGAGGAGACTGAGAGCAGTCTGTGAGCCCACTGCAGTCAGCAGAGGGCGCCTGATACCAGGGAGGCCTGAGTCGCTGTCAGCCCCACAGACTGGTGCAATAAAGATCTCACCTCATTATCTGAGACAGTCACATCACAGGCTTGTGTTTGCAGGGGAGGGGAAAGGGAAGAAAGGGTGGGGGTGGGGAACAGGCTGGAGTTGGGTGACACCAGACTCTGTCAGTATGTGAGTGTGTCTTTTTTTTAAGGGTGGGGGGTGTATTGGTGAGAAAAATCAGGCATAAGTACAATTCACTGCGGCACCACGTTGACACCTCTGCCAACAAGGCTGAGGCCAAACTGCTGCACTCCCCAGCTCACTTCACAGGAACGGGAGACTTGTTATGCATAGGAGCCTAATTTTGCATTAATGGTTTCTGTGATGGGTTAAACTGTGAAAGGTTGTCAGGGTTTGTTAGGAATAGTAAATGCAATTTTGCACCTCATTACTGGGAACAGTCTTTATTACAACAAACACTTAAACTTCTGTTATCTCAGCCCCACAGACCAGTACATGTGCTTAAATACAGCCCATGAAGTGTCAAATATGCAGTAAATATGTAGCCTTAAGGAGTTAATTTGTGTTTCAAGTGCTGATCCATACATTATTATACTTATGTGGGATTAATTACCCCATGTGCAGTGACATTTTCAATGGAGTTGTGCATTTTTGCTTACTTTTTAAGAGCAGCTGTGGGGATATCCCAAAAAAACAATTGATTTAATAAAACAATTTAATTTGGAATGTGTACAAAATTGTCATTATTTTGTGTGATTTCTATTTAACTTGTAATAACTTAACAAGGAATGATACATCACCCATTTAGTCAGGATGTAGATGACCAGGAGGTCCATTGTCTGTGAGGATGCAGAGGAGAACTTCTGGCAGCTGGTGCCCCCTTATCTTCCCATGTACAGCCAATAAATCAATATCAAATCGAAGGAACAGGAAGCCAGATGGCCTTCCCACAAACCACCAGGCCAGGGCGCTCTCAGGGCCTCCTCGGCTACTGTACCACCGGTGCATGCTGCAACCCTTTGAAGACATACACATTCAACAAGCAGCTCAATGAATGACTAAAGGGAACAAATAAGCTGTTACGACTCTGCTCATTTCAGTGTTTGTGTTTCCATCCACATCAAAGGCCTCAGTCTGTTTGATATGCAGCCCCCACACCTTGATCCGAGCCATGTACAGGTAGAGGGGAGGAGCAGTCCATTGAGAAGCGAGAGGGTCATGTGGCCGCTTCTCTCAGCCCTGGCTCGAGGGCAGTTGACCCAGACGAAGGGTCTTGTGGTGTCTCTTGTTCCCCAGGGAGCTATTGCCCCTTACACCAATCACTGGACACATTATTTATTGTGTGGCCTATTGATTACACGCTTTTAAGGAATATTCACAAGAATTTAGTGCAGTATGTTAGAAAATAGGAAACATTTTGCATTTAAAGATTGGAATTAATACAACATTAACAGAAAAGACAAAGGTGTGGGGTAACTGACAGTTGTCTCGGAGTAAGGCCAGAGAGGTCAGTTACCTAAATACATCCCGCCAGACTCATTTGGATTTCTGTGTAGGCCAGGGGTCGGGTTAAACAGTAGTTTGATTGAATGGCTGTTCACAGGCCAGTGTGAAATGCCAGCTCTATTGCAATGTGGGAGTGGGAAGGAGGGGGTTTCTCTGGCCTTTGTGTGGCCCGCGGTCTTAGAGCACGGACCCATTGTTTGAGGCTGACCAGCCAGCCCCTCAGACTCTCCTTTGCCCTGCTTTGTCTCGAGCAGTGTGACCATTTCCTTCATCCAGGTCAGGGCAGGGTCGTGACTTTGGACACCAGTCCTCCCTGTCTGTCTGCTCAGCCTGCATACTTATAAATGCATCCGACACTGAGACGGGTGCACGGGTGTCACATGTCAGTGTTAAAAAAAAATGTATTGGAGTGTTGGAGCAGGTTTCAGCCTTTTTGAACCAAGAGGATGACAGCAAGAAGATCAGATCCTTTTTTCTGTGTAGACACTTAAATTGATCTACAATGTACAAATCAGAACACTTTTATTGTTACTATCATTTGCATGGCGAGAGATATCTGACCTGCACATTTTTACGAGTGTATAAAACACCGTACCGCATCCACAGGGCTGAGATAACCTCTTTACTGCCCTGAAGTGTCCGAGTTACACAACTGGGAAGTTTTAGAAGAGCGGACAGTACCTTCCTTCTATCCCGAGGCTGGACCTGCCTTATCACGGCCTGGCCATCATGGTGATAACAAGAGGAAAGGCCAAAGGGCCGTAAGGAACAGTGTGCATGGTTCAGGTCAACAGTGTGAGGAGGCTGGACTCAAAGGGGAGGGAAGGTGGACAAGAATATTATCTGATAAGAATCACCACGGTCTTTTGATCTCGGAGGAGCTGATTCTGGGCTACAGGGTGTCATGCTGGGTGGACGAGCAGAACGACACGGCAGGTACAAACAAGCGAGCCCTTGAAGATCATCTGGGGCTGAGCATATTTACACAGGGAAGACTGGAAAGACTCTACTGATGCACACATTCAAACACAAAAACCTGTTGCCCTCTGGATTTCACACTGTAGCAGCATTCTTTACACATTTAGCGTCTATTTTAAAACCAGAAAGCACAAGTAATGCCTTATTTCTGCTCAAGCCAATCCCCTAAATCTGTTTCTATGTTGAAGCAACTGACTGTGAGGCCTCTGAAGAGAAGCGTAAATGTCAGTGTGGTTCGGTGTGTTTTTGTCTCAAAAGTCACTGATTAAAGGCATCATGTGGAGGCCAGACAGGACCCGAGGCTGCAGTGCAAGCTGTGGCCTGAACCAAATGCTTTGCTGTCTCACCCAGGGCAAGACGGAGGAGGGACTCTTTTTAGCCTGGTGTGGCCAGAGGGGAGGTTAGCAAGCTGCTGCAGCGTTTAAGTGTCCTTGGTTTCTTAGCAACAGTTAAAAACAAAAGATCTGAAACACATCTATTTGTATCTAAAGCCTCGCTCTCTTTCACCAAAACACAGCTCATTGAGATGTAGTACTTTGAAGTTTAAGGACATGTTTGATGACATTCTACAACCTTTTTTACTTCTCAATAAATCGGATGAAGAAGACTTAAATTAAAGTATCGTCTTTGTATCTAAAGTCTGCTATTTCTCTGTGCCATGAATCTCAATGAGCCGCGCCGTTACACTGGCTGACATCCTTCATCACAATGACTTTATTTTGAGTCAATCCACTGGAACATCTTGCTGCTGCAGTAAAATACTCACCAAATGTATAACACCCTGCAGCGGACAATAGTCCCCCAAAAAATGCACTGTTTACTCCTGTTTGAGTAATGTTCACTATAAACTACAGTGCCCAGCCCTTTCAGTCTGTCTGACATAAAGTCAGACAGTTGGTTTTGGTCTTTCTGTGGGATGTGTTAACGACAACTAAAATATTGGATTATTTTCAGTTGTCTGTATTATAGTAAGTGCCAACAGGAGAGGTATCATTCTTTAGACAAATTGAACCAAGTTTCTCCTCACAACTTGAAAATCAAAAATATGATTTCTTTTTTCATCCTTAGTTCACATCAAGCCAAGACAACGACAGCAAAGTATCAGCAACCTGTTACATCCACGCTCCAATTAAAAGAATTAAGATGTAAGGGGCCTTCATTATCAGCTCTCTCTGAAGGACATCAAAGGCCGTGCTGGAGTGAGACTGCAGCTGCCCTGACGGTGTGAGTTTCTCCTCTCTCACTCCAGAGGAACTTGTTTGTGTTGAGGATGTTTACTGATCCCAGGAAAGACAAACAGCCTCTTTCTTGTTTGTTGGTACCGCAGCTCAAACAGAGTGTGTGTGTGTGTGTGTGTGTGTGCGAGAGAGACAGAGCTACAGGATGTATTGTATTGTAGCTCAGTGTTTATCTTGTCTCCTGTGTTTTCACCCCATTTCCAAGTTTCCCATCAGAAGACGACCAAAATCAACATTGTGAATTAAACTAGACTGAAAAAAGGCAGCCAAGGCCAACCACAAGACGGTTACACACAGCAGACGTCTACAAAACATCTTCAATCGGCAAAGTCATTGGAATTTCTGATGTTACTATAAGTGAAAGCTTAACTTCAGTCTCATAATCAATGAATTCATTACTCTGCCAAGTAAAATCAATCCACAATAAATTGCCATTAAATGCTTACAGTTCTGAGCATTTCAAGCATCATATGGTACCTCATCTGAACACACGGTGTCACTCTTTCTCATCGATGCTGATAGAAGTCAGAGGAAATCCTCACATCCAGTCCACATCTGTCAGCAACCATTGAGCTGTCAACTTGTTGAAAACAATGTTATTCATTCATACTGATTTAGAATGATTTAATTGTGCTAAAATGTTTCCTTATTGGAATCAAGTGTGTCACAAGTTCTGAAACCCGTTGAGAACTTGTGACTTGTAATCATTTTATTTTATAATTTAAATGAAATATTAAAACTGTATCGTCTTAAATCTTTTCACCAGCATTCAAATCTATTCCGTTACGAAAAATACATTTTTGGCTCATTTTTTGGAAATTATTTGTTGTTTGATGGTCAATGAATTCTGTATATAAATTACTGTTTTATTCAAGCAGGAGGCAAATCATTTAACTTTCCATTAATTCTATAATTCAGTAAATACCGATAGGAAAACATCTTAAACTGCTGGCTGTGTTATGAAATACAGACCAATTGACCTCTGTATTGGCACAATGGAGTGTCTCAGTCTGTGAGCTTGTATCAGCAAATGTCACTTTGTATTGAGGTTTCCGACCACCGCTATAAATCCTGGGGGAAACAGGCTTTCACAGAGAGGTTTTATGGCACAGCGACTTCCCTTCTATTCTGCAGGGGGTATGGTGCTTTACACCGAGTGTTCGCGTGTCACTGTCCTTTTAACTGCCACAGTCCCAAAACTATAGAGGTATTTTTCTATTCAGCGTCATCCAGGTGTTCACTTACAGATGTTTTGATGAGACAGGACGTTTGAAAAACTATTTCAACTGTGTTTACAGTGACTTAAATGAAGTGGTGGAAGAAGAATTCAGGTATTTTACTTCAGTAAATGTGGACATACACTGTTACAAGTTAAAGCTCTGCATTCAAAAGCTCAAGTAAAAGTGGTAAAACGAGAAGTACTCATTATGTTCATTATATTGTCTCAAACTTGTACTTATGTATGTATAGCACTTGAGGAAATGAACATCCCACCGCTGCTTAAATGACTAAAGAGCTGATTACAATTATACAGTTAGATAAACACACCCCAAATTGTTTCAGAATAATCACAGCTGAAGAGCTTACTTTGTTTTTTTTTTGCTTATATGTCTGCCATTTACAAAATATGTGATTATTCACTCTGTATAACTGGACTGTATCACTTCAAACAATGTATGTTAATATATAAAATGTGTATGTAAAAAGTATTGTCACAGACAACTCTCCAGTATGTCACTTACTGCATGTCATGTCATTTCCAAAGCTCTTGTTTTATTGCGTCATGGCTGAATAACTCTACAGTTTAGTCTAGCAAGAAATATTGTACTTTTTACTCCTCTACATTTATTTGACAGCATTGTGTTACTATTTTTCAAATTAAGATTTTACATACAAAACAAAGTCTGTAAAATATTGAGTTGCTCTTTGTTACACAAATAATAATTTACAGGAAGATAGAAATTGGACAGTATGATTGTAATCAGCACTTCAGTCATTTAAGCAGTGGTGGAAAGTAACCAGTACATTTACTCAAGCACAACTCCCCATATTGTACTTTTTACTCCACTACATTTCATAGCTTTAGTTTTTTGCACATTTAAATTAACTTATTATAGGTTAAAATACGCAGTAAAGTAACTAGAATAAATTTACCAGCTGCAACATCAATGTGATGTACACATTAATGCACCATTATAATCCAATACTTTTGACATAAGTAGCCTAAGTAACATTTTGATTGCAGGACTATAAGCAGAATAAAACATGCAACATCATTTGGGTAAAGTACTTTTTTTTTAAATGTACAATTCTGCATGAAAGATTGTATCGGTTATTCATTACTTTGGAGACAGGGGAGTAATCTGTTATAAGTGACTGAAACCCCCATTTTGGATAGATCCAGTAACAGCAGTACTGCGTGTTCACCTGCATGGACTTCTTCCTGTGCGGCTGAACAGCCTTTTTTTTTGGCTTCCAAGTATGTTTGCTCGAAACTGGGAAAGTCGCCCAGTCTCCGGTAGGTTGAACCACACCTGGGGGACATTAGGCGGGGAGAACTCAACCACAGCACTGCGGTAAAAAAGAGAAGTCTCACATCCTCGTCGGAGAAGAAGCTGTGCAGTGTTTCTAATGTAGAGATTGTTTTATATTCAGAGTTCACAGTGTTCTTTGTTCAAGCTAGCGATACGTCAACGTTAGCTAGCTGCTTCCGGAAAACAACCTTCACACACAGGTAAGGAGAGTTTCGGTCTCCACGTGAGCCAATTCTGTCCCGTTTATATGTAACCAGACAACCACGGCTGCGTTAACATGTAATATGTGTTTAACGGTTGAATATAGACGTATTAAGAGGCACACGTTCACTCATTAAAGTGAGTTATTGTGCTCAAGGTGTGTAGCAGTTAGCGCTGTCTCCGCAGGTTACGAGCTGAAGGTGAAGCCATGTTAACGGCTGTTTTAACCGTTTAACCGTTGATACCTGTGAAGGCTAACCGACGTTACCTCTGACATCTCGATCTGTCACATCGTGCTCGAGTGATTAGGACCAAACCAGCAGTCGTGAGCTGACAAGAAGGGGGGGGGGCAGTGAGTTATTTATGGTCCCAGTGACAACACACACATCCAGGCAAAGTGATTACAAATGTCCTTGTTGCTGTTATTGAGTGGCTGCCCCCCCCCCCATGTACTGAAGGGTATCTCTGTAGAGTACCTGGACATATTACATTTAAATGGTTACAGTCAGTGATGGGGAGCAAAGTACATTTACACAAGTACTTTGAGCATTTCTATTCAAGGTTACTTCATCTGGACACAGGTTTGACTTTCGTTGTCAGAATGCTGTTACTGATGACATGTTTAACATCAGTTTATAAATATGATAAGTCTGTATTGATCGCGTGATGGGGAACGTAAAGGTATACAAACTGAGTACTTAAAGACAAAGTCAGATGGCAACAGTGGTGTGATGTGACTACCGGTAATAACAGAAAAGTCTGTTCATGTTTAACAGCACACAGACAATTATGGTTATGTAGGGTGTGGATAAATATGGAAATATACAGTACACACGTAAAAGCAAGTCATATTTTTCCACCAGCTTTAATTTTACAATGCTTCTTACATGTCCGTGTCTATTCAAGGAGACAGTCATACCTAGTTTGTACTTTAGTATTGGGGTAGCTTAAAAATAGCCACAAATGTTAAAATTGGCCACATCTATTGCGATTATGTGCAGTTACTTCAAAGATGAGTCTTCAAACATGGGAATTTAAAGCACATTTATGCATGTGCATGTGTGAGGTCCAAGTCGGCTCGACAAAAGAGGAGAGACCACACATGAGTTGTAACTAAAGTATATTTTAAATAACAGGGACATTTGTAGAAAGAAACTAAATGTAACAATACAGAGTGGAAACCAGAGGGAGATGCCACCAGTTTAACTTGTCCTTTTTAAAACAAACTTCAGGTTATCGACCCTCATATCTGCAACCTTTGTACTGAAGGAAGCATCTTTAGACGAGAGGGGGACAATCATGGTTATAGTGGTTAAAGGCAAAGCAAAACCACACATGTGGGGCAATGCACAAGACCATAGTGTGTGTCAAGGCCAGCCCCACGACACTACCAGAGAGGCAGGCAACTTAACCAAACCAGATATCAAACAAATCTAAAACCATCTGACATACTGCCAACTATGAAAGCCCAACCCTCGTCTTCAGGTAGTGACTGATAGGTGGGCTCCTATTCACTGGAAACCAGTGTGTTCAGAATGTCCCTGCAGTGGAGTTACCACCAGAAAGCCACCGACATGATCCAGAGCACAGCTGTACCCGCTTTTACTGCCACTGTAGGAGATAAAGTCAACAAACTAAATTGGGGAGAACATCAGTAACCAAAGAAAAGACACAAAATGCACAATTGAGTAACGTAACAAAAAGACTCAAGGACAAGAGTGGAACATTGCTCTGCCTCGTAAGAAACCAAAACTCACGATACGCCCCACATTTGCATTTTAAAGTAGGCACAGTCTGCAATTTGGAGCCCACATCTCTACATACAAGTTACCAAACCCCCATAGTCACAGGAGGTAGCACCACCACAAACCACACCAGTGAAAATGACCACACAGCCTGGACTCCGTCTTACCAAAGTGGTTCATTTGATCCCAAACGAGCCTCCCAATTTGTCACAACCCAGCTCAAGGCTGGACAAAGGAGGGGAACCCGCACATGAGTTGTAAACTAAAAAGACGTGTAGTTTACAGAGCTTAGTGTGGCGATAAACTACATGTAACAAAACAAGCCAGGGGTAGAGAACGATTGACCGACTGCCACCAGCTTTTATAGTCTTGCAGCCAGACCAGGTGCGCTGAAGCTCCCTGATGACCCGACTCCTCCCACCAGGCTCCTGCAGGGAGAGAGGCCTGCTCAGAGAGGGTCATGCATACGAAGGTAACATCCATGGCTGATGATGAGTGAATACCACGGGTGGTGTTTGTTTTGGTATGTGCAGGCAGGCCGTGAATATAAGCTTAACCTCCGCTTGTGACGTGTGGGCGAGACGCTCGTACCAGACCACGCGTGAGTCTGACAATCCAACTGGTTTGGTTGTGTGAAAGTACAAACTGGTGTGAAGTTGGAGTGGAAAACACTTTGGAGAATAAAGGTTTTAATGTCACTCAGAGGATTTGTGTTGTTCAGGATTCCCTGCATATAGATACACAATGCAAATATTGTTCTTTGTATTCACAGCAGGATACTTTGCATGTTGTTTCTACACCAGTTGCATAATTTTCAAGCAGCGCTCTCAATAGATAAATAGATGGTATTTTATTTTAATTACTAACTAGAGAAAATATCCATGTAACTTGAATGTAGTGTTTAATTGATGCCATAAAAGTTTAATCTTAGACGTGTTGGAGCTCTTTACTTGATTATGTCATACTCAAACACTGATGATTAACTCTCATTCACCTCTGGGCAGCAATTTGATTCATTCTCCCGTTTTTGTTTTCTGTATTTATTCCCGGTGTGGTGGTTAGTACCAGACGTTGGTTGTAAGACAGAGGTAGACGAGACACGCCTCCTGTCTCATGGCCTCATGGAGAAATGAATTGTCTAGCAAGGCTTCACCTGCGTTCGCTGAGGGTGTGGCGGACCGCACATGTGACTCACCCATATCGACGATCAAAGCGAGTGACTTTGGCTCAGCTTCGAGGGAACTGCCACCTCTTGTAATCCTCTGGGAGACTGGAGGACACTGTAGGGCCACGGACATTTCCCGCTAAAAGCTCAGGCTGTCGCATGATTACAAGGCATTTTGAGGCAGGCTGGTCGTATTGAGCGGCTTTGGTTTTCTCTAACCCTGTAAAAACATTTCTACTGCCTATTGTGAAGCTGTCTGGTGTTGGTTTCACACACATGAACTTTAACAATAGTCTAAAATGTTTCTTTCAGTGTGGGATTCCTGTGAAATCATTTCCTCGCTCCAGTGTAGGATTAGGATTAAATTTGGTACATGTACTTGTGATGTTGAGGTAGATTAATGGTGATATAGAGACAGACTTTCTCAGGGAAACTCAAGACTAGAGGATTTTTCTTGAAGCAGTAGATGACTGATGACTGAAAAATGTCCCGTGGGGATGTCCTCAGATTGCCTTTTTTCTCTGACCAACAGTTCAAAACCCAAAGATATTCAGTTTAAAGCTGCAACACTTACTTTCCTCTATTAATCGTTTGGCCCATAGAATTTCCAAAAATAGTGAAACAATGCCCATCATAATTTACCCAGACCAAGGTGATCGACCAAGGGTCCAAAACCTAAAAATATTCACTTGATATAAAACAGAGAAAAGCAGCAACGCTTGCATTTAAAAGGCTGTCAACAATAAATCAACTAATCGATTCACTGAATCGATTGACTTATCCCTTAGCCCTCTTCAGACCCGGTAACCAGGAGGGTACCGGTCATCTCCAGGGTCGCTGTATGTCTTCCTGTGAAGATGACCTCTGATCTAATGAAGACATGCTTCAGCCTCAGTGGAAACCGTCGGGTGCTCTCGGTGACTCCCAGCTAGTGCACGCCACTTTATCACAGAGCAAATAATACACCTTGGGTATACATTCTTGCACCACATCATTTGATTTCCAAATAAATGGAGCACAGCCTGGTTTCTACTGTGCTTCCCTCTCTCTGGGCTACAGGATCCATGAGCCCCTATCCATTACAGGACGAGGTATCACTCGTACAACGAAGACAAAGAGAGAAAGAAGGCCTGTGTGACCTCCGCCAGTGTGCACGTATGTTGAAAGGCGTGCGCACACACACACATATATTTCAGGTGTGTTATGTGTTTGCATGCAATCAGTCGTCGAGCTACTGAGAGCACTTTACCTGTAGTAGTGCAACATCAGCAGTCTGAGCACCCCCCCCTCAACACACACCCAAACAGTCACACGTACACACACTTTCCTTTCACTCTGCCTAGTTACACCAGCACTGCATTACTTACACCGGTGCAGTCAGAGCTCATGCACACAAATATGTGTCCGCACGCACACACACACACACACACACACACATCATTCTGACGGTGTGCTGCTGGAGAGGCAGGGCTCTGGTTTCATTCAGGCTTCAGGCAGCTGTGAGGTTAGAGTCTCGTGTTTGCGTGCAGTGGTTACGAGGCGCTTGACAACAAAGGTATCAGCTCGGGTGAGTCGCTCCAAGGCAACATCATTAAAGATAATCTGTCTTTTTGTGACTGAAGTCTTGGACTGGGGTCACAGAGAGAGAGGAAACTAAACGCAGTGAGTTCATTGTAGAGGCTTTGTTTTAGTTTTATTTTTGTATGTGGTAATGTGCAAGGGAATATCTTTCTGTACTCCTTTGTGTTTTTAGGACAAAGTCGTGCATCTCAAGGTGTTTGTTCATTTTTGAACGCATGAAGTCTTCTGAAAATGATGTCTGTGAAAGTGTTCAGCACAAAACTCCTTAATGTATTGGAGGCACATATAACCTGTCGTACGAAAGCTACAAATTGCAACTAAATGGCACTTTTTGCTTCGAACCACAGTGAGCAGTTAATAAATTCACACATGCTGTTTTAATGGCTGCAATTCATCTTACAAGCTAGATTTTACGAGATCTAACGTAATGTATTTGGTGTAATTCATGATGTGTCAATATATTTGTTCATAACTGGCCAAAAGTTTCCCCAAAGAATGTGATGCTAATCAGCTTTCTCCTCATGAGAGAATTAAAGGCGATTAGGAGCCGCACAAAGGGATGGAGACTACTGCCGATTGAGAGCAAGGGGTCATTAGTGATGGGGGTTGCATTTCTGCCCAGTTCATTCAAAATCCTTACTGCGGTGTAGTGCCATGCCTTTGTTCCTTCACATTCGCAGGGGTTTGACTTTCGTCAGGTTTTTTCTCTTGACTCATTTCACAGAGTTTAGCCCTCTCAGTGTGGAGCGCGCTGACTTTTAGCTGAGATGAGAATTCCTTTTGTCCCTCAGGAAACTAGCTGAGAGGAAGCAGCTGCAGCTTGCTGCCACATTGCTGCTGCTCTGTGGATTTGTAATTTCCTGTGGAGCTGGCCGGTATGAGGAGGAACAGTCCAACTTCTGCATTAGACCAATCTGTGTTTCTCTCTCAACAGAAGATCAAAATGAAGACTTGAAGACTCTGGATCATCGTTTCATTTTCACAGTTTGGATGGATTTTTAGCTCCGGACATGCAGACATAGATGTATGACCAGACACGCTTTTAAGGATATAAGAGGGCGCTGATCATTTCCAGAGAATTTCGGACTGATCTTCTTCAGCCAATGGCTACAACAGAAACCAAAGTCGCAGGCAGCGTTAGCACCGCGGGTCTGTCGTGGGCGCGGGTGTGTAAGGAGTGTGGCCAGCAGCACGAGGGCTTGGACTGCCACCTGTATGAGTACCAGGATGAGGTGGACGATGAACTGGTTTGTCACATCTGCCTGCAGCCCCTCCTCAGACCTATGGACACCCCATGTGGCCACACGTACTGCTTTCATTGCCTGAGCAACTTCTTGAAAGAGCAGGACTTCTGCCCCGTGGACCGCCTGCGGCTGCAGTTGCATCAATGCCGTCCCTCCAGCCTGCTGGTCAGGAACCTGCTGGACAAGCTGACTGTGATGTGTCCCCACTCCGCAGAGTGTCAGCAGCAGATGCAGCGCTGCGAGCTGCAGCCTCACCTGCACAACAGGTAAGACTCTGACAGGTCACGACGGCAGTTTTAGTGGATATTGGTAAACCTTCACACGGCTGAAATGATCGGTCACGACGATGTGTATGATTTTAGACGGGCATGCTAAATATAATATCACCGGTCATTAAGGGAATAGTTTGATGTCACTATCATATCTGTTGGTTTGACATGAAGCTACAGCCAGATAGCTTAGCTCAGCATAAAGGCTGGACGCATGGGGAGATGTCTACCTTTGTTTGGCTCTGTCTGCCTACCTCCACCTCTTAAATTCACACATCTTTTATGTTTAATCCATATATAATTGAAGTGTAAAAATGAAAAATTGCAACTTGCTTATACTTTAGTATTTAACGCACATACAAAAGCAAAAAAGCTGACGAGTGTATTTCCCAAATTGTCAAACTATTCCTCAAAGTGGAAGAATGTTACTGTACGGTGTATTAAACTTCTGATACCCCCATACACATATACTGCATGCACGTGTCTCCACTTTAAGGTAAACATAATATCTAACTGTCCTCCTCTTCATGCCCTCTCGGGCTGTGTTTTCCTCTTCTTGAAGCTGTGTTCCTGGTAGCTCAGTCCCTCTATTGACGCAGAAACTGCTAATTATTGAGCTCAAGGGGATGTGCGGGTCAGCCGACTTGTTTTTCACATGGCCGGTGTGGTGCTTATCATCCTGGTGGCCAGCCATGACGCAGTCAGTTGTGGCCGGCAGATAGTCCGGTGCAGCCTCACTGAGCAAACAATGAGGAGGCAAAGTTCAGGCATGAAGAACAAGCAGCAGTCCCAGCACTCTGACTGACTTAATCAGACTGAACCTGTCTCACCCAGACACACTGCAATGCAGTAAAACTGTCCACTCATCGGCATTGGGCTTCTCCTCTGAATACTGTGCATAAATCCTCTCTTCTTGTCTCCTCTTTGCCCTCTCGAAACACTTTTAAACCTCCATCTTTTTATGTTCATTCATCTCTGGCACATTTAAGAACACCCCCTTCTAATTTCCTCATAAAGATTGCATGTTTAAAAATCACTGGTCGATTATCAGCCGTGTCATTCTCTTTACCAGTTTCCTCCATGTTCCTATCTTTCCTCAGATGTCCTGTTTTTAGGAGACTGAGGGAGGAAGCAGAGAAGAGGAAGAGGCCCTCGTGGAACGAGCTAAAGGGGCGTAAGGGTGACGTGGAGTCTTCTGGTGATGCGAAACATTCAACAACACAGTCCCGAAATCCCACCAGAGATCAGCCTGAGCCCGGGCTGATTAATCCTGCCTATGAAGAAAGTGAGGAAGGTATGGAGTCATTTTATGCTACTTACAGCCACCACTGTATCAGCCACTCTGTTTTCAGCACAAGAACGAGAACTTTTTTCTTTGTACCCACAAACCACCACTTCTATGCAAATGATGGCGGTTGGTAAACTCTTTGACACAGAATAATGTTTATAGAAGTTTCTAGGTTGAATGGAAATAGTGATTGCAGAAAACTTAAATCATTGTGCCCGTCACCTTTCAGCGTGCGTGGGTGTCGAGACACAGACGGGAATTAGTGATGTTTTCAGCCTCGAGGTTTTGATTCTGAGTCCGTCACAGGTGAATCATCAGCCAGGTTGTAGGATCGTGTATTAGCTCACAGATGTGCTAACCAGATGGTCTCATCTCCTTCAAAGCATCCTGCAAGCCAGAACCAGGGGCAAAATTCCAATCTAACATAGTTGCCAGGCAACTGGTAAACAGTGTCCGCAGAGGAGTTTCCATTATATCGCCATAATCTCTGTTTTAATCAGATTACTCCTGTATGCTGTTAAAATCTGAAAATACAACGAGCAATGAAGCTTTATGTTCATTGATTGTTGAAATAATATTTTTATTTAGCATTAAAATCGCAGCAGGTTGCTTCATTTAGGTTGAGGTCTCTCCTGAATTCATGCCGTTGTTCTGTTTGTGGGACTAAAACGATTGGTGGCACTGCGGAGGAGTTAGCTGCAGCATGTCAAATCTTACTGGTCTGAGTGTTCGCTCAGATCAACACCACGTTGGAGATACTTCAGAGTGTTAGAACGATGTCATTGTGATGATTAGAAGTTGAGGTCCATTGTGTTTCACTCTGTTTCCTGTCTAACGTCGCTGTCCACTGTGTACTGTAAAAACAGTAGTCCCCTCACGTTCAAAAACTGGGTATTGGTCCACTCAGCATGTGTGCATGTCTCTACTGGTAAAGTTCTGCTCCAGAGATTCTGTAAATACTGTTGTTTTTGTTTGTTTTGCTGAGAGTCCGATGAGAAGGTGGAATATCTATTTCTTTGCATTCAGTAAAGAGAAAGGAACAAGATAGACTCGGCTTATTCAATAAACGTCAGAATAGTCCTTGGAGACATCACTACAGTGAAGTCAGGTGGGGCCAGAGAAACACAAGCGGTCAGATATAATAAGTTGTAAACAAGCCAACAGATGATCCAAACCACTTTATTTGGTTAGTGAATGTCCTTGCAGGGGAAGGCTGTGTGCTTGTATAAACAGCTATATTTACTCCACTCTGTTCCTCTTCCCTCCAGACAACACCCCCATGCGGTCCAGTCTGGTGGCCGAGTCCATCGTGGTGGAGCTGTTCAGAGAGGAGCCGGAGGAGGAGCTGGGCCTTCGCATCGTGGGGGGGAAAGACACACCGCTGGGGAACATAGTCATCCAGGAGATTGTCCGAGACTCGCTAGCAGCTCGTGACGGCCGACTGGCCCCGGGGGACCACATCTTAGAGGTGAGAGTGACTCAGGAATCCAACGAGGAAAGTCTTCATTGTATCCTGGTGGCGTAGCGTGACACTGTTCACTTAAGAATATTTTAGCATAAACACCTCGTCACTCGCTTCTCAAGGCATCGGAAACACGGTGCTTTGCAGCAGGGCATGGGAGGGTAGATATTCAAGACGAACAAGTTTTAGCTCCATGGTAACAAGGCGTGGTAAATATTATTCCCGGGTCAGCGTAAGCAGCTCTACCCGGTTGTTGTTGCCACTGATCGACTTCAGCACCTTTCTGTTTGAGAGGGTTCAAACATGAAGGGGACTTAATCTGATGTTTTCGAACCAGAGTTATTAGGAGACTAGAGGGGCACTCTTAGAGGGCACAACGCCGCCCACGCCGCTTCCTTAAGTGTCTTCCTTGTGTCCTTGCTACACTCGCCCACTGTAGCATTCAAGCCCTAGGATTGGCCAGGTGTCCATGCTCGCCACGGTATTTGTTCAGGTCCACTGCTCTGACCAATGCCTAACCTTGACCAATCGTCTTTGCCTCAACCAGCGACACAGGGCGGGTCTTGTTAAGTAATGCAGTGGGATTCATAATTAACTGCACTTCGCCAAGTTCCATGACAATCGAGCCTTTAGTTTTTACGACCGTATCCCAGAGCCCAATGTGACGCGTTGTTTTGTCCGACCAAAAGTCCAAATCCACAAATCTTCCCTTTTCCAAGTAAGAACCTGGAGTCATCAAATGTTATTCATCGAACACATTTGTTTTCCTTCAGAGGAGAATCTAAGTGAAGATTTTAATAAGTTTATCTTATCTTATCGCTTGTCCTCCTTGTGTTTCTACCCTCCGGTTCTCCTGGAATGCGGTACCGCTGTAAACCGAGCTCATAGACTGTTTCAGCTTCGGCTCTGGCATCCCTGCTTCGGTGTGTCCTCCAAAATGTTGCTTTTCCTCCAAAGGCAACCGATCCCAAGCCTGGAAATGAAAACAAAAGCTGCCTTCAGGATGTGAAACATTAACTGCAGTTTTTTTTTGGGCTTGGTGGAAAGCTGGTGGATGTAAAAAGATACGGCGACTCAATCTTACTCTTCTATTATAAACAGAAAGGGCAAGCTGACGATACCGTGTAACTAGTATCTGCTCTAGTTCTGGTTATTCTGATCACAGTTCCTCTCTTTGGCCTGATTACAAACAAAATGAGTTCATCTTGCTTCTCTGCTCAATAAAAAAACTTTCATGGCGGCATCCACTTACAGTGTGTGCTGCAACGATTAGGCCGCTGCACCACTGACTGCTGTTTCTTCTCTCTGTCGTGTCGCCAGGTGAATGATGTCAGCCTGGCTTCAGTCCCCCACGCCCGAGCCATCTCAGTGCTCCGCCAGCCTTCCCTCCTCCGGCTCACTGTCATGCAGGAGAAAGGTTTCAAGACGAGAGATCCGCGGTCTGATCATCACGCTTCCTCCTGCATCACGTCCACCGCCTCCCAGCCCTCTCACGGTCCCCACGGCAACGCTACCTCCAATCACAACCCCGGCACGGTCCTGCAGGTGACGCTAATGAAGAGTCTGCGCACCGAACCGCTCGGCATCAAACTCATCCGCAAATCGGAGGAGAGCGGGGTTTTCATCCTGGACCTGCTGTCGGGTGGTTTAGCGGCCAAAGACGGAAAACTGAGGAACAATGACAAGGTGTTGGCCATCAATGGACACGACCTGAGGCACGGTACACCTGAGAGCGCTGCCCAGATCATACAGGTAACTAGAGTAACTACAAGTGACACTCTACAGCAGCAAAGACCATTTTCTAAAGCATGCCTTATGTTTAAAGACCGATTCCCTTTCTTCCAGAGTTCATTTCGGTATGTTGGAAATGTAGTTATTATGTAGTTGTGAGCATGAACTAGTTTGAACTCATCTGTGTTGGTACATTTAAAGAATTACAGACAGATTTGGTTTGATAGTTGGCAGAAAGGATTGTGCTGATTAACTTTGTTTCTTACTTTAAATCAAACCGAGGCTGAGAAACGAAGAAAACAAACAATATGCAAACATGTTCATTCCAAAAAGGATAATGTGAATTATGGAGTTAAATCATAAAAAGACGATTCGGCTGTTGTAAGTTTCCTACGACCAGTTGTTTGAGTTTCCCGCAAGCACTTGAATGTAGAAAAAAGAGACTTTCAGAATAGTGCTGCTTTCAATTACTTTTGCAATGATGTAGCATTACAAAAAACAAGAAGTTGCAACATTCATCACATCACACGATGCAAAAGTGATCAATAAGAGCGAACAAGATGCCGACCAATGAGTCTTACAAGCAGTTGGGCGACTAATTGTACCCATGTAAGATTGTGCTGAGCGCGGCGCATTGGGAAAGGCCTTTGAACAGAACAAGATTTATCTCTCAAGAGCATGAGTTTACCAAACAAATATGACAATTCTAGGATCTTTTGGTCTGATAGTGGCAGTAAAGGAGAGGTCACGGGGTCACCATATTCACTAAAACAATCCGCTGGGGACCATGAATACCCACAGAAAGGGTCATGGCTTTTTGGATAGTTCTGGTCCAGATATGTTGCTCAAAAGAAGAAGTGAACGATGGGTCAACATTGCCATAGACTCCACTGCTATCAGGGTAAAAATAAAGTTGTAAATAATATATGATTATGATATGATATGATTATGATCCAAAGGCTGCCAGGAAAGTAGCCATATGTATTTGCTGTGGTATTAATTGCCTTTTGTGTGTGCTTTCAGGCGAGTGAGGTGCGTGTGAACTTTGTGGTGATGAGACCTGCAGACGCTCAGGAAGAAGGAGGAGGCAGCAGAGAGGGACAACACAGCAGAGCAAACAGGAGGCCTGAGCCGCAGTACTTCAGGCGCCGGTCCACCTACATGAAGGTAATACAGGAAACTTCCTCGCAAACTAATCCTCAAAACTACTTTTAAAATAAAATATTTTCACCCACATTTATTTTGACCCTTGCCAGCTGTTGGCCGCTGGAATTCTAACGTCCTTTTACACCACTGACCAGCGGCTTCGCAGTACCTCACAAACGTTACATGTTTCTGTTTACACAGTGTAATTGTGACGATCGCTCCTTTGTCAGTCACACTCACTTGTACCATACACTGTCAGTAAAAAGAATAGCACCCCCCCCCCCCCCCCAGTTAGGGGTGAGAAGCTTTGAGAGCAGACACCTGCATCGGTGAGCGGAGATGAAAGCCCTTCTCCGGGCCGCCCTCTGTCCTGATCAAAAGGCCTGGGGTGCTGCTCACTCTGCCGCTACAGGGCCACTGTCTTGTTGTTTTTTGGTTGTTTCTTTGGGTGGCAGAGGATCAAAGCTGGTAACAGTTAGCTTTCGCCTGCAGAGTCGAGCCTTTTCGTCTTGCTGGGGGGGGGATGGGTTCCCTGCTGGGGGGAGGAAGAGCCCCCTCCTCTCCCCCTCCCCAAGCTTCCCCTCTGATGGTTTACAGACTCCACAGAGAAACAAGGAGGCTGGCTGAAGCTGTCATTTTCCACACATCTTGTCCACTACGAGAGCTTAGTGTGGATCCTCACACGTTACCTCCACCCTTACCTCTCAGCTCCTTCTCAAATGTTTCACATTTGTTTCTACGAGTGGTTTTGTGAGAGGAATCCATTAAGTCACAGGATCCTGGAGAGGCTCAAGTGTGTGTGTGTGTGTGTCAAACTAAATAAGATAAAACTGTACTTCTCGTGGAGAATTTGTGAAACACGGCCTCCCATCATTACGCAACAACTCCTTACGGTGTGTTTGTCGTTGCTTAGTATTCATTTGTTCATTGTTCCTAAAGGATCCTCCAGGTGGGTTTTCCAGCCAGGAGAAGACTGTGAGTCTGAAGAAGGAGCCTCGGCTCTCTCTGGGCATCACCATCGCCGGGGGGAGGGACTGTCGCAGCCGTCTGCCCGTTTACATCACGAGTGTGCAGCCTGTCGGCTGTCTTCACCGAGACGGCACCATCAAAAGAGGTACAAAGCGACATCTGGTGATGTGTGATTTTGACGTTGAAGAAGGAACTCGTACTGAAAGCTTTATACTTTATACAGTTTGTCTTTGTAATGTTTTCCATTTTGGAGAGCGCTACATCTAATTATTATTTTCATTATCTGTAGATTTTTTATTTTATTTAATAATTAGTCTATACAATGACATAAAATTGTGAAAAATGTCCGCTATATTTTGGCTTTTGTATATTTTGCGTGACCAAAGATATTCACTTCACTTCTCACATTTGAAAAGCTGGAAGCAGAACTTAGAAAACTTGATTTTGACATCTACTTTGTTTTTACAACAGAGATCCTCTTAAATAAAATGTCTTTTACCATGTTCACAACATCACGCGTGTGTTTCCTCAGGCGACGTTCTGCTGAGCATCAACGGCGTCGATCTGACCCAGTTCACCTACAACGAGGCCATTTCTGTGCTGAAGACTCAGACAGCTCAGGCCCAGGTGGCGCTCCGTGTCATCCAGACCCTCTCAGAGGACTCGGAGGAGGACGCCGAGGCTGCCAGCAAGGACGAACTGGACGCTGCGGACGACCCACGAGACGACGCCCTCAACTGGACACCACTGTGGACTCGCTGGCTGGGATTACCAAGGTAGAGCCTGAATTCTGTTCCTCCACTTCAAGTGCATTCACTTCATTTGGATGTGAGAGACTCTTGACTGTGCCTTTGTTGGTCTCAGCCCCATGCACTGGTGCCGGGACATCGTCCTGCAGAAGACCAACAACGAGAGCTGGGGCTTCAGTATCGTCGGCGGCTACGAGGAGAGCCACGGCCAGCAGCCTTTCTTCATCAAAACCATCGTGCCTGGTACACCTGCTCACTTCGACGGACGCCTCAAGTAAGTGAAGCCCAGTTCGACACGTAATCAGCTCCGGCATCCTTTCATCCCTCTCAACATTAACGGTCTGTGGTTCCCTCCAGCTGCGGCGATGAGATTGTGGCGGTGAATGGAGCCACAACGGTGGGAATGAACAACGCCTCGCTCATCCCCATGCTGAAGCTGCAGAAGAATAAAGTCACACTGACTGTGGTGTCCTGGCCTGGGAGTCTCGCGTAGCAAAACACACCTGCACATTCACTCTCTTTTCTTTCCGTCACCCTCGTTAATTGTTCACAGCGCACACATGATCCTCGCCCTGTTCAGCTGCATTCTTCACCGGGCCGCTCACTGTCGCCTCCCGTATGTAACTCTGCGTTGACGTTCCTTCTGTGTAATACAGAAGATGTTTGCTGAAGAACCATCCTGTGCACAATATAAATGACTCTCCCCAAGCTCGTTTAAAGCAGGCTGTTTGTTTCAGTGTCCTCTCACACTCAAAGGGCAGATGTTTGCACAAAGTGGGATTAATCAGGGTGCAAAAATGATGACAATCAGTGAGTTATATTCTATGGACAAACTGGAAGGATGGTTGTTGTTTCTGAGTACTTCATGTATTTCTTTGCTTTCTTGTGAAATAATGCCATCATTCACAGCACGAAGATGAAATGAAGTACTTACGATATATTTAGACAGTTGAGATGATGATGATATTTATATATATAGTAGACTACATATAACAAACATGGTTGCTGATGTACTAGACTCATGCCAAAGACAGAAGAATCATCCTGTCCTGTAGCTTTTATACCACGAGTGTGATTTTATCAACTTGACTTAGACTTTTAAAAGGTGCATCAGAATGATGACGCAGTGACGGAATTCAGTTAAATTGAGTCAAAGTGACATTAAGGGTAAAATCAACAGCTGCCGCTACAAAAAGAGACTTTGGTTCAACAGGGAGGAGATCTGCAGAGAGCATTTAATCAGAATTGGCCCGGGTTTATTTTCTGTTTGTTAGCGAATTCTGCAACAGGAAATAAACTTTTATATTGTTGTTTAAAACTGTGAGCTGGTCTATAGAAGCATTATATAATACGGAATGACTTTGATGAGCGTGTGCCTTGTAGATATTGAAGGACAAACCAGAATGTATACTTGCCTTAAATTTCCACTGTACCAAAATGTGTTTCCCACCATTGTTCCCTCACAAACTGACTTTCAAAGGAGAACCGCTTTGTTCAGATACATTTGTGTTACCTCGTTCTTCTTTGTGTCAACACGTTCCCTGTGGCCTTTCTTGTGCATCAATTGAGACGACTTATTGAATAATTCAGAATTTGTTTTTCGAGACTGGCAGTGGAATACAGTGTATACAGTGTGTATTAGCCCGTCCACTGTTTTATTATGTTCAATAAAATCATAACAAATCATGCTGTTCTTCTGTTTGTTGTGGCGTATAAGATCAAATATTTCAGATCCACAATTTGTTCCTGAAGTATCCGTAAAGTGGTAAAGAAACGTACATGTTGAATATAAATGTTACGGGACTTCACAAGCTGCTATTGGTTCCAGTCTCATAATGGGCAGGGACATCAGAGGGGTTTTGTTGCTACGCCATGTTCTCTGGTCAAATACATATTCATATAATGAACGACAGGACGAGTCAGAAATGTCTAATAACCTGTACAGGCTGTTCATGGCTCAGTCTGACACCTAGTGGACACAAACTGTATGGAATACAGAAGTGACCCAGGTTTTTACTCAGTTTAGTCTCAATATAAAATGGTTTTTTCACATTCAACTTTTGCTCAGCAGTCTTGATATGTACATTAAAAAATGGCCAAACTTGCACAACATCTGGGTACAAAGACACTGTTGTGGATTAAATAAGACAATGTTTTTACAACCTCTCCTGATCGAACACACACACACACAGAGTAGTGGAAGAAGTACTCCGAACCTCTACCTAGGTTTTACTTCAGTAAAAGTACATATGTATTAGCTAAATTACACAAAGCTAAATAATTCTTATTATTGCCGGGCAAGTTACGACCTTATCCTTCCTACTGGTGACCTCACATGAATCGTAAGGAACTACTAACTTGAGACACATTTAGTGGAGTAAAAGGTACAACAGAAGTAAAGCACCATCCATTATCAAAGTAGAAGAAAGTGACTTTGTGTACACTAGTCTCTCAAAAAGTAACGATAATCATTTTAAATGTTCTTCAGATGAAATCCTGAATTAATTCAAATAAACTGCTTGGCTGAATCCTATTGTACTCCATTAATAATTCTACTAACTTAACTAAAACTAGTGGTGGGGGCTTAAAACTATTGGAGCAGTAAAAACTACTCAGGGACAGACTGTGAATGTGAAAACAAAGGACCATAAAAACAGCCAGACTGAAGCCCACCGCTTCAGTTTTCGGGGGTTGTGCAGAGATAAAGTAAAGACTCGGTCCAGTATCCTCCGACCACTGATCCATAACGTTAGAAAGTAGCCGCAAGTTATCGTAGCGGCATTCCTGAGTTTTACAAATGTGTCGGCTAATTGCAGGCTGTCTTGTTAAAGTTAACGATTCCACACCTTGTTAAACATGACAAATAGACACATTTCTGTGGGGGAGGCAGCAGTGATCTGTTTTTACTAAGACGACACATCGTTCATTGAGTGAGACACTAAATAACAGAAGTGGTTTCAAATGAAAAAAAAAGAAACAAAGAAAATTCAAAATCAACTATTTATTTTCTGTCTCCGTAAAGATTAGTTCACTATGACGAACATTTACAGGAATTGTAACGGGGACAATACTGGGAGGAGCATTCAACATCTCCGTTGTACAAGAGAACACAGTTCAGCTTCTCTGTGGTTCACCAACTATTCCAGAGGCACTCTAATGCAACGCAACGCAGCAATCTGTTGACTAACACTCAGGAAAATAATACCAGCACTGGACAGAACGACTGAAACACAACGACCATCTGCTCGATACGTCACCGGCCGTGGACGCTTGTGCTTCCACACACACCAGGAGAGTAAAAGTACAAAACTATAAAATGCAAAGTTGGGGTGAAATGACTTTTTTTGTAAATAGATAGTGGAAAGTTTAAATCATTATGTTCCAACAGCACATCAGAGATGCAACCATTAATGTGTCCTGGATGACGACCGATTGAACATCATCTTTATTGGCAAACACCACATGGTAACGTATACTGTGGATGAATCTTCAGGACGCATCGTCGTCTGACATCCTGACTTTCTACTGGGCTCAAGTGCAATGACTGGTCCGAACTCTGGCATCGTGTACACTGTAACTATATGGCTTACAAGGTAAACAGGTCCATATAAACTAGAAAGGTACATAGACATCTTTCGTTCATCAAAACTATGGTACAGCAATATATTGGCAAATAAAACAACTAAAGAGCTAAGTAACGTTATGTAAACAATGGTAAACCACTGTACAGCTTATCCTAACACGGTATTTACAGGTCAAGTTCTTTTACTAGCTAGTTCCCATGTACAGAGGGTCAAATGTAAAGAAAGAACAGTTAGACGACGGACTGTACGTTAGGCAATTTCAACCGTCCCATCTACTTGCAAAGAACCGGATTCAAAGAGAGTAAACCCAACAAGCAGCTTATACATCTACAGACTTGCTGAATTACCCGGTGCCTTCCCCCTCCTACATTTAGAGTTATTTCTACAAAAAAACAAGAACTTACATAAGGCGAGGGCAGTTAAGGAAGGTGGAGGCATCACATTCTTTGCAAGGGATTACTGTTATGGGACAGGTTGATGGTTCTTTGGGCTAAATGCACTTTGAGAGTTTCACTTATTTGTCACATGTAACAAAAAAAACAAAAAAAACACATCCGAGTGCAACGAAGGGGACGTGTCTAGTTCTGTCGGGAAAAATGTGCAAAATCTGCTCTAAAGCAAAGTGACAGTGTTGCAAATTCTAATGTACAAGGTACTGGGAGATGTACGGGGTGCAGACCCTTATTCCAACATACTGTATGTACAAGGCACTAAGGAAAAGACTCAAGGGCCACACATCCGGTCTTTTGACCGCCTTCTCAGTCCGGTCGGAATATAGGATATTTCGGTAAGAAATCTATAAGAATCACCTGTAGAGAGAGAACAATACAAAACAAACATTTAAAACGACTGCAAGACGTTTCAACATAATGGTAATGTTATATTGTATGAGTGCTGTCCGTACATACAGAGAACCATGCAATTCAGTATTAACAACACAGACAGAAGAGACAGAATTCTGATAAAGCAACCCTGTCTCCTAGAACTAATGTTTATGTCCAACTCATGTGCCACAGGGTTTAAGGTTTTAAAGGAAACGGAATAAAGACCGTATCCGAAATTATTTCAAGCAAAAATGCCACACATGTGCTGGCTCTAGCTTCCCAAATATGAGCATTTGTTGCCTGTCTTTGCAATAATTATATGATAGTAAACTAAATATATTGTGTTTTGGACTGTTGGTCATACAAAACCAGACATTTAAAGCCACTAACCTGGGCTTTGGGAAACTCTAATGGAGACTCTTTACGATTTTAGAACACGATTGATCGATTAATCAAGAAAATAATCTGCAGATGAATTAATTCGCTCATGAATACAATCAAAAAGTTGATAGAGTTGTGCAACAATCCAATAATTCATCGTGTTTTTGTTGGCACGGCCTACTTACATATTCCATCATATTACTGCTTTCACATTTTCTTTTACTGAGTTTCCAGTGCAGCCTGAGCTGAAAGAAGAAAAGACAGACACAATGAATGAACATCTCTCCCACTCTCAAACACACACACACACACACACACACACACACACACCCACACAAAAAGGAAAATCTGTCTGAAATCTCCCCTTCAGTGTCGGGGGAATTTAGGAGCAGGGCTGTCTGGTCTCGCCGGGGTCAAATAGTGGCCAGACACCCTGAAGAGCTTCCTTTATACCTTTGCACAGCTACTAGCTGTAATTTGTTGCTGAGAGACAAAACAAAATAACACAGCGTTTAACTGCCGACCTCACGGTCCTCTCAGACCTCGAGCACCAGATCTGACTCAGCTTTAAAAAGGGACTAGTGTGGCAGCTTTGGGTTTCCAAGAAAGATTAATTGTCATTATCCATCATGATGGTACTCAACTTGCACTGCACAGTGGCACAGACAAATAGGCACTTTCACACAGGTGCTAATCTGCAATTTGTCATCCTTACCTTGTGGTATAATCTGTTATTTTCCCACTCTAACAATTTATGAATCGACCGTCTTGTCTGTTGGAATAGAAAACAAATGCATGTACGTTAATGCAATCGTCATCACTCAAATGAACACTTTAACAGGTAACAGTAAACAGCACAGTGTTAGGATTTATGGACTGAACTCCCAATTTACCAGCTAGTAATTTCCACTTTGTTGCCATCAACTCTGAGTGGTAATACCACCTTCAAATGACACACCCTTGAGCTGGGCAGGAGAGGAGCTCTGCAACGTAATGCGTCATTTCTACACAGAGACACTAATTGAACACGAGTTGTTATTACCCTCTACACTTAGACCAATGCGGCTGAATTGCTATAACAGCCCCCCGAGTAATCAGCGCTGATGTAAGGGAGAGTTAAACTGTCCAACAGTCACAGGAGGTGTGGAACTTACTCTCTTGTTGAGGCAGATAACAGGCCATAGACTGCAGCCTACTGTACAACAGCAGCACAGGCAGCCGCAGAGAAGCCACTTCACATTCACCGGCAAGTTCTTCTTCAGACAAGCATTCAGCCTGCTGATGCTGGTTTTGAATTCCTCTGGTGCTACCTAGAAGAAAAGAGAGATGGGATGGATGTGCGTGTACCAACATCAACAGCTCCTAGAGCCTCTATGCGGTGGAGGGAACTATCACAAAATTTAAGCAATAACCAAATTGCCAAACACGAGAGGGGGAGAGACAACTCAAGTGTTTGTCGGTGTGCTGACATGAAATATTCCTAATTGGAAAGATCAAAGAGCTTGAGAGAAAACCAACAGGTAGATAATTGCAGATGTTGTCCAGAGATGATGAGATCTCTAAATAGCATGTCTGTGATTTGCTAACCAAGCACCAGACTGTTCAAGGCAAAGAGGGACTCAAAGGAGAGATAAGCTCAGAGCCTGTGGCAGCGCCGGCCAAACAACTTGAATGGATGCTCATTCCTCACCGAGTCTGTACGCCATAAAACAGGGGTCGTAATCTTTTATGACAGGATGCAAAGGTCTCTTTGCAAACAGCCAAAGACCTCAGAATAAAGCCCAGCAGGGCCTGATCTGCACCCTTCAATCATCATAATTGTGACCTCATCCATCACATGTCACCCTGGGTCACAATACTGAAGGTACTTTTTATTGCCCCACACTTCCCTCGGCCTGCTCTTACCCCTGCAGCCTTTTTGTGTTTCTGCGTCCGACCCAGGAAGCTTTCCTTTCTTGTCTACAGCAGAGTCTTCATTCCATTATTTTATCACCGGGAGCTGGACTCTCAAAAACACTGGGGTCCCCGCCAACTGAGCCCCATAGACGGCTTACTAATTTACAGAGCTGGACAGCAGCACATTCAGCCTCTTTTCTATACACCGTGGTGCGTCGCTTGAAATGCAGCTCTGGCAGATCAAAACCACTCCGAGAGGTTTGAATGGGGTGCTTTGGGGAAGTAGGGGCTATTAAAGGGCCCAAAAAGAACAACTGGTTCACAGTGGCTTTAATTGCTTCATTCTTCCCACTTGGAATTGAACAGAAAGCAGCTCGCAAGAATGAAGTGCAAGAAAACTGAAAAAGAAGCGACTGTACCTTTCCCGTGAGAACAGAGGGGAATTCTGTGTCAAATCTGTTGCTCAGTCCAAACCTGGAAAAAGACAAACAAAATGTGAGCATTGATAAAGTAATACAAGTCAAAATAAGTGCAACATGTGCTACGACTATGAACATGTTAGAACAAATATAATCCAAAGCCAGAGTAGAAATATGTTGTGTGATAATGAGAGCAAACGATAGTTTTTTAAAGTTTAGTTCAGTTTGTTACACACATCTGAAGGAAGGCACAATAGAGACTTTTCTTCTCCTTTAAGAGAGTCTAAACATGCAGGAGTCCAGATGACTATGCTTCACATTCCCAACAAACCAATACAATAGATTATTATCAGTAAAATCACTTCAAGTCGCACGTCCCAAAATATAAACAGTTAACGACTAGGATAAGCTAACAGCTCCAACCTTCCCATGAGCCATTGATGCTTTATTCTACAGCAGCAGACAGTTAAACCTGCAGACTTGATGTGACACTCACGTGGCTTTTGTGTGATTTCTCTGAGTAACTAAAGTAAACAATATTGCTGGTACTTGTATTTAGCTTTAGCAGCAAATTGCTCATGTTCGCATGTCTTTCCTGGAAAGGTCAACGCTCTATAGTAACAATACGCATGTGAAAAGTATAACAGATACTATTGAGTTTAAAAACTGACATCCTCGTTATTTTTTTGTCCCGTTAGAATCCAGATGAAGGTCTCAGCATCTGCTAGTCAGGTGAATGTTATGGTGGAGGCGAGGGAGGATCTGACGATGATGACAGTGATTTTCATCTTTTGCATTTTAATAAATAAATAAAAAAACTCACCTCACTACTGTGCCTATATGACGTGCTTAGAGCTCGAGCGTTAGTTTCCCCTGATAAAGTACAATAAAATGAAGCTAAGGAGCTAAACAAGTACGAAACTCGCAGTAGAAACGCCTCAGACAATAATAAAGCCGGTGACATTGTGTTGACTTGGTAGATAACGTTAACTTTCAAATGTCTGGTGATGGTGCATTCGTCTAAACGTTACAGCCACAGACTTCTAGCTATCAAAACATCACATGTAAACTTGCCTAACCCCTAAATATTGCTTGCTAGTCTGCCACGTTCATGTTTGCCATGTGGATAAATCACAGTTATCGTTAGTTTATGTCGTATTAATGTTGGGTTACTACGTTCATGATCAAATCAACAGTCCCCTTTGGCAGAACGTGTTAGTTGTTGTGATTAGCGTTAGCTAGCATGCTAGCATCAGCTAACCAGGCTAAAGGATGAAGACAATAGAGCGACAGACAGGGCCGTGCTTACACGGTGATGTGCCCGGCACCTCGCATCACCACGGGCTCCGGACAGTATCTGGGCAGGTGCTCCTCACTCACTACGTGCTCATCCTCTTCGTCTTCCAACTCATAAATGGTATCAAAGTCCGCCATGTTGGGTAGTAAGACGCTCATGACGTCTGCTACGGCGGGGCTGCGCACTGACGCACGAGCGGGGCGCGCGGAGCCGAAAGTTTGTGAACAGCGATGATCGCCCTCTCGGTGTGCAGCGGGACCAGAGCTGAACATTATCAACACATCTAACATCTGACGTTCGTGAGACATGACAGATATAGATAATAGTAATCTAACGACCCCATGGCATGTTGTCTGTTTATAATATATTACATATCCCTACAGTTTGCAGGGAATTAACTTCTTCAGACATGGACATGGGGAAAAGTCCCAAAAATAGTCAGTCTAGCCACATGCCAATTAACATGTCACCTCAGCTAATTAGACATGAACATACACTATGAACCCATAAGCCTGAACCTGCCTCACCACATAAAGGTGCAGGAGTCCATCTTAAACGTGTTCACGTGGAGCCCATTTGGTGTAGATTCTCTGACATTGAATACTAAATAAAAGTGCACCTACTGATGACATACTACCCGCTTTGACATATGTTAAAAAGCTAAAATAAATGCCATTCTATCTGACAAGAACAAAACAAAACGTAATTTTAACTACTGGTTGTTTTTAGGTCAAAAGTGAGGTAATTTCAAAGTTAATGTGATAACAAGTCGGGTTATTTTGCTGCTCTGGAAATGAGCCTTTTGTCCAAATGAAAAATAGATGCGTTGAATAACATGTCACTATACTTCTAGAAATAGCCTGTTGATACAGGTCCACACATCTTTAATTCTGTCGACTTTATGCTGATTGTATTGAGAATAATACATTTTTTAAATCATCTTTAGGAGCAGTGAATACACATTTCAAACAAGCATTTCAATAAAAGTCACACAGTTACTTTGAGATGCTAATTTCTGAAAGGTTTAAACTGTTTTGTGCCTGAATTTGTAACTGTGTATCCCGAGAGGAAGAGAAGCTTAAATGCTCTATATCTGTAATAAGCACATAAAAGCATTTCAAATACAAAACTTATCCAAGCTTTGCAAATACCCAGAAATAACAGAAATGACAGGTGCACTGCAAAAACAACAACATTTTATTTACATTTTGCCATCACACGACCCGTATCATTAACAGCTGGTCCCTGCTTTACTAAAGCAGATCAGATTGTGCTGAAAAACGTTTGTAAATGATTTGTCCAGTCACAGCAGTTAGTGTGGCACGAGCTACATAAAATCCAGCTTAAAACTTCATTAAAATGTCCCTGAATTATCATTTTATTCACATACACTTCATCACATACAAAAAAGGATATTTATATCTTATTAACTCACAAACAATTAAAAGCTTTTAAGTTTGAAACACGTCGATTTTTTCTTTTTTCTTTTTTCTTAAATTCCCACGTTATTAGAACTATTCTATAAAAAGCAATATGTCAAGAGCCTCCATTTGGTTGCTATGAATGAAATCTTTATCCACAGCTTTGTGCTTCAGGACGTGAGTTCAGATCCTCTGGCTGCCTATCAAGTGTCCTGTCAGCGTGTCGGAGTGCTCAGTTATGTTCGATGGTCGGGAGGTGAACTGCTCTACTGAGTCACAGTCACTTGTTGTATATTCCTGATCGACGGCAAGGTGTTCATTCCCTGAGGAGGGTACATAGAGTGTTGGATGTCTGAGGGACTGAGTGAGCCCGGCACCGGCAGAGGGCTCACCGAACCCGGGTCGCTGTGCACAGATCCCCCGCTGCCGTCAGACTGACCCAGCTTCTTCTTGATCAGTTTCCTCTCTTTGGCTCTGCGGTTCTGAAACCAGATTTTAACCTGAAGTGGCACAAAGAAAAGGGAATGAAATGAATATCATTGGGTGCAGGCTACATCCTTTACTTTCCAATGCCATAACACTTAATACAAAATAACAAACAACATTTATAAACAGATTCTCCCGGATAGAAAATGTGAAAAATGATTACAACAAATAATGAACATTAAATACATGTTTAACATAATATAATAATATATTTCCTTAGGTCTTAAATGAAATAAATTAAAAAGATATGCCTATATAGACAATACAACTTACATTAGCGTTTACTCGACCGTTCCTTCCCAAAATAAAATGTAATGTATTGCCTATTATCAAATGGATACTACATTTGAAAAATAGCCACATTGAATATTTGTACAATGAATAAATGTACGTAATTAGTCATTCATTTTGCTGTAAAATATAAGATTCGAAATAACAGGAAATGATCGATAACACATGTTTGTATTCTTAGGATTTCATTGTCAAACACATAATACATAATTAATAGAAATACAGACGAGGTATCAGCAGTTGAGGTGTCTTTAAATATATCCAGTGTAATGTATTCATGACTGTAAATATGCAGACCATTATTCTGACGATAAAATTGACATGTTTTCTGCAGGCCTCATTTTGTAAGTTACACGTGTGAACATATTTTAACGAGTTCCCATTATTGCTCATATATTTAGGCTGAATGTTTCGTATATTTAAATGTCGTATTGCATCTTTCTGCGATGAAAATAAACCAGGCAGAATTACTTTTCTGATTTAGACATACCTGTCGTTCTGACAGGCCGAGGTTGAGAGCCAGTTCAGATTTCCTCCTGATGGTGATGTACCTGTTGAAATGAAACTCCTTCTCCAGCTCCAGCCTCTGATGGTCTGTGTAAACTACCCTGTACTTCTCCTTCGTTCTTGTTTTACCTGCGAAGGCGACAAGGAAGAAATCACACAGCATTGATATTGTGCTTCTTTCGGTTGAACAGAGGAGGCTGCATGCCAGGACCGGGCTATCTGCACACAGCATCTTTATTAGCTGCCTCTTAAATCCACATCTCTGCTGTCTCTACAGATACGCAAATTGAGCTTTTTCATCTTGCTTTGATGACAGCTGTAGTACAGTGGATTTCAAACAGCCAACTATCAGATCCTCTACTGACAAGTTAAAAAGAAACACACGGCACAGGACGATATCGGACAAACGTCTGTGGCGTTGATGCACTGTTGGATTTGTCTTACATTTTTATAGACCTCTTATACGAGTGCATGTTAACTTTTACTGTCTGCAAGTTTAATAACAAATGGCTGACGATGACACATATTATCAAAATGTAAGAAGGTTGATCCCTAAAATAACTCCGAAGTAAATTAACTTAATGAATATAAGTTAGTGTTGGCCCGTTTTATTCTATAGGCCCTCGTAATTGATAACTATTCGATTTCAAACTTTCATTTGCGCCTCTGTAAAGCCCTACAGTTTGTACTACTACACTTGTAAAACACAGTCTGTGAAAAGCGTCACTCTTTCCGGCAATATAACTCTTGGAGAGGAAGGGAGGTTGGTGCATATCAAAGTGAAGAGGTGATGAAAGCAAAGGCCACCGCCTGGATATGACGGATAACACTCAAAACACCCAACAATGTGACAGGGAAGTCGACCACACATCTCCAGGAATCATGACATTAACATCACAACTGGGCCTGGCGCCGATTCCTCACACCTATTTTATATCCACCACAGGACAGAATACAGGAGACAGAGCTGCTGGCCTTCAGTCCACTTCCCCATCAGAATTATGAGATATGGAAACGTTTTATACACGTTCGACTGACTCTTTCTGCTGCCAAATATGCATTTCATTGTTATTATTTAATAGAGGCCTATGCAATTAATTTACATATTCTCATTCTATTAACATTTTAAACTGGTGTTAGCCCAAATGTTAGCAACCTGCATAAGGCGGTCTACTGTTCTTTTGACATTTCCTTTCAAATATAATATTTTTTGCCTATTGATTTTTGTCTCATTGACACCATCGGCATGGAGCTGCCAGAAAGAAAGACTCAAGCGGAAACACAAAGTGCGATGCGCAAAAGACTAATATCGCAAGACCAAGGCAATTGCATACATCATTTTGGCACACTGTTTAAGCGCATGCATGGTCTCACCTGTAGAAGATGCTTGTGCGTTTTTACTCATCCACTGGAATGAATTGCGCCTTTCTCTATCAGGAGAAAGTTGTGCAATGTTAACGTTCTCCGGCGGCGGCTGTAACACCGCAGATCCTGGAGGATGCATATGGCTGTACTCAGATGAGCAGTAAGGAACTTGTGCAGGAGAGGAGTTGTTCATAGGTGTAGGAATAGTGTTTGGTGGTCCCAGACTATATGCACCCCAGTCTTCCCGCTGAGCGCCATAAGTGGGTGCCCAACTCCCCGAAGACTGTGCGTGCGTATCCATGTTTGGCACATGATGGTATCCAGTAAAGTCGGTGTACTGAGGTGTAGAAACAAAGTTCTGTGGAGGCAGATTGATGCTCGTTCTTCTTACTGGTCCCTGGTGATACATGCCGCTTTCTTTATCCAGAATGTATCCCACATACATGATTTGTACAAAAAAACGATGAAATTTAACGAAACAGCAAAGGGAATAATGTAGCCTATTTCAAGGCGACATTGTTTCCCTGAAACTGTTAAAAACAATCCTTCTGCTCTTTTAGTCCAAATTGGTTCCCAGTGTGAAATACGACGTCGTTCCAGTCTGTCTTCAGCCTCACATTATGTGTCTCTGTTGACAAGATGGTAAAGATACTAAGGCCTTCTTGACGTCAGCCAACTCCTAAACTCTTGGAGATTTGCATTAAAATGAGAGTGAGTGGTGCGGCAGGCCCAGCTGTCCCCTTGCGTCTGTCCCGCAGCGCGTCATCACCTGACAGTGGGCCTATCCAGAGCAGGAGTCCTCCACGCCATGAATAAATCAACACCACGGCCTATCAGCTGCACAGACCGGCAATAAACCGAGGCAACACGTCCACAAACACACCAAGCCAAAAAAGGCCTGTGCGTAATTGCGCGCAGATATATTTTATAAAATTAGAATGTTAGAAGCATTCACTTACTAGAGGTAGTTAATTGCCTTTTACATTATAGCAGAATACAGACATCAACTTATTTCTCAATAGTTGTAACTCTCCAAACTAAATCCAGAACATCCAACACATGGATCTATTTTGGGTTTAAAATCTGTTAGTATGGGAATTCAACAGTTTCCAACCACGCTTCACACGTAAATCCTGTTTTATTTGTTGAGAGATTCACTTGCAAACTAGGTGCAAAGCATGAGAGGCTTTCTCTTGAAGCAAGCAGGACCTTTCATATTCCTTGTTCACACCTCAAGGTCGCACTTCACAGCTAATTCCGGTTACAAGGAAACTCCAACAACCCCCTCTGTGACAAACAGCGGCCCTCCACACATCAGTCACCACCGTCTCCTGAAATTACAGCGAAGTTATTTTTCTGTGTACGTGCCTAATACGTGCCATGAATCTCTGGGAACTACAAGTTAACTGCCCGATTAAAAATGGAGTTTGAAAAAAAACGCGTTTGGACACAGTTCGCGTAAAGTATATACTTTATATTGCCATTGCTCGATGCAAACATGGCAGGAAACGAAATGCACTGTGGCCCAATTCAGCTGATGAAACAACAAACTGAGCATAAATCTGAAACGGCCTGACACGTTTAAGACTAATTTCTCAAAGCACGTTTTCTCTATTTCATTTCACGCGCAAGTCTGAGCTGTAGGCTACTGTCCGCCTTTTGATCGTTAACACCATCTGCTTCTTGTTCTTGTTGTTGTTCTTCTCGTATTTTTTGCCATTTCTTGGTATGTTTGTGATTCATTTGACAGGTGTCTCAGGGCCTCTTTAGCAGGCTGCCTAATTGGCTTGTCTATAAGTCATAAATGCTGACTGATGTCTCTGAAGTATCTGTTTATTGACCACAAAATATTTATGAGACAGTTTCATCAAGTTGGCCGCTGACAGTCACTTCTCTGACTTGTACACAATTCAGCGTCCTGGCTGTCGGTTAGCTGTCTGTTTAATGAAGATATCAAGTACGACATTTTCATTTGTTTTCCTGGCTTTTTGATGGCTTTAAAGTTTACAACTTGTCACAGTCACGTGGCCTACTATAAACACATTCAACAATGTGCCTGTCAGAAAAGTATGAATGAAGGCCTTTCCTCTAATAAGTGACTGAAAACTGTTTTTTTTCAGGGTGATGCATGAGACTTAATGCAGACCCATGTTAGTGAGGAGAGGGTCAGGCCTTTTGAAAAGAATTGACGTATTGAGTTGCTTCGTGGCTTTCACGCTGTGCATTTTATGTCTTGAAGACCTCATTTGGTGGTTTTCTTTCATAACTTCATAACGTCAGTTGCATCCACTTTAGACGAAGTTGCTTCACTGCATGGTTCTGCATTGGCACTCAGGTTACTTTGTTCGGTCTTGTAGTTTCCACAGAGCAGATTATTCGCATTCATTGCTGCCCTCGTGTGGATTTCTGCAGAACAACAGCTACTGGTGATTTGAAATCTATCTGAAGACTAACTAACTAACTACATCTACTAGTATTTCCATTCTTTATACTTCTGCTCCACTACAGTTCAGAGGCAAATATTGTCCTTTTTAATCCTCGATATTTAGCTAATAATATTAGACACTAGTTACTTTATTATACAAAATATCATCAACAAATACACAAGCTAGTGTGGCAGTGTATGAAGCAATTCATCCACCTCTACAAACTGCAACATTAAAGCGATGTACACATGAATTCACTTCAATAACATCATTCTGAAATGGCTCATTCTGCACAATGAGTATTTACATTTGGTACTTGAGGTATGTTTTGATGCTAATATTACTCAACATAGACTACGGCAATGTTACTTTTCTTTCTCCACTGCTCTCCACTGATGGACTGTTGACCTCAAGAGGGCAGCCTGCACCAACAAAAACATTTAAAGATGTTCACCATATTGTACACCACAGTCTCAGCACAACTATATTCACTATGCAGGCTAATTTACTCGGAATGACAGGAAGTTACTGTAACAATACGCCATGAGTTCCACATTTACAACCTACTCTTCCACTGATTTTAGGTTGTAGATAACAAACAGACAGACTATTCATTTTAAGATGATTTTTCTTTACGAGTTCTATGATTATGCCATTAGACAACAATGAACTTATTATAAATAAGTGGAGCATACAAATGAAAGAGAAACCACCTGAGTTTGCATCATTATCTTATTAATGACTTTCATTTTGACGTTCATTTTGGAAATGTGTGGAGAAGTGGAGGCGTAATCACCAGTCAGATGTTTCTTGCAACATCCTGATGAGCAACATCATGAGAGGAAGTTTGAGGTGAAATGAGTGTGAACTCTGTGAAGTGATGCTATGCCATCAGGTGACATTTCTTGAGTGACTGGCTCTGTCAGACCTTTTGTTTGAGGAGATCTCACACCACCCTGAATGCACCCACGCAGCTGTGATTCACAAAATATGGCCGTGTATCATCATGGCTGCTGTCTTTTAGCTCAGAGCGGTGCCAGTCACTGACACCATCATTGCAGCCTGATGTTCAACAAGAACAGACTTAAAGATGAATGGAATGAAATCAAGTTTAAGTTGGTCTAAGCTTGTATACCTGACATTTATAGTTTATAACCTCAATAGCAAAGTCAGAGAGGCTTTCATTTTATTTTCCATTTTATGTTTGATTCGCTGCGTAAAGTCTTTACTGTGAGGTTCAATTTGTGAACAGTCTGATATTTTACCAGCGTTTCTGTCGTACAATGTTTTTATTTTATTTGGTGTTTTACAGTAAAATCACATGTTTGGTGCATTTGGCTGAAACGCACAAAGTACTCTCATGAACAGACTGCATGTGAATTCACTAGATGGCGCAACTGAGTTAGTTATGAGCTGTTTCTGGTCTTCTCGTGGATGGATGGGTGAGTTCATCTGTTTTTTCACCCTCAGAGGTCTGTGAAGTTGCACAGATGTACAGCTCAGTATATCGAGCTCTTTATTTTATTGGTTTATTTGAACGGGACAGTGCACATTAATAAAAACATTTCTGCAAATGTGCCAGAGTTAGCCAAAAGGCTATTTTTCATCTGCAGTCCCCCAGCTCTTACAAAGTGCTTTGTAAAAAGATTGACAAGATGACTGTGAGAGTATCCAGAATGTTTTGCAGGCTCATGCTGGGTTTTCTGGTTGAGACCCAGCTGCACTGCAATACCAGTTAGTCAATATGTACAAAGCCTGAAAAAGCACAATCGCAGCAGTCTCTCTGGGCAGCAGAGTTACAAACTTTACATCAGACTGATAATCACAAGTAATCCTTGTCATGGAATGTGTTGTTCAAATTCAAAAATATTTATTTTGTGAATTACTTCTAAACCATTTTGTCTTAAAATGTGTGTTTAAAACTTAATTCCAACGTCCACACATGTGTATCTGTAAGTGTGTATGTCTCACTGGTCTAGTAGGGCTGAGTCAACCTTTTACACAGACTGATTTATGTTTCTGTCACAGCTGATGGAAGCAACACAAACAGGGAGGACCCAAATCCAAAGTCAGCGACTTGAAGATACTTTTTATCAAACAAAAAGTCTAAAAGCAAACAGAACTCATAGCATCATGTATCAACAAAGACCAACTGACAAGAGAAGCACAGAGACTAAATACTCAAGGAAAGGAGGGCGTTAACGTTAACAGGTGGCAGCAGCGCCGAGGAGCAACAGGTGAAACTCACAAGGGGGCGGGGCCGGAAATCGCACAGGTTGGAAGGAGAACAAGACACGAGAAGAAGGACTTCCACTAGAATAACTCCAGAGATCACATTTGCATACTTCAACATGTGACGGAGAGACGTGAACTCACTGTCTCACTCACTCAAATGTGTTACTGAAATACAAAGAAACACACGTCCCTTGTTTCCCCGAGCTCAGCGTACATGTAGTAGGTCAGTGACAGTCAGCATAAGAATTCAGTTTGTTGCATAACTTCATTGATGTTGTTAAAGTGGCCACAGCGTTTCTCCGCAGGAAGGGAGGCAAAAACAGGACCATCTGCTACTCTTTTTAGAGATACTGCCGGCATGGCTGAGACGCATGCACGATCCTTATTTTGTCATCTGTAATGTAAAACACATGTGAGGCAGGATACTTGCAAAACACAAGCCATGTTCGGGTGTTTTGATTGATTCTTTCAGGAGATGACGGAAAGATGCAGGGAAATTTGTGAAACATGTTTCTGTTTGTGAGCTGTTATTATTTCGATTTTTAAGAGAGAAAGAATATTTTTCTACATCCTGGGGACACGGGTGTAGTAGAATATCATGTTTTTTAAACTTTCACTTTGACATTATTCTGTGGAAAAGGAGAGCATTTGAATCATTGGTTGCCTAGACGTAAAGAAACAAGAATAAACATTCACACAGGAAGTTCCCTTATATTGTGAAGGCTATTCTTAGGCATGCTAACGTGCTCAAAATAGCAAAGATACTGATTCAAAGCAGATGAAAAGTCAAGGGATCAGCAAAGTGATTAAAATTGATCCTGACTGAGTGGAACAAGCATGGGTGGAACAAATTTCATGGCAGTCTGTTTGTCTATTCAATAGTAGTTTCGAAGTTTTCAAAATAAGCCACAAATGTCAAACTCATGGTGCAGAAGAGGAAAAGTGAGGAGGATCATCAAATCAGGAGGATTCATCCTCTGGGGACCTTGAAGACCTGTGCCAGATTTCACAGCAATCCATCCAACATGTTGAGATATTTCAATCTGGACCAAAGTTTTGAACCAACTGACACATTTACAATCTTGTGCCTTAAAAAAAAGAACCAAAACTGAATGAACAAACTACCGTCATTCATACATGATGTGAGGTAACCTAAGCCATTGAATGCCATTGCAGTTGTTTATAGAGGCACAGATGAGACGAGGCCAGCCACCGCACATTTGCAAACAGGAGGTTCTGATGTCCCACAGTTGGACTCATCGAAAGGATTTCAGTTCACTAAAAGCAGCAACGGAGCTGCAGCATTTCACAGAAAATGACTTGCACAAAAAAAAAGAAGAAAAAATGCATCTGAGCGCCAAAATGACCACGCCATGTTCACATTAAGCCACTGTGAGCAGCATTTCCCCCAGGCCCTCCTGGTGTATGAGCACTCTATACCAGTGATTTTCAACCGGTGTGCCGCGGCACACTAGTGTGCCGCGAGAGATCGTCAGGTGTGCCGTGGGAAATTTTCTAATATCACCTAATTAACCATTGTCGGGTGTCTGTGCTGTAATAAAGTGTCGCAGATAATGTAATACTCTTCTATGGCAGTGGGTGGCAGCAGAGGGATTTAAATACCTGTAAAGACAATAGAGTTAGTGCTGCGCGACACGTGACAGTGACAGTTTGGGATCAAAGCAAGACGAGCAAGTGACAGTGATGAAAAAAAAAAAAAAAAAAAGGTAACAGTGATGGAGAAGTTTTTGAGAAGGGAAAATGCAAATGCCGAACAGGGCCCTGGACAAAATTCTGACCCAGATGAAGGCCCAAGTATGAGTGGTCGACAAAAGAAAAAAGACAAGACGGTGAGCTCGAGGCAATACAGCGAAAGCTATCTTTCATTTGGATTTACGTTCACCGGGGATGCAACGGCACCGAGTCCGCTGTGCTTGGTGTGTGGTGAGAAGCTATCCAATAGCGCCATGGTGCCAAGCAAGCTTAAACGCCATCTCCAAACGAAACACCCTTCCGTTCAAAACAAGTCGATGGACTATTTTGTACGCTTACGTACAAACAATGAGAAACAGGCAACTGTTTTGAGAAAAACCACGAAGGTAAACGAGAGAGCCCTCAAAGCTAGCTACCTTGTTGCTGAACTCGTAGCTAAAACAAAAAAGTCCCACACCGTGGCAGAAACATGAATACTGCCAGCTTGTAAAGCCATTGTGAATGAGATGCTCGGCCCTGACGCGGCCAAAGAGATCGCTAAAGTGCCTCTCTCAGATAACACAATTGCCAGACGTATTGATGACATGTCTGCGGACATAGAAACTGTTGTTTTGGAAAAGATGCGCATCAGTAAGAAATTTGCCTTGCAACTTGATGAGTCGACGGATATTAGTGGACATTGTCAGCTCTTGGCCAACGTGCGTTTTGTGGATGGAGAAGCCATTAGAGAAAACTTCCTATTTTGCAAGGCACTGCCAGAAAAATCAACAGGAGATGAAATATTTCGGGTCACGTCGGAATATCGTGACAAAAGCGGGCTTACGTGGGAAAACTGCACAGGTGTCTGCACTGATGGAGCCGCAGCCATGGTCGGGCGCATCAAAGGATTCCGTTTAAAGGTGCAGCTCTGGCAACAACATGTGCAGCGTGGCAACCTTGAGATGTTCCCACTCACAGGATGGCAACACTGCTGCAATGTGCGAGGTGATTGGCAAACATTTGAAAACTCTGGAGGAGAAGTTGTCATTTTATTTCTCTTCAGCCTTCACAGAATGCCTTGACTGGGTTAGGGACCCATACAGCTCAGCATCCGTTGCTGGAAAGGACATGACTTTAAAGGAGCAAGAGGAACTCATTGAACTGAAACAAGATCATGGTTTAAAGCTAAACTTTGCTGATCTTCCTTTGGACAGTTTTTGGTTAGCTGTTGCCAAGGAGTTCCCCATTCTGGCCAACAAAGCTATTTTGACATTGCTCCCGTTTTCAACCACATATCTGTGTGAGCTGAGCTTCCCAAGCTTGACAGCGATAAAAACTAAAAACAGAGAGAGACTGAGAGCTGTTGAGGAAGAGCTTCGTGTGTGTCTTTCTACCATTCCTGCCAGGATATCCATGTTGTGTTCATCGAAACAGGCCCAGGTTTCACACTAAGTGAGTACAAATACATTTAGAAACTATATTATTAACTATATGTATTATATGTACTGTGTTAGTGTCTTTTTGTGTCATTTTGGTTGGTGGTGTGCCCCAGGATTTTGTAAATGTAAAAAGTGTGCCGCGGCTCAAAAAAGGTTGAAAATCACTGCTCTATACAACCTGTATAGAGTGTAGAAAGCGTTTTTAGATCAAGAAACGTTTTTTTAATCACGTTTGATTGTTGTCCCTCGTTCACCACACATGGGTTGCTCAGCTGGAATGAATAAAGTGATTCTGAAGTTCTGCTGCGTCAGTAACATCACAGATCCCCGTGAGAGTTCACAGGGGGAGTCACCAGGTGTTCCTCAAGTGTGTTAGGTTCTTGATAGAATTCTGTGACGTTCACATCCCCAGAGGATAAACCCTACTGACTTTAGTGATCTTCTGACCTTTCCTTCATAGCGCCGCCATGAGGTCGACATTTATGGTTTTCAGTAAAATGTCTCAACAGCTATTGATTCGGATGGGTTGATGCAGGCATGTCATTTGAAAGTGTGCATTGGTTTAAGATCAAATACCTTCGAAAATAATGACATTCCCATCATCCTCAGCTGTAGTTTGTGTTTGGTGCTGATTATCAAACATTAATATGCTAACTTATGATGATCAACATGTTAAACAGTGTATTATTTGATAGTGACAGTGTAAGTGCAGACAGAAAACATGGGCAGAAGGACAAGTTCAACTTGCAACAAAGGCCTCCGGTTGGACATCGCATTACACAGCATGCATGTCAACCACCTGGATGTTCATATTTTACTCACTGTGGCTGAGTAAAAAAAAGAAGAAAGAACAGCTGGTGGATTATATTTGTTGCCTTATTATAGAGGTAAGTAGGTGCTGGGGAGGGAGGTAAAGACTCCTCGTCTAGGAAGGGTGGGGAAAGTGGGATACCGGAGGCGAAGGCGGTCCCTGATGATGAGGTTGGAGACTCCTCCTTTTGACTGTCGTTAGGCGGGGGCATCCTTCCCGTAAGGCCTCCATGGCGATGCCCAACGAGTCTCCATGGCGAAAGCCCAACATAAAGAGATAAAGAGTCTTTATTTAGCTGTTTGTGTTGTTGGCTCAGACTTCTCTTGTTAAAGGTGAAGTTAGGTATCTTCAGGGGGCAGCATCCGGCCCATTGTTTTGCATTTAGGTGAGAGGCACGAATGTGGCCTACCCACCATTCACCTTCTTGGGCAGGGGTCTGGGAATAGCATATATGGGGGGGGGGGGGGGGGGGGGCTTTGTACTGTTTGGTCGATGGCCCCAAATCAGTGTGTGATAGGATTTCAAGCTGCACAGGTTCTGCCGGATGTTTTTTGGTGTAGTATCCGACGTTAATTCATGAACACCTCTTTTTTAATGATCAATGGAAAAAAGTGTTTTGCAGATCTTGAGAGGAGGCTGTGGAGGAGTTCAAGGAGGGGGGAGGGGTTTTTTTTCCTGCATGCAATTGTTCAACAGGCAGAACGAAAGCAGACTGCACAGTGGGTGAAACAGAACATTTCTCATTATGATGCCTAATATTTTTCGGGAACTATCTTGACTCACATCCTGGTCTGGTGACAGATTGATGCTCCCACATGTTTTATTAGTAATTCTTCAGAACAATAATCAAGGAGTTATTTGTCATCCTATTGGGATTTTATTGTTCAGTGGCGTCTATTTCCCGCAAGGTGTCTTGTTTTTTACACTGACAACAGGTTCACATTATTTTGGCCGACTCTCATGGCAAAATGTATAAAGGCTTCAAAAAATCCGTGTCTACAATATTTGATTGTTATTTTTCCCTCTATTTCTCATGTGACAATCTTTTAAAGTATTTCCTGCATGGGTTTGAGACAGTTCATCTCTTCTTACTGCTGTCAATACCAATACTATTACTAATAACAACAACAACAATAATAATATTGACCTAAGCACAGCAGCAGAGATCAGTTGATTAATAAGGGAAAATACAAGCAGAAGTGATGTACAAACTGCAATGTTTGATTTTATGGTTTCCTCTTCATCACGTGTCATCTTTGATGAAGAGGAAACTGGAAAGGTAACTTAGAACAAAACTCAAGTGCTGCACGACTTGAATTTTACACTACTTTATACCTCACTACAGTTAAGAGGGAAATATTGCACTTTTTACTCCCCTATAGTTTACTTTTTGTATCTTATTAATACTAAATATAACATCAAACTCATTTTAATCTTTGATTTGATTGAATTAGTAGTTCAATAAACAGCTTTCACTCAGTGTCAGTACTGCCCAAAGGAGTTCAACCCTCATACTTCTGCCTGTCTGGAAAAACACTGTGTGTCGATGCAGACACACAAACCTGACAGTCAAGAATACCCCCCCCCCCCCCCCCCCCCCACCGACATCCTTCCCTTGTTTGTTTGTTTCTCATATTCCGGGAATAGCCGGAGGTTGTTGTTATGTGTTTGGGTGTAATGTTGGACGCTCACCTTGCAGTAAACAAAGTAAATCCTGTCAGGACAAGCGTAGACAGTCAAGGGCCCAACCTGTCCTGTGGCGTGTGGTCTCCTCGGACACACCCAGTGCCGGTAACCATGCAGGGGCAGTGGGCTTCCCATAGGAAGGCCCGTGTGTGGCGTCCTCCGGTCGTGACCAGGATGATTAACGGTTCCTTCCTTTCCTGTTCGGAGAGGCATTGTCCCGGTGAGCAGACAGGCTGCCGACACCTTGTCCTGGAGGAGGAAGTGAGTCTCTCACAGTCCCAGGAGCAGCAGAGGGGCTGATGGCGCGATCCAATCTAAACAGACCTTTTCATTAAGAACAATCAAGGAGCATTATATTTCTGTGAATCAACTTGGTTGGAGTTATAAATAGTCTGAAGCCTCTGTTCACATCTGTTTGAGCCGGGGTTCCCAACATGTGGGGATGGCATCCTCTGAGGGTGGCAGGATGAATGATGAGGCGATGATTTACAGGAAATAAATAAAATGTTTCTGCAACACAACTTCTATTTAATTTTACCACTTTATTCATTTTTTAAAATTAAATAGTGAGCTACTGGATTATTTTACTACGTCAAGCCTCTAGAAAGTATTCAAATTATTTGAATCACTTAATTAAAGAACACTCATTAAACAAATGTTTAAAATTAGTTTAAAATGTTTTCCGAAAAAGTTATCAAAACACAAAATAAATGTGCACAGATCTATCAGGTTTTTAACTGAATTGCAGTAATTTTCAGCATCATATTTTTGATTAAATTGAACAAAATAGCTAAAACAAAGTCACATCGTAACAAAGCTAAGAGTCTACAGCCACGCTGGCAGCTCTGAGTCATTCTCACTGTAACATAGATAAAGTATGAGACACATTTACATTTTGATCTGAGGATGGCAATAAATGGAAAGTCATGGAACCACAAAGACCATTGATGTCTGCAACGAATTGCAATGTAATCTATTGAATAGTTGTTGAGACTATTTACTCTAAACCATAAATGTCAACCTCAAGGTGGCACGAGAGGAAAAGTAGTCAAGGGATCATCCTCTGGGAGTCATGAATGTCAGCTTAACACCTACGAGCATTCAGTATTTCAAGCACTTATGAGTCGAGACGGCAAGTAAAGTATAAATATATAGATCTTTATTCATTTATTTACTTCATATGCTCAGTGTTAACAATACTTTCATCAAAACTAACAGAAAAAGATATAGGAGGTTCTATTAATCATGGTTATGTTTGAAGAAATGCAATAAAATCCTTTGAATGTTATGTGACAGCAGTCAACAAGTGAACATAATATGACAAATATTGCAAATGTTAATTTCCTACTCGGCACTAAAGTTAAGAGTTAAATAAAAATGAAAAATAAATTGGAAATCTTTGTAACATGTGAGCCTCAACACCGTTTCACAATAATACACCTTTAGAATACAAACATTATACTTGATATAAAGTATCAGTGCATAATCACTTCCTCTCCACATAAACACAATTAATTGGATTTGGAAATACACTTTGTAGTTTACAGTTTACTTTAGTGGTCAACAAGCACCAGCTAGCTGCACTTCTACAGGGTGTGCACGCTAAGTTTGGTCCTCAGTGCTTTCGATACATGCCGTATTAGAAACAAAATGCTTGATTTTACAGGTTACGTAGTACAACTGGTGCTCACGTCACACGCGTAGCCTGCCCTGCAAGCTTTACTAACACGTAGCGCGCGACGAAGGACACGTTTCCCTCAGCTTTACTATACAGCAGCACAAACAGCATATAGGTCTGGAGTGAAGTGTCGGATATTACATGTTGATATGAGGAAGACTGCGCTGGAAAATCCTTTGGTTAACTTTTAACTATGAATCTAAGTGAATAAAACAAAACTGGATTACTGAGTGACAGTGTTCACAATCTAAATAAATACACATACAGAATCAGTTTTTATTCTCACTTTCTTTTCAGTTTGACCAAACACAAATAACACAGCGTTTGAGTTTCTTTGACACCAGATGGGGGCGGGAGGAGGAATCCATATTTACAGTGACCTTTCATTTGAACGCCTTCATGGTTGAGCTGTAACGTTCAATCTGAAGCCACCTGATCTCACTCTGAGCTCTACCCGGCTTCCTCCATTAACCCCCATTAAGCTGTGACTTTACAAAACCTAGAGAGTTAAAGAAACATCCACCACTACACGACAGAGTCCCTCTGGGTCAACCTGAGTTCGTTGAGCTGATATTTTTATGGAATTAAAGGAGCAATGACACCTCAAATAAGACTTTTTCCATAATTAATAATCAATATCATATTGTTGCCCATCTGTTTTTTGCCTTGAGCAAATCTGTGGATGTAGCTTCATAACAAAAATATTTTCTCTTTAAGTTTTTTGTTTTACAAATTACTTTCCAGTTTCCACTTTTTGAATACAATTCAAACAATTCAAAATAAGTTTCAATATAACCTTGAAAAGCCTGAGCGGTCCTCTCTCTCTCTTCTGTTCTGGGTGTTATTCGCCATCTTTAAAGGCTGTAGTTTGATCAGATCTGTAGTAAAGTGGGACACATTGTGGTTCGTTTTCACAGTATGACAGAAATACCTGAGGCTGTTTCCAGCTGTTTGACATATCACAGTGAATGTGGAACGGACCAGCAGCATTCACGTCGGCCTGCTTCTGAAAACCGGAACGGAGTCAACGGTCAACAGGTTTCCTTTTGCTGCTCAGCGGACGTCCTGCAAGGTGGAAGTTACAGTCGGGTAGATTCATTTCAGAGCGTCCTGTCCAAACACTTTAAGTGGGAATCTCATGTGTTTTCCTCTCAAACTTTGCTACAGTCCAGAGATAAGAGTCCAAAACAGAGCAAAGGCCTCCAGGCTGTCGGTCAGACTCTCCAGGGGTCGGAGCAGCAGCTTACACAGGTGGGGTGGAGTAGCGCACCACATAGCTGTAGTCAGGCGGCGGGCTGTGACACTCCAGACCAGCGTCCAGGGCCGAGTCGTCCAGACTGAAGTCCAGAGAGGGAACAGTGAGAGGGAACTTCTCCTTCTCTGTGTCGCTCAGCACAGACTCTTTACTCTTACTCACTGCCTTCATCCTGGAAACACAAAGAGACGCAACATAAATATAACAGGGAAACAATAATAAGACTGCTACTACACAATTCAATTGAACTCAAAAGACTCATATGTAAAGAGAGTAGTGCAGTCCTGCTAACTTCAGCTCAGAAATGGATCAGAATTCAAGTCACTTTATCTCGTGCTGATTGCGAGATGGTAGGTCTTGTTTCTGGTCATCTCGCTTGGACTGTTGCAACTTGCTCTATACCTGCTCCTCTATACCTGCCTCATTCAGAAATCAATCTCACGTCTCCTGCATGTTCAAAATGGTGCAACTAGAATTTTAACAGGGACTAAACACAGAGACCATATATTACCATCTTTTAAGATTTTACCGTTTGTTTTTAAAAGCACAGAAAGGCCCAGCCGCTATCTTTACTGCTGACCTTTTAACTCTTTATGAGGCGAAACGCAGCCTTTGATCCTCAAGTCTCTTTTGGTTGTTCCACGAGCCAGACCCAAGACTAACGGTGACTGTGCTTTCTTCATTAGGGAGTCTGTACTTCAACTGTCTGAGGAAATCAGACGACCCAAATCAGTTTCATCTATTAAATCCCTTCTAAAAACACACGTTTATAAATAGGCTTTAATGTGAATCACTCCTTGTCCACTTGTCAGTTGTGATCTGTGCTTATCTCTGTTTGTTGATGTGATTAATTGTACCTGTTTACCTTAAATATTACATTTTATTTCTGTCATTGTTGCTGCTTTTGGGGGTTTATTGTACGTAAAGCATCTTAAAGTACAAAACACTGCTCCATCTATTATGATCACAATTTTAAAACATTTACTTTCGAGTTAAAACAATCAGTTGATTAAATAATCTACAGAAAATTGATCGGAAATTATTTTGATGATTAAATAATCATTTTAAAAGTATTTTTTAAAGCAAAAATGCCAAATCCGTTGGTTTCAGCTTCTCAAACGTGAGGATTTAAATCTTTTCTCTTTTGAGCGGTTGTAAATTGGACATTCTCTGGGCTGAAGATGTCACTTTAAGGCTATGGTAAAGTCACCATTTATAACATTGAATAAACAAAAGATGAATCTGTTAATCAACAAAATAAATGGCCATATCCTCAGCCTTGTACAATAAACAAATACAGAGACAAATACAACAGACAACAAATCTCTGCTATAGCATTGTTTAAATTATGCTGAAGTAGCTTTTCATCTGTTGAAAAACGAGACAATCGGGGTGGAAATTAGTGCAGCCAATGGGTCAACAACCAGCTGTGCACTTTAACTTATTGTGAACAATATCAAGTTTTTTTTCCCAAGACTAACTTGATCGCTCTCACAATAGAGGTCTGTTTTGATATTCTTTGATTTAAGAAATTCCCCTTGTGTAAAGCTGTACTATCCGACAACCCTCCCCTATTCACATGTGATGTAATCAATCATCCCGAGCCTTTCTGCTTCATTTGAGCCTCAGAATATGAGTAATTGCCGCTTATTGTCTTTGGAGGTTGCTACGGGCTTCCAGAGCTCCTCTCTGGGGGCCAAAGGGTCGGAGCCCAGCGGGGGCAGTGACGCCGCCGTGGTGGAATGTTGACCTGATGAATCAGCCATCAAAAAGACTTCACAATAGTACAGTTTTGCCTTGCCAATACCAGGCACAAGGTGGGGGCACAACTGGAAATTGAGCAACAGGAAACAACAACAACAACCAGAAACAATTAGCTGATTAAAAGTTTGAGGCAACTTCCTTGGAAATATTTAATCTGTTAAACGTTGTGTTGTGTGCTACTGTTTAAAAGAAGTCAGGCTCGATTAGAGGTGAAGGCCGAGGGAGCGACAGGTGGACTTCAGCTTAACAAACGCAGCACAGGGCTACAGCTAATAGGGCTACAGCTAACAGGGGACGCCTTAGTCAACCCTCCGAAGTTCAAAGGTGGCAGTGATTGAGCGGTTGCCCAGCAAGGAAGTCCTCCCTTCACAATGTGAATCATCCTCTGCATGCCCGGGTTGATTCCTCCTGCCACGCCGAGGCCCCGATGACACCAACAGGCCTGTAATGAGTCTGACAGCCTCAGAAGTTACTTCCCCAGCTGTTGTTTACATGTTCCCTCTTAATAATGTGTCAGAACTTTTATGGCGTTTACACTCAATCACCTTAAACTGAACAGAGATTTGGGATACAAGATTTCCTCCTTTAAATCTTTTAAGTGGAAGCCACAATATGTGGAGACAGCAGAATAATAGCAACATGTTTAAAGTGTAATTACTGAGTTCAGAGGTTTGACCCTGTAAATTAACCCTGTCACTGAGCTGCAGTAAACTTAATAAGTAAGCCTCGACACCAACAGAGACCCTCATAAGAAAAAAGATTTACAGAAATGACTTTTTCCTCAAATAGCCCACAAAGAGAGAACACATTGTCTCTTGCCCTGGCGGCATCCGCATCTTAAAGTCATCAAACGATCCGCTGGATTTTGGCATGTAGACTTAAAGCCAATGAACTCCTCCGAGATCATTTGTTACCCAGCATTGCATTTACCAAACAGCCATGACTCATAATAAGTTAAATCAGACTGGGAGGTATCGCATTCAGGACTCCTTTAGTGAAAACAAAGAGGTTTTAGTGTGCGCTCTTAAAACAGCCGAACCTCAAGTGATGCATCCACTCAGCTTTTGTGCTCAGTCCTTCAGTTTGTCACCTTCAAGCTTTCTCCCTCCCACTTCTCTTTTGTGCCACTGTCCCTCCCACATGGCTTCTTTTCCAGACAAAAGAGAAACTAACCACTGACTTTTTTTTAAGGCAGAAGAAACTTGTGTTCGTGTGAGTGTATGACAGTTATAGCGTCTACATTCCAGCACAGCGGGGAGGTTTCCAAGCAGGTACTTTGCAGGGCATGTTGAAGGAGTGCTGTGTGGTGTAGGGTACGTACGCCAGAGCCATGATGCTCAGCGGTCGGCCTGCCAGCGATTCGAGGCGCTTCAGAGTCTCCATGTTGTCAGACGACAGGCCCATCCCGCTGTCTGACTGACCGCCCTGATGACAATGCAGAGACAGAGAGAAAGAGGATAGTTAAAACCCCTTCTTTGTTATCTGAGGTGAACAAATAACATCAAAACATAAGAAAGTAAGTATTTCTATAGAACGTTTAAAAACCAGACTTACGAGGTGCTTCACAGGTGCACATAAAAAAAAAATACGATGTAATATAAATCGAAGGGAATGGTCAAACATAGTAAAATAAAATATAATCAACAACATAAAATCCATGTTTGTGTGAGCTATTGCACCCAAATTATGCATAAACTAGCGGTTCTCTAGTCAAGGAAGGTGGAAGCAGCAACACCGAGGCAACGGCACCGATCGAGCGCCGCACTAGTAAGTTACACCTACAGGTGTGCTTTCAAAAACGTATTTTTAGGACTGTTTTTTGGGTACATTTTCACCTTTATTTGATAGTTGACAATCTAACTATAAGGATTCCCTTAAAGCTGAAATGAGACTCATCTCCTCTGATAGTGAGGGAGACTGTCCCACAGTGTTTGGACCTAAAACACTCAGTAACAGCAGTGCAGGGAATCCAGACTGTTAAGATATTTTTGGCTAAATGAGATAGCATACAGATTATTAGTCAGTGTTGAAGTAACGAATAATATGGCCAAATGTTGGCAGAAACAAACTGAATAAAATTGGGCCAAATATAGAGCTTTGTGGGCCTCCACATAACAGCCGGGAAGGAAATAAAATGACAAAGTTATCAGCTTTGAACACTCCTTTTAAAAGGTTGAAACTTAAATCTATTCTAATATTCACCCTGAACAACAAAAAAAGTGATATACTCTCACACAGTTCAACTGAGCAACTATAAATCACTACATTTATGTTCTCGGGTGAAGTTTCTATTTAACTGTCAAACTTCCTGTCAGCTAACTAACCGCGTGGTTTAGGATGAGTTAGAGCGCAGATTGTCTGTTTCCAGTTTCAGTCCAGAATGAATAACTCACCTCGTGGTTCTCATTCGTCCCGTCATCCATGGTAACCTCGTCAAAGGTTTTCACACTAGCGGGACGGATCTTGATGTTCCTGGCGAGAAAATATTTCCAGGGTGAGTCTCAAAATGTCCCAAAAATGTTCTCTTTCTGTTTCAAGAATCCTTTGAATACACTGGAGGCAAGAAGCAAAGTTCAGCAACAAAACCACAGGAACTTAATCACCTAAAACAATAAAGTGCAGCATCTGTGACGTTGTACTTTGAAAACACACCTTGTGTACTTTGCATTTCAACACTCAGAGGCTAAAACGACTGCTTAATTTAGCTTAAAGGCTAACTGTCATTACTGCTTTTCAACACCTCATCAATAAACACGCTTGGAGGACCTGTGAAAACCAAGACCTCAACTCATATTATTTTAAGTGGATATGAATCTTGAAGCTGGCTCAATGGTTTTTGGGGAAATTCCTCACAGGAGCAACAATACTGAAGGCTCTCTGGCCGTCAAGCTGCTATGTGTACATTTCTTATCATGAGCCAATCGGGACTCATTGTCCTCAGGTCAGACCTAAATGTTGTCCTGCTTGAGTTTAGTTAGAGTGTGACAGGAACAATAATTGTTTGGAATATTATTCAGTGAAAGTGGTTTACTCATTTCCTTAGCAAAACAGACTCAGCACTGTTTGTCTGAGGACAGGTTACATGTTTTTAAGAGAAGATGATTTATTTACTTTGAATGTGTAAAAACGTTTAAAGGCTAGTGTAACAAATTTGATACAACATGGGAATCTGTAGTCATGCTAGCAGCTCTGTGAGGATGTACTGAGGCGTAGCGGTGCTTTGAGCTAAATGCTAACATCAGCATGCTAATATGCTCACAATGGCAATGCTGACGTGCTGATGTTTAGCATATATACTTTACTTTAGCTAACATTTGTTCTCATTAAACACAAAGTACAGCTGAGGCTGATGAGAATGTCAGTAGTTTGGCAGGTATTTAGGATTTTGACCTGATGATGGTGTTGGATGAAAAGTAAAGGGAGCACGAGTAGCAAGTTACTACAATTCATCTTGAGAGCGACATGAATGTCTGCACAAAATGTCATGGCAACCCATACAAGAGTTGAGATATTGCTCTCAAAACCACAAATATGAAATAAATGTTGCCACGAGAGGAAATATTAAGGAACCACATAGTCGGAGGGCTTCATACACTGGGGACCATGAATGTCTGTACAACATTTTATGGCAATACCTCCGGTAGTTTTTAAGATATTTCAGTCAGGAACAAAGTTGTGGGCTGACTAACGGACACGCAGTTAAATAACTACACGGCACTATAAAGAATAGATGATGTACACTAGAGTTTCATTAGTCTATTTCAAACTACGCAGCCAATGAACAAATGGTCCATGTTCTCACCATGTGCTCCCTGATTCGCGGTGGGAGACGGGTCGTGTGGCCGTCTCCTCTGACGGCACTGTGGGGGACGGGTCTCCCAGCTTCGCCAGCAGGGCAGTGTTGATGGGTATGTAGTGCTTCCCCTCCTAAAACAACCAAACAGACACAGAATATCTAAGAGTGCAGCACCAGGACGCAAATTATAAAGAGAAGAGAGGCTTGTGGGTCGATGTTGTGTGCACGTTACACAGAGACGCTTATCCACAGGTTGTGGCAAGCAGCCAAAGAAACTGAGGTCATGCTTAACATATGTGAGGTCCATAACCTTTCCTCACACATATCCAAAACAATATACTTTGTTCATGAAGTTGGTAGAGGCAGCAGAGTCTGTGACCAGCCTTCCTGCACTGTAACAATACCTTCATGAATAAGATTCAAACCCCTCCACTGTTTACTCTGTCCAGCTTTCACACACTCATCTGTAATGCAACATGCTGCAGTTTTCATGTGATGTCATGTGTGGCCTTTGTCTCTTATTGCGCCACACAATCTACAGTCCTGTGTAGTCTTTGCAGCTGTGAAATCTAATTCCTTTTCTTTGTGTGTCTGTAATGTAGATTCTGGACAAGAAGCCTGTTCTCTTTCGTGGCTGGAAGTGGAAACATGACTTTGGGCAGCTTGTGGATCCTGATGGCTGAAAATAATCCGTGTCTAGTTGGGACTCTGTTCCATTTCCTGTCATATGTGATAGTTATTGCACTACTTTCGTCAAGTTTCATTCATCTTCTTCAAAAAACATTTGAAGTTTTCATCACTTTTGTTCAAAATGTCAGCGACTCATTGAGTTAACCTATCCTGCGCTCTGGGGAGGTGATGGTGAAAGCTTCAAATACCGGTACATGGTTCCTATTCATTTGAATGGAGAATAGGACTCGAGGTCCATCTGATCCTATGGAACACCGAACCAAACCTAATCTGTTTTCTCTTAAAAAGCAAAGGTGTAATCAATAAAACGAATGGCAGCTGAATTCCATCCAGCCGCTTCAGCTTCAGCATCATGGTATTACACACTGCTGCGGCTTACTGGGAATAGATCAGAGCTATTGTTAGTCTTGTTAGTAACACTGAAGTACTTTTCATACTTTGGCAAGTCAAAATGTCTGCTGTGAAAAAGCTTATTGGTGTCATTTCCCTTCAGTGTAATATGTTTTCATAATAATCATATGCAGACTTTTCCTCTGGTGCATATTTGTTGACCGGATTTGAGCCAACAGCTGTAAAACTTTCTGACAGCCTTTTAAAATCTATAAACTTCCAAGTGTTTGTGTTGAATGTTATTTCCCCTCTCAGTCACTCTGAGCACCCCCCTGGGTGAGACGCCGCTTTGAATCTTCTTTCGGCGGCCGGACTCTGATCGGCAACGCTGTTTCCTAAATATTTGCAGCTTTTGTGACTCATTATGCAGAACTAGTGTTTTGTGAAGCCAGAGTATGATCACGATTCCTTTGGTGGGGATTTAAAAATATATAAATTCTGTTTCAGTGTTTGTTGTTTACTGAGAAAGCACATCCATAAGTCTCTTCGGCGTGTCTCCTTTAAGTTCACACCAGAGCTCAACAGCTGCTGATCATAAACGAATGATTGCTGCTACTGTGACACATCATATGGAGAGTTCAAACAGTAACTCTGTCTTGTCTACCATACCTGTTGCACGCTGGCCTGAAGCAGATCTCCCAGCTGTTCCACCAGCTCAATGAAGGTCGGTCGCTCCTGTGGCTCCCCCTGCCAGCAGTCCAACATGGTCTGATATCTAAGAGCAAAGAACACACCACTGAACACACACTGCAATGGACAAACGCACGCCTTCAGCGTACTGGATGGACACTCTAAATGCCAAACTAACAACATACAGTATATTTGGGTTGATGTATTATAACTGTGAATCAGCACCTTTAAAAAGAATAATATTAACTATCCTCAGGGTTGGTAGTCCAATAAAGAAACCTTGTCGCATTGAGCGACCACATCTGGTCCACCTCTAAACCGACTGTCATCGAGAATATTCATGCTCTCAGGTGATCCTGATCCTGAGCCTCTAGGGCTGTCGGCCCTGCTTAGGTCTCTGACAGGCTGTCAGCGTCTGCGCCCATGTGGGAAGACTCTGAGCCTCAATGTGAGTTTCCATCACAGTGACCTGTCTCCTTTTGTGGAGACATTTAGAAACAGAGCACCATGGCGGCTGTTTAAATTACAGCATGTTACTGATTGGGAATGATGGGGGGGGGGGATGGACCCCTCTCCGGTGTGTGTGTTTGGAGGGGGATCTGAAGAGACTTTGTCCAGTTGAGCAACTGTGGTAGAATGGGAAGTGAGCATCCTATTTATTGACCGCTCACTCGCTGAGCAGCATCCGCTAAATTCCTCTGCAATGCATCAGGACGGGGAATCTTATTCACAGATGGAAGACAACATTCCTGCTGCAGAGGCACAAATTGTTTGCTCAACACTACCTGCAACCTCCCTTATTATTATTATGATTAATTATATTACGAGCTTGGGGTGAAGGTCAAAACCTGGGCTTACAAACTCGTGTGATCAACTGCAGACCCGTCCGGGGAATCTGCGGAATTCACCCCACTGACTTTCATTGACACGGATATCAGCAGGTTTTTACCTCAACTTTAAATCAGAGGCAGGCCTCACAGTCGTACTCGTGCAAAATATATAATCTGGCAGTTACATTTTTCCAAGATGGAAAAACATTCTTGGCACCAGTCGGTCTGCATCTACAGATCCTCTGTTCTGAACAGTCTGGATTAGATTTTGTGTATCGTTTCCAATCACTGTCTTCTTTGCAAAGCTGATGAATTCATTCAGTTAGCTTTACTTAGCACAAGCTGCTTAAAAGCTCTGGACCTTTGGATGTCACATCATTATTAAGCAGAAGTGCTGCATTATGCTTTCAAAACAAATAACATTTGTGGGCTATATGAGTCATTTTAAATTAAAACCAGACAAAAAGCCAGCACACATGTTGACTCAGACTGCGATCGCTCGGTCTGGATTGGCTGTACATTAGACATAAAAGTCGAAGTACTCCTGTTACAAAAATAGTTCTCCTAGCTGCATCACTGACTGACAGCACTGATACCACAGAAGAGGACTCTTTGTTCTCCCACAGATATTTATGTCCAGCACCATCCGACAGCCCTCACTCAAACAAATTCTCCAGTCTCTCCAGAACCCTACATCGCATTTAAACGTGGCGCTCAGTTACATCTGCACCACTGTCAGTCAGAAAAGACTGCAGAGCTAATCAGTAGCTAATGTTTCCTCCTGCTACATTCATGGCAGGATTACCCATGATTCTTATCAAGCACCCCTCCTGGTGCAACCACAAAGAGGGAGAAAGACACAACGCCTCCTCTTAGCTTTATATCGATATGCGAAGCTTTTACTTGCTGCCGATACTTTCTTGGAATCTTTGAGGAGAACATACAGCTTGGAATATGGAGTTGGCTGTGATACACAATCACATCGACTTCTCCAGCTATATACAAGATGAACGTTATGAAGATTAAAATAATAAGACAGCTCAAACAATAAAATGTTTGCACCCCTACATTTTTCAAAGACAGATTCCCAGGATAAGACAGAAAAACAGCATATCATTCTATATACTGTGCATTTTTATTTTTTATTCTATTTTATCTTATTTTTCTATTTCTTCAAATTCAATATCTGCTCTGTTATTTTATTGTACTGTATACATTGTGCATTTCCATATGTAATATTTAATATTTTATTTTGCTCTATAAATTGCTACAGCTACAAACTAATTTCCCCCTGGGGATGAATAAAGTTTATATCTATCTATCAAGACAATGCTCCCAAACACAGTCCACTTCACTGTTCTCTTAAGGTGAACAGCATGCGTGTACGTTTTTACTTTTATTTGTTGTTTTCTGAAGAAATTGTCAACAGGGATTCTTACATTTCAGAGGAAGAGTATTCTGGTGCTCTCATCCTGGTCCCCTCTTTCAGCCTGCAGCAAAATTCTTCGTCAATTTGGACGCCAGGGTACGGCGAGGCACCTGGGAGAGGAAAGAGGGGGAGAGGTTCATTACGTTATTTGTTGCGCATAAAAAAGGCCATACAACGTATATTGGGAACCGATGCAACACTCCTCAACCCCATTCACCTCCAGTCCCCATCATATCCCATCTTCAGCAACTCCCTTCATCACCACACCACCAGTGTCTAGAATCCAGGGAGGAATATTCCTCATCTAACCACAGCATCATTACCCCTTTTAATATGCCATGTCATCGCCAAAGACTCTTCACTAGTCATCGCTTCATGCTAATAAATTGTTGTTTCACTCTAAAGAAGTCTCTCCTGTTTGAAATGACCTGTGTTTTATGACGATACAGAATATTCTCTCAATCTCATCCTGATAATCATGTATATCTAGTGTGACAAACACAACTCAGGCCTGGTTCACCTTTGGGCGTCAACACTATTCAAAGACGTTTTGGCATATTTAAACCCACAAAATGCAACGGACTCACTTTTGGTTCACAGATGGAGCTGAAAAACACACTTTGGTTCCCCTGAAAGTTTTGACCTCTGAACGTGATCAGGCTGCAAAGCTCACTTCTTTGCCATTTTTCTCGGTCATTTTGTGTCCTTGTTTCCTGATTTATTTTTCGGAGGCCCCGCTAACAGCACCCAGATGTGTAAGTGTTTCTTTAACGGGAAAAATGTGGTGAGAATGTGTCAAGAGTGAAAAAGAGGGAGAAAGAATCCAAGAAAAAGAAGGAAAGACAAAAGGTAAAGTATCATAATGACGTCAGTGTGCTTTACATTTAAAAGAATATGCAATTTGACACACTTTTCTTTCAACTGCAGTGGGCGACGACGCCATATGGCGGTGATTCAAAAGCAACACAGTCAAAACGTACGGAAAAGAAATACATCCAACTTTGGTTTCACTTACTCTTATGTTTCTACTGCTTCCCATGGTGACATTTAAACATACAATATTTCACGTTGAGTCTTGCTATAGAAACGTGTGGTGAGCTCTGTGCCACGGCGCACAGGCAATCATGGGCCGGCACACAATGCGGCCTTAAAGACTGCAGTGGTTTCACAGCAGGGGAACACTCTTACACTGATCTGCGCTGCCTGGTTACAATGAGTTTGTGTTGCCAGCTGGGATGAAACGGATAACTTAAATAGGAGGTGTTCTCTCCTTTTTAATGTCCCATGACTGTACTAAAAGTCACAGACGAGCTTCACTAATGTTTGAGTGGCATGACAATCGTTTTCTCAGGCTGACAATGTCAGCCAGACCGTTTTGTCCTAAGGGCACAATCACACAGAAGAAGAAAAAGACAGTTATTATCCGGTGCATCTGGTGAGACTGTAAAGCAGGGGGCACCGAGCGAGTCCACCGAGCTAGTAGAGCTCACGGAACATCTCTGATAACAGATCCCCGTGTTTGACTGAGATGCCAGGCTTTATGCATAATGTGGGGACGTTTAACACAGACTACCAGTAAATGTGAAATGAATGAATCACATAACATTCCAGGGAAAACGCTGTATTGTCAATAAAACGGCAACACTGCAGGGACAAGCATGTAAAGAGTCACGTCTATCTGACGAAAGACTCCCTTCACATGCAGCGACCGAACCAATCACAAGACTCTGCTGATGCCATATTTAAATCCAAGACATGTTTACGGTTTAGCATTTACGGCTAAAACATATCCCCGCCATGTTCCCAAAAATAATAAGAGATGTCTTCCGCCGGGTACATGCAAATCATCTTCTTCAGTTGAGTTTTATGGCGGTTGGCATCCACAAGTGTTGCATAACTGTCATTTGCTGTACTGTCCCTTTCCCTATCTGTTGGAGCTTCGCCATGGCATGTGGACAAATGACCACGATGACAATGTTCCTGAATGTAGCGCATGTGTGTCTCGTGAAAATCATTAGCTGTGCCTGTGAGGTTATTCCAGTAATCTACCAAGACCTATGGGTGAAAGAGGCTTAAGTCTGGATGTGTGATGTTTGTATAAGCAGGGTGTGAACTATAAAAGTAACGGTCAATATTGAGACATGACACTTACCCAGAGAGAAGATCTCCCATATGAGAACACCAAAGGACCAAACGTCACTCTGAGTCGTGTAGATCTTGTCAAAAATGGCCTCAGGTGCCATCCACTTGAGCGGCAGTCTGGCCTGTGCAGATATGAAGATAAAACATAATTTACCCTCTTATCTCAGTGGTGTGGACATCTGACTAATTACACTGTCACATCTGTGGAGAGCCAGTTGGTTTAAAGTGTGTGAGCAGGTACTGCTTTTGATTGAGCTCATTTAGTTTCATAATCTAGTATTCAAACAAACTCTGATCGCAATTATTCTTTTCAAGATTCACAAGAACTGCTGTATTTACTCAGTTCTTTCACTTTTTCTGCCAAGTCAGTGATAGCTTACTGTTTCGCACGTTATCGATTAATGAAAATGCTCTGAGTATTTCTTTTATAAGACAGCTGGAAAAAGACTGGACTTTAATAAACTTACATCTCCTTTGCGCACATAGTCCGGGTCTTTGTAAATGTCTCTGGCAAGTCCGAAATCACAAATCTTCACGACATTATTCTCAGACAGCAGGATGTTTCGTGCAGCCAAATCACGATGGATGCACTAATGAAAAAGGGGAAGCAACAAAACCGTATTCAATGCAACATTTTCTGCGTGTAATTGACGTAACGGTACTCTGCGCGCTATGAAGCATGGCTTCTTGCAGAGCAACATGTGGTCAAGTCATCAGTAGAATTACAATAGGAGATGAAGTGTTCCACATCCAGGCTAAGAAACAGTCTGTAACAGGTTATCTGCAACAATGGCATTCTCATTCAATTCATTCAATCAGTCCCATCCGGCCTCCCCAGAATTATGAATGACTTGAACAATGAATGATATCTAGACTGATAACTTTGAGAAACACTGGAGTCACAGTCGAGGCAAAATGGTTTACACTTACATTTCAGAGAATTTAAATCTTTTAAGTTGTGTTTTATTTACATTGCAGAAACCTTTGGTATGAACTGCATGTAGCTACAACTTTATTTGACTACTCTGAGCCATTTTGCCTCTACTTGGAGACTTTTCTAGTTTAAACACTCCAGTTACAGTAAACAAGGGTGAGCACAGCGATCCTTCACTATACTGAGTAAAATGTGTCCAAATTATAATAATTATCTGATAATGAATATCAAAATAACATGCTGTTTAAAAAGAAAAGCGCAACACTTACACCATAGATGTATATGCAGCTGTTTAAAATAAAATGTCGTGACAGATGTCTGATTTATGTGAAGAAAATACCTTGCGGGAAGCCAAGAACTCCATGCCTTTTGCAACTTGGAAACTGTAGCAAATTAAATCTTCCAACGTCAGGACTCTCTTATATAAATCCTCAGATTCTGTGAAACAATAGAACACAAAGTTTTCCCAGTGAGACTGGGTTCAGCTTGGATATATATGGCTTATACATTTAGGACAATGATCCAAATCATGCAGGTGTTTTTTTTTTTAATGCAGTCAACGTGATCGGCAGCTCTTTGTCAGATAAATCAGAGAAGATGAAACAGTGACAAACTAACACACATAATCTTAACAATCACGTACGTGTCTCCTCCTACACAATGTCTTTTAAACTTCCTTTACAGACGAGAAATGAAAACAAATTACAATTCCTCCTATTTTTCAAATGTCAGGTGAAACGTGTGGTTATGGGCCCAGCGTGCTGGTCGGGGGTCTGAGAGAGGAACTCACAAGGAGTCCTTCCACTGGCCCACCTGAGTAAACAGCTAATCAAACCAGAAATAACACATCAGGAACAACATGGCTGACGTGCCGTGTCCGAGCTGGAGCCACAGAGCGGAGCAACACTCAGGTCAGGACAGGAAATAAACAGACGCCTCCCCAGACTCAGTGGGGTGACAGTGGCTCCTGCTGCAGTGATTGTACTGCTGAACAGGAGGAGGAAATGTCCCGTCAGACCCGGGCTCGAAAACAATCTGAGGGGAGCTTTCATTCCTGGGCAGGAGGGGTGGAGCAGAGGTGAGAGGAGGGGGCGAAGAAGGGGACAGCAGGAGGGGGGTTGAAGGGAAGCGAGACGTGCTCGGCCTTTACCTTCTTCCTCTTCCTCCGAGTCGCAGTAGCTCTTATCTTCGATGAAGCCAGAGCTGGCGGAGCTTCCGTTGCTGGCCACGCTCTCCAGGCGGCGCTTCATCATCTCGCTCAGCTCGCAGCCCGATCCTGACGACACCACCTCACCGTCCTGGCTCTGACCAGCACACACGCATATATCATGTTAAATAAGACTGCTGCTGACATGCATCATGGGGCTTCTCCATATGGTTGTAAAAACAGTCCATCATTGCTCACAATGCTGACAAGCTCGTTGCCAGAATGATCGAAAGGTCTAAAATCATGCAGCCCGTGACTCACCTTGTAGACGAGAAAGTCATCTCTCTTGCCTCTCAAATAGTTGGACAAGTTGCCATATTTGCAGAACTCCACTATCATCATCAATGGGCCTGTTAAGATGGTGTATCTCTCGTGATTATTCCTACATCATGTGATAGTTTCAAGTTAAACTGACAATTTCTTCTGATATATTGTATTTTCGATACCCAAATATTGAAAGAGTGGGATCACTTTTCATGACTTCCTCAGCAGTAAAGCTCACCTCCAGGCTTGGTGCAGGCTCCCAGCAGGTTGACCACGTTCAGGTGATGCCCAATGTGGATCAGAATCTTCAACTCTGACATCAGAGCTTTCCGCTCATTTGACGTAGCGCCTCCTGTAATAATGCAAACACATGAAGAACGTGTTCAGCGTCGGTTGGTGTATCAAACATCCTGACTTAAAGGATGAACATTTGTGTTTCATTTTCCTTTCATTTTGTTTTGGGATCACTCCAACAATGTTCCGTTGAACAATTTGAACGCTTGGAATCCAAACTCATTGAAAAGATAATAAGAAACAGATTTTCACTTTTATGAAGTTAAGATGGAAGAAATTAAACAAAATGAGAGCACCTCGCCAGATGATTCAGGTTAAGATCGTACGCAAAGATAACTTCGATGAAAAATAAGCAAGGTTGTAAAGATATTTTATAGACAGGAGGGAACAAACGTTGTATAAACAATCAAACACAGAACATGTAATCGATATTTCCTTTGAGTTTCGTTTTTTTTGGAACTGGAAACACAACCGTTGGATACATGGGATATACGGCTTGCTAAATACCAACATGTGTACATATCCAATCTGAACACACAGATGATGATATTTCTTCCAGCCTTGCCTTGCGTTACATTTCAAGAGTGACTTCTGTCTTCGTTTGCATGTGCAGCGAGAATGTTGGGCTAAAAACTGAACCTTGTTCGATGGATAACTGGGGAATTTCATTTTGAGAGTTCATTCAATATGATGGAAAAATAATAATATTGCTTTAAGCCCAGCGATATGAAGAGGCTTTTTTTTGATGGAGGAATCCTCAAAGATGAATGCCAACATTTGAAAAATTAAAAAGGCAGGCGCTCACATGTAATAACCGACTTAATAAGTTTGAAAAAATGGTTTCACTTTGAATTATGAAAATTAAGATTTAGGGGTTGCTTTATGTTGCCTTGACCGCCCTGATATTTATGAGCTCAAGGCTTAAAGCAGCCAGGGAGTCTCCAGCTAAACCACGGTCAATTTGAGGAGACCTGCTGCTTAACATTAACTTTGACCTACGACTGACAGCCAGAGTCAGTTCCTCTCAGAGAGTCTGTGATTTATGCTGAGACATGCTTAATGATATGACAGTGACCAATACATCTAATACATAAGCCCTATTCTTCATGATCCGTCATCCCCATACCTCTGATTACTGATGGTTCTGCAGTTTGCTTCTCCTGTCATAACATTTTCATGAAAACATTTCAGCTTGTTGGTTTTCCTCTTTTCATTTTTGATCCAACACTTGTTGTAAATATTTGGAGAGACGTTGGAATGGGAAAATATTCCTTCTTTAAAAAAGACCGGAGGCAGCTGATAGTTTCCAAATGTTGGAATCTCTAAAATGGGGCAAACATGGTTTTATTGCTCATTTGGTACTTGCATCTTCAGCTTTGGAACTCTTCTTCACCTGCAGATTTTGGACATTCTGATCTGAGCTGTCCGATCTGCACACACTTAATCATTTTTTTTTTATCAAGAACAGGCTTAGAGATCTTAGTCCTTACCTTTAACTGCACTTTGCGAGGAACAGACATTGCATGCTCTTTTTGAACCGATACGCCGTACAAACATTAACTGCAGGCACATGTGATGCTGTGAGTCTGTAATGTGCGCAAGAAATTCATCTTTCTGCAGAAATGACATGTAGAGTCACAGTTTAACTTTTTTTTTTTTGTTTTGATATCTTACCTTTCAACATTTTGACAGCGACAGTCTTGCAGGTTGAGAGCTTGTCGATCCCAAAGGCAGACGCCTCCACCACTTTTCCAAACGCTCCATGGCCAAGAGTTTTGCCTGGCAAAGGAAGAAGGTATTCGATAAGTGGGACGACATTAGAGTTTCCTGTCCCTCAGGCAGAAAAATCTGACCAGGTTCCCCGTCAGTCAGGCTATGGGTCTGTAATTAAAACAACACACGCCAGGCGGTTTTTCTAGAGAATTTATGGCTCACTTAAGACTGGATGACAGCGCAGGTCACTGATAAGTAATGACCCTACACAGCTGCTGCAGAGAGGGGTGACACCTATTCCACCTAACTTAATGTGGCTGTATATATTCTCAACATGAAACACATTTAAAATGAACTTTTAACCTTTTGTGGTTGAACTTCTTGTCCGGAAAATGCCAATCAAATGTGCTCAAAGCAGAGAAATCAGAAACAGTGACGTAAATGAAAGTTACAGTCAAATTATTTTTGCATTCGAAAATCGACATCATCCCGTTCATCACCACAAGTAACGCATCATCAAGGGCACTACCTGCTGGGTTGTGTACATTTTCATTCATCCAGCTAGCAAGCTATTAACACACACTAATATTGTGAGATATCCCAAGTGTGGCTCTGGATGTTCTGTTATTGTTTAAACATCATCTTAACATCTAAAGTTATGGCAGCTTTGCGGTTCACCGGTTTAAAATAAACTAACTGTGTCTAAAGTTGCCTGTAATATATGAAAATTATGTCTTCAACATTTTTCTGCACATTGGATTCTCACCTAGTCGCAGTCGGTCACGGGGAAATTCCCATTTACTGCTGTCGTACTGAAGAAGATCATTCTGCTCCTCGAGGGGACACTCGTCAGGGTCAATGATGATAGACGGACCCATCTTATACTGTGCCGGTTGCTGAGGGTGTTAAATTACAAAATATGAATGATCTAATACGTTTTTGACAATGACAACCACGACACAACGCAGAGTTTTGAACTTTTGTTTCATTTGAAATGATCAGTAAGTTGTGAAAAATGTTGAATTGACGATAAAAGTTCTTGCTCTACGCATACTTGTCCAGATCAAAGGTGCATAAATGTTTCCTCGTTGTTTTAGTTGCATGAGTCTCCTTTGACTGAACTTACAAACGAGCTCAGCATTTCCAACTCATCGCAGGAAATGTGGAAATCATAAACACTGGCTAAATGTGTCCTTCCATTTAACTGTATTTCACAAGAAGCATTAGTCAGTCGCTTCTATGAAATCATTGGAGTCGAATTAGTTGAAAACAGGAACCACAAAAAAAGAAAATCACAAATGCCATGACACTTGAACTTTCCTCATCTTGGCAAATGCTAATCTCATATGCTTTCTAATATGAAGAAGTAACACAAGGTCTTACCTTCCTGAGCTTGCGGATGAAGAGGATCAGCATGAGCCAGAGGAACGTGGCTGCAGCTCCCGTACACACCAAAATGATCACCTCAACGTTTGGCTTCCCTTCATCCCCTGGAAAGAGAACAACTGTTGTCAACTACCAGGCCTCTTCAGCAAAGAAACCACTGTGTGCTTTTCACGACCTCATAAATTGTCATATAACAGTGGGATCAAAAGAAAACATTCTGTTACAAATTTGTCAATCTTTTGTTTATTTGTTTCTTTGTTAATTGCCTGGGAGGTTATTTACAAAAAGGAAATGGAAACACACTTTGGTGTTTATTTCTGGTTTGTTTAGGATATGCATACCACACTTTTTACGACAATATTTTCTTCCAAACACTGTTTTTTTTAAACGATCCATGTCGACACTCTGAAACATCGTATCCCTTGAATCTGCACAAGTTTGTCTGGCGCTTATATTATGCAATCTTTGACTAAACAGCCAAGCAGAACATGCATACAGCCTGTTGCTGAAATATCTTTGTGGTGCAGATGGACTTGATAACACTTACTGTTGAATTTGAAGAGAGATTGAAGTTCAGCCTATTTAGAATCTGTTTGTAAAAAACTACATGCATGACATCTCACCTACACTGCCATCCTGACCTTCACGTCAATTCATTTGCATGTGAAGGTACACAGGCACACACGTCAAGAGACATGCTACTCCAATTATCCACTGTGTGTTTCCAGTCCCTTGGCTGTTGTAGCACTGAATCTAATGCACTCATTCGTGGACCTCTTAACACTTCACAGAGGTTACGTCCTCAAGGTAAAGACCCTCAGCCAGAGCCTCGGTCATAAAACCCGAGAAGGAATTCACTTGGCATTCCTGGCAGCCACAGATTTTCTGTCAGGGGAAACTTTTCATAATGAAGTCAGACGAGAGCTATTTGTAGTGGTGACAAGAAAACAAGAGGGCCTCTGAGACGTTTTGATTGGACATGTGGTATATGCAATGACTCCACTGTTTTGGACGGACGATTAGTGTATTTGATGCGATGTGTAGCCCAACAACACTCCACTGACAATGCAGCAAGTTGTGGGTGAGTGTTGGATCTTTTTTGATGGTTCGTTAGTTAATATCTCCAGGTGTCTGAGTGACTTACCGAACACAGTCACAACAGCACTGGTTTTCGCAATACCCTCAACATTGCTGGCTACGCACTCATAGAGACCCTCGTCATCTTTCTTCACCCTCTCGATGGTCAGGACCCCGGCCTGTCCCAGACTGATACCTGCAACACACAATCGCAGTCAAACTGATACAGTTTAAAAGGTGTGACATTTAACATTTGGGACTCAATCTTTTGTGCAAGTGCAGACTGGCAGTAGTTCAAAAGCAGATGGAATGCTACACTTGAGCGTAGAAGAATTATGGCTGGAAAGTAACCCACTCTTACTCAGGTTGTGTTTATGCAGAATAATTGAATTTCTACTCAGGATGTTTTAAACACCATGAGCCAGAAATAATATGTTCTGTGGGAGCTCAGGTTATGCAATTACATAAAAGGATTTAGCATACTTATCTTCTCACAGTGTGCGTGTAAATGCAAATATGACAACCTGAATACAACTGAATGAAACCTTTACTTTGCCAACAGGCCGTAATTATATAAACGATTGCAACAGTAAGTGCAGCTTAACTGCACAAATGTCTTCAGTGTGCATAGATAGGAACTTCAGGGTTTTGGAAATATAAATTCAGCTTCAGAAATGACATCACCCGCACTCTGTTGTTTACTTGTCCCCCGAGCAAATATGCCCGACAATGAAAAAACGTGGCCTGGTCTTTGACACATTGAGAAACAGTCAGCAGCTTTCAATGCGGATGACAGATTCACAGCTGATTATACAGTCTTCCTAACAACAAAATGTATTCCTTCTCTTTCAGCCCATCATCCAGTTGTGCAGTTCTGCGGCAGGATTGCACTTGTGCCACTGTTAACCAACATTACACAATTGTATCATCTCATATGATAATCATAGCACGTAGAACAGCATTCTCAGGTTACCTGGTCCTTCCTTCACCTGAACGCCATTTTTGTACCACATGATGTACGGACGAGGAACTCCCAGAGCAAAGCAGGCCAGCGTCAGGGTGCTGCTACTGTTCACATCTTGATTCGTCAGATTTTGACTCAGCCAGGGCCTTTTTCTCACTGCACAAAAAACAAAACATAAAAAAAGGTTTGAATTAAAGCTGCTGTTTCTCTATTACTGTCTTGTTCAGACAGCGACTTATCAAGTGTTGCAAGTTTCTTACATCCTCCTCGAACTCACCATCCACGAAAAGTGCCGCGGTCTTGAGTTCAACCCTCTTGTGGAGCTTGTACGCTTGGCACTTGTAACCTGTAGTGCTGATTTGGGACACGTTATGCAGATGGAGAGAAAGAGAAATGGAGTAGCGGCTGATCTGGAGACTGGACACGTTGGAAGTGATCGTTTGATTCCTGGAATCCAACCAGTGTAGGTCTTTGTAAAGGTAGCGAGCTGCCCGACAGGTCAGAGTGACGTCATCCCCCTCGATGGCTGCCCGAGGTTCGATGGTGATTTCCTCAGGGTGATCTAGTGTGAAAATGGATTTCAATGATTGTTGAATCATCCTCAGTTCCAGTCATTCAATGATCAGATGGGGTCAACAAAAGTTACTAATTATGAATAAAGAGCATTCCACATCATCTGTTTTACACGAACAGAGACACGCATCCTGTGTTGGACAATACTTGCTGCTTGTTGCAATGTCAGGAATGTCAAATTTGCAGTTATTTCCTGTTTCATCACTGCTAATTGGAAGCACGTTGCCAGGGGACTGCATGCCTGACGGCGCTCCCGCACTCATCCGATTGGAGAGAAGCTCAGTCTGGGCCCCACGGGAACCAGACTGAGCTTGTTTGTTCAGATTGCTGGAAAGCATTCTGTGTTCCGTAAGAGAAGACAGCTGTTATCACATTTGTGCCCTCTTTTTTTTTAGCAGTATTCTCCATCTTTCTCCGTCTTCCTCACCTCTGGAAGAGAGATGAATTCCTCTCTGGAATTCTCTCACTTTGGGAGACACGTTTTTTGGCCCTTGGCATCCCCTCAAGCTTGGGCTCACCCGCATACATCCCTCTCCAAAAGCAATCCATCACCCTTCAGGAGATGTGATTCACTCAGCTTTTAAGGAATTGTGATTCACTTTGTTGCAGTGACACCTCATCCTCACTATGAATACATGACTGTCTTCATGGATATTTATGTTGGGAACTCTCGAAACTCTCGAATTCTCCGAGCAGAAAGCTAACAGAGAAAGAGGAATGACCTGCTGGCAGCAGAGCAGGAATGCATGCTATTCATAGTTATTTGTAAAAGCGTGCTATGGCTGAGGACATGTTTGCCTCTCTTCCACCCTGAAGCCACTCAGCTACAGTGGAAGATGGTTTCAATTAATGCCCCCCTCTGGTTTCTGGTTTCACAATGCAATCTGCACATTCCTTTGCTGTTCTTGCAATTCATTACAGCGTGTACTGTACGTGTAGATCATTTGAAAGAAACCAGTGCGCAGTATAGTGCATTTTGCTATGATTGCAATAAAACTCTGTTTGCACTTTTAGCTGAGCAATCCAGATTTAAATATTTCAGCTCTCATATTCTGGTGTCCAACTTACCGTCAACGTAGAAAGGGATCGTCATTGTGCTCTTGCCAACTTCATTCTGGGCCACACATGTGTACTGTCCTGACATGACAGCCTCTCCTATCACCAGGGTGCTCACAGTCTATTTGGGATAAGAGCGGCAATTATCACTGATCGTTCCAAACAGAAAGAAAACATGTGGAGATAAACAACAAATGCTTAACATCACAATTCAGAATTCCGCTTTGACTTGAACTTTCAGTGTGACGTATCTTTAAGGTTCAATCACCATCAGAGCAGCGAGTCGCTGTTAACAGGCGGGTAAGAGGTCCAGAGCCTGGTTTGATTTATACTCTCCAGTGAGTAACATTAATGAAAGGATACATCTGGAGTTTAAAACCCGCTGAGTCGCCTTCAGACCTGTACTATAGATCTAGTGCCACGGCTCGAGGTCCATTTCCTGGAAAGCACTTCTAACGCCATACTCAATTGTATCATTGCACCAGTTCAACATTTCAATGGCTTAAATAGACAAAATAATACGTGAAACTTGGGTGAGGGCCAGACTGTGTGGGGCTCTGCTTAGTGTTCTGCTTGACGTCTGTTTTTTGGGGGCCAGTTAGCTCCATCAAAGAGAGCGAATGATGTGGGTGTATTGTCTGGGTGTATGCTGGCCTAAACGTCCTGGGCTTGTAGGAGCTATTGTGCTGACTCTCAAGACACACAGCTGCAGCCATGAAACAATGTTCACGATACAAACACTCAGGCAGCAACAGAATGTGTGTTTCAAAGTCATATCATATTGTTCGATTCATGCTGCTCTGACACTTGTCAAAACAGAGATGGAGTGGCCTTATGGTATTATGTTACAGCTATTACTCACCATGATGTAACCCGAGCTCGAACACAGTCATTTAAACAATTGTGCACAGTCCCCAAGAGGTGACCTGACCAGCCGCACTGTGACCTCTGTGCCCCCCTGTGTTTTCCTTATATTATGACCCGGGCCAGTCTTCCTCTCTACTGGGCCTTCTGGGGAGGCACTGAAAGGCCCGGCCTTGACTACGTTCTTATTCACGGGCCAAAACGATTTATGTGGGGTGACAGAGAGGAATTCACTTCCAACAAATCCCTGTTCTTTTAAACGTCTGCTTGTTATCATTGACCCTTAGTCCTAACCCTCATAAAGCACCAGCGTTTGGCCACAAGTACTTGTAAATAAGTGGTGCCTCACAATTTATGTCAGAGACATATCAGAACTGATGCCCTATGCAAATTGTCAAAATTACAATTGTTATATGATTGTGGGTTTCATTCTGAGCTTAATCAGCGAGCAGGAGACAATAAACCACTTACTTATGAACCAGAAATACAGGTGAAAACAGTGAACGAATAGTTTGGATTGAGAATGATCATGGATTCTTTTCTCGAGCTAAAAACCTTTATAACAACGAATATGTGCCTTACTTGGCCCATTCTGCTGTAATGGGTTTCTTTAACCTAATCCTACAGAGGCAAAGGAGGCCTGCTCTTAATTATGTTCGGGGTGAACAGTTTTAGTGAACGGCTCCCACAGGACATTTGTCTACGCTTTCCGTATTGTGTTTAGGTTTGCACAAAAACATGTGTTTGATGTTTTATAAGAAAAGCTGATGGACTCGTAGATCCGACATTCAAACCTGAGTGTTGATTTGGCAGAAATAAATAATTGAGGTGTAAGACAACTAAATGTGCCGAATGTGTTGGTGTGACAGACTGTTTGTAGCTGCTTAAATGCACTGTTTTCATGATCAGAGCTTGCTTTTACAATTACATTATGTGCAATTACAGCAGAATATGCTTACATAACAAAAGCACAGTTCCAGCTGTGTTTCAGTGTGTGTAGCGGCTCTTCGTCACAGGTAATGGTGAAGGGTAGAATCTATAAAAGTCTGTTCAAAGCTCTTGGCACACGCATGGCTTAAGCCATATAGCTTTTGCACTGTTTACAAGGCTTAGATCCAAGAGTCTAAACAGCAGAAAAGATTAACTGATGTCAGAATAAAAGATGTTTCTTTGGCAAGGCCCAGGATGAAGCTGCAGCTGCTTCATTTACAGGCCTTCTTTATGTGAAAGAACTGTGAATGTGTATGTCACTCCATTATAGGGAGATGAACTGTGTCTCTGCGTTATGGCTTCACCATTTCAAAGTACAGGAACAGTCTAATACAGATCTTGCTCATTATAGGAAGGAAAACCAATGCATGTTAAATTTATATTGTAAATGCACATTATTTATCAATATAGCATCTTCCTTTTCAGATGCAACACATCACACGTGTAAAAAACAAGAATGTTTCCCATATTTTCTTGGTTGTTTATTCCATGAATAAATCAAGATTGTTTTTTTAAGAGCGACAATGAAAAACAAGACTGATTTCTTCAAAAGGGACTGCTGAGGGCCTTTTCATGGGTTTTGGTCACAGTTACATAAGTCAAAACTACAGCAGACAAAATGAATCACTTTCAGTGAAAGAAAGTAGCATCACTGCCAAAAGCAGGGAAATTGTAATGATTTATAGATTTCAGATGTTACATCTGACTTTCAAGCCCCGGTCACAAGAGGTTTCTACTTGGATCTGACCTAGCGGTCGTGCTATTCCCTTGATCCGTAGACTTCTTCTTGATGCAATTCTCATATAAATCCTATTGTTGAGTTGGTCACTGACACTTGTCATCCACATTTCATCTGTTGTTTCAAACCCATGTGGAAACACTACAAATAAAGTTGAACCACATACCTTGTTTTTTCCTTTAACCAGCTCAGGCTTGTCATTTATGCTCTTAATCCAGTTGTGGGAGTTATTTCCCCTGTCAACAATGTTGACCGGAAGAGGCTTGTTGTTAGCATTGCAACTGTGGAACAGAAAAAATGTAATAAGAAATACGCATTCAGTATGAATAGAGACAAATGCAGATGTGTTGGACCTTAAACAATACAACACAGAAAAAAAAGACTCATGTTGTTTAAATTGGGAACCTTGATGTTACGTTAGAACACATCCTGCTTACATCACACGATTATAAAGTACAACATGCCATCGTACTTTAAAAGCCATGATTCTGAAAGGGTGAGGGTATTTTAAAAGACCACTGAGACTGATGTGGGTCGAGTCCAGGTCTAGACCAGATTGTCTGGGTTATAAAACCAAGAGAAAGCATTCATTTGACCACCAACCCCCCAAACCCTTCACCGCCCGTGGTGGGGAACAATCAGCCTGATGAGAGGAGAGGCAGAGGAGGAAACAGCAACAGTGACAGGAAGGGCTGTGCTATGCTTCACCTCGTACAGGAAACAGCCCCCCCCCCCCCCCACACACCTTCTGGCCAGAGGAGATAAGGTTGATCCTAAGACCTTGGCGGTCAACAAGGGACAGCTGATAACTTCTCAACCTGGCGATAAAGACACCCCCATATTTCTGCCCCTTACCCTATCAGACTCATTCCACATCCAACATAGCAAGCTTCCCTCACCTCTAAACCTTGCCCACTCCCTGCGTGTCCCCTCCAAACTCTCAAAGATTTTGATGAGATATGATCTTGAAGGGCTAAATACTGGATTTACAGTGACAGGTACTTTGCAGGGTCAGGGCTGTATAAAACAAACATTTTGCACAATTGGCCTCCCACCAGGCTATAGCTGTTCCCTTGTCTCATTAGCTGCCTGCCACTGTTCATAGTGCCAGCTCTGATTATCTTTAGGCCAGGCAGAAAGAGTTGCTCTGACTCAATGCTCGTGAATCTGGCAAGTACACGAAGGTTTTTGAGAAAGTTTAATAAATGAAACAATAGAGGCACTGGTGGATTAACGCCATTGAGTATGTAACAGAATTCCGTCTCTTTCTTGTGCAGTGGTCCACAATGTTGTTTTTGGTAATGGTGTTGAGGCCTGATAACCCAACGGTAATGACCCATTGTTTTCCTGATCTTACGACTCGTAGGTCTGCTGCTGCCATTGACGAGCCAGGATCTCAGGGAATGTTCATCTTGTTTGTGGGTTCACTACCAGGCCGGTATTCATGCACAGTCACTCATACACTCAGTTCTGTTCGGGTGTGTAACAGCTCTGGGAATATTAGATTAATACATCTCCCCTATTTTTCCCCTTCAGCCTACAAAGCCACTGACCACAAACGAGAGGACAGCTCTCGAGGGCTCCGTTTCTTTGATTAATGTGTCGTATTCTGGGCCAGAGTCAATTTAGTCAATGTAGATCTGTTTGACAGTGGGATCCCCGGGCTGGTCTGGTGGGTCTGGACCCTACAAGTAGGTACTGTTAAGTCTATGATGCTGTTTTTTGTCATTACAAATAATACGTTTTTTACAAAAGATAAGTTTTTGTCCACATTTTGAATCAGATTATGTTATTCGGAAAACTTTCCCTTTGATGTGTTTTAAATCCTTCATAATTGGACGAAGTTCACAGAAAATCGAGTTAAAAAATTTCAGTTTTTGTGAATATAGCAAGATGGTGACTCACTTTATAAGTGCAGGGTCTGAGTGACACGGTTGCCAGAGCCAAAAGATGTCTGGCAAGGGTATCCCATAAGCAGTGCAGGTTAGCTGATGCTGTTTGCCAAACATGTAGGGCTGCACGTCCACAGTGGCAAGCTCTGCCTCTGAAATGGTTGGTTTCACTGTGAGAGAGAAGTGCACAAAAACACACATAAGTACACAGACACAAAAACACAGGGAGAGCGAGATAAAGAGAGAGCGACAACAGGTTAGATCAACCAGCCACCATCCCAGCCCACTGTGGAATCTCATAATGTCTTTATAATGAGGGCTGGCAGTCATGATGGATAGCCATGAAAAAGGTGCACACCAGTTGTCCTTTGGACGTCGTGTCGGAGAAGAATGGCAGGATGATTGGATACCCCAGGGCTGTAGGCCCAAGAGTGACCCCACAGTGGCCCATGCCCATCAGTGTATCAACCATCAACAACAGACAGAGATCCTTGTGCCGGTCCACACCACCTAGCCATTCGCTCCATTTTGAACAGCTTAGATAGTCAGGCTACACACAGCGACAGAGCTAGGCAAACCACAAGACCTGCATCCCACCACGCACACGCCATCACGTAGGACACATTCATAATCTGGAGCACTCTGACAGCCCTAAACAACTGATGAAATAGTTCGATAATTGATACCAGGAATCTCCCGACACTGTGTTTAGTTGTGGCTGTGTGTTTCATTTGTTTGTCATTCCAATAAATCAAAGTTTTGTGAAGCAGGACAGTTAAGGATCATAAATAAAGTGTACACAAGCCACATGGAGCTTACATTTACACTTTTTGGCACACTATTGGGATTGCTGTGTTTAAAGAATGCAATGAATATAGCGTTGCCCCCCCATGACAAGTTTGAAGTAGCTGACGCACACTTCTCTGTTCTCTATGGTAAGCAGACTTTGTCCAAGTTTCAACCTAACACCCTAAAACATTTATAACCTCTAGTGTTAATAGTCATCAGTGGTATTCAGTTAAAACAATCAATTACATGCTCAGTCCTTGTTTTCCTCAAGCTGTATACATATTGGATGGAACATGTTGTTTATACGAGCTGCACTGTACACATGGTGAGGATTCAAATAAATGCTGGAGACTAGGGGGGGTCTGGAGCGGCTGGAATCTGCGTACAGAATAGAGCCCAGGCCATTTACACACTGCGCCAAGCCCCCCAAAAGAGCCCCCATAATCAACGACAGCTGCCCCTGCTACGTCAATCCAGCCCTGGAATCAACAAGCCCCCAAATTCCTCTCATACTAGAGTTGCTACCTGCAGTCCAGTGAACTGCACTGAAAGCAGCCACAGTGCCGGGCCAGCCAAGGCACTGCTTCATTTCCTTAGGATCAGCAGTCATTATCAGGTTCATGGCAACAGCTTACCGTGGACTACCAGCGTGTAGCTCAGATTCCTGTACACGCCCTTCACTTGGTTGCCCAGGCTTATGGTGAAGGCCCCAGCATGCTTCTGCTGCACATCAGAGATGACCAAGTTGTAACCAGCCATCTTGTAACAGGTGGAATTCTTCTTGATAGGGACCCCATCCTTATACCTAAGCATTGGAGGCATTGAAAGGTTTTTAAACCATGGATAAAGAGCAAGAATCAAAGAAAGACGTGAATGGAAAGTTGACTCATAAAGGTGCTCGTTCACTCAATACATAACCAGCAGTTTTTATTGGGACTTTAAAGCATTACTTACCATGCTGACATGTCTGTTGGTGGCAAAGCGTCGACCTTTGGGGCAAACACAAGCTTCTTTTTACCTTCTCTCACAGCAACCTTACCAGGCCGACCAGGCTTATAGGAGACATGGAGGTATGGATGCTCTGGAACAAAAGATGAACGACAGACATTAGAATCCATCGAAAAGCAAAGTTTTACCATCGTATCATTGTAGAATCACCACAGCGAGGTTTATTTAGAAGTTCAAATGTGTGTGATCATTTTGTTGCGTTTTTATGCTTTGTAATAAACTTTGGAGCTCATGGACGCCGTCACCTGATTTTAAATCCATCCAAAGCATACTCACCATAGACGAGGACCGTTACTGAGACATTGTTGTGCACCGTGGGTTCAAGGTCAGCCTTGCAGTGGTACTTCCCCTGATCCTCCATGGTAATGTTTGGCAAAATTAAAGCCTTGCTCATCACTAGAACATTAGCAGGGTGGTCCGTCGTCTTTTTGGTAGAGTATTGCTTTTCCTGAGGACAAAGGAGGAACTGTAAACTCCACTGCTACATTCTGCGACGGCGTGTTGAACATATAGCAGCGCTATATCTAAAGTAAATCCCAAACTTACTTTCTTCTGTGGAAAATCCCATGTGAAGTTGATTCTTCCATTATAGGTGGTCTCACCAGTACAGTTGAGCACGAGGGTGTCTCCAACCAACACTTTGGCGACATTATTTGGGGTGATCTTCACATTCGTAAGAACATGAGCTGTAAAAATGGTGACAAATATAAGAAGACAGAGAAACAGAGAAATCGACACCAATCTATATTTTTCAACCGAGCAAGATGGCGAGAAAGACAACAGACTCACTCATTCTCATAGGGATGTATATTGACGTGAACTCACGACCGCTGACCGTGGTTTTACAGGTGAGCATGCTATACTCAGTATCGGGTTGGTAGGGAATCTTGAATCCAACCTTCGGATCCCAGACTGTTTCCTTAGTGACCTTCTCTGATAAAGGCGGTTGCTGCAATCAAGAGAGTAGAGCAGAGAAGGTTTGTCGGTGCCGTGGATATTTGGTGACATTCGTGATGTTCGTGAAGAACACTGAGCCAGACGGACTGAAGTGTTATGCACTCAACTTCATTTAACATGTTCTGCTGGGCTCAGCTGGGGACAGACATCTATTAGAGTGGATATCAAATGAGCTTTTATTGTTTTGTGGAGTGCAACCACTGTAATCATGTCATGCAACGGAGCACAAAACAGCGTTGACTCGGAAAAAGGATGTACGTGCCTGCTGCTGTTTGTTCTCAGGCCAGAAGTTGGGCTGGGAGAGGAGGCAAGGGAAGGAAGGAAGGAAAGGGAGCAGAAAGGAGGAGTGCCATAGATTCACCAACAGCAGGAAGGTCTCACAACCACTATCTGTGCCATCTGAGTCAGATGTGACCGTCCACGGCAGCCGCCATGTCACATATTATATCAATGACAAGAAGCGCACACCTTTGTGGTTGCCATGGTAGCTTCGTCAAGATGGTTTTCATGCTGTCTTTGTTGACCACAACCAGGTTCTTATGTTTGAAAGAGAGAGAAAAAGCCTTGTGCAAACCATATCACTGAGGGAGCTCTCCTCCACTGACATCTTTAGCTGCACTCTGGTATCAAATGATCCTCATGATAAGTTCCCTGTTGTTTCCTGTAACTGGACACAGTGTGTACTCTTTTTCTCCTGGATTTCCTGATGTTTGTAAGAGAAGGGGGGCTAAATTTAGTCTGAGGGTCTATTCTGAGAAAAAAACACTCTTGGAACACCTTCCTGCTCTTACAGGAAGCAGACAGAATGACTCCCATCGCCGCCCGTGAGCTTCACTCAGACAAGCCACTGTCCCTGGTCTGTTTCTGTGTGCTCAACACAAAGGGTGTGAGAACCAGCAAGATGCCTGAAGCACAGAGTGCCAAAGACGACAAGGATCCGATAAGGATGCCCTGCTGTGGTGTTAATAGCAATCTGGCTTTCTGAGATGGCGTACTGTGTGATTTACTTTTTAAATCCATGTGCAACCAGGTCTTTGGAGCACATACAGTGTATTAGTATATACAGCACAATCATAAGCAGAAGGTGTAAAGTGTTTGTCTTCGAGAGACCTTACCCCTGTGAGCGTAACAACAGTATCAGGAGAGGACGTCCGGCAGGGAACCACCAGGCTGGTCTCATGCCTGTAGATGCCCAAGATTTTAAATCTATGGGGCTCCACAAATGGTTGCTCGGGATCTGAAGAACAACAAAAAAAAAAAAACTCAAAATAGGTGACATCTAAAATACATGGTCAGGTCAGAAATCGCATTTCAAAGCAGATGTGGACACTTACATTTAGTCTTTTGGGATAACCATGTTTTGTAGCAAATTTACAGCTGTTGTTCTGAAATAAACTGTTACGCTAGAGCTGAGTTTAGCTGTGCAATTGAATCAGAGCAATGTCAGGGCATCCAACACAGAAATCAAATCCCAGATCAGTTCATTCTAACCGAATAAGGCAGCAGAGCACAGACAGAGCAATCAGGCTCGTGGTTTGTTCCTACTGGGCAGCCAGGCATCACACGGCCGATGTGGGAAATTCACCACCACACAAATAGTCTGCAATTGGTGTGAGGTCAAGCAGTAGTGGTGTCATAAAGGAACCATTATTTGAAAAGTAAGCATGAAAAATGATGTAATAAACAGCTGAAGGGCTTTGAAAAGAAAGCGTTAGACTAAACACAGGCACAGCAGGCGGCCTGGGAACCACATTCACAGAGGGGGAACAAAGTGCATCCAGCATTTAGTTTAGCCATTGTCTCCAACTATTTCACAGCCCTTAGACCAATATTTCATGCTTTCATCTTTATATATATTATATTAAATGTCAAAAAGCACACACATCTAGCTAAAATGGGCAGATGTTGACACTCAACATCTGCTCTCCTTATGCCGCCCAACACAATTTCCATTTCAATGATATTGTAACTGTAACTGGTGCCATGTGACACTTTAGCGGATACTTCTGAGAACAGGAGCTGGAACCGGAAACGACTTCCTGTGCAATCACGCTAACCCTTCCACCTCCATAGTAGCAAAGAAACCACCTCCTCTCTCTCTCTCTCTCTCTCTCTCTCTCTCTCTCTCTCTCTCTCTCTCTCTCTCTCTCTCTCTCTCTCTCTCTCTCTCTCTCTCTCTCTCTCTCTCTCTCTCTCTCTCTCTCTCTCTCTCTCTCTCTCTCTCTCTAAGGAATAACTGTAGTCATGCAAAGTGTGTACAATTGCAACATTTTTGTCTTTTTCTGTATTTCCTTCCTTCATTCTTTCTTCAAAACTTTCTTCCCTTTTTCAACTTTTTTCTTTTGCTTTCTTTTCTGTTTCGTGTTTTCCAGCTCTCGTATCTTGCGGGGAATATCAGATTGCTCATCAGCCATCGTATTCTGTCCATTATGTGCCATTGTTTGTGGGCTCAGTTCAACTCCATAGCCCTCCTCTTGCTTCAGCAGATGACTATCCCCCTGTGAAAACCTGTCTTTCATCAGGAGTCTTAATTGTGTGTTGTTCTTAGATGGAAATGAAAACTCAATTAAAAAAAGAAATCCCTCTTAGCTGTGGTTTAGTTTATAGAACAATTATTTGTATTTCTAAACATTACATTCAATTTTTCTCAATCTAGAAAACTACGTACATTCTGGACTGGAGGGGAAAATGTCAGTGTCATAAATCTATCAGAGACTGCACAGGTTTCTGTTACATTCTCTTATTCCCACGGGTTCATTTACTGCATTTGATAAAAACCACAGATAATCTGACCTCACCTTGGACGTAGACATAGATCGAGGTGGCGTGCTCAAAACCGTTCTTGGAGTAGTTACAGCTGTAGCTTCCTGTGTCATTGACACTTAAGCTTGCGACTGTCAGTTTGCTGCAGTGAGAGTGACGTCTGGAATCACACGGCTCCGCCTTCACGCCCTCTGATGAGATCGATCGACTGGGATCAACAAGTGTCCAGTGCAGCGGGCCATGACCTCTGACAGAAGACAGACGGACAATATAAGATGAACACGAAGAAAATATTCCTTACCGTTACTACTACCGGCTACTTTCTGTAGAACATTTCAAACAACATTACGTACCAAATATGTTGTTTTTCTTTCTAATTTGACGCATCACATTACAGTGGATCTGTCAAAAACTTGTATTTCGGATCCATTTCGAGGAGAAGTGTCATAGCTGGCAACTCGCAAGCTTTCTCATTTAGGCAGCGGCTGTTCTCCGCTTGGAACTTTCTGACTTGATGTTCATTTCAAGTTTATTTTGAGTCAATCTGGAGTTACTTGAACTTTCACATGGGAACATGCTTCTCCTGAATGACGTGCTCAGCGAACACATTCTTTCCATTTTAAAACTCTCATTAAAGAGATCCCAGAGGAACATCAAACATGTCTTGCATACCACTGCCTTTGCCTGCAGAATTTTAGGTCAAGCAACCTCCAGCTCTCGTCCAGTGACAGAAAACAAGACGGTATGGGCCAGGCATGTTAGCATATGGCCTTATAGGGAAGCATTACTTTAGATAGATATGAGTTCCTGAACATTCCTCGGGGGCCTACAAAATGATGCAAGGCTCTCAAAATTCTTAACAAATGTGAACGCAGCACACTTTGGTCCCACCATCCCAAAAGGAAATTGCAACAGGCTGATAAATGTGGTCCACCACTTGTCCCAGCATCTTTGTAGCCAGCAAGTGTCCTGAGGCCCAGGCATGTGCCGTTTACTTCCCCCCTGGCCTTTCTGTCATGTGATGAGACAAGAGTCTAAACTTTATGGCTGCAGTGACAGTTCAGACGCTGACTCCTCTCTTCTGATAAAGGGCAAGAAAAGCTAGGGTCATGAACTTCTTTGATTATTGCAAAAACGGAGGTTTAGGATTTGTCAATCAGGAATTTACATATTCTTCAAAGTCTACATGCAGTGGTGGAATAAGTATTCAGATCCTTTAAGCTGTTGTATAAATACCACAAATACAATTAAAAGTCCTTCATTGAAAAGGTTACGTAACGGGGAGTAAAAGTAACAAAACAAAATGTACTTAAAGCTACTACAAGGAACATTGTTTTTGTGTTGATTTTGCCGGTCCCTGTGTACAAAAGTGGTTTCCGAGCACCGGTGTCCCTTTAGAAAACCTCCCATTTTACTGCAGCAGGGTCTGACAGTCTGCCCAGCACAGTCCTGGTTCTGGTTCTCCTGTGCCTCCCTTCAGTGGGCCCAGCAATAAGGCCTGGGTCTCCTGCAGCATGGTGTTGCTCCCAGTGGGGATCGGAGGAGCAGCGAGGCAAAGCTCTGCTTCTAGCTGGAAGAGCAGACAATGCTGCCGGGCTCTGAGCTCTCCTCCCCCCCCGCCAGAGCTTTTAACTGCAGGTTGAATCCAATCTCGTGGCCACGATGAGCAGTATTGAGAATAACTTTATAGAAAAAGCTAATCTTCTTCCTGATGGTCTACTACAATTGTCTTCTGGTCTATTGTCTATTGTCTACTACAATTTTACCTTTGGGTAGGTTAATCTGTAACAACGCACGATATCAGCTAAATATGACATTGAACACTGATTTGTCATTTTGGTTCACTGCATTGACACAAATCGGTGTGTTGCATACCTGCATGTGAGGTTCAACAAATCGCCCTTAGGTCGAATGAGGGGATTGTCAGAGGGCAGAATCTTAGGCGAGTGCTCCGTCTCCAAATGTCCTGTTGAACACACACACACACACACACACACACACATAACTATTAGTGAGAAAGGCCTACAAACCTGCATATTTACAGCATCTCATTTATGTTGTTTGTCTCAAAACAGTAATAAAAGATTGTTGGAAATCCCCCATGAATCACTTCAGCGCTGTGCATGTGGGTTCACTTTGTGCCGACATGCTCCTGCCTCTTATGTAAGTGATGGGCTGCTGTGAGAGCACTGGGGGTGTTTCCGGCGCTGGGAGGACAAGTAGAATGAACAGTGGTGTGGGATGAGCAGAAAGAAAGAAAGAAGCTGGAATAGAGGGGGGTGATACTGGGAGCATGTTAGACCTCTAAATCCACCGCTCAACCTCCTTTAATGGGTGCTCCCTTCCTCTCTTTTAGGCACAAGTCATTTTTTCGACCCTGCACTCAAAGTGCCATGACTGTATTACATTACCACGGGGGAAAATCCGGGGTCGACATGTTTGAATCAAAGGTGGCCTCTAGCCACTGTTGAGTGGTCCCTTTCACAGTGATCAACATTGGACACACTGATTCTCACTGCTGTTCAGGAGGTGTCACATATGTGATTTCCTTCTTTTCACTGAGCTCCCTGAACAGCTTGTCATTGTGGTCAGAAAACAACTTTTTTTTATATCGAAATGTGACGGTCTTCACGGAAACATCTATTTTGTAGCCAGAATCAAGAAAGACAATGGAGTTACACAACAGCTTACTGACATGCTGACACACGATGAATGCACATGTGTATGCACACGCACAGAGAAAAACCACACACATACACAAGTGCACCTGCATTTAACAAATGCAAACACACATATACAGAAAAACACAAACAGAAACACACACGCTGCTCGTAATTGTCTGTTATTCAGAACAGCTGTCGTGCTAAGAATGAGCTGACGGTGCGAGTGTTGGCAGTAGCACTCAATATGGACTTCCTCACTAAATATTAGCACATCATTGTTTTATTGTCCAAGGTTATGCAGAGGGGAAGGGATGTGGCTGATAGTCTTTCATGCTGTGATACCACACGCTGTTCAGCTGTATATTAGATTAATACAAATCAAGCTTCCTGACCTTAATAAACAATCCCAGAATTTACAAATCACAAGTTAATGACTATCTGTTGTTGATTTCTCCTGAAAGGTCACACACATTTCCTTGAGAATGTTCTCGTTTGTGTTTTATGACCTCGCATCTGCAGATTGGCAGCGAGGCATAGAGTTGAATGAATTGCTGGAAATGAGAACATTGCAAAATGATGGATTAATCAAACTGAATTTGACCCCCGGAGCCTGTTAAATACAATTGGCAAAGTAAAAAGCACACCACCTCATGTCCTGTCTGCAACAATGATTTCTGATGTTGTGATACAAAAGCAACCAATGTAAGAATGTTGGCATCTGCTTGAACACATAACACCAATAACACCAACAAAAAAAACACCTTCCTGACCTAGAATTGCAGGGTTATGGTTGGGGGGACATGAAGCTCATCTCTTAAAACACGTTTCCCTCTTCTCCTCAGTAACACACTACAGATGGATGGATCAGCAGGGGCCCCCAGCAACCCACTGGAAGAGAAAAAAGAAACATCCCGCGGTTGTCTCTCAACACCCACACCGTCAAAACTCCCACCTGCCCAAAGCTGACCTCAGCAAGCGTCCGGACACCCCTAACCCCCCGTAACAGCTGTGTGCCGCATTCCTCCAGCAGAGAGCCTGAAAAATGCCAGAAATTGTGATTACTGTGTTGGTTCAAAGAGCCCCGAAGCTGGTTCTCATTAAGAGCCATTAGGAAGAGGACAGGCATGGAACAAACTAAATGAGGGAGAGAGAGACGGAGGCTGTGACTTCTGGTTCTGTTTCAACTGATGATGGGGTCTTGAGCCACACAGCGTCAAACTGATTATTGTCACAGGGCCACGTTGACTAACATTAGACCAGGATCACATTGGTATGTCCTTGTCCTAACTTGCCATTGATGAGGGGAAGTGGCACATGACACGGTGTTTGGAAGGTTCACAGAAAATGACGACAAAAAATTCAAACAGTGTTGGATTCCAGGATCTACTCTACACTGTTCTGAAATATTTGCGGAATAGAAAATTCCGTTTAAATATTTCGTCTCAAACAACAGCCAGACAATGACAAACAACTCTCAACAAATGTAAGCCAGAGGTTCAGCAGTGCAGTTGAAATTGTTCAAGACAACCCAGGAGTTACCATTTTACAACAACTTTACAGAACTGTAGGTTGAGCATATAACAAATTGAGTGACATGAGAATAAGAATGAAGAAGCTGAGGTGAAATGCCAGAAGGCCATTATGAGCTGGCATAACCGTTGGTAAGATGTCACCATCCTTGCTGTTGCAGCCTGCCACCAGTAAATCATGCTTGGTGTTGCATAATAAAAACCACTATTACTGTATGAGATGACTGTAATGTCACTGAATATGACGGGAAACCCCAAGTCAGGGAATAATATGTGGAATTCCCTTTTATTTTTGCAGAATGCACTTCATCTCCCCGTGCTTCCTGTGGCGTCATGAAACAACACGACTATCTTGAGCGTCTATCTTTTCTTGGTGTGTTCAAGGCAAAAGTAACAATGCGGCATGATGATTCCCTCCTTGTTTAACCGTGCCAATTCATTCCTTGTACTCCTGTGACAACAAAAGATATTAAATGGGTGTAGAGGGAATTATAGCTCAACAAAAGAGTACAGGGTCACTCTTGGTGAGTCATCTTGGCTGCATGCGGCCATGGCGACAGGAGCGAAACAGTAGCAAAAAGTGGATAATCTGCGACGGCCACTGGGCTGAACTTCCTGTCCTGCAGTGTAAATGCGTAGCACACGATCGGTTTAGCCTTTTGATGTTCTAATAATTATAGTGATGGGAAACCAATGCAGCATACTCCACACAAAACTGTTCTCTTGATTCTCAAAGTTATTATTTCACCTGTTAAGGACCTGGTTGGTGTTTTGTGTCACTGATGTTTCATGGAAAGTTGCCTTTAGGTCGAGATTTTCAAGACAAACTAAAAATTTCACAAAGATGAAACCTTGACAAGACTTGAGACCACCTGCCAAAATAAGTAGCTACCGCTGCTCCGGCTGTGTTACATGGTCCGTGTCTCCTGAAGTATTCTCTCTCCCGTCCACTTTGCCAACTGCAAGTTTAAGACAACAGTTAGGCAGAGTGCCTTTTTTATTAGCCGTATATTAGCCATTGGAGATGAGGAGGCAAAAATTCCCCAGACTGCTCTTAAAAAAGCAAAATAAATGAACATCTGGCCATGATGGGTGGCCATTCTAGGTTATATAAAGTTGAGTAGTGCCAACAAACAGGAGTCGCCTGCATGAGACAGCAAAATGGTAAAACCAGAGGATTTCTGTTCCATAACATATGATTAAGACTCGTTGGCAGAGAGAAGCTCCTTGAAATTGAAATCTCATGCAAGATTCAAAGAAAACATATTGCTGGCTCAGGATGGATATGCATACTGTGGACCAGATGCTGCAATCATCATATAAGAACAGCTACACAAAGCAATTTGTTAAGTTACATCCCCGTGTAAGGGAATGCTCTTTTCTGATCTGCTGGCAAAACTCCCAACCCAAGTGAGTGTGTGTGTGTGTGTGTGTGTGTGTGTGTGTGTGTGTGTGTGTGTGTGTGTGTGTGTGTGTGTGTGTGTGAGTGAGTGAGTGAATGGATGTGTTTTTCTTGTGCTGCCTGTGCGGGCCCAGACGTACCACCAGTGAGCAATGAGCCCGCACTGAACTTGGTTGACCTCTCATCTCTCCCATTTTCCACTCCATCTCAGGTGTCGGAACAGGAAAGAAAAAATACTCCAAAACGAATTTGACATATCAACTCAATCTGGAAGACGACTTAGAAAAACAAACAAACACTGTGCTCATCTTAGAAGAACAGATGTTTGAGTCATACAGCGTAGCGTAGACTAACAGAGAAGAATTACGACCGCGATGAGTGAATAATATTTAGGACAATAAAATAGCAAGGCAGCTTCCAGGGTCACATTCAATCATCCCTTCAATCACTATTTCTTCCAATCATCACGAAGCTTCACTTGTTTTTCCATAATATAACTGTAGTTAACTACCTGGATAGAGCATGCAATCTATGAACTTCACAGACGCAGTTCACTGAATCAATAATACATGCATCACACCCCAAGTGATACGCAAAAGTCATTGACCGTTACGCAGGACGACTGAAATAAATCGGAAACGCAAGCGTCGCGTCGCAAAGAGCTGCAAAAGGCTTCCCTCTCGCCGTCTGAGCCGGTATGCTTCATTTAAATTGGTGTCAAAAGGTCACCAAGCAGCACACTTGACCTGCGCTCACTTTTCAATAATAAGCAGCTACAAGTGAATTATTAACAAAATACCAAATAGGTCAGATGATCTTTCAGACACAGTTTACCTTTTCTGCTTGAGTGAAGATGTAGAAATAGAAAACTGTTCAAATGTATCTCAGTAGAATGATAAATAACTTCAATATTATGACACCAACAGGGTGCAGAGTGAATCCTAAATATGTGTGGTAAAGCATAAGTTCATCGTTTATTTACACATACATCGGTTACACACCTCGGCATGAACAGAAAGAAGTTGATGCACCATCAGTGACTAATGGCTCTAGCAGTCTCCTCTGCAGGAACAATACCCTGCTGTCCTCCCTGCCATTGTCATGTGGATGCAGTTGGACATCGCTCAAAGTGAGCACAAGGAGCTCCAGGAAGAAATCTTTGCTCAGGTAGCGTGTCACATTTCCGTGACCTTTACTCGCCAGAACAATTCCAGGCTGCCTCTTGCCCCTACGTCCGCTTCCTCCTTGTGTCTTTCCCACGCTTTGTGTGTGGACAGTGAAGGAAATCTACTTGAAAACATCGTAGACAAAGCGTCATAGGCTAACAGCACGTACGAGTGTGTGTGTGAGGGAGGGGTGTGTGTGTGTGTGGGTGTGTGTGTGTGTGTGTGGGGGGTATTTCCTTTGTTTGGATAGGCTGTTTATTTGGGAATGGTGAGGAAAGCTTCGTGTGTATCTCAGTGGCACACTACCTGGCACAAGGTGGAGGAACATCCACTTTTTATCTATCCATCTTGTTTTTGTGCAGTGACACTCAGACAATGATTATATTGTCTGAAGACACAGACTCTCTCTTCCCAAAATATTTAATCCTGTTCACTCACTGATAACAATTGCTGGATAAACTTATTTTTTTATAATATATAACACTAGGCTGATTTGCAATGTCATAATGACAAAAAATCCAAATCAAACAAATCCAAATTTCACCAATAAAATCAGTCTGATATTAAAATATAGTCTACTCGTCTGTTAGAATTACCTGTCAGTCAACACATGTATTAACATGAATAATCACCCAATTGCAACGGGACAAGACTGCCTCTAGCGGCTTAAATGAGAACTGCAGGTCCAATGACAGCCTTGACACATCATTTTCCGAAAATATTCAAATTGGATGTTCGACTGAAATATGAAATACTGAAATATCCATAAACACTAAAACATGTTCCACAAATGTAAGGATCAAATAAAAAACGGCCAAATAATTAAACTCTTGGTAGCAGCTCAAAGATAGAAAGAATAAGATGATCATGAATCATCATTAATTAATGAATAAAAAGCCACGCGCTGTACCTCTTCTGATAAGTGACAGCTGATCGGGTCAAATATATGTTAAACATCATGCTTTCAGCCATTCATTGAAACGAATCTGACAGTGCGATGTCAAAACTCTGTTCTTCATACAACTCTACTACGCGTAAATAACTGATCTGTAGAAGCATGAATGACTTCTTACCGTTTGTGTGTGACGAACAACACAAGATGACAACGAACAATCTGAAACAGTCGGCTGAGACCATCCTGGCAGCTCTTCGCCGAAATCCACACCGTGGAATTAGAAATAAAGTGATAAGAGTCCTCGGCGGAGGCTAATGATTCCGCGTGACTGAACAAATTCTCTGAAAGCTAAAGCGAGTAAATCAAAGAGTCTTCTTTTTCCAAAAAAAAAAAACAACGTGTCGTTTATCCACAAAAGCCTCAGGTGTACATGCACAAAGCGGCAGTGGTTCTCCCGTATCCCATGGCGCGTTTCGCAGGGGAGCTCTCCTGCGCAGCTGGGCAAGTCCAACTCCCGATCCGGGAAAGAGGAGACGGATGTACCGCTGTATCCTCGAGGCAGGTGCTCTCAAACCCCCGCCCCCCCCCCCAAAAAAAAGAAGTAAGATGAATTAAATTCAATGGTTTGCGAAAAACAAAAGTTTGCGTGAGTGGTGTGTCAGCGTCTAACTGGTCTGGTGGAGCCTACAAACAACTGATTAGTCTGCTCAGTGCTTTTCATGCACGCCTTGGACAATTTCTCCTCCCTTTCGCCTCTGTGCAACACTTACAGTCCATGCGTGAGGCACGTTTTATGGAGACACAGAGGAAGGACGCAACGTCACTCTTTTTGGGGGGGACAAACTCCTTCCTTCAGGCTGCTGAGGAGGGGATAACCTCATGATAAATAATGAGTATCTGTGGTAATTAGACCAACTTGATGCATAACTCCTACAAATGTACAGGGCTGTTACACTAACACCATCACTTAAACATGGAAATATGCAATAGAAAATGACTGTAATCGTATTTATTTTCAGTTGAAAACTCCACTCGAAAGCAAACTGAAATGACCCAAAAATGTGTTTATCGCAGCATTGTTTCAATCGTGATTAATATCACCGTATTGATCTGTGGTCAGAACATGTGTCGAAATGACTCTTTGAAGTTAAATTAGCAGAAGTAGATGATTAAACCTTTTTTATCTGACCTTTGTGTGTAAAGCATGCCTTTGATAAAAACAACAACCGAGGCTAAAGGTAACAGCATCTTGTCTTCAGGGGAAATCATTGCAATATCAGATTGATCTGTTCTAAGTGTTTAGAATAAATATTTGCTGCGTTTATTTTTAACTTCAGAAACAGGACACACTGCTTTTTATATCAACGTAAACAATCCTCCTTTGTCCAGCAGATACCCTGCAGTGTGTGGATGTGCTGCAGACTGTTTTCTTTTATCACCACAACAATTACTCTGCTGCTGTAGGTCACAGTAGCAGGCACTGTAAATAAGAACATCCTGCCCTCACCTTTCCGCCAGCGTCACGGCTGAACAGCCACCATTTTGGGGACTGGATCTGGAGTGCAGGGGATTATAGGCACAGCACCAGCAGTGAAATGTGATGAGCACCACTCTTCCGTTCCTGTAGCAGGAAAACAGTGAAAAGCCACATGAGAACATGGGACAATTCATACCATCTTGGTCGTGGGAGTCCTTTTGCATTCTGGGATGCGCGGAGACCAAGTCACCAGCCAAGAATTGAAATATTTGCTTTTGCACGAAATAACTCAAGGATATCAAAAAGTATGTGCGTATTTGGTAGAACGAGCACACACACAAAAAGCTCTCAAGTCTGAATGGTGACATATTAGTAAAGATGACATGCTATATGCTTACACCTTTTGAAGAATAACATACTAAATGCACAAATAAAAGGTGAGGTTTGCAAGAAACGTCCTTGTCTACTACAACACTCTTCTTAGTGTGTGTTCACGTTTGAAGTCTTCAGTAAAGGACACATTCCCACTCGGCCAAGAGGGCAGCAGATATGTCTCCTGATGAACAATTGCTGGAAGTTGCGATAGGGGTTTGGTTTGAAGTGTTTTATTTTAGAATCTGGTGTTGAAAACACACTACGGGGGACTAACTGGTTCTACACACACAGCATGCACTCTTCCTTTCGCCCCCAACAGCAAAGTCTTCTTCAGTGAATGAACCAGAAATAAAGTGTTTTCTTTCTGCAGAGGGGTGGAGGGAGTCTGACTGCCGGCCCTGATGATGAATGGAAACAATGGCATAGTCTCCATACCCCACTCATACTGCAGCCTTGGAAGCAAGGTATCATTTTATGGAGTAAATGTTGGGGGGAAAAAATAAGATTGATAGGCTACAATATTAAAAAAACAATTTCTTTCATGAGAGTAATATTATGAATTGTTGGTTTTTTAAGCCAGGGTCCTGGACAGAGGTCTGCACTAGTTGGAAAACTTAAAAATAATCCAGAAATCAATCATGCATACAATTTATCATGCAAGTAAGTGGCCCATGTGTCAATATCTGAGCTCTCTCCAAAAGATTATACATATATTATATTATATAAAAGATTCTTCTCAAGCATTTTAAGTTCAGCATCCCCATTGTTGGGTTATAAATAACACATGATATCAACAATTTGGAAAAAGGTAATATGGAATAGAAATACATCAATTCATGGGATCCAATAAAAGAGTAAAGATTTTGAAAATGTACCACATTAGCTGTCAACTTTAAGGTACCACTGAATATAACAGCTCTCTCTTCACAGAGTAGATGTTCATGTCTGCTGTGATTCCTCCACTGTTTTAAAAGTGGAAAGGTCTCCGTCATGTTGGCCAAACTATCTGGTTGCTTTCATTAAATGGGCCCGTTATGGCTGAATAAAAACAGGGTACTGGTTTCCTCAAGTTGTGGAGCGCATGTGGTACATGTTGCAAATCTAGACCTGCAAGACAGTGAAACGCATTAAGTATGCATTATTACTATGCCAGAGACGCTGCACAAGAAATGAACAAATACGTTTTTGTTTGTTTGCCACTGCATTTAGTATGCCAGACTAGCTCCACTTTTTAGAGAAGAAACTTGAGTATTTTGAAGAGAGTAAAATATCTCATTGTTGATATGTCAGGATCATTCATTTTCTTCAACTTGTTATAACAAAAGATAAAGAAAAGGTATAACTAATACAGCTAATACTGAGATTAATGTAGTGCACCCAAAATTAAGGTTATTTGCTGCAGCTGTGTTTACAAAGCCAAACCAGCCTTGTGAAATTTCTATTGTCGGTTCAATTTAAGGATTCTTTCTGTCAAATTTGACTTTAACATCAGTATGCCATAAGCTGTAACGTTAGATGGGTGATTTCCACATGTCGATCCTGGGAAACATACATTGAACATTTGGCCAAGGGAAAAGGGCATTACTGAGAACATAAAACCCTTTGAAAGGTCTCCTTAAGGTATGATACTAAGAGGATATTGAGCTAGGGAACATAGGAGACACAATCGCCATCAACCCCAGCCAAGGGCCTTTAATTGCAGAATAATGATAAATAACAGCAGCAACTGAGGATATTTTTTTGTCACGCATTAATGCAGAATTATATCAATTTCTAACATAATCTCCAGTACCCTGTTGCAAGCAGGTGGAATTGACCAGTTGCAGATAACGTCTTGGAGTTCACACGAATACAAAATTTGATTTTGTTAAACTAACCTTCAGGCTCTTTCCCCCCCCCCCCCCCGGACAAACTTCGCGGCATTTGTGACGGCTGTCAATCAAAACAAACGGCGCCAACATCAGCCTTTACAATTAATTTACAAGTGGTGAAACCTACAACATGGAGCGGTTTGTTTCGACGGTGAAATGTGAGTAACTAACCTTTTCAGCTGGGCGACACGCTACAGCGTTATTTGTCACTTCCTCTGACTTCCATCTTATCTGGGCAGTTGGTCAGTAACCGGGTTGGCTAGGCTAGCTAGCTAGCTTGTGTGTTTATGCTAACGCCACCTCTAGCTAACGTTACATCGTCTTATTACACCTTCACTTCGCTAATGTGAACAGTAATGAAAGGAGATTTTAAATTGAAATACAGCAATATACACAGTATGTGGTACATTAATATGGTAAACTAACAAGCCTTTTTTGATACTGTTAACTTTAACTTGACCTAAGTTACCTAAATATTCAGAATTATGCTTTATTGACCCACTTGTGACTCAATGAAATCACCTTATAATAGTCTATGGGACAAAACAATGGGTGATCAATGGGAATTTTGATATACAGTTGTTTATATTAATGTTATTTCTTAAGTTAAAATACCACACATTTAGTTAACGTTACTGGTTACGGCTTCTGAACTTTTGAAGAGTTCATTTTTCTTTATTTCAGATCCTTGAACACTGGATTGGAAACTGGTGATGCACTTGTGGTTTTAGACTGAATAACTACAGTTAATAATTGAACAATCAACAGTCCACATTTACAGGTTGTTTTTGTCATTTTGTCAACAGGAAGCTACAACTAAATGTTACAATTATTTTTCAAATTGCCAAAAGACACACTTTAGAAGTGTAATTAGCCATCGCAGCACAAACTATTTTTGGGGAAACAAAGTACCGTGTATCTTTCTCAAGAAAACTGTTGAGTTTGTGTCCTGTCAACATGTCTTGATTTTCTTTTGTTCCTCCACAGGTCTCATCGATAATCTGCTGCACAAACAGCCGACAGATTATGAGGAGGTGATAGAGAAACTCTTCTCCGAGGTCTCTGGTCTGGAGGGTTTCCCCAAAATACCAGATCCACAGGTAGACACAAGTTTGTAAGAGTTATAATTTGACTGTAATAGTAAATTACAAAAAAATCAAAGCAACAATAAACAACTAATATATACATATATATCTATATATATAGATATAATATAAAAATAAGCAAACAGTCAAATCTAAAATGTCACTCTTGCAAGTTTAGTCAAAGTACATTGTTTCTAATATAGCATTATGTCACTTTTAGATGGCTATAGCTTGGCAGAATATGTGTTGCATGCATATTTAATAATCATACTCATTACAGCTTGAGGAGTGTGCCATCCAGCTGTGGAACTGGGCAGTTACTAAGAACGTGGGCAGCACTATAAGCACAAATCAGAAAGCTAAAGGTACACTTCTAATTGCAGTATTTGTTTACATGAGTCTGGGTTGTGTCTGGCCACAGTCAAACGTTCTCACCATCCCTCACAGTGCGTCACGTTGCATGCAGTCTGCTGTGCTGCTGTGAGCCGGAGAATCCAACAGAGGGCGTCATCCGTAAGCAGATCCTGGTACGCAATACTGCAGGCCACCTCCGTGAGTGCTCAACATTTCATGGGGGGGGGGGGGGGACACAGTCTGTTTGTCAGTGTGTAATCTTTGCAGATGGCCAGCAAAACAGGGAGAACCTGGCTGGACTGCAAGAATCCCCAGATGGCAGATAACTTCTTAAGATTGGCTGTCAAGGTGAAGAAAGAAAGTTAACACTCAAATTGAGAGGGCGTAGATTAGAGCGTACAGTAATATGGCGTCTTTACAAGTTATACAACATTCAATACCTATAGAGCCTGGAAACCCTCTATGGCCAACTAACGTCCAGAGGTGACGGAGCAGCTGACAGCCCTTCATCCAAAGGGGACGTGGAGAAGGATCTGCTTCGGATCCTCTCATGCCAGGCAGAATCGGTGAGCCGTGGCACATGTGATGTTCAACACCTTCGACGTGAATATTTGTTCTTGTGATATTTGGCAGCTGAGGAAGTGCTATTCTGACAGACTTGCAGTGTGAAGTGTGAGACAGTTAAAATGTGAACTGAGAAACAATGAGAAGGGGGGGGGGGGAATCTCATTATGTGCTAATAAGGACTGTTATAGTGTTTCCTGACATTTAACAGTAAGTTCAAGTCTCTTCTTTGCAGGCCGTGACTCAAGGGAACAACCACGAGGCTGTGGTCTACATGCAGCGCTGCAAAGACATGCTGCTGCGGCTCCCGAAAGATGTAAAACAATACCTCTGTTATCATTCTAACAACACATTTACAGTACATACTGCTATTTAACCGTGAATATATTTACTCAATGCAGACCGCGTACCTCTCCCTTATGTGCTACAACTTTGGAATAGACACGTACAACCAGAGAAAGTTTGAGGACAGTGCATTTTGGCTGAGGTAAATATAACGTTTCATTTCTACAGAAAGGTGCTGAGAAACCCTCCGGTGGGAAAGTCAATTTCTTCTTCTCTTTCTCAGCCAAAGCTATGAAATTGGGAAAATGAATGTGAAATATGCCCCTGGATCTGAAGTACAGGTGATAGAGTGCAATACAAAGTTCAGTACAGGCGACGAGTACAAATTAGAACAGTTATTATTCTTTTTAAAATCTGTTTCCCTCACACTAGGCCAAGGTGTTGAGGCTCCTTGCCACTGTTTATTTAGAGTGGGACTGTCAGAGGTTTCAGGAGAAAGCTCTTAATGCTGTCAGCTTAGCTAACAAGGTGAGATATGATACATCGTTTTAAAACTATATTTCATAAATGCATTTTCAAGCATGCACTGACAAAATAAATAGATTCTCTGTACATAATTGGACTACGCAATTTGACAGGAATGTGTGAGCGCCTCTGGACTGTACTTAAAGATCAGAATACTCCTGAAATGCGGGGCCTCAGACGATCACATCAGAGGAGGTTAGTTATGACCTAAACCTCGTTGAATTATTTATACTTCAATGTTTATACTTCATAAACCAAGCAGTAGCAGCTGAGAGGTTAAATACTCCAGGAATAGTCAAAGTGTCTACAATGATGTCACTACTCTCTAGGACTTACACCACAGGTCAGGTGCTCCAGTAGAGCGGCTCAGTCTCAAACAGTAGAACAGTGTGCTTGTACTCGGACCCTCCTGTGTGTTCCTGTGTGTGTACGGATGACTTGCACAGCAAGTTAAATGCACAATTAAAAGCTGTTTGTATCTTTCCAGGATTTAACGAGATGCTGGAATCAAAGGTTTCTCTTGAACTGTGTCTGAGCACAGTGAAACTACTCATGTCTGAAGACAGGTACACACACATGCACACGCATATTCACTTGTACTCTCACTCGAAACACACACACAGCCTCGCAGAAACATGTGCACAAATACACATTTGTCTTTTAAGGAATTCCCTGCTGTTCAACTCTGAATGTCTGTTTTGATTTTTCTAGAGAAATGCTGGCATTTGAGTATCTGAAGCGCGTGTGTCAGCACTTTGAGGCGTCCCCTGACCTGGGAACTGCTCTCGTCTTGCACATTGAGCTCCTGCTGCAGAGAGGCAAGGAGCTGTTGGGCAAACAGAAGATCGAGGATATCATCACCGGTACTCACGTTTTGCAATACAGTTCGAGTATAACTCTTCTTTAAAAAGATGGTTGACATGGTTAATGTTATAATAATGCAGGGAACACACTGTAGCTGTGCCTCTGTATGAGTATGAGTTACGACTATTTATTACACCCACACAGGACACTATACAGGAAAACAGCTGTCTCCACAGGCCCTCACAAGTCTACATGTCATGCTGTGGGATAAAGCGTCCAACCACTTTGAGGTATGCTAAACATAGCCATGTTCTTCCTTAATTCACAAGATATTTTGATAGTGTACATATAGTTATCAGCATGGGGGCTCAGTGATCAGCCCGCTGTTCTTAACTAGTGAGCACAGGGTTCATTTCCACACAGGGATAAACAAAGGATCTTTCTTCCCAGGCCAGAAACTACTCTGAGGCTCTTCAGTGGTACAACTACTCGCTGAGTTTCTTCAAGGCAGGTCAAATGGAGCCCAACTCAGCCAAACTTCAGAGGAACAGAGCTTCCTGTTTCCTGCAACTGAAGCAACTGGAAAAGGTAAGCGAACTGGAGCCACAGTAACAAGTCAGGGAGGTAACCGTGTCGTACAGTAGGTGGTATGTGTGTGTCAGAACTCACCAGCTAACTTGTCACCAGCCACTATGGCAAATGTTCCTACTGCAATTTCTACAGTTCATGTATGTTGAAAACTTTCCAGGCCAAAGAAGCGATCAAGGAAGCAGAGAGATGTGATCCTGACAGCATTTTCACTCAGTTCAGTGTTTACAAGATTGCAGTGCAGGAGAACAACGTGGAGAAAGGTATCTACGAAACACTAGTGGTGTGATACGGTAGTACTGTTGCAGTCTCATTACAGACACATTTTTCAGCCTATTCTCTGGTGATGAGGTTGTTGATCTGTACCAGCTGCAGAGGCCGTGAATGCGATGGGACTTCTGTCCAAGAGTGCTGCTGCCAGTTCGGACGGACTGCTGGTGTCGGAGAATGCTGCTTCCAAACTCCTCAGTCTGGCTGCTCAGATTGCTTTGGAGGTAGGACTCGTTACTCGTCTCTGCAAACCAGTTGTGGAGATTGTGGATTCAATGGGGGTTTAGTCCTCAAAAGAGGTACTTGCAGCTTGGAATTTGTGGCTGGGAAGCCAGTCAGGGATCATGTCGTTGTCACTGCACTGATCTGGTGATGTTGGCATGATATCACATGTTTGGGCATGTTGCATCTTTACAAGCAAAGCTCCTCGTCGTTAAAAACAATCGGCCACTAGAGAGAGAGCTGTCTGTCACCTCTCCGGGCCTATTTCAATCAGCAAACACACTGGACTGCAACCAGGCATTAGCAATTAGCGAGGGTAAAGTCTAAAAGCATGAATCCTATTTTAAGTATGCTGCATGATTGTGATGAATGTGGGTGGTGGAATAAAGGAGGAGGTTGTTTGTTCCCCTGTGACAGAATGAACAGCAGGAAACCGCCATGAAGGCGCTGGAGAGCTTGTGTGAAAACTCCGAAGACGAAGCTCAGGTTCTGACTGCTCTCAGGTCTGTGGGACCTGCAGTACGCAAATGAAGAGTTAAATACCCAATCTGCATGAAAAGGACAATCTGTTCTGCATTATAGACATTTCACATGTGTTTCATCACGGAGGCTTTTTCAGTTAGAGGTTGTTGTTTTTTTTACCATGCTGCAGTTTGCTATGAGAACAGAAATATATCTATATTTTGTGTTGTGTTGAGACTGTGTGAACAAAACAATGATGGTGGAGTTTCACACATGAAGTGACAACATTTAGTAGAGATGGCTTCTGTGCTGCTGAGAGATTGAGTCTGTTGGTTTTCCATACACCTCTATGATCCACCGACCTATATTCCACTGGAAGTGTGTCTCTGTATAATACAGTTAGTAGGTGAAAGAAAGGAGGTCAACACCAGTTTCTCCATTCATCTTCATATAGGTGTTTGGTTCGACTCGTGCTCTCCACAATCGAACAATCCAGTGATGACATGAGGTGAGGGGAAGGGAAAGTACTTGATAAAGTGTGATTGTATAGTATTATCGATGCTTTCAATACACAGGATTACAACCACTACCTTACATTACTCCATGCAGGCACGTGAGTCTGGATGTCCTGCTGCCGTATCTAAAAATGGGTGAGTACATATGCAGCAGGGGTTGAATTGCATTTTTGAGAAGAAACGTCTCAACTACAGTGTCTGCTGTTGTTTTGTTTGCAGCTCTGCAGAAAGTTTCTCACCAGTCTCGCTTGACTGTTGAGCAACGCACAGAGGAAGCTAACTGGTTCAGGAAGATCGGTACTAAGACTTCTACTTGTCACTTCAATCTGACATGGTATGCTGTCGCTTAACAATCTTGCAGCACCTTCATTTTGCCTGTGTGTGTGTGTGTGTGTCCTTGTTACAGCGTGGAACTCAGCTCTGCAGTGCGAGAGCAGCCCCGACAGGATGAGGGATTTCTTTGTGCTCTCTTACCAGGCAAGTCCCCTTATTAGCTTTGTCAGGTGGATTCATCAATATCTACAGTACGAGGGTGTAGATCAATAACCTGAGCAGGGATTTAACATTGCTTCTGGAAAGATAAACGTATCGGTTCAAGATTTTGAATCACAGTGACCCACAATGACCCCCTCTGTCCTCGGACTTTCAGCAGAATACCTGTAGTCAATTATCCGGCGTGTTATTGCAATCAAAATGAAACTACGACTATCTGCGTGAACCCGTAGCTCTCCCAGCTGTGCCCTCCCGATCGCACCTTGCTCATGGGCCAGAAGACGTGTCTGCTAATGGCTGCCGCTGCCTCTCTGGAGCTCTGCAGGAAGTCTCTTCACTCTGCCCAGGTGTGCCACCCACTCCCTCTGCCCGTCTCCCACATTTAGCACGCTCTCCCTCCACATGGATGGAAATGTACCAAGTCCAGTGGAGAAGAGCGGTGACTAACACACATTATTGGTGCTGGCGTAGGCGTGTCATTTTAATCCCTCTGGCCTTCTGAAGGAGGAAGTGGACACTAGATGGCGATGATGAATCCCAGAATGCTTTGTGACTCGCTTTCTGTTTGGTTCACAGACCGAGCAGCTCACTCAGGCTCTGGAGTACATTCAGATCTGTTGGGAGGTCTGGAAGACCCTGAAAGCATCAGGTACCTTCAGCAGCTTCACGACCCGAATAATTATATTTATTTGCATGTCTTTTAAAATGAAGCTAAAGAAATGTACTCTCACCGCGTACTTGTAGGAAGCTCCCCGATGGACCCCACTGACACACTGCTGCTGCTGTACGAGTTTGAGGCTCGAGCCAAGCTGAACGACCGCAAGGTCGGGACGGTGCTGGAGTCGGTCTTGGAGCTTGAAAACGTTGAAATCAAGGTGCTGGAGACGATTGCAGGTAAACACAAAGACTGTTCATCTGATCTCTGCTGACACATGTAAAGAAACACACACGTTCTACTATTTGCAGTATGTTGGCATCTTTTTTTTATTTTATATTTGTAGCGTTAGCCATGGAGCCTCCAGCCCACTTCCCTCTGCTTTGTAAGAAGGCCTTGAGGGTCGCTCTCTCTCTGCACAAGAAACAACCACAGGCTGACCTGGCTAGCTGCAGGCAAACCCACCACCACTCTACATGAAGATACCTTTAAATATTCCCCACAACGTGCTCATTGGGATGAAATTGTTTCTAACGGTGTGCCTGTTTTTGCGTCTCTTGTCTTAGCAAGTGCGTCCACAGCCTGATCAAGCTGTCCCTCCCGAGCGGCGTGTCAGAGGTGGGGGCCCATGTGCTCGAGGAGGTGTGGGACTACTACGAGGAGGCGCTGTCCGTCATTGCAGCCGCAGTGAGTCAGCGCCAATCACACGTGGCCTTCCCTCTGCAACAACCTCCTGTTCGCTCCAACAGGACTGCTCCCTGCTATATAATTAACCCCCTCTCTTCCACTCCATGCCTGCCTGCTGTTATAGAAGCCTCTCTCTCTCTTTTTTTTTTATCAATGGGCTTTCAGCCGCACTTCAATTAGCAGATGCTTCCATTCACCAAACCCCTTCCTGCCAATTTGAATGCTAATGTGCTGTACAAGTCATCGTACTGCCGGTGAGCTTGCAGCTCTGAAAGAGGCATCAAATTATTGAGACACTGCGCTGTTTCAGAGGCAGCGCATATTTCCCCTTTCATTTTGAGTTATTACTCAAAAAGCCGTGGAGTTCTTTGGATCAAAGTGAAAGCCCAAGATTAAAGTGGTGTGAAGAAAACGAATGAAACTTTAGAAATGACAGACCTTCCAGTTTGTTTACGGTCTGTTTAAAGACTTCAAAGCATTGGTAAAGGTTAACATACAGTAGAACAGGATTGGATGAGAGTTACTCACAGGTTTCACCCAATATATTAAAAGAAACTGATTTCCTTCCATAGCCAGTCACCCAGGTGGCCTCCGTTTAACGGCCTTCTGAACATCTTCCTGCTCTTCTCTGCAGCCGGACGACTTCCCGGAGATGGAGACCCTGTGGCTGCTGACTCGGGCGTGGAACACGGGGATACTGCTGTACAGCCTGGCTCAGTACCCCGAGGCAGAGAAGTGGTGCGGCCTCGCCATGAGCTTCATCCGCCACCTTGGATCACTGCAGGAGAGCTACGAGACACAGGTACAGGAGGGGGGATGGAGGGGAAGGGGGGGGGCAGACTGGGGCGGTTGTAGCAGTGGAGCACGAGAGGGAAGGAAAACCTGACAAACGCACGTCTTGTGCTAAATCAAGTATATAACCATCACTGTAGGCCCTTCAGAGCAAATACCTTTGTAAGCTGTACCGTTTCCTTCCCCTTATGTGACCACAGATGTCGGGTCTCTACAGTGAAATCCTGGACCGGTTGGACAAAGCCAAGAGGAACCTCATCATGGAGGAATAACTGAACCGGGACAAGTCAGCGGTCTCAGCCCGGTGTTAACTGCCTGTTCTGGCTTTAACGGATTCACTTCCAACAGTTTGTTGCAGTTAAATGTTATTGATGTTCAGACATTCCAGTTTGATAAAGTGTTGCTTTGAATCGGTGTAATTGTGGGATACAAGTGGTAAAGAAACATATATTCTCTCCAGTCAATAAAGGCTAAAATGCCAAAGAAAAATTTGTATAATTCAATTATTTTCAAAGCCACCGAGTTGTTTTAAGCGCAATGACAAGCAGATCAAAATCATAACTGAGTCACATATTTTATTTCCAAACAAATAAACTCTTGTCAAGTCCCAAAATAAAACCCAAACAAAAGTTGCAGGGCTGTGTTCCCTCATGACTAGGACAAGGAAGACCATGAGGCCGAGTGTCCCGATAGGCTGTACCACCTGCAGTGACAGGAAGGAAACTACTGTACAATCAAAGGGTTCATGTTTGCAAGCACTTACTGCACAGATGTGCTAGAACATAAACATCACCCAAAAGTACAAACAAGAACCCTGACCCCCCCCCCCCCCCAAAAAAATAAACGCATATATGTCATTTCTCTCATCAGAACAAAGACCCTCATCAATTATACACACACAGAGGCATTCAGGTTCCATCTGGTTATATACCACGACCTCAATGGAAAGAGTAAAATGAAATCAAGTTCTTTGGGCTTTGATATGGCTGACTGAGGTATGAGTACCACACACATTGTTAACAGTCAGCTGGATTTCAACTAAACACCAGAGAGGACCAATTCTAAACTTCTGATGATGTATTGATCAATGCTCCTGGTTTCTGTGATAGTGTAAGTTTCTGCCTGCATCTCTTTAATTATTTATTTTACAATATATATATATATATATTTTTTTGTTAAAATCGATACACCCAGACACGTTCCACAAGAAATCACATGTAGACAGGCCGTACTTGAAGGGAATTGAACTGACTAGTTAAAGTTTTCCAGTAGGCATTTTGAAGAGAAATACCAACGATACAGCACATTTGTATGGAAATGATATCTCAAGAGCAGCTCAAACTTTACTTACCTGACATTTGTGGTCTATAAAACATGTTTGTCCCAGTTTTGATTCACACATGCATGAAGCACAGGTGAGGGTGATCTGCTGGGGGATTATTTACATTGTACAGCTACCACACCCTTTGAAACAGTCTGCAAGCAGTTTATTAATGGCTCTGTTCCCTTCGGTTATTCCCTGAACTCTTGGTTTTTGACACAGGTAATGACAGCTGGTTTAGCAGTGGTGCCTGGCAGGTGGGCACACCTGTTCAGAAAATGCCTGCAGGTACAGGTGCTCTGTGGGGTGGGCGAGAGCAGGAAGGGGGGAGGGGGACCCAGAGGTCTAAGTTACCACTTCCTGTTGGGTCTGGCTCTCTCAGAGAAAAAAATCATAAAAATCCTTTGCACTCATCAAAAAGCTGAGGAGGAAAAGCGAGAACGTTCACAGGATCGTGGGAGGGGGGGCACAGTATTCCTTCTTCAGACTCTCACATGCACATACAGTGCCCAGATCCGCATGGGAGGGTCGATGCCACACCGGCCATACCTCACGGAAAAGGGGACATATAATACAGCCTGGTTACGCCGTTCAGCTGAAAGATGCCTTTAAACTACGCGACTGCACGATCAGTACTTGTTGGTTCACATTTGACGAGCTCAGTCATCGCCCCCCGACACACACACACACACACACACCACAACAGATTCATTAAGAATTCATACGTGTATCGATGCACAGAGCATGTAGGTTTTTAATCAAACCCAACTTTTAGTGATATTTTTGGTAGGGGGACAGGGTGGGGACAATCCAAAACGGGTTAAATTTACTCTTTAATTGTTAGGACATCCAATACAATTATTGTCTTGTTCTACCCGTTTTAAGGCCACCGTCATGGCGGCAGATAGGACAGTACCATGTGACCATTCAATCAGAAGAGAGAATCCTCAGAAGGCAGAGAGTGTAAGAGGGCGGCCTGCTGCTCAACAGGAGTTAGGAGGCTCTGGCTGTCCAAATTCTAATCCAATGGCCAATTGTTAATTATTAAATAGGAAGGAAGGTTGAAATGCAGGGGGGGGGGGGGGGGGGTGAGTGAAAAGGCACCCACAGAGGTGAGACTGTATTTGATCTATTGCAGAGGTGAGACTTTGTCTTAACTATTGCACTCAAGTCAGGCCTCCTGGCAGTTGGAGGACACACAAAAAAATAAAAATAAGTAAGATGAGAGTATTCCCTCTTTTTGGGTGTGAATTGTGTGCAGCCTCCCTCACAGACAACAGGTAGTCACAAAACAGAATTTGTATTTGATGTAAGGCAGTTTGGTGTTTTGCAGAGCCCAGTTACACTTCTCTACCTCCATCCTTTACACAGAGCAGCTAAAAACCACAAGCAAATAATCCCACAAAGAAAGAAGAAAGGAAATCCAACAGCCCTCCAAATTGACAATTCTAGTGAAGTGTAAAATGTGTAGTTTTTAATATGTAGTAAAATCTCAGTGGGATTTTATCATTTATCTTGTGATTTCATAATATAAATGTAGAGATTCACAACGCGTTTCTTCCTCTTGATCTGCCTCCCGAGATGTCTTTATCAGCTGCAGCACAGACGACTGGTTGGAGATAAATAGATCACCAGTTTGTAGGCTCCACTAATTTCCTCAGTCTTTATAAACAAGAGACGACTCCTTGAACAACACCATCAGCAGGGCTCCATTTCATCCAGTCTTTTTTAGAAAAAGAAAAAACAAACCTTAAGTGGTCTTCACTTCTCATCTTGCACGTCTTTTCAAATGTGATTTGATGAACATTTACAAAGTGTTCCAACTTGGTACGATTGGTCTGTTTTCCCTGCAACTTCGTCTTGAATCGCAACGCCTCTTTCCTGTAACACTCTGATCTTCAGTCAGTCCCAGTTCACAAAAAGGATTTATTTCCTTTTTGTTTTCATTTGACAAGCTCCTTCGGAATGGCGTTTCCAGTCTTGAATGGATTTGTTGAGAAACTCATGCAGGGGGTGTGCACAGTCACAGTAATGGTGATAAGACTTCTTTTTCATTTAGAGAGTAACATAATGATGACACTAAAACTTGATATGAAACATATCTGCAAAAAGGAAGTGAGGAGGAGGGGGGGCTATTTGGGCTTGGGAGGGGGGTCTCTGGGAGGCAGGAGGGGAGCTCAGAGGAGTGGGGAGGGAGGGGGGGGCAGGGAGCTCAGAGCTTCTCTGAGGACGGGATCCAGATGTAGGGGCCGGACTGCTCCTCGATGATTAGCTTGATTTTGTTGTAGATCTCCTCTAGTGAGTCGCCCTGTACGATAGCTGGGGACACAAACACAAACAGGTCGGTCACATCGGAAACACCAGGTCCACTTATCAACAAGTCAGGAGGTCATTCATCCGCAACAATTCTGATTATCATTTCAGCATTTCAGCAAAATATTTGCAATGTAATTATTTGTCAATTTGTGTTTTTTCTTTATAAATAGAGCTGCATCGAACGGCTTTTTTTTACATTCAAAGCTTCAATTTGTATGAAGTGCTTCATCAGTTTTTATTAAACAGCTTTCTTCAATGAATATAACTCGTCACTCCCTTTATGAGCAGCGGGCAGGCTAGAGAGCAAACAGTCATCGATTAAAGAATATTCCGTTACATTAACACGTGAATTTTGGATGATTATATCCATCTCTTATCAAATAACTCTTGGACTTTACAACGCTCTGCTTGGATCACATGTGCAAACCACTAGAATCTAATTCTACAAAAAGTTAAATACTATTCACTACCGGTGCAGTCATCTTCAATTCAATGTTTCCTCTTGTGAGCAAGTAAATAATTGATTTACAAATTAAAAAACAAATCCATTAGAGTTGAAAAGATGAGTCTATTAATTAGGGTATTTGATAAATTAGCCATTTGTTTGAAATAATGTTTAAATATCTAGTTTCGGCTTCTCTGTCGGGAGGTTTTACTGCACGTCTTGTGTGATCAGCGGTAAACTGAATATCTTTGGGTTGTTCATCTTTTAAGGGCGGCGAGACCAACCTGTGAAAAACTCTCCAAAGTCTTGCTCCAGCTTGACTGCCTTGTCAAAGACTTTATTGGCCTGCTCGTACATCTGCCTCTTACTCATTTCCCTGGAAAAAGACGAGCAGCTGCGATTAGTACCGCAGACACACCGACATTCTTAACGGCAGTACGTAAAGAAGAGCTCAAACTTACATTAGGGCTTCAATGGATTTTGGTTTAATAAAGATGGCGATCGGATAAAGTTGTGCTTGCTGCAGTCGTTTTATGGCGTTCCCCGACACGTCCAGAATGCAGTGCTTCCCCTGCTGGAAGGTTGAGACAACACCAGACACTTTTAGATTTTTGTACACAAATAAGCCACGTATTCATGAGGGATTGATTTTGGTTCTTGTAATGCTTCAAAGAGGACCGCTGCAAACTAATAATTAACACATGTCGGCTTTCAGGTTTAGCAGGAAACCCACCATGCCTCCGGTTCCACCTTAAACACACCGAACCCAACCTGGTAACCGACTCGTAGAGAAACACAAGCCTACCCGCTCAGCCACCGTTCTGACAGACAAGATGCTCGTCCCGTAGAGGTTCTCATTGAACTGGCCGGCCTCAATGAACTTATTATCCTGAATGTCTTTCTCCATTTGCTCTCGCGAGCCCACAAAGTGGTAGTCCTGGCCGTCCATCTCGTTCTCTCGCCTCGGACGAGTCGTGTCTGCAGGAGGGAGAAACAAATCTATTCTCATCACTGCCGTTATGTGTCGTCGGACCGCGTGGATCTGTTGGTCGCTGTGAACTCACGGGGTACACAGGAGCCGAACTTGTGTGGGAACTCGGAGATGAGGTCATCGTTTACTCTGTCCTTCATTGGGCCCAGTATGATCACAGGCCGTGTGTAGTGGACTGCATTGGAGATGAAGGTGGGGGTGAGGATGCATAAAGAAACTTACAACGTATAGTTCGACTTTTCTTCAATTGTGTCGAAGTGATTCACTCACTTTCCTGTCGAATGACTGGCTCGTAGGAAAGAATAGTGTCCTCTTGTCCCTCTGCAACAACACAAATGCCATCATCACAAAGTTTACATCTCATTTAAAGAAATACAAAAAGAGGCGTCATGGCTGACAAAACACCAAGAGGAATATTCATTTGCAGTCATTTCACAGGTAAATTTAAGAACATCCGCCATGTTAGTCATTCATCTATGTGGGCAGTGTAAAACAAACCAGGAGGAATTACGGTGACTCACTCGAACTGCTTTCACTGTCACTTGTGTTGGATGTCAGGCATTCTGCAAAAGCACAAGAGCGAGTTACAGATCATTTAAAACAAGCCTTAGAAAGAAGGCCCCTGTTTCTCAACATCTAGGCCATTTGAAAAAAAAGAGGAAAAGAAAGGAGAAGTATTGTAGCCATGCTCTCGCAATATTGGCGAAGTGGTTTTAGGGGCGAGCAATAGGAAATTAAGTGTTTCCTGTGACAATATCCTAAATGACCCGAAATCCCTGGCCAATGTTTCCTATTGCTAGATCTGTGCCTGTGTCAGCAGATGTCATATCAGGGAAACGGCAAAGAAAACATACAAAGACGTTGCGCCGTGCACAGGAGGGAGGCAGGAGCCGGCTGACTCGGGGGAACTGGAGGAAAAAAGTGTTTCCAACCAACACTCCGCTCTGGTGACAGATATATTCCAGCTCCAAGTGACCGTATCTGACAAAACCCTGATAAAGATTTGTCGTAAAAGACCCCGTGACACATTCAGAATAAGTGTAAACGCTCACTCAGCCTCCCTTGGGAATGCATATTTTATATGTACTGTGAATCTGAGTAGGCATGCATGTGTGTGTGTGTGTGTCACTTTAAACTAAATGTGTGTGGTTTAGCATTCCCAGCTGGGTCTGCAGTGACAAAGCATTTTCTCTCTGAGCTCAGGGGACAGTTGCTTGACACAGTACAACCACACACTTACTCAAACTCTTTGATCCATAAAAGTCATCGCTTAACCCTGGGAAGTCCTAGGTGTCCCGACAGGTGAGAGCAGAAACCAAGAGAAGAGAGCAGACAGGAAGAAGAAGAGGTTAGTGAGAGCTGGGGCGGAGAGGGAGAGGAGTGCTGTGTGGTGCTCGCCGGGCCCACTGACACATGGCGTTGTGCTCATTAAGCCTGAGCCCCACTTTGTTCATAGTAAGCCACGCTCTTTCAATTACACAAGCCCAATCCCATTAAAACGGGATTTTGACCTGTTAAAGTGTTAAAGCTTCAGTCCAGTTAATGAGATTCTCGTTGTGGGTCAGTGACTGACTGGAGAATTGATCAGGACTCATACAAGGAGTAGCATCGCATGGTGTTAGAAGGCCGGTGTGTTAATGCAGCCAAGCCCCCCCGCGCACACACAGCTGGCAGCACACACTCCTCTGGAGCCCAGAGACAGCTGCACAGACACACCAGAGAGGCCCCCCCCACATCTGCAGCCTGATGCCGGCTCTGCATGTGGGGCGTCTCTCTGGGACGGTGAGAAAGGGATGAGAGTTGGTGCCGTCACACAAACCATCCCTGGAGGTGAGCGGAGAGATGAAAGTTGAGAGACAGTACTGAAGCATGAAGGGGATAGGACGAAAACCCCCCCCCCCCCCCCCCCCTCCTCGATCACACAGCTGGTACTCACGTTCAGACTCCCCCAACTCCTGCACAATATTCTCCTTGCTCTTGTAAAACGGGAACTTGCGTGAGAGGTTGAAGCTTTTTTTGCGCTTTACTTTGACTGGCTGCTTGTCGATGAGTGGGTGAGAAGGGGGGGGGGGGGGGGACGGACAACGAGAGGGTGAAAACAGAATGGGTTTCAATGAGGGTACTCGACACCCATGCAAAAGAAACAAATGAGATGTGAACACACAATCCACGTCAACATAATGAGAAGCAGGTAATGGGTGAAAATGAATGGCACATCAATGTGAAGGAAACAGGCTTCTGCTTACCAACTTAAACATCTCCCCTTTTCATTAAACTCAATCTGCTTGCATTACAGACAACATTCAAACTGATTTATACTTCCGACGGATCAGCCTCTGACAAAAACGTGCACACGTTTTCTAAGTGCACATTTCTTAATATCCCTGAGTGAATGAGCTGCGGAGGTTACGGAGCTTCTTTGTAATCTATACAGTAATACGAGCGTTTTTTTTGTGCCCGCTTCAGTGAGCAGGTGCTGGTCTCTTTCCCACACTCGGGGGGGAAGTAGGCCATCTCCCTGCCCAGCAGCAGCTCTGAACACAGCCTCTCTGGCAGCAGGGCAGGCAGCAGCTGGCCCTCTACACTTACCCTGTTGGACTCAATCATGCCGGTCCTGGCGTGGAACTTGACTGTTTTTAACCTGGCTCGCTCTTTCTTCTCCACTCTGGGAGCGGGGGAAAAAAGGGGGGGGGATAGGATTAGAATGGGCCTGAATGGTAGCAAGTCGCATTAGCTCGGTCTGGCATTAGCAGGGCGAGTGTACCTTTTCTTGCTCGGAATGACCCCGATCTGCTCGCTCTCTCCGTGTGGCGTGACCAGTCTCGCCTGCCACCACTCGTCATCAGAAGCATTGATGACGTGGAGGATGTCCCCATAAGAGAAGCTCAGGCCTTGGCTGGGCAGGCAGCTGTCCCTCGTTCGATCATAGTCAAACAGAGCTCTGCAAAAACAAAAGGCGGGGGTTACAACTGCCTTCCTTTTATCTGGAATTTGTGTGAAGAGATTCCAGATTGACCAAGATCAATCTGCTCCACGCCTGGCACAAAATGGCAGCTTTCAATTTCCTGCATCACTTTCAGTTGTGACATTAATTATTTCACATTGCTTGCATTTGGGCTGCGACTTGACTCAACAATAGGTTGACAATATAAAAACAGTCGTATTGTGTGTGTTACAATAAAAAAAAAACATGGTGGAGAGCAAGGTCCCTCACAGACAACACGTAAACTAAAGTCCACCACAGACATTCAGTGTTTATTGTCTGCCTGAGTGCGTCATTATCTTGTCAGACAGGTAAACCCAGTTATTTCTAAAAGTCATTTTAGTTTACTTAACCCACAAGCGTACAGTACATCTACAGGGTATAAACAATGGTCCAGTATCAAGGTGAAATCATGTTTAACAACTGAAACATTCACGATGCAATCCAGTGGAAGCTTATCTGCTGCTGCGCTTCACAGGGAAACTAATGCTAGACCTGTAACCTAGACCAGAACTACTTTAGTGGGAACATAGACTGTCCCAGAAATAATTACCATAAACAATATTATTGTCATTTTATGCCACTGATACGATGAGAATATAAAAGCATGATAATGCAAGTACACCCTTTCAAAGAGCAATGAACGTTTAGCTCTCAAGTATAGCCAGAGATTGGAATTGCAATGTGAAAATTATTTAAATATTGTAAGTCAATTTTAAAAAAAAGGTCAATAAAATAAAACCACATAACCAAAATAATTATCAAAATGCACAATCTGGCTCGGTTAACAAAAATCCTGCATGTCTGCGCATAATGTCAGTGAAAACCCTGCTGTTTATGCTAGCATCATGTTGGCTAAAATGGTGGGGACACTGTAAATAAACAAGCATCGAAACACAACGGGCAATACCAAGGTCAGCAAAAACAGCAGAGGCCACATCGATATATCGTACGATAAGTTGATAACGTCATTATTGTGACAGGCCTAACAAGATTCCTAACCTTAACCCTTTTACAGCACCGTGACACACTTACAGAGCGTTTCAGAGAGTGGAAGCACATGTGACACTGTTTTCTTTTGTTTCTTTTTTTTTTTGAGAACACCGTAGAGGTTCAACGCCTCCACATTCCCGAGGCTGGGCTGAGCGGACATGGCAGCTCCTGCATCAGCCGGCTAGCTATTCCAACATATCTGTGGGCTTAGTCACCTGCACAGGAGCAGGCTAGGCCTCATTCTCGAACATTTTCTGAAGTGAACTAAGCCTAAATCAATCTAGTAATGTAGCCATTATGCTTAGGTTAAGTGAAGCGCTTCAGCAGAAATCTGGTGAAGTGCTTGGACTGTGGAGTTACATCACACACGGTCCTTCCACCTTGACCCTTGTAAGCCCTTTGGGACTCGCTGCTTTTATGTGAGCAGAGCGATGTCTCCCGTTTTAATTCCTAAACGAGCCTCCATCCAGATTGGCGACCGGCCCAAAGTGTCACAACACAGGTCACTTCGACAAGCCCCGCTGTCGATGTGCATTACGCAAAGTAGAGTCAATGTCATGTGTGGCATCACAACAACAACGGGGGTTGCCCGTCCATCAACTTAGGCTGGGGATGAATTGTATCAACCAAAAACCCTGAATTATATGCTACCCTACAAAAAGATCAGTGTGAAGAATCGTGTTTTTTGTCATCTATACGTCACGCTGGTAGGTAGAAGTTCATTGTGCAAGAGTAGCTATTTTGACTCCAGATCTTACAATATCACATCGTGAGTGCAAGCGTCGTCGTGTGTGTTGGTGTGTGCACTGCAGCTTTACCTGACATAGAGGGAGCGTTTCTCACTGGTGCGCAGGGAGCCTGATCCTGAGCTCATGCTGCTGTTCATCATCTGCTCCCTCAGGTCGTGGATCTTGGACTCAAAGCGACTATACTCTGCATTGGAGGGAACAAACAAAAACACACCGTGTCAATAATAAGTTGATACACCCAAGGTGAAGGTGGTACTGAACGTTGTCTCGTAAAAAGAGGCTAAAAGAGTGTTGCATTGCTGGCTCTCTTGTTTCACTGGAAAACTGTTGGCGCTGCAGTGAATGGAGGAAAAAGGTTCAGCGAATCCTTAGGCTGATTAATGACTCCCAGGAACAGATGGTTTATCACAGATCTGCCTTACACATCCAGTAATGTCTCATGTCAGGTCATTAATTACACAGATTAATTAAGTTCAACATGGGCTCTTTAGGGTGGTTAAAAAAAAAGAGGAAAGGCCTCCCAACAATCTCAAATGCATGACCATTTGTCATAGGTGTGTAAATCCAGTTGGTGCTCTGGAGCACAGGGATGATATATGAATCCACCTGGACCTCCTCATTAAGAATGCTCTCATTAGCCTGCTGTGTCCAGGCTGCTGGAACAAGGTAGGCTACCGCACCACACTGTTAGATAAACAGACCGGCAGATGCAGCGAGAAAAACAAGTTGACTAGGTCGCTCATGTGATCACACAAAGGAGGCGTTGGGACCAAATAAAAGCAGCCGTGTGAGCGACCAACATTGTCATATATCTAAATCTTAACACGTGATTTATACTGCCGATGAAAGGAAATGAATCTTAGTTTGAATGTAAGTGTATATGAAAAACCAGAATCACCTTAATGGCACCTAATGACATGCCCTATTATTCGAATGACCCAACATATCTATGTCTTGATCATAATTAGCCTATAAAAAGAACCAGTTCACATTTATTCCACATAACTCCTTTACTGCCATGCCTTCAGGGGTGGACTCCTACCTTACAGCTTAATCATCCATAGCTGGCAACACTTCCTGTAACGTGAACAACCAGAGATCAAGGTCCAAATTCTGTCGAACAAAGCCTACAAGTAGCCTTGAACAACAAAACGCCCATGCCTACAATGCTGGTTTAGCAGAAGGTCCAAACTTGCCGGAAAAAAAATTATGAACAGGCGCAATAACAATCTCCAGGTCGCTGAACTCCGACCACCTGCCGAAACCTAAAAGGATTCAAAGCAAACACATCCTGCCCCGGGCCCAGCGCCAGCTCTCCACCCTGGTCTCTGCTCAAAGGGTTAACAATACAACAGGGTGACTCTGCAAGGTGAGGTAACCAGACACCGCCTGACTGCCTGTAACCACCAGCAACATCCAAGCACTCCGAGCACAAGCGGAAAACAGCCATTCAGACAAGTCCACTTGGCTCTCAGGCACCGGAGACATGAGAGAACGGCAGCGTGGGAGAGGAGGGGTTTTAGGGACAATATAAAGAGCAGCTAAGTAGAGAGAGCCGTCTTAATGCCCGTCTTCACAACAACACCGACCTGAAGGGCCGGCTGGGAGCTAAACCGCTGATGTAGCACTTATAAGCAGCGCAGGTGGAAGAGCTAAACGCTTTGCTTATTCACATTCTTAACGTCCAAATGATTCATCTCACACGTTCAAGAGGAGCGGGAGGAGCCCTGAACTACCACCGGCCTCTGTTGGGAGTTAGGGTGGGAACCATAAGCTAAACCATAAATTTCTACCACGCCTCGTTGTTTGTGACATCAGCATACATGCACTGCTGCAACACAGTCGTCTATGTGCAATAGACCAGACTGTCTGTGTAACTAGAGTAGGGAAACACACCAATCGTCTCTGATATATCTGCAGCACTTACTTCCTGTATAAAGAAGTGTTTCCAGTTTCAAATGACATGGAACAGTAAAGGAAGTTAACACCTGTTCCACAGAAAAGGAAGGATACTCCTAGTACTCAAACTGAAATCACTGTGATGCAGGAGGACGAGTATCACAGCAGAGCCACAGGAGATCAAAACATTACACTGAAACCTAAGTTCTGTATTGACCGTTTTTCTCGTCTCAAATATCAAGCACACGGAGTAACAGTAATGAAAACAAATCTTTTCATACATGAGCCTGAACTGATACAAATCCAAGTCACAACTGTAACAGCAGCATTTAGTCCTCAAACCGCTCACAGGTAGGGAGGCAAACTGAAGCAATTTCCCGAACCACGTGCTGTTAAAAGTTACTAAAAATTACTCAGAAATGACATGAACACCTGAAAACTATTAGAGTCGTAAAATAAAAATGAACAAAAAAGTGACATCAATCCAAATTGCTGCTCCCACTCTGCCTGCCGTTATTTGACAAATGTCTGACCAAAACTGTTAAGAGTAAAAACATAATCCTGCACAACTGGTATTGAATAGAACATGTATTGGATGAGCCATTCTTGTATCAACGATTAGGGCTGTAACCTACAGCAGACGAGGCTTATTTAAAGTAGAAATAAGCCAAATTATCTGATGACACTTACAGCAAGTGTTACAGATTGTTATACGAACCAATTATATCTACCTGGTTAGGAATCGGCCATATTTGCAATTACATTCTTGACCAATCCGAGTCTTTATAGGATCAACCCAACATCACGTATTCATCAACATCACTACTCACAAGCAAACCGCTGAAATACAGGGGAACGGGAGTCCACAATTGTTAACGTTACAACTTTGTACCTTAAAGCACTAAATACACAAGAGCTAGCCTGTATTTTTAGGAGTGACCCACAGGAGGAAAAGACAGCTAATAGAAACTGGGACTATTCTGTATCACTCACTCCCACTGCGTGTCCTCATTAGTCGTACAGCATTTTTATTTTGGGGGGCAGTCGCTTCTCTTTTGATCCAGTTATGCAACACAGCAGGCATGCACTTGTAATGTGAGAGTGTGTTATGTTCTCAGGGATAGTCGAGCCAGTGCAGACACACACACACACCCCCCCCCCCCCCCAATAATATACTGCAGGAGGAACATGTAGACCCTGGCTTAACTATTTCTGTAAAGCAGACTGGTGTGAGTTTGCTGAGGGGCCATCAAGTTGAACATTTCCTCCACTGTCCTCCCATTTCCTACATGCAAAGATTTGTGTGTAATTGCACTGCTTGACAGTGAGGCAAGGCAGTGTTTGGATATACAGCCCTCACTTCCATTCCTTCCAGCTGAATGAGAGTTAAAGACTTGGTGATGCTCCAGTAAGCCACTGAGAGTCAGGGCGGCCTCCTGCTGCAGCCTGTGAGCTCTGTCGGGGCTTCTTGTCGTCTTCAGCGCTGGCCTTCCATCAGAGATATTTAGACGCCCGGGCCCCGGCCCCTGAGAATACTCTGCAGGCAGTTTGCCCTGCATAAACCAGCATTCACCCTCCGCTTCCTCCCCCTGACTGACTGTCCCTTGTACATCTCACTGGGGGGTTCCTCCTGCTCCGAACTCAAACGAACGACATGTCACACACCGCTTTAGGATGCCAGCAGAATTACTGGCGACAGATCTCAGGTCACCAGTGGAGATGCAGGAAGTCAATCATTTGCCAGAGCTCGGCTCGGGTGTTTTGAGGAGTTAAGCATTGTACACAGACAGATAAGTGTCCTTCACTGCGTTACAAAGGGGACGCAGAGCTGAAAGCATGATTTGGTACGGAAAACAAAAGGTTCCCTTCAGCGAACCACATCGGTATTCAAGATGCTGCCTGATTGGTCTGGCATGCAAGACAACATGGACTCACAAGAATGAAGCATTATAATCCGTATTCTGCAGCAGAAGGAAAACGCATACCGCCATTCTGTCAATTTTGCTCTAAACCTGTATCTTAGCTTAACTTTAGCCCAGTGACAAGTCACTGATCCTGTTCCACCTCAATTTCAAATGACCTTGGAAAGTTATTGGACATTTAAGGCTTGTGTTGTATTGAAAGGGAGCGGAATATAGAGCGAGCGCATGCTACAACGTATGCCCCTTCACATTCCTGTCATAGTCCGAACTTAGAGCTCAGCCTAGATCTAAAGCTCACAATATCCTTCCCAGTGTTGTAACAGCACTACTGCATCATGCTCAAGTACACATGTGAAGAATTACAAAAGCACTGAGGAAGAAATGCAGCTGCCACAGTAGCTGTAATGCACAACCGATCTACTATTTACTATTACAAAGAAAGAGTGGTGTCCTTTTGTGAAATAAACTCTGTTCAAGTTACTCACTAGCCAACACATACATTCTGCTTTAGTCAGCATTAAAATAGACTTGTATTCAACGAGTCCAAAGTCTAGTGACATGTAAATGGTTAGAGCAGAGTTCACAGGTGAAGTCACCGTTTAAAACCGCCACCACCAAGTTGACAAACACCTGTGTGAACACACCCGTGTCCACACCTAAAGGTTTGTTCCATAAAAACAGTAAAGGAACAGTTTAATTAATACATCCTGCTGCATATAACTGACAACATAAAGCTACTTAAACTGGCCTCAGGGAGGAAATCCAATTGAGAAATAAAGTAATAAAATCGCGGATTCCAGGTAATGGCAGGAGGTTCCCATAGAAGCTGTCGTATTGAGTACAGTAGGGTGAGGCTATCGCATGAATCTCACGGTAACTCACTTTCATGTCACGGCTGATTAAAAAGACAACCGTAACGTTCTCAGAGAGGACCGTAAACTCACTTTTAACGTTACAGGAGTGGCGTTAACGTTAAAACGACATGTTACAGCCAGAGAGAGAGAGCAACAAACTGTCGTTACCTCGGTACAGTAACAGTCAAAATGAACCTGTTCCTCATACGGCTCGTTCCTGCTTCGGTGTGTCAACGTTTCTTCCTCGTCCCCGCCTCAATTAAATTAAAACTTGGCTATTACTTCGCCGGTTTCTTTAACCCAGTCATTCGGGAGTTCATGCGGCTTCTTCTGTTGTAGTCGAGCCCATCCCCCATCCGCACAAGCTGGTAGACAGATAACAGTTGGGAAGTTTTTTTTCTCCCGTTTTCCACCTTTCGTTTGAAGTCTTATTAAACGTTCCTCTGGCGTCGTAGCTCGCACGTTCAGCTTTAGTGTCCTCTTCCCACTGCTGTCCGGGTTGTGTGTGTCCGCGAACAGCGCGGCTCGGGAGTTTGAACAGGAAGGACAACAGCGGCTCGTTTGCCGCCTTGGCTCCACGCTTAAGTCCGCTAACCTATGCTGCTAACACAAGCTAACCTATGCTAACACAAGCGCCGCCCCGAACCTGAATAACACTTCAGCCCGCTAACGTAACACAAGCGCCGCCCCCGAACCTGAATAACACTTCAGCCCGCAAACCTATGTTAACACAAGCGCCGCCCCTGAACCTGAATACTTCCTACAGGGAGCCGTGCTGGAGCGATGCCCTCATTTGCTTCCAACACCAAAACCAGGTGTATCTGACATTTCATTGCAACATTTAAGTCGTATTCCTGTGATTTAGTGCCGCCTTTTCTTCCTTTTTTGCAAATGGCTTGATTAAAAGCAGCAGCGGCAGATATATACTGACATGTATTGCCTGGCATGAGCCAATAAACTAAGCACTGGATACTACGTTTCCTACAATGCAATTTGACGGTGCCCATGTCTCGCTTTTAAAGGAATACCGGTAGTTACACATTTTGGGAAATGCGCTTATTTGCTCAATGTCAATCAATTGTTACCAGTCTAGCTACATCCAGCAGCCGCTTAGCTTAGCACAATGACTGGAAACAAGTGGAAACAGCTAGCCTGGCTCTGTCCACAGACTAAAACAATCTTCCTACTAGCGCCTCTAAATTGAATGCATGCTATCTTGTTCGTTTAATCCGTACAAAATCTGAAGTGTATAAACAGACATGTCCGGTTTGACAGGGTGTTATGTGCCAGACTATTATCTGGAATCTGTGAGGTTGCATGGAGCTGCATTGCCTTAAATATGTAGTAATTTGATTAATTGTGGCCATATCTTAAAATGGATCTGTATTATTGAATCTGTATTGTTCACTTTCAAATAAAATTGTGTTTAATCAAATGACCACAAACTAAAATAAATTAAGTATTATTTAAGCAAAAAAAAGTACAGGTTGGAACTTGGAGGCCATGGGGGTCAGTTGGGGCCAAATAGCAAAACAATCTGTACCCAACAGGCCAATCTGGCTCAAGAATACTTTTGGTTGTTTGATGACAACCCTTTCCAATACCCCCCATCAAAACTGCTTTCAAGACCCATTTTGGCACAATGCCATGTAGTGATATGAGACAGTATGGCCTCACCTTCAGGCCTGTACTGAGCTATGATGGTGACAGTCTGTCCAGCTCTCTTCAGCGCTGCAGCCGCCTGCTCATGTGTGGCATTCCTCAGGTTCACGCCATTCACCTGCATGAAACCAGGCAGACAAAAAAAACTTTCAGCAAGAAAACCCAGTGTAGATCCTAAAGGTGTGGCGCTTGTCTAATGGCCACAGAATGTAGTTCTGAAGAAGAAACAAGTCTAGCTGGATGGTTTGATTCCAGCCTGTGGACATAAGAACTGCCCTCAATACATATGACCAGATTATAGGTTTGTGTGAAAATGATATGACTTAAGACCACTCATCTTGAATAACCCTCACACTCACACACAATCAATGTTGCAGTTTAAACATTTATTCACGCTTAGAACAACTTGAATGACTTGTTTTTCATAGAACGTGTCGCAGTATTAAAATAAAACACATATTTAGACCAACACTGGGTTTGCTGAAAAGGTTAAGAGTTATGAAATACAAGTCAAGGGATATAAATATGTAATTCAATGAATACTTTATTGCCAGAATGCTCTTGTCTGGCGGAGCACAGCTCAGCTCCCTCTGAGTTGTTATGGATTTAATGTTATGCTCAAGGACATTCCAGCAGGGCAGATGTGTGCTGGCGTTCTAAACACTCGGCTACCTTAATTCTATCGTCCATATTCTGACATTCTGAGTTAGTAAAACGCGTTGCAGTCGTTGATTTGGGCAAACAGAAAGCTTGAGGTTGCGATACTGACCGAGAGAATCCGGTCGCCCCTCCTCAGCTCGCCGCTCAGGTCAGCAGGCCCTCCTGCCAGGATGAAGGAGACGAAGATGCCTTCTCCATCCTCCCCGCCAACGATGTTGAAGCCCAGGCCTGTGGAGCCCTTGTGCAGCAACACCTTCCTCGGCTCCCTGCCAAACAGAGTGACAGCGTCAGGGTGAAGGGCAGGACAGAGAGCAGAGAAGAGATGGGCAGAGAGAGAGAGCGAGAGAGAGAGATATGACCAGAACGAAAATAGGAACAGCACCAAGAGAGTCGTGTACAGAGGCAACAGCCATCTTCTGTTGTGAATGATCCCAAAATGTCGAGTGCTGCAAGCCGTAGCACTGCAGATCTTTTTTGTAGACACACTCTGCATATATTTAAAAGTGAATGCTTTAAATAGAAGATTTAAATGATGACTCTACAGGACCACTCACCAGTAGAACACAATGATTAACCATGTCGTAATCATGTAGTAATCACAATGCTAACCTAGATAATGTGGATGTCATTGACAACACGGCAAAGAGTTTTGCAATAGCTACAATGAATGCAATAAAAACAAGCAGCAACACGATTGGATCCAAATGCGTATCATCTGCTGGCTATAGAACTTTCTGCTTTGCATGGCAATCTCATGGAAATGTGAACACGTGTGCACATTTAAACACCCACTCGTATTAATGTGCGCAGACACAATGAGCCACCTCCTGCTCGACAGACCCACTCTGCTGTCGCTTTAGCCACTATGACTCATCCTTCAGCGGGCTATTCAGACTGCCTCAGTTTTAAGATGCGAGAGAGGCCAAACCGTTGCATTGGTCCAGCAAAAGAACTCTGAGCGCACACTTCACATGAGAGCAAACACACACACACACCCTCTAGGAAGCCCAGCGTTGGCCTTACACAAACACGCACACAAACATGCACACTTTATTTACAAATGCACACATAAACCTGCATGCGCTCAGCGTACGTAGCCATGCGCACACACACAGACACACACACAGTTTCCACTCTTTTACAGAAAACACTGCATGGTTCCCATTAGTGGTCTTCTCTTCCAGTACTCAGCCTGCAGTGTACAGGAACAATTCCGACTTAATCCCTAGTGGCTGCGCTCTAACTTGCTGTTAAGATCATTTTCCCATTGATGGCAGCCGAGGCAGCATTCCAGACTTTCAAAATCATCACCCATGACTGACTGAAAAAACTAAAAAGCGTTGATTACGCCACTAAAAGAAATTAAAAGCATCGGAAAGTCCTAAATAGTAAATCGGTGCCGACAGAAAGACTTCAGGAAGTGACTGTTAAAGTGTATTCATTTGAAATGAACTGAACTTAGATGCAGATGATATCTTGTAAGACCACTAGATGAGATCAAAAGCAACATAGTGAGTCTGGGTCTGCAGGATTCCTAACAAGTAGTGTTTCTACAAGGCAGAATCAGGGACAGACTCAATCTGATCGTACTGACAAAGCTTAAAACAAAACAAGTGACAAGTGGCAAATGCCTTGAAATATGCTAAAACAACTGACTTGCCTTCAAACAAGTCGAGCTTAAAATAACCTCGCTTTCCATCCTGAGCTTTTCATCCCATCTCGAACGAGGCACACAGATCTCCATGGTTACCTTAGGATCCGGAAATGGTGCTTGCTTCGGAGAGAGCATTTCCTAACAGTGCGTTCAGGCCGGCTCCTCACCAGCGACATGGAAGATGAGATGTTGACTGTGAACATTGTGGCTATGGCACATCGCCCCTTACTGCTCGACCCTTCTCTTCCTGTCTGGCCCGCCACTGAGAGAGGGGCCACAATTTTAGTGTTCCTCTATCTTATCCATGTGTGCTGTGATTGGAAGCAGCTCCTCTTTGGGCTGTCACAAACACTCTCTCCTCATCATCATCACCAGAAAGGCAAGACTGAACATTTAACCCTAACGCTCCCATGCAAATCATCTTCGTTCAATTCTAAAGAGAAGAGGGACAAAGTCACCGCTCACTCATATCTGGAATAACCAGGACTACCTTACATCAAGAGCATCAGGACTTGGCGGATGTGTCGAACTGCCCCCCCCTCTAATACAGCACACCAGCATTCCTGTCTGTCAGCCCCGGTCCCCTGGAGAATGGGCAGACAGATTCCCAGAAGCTCCTTGCTAATTTGTCCAGAGTGAAAACAAACTGAGGAGCTCATGAACTGACTGTCGGGCCATGTTCTGTGACTTGGCTGCACGCCGTGCAGACAGTCGGTGCAGTATGCAAGTGTGTGCTTCTGCATGCCCTGTTTGGTCATAGGACGTGAATCGCCTGGCCATTGTCATGGAAAATGGGAGCGAATACCTACAGTTTGAAATGCAGGGATCAAGTCCTCCCTCGCTGTCACAAGACCTGCCTCCCCTCCCTTTCCCCCCATTTGCCTTTTCATCCATGCCAGGAATGTAAACAGTTAGAGCGGTAAAACCCTTTCTCTCTGCCCAGTCATTTCTCCTGCGACTAGTTTCTCTAATTCAACCCCCTCCACCGCCATTATTTTTTCCCTGTCTGCTTCGGGGTTGGTCGCAGCTCAATCCTAAAGCTGTGAATGGATATCTGGGCTGCGGGGTTCAGCGGGTCATGCTGCCCTGGACTCAGCCCAGTAATTGGCTCTGCTTGGCTGATTAATGGTGGACACAGCAGATGGACGCCATTTTCCACAGACAGGCACTACCTCTTGCGGCACTTTATCTCTCCCTTTCCCCCGAATGGATCACATCAGCTTATGAATAGAAGCGTGTACTGATAAAATTAAAAGGATGCATTTTCTCCGTCTTCCTTTTCACTGCTTAAATCCCCCCCCCCCCCCCCCCCTGTATTTTCAGTGGCTAGCTCCTCTTCATGGCCTGCTACTTTCTTCTCATTTGACATCGGGAAAAGATGATTCAGTGCTAAGGCGATAGACAGTTTAAGATAGTTCATGCCTCTCACTGTGAGCGATGCATGATTAACACCTCAGGCGAGTACTGCTGTGATTTCATTTATTTAAAACTCCCCTTTTTGCTTTTGCAGGTTTTAAAAATACTTCATAAAGGTAATTCGTTATTGATGACTGAATTATTGCGCTGACCAGTCAAAGGTTTTGCGTTTGTGTGTGTGCATCAGACACATCACGTTACTGATTAGCTCACCTGCTGCTTTACGTAAGCTGTGCCTGAACAAAGCAGCCTTACTAGAAGCATTGTTGTTAGTGATTGTGCACACTGTCACCACTGCACACAAGTATGTCTACACCAAACATGCATATTTAAACGCAGAGGTTTTTATCTCTTACCGCGTGGAGAGAGACAAGGATGTACAGTACTGACATCGCTCCTGAAGAAGGGGGTAATATCAGATGGAGAAGGGGGAGGATGTGTCTGTGATGACACCACCGAGGGGGATATGCAGATGGGCAGAGGGCCGATACGAGCTCTGACTCATTCCTCACAACCAGCCTGCTCCATTTCTGCGGAAGCCTGTGCTTACAGCATCCATCTAAAATAACCCCTCCCAGTTGGAGCCAATGGGGAAGCTGCTGGAGCTGGAGGGAGGTGTCTGCTGTCTGTCCGTCAGTGTGATGGAGCTGCATGCTCATCTGCTGTGATTGGGATCAAGTCGCTTGTCGGCCATGATGTCCTCCGAGACAATTCTTTTTTGGATTATGCAGCGGACATGACACACAAACCCACTAGGGACAAACAGGTGCACGCATGGTCACAGTATGTAGGCCGCTTTAATTTGCACCGCCTGACTTACTAGCTGTCCGGTGTGCAGGACGTATACCCACAGGTATGTGTCCGTGTCATAATCCTGCATTGCACTGAAAGTGTGTGCGTATGCATCTGCGCTCCTATGTGTCAGCACGTTATGAGCAAAAGTCTGTACAGTATGTGTGTGTGATTGGTGCTGGCAGCACTGGTGATGAGAGGGGTAAGACCTGAGTGCATGGCCTGGTTTTCCCAGTGTGCAGATGAATCATGACAGCTGCAGGACTGTCTGCTGCTGCTGGTCCGCTGATCCTGTACAGATCAGGCTCTTACTCCCCCATTACATTTATGGTAACAGCCAGGCTTTGTGTTTATATTTACATACACAGAGCAGCAGGCAAAACATTCCAACGGATATTTGTGTTGTGTGGCTCCAGTCAGCCCCCCTATCCTCCTGAACTGTCTTTTCTTTTTTTTTAACACATCAACCTGCCTTTAGTTACAGCAACACCATAAGCTGTCCTTTTCTCACTCACAAACACACACACACACACACACAGGAAAACACATATTGGCAACAAAAACAATGTCATGAATGGCACAGAATATAAGATACTTTCAGAACAAACACACGACACAAACGCAATGGTTCACAAACACCAGGGCATTCATCCATGAGGTGAAGCACAATGGGCAAGACTGTGGATGCAGTGTAATAAATAGGAGAAACAAATAAGCTAAACTAAATCAACAAACAGGAGGCCTTTTTGCACATTTGGTAATGCCAAACACATTGCCATGAATATCATGTATATTATTGTCCTCTGCAATAACCACCAGTGAAAGTAGCTTGGCCCGAGATAGAGGGTTGGTTTTGTCGATGCCTCCTGACAGATGGAATTGAGCAGCTTGTGGGAGCGTGAAGCCCTTTCGGCTGCACTCCCGTGGAGATGTGTTTGTGAGGAGCAGGTACGACTCCATTTTAAACTGCGATAAACAGGGCCCTATTGTTTTAGCTTCGTATATGTGGGAAGATTAGTCTGAAATTGATGGACAAATAACAACTGCGGAGCAGACCTTTGAAATTACGAAAAAAGTGCATCAAAAAACAAAACAAACACACAAAGGGCAAGAAATAATTAGCTGATGTCTTAACGTTCCAGCTCTGCAGTCAATTTGCTTTTACAGAATTTTGTTTTTCAGCACAATTCATGCGAGTGTGGTATGGGTCAAAAACGGAGTGTTTCATCCAAACATAAAAAAGCAGGAACATACTTAGCGAAACAGCATACAAAGCAGCAAAGACGTGAGGTGAGAAAACATACAAACATGCAAACACGGAGACAACGAAAGCTAAAAGAAGTAATTTGCCACCTTTCTCCTCTCTGTCTATTTCCTCTGCTTGTGTGGCAAAAGATACCACAGGTGAGGATGCGGCCCCTCTTTGGCCCTACTCCTGTCTCATGCCAGATCCAGGTGCTAAGCTATATAGAGGAGGGTTAGCTAAGCGAGGCGTGATGGACTAGGTTAGTACCTGCCAGAGAAGGGGAGTGGACCTTGGCACAAGGGAGCAGGGGAAGGACAGAAGCCTCTGTAGAGGGCCTGGGGCACCTTGATGTCCCCAGGTTTGTGGATGACACTGTAAATAGGTTCAGCCCTGCTGTGGGGTACAGGAATCACAGTGAACGGGACAGAAACAAAGCACACATACCGACAAAGATGCGACAAATGCACATACAAGTCATGTAGACAGCTTGTACAAGGACATTACAGGGCCACATAGCGAACACTCATCCAGTAACACATTCACTCCACAGCACGCAGACACTCATAAACGCCTGCATGCAGTCACGCACACGCAGAGAGAAGCCCCCCCCCAAGCTGTGGGTTAAGATGACTCAAGGCCTTTTGGGGCACTCCAATCAAGCCTCTATGAATGCTACTTTTGATCCAGTACTTGGATATGAGGTCAAAGGTTAAAACACAGTCATAACAAGTACAAGAAGTGACAAGAGGCCTCTCTGCAAAGTATTTGGTCAGCACACAGCCACCACACACTGTCAAGCTGTGATACAGTATGCACCACCAGGGCCCTGATGAGCTGACAAAATTGTAAACAAAGCTTCATGAAACACTTCATAAGAGCAATTTAAATGACTGTATGTAGATATATATATCGTTTAAATAAACCACACAATGACAACACCTTTAAAACCGCAACAAAATGGAGGCAAAGAGAAACCCATGGAAACTAAAAAAAGAATTGATTCAAAGACTGAGTCATTTTTGAGGAACACAATTTAGCGCCACAGCAATTAGTCTTCACTTACAACAGCAAAAAAACAAACAACTTCAGTGGATTTCCACAAGCAATCATTCACATTTACATTCACAGAGCCTGTATGAGTGTAATGTACGAGAGGAGAGTCAGTCATGGAGGAACCGGTCTGCAACATACCTCGTGAAGTCTTCCTCCCCCAGCATGTGGCGGGGAACTGGCGAGTACCTGGACGGGGTGACCTGGGGCGGCGGGTACACTGGCTTGGGCTCCATTGCCCCCATGTAGTTGTGGCTGACGTGGTTGTCCACCATGGTGGGAAAGGCTGGAGGGAGGGCCATGCCAGTAGGGGGAAAGAGAGAATGATTACAACACAGGCACAACAGCAGCGCTGCAGAAGACGCAGAACTAACTGCAAATGAGGCAACAGTTTGGCTGGATTTTCTTAACCACTCTATTTGGAGGTAAAGAAAAAACAAATGCGCATGAATCCGCCTTCATTTTCAGCTTGTGTTTCTTACCCTTCTTTTTAGCAATGTCTTCGCCCTGCCAGATCTTCACAATTCACTTGGTGAGAACAGTGATTATTATTAGCACTAGGAATGGTGGCCAAAACTACAAAAATAGGACCCAGTAGGACCCAGAATTCATATGACGTATCATGTCTTGTCTCTGTTCTCTGCCTGTGCTTTTCATTACACAACAGGCAACCAGCACGGACTAATGTACAGTGTTAACAGAGATGTTTCAGTGATCTACACCTGATGTTTCCTCTTCAAGAAGTACTTGTGCGTGCACGCAAAAGACAGATCACAGACACAAAACACTCTTTCCCCCTGAATTGTCATTCTTGATGGAGGCAGTTGAGCGTAATAAAACAAGCGTTTCAAATCCAGATCATCTGACCACGGGTTATGCTGTCAGAGCGGGGTTAAGTCTGCATTAAGGGTGCGCGTAAACCCTTGCGGCAAACATTTAGAACATACAAAAAAAAGCCCCAATAGCCCCCTCTAACACCATATCACTGTTCCGTGGAAATTTGAGAAGCTGCAGCTCAAGATCGTGGGCTCTCATGAGCAGGTGGGATGTGAGAAACCATCCACACTCAGTGGGAGGCAGAGAACTGCGCTTGTTGTTGCTGTGGGTAGGATTATATATGTGTGTGTGTGTGTGTGTGTGTGTGTGTGCATTCACTACATTCACTATGTGGGTGTCTGGGCATAGCAGTTTTGGGGAGAGAACAGTGATACAACACTAACATCTTTGACAAAGATAAAAAAGATGATTCCCAGTGTGAAACGCTCTAACACGGACCTTGACTTATAAATCACCCGTAACCTTACGTCAAGACAGTTCATATAAATGAACCTGCTCTTGTTTTGGAGCTGGCTGCTTAAAGTGAGTTTAAAATGCAGTTCGTGCCTTGGAGAGTGTGTAAACAGCGACGAGAAGAGGCAGATACGTACTGCTGGAGTAGTCTGGAGGGGCGTACATGTCGTTGAGGTGCACAGGTCCTGGCTTGGCCACCTTGAGGTAAACCATATCAGAGGTGTTCTTCAGCGCGGCCACTGCCTCCTCATGACGCACGTCCTGTAGCACGATGTTGTTCACCTGAATGTGATGATTGTCGTGAAAAGAGAAGAGGAACATCAACACTTGGAACACCTCGTGTCTTCGCCGCACTGTGACAACATCGCGCATCACAACAGCACTCACACCAGCCAACACAATAACGAATCACAGCTCGGAGGCATTATGAGATGTTCGGCACATTTCAACAGCTGAGTGAAAGGTTGGTGTGCTGCGCAGCGTTAGCAGAGGTCAAAAGCAGTAGGTAGAGGTCCTCAAGATGCTCTGAATTTCTGCAGTTGCTCTTATAAGAAAGAAATTCCATGGGAATATACTGTCAGTCAAAGGTTTCTGAACACCTCACATATTATATGAAGCAACGTGCTCTTTAAATAACTCACAGTACAGTTTGTGTGAACTGAGAAATGGTTGAGATTTTATGTTGTTGCAAATTGCCTGGATCTTGATCGCTCTCATAAGACACCTGGGGTAACGTACAGTTGATAACATAAAGTACGTTTTCAACAGACAGTAGGACTGTCCGACGTCTCTCTGTGGTCTTTCCAGTATCTCGATGCCTTTTGACAAGTCACAGCACGTGACCGAGCACATACATGTCCAGCTGAAGCATTCGGTGTTTGTAATCAGTCCTGCTCACAACTACAGCTGAAGTTTTGTTAAACTCGCCAGTGAACTACATGAGCATGTACAATAACTTCTCTTTGATTTGAATGTTCAATATGTGACTGAGTCAGAGGGAGGCTCGTACAGCAAGCAGGCGGTCTCCAGTCTGCAGCCGTCCATCTTTTTGGGCAGCTCCTCCTTCTATGATCTTGGTAATATAGATGCTGTTGTCTCCTGGGATATGTTGGTTGCCGATCCCTCCAGCGATGCTGAATCCAAGCCCTGGTTGAGTAATACGCACAGTCAGATACGTCTATAGGTATACATAGAATCACCTTTGATTGAACACATTTTTAGATGTAGTCCATGTCTGGAGTGGCCTCCTCTATACTGAATACTTCACTTCTTGTCGTCTTTGTCTGTGTTTCCAAATTGAATGCCCAACATATATTTCTATCTTAGTGTGTGATGAGTGGGACGTGTCCCTGACCTTTGGGCCCTTTCAGCAGGTTGACTTCCAGAATGGTCTCGGGCGGTGCCTGCCTCCGTCGGACCAGCAGCCGCACCACTGGCCCCGCCTCCTTCAGCGCTTCCACCGCCCGACTGTGAACCACCTCAGACACGTCCACTTCGTTCACACGTAGCACGCAGTCATTCACCCTGCGGAGGGAAACTTTTTAATATACCGCACACATCGCCGTGTCAGTGGGCCGATGCACACTCTGTATCATAACGTTTGCATGGTTCAGGATTTGGTCTTCCAGTGAATCATAACTTTGAGGAAACACATGGAGCCCTGGGGCAGAGGACTGTAGAGACTCTGCCTCCCACACAGCACTGCCTGGCGGGACACGGTGGTGGTGAGCTTTAAAGAGGCGAGTAGGGAGGTTAGAGTAGAGAGAGGACAGAAGGTGCAGAGGAGCTTGAAAAGAGAAAAGAGGGAAAGAGCGAGGAGAGGAGGGAGACATCGAGTCTAGATCTTTTTTATTTCACACTGTTTTACTACTATTACTGTTATTATAGCATTTAATTATATTTTATTACTTTTTTTAAAATTGTGATTTTATTGTTTATTGGTCTCAAATTGTTTAATTGCGTTCGTCTTTTCTGCTGTTTCTTCATCTTAATATCTGCGTGTCATGAATCTGTGAAGCATTTGTAACTGCAACGTTAGGAGGGGAACTTACCCGAGCCTTCCATCCATAGCCGCTGCTCCACCAGGAATAATCTTGGTGATGAAGATCCCCGGATCATCAGGAATGTGGGGATTGTCTATTCCTCCGGCAATGCTAAAGCCCAGGCCAGAGTTCCCCTGCACACAGGTTATGATTGGCATTTTCAGTGGGGTACCATAAACAACACACACACACACACACACACATACACTTAGCTCTAAGTGATGAACCCAATGTGGGCTCAGGGTCAGTGCAATGTGGCTCTTAAGTGTGTTGGTATCTCAGAAGAACACGTGATCGATGCATACTGCTCCAGGGATTTCACCAGGCCTTTCTGATGTCCATCTTCCCGGACACGTGTCTGTGTGTGTGTGTGTGTGTGTGTGTGTGTCATTGCGTGTAACAAATGATAATGCCATGTCTTTCATTAGAAGAGGGCACTTCATTCAAAATGTCACAGTTCTTCCATCAACCCACAGAGATGCATCAGTGTTGTAAATGCCCCGTGTTCACAGAAAGGTTGAGTTATGATCTAAAGTAAAGCTCTGAGCTGAGAAGCATCATTTCTATTGCACGATACAGAGCTTCTCACTCTCTGCAAGAGAGCGAGACTCTACCACCTCCCGGCACTCCTGTCCCTGAAACGACAGAGGACCCCTTTGGATCCAGTGGGTCGAAGCGCACTGCTGCATCTGACAGCCGTGGCCACAGAGACAGGCAGCAAACAAGACAGCTGAGAAAAGACTTCACTTTATTATTTTCTATAATTAATGAACAACAGTCACAACAAATTAGAACAGAGGGAGGCTGAGGCCTCCCAGAGTACACTGGGCCTTACCACCAAATGTTACACACCCACAGTCCTTTTAATGTGTGACTATGCACATCTTATTGAAGCTTTCCGCATGCAGAAATGCCACTTAGAGTGGAAGGGGCGGAGAGATGGTGTGCATCTACCGCGGGATCGGCGGTGCATCTATATGTGGGTTGAATAATGAGAGTAGAAACATAAAGATCTGCCACTACAAGCTGAACCGCCGCTGACAAGTGCAGCGGTGACTGCTGAACAATTGAACAGGAGAGCACTTTACATTTCTGGCGTCTGCTGATGACATGTGCATCAGGATTATGTGAAAAGATATGCCTCACTGGCGTTATTCTGTGCTCATACTCACATGAGACATTCTTACTGCAGCGATGGAGCAGCTACAACTTCACTAACACGCAGTATCACGTATGATTCTCACAAAGTACAGCAATTAGGATCTTTCTCTGGTTTTCATGTTCTTCAAACTCACTGAGTGAAGACTACTTACTACCACCTAGTGGGGAGACATCTATCTATCATGCAGGAAATGCATTAAAGAGGAATGTGTAAATCACGGGAAGAAATGCAACAAGCAACTGGTAAATCTTACCCTCTCCAAAATGATCTCTTCATATTTGTACATCCCATCACTGCCATTTACCTGTCAAAACAAAAAGCATGATGGTTATTTACGTCACTGAGCCTGAATGATGTCATTTTCTAGAAACATAGTAAGAGATGCATGCAAATGTTGCAGTGAAATCCTTCCCCATAAAAGAAAGAGTAGACTTATGTTAAGAGAACCATGGTGAATAGGATTGTTAACTAAATATATACATACATTCACCAGATTGTTTAACTAATAATACCACCACAAATCAAAAGTGCCTTTCTCTGTTAAAATGCGTTTGCAATGTGACACTAAATGTGCAACTGCAGAATGCACATTCACCACAAACCGGCAGGGTCAAAAGGATAATGGCTGTCGGTCCACATGGCAAACAGCATGTTGCTACCAGGAGGAGGCCCTTTCATCCACACACACACACACACACACACACACACACACACACACACACACACACACACACACACACACACACACACACACACGCTCATGCACAGAGGGAGTGTGAATGAGAGAGATACATACTGTACAGAGAGAGAGAACAGATACTTACATAAGGGCCTGCATCTAGTGAGTCTGCGTTGACGATGATGGGGGGAGGGTTGGCCTGTGAATGTGAAGAAATACACATTATCTCAGTGTGTGAGGCTGGCAGCACGCAGACGTAATGCGGTACACACACTATCACTTGGGAGCAAAGTCAACGGATGCCATGGGAACAGTCAGTGAATCTCTTCGGGGATGAGACTGTGTGTGTGTGTGTGTGTGCGTGTGTGTGTGTGTGTGTGTGAGGGGACGTTGGAAAAGGTGCGAGGACTGAGAATGAAGACTGGGGCAGCGAGACCGCTGCTTATTAACCGCCACAGCCGGACGTCCTGCGGTCATCTCATAATAGAAACCGCCTCGTTGGGACAATACGTTCATCCCACACGTCCCTTTCACTTTGGTTTCACACAGAAGTGACACCACGTAGAATCACATACAAAATGCATGATTTCATGGCTCCAATCATTCAGTTAAATTGATATCTAACACTGTAAGAAAACTAGAGTGATGCAAGGAATGTCTAACGTAGCTTATTTTATCATTTAGTTGAATTTATACGTGTAATGCTGAAATGATTCGTTGATTAATCGATGAGACAGAATGATTCAAAAACAATTTTGATCGTGAATTTATTGTTTCAGCCATTTTTCAAGCAAGAATACATTTACTGGTTCCTGTTTCTCAAACATAAGGCTTTTCCCTGATTAATATAACTGTAAATTGAATACTGATGTCACCCTGGGCAAATAATTGCACATTTTTGTGATTTTACAAGCTTACCTGTTAATTAAATGAGTAAAAATGAAAGATTAGCACGTGTTAAATATCACTTTAATGTGGAATTCATGTGTTATCCTGGCAAATAAGGCTAAAACAATTACTCAATTAATCTTTGGTAGTAAATCAACAAAACAATAATTCTCACTAAAGTCAAGTGAAAGGGCAAAAAATGTAGTGTTTTCAGCTTCCAAAGATTTGAGCTTTTGCTGCTTTTCTGGGTTTTACATCATTGTATGTTGAATATTTTTGGATGTTTTTGTCGGTCGGACAAAACGAGATAAGACGAGATGTTGCTGAAGACGTCATATTGGTTTCTGAGAAATTGTGTTGACTTGTGTCACTGCTTTAAACAATCACAATCAACAATGATTGTTTAAAATTGAATTCTGAATTTCTAGGCTAACATACTCTTATCTTTCTTCTGCCACTTACTGAGGTTGTCAACTAAAAAACAGAATCAACATCTTATTTCTGATGCTCCTCTCGGTAGCATGAATACTACTTCATGGAAAAACGCGATTGCTCGTCTTTCTTTTCTTGGGGAACATGAAAAGGGTAAAATGTAAAGTGCAAATGACCGATTAGCAACATATTGATGCGCAGTAACAGAATCGGCCGTTTAGACCCAGTTGAACCCAACTACAAGAGCTACATATTAAGTTTCAGAGTTCAATCAAGTCCTCAGCTCAGCTCTATTGTGCCACCTGGTGTTTCTATTTCCATCTGAGGTCTGCAGAGCGAGCAAAGAAGCTGAGACCTCGGAGGAAAGCTGCCAGAGTGGAAACAGAGAAGCAGAGTGAAGGAGGAGACACCAGTTGGTTTAGGAGCAGCTTGATGGCCATCTTCTAGTTCAGCACACTGGCTCTCAACTTTTTATTGATTTGATTGAGCTGTGTGGGTGACGGGATGCTGACGGCGCTGCTCAGGGACATTACACTTCCTGAGGTCCGACACTGAGGCAAAAATCACAAGCTGCCTATCTTCCTCCCCCACCTCCCCCAATCTCACCTTCTCAGCTGTCTCAATATATGCAGATAGTGCCTGCGTCCAAGGATCTGATCGTGATCTTCCTCCTGATTCATCACACACCAAATATGAATATGTTTTAACTGTACTATTGGGCTTTTTGCTTGTTTATTGTGGAACTACTTGTACAGATATCTCTGAAAGATTGTCAGTCTGTACAATATTGTATTATATGTACATAGATGGATCAATCAATATAATATGATATTGTGATTTAAGATTGATATTCAGGTATTAGTTTCAAAATATCACAATTACCAAGTTTTTTACATCACCCTGTGCTCAACCGCATCCAGTTATTTAATTATAGATATCAAATTATCAACTGAATTACCAGAAAATGTACAACTGTATATCCCAATATAAATCACTACATACACTGCATAATGAGCACTATAAATACAAGCATCTATCATGGTATTTATAATTTAATACTGATATATATATATAGATTCAGAAACTGTTTTTGGTTAAAATAAAAAGGATTGTAATGTCTGTCTTTGAAAAAAAAACTAAACAAACACAGCTCAGTAAATTACAAAATGTAGATTTGACCTACTCCACTCGGAGATGATCTGCTATGACTCTGGACAGCTGTGGCTGCAACCCCCCCCCCCCCCCCCCCAGTCAGCACAATCAGACCGTCGCTGTAATCTGCATATGGACCAACAGATGCTCGTGTCTGTGCTTGTGTTTGCACATTTCTCATGAAAGCTTTGCGCTTTTCTCCCCTTTCATCTTAAACCCCAACTCATTACACATAAATCCATTAAAGGGTTTAGCAGTACAAACATTTGTATTATGAGTGCAACGCCCACAGCGGCCATGCTCGTGACAGTCTGTCAGTCTATTGTGGATGTAACCAACGCACATACAGCAACATGGCCCGAGGACGACACAGGGGAATACATGGGTTACTATTGTCCCCTGCTGACTGACAGACTGAGCCACTGAATCCACCACTGAGGTCACATGTGACAAAACACACCTGTTACAGTATAATGCCTGCGGTGCTTATCGTGAGTATCATAGCGGACCAATGCCACTCAATGGGATCACTGAACCTACAAGTCCTTCTGAAAGACAATAAACCCATCAGTGGTAGAAAACAGCAGTATTATCCTGAGTACCTGGGGTTGCTGCGTAATCCCTCGATCTAAATCTCACATAACAAGCAAACAAACAGGAATGATGGACGATAATCTCAACATGAGTTTGTTTAACATTTAGCAATTTACTCAGGTAACTTGGATTAGGATGGATTAGACCTCCCTCCTTGGGACTGTTCTTTTACTTCTACGCTAACCTGCTGGCCAGAGGAGGAAAACAGCAGATTACAGACCATAAGATTTGACCACCACTGACGTCTATGACACATACTAGAAGTAAGATCTGTCTGTGCTATAGAGGGCCCTTAAAGGATGGGCAGGGGACGAACACGAGCTTGAATTTGTTTTATATTTCGGTTGAAGATCACAGAGGTGAAGACAAGAGCAGCCTCTTACAGATTGATTTTAGGATATGAGAGGATGGAAATGTCTTTCGGTGTGTTGCACGTGAATGTGGGTCATATGACTGAATAGATGAGGCAGAAAGAGATTGCAGAGGTGGTCCAACGATATATAAGACAACGACAGGCCGTACATGGCCACACAGGACATTGAAGGAGTAAAAACACGATTGTCAGTTTTGAAAGGAAAATGTTCAAATGCCACAATGATCAGAAATCAAAGACATGGAAGACTTATTTGCCTATGAAGACCTGTCACTGGACATGGACTAGACTTTGAGAATTTGACAAGGCGGCCTCATTTGCGCCTGATATTAACATGTGATCCGTCTCTTGATGTATTTTCTGGACAATGACATCCGATCCACAGGCCTTTGCATTTCCACCTGTTAAGTTAGGCAGGGCTGGTGGATGTACCAGGTGAAAGAAAGCAATGCCATGGATGGGTATCATTCATTTTCATCACTTTTTTGAAGACTTGACGTAAAAGACTTGCTAGCTATTGCTAATACTTGTAGCTTTTGCCAGGTGTTCCCAAAGCAGAAAGAGGAGGAGTAAGGTGACCTTCCAACTTGATTCTTTTCCTAATATTGTGGTCATGCTATGTGGATAACATCTCCAACTGGCTGAGAGCAAGCCAGTCGTTTCGATCCCATAAAAGTGTTTGTCCTTATCCAGATACAGATCGCATGTCAATGTCAGGTGTAAACGGAGTTGTCTTGAGAGTAAAAGCAGCTGTTGTGTGGGACTGACGGATAGGGCCGGCTCCCATACAATCTCCATATTACCTGCAACACAGCGTTCAGGGTTTACAATATCTTTGGCACTTTAAATGACACCCATACATGTAAGCTGAGACATGGAAGCAAGTGAGCATACTGAGACCTCATGTACACACAATGACAATGAGTCCAGACTGCTTCCACAGCATGAGACCATTACAACAAGTCACCAGGAGAGAAGACAACTCTCTTTCTTTCTTTCTTTCTCTCACTCCCTCGTCTCATGCACCCATCTGTTCATAATGGCTTCTAATTCATCAATCTATCGTCCTGCTCTTCTGTCAGTTGAGATTGTGTGTGTCTGTCTCTTGTCTCCCAGCATCACAGTGGATGTGCTTCATGTCCCGGTGGCGTTGCACCACACAACACTCACTTGGCTGCAGGCCCTCGGGACAGTAAAGCCACAGAGACTCCCACTGAACCTTGGCAAGTGCACGGCACAGGCTTCGTCCAAATTGTTAAATAATCAATGTGTTGTCATGGTAACCGGTCCTTGCACGGCATTGGCCTGCAAGCCCGCTTAGCCACCTCCCCCCCTGCTTCACCTCTCTGGGCTCTCTCACTGCAGTTTATGCGGCTCTGTGCTCACACATGCCTGGCCATGGGCTGGTTGTGCCTGACTGCCTGTACACATCACACACACACACACACACACACACACGCACACGCACACACACACACACACACACACACACCATTCCTTTTTAAATCCACACGTTCAAAAATGACGTTATGGCTGCAATGGAGTCAGGAAACAAACACCTCTATTACAAACATTGACACACAAATGCATCAGCTGACAATTGATTTCATCTGATCATACTGTATATTTAACAGCTCATGGTTTTGTATATATTTATATATGTATATATACATTATTTGCTTTATTACAGAGAGTTAGATGATAAGATCAATACCGCTTTCATGTCTCTACGGTAGATATGAAGCAGGGAGGGAAAGCTAGCTTGGCTCTGTCTAAACTGGCAGCAAAATTCACCGACCAGCACCTCTCAAGTTCCCGAATACCAACACTTCATGTCTCGTTTGTTTGATCCATACAAAAACAAAAGCATTTACGTGAGGATTTGTCACCTTTGGGCAGATTCAGGCTAGCTGTTTCCCAATTCTTTCCAGTCTTTATGCTAGGCTGTAGGTTAACTGGCTGCTGGGGGTTAGCGTCCCATTAACTGTGCCGACGTGAGTGGTATCTCATCTAATAATCAGCAAGAAAGGAAATTATTTTATTTTATTGTTTTATTAGACTTTCATAATGCAACATACAGCCACTCTTCAATGCATATTTACCAGTGATGCAGTAAACTAATGGCAAAAAACTAACAAAATGTGCTGCAATTGGTCAATAAACCAAATAAACACTGACCGTTAAAAGAAAATCTAAAAGATCTCATTTTAAATGCATGACGTGTACACAAGCTGCTGATGACAATAAGGCCCCATCTTAGGAAAGTTAAACCCTGGCTTTCTTCTTCACCTGTCAGCATTCATTTCTTTTAAACCCTCCGCTCCATCGCAGGTAGAATGGAGGGCAAGAACAAGAGGGTTCACATGTGCGGATGCGACGGCATGCTGACAGGGCAATAACCGGCTTCCTCCTTAGGAAACATTTCCACATCAGTTCCTCTCTGGCCAGGCACGCCGACGTGGCAGCTCCGTCTCCGGTGGTGACATCGCAGTGAAATATGACAGTCAGCCCCGCTCAGATGAGGCACCCAGTCAGTCAACTGATACAACCAATGCTGAAGGAAGCTCTTCCTCGGCCTTCAGTCAGAGCTAATAGCAGATACATGTAGGACGACAAGGCGTGCTTATGTTATCTAAAGGTGTGACGTTCCTTCGTCTTCCGATGCCTCGAGCGGTATACTGCGTTTATGTTTTCCTGCAGAATGTGGGATGAGAGACGCAGTCAGTGGTGCTGCTCTGATCCCCTGGCTCTCATTGGCCACGCTGCAGTCCAATCAATACCTCCTCAATTACCATGCACCCAACATCTCATTCACGCTGTGGCCCCCCCCCCCCCCCCCCCCCCCCGTGCCAGAGGGAAGAGGGAGGGAGAGAGATTCAAGGTGAGAGACGAAGTGACAGATTGATGGAGCTGAGAAACGCATGACAGCGAGAGATGTCTTACTCGCGGACGCCGTCGAAGCTCAACGTTGCATTCTTTGTCGGGGACAAAGGTGGAATAACGAGACGTAATAAAGAAAATCCCACAGCGGCAAAGGTCAACTGCTCCCTTCTCCTGCTACAACGCCAGCCGAACTCAGGCATTCATTTCAATAAGGACGGCCCACGAGGAAATGAATTAGCTCACCCATAAAATGGCCCCATTAAAGCTAAAAGTTGTCTGATTTGTTGGCTATGATTGAGCATTGTGACTGTGTCGGCCCCCTCTCCCGAGCCCTCCCAACGCACGCCGCAGACGCACATTCATGAAACCATAATTAATGGCCCGTCACAGCTGTCAGCAGCGCTCCCTCCTCATCTTTATGTAATATTACAAAAGCATGCTCTGGCTTACCTCTCTGTCATGCTGAGCAGCTCCAAATGAGAGCTGGCTAGTTTGACCTTCACAAGTGTAGCCACAGAGGGAAATGTACTTAGCGTAATGAATATTCATCACAGTGTTGCTGGAGAAGGCCTTCTACAAGTCTGCAGACAATTGATCAGGTTTGAACATGGCAGTGTCTGTCTGTGTGTGTTTGCGTGCTTTAACTTTGATGTACATACAGTATGTGGACATCTGTACTAATGACCAGATCACAATTGTTGCAGATAAATCTATGAATTGATTTTAAATAAAAGACTCCTCAGTTCAGCACTATCAAGTACTGCACATGTATATAATGCCACGTTGTACGTGATGCCTCAGTGTTATTTCTCTGATTGAGTTATCCCTGCAGCTAATGAGGGGGCGACAGAACAACAATAACTTCCTCATCGTCAATCATTATTGTTTTAGTTTTTTTATCCAGATGCACTGTCATGTCAGTAACTGTGCGGCTCATTTAAATCAGTGGTTGGTCTCATATCACGCATGCCAACACCAAGAGGCTCCATCACAAAGTAACAGCCACGGTGAAAGTTACCGATTGGAAAGGCCCCACGGTGACGGAAGCCTGTCATGTGTGAGTGTCATCAGTATGCTTCCCATGATCCCGCCTCCACCGCTTCCTCTACCTCACAGGTCTTGACTCGTTGCTATCCCTTGTTGCTAAGCTGAGAGAGCCGCTAAGCTCGTTCGTCTCTGGCGTTTTGGATCCTGCGCCGAGTATCGGTGACGGCCTAAAACCACACAACTGTGAGCGCTTCCATTTTGATGCTTTCAGCACTGTCACATTGCAACCAGTCAATAACGGTGTACCATATTATTCATCCGCTGTGGTGTCATGATGGAGAAGTGGATTCGTTTGATTGATGCATTTGAATTAATCTTCTTTTCTGTTTCTGTTTTGTTTGAGTGTGTGTGTGTGACGCCTTTAAGATGCTGATGGTGTTGCTGAGATAACAGTCTTGATTTGACATGACCAGGTGAGACATTTCACTGTACAAACAGGTTAGTCAGGCATCCAGCAATTTATCCACCTACAAACTGCACTGCTTCATGTGACATGTTTGGTTTTGAAGGTTTTCTTTAGTGTAATCACAAAGCAAACTTCATTGAAGCAATACTTGGACACTAAATCAGATCATGAGCTCAACAGAGTTATAGGAGTGGATTGATACCACAGCGAAAAGACAGTTAGCGTAGCTTAGCATAAAGTCTGGAAGTGGAAACAGCTAGCCTGTCTTTGTCGCAGGGTAACCAAAATCTGCCAACCAGTGCCTCTAAAGCTCAATACTGGAACTGTTATTTGTCATTTGTATAGTTTGTACATAAACCAATGGGTTGTGACGGGGTTCTTAGCTTTAGAGATGCTGCTACAGGCAGCTCTTGTTAGGGGACAGAGGCTAGCTGTTTCAGTTTTTATGCTAAAGTATAGTTAGAAGGTATCAATCTTCTGATCTACCTCTCTGCCAGAAAGTGAATTTCCCAAAATGTCAAAGTGTTCCTTTAAAAAAAAAAAGGTGTCAAGCTGCCTCCATCAGTCTTAATTCTCTCCTTGCAGCTCAAACGTATTGACTACAGGAGCTCTGAGAAAAGTATCTCACAGCAGCTAAAAGGGATGCACATAAAAATTAACAATCGGAAACGATTTACAACCAGAAAACACACCTGATGGTCCACAATGCTCAGTACTTGCTCTCTAAATAGTTTCACTCTGCTCCGATTCACTTTTGTCACCTTCATTTCTCTCGTTCATTTTCCTGAGCACCCCAGAACACAATCTTCTGAGCTGCAATTAGTCCCTTCCAATTTTAGACGTTTTCGTTTCTTTTAAATGGGAACATTGGACTGTGAGTCTGCTTCATGAACCCAACGACGTAAGAAACACTCTCCCCTTAGGCCACCATGGTCCTTAAACCCATCTGATGCAAAAACATGAGAGGAGATTTGTCTCTCATTTCCTTTTATGGCTTTTTACACCACAAGCCTTCACTTAGTCAGTCTTAGCTTTCCTTTGTCTTTAAATGTGACTGTACTATTTCAGACGAGAACAAATGGAAACTACGGCTCCTCAGCTGATACTGCTCCACAAATCAATATCACGAGACAGCGATAAAACCAGCAAATACAGAGCACTTACAGCTCCACTGTAAAAACACAATAGTGAACATAACAAGGCTAACTTTGACCCAAAGCCGAATTAAAACCATTCATCCCCACCTCCCAGGGGGCTCCGAAGATGAAGGCCGTCTCTACATACAGCAGCAGAGATCCTCCTGTCATGGTTGAGTTTTCATGCTGTTCTATAAGCTCCACATGGGAACGCCCACACGTTCACATATCTCCATTCACTACACTTGCCTGGGTTTTGGCTCACAATAAGTGTCGGTGTTGAAAGTGATGAAGAATTACAGTAAGTAGGACAACGGGCGAGGCAACAGAAACACGAGCCGTGCCTCTAGTTTCCCTGTGATAGTTATGAATACATGAGCACATTTAGCCATATGCTGATGTATTTAGCGCCAAACAGCAGAGGGAAAGAAAAACAGGGTATTGTTTTCAACGTTTGTAGCACTTTGGCGATTGCCAAATCAATCTGCCTCCTGTCGAGGGTCCAGATTTACCCTTCTTCTCTGCCCACCTCGGGTTGTGTTCAGGATTGTGGAGAATTTCAGTATTAAACGCATTATAAGTCGGATTAAATAACCCCCATATTGATGAGTAGAAGTGTCACAATAATAATATGTTAGTCACAATATGTTTACAACATTCTTGCTTCTAGAAGATATTATGTGTCACAGTATATTAACTAATTGAATGCATTAAATCATAAAAGTATAGTCACTAAAGGTATTAAAACACTGTAAGAATAGTTTGAGGGCCAGACAGGGAAACTGGTGGGACATGCAGCAAATGGAGGATGTGGTCAGTGGGGTGGACAACTGACCAGAGGCGGAGTCAAGAAATGTTTTGCAAGGAGCAAAGCTGTTTCGCTGAAGGATCGATAATGGGAGGGGACAGAAGTCAAATGGAGCCAATCACTGATCGCCACGGAGGCTCATTCAGATGTTTGACTGTTTCGGACATTTCCAACAGTCGGGGCATCTAAGAGACTGTTCTGGAGCGAATTCCTCAGACCACATCCGCTCTCGTTTTTCAGTACCTGAATTCAGACCTGTGAGTGAGATGCGTGCGTGTGGCCTCTGTTCTCGAGAACATTACTATTGATAGTTAATTCAGCTTGTAAGTGAACTTTGTGTCGTACATTAAATATTGTTGTTGATTGTGAACCGGATCCAGTCCATTTTGCTGATGCGCGTGCGCACTAGGAAGCTCGCAGCAGAAAAGTCCCTGCGGCCTGCAGGCTCTCATCCTTTTGGTTTCTGAACCCGAACAGGATTCACAGCGTCCCCTGAAGAACGCGCGATTAAAGCGGCCGCCTTAATGGACTGAAGCACAAACACTGATCTAAAAAACACTCAAACATTAAGGCTGCAACGCTTTTAACAGAGGTTCATGTGATCACAGACTCAATACCAGCTGGCTGTCAAAACCTGCTCCGTTGGACAGAATATACAGGGAAAATATATGGACTCTGTCCTTAAAAACACAATTTAAATGTAGTGGGATAAACAGTAGTTGTGAATTTGTAATATGTCGTTTCTCAATGAATCTTTAAACTTAACAAATTTGAATTTTATGAATACAACCAGTCTGATTTATTTAATAGCAAAGCAGCACCTTGACAATGAAATTAAAAAGCAGATAAGTATTGTGTTGAGGAGATTAGTTATGAACAAACAACATCATGAGATTAAAATACTGTTTAAGTTTCAAGGAGGATTTGTCTCCAACAATCAAAATTGCTTATCACTTAGACAAAGTGTTAAACAGGATTAAAAAGGGAACATAAACATGTACTGACTTAATATTTTATCACAAAATAAAATGCAATAGATGCTTTGACAGTGCTTGTAGAAAACCGTCTACTGAAAGACACACGTTCCCTCTGAATTTGAGAAAAAAATCCACCTTTTCTTTTGAACCTTGGTACACTAAACAGGATCGTGGTAAGAACTACGGTTTATTCAACGACCTGAGATCTTTGTTCAAACTTAAAGTTTTTAGGTGAATGCGCTGAAGTTGCATCATTCCTCTCTTTCAGACCCCCCCCCCCCCCCCCCCCTCTTGTGAGCGAGCGTATGCAGGGCTTGGATGTGGCTGATTACATGATTGGACATTTTAATGGTGAATATTAATCCACAATGGCCCGTATTGGGTTTTATAAGTAGGCTGATCAGGATCTGCGGGCTCAAAGTAAGCGGCGGGATTCTGCGGACAATGAAGATCTGGGCTGGAAGAGCTCTTTATGTTACACAAGTGGCATGGCTGACACAGCAGAGCACCACTACAATGTTCAATAACGCCGCTCACCACATACCTACAGCTCACTTTCAGAATGCATTTATTATTTTGCAGGGTCACCTCAGATGCATTTCCTACATGTGAACAGATTGTTGCTTTACTTGTACTCTGGTGTCAGTGCGGCAATGCGAAAAAGCTCTCGGAAATCCAGAAGACTTCAGCAGCCTGCGTATCAACATTGCAGCCTGTGGGTAATTAGCTAGCTGAGCAGCAAAGCTACTGTGCAGCTCTGATTGAGCCTGCCCATGGCAACACTCAGGGCTGTGTCTGAGCACATGCTCATTTCTGTCCCCCTCCCTTCCTCTTCCATCCTTACTTCCTTACCCCTCTCATCCCTGTCCTTGTGCCACACCTCTCATTTCTTCACCTCTTTATCTGCTAAATGTTTACTATCAACGCACTGTATTCCTCATTATGATTCCCAACAATACCCACTACTGCCATCTAAAGTATGATAAAAGAAATTCACATGTACACTTACTCGCTTTCTTGCCGAGAGTTAGATGAGAAGATTGATACCACTTTTATTTTTGCACGCTAAATATGAAGCTAGATGCCAGAAAAGATTTATTTAGCGCAAAGACTGGAAACAGCAAGTCGAGCCCTGACCAAACTTCTTTTTTTAAACTCAGCCAACCAGCACGGATTAAACAAGCTTAATATACATAAGTTTTAATTAGTGAGTTTTAGAGGCACTGGTAGGCGGATTTATTTTTGACCTCCGGACAGAGTCATGCTTGCGGTTTCCTCCTGCTTAGTTCAGCCCATCCAGCCCCGTTACATCTGGACGAGCACAGTCTGGGTAAAAAAAGGCATCTTGCAGCTTTAAAAGTATTTACGACAGAGCAGGTCCTCCCTCTATGTGCAGAGACATGACACTGGCATTTCACAATAATGTGTCCTGATCAGTGGCGGCTGGTCAATAGAGGGCCATGGGGCATGGCCACACCATGAGCCACACAAAAAATAAAAACAATAATAATAATTATAATAATCATAAATTATACAAATTGTCAATATTTGTGTTTTTGAACTATGGAATGTACCCAGTAATGTGTGTAAAATATGATATCTGCGCAAAATATATGCTTTTTCTGCTCGTCCTCTCCCCCTGTGTGCTCTCTCACGACACTCTGAGAACGCGCAGCTTGGGGGGCCTCATCGTTTTGGCCCAAAAGAGGCGGGTCTATGAAGCAGTTTAGCCAATTGCTGATTCAAGATATAAATGAGTGACATACAATTTAGCCAATCAGCGCCCTCAAATAGATTCATCTGTGGGCCAGAACGATCAGGCCCCCCTCGCTGCGCGTTCTCGTCAGGAGAAGTCTCTACAGGCGCCCGCGCCAGCGCGAGCAATCCTCCTCCAAGACCCGTTTGAGAGGAGAACTTTGGCGGAGATTCTGCAGCCAAAGAGCTGATATCAGATCAGCCTGACCTCACAATCAGACAGCAGACTCGCGGGAAAGGGAAGCAGTACATGCGAAGCTTCACTACTAGCTGTACACCACAGGTTTGGCTAGCTGCATGACGTTATGCTAATAATTTATTTAGCTTTTTAAAACAACAGGGACGGATCCAGCACGGACAGTTACGGGAGTGAGGGATGAGGAGGTAAGGAAACATGAGAACACCAGGGTAGGGAGTGAGGGATGAGGAGGTAAGGAAACATGAGAACACCAGGACACACATGGAGAACTCGGTTAAGCTACATATTAGACAAAGTGAACATCTTTTCTTCTACATAGCTGTCCTCAGTCTCATCTGCTTAACTTGGTCATGGAGGCATCAACATGTAATAGAGATGTTAAATTAACAGTGAAAACTCATCACAGCTTAATTTAACATCAGTATTCATAATTACACTTCATGTTTACTTCTCCTGATCTTTACCTCCTACAACAAGGTCCATAGGGGCATCTCAATAAATTAACATGTTATATTATATTATATAAGTGTTATTTACTGATTGTTTTCGTGTTGGAATACATGTTAAATATTTAACTGCCAAGTAATAATGCAATAATGTGGAATGGCAGCAGTTGGCCTTTAATACCACTGTTTATTAAAACAGAAAATAATTCAATGTTATGGAAAAAAGTCATTGTAGTAGTTTACAGCATCTGAGTTAAGATTTAGGTTGTTTTACAATTTGGGCGATTATTCTTACATGTAAAAGTGTAACAGCAGTAGGAGAGAAGTTTACAGTAATCTGGAGCATATACTATAGAATCAGCTATCAGGGAATGAAAAACGACCCAAATAACAAAATTCCTATTTGCGAGTATCAATGTATTATTTTGTCAGATGCCTCATGAGCAATACAGACTTCGCTTTAGTTGCAGTTATGTGTTATTGCAATACAATGCAATTATTATAACAAATTAGCTAATTACATATTGTATTCTTATGAAAGACCGATATGATAGCTTGCGTCCGACTGTACTTAACGGGTGTGATCTGTGATGAAGTGTGAATTTTGCTGAAACCTTTCTATAAAATCCATCTGGCCTTGCTTTGACATCTGCCAATTGGCTAAGTACCTAAGCTGTGCTATAAGGCTGGTTCACACTATTTTATCAAGTGGGATAATATATCTATCTACATATTTAAAAGGTTAAGTATTTCCTATATTCACCATGCGATGTGAATGATGGGTTGAGGGTTATTTTCAAGTGATAAAACAAACTCTATTATGCAAAACACATGTGACTGCGAGCATAGACAATCACAAAGTCAACACGTAAAGCTGATGGACTAAAACATAAATACAATCAGCCAATCATGAAGTTATTATTACTGTACATAAGAATGTAGCTGCCAAGTGAGATGTTTGACCACCGGCTGTTAACCACTTGCTATAAACTGAAACTATTAGCATTACATGTTAATCCAGCAGATTTATACTTACATTTGACCCTCAATACTGCAGACATGGGTATCTATCGTTTACATTGTTGTCACTGTTAGAAAGAATCAGGTTTGATCACCACCTGCTCCGTCAGATAAAAGTAGACAAACAAGGAAATCAGGTGTTCTAAGTAGATTCCCGCCTTAAACCCGTCTGTGATGAACAGGTGAGCAGGAGAGGCTCAGCTGCAGACTGAATGAGCCAGTATGGGGGTTCCTTTAATGGGTGCAAGATGATCTAAGAAAACAGAAACCTCAGCATGTATTGAACTGAAATCAAGAGTCTAAAAAGGCATTAGCATGTCACCATCACTATGGGTCCTGCTGGTGATTTTGAGAATCACTGTTCCATTGAGAGGCTGGTTTGATTGTCAGGTGGCTCAGCCTATCACACCTAGCTGTGGTGGTCGCTGCTTTCCAAACCACTGGCAAGATGGCAGCAAACCATAGAACCAACTTCCAGCCATAAAAAACAACAAAAAAAAAAAACATTAATCCAGAAAGCTATAGACATCATGTCCATTTTGCTCTACAGCTTATGCTACATAAGACCATTTGAAATTGTAATCTACGGAATAAAGGTGATGATATGAGGAAGAATTAGGATTTGGCTTGCTTTGGGAAAGGTTTTGTTACATTGTGGAGAAATATGAACAAAAATGCACAGACACAGAGAGGGAAACAAAAAGTAAGAAATCCATAAAAGCAATTTCAAAGCAGAGATGTACTATCAACTGTAATAAGATATGATATTAAGCTGGGATTGCTTGTATTGTTTATATCCGTGACAGGGCGAGGGCATGCTCTCTCTTTATCTCCCTCTCTCTGAGATTGAGAGGTGTGTTTCTGTTTTTCCAAACTAAACTGGAGTCTATTCTCACTAATAGAAAATAATGACTGATAATAAACAAGAGGGACCAGTTAAAGGATCATCTGTGGTGCTGTGCACATACAACAGACATATGTCTGGAACGTGTCTTCTGTCCTCTCATCTTGTCAGCTCAGTGGGAAAACAGGAAGTCCATGTGAGCCAAACATATGCTGTCACAAGCTATATGTGTGTCTATACTGTTCACATAACGAGAAGCTGCAGGTGCAAAACACAGCTTATACATATACGTAGGTCCCAGGGGAGGAATAAAATGTATTCAAACATTGTTGTTTGTGATATTCCAGGACTGCAGCCAAAGAGGCAAGAAACACTTACTAAAATGTTTACTGAAACGAAAGAGAGGGTTAATGTATCAATCTAATATACAGCTACATTTTTCCTTGATTATATCTTAGAACAAGTCACCTCGAATGCCCTCAATACAGTTCATGTGCATGCACACTGATCAGTCCAGATTTGATCAAATTCATCAATATTATTGAAAATGATTCATGCTAACCAACGTGGATCACCAATCTGATGTTTAACCACCTTAGTGTGCAACTAGACCTACATTTAAAATAATAAAAGTATGGTATCAAATTAAAGCTTCACAAATAATGATATAGGCCAAGATGTAAGACTGTGGCTGTTTGCATCTTTGTTTTCACTAAATATTAGGAAAGATTGGATAATCGGGGGGAAAGACATGTTTAGAAAACTGTGTGATTTGCTCGTTTTACACCGCGAACTCCACAACCCCAACAACTCATAGCATATGAGCCAGTAAATACAGTGTTGTTGTTAACATTTAGGTTAGAATAGATATATGGTGAATACTGATGTCATTTGAGCAGTTGAAGGTTTCTTGGTAAAGAATTAGACCAGATGATGGCATGTGTTCAAAATCTCCATCATATATAAAGTTATGTTTGATTAAAACATGCACCAGAGATCCTGCTACGACATACAATTCTCACCAAGCTCAGTCTGCTTTCAACATCGAGTGACAGGGCGTAGATGCGATGTTCCTGTACACACTGAACTGCACTAATCATACTGATAGTTTGCTGCTGCAGCGTCCTCTCTGAATACCGCGCTACACCCGAAAATGAAGCCTTTGATTCGTACTATGCATGAAAAAAGAAAGAGCGGAGGAGGAAAAGGGCAGTGGAAGACAGGAGGGGGATGATAGAAATGATGAACACTGAAAAAACAACACACATACAAAAATGAGAGGCCAGACCAAATGGCTGAAGGGCTGCTTGGATAATGCATTAGACAGAGATGGCACTCAGGGCAGCTACACATGGTAAGAAATGCATTGCTTCGCCAAATGCCGCCCCCACACACACACACACACACACACCAGCCAGGGTTCATACACATTTGGACCAATGGATTTCCATGACTTTTCCATGACTTTAAACCAAATTTCCATGACCAAACATTTTGTGAAATCTCGGTGTACACATGAAAAAGTGAGAAAATGTAGTATTTAAACTAAAAATGAGAATTCTAAAGCATACAGCATACCTTAAATGACACAAATGAATGAGAGACAATAGTTTGATTAGAATAACAACATTTATATACTCTGACAGGCATTCAGTAGGATCCAGCTAGTGCACACATTGCATTCCCTTTTAGTGCAAATTTTAACAAAACGAGTTGGCAACTAACTCCTCAAAAATAAATCATCTAAAACAATTTCACATTTAAACAGGTTTATAAAACAACATTCACATAACAAGAGCTTTTTTTGTGTGTTTGAGTGACACACACTCACACAGACTTGTCCCTTGAGAGGCTCGTAAGAGAGAATAGCTCGTGGCAACCTGAACAAGTTGTAATGAAAGAAGAAATTTGTGCTTTACTGTCCACGGGAACTGAACTGAACAGTCACTTGCCAGCTTAGCGTTTCATTTCTTCAAGCTTCGCATCTATCTGCTAGAAAGCCGGCGATGGGGGTCGCTGTAGCTTCGCTAGCTACAGCGCTCTGATGTCGGCTCCCTCCCATGTTAAAAATATAGACGGTTTTGCCTCCACACAACCTGCATTTGGCTCGTCCCGGGTCTTTGTCGGGTGTAACCCATGTCTTGTATTTGTGCATGTGTAGCCAAGCATTTTTGAATCGACACTTCCCTGGCATAGTGAATAATACCGACCGTTCGCGAACCGAGCTAATGTTGCTATCACAGTAGCTCAGGGAAGCGGTCGGCATGTCACCTGTTAAGGTGCGTTCACTGGCAGCGCGAATAATTCGCACTGCGAGTTTGAGAGCGTGTGCCTGTTTATATCTTTCTTTTAAAAGCATATTAATTATTTCAAACTCAGCGTAAATGTACGACATGAACATATGAATATAAAAAAATTCCATGACTTTTCCAAGACTTTTGGGATTTTATTTTTTTTCCATGACTTATCCAGGCCTGGAAATGACCATTTTAAAATTCCATGACTTTTCCAGGTTTTTCATGACCGTACGAATCCTGCTAGCACACATGTTCCCAGAAAATGGAATGATTAAAAAAAACATTGGTTCACCTTTGAAGCTAAAAAAAAATAATTCCCGTACATCTTGATGTACTGCAAGATTTTTCTACCTCTGTTCTTACTGTCAGTGCTATGATAAATAATAAATGAGATCTGTAGGGCTTTTATGATCTGTCATGTATACATGCAGTCTAGTGTGTGAAATAGATAAAAATAATGTTCATGTCTTGAGCAGTTACCAATTAATAAGTGAGGACCAAGCACAAGCGAACAAGTAGTTCCTATTAACTCAATTATATAATTAGTTTACCTTTAAAGACATGTGAAGCTGCTGCCTTTGACGTTCCTCTTCATATTCGTGAGAGACTGACCTTAAAGGTGCAGTGTGTAGGATTTGGCGGCTTCTACCGTGTACCGTGTGCCAATCGCGTAGGAGAACTACGGTGGGACGACGCAACAACTCAAAAACGCTAATGGTCCTTTCTAGAGCCAGTGTTTAGTTTGTCCGTTCTGAGCTACTGTAGAAACATGGCGGCCACCTCCGTGACGAGGACAAGCTCTGTATGTAGATATAAACTGCTCATTCTAAGGTCACGAAAACACCACAAACGTTCTGCCAATAGATCCCCTTAAATGCTCTGTAGGCCTTTTTCACAGCAGACATTTTGACTTGTCATAGCACGTAAGGCACAGGTGACACACCAACGATGGCTCTGTTTTATGTCGGTGTAAACCATGACAGTGTGACAATGAGACAGCATGCACGATACCAGGATCCTGAAACTGAAGCAGCTTCATGAAATTTGGCCATCATTCATTTAGTTATGTACACCTGTGCTTTTCCTCCCGTGACAAATGTCTTCTGTGAAAAAGGCCTTTACATATCAGTGGAGGAGTTAGCTAGCTAGCATCCAGCGTGACTACCCAATAATATGACACAACGATAAGAATGAATGAATGTAAAAGTGCTCCAAATATACTGTTACTTCTCAAATTAAAGCTGGTGTTCAAACACCGAGGAGTGGTGAAATTACTCTGATGGCTCGCATGGTAAATTCATCATTATGTACATTTACACATTTCTTCTTTCTGACAGAAATGCTCTTTTCATTCATTCATTAACTCCAATAATTTCTGCTCAGTCATCTCTTATCAAGCCATGGTTTACTACTATAAATATAACTCAATACTTCCTGCAGATGTTTCAAATTAAAAGCCAACCTAGAATAGGAGATATTATGCCCTTTGCACCAAGGATCACTCTTAATGTGAAACATCTGAGCAGGAAGTGCTGGGTTTCATTGACACTATCTTAAAAGCAATTTAAAAACTGCAAATGGAGGCGACTGAAGGTAATGACAGTATTTCTGCTGGAGAAGAGGGGTGAGTGTGACATGATTACATTGCTGTACGGATGGAATTAGACAACAGGAAAACATGGAGGAAGCTTTATGTTTCTTCAAAAGCAAATTAACATAGGAGCAGATCAGAAAACTGGAAGGCATCTGATGAAAATATATAAAACAGGGAATAATTATAAAAAGCCTTAGCCTGTTAGCAAATGTCCGGTAAAAACAATTAGAATGTGGTCAGTATGCAGATTCGCAAATGTGTACAAACTAATATTTAGACACTGCTCATTAACACAATATCTATGTCAGTCTTTTCTCTGGGACCTTATGATTATCTACTGTTGAATCACTGATTATAAATCACTTGGAACCTAATTATTAGTGATGGATATGCATTATTCAGCAGTTAGCTCCTGTTAATATGGAACTGTACTACTCAGTAGTTTGTGTTTATTGTAAAGTGTTACCAAAATAACAGCTGATATGATGGTTGAGTAAAAGCAATGAAAGCACAAGCGCTGTTGAAAGCACACACACACCCCCACAAAAATGAAGAGGAGTCAGAAGGCTGAGGGACTAGCTCTTCTCTGCTATTGATTGGATATACACATATTCCACGGCAGCATGTGGGTGATGGAACTGGTGCACCTTGCTGAGAATGCTAGCACGTTCTTGCTAAAAGTGAGGGTAGCATAGAAGGGGAAAAAATAGCTTTCATATCTGTACATACAATCTATCACACACTGACGTCTGATTCTTTTAATTAACAGCCACAGCGATGGCAGCGCTTAACACTGCCATCTCATTCCATCAAAGGCCCCGTGCCGCTCGCTTCTCTCTCTAACAGAAAATCTGATGCTTCCATCGCTGAATCAGTACTCCACTCTGCCCTGCACAGCACAGTCGCATTTCTAGGCCAGTCGTTACTGTGATCAGCAAAAAAAACCCGAAATAAAACAAAGCAGGCAAGCAAACAAACAAACAGCGTTGCCCTCCCTTCTCTTTTCTCCTCTCCTCTCCTCCCCTGGCTGACAGCGAGAGCCGGCGAGGGGAACAGGCGAGCTGATATGGGGCTTAGCCCTGGCAGGGCCTCTGACAATGACCATATGGATCACAGGGGCATGGTAGCCTCAGCTTCCAGCAGGACACACACCTCCACACACACGATCTGCAGCTTCAGGCAACTGCACCTGTAAACTGTGCAGGAGCCTATATATGCATCACATGGCTGTAGCCAAACTGCAGTAATGAGTAAACCACTTGATGAGCATTAGAATCTGCGTTGGCAGAAGACAAAACACATTCATCCGTGGACCTCCGTGTTGAATAAGAGCAGATTCGCTCTGTGAGCGCAGTGCAAAGGTAAAGCAGCACAGGCGTTTAAGACAAGTGTGGGAGGTGGGATTCAACACAGCTGAGGTCCTGGGTCACAGCTACAGCGGTTCCCCATCACAGATCAACCGCGTCAGCTCCCATAACGGTGGCTCGGGTGTGCTCACGTAAACGTCTGACCGGCCTTTTCTCAGGCGCTCCGTCTCTAACCCGTCTCGCGGCACGTAAAAAGCTAACTTTTGTCAAAGTGCACATAAATATTGCAGTGCACCTTGTCTCTCTTGTTTCGTAGTGCACTTCCCATGATTCACCATCCTCTCTTAACCCCAACATTTTCATGGGTAAAGAACACTTTGTTTTTGGGTAAAGGTCTGTGTCGCGCAAGGGTGTGTGTGTGTGTGTGTGTGTACTTGTACTATGTGTGTGTGCAAGCGCAGAAGGGAAGATATGACGTACGAGGTTTGCAAGCAGACAACGAAAATGAAATGATGTGCTAAGAATTCGTATGACATCAGTAAAATGGGATGTTAGCATCTCGATCATTCTTGTCGCAAAAATCTGTTTCAGTGTAAATGAAAATTATACAAATGTAATGTTTAATGCCGTACAAATACCAAAGCATTGAGTGCAAAGAGATACAATTATTTTCTTGGATGAACCAAACATCTACGTTGCAGCATGTTTATCGAAACATTGAGTTAACTGCTGCTCCATGTAGTTCTTGTCCCCAAATTCTTTGTGCAACAAATTGTGGATTTGGAATGCCAAACTTGCACATTTGTACTACATTTTACACATTGTACTACATTCCATTTTGAAACTATTTTCAGTTAAACAGTAATGGCATATATAATCTTGTTCGACATTCTCACCGGAGCAAGCAGAGTTCATAAAGCTACTGTAGAGCTGTTCATGTTGTTAAAATCAGAGATCACTGTGGCGAAAAATACTTCTAAATTGCTGTGCACAGTTTGCAAGAACACTTACAAGAAACGGCAACGTTCTGACATAATATCTTGCAGGAGGTTTAAGCACAGAGGTCTGTTTAAAACTATAAAGTAAAAAGAGAAAAAGTATCTCCTGCTACTTAGGAAAGATCTGGCCAGTCTGCCCAAATTGTTTTTGTGAAAACTCACAAAGACAAGACACTCCCTCAAGTCGGAGAAACCAACCTGAGATTTGTTTGCATCTTTTGTGTCACTTGGTCTGAAGCGATCCCTGTTTGGTTGGCTGGATGGCTAAACATGAAGTTCACTGATATCAAATCACATGTTTTCTTGGTGCTGAAATTCAAACTCTTTTGCAATTAACACCTCGCTGCTGGTGGTTAAATCAGACATGTTAGTTTGCAGCAGATGCAATAAATCAAGACAAAATCCTAAGAAATTTGGAGGGCGCCTGTAACAGGTTTCAAAACATTTGACATTGTTAAGATGAATACAGGGTTTGAGCTGCAGTATGGACAGATCTCAAAAGGTAATTACACTCTTTCAGCCTGTTTTCACCTCCTACTGACTCCTAAAAAATAAATGCTTGTTGGGGTGAGAGGGAGGGACAGCATGGGGGGGGGGGGGTGCAGGGTCCTCAAAGGAAATGTAATCAGATGCCAGTGCAGTGTTGAAGCTTAAAGGTGATGTCAGTGGTAGGACATCACTGGTTACTGGACAATAATTATCATTGTTGGTGCTGTATTTTTGGTGTCATTTATTTCAGAATTGTTAAAATTATAAGCATTGAATATCATGTTCAATTATTCAATTTTCAACAAAATTTATAAATGTTCAATTTTCACTTGATGCTTAGATGCAGAGTACACTGACATAAATGCCATATTATACATAATCAAACCAATACACACATGATAAAATCAATAATGAAATGCGAAAGGAACAAAAAAAGAGTTTTGGAGCAATGAGTCTTGGATTACTGCAAGAAGGAGAACCACGTCATCGATCAGAACTGTCACATCTAACAACAAGGACCACTGCTCTATTAAAGAAAGGAGAATGCACCAAGTGGAACAGAAATCTGGGGTTGAAAAAGCCTTCAAACTCTCCCACACCTGGGATGTTGTCCGCCAAGCAACAACAGAAGTCATCATCTTGACACTTCTGGCAAGACATAAAAAAAAGTGACCAAATGGCAGCCCACTTCACACCACCGCCTGTGACGTGAAGGACTTCTACAACCAACAGTGTGAAGGTAAACAAACACATATTGTGTGTCTGATGATAAGAAAAAGCTTCACAACAAAGCAACGCTTTCAACATATCCTTGTTTCTCGAGGTAAAAGTTGCCTGGCCTTATGAGGAGTCCTGCTTTCATGAGTACTAAGAGCCGGGGAAGACGGAGGAACGCTTGAGAAAAATCTTATTTTGTCATATTTTGGGTTCGGGCCGTACAGCTTTAAGCCACCTCTCGCTAAGCATCATCCATAACATCGTCATAACAACGTCTTATTGCTTTTCTCCATTCTTCATTTTTCTTTAAATGCAGCCCTCACCTGTTTAAAAGGTGTTCGTCCTGTTATTGGACTGAAATGTGTTTTCTAGCAGCTCTCCGCTCTATTCCTACTTCACCCAACATCCCGAGGGTTGACGTTGATGTGTAATGTTACACACAATATATGTAAACTTACTTCTCTTACTGTACTTATTGTTGCATTTGAAAAACAAAAGTGCAGCATGCATTATGTGTAACATTGGACTGAATGTATTGAAAGGAACGGCACCTGTCGGTTTATTGAAAATGTCCATCTTGGCGTTATCATTGAAACTAGATTTCTGAGGAAAACGTATATGGATGTGCTGAGTGCATGCAATTCCATTCAGATCACATCATTTCTTGCCTTTTTATATTCCAAGACAAGCTTGTATTAATCTCTCTTGATCTGATGAGAATATTGCAGGTTTTGGATGGAGCCTTTTTTAAGATAACAGCAGGGGATCCAGCTCAAGACCTTCGGACATGGAGCACATGTAAATCCCATCCGTTAATACTCTCTGGGTTGCTCTTACAGGAATGGCAAATCAAATCCGGCCCAAACCAAATCTCATGGGACAGATGTACAAACCAATGATACCAATAAATCAATGCGACTACAAGAGACGCACATACATACACGAGCACAAAGATTTATGATCGAGGCCCGAAGGCTTTCGAGTCGTAGTCACCTCTGGGAGTGTCTGACATGGAACACCCACTGTGCCTGTGCATTCATTTAAAACACCACAGCCACTACAGAGGCCTGTTCTAAACAACGTGGTCTGGCAAAGCATTCTGGACCAAATCTTGATGCTAATAAATAAAGTAAAATCCAATTAATATTTTAAGCGATTCATAGCCACAGAGAGAACACACACAGACATATTGGAGCCCGGGGGGGGGGGGGGGGGGGCTTCTGACTGAAGCTCCCAGTAGACTGGGGTCACCACTTTTCTCAGATTTAAATTCAAAAGCTCTTGTTTTAAAGAATGTTCTTATAATCCCAAATGGAATCATCCACAATTAACCCAGCGAGCTCTTGACAAAAGCAGCACATTTTATTTTGGAAATAGATGACAGAGGGGGGAAAAAAATGAACATGGCATCATGTCTTGGGGTCGTGTCATGATTCCCTCACACATGCATGAAATGTTCATGGCTACAGAAGCCATTTGAAGCTATGAGAAGCCAGCTCGGATCATTCTGAACGACTGTGCAAGGTTATTGCTTTTTCATCGTGCTGGCATCCCAAAACACAAGTTGTTATGAAAGCTATAAGATAATAGACGTGCATGGTTGGGCGTGTGTGATCACTGCCCTGCTCCCCGGCTGTGTATAGGTAGTGGGGGAGGGGTAGCGTTCACACATTTCCCACCCAAGGATAAGCAATGGTAACTGGGGAGAGCCGAGGAAGGCGGTGTGTGAGTGCATCTCCGTCCATGCCGTGTGCTGTGGCCCGTTCATAGGAGGCGTACTGGCCGCTTGCATGCCTGTTTTCAGAGATGGAGGGACAGATGCTTGTCCAGTGTCAGGGCTCGCTTGCTTTCTCTCTCTGACAGCACCACCAACTGCCTCCTCTTACATAACCCCCTCCCCCTCTCCAGGCCCACTGCCTGCCTTTATTGGCTTATTTCTCTCTTTTTCAACCCGAGCATTTTCACCCCAGTGACTGCTGCTTTCCCTCCCACCACCATCATCCATCGCTGATTCATTCTATTTTTATTCCAATGTAGATGCTCCTGGACTGAAAGCATGAATGCCAGGTTGGATATTGTCTTTACAGAGTGTTTGTGTGGTGCACATTCACATGTTAGAGCAGGGGAGCAAGGATCCTTTGAAAGGATAGGACTAGATATGATTCTACAGAGTGGTTTATCCATCAACCGTGCTGTTTCAACACAAGATCCCAACACGAATCACGATGGAACCTATCTAGATCCTAATTTGTTTCATTGTAAGTTGAATATGGAATGCTGGAAATGAGCAGTAGAAAAATGAGGTGGCAGTACTGTTGGATAGTAAAATGCGCCATGTAGGCAATAAAGGCTTACATAATCACATCTGCTGTGAGCTTTGGAATGTGTGAAACATGAAATAAGCCTGATTGGTCTGGAGGAAAAAGGCTTCCAATAGATTTTACACACGAACCAAGAGAAAGTGTCAATCTCTTTTTTGCCTCTTCAAACCTCCCCTTGGTTTGTAGTAATCTGCTAAGATCAGCCAGGTTGCGGTTCATATGTGGGCTCAGCTCAGGGGAATCTCTTGCACTCTGTCACTGAAATTTCAGCCTCCATTTTACCCCTGTGCTTCTACTCACCTTCCGTCCTCCCATGGCCTCCCATCTCTTGCTCAAAACGCGATCCGACATAAACGGAGGGACTACAAACGATGCAGCGGCTCCACTTGCCGCAAATACGAGACTACATAGACACATACTCATGCACAGCTAGAACCATTCCTTGAATCTCATGCTCACCGAGCCACCCTTCCCCCACCCGAGCTCACTCTCATGCTCACATCCATGCACCTTCCTCAATTAAAGACTGCGCTTCTGAAGCCGTTATGACCTTTTCTCAACTGTGATTTATAAACATATGTAAATAAATGGGGATAATAGAGACAAAGTGGACACATGTAAAGAGGCAGTTTCATTCACACTGTGCGGCACGTATGACCGGCAGCGTTTGGGCACAGATTACTGCTGATTCCCTTTTTCTTTTTACACATGTTCATTATATTGTTAGTCTTTTGAGCAAAAATACTTGCTAAAAAATTGTGCGAAAAAACTCCGCGCTCGATGTCATCATCTCTTTCTCTACTCCGAGCTAATGAGACTCAATCCTACAGTTAGTTGATCTCTGAGAGATCTAATTCGTACAATCTAATGTACAAAGTCAGTCGTTAACGTCGCTGTTACAAGCTTCAGAGATAACTTCAAATAATTGCAAACTGCACCCAAGTGCTGCTTCAGTGAATGGAAATGCACCATTTTTGGCCTATGGTGACTGCATCGGCGTAAGCCTTTGACGACATACACTAGGTGTGTTAAATGTATAAGCATTAGTCATCTGCATCAAATCCAAACATGAAGATCATCCCTATGTGTGTGCAGTGGAACTGGATCAGTCCTGTTCTCTTCTCCCTGCTCTGCTTCCAATAGAGGAACCACAGTCAACAAATGGGAAACGGGGGGCTTGAGATGAATACTAAATATGAATTCTCTGCTATAAATCGACAGCTGATACATGATGGGCTCCGTTTTACTACAGCGGCAGCTCATCTGATCCCAGTCCTCCGCAGTCAGGCCCCACAGGCCCGAGCTATCTAACAGAGTGAGAAAGATGAGTTACCTGGTCATACCACTCCCGGTTGGTACAGGTGCACTCGGGCCACCATCCCGCTTGTCCACTGGAGTTGTTGCCGTTTACTTTGGGGCCACATTTGGATTGGCCCTTTGGGTTGATGCCTCCAGGGCCCCCACCAGCCATAATCTTGCCCTTACTTCTCCCCAAAGTGCCTCCTCCTCCTCCTCCTCCTCCTCCTCCTCCTCCACCTCCCCCCCCTCCTCCTCCTCCTCCTCCTGCCATGCTTCCACCTCCCCCTGAGGCTGGAGGGGGTAAGGTCTGGCCTCCCCCGTACCCAGGCGGGTATCCATAGGGCTCGGCCTGCCAGTCTCCTCCATACGACGGGGCGTCCATCCTACGCAGGGCAGCCATACGGGTCACCTCATAACATTCTGGGCACTTGCAGCAGTGGTGGTGTTTGTGCATGCTGGCTGCGCTGGCTGGACTGACGCTGAGCTGAGCGGCGTGGCACTCTGTCTCTGCTGCCTCCTCAGATCTCGCACGGCGCGCTGTGATCGGCTCACAAGAGCGCTACTGCCGACGGAAATAACACTGATCACAGAAATTTTCTACAGATTTTCCCTTTTTGTCAAATCCTGTCACTCTCCGCTTTATTCCTCTCGGATGTAGAAAAAAAAAAAAAAAGATCAAGAGGGACGAGAAGCAGCAACAGGAAAACAAAAATACAAAATGGGGACGTAGTCTTTGTCCTCTTGACGTAGAAGATCAAAGGAAAAATTCAAAATATTGTATACGACCACACAATCAGAGACCAGCCCCGATGGTAGAAATTTCCTCTTGCTTCTCTTGGTTCACAGTGATACGCATATAAATTCATAGATATATATATATATATTCTTTTGTTTATATATCATATATATTTACACACACAAATACATATAAAAATATTAATATAAACAGACAAGCACAAATACAGTTATGTACAGGGATAAATGTATATATATAAATATCTATATGTGTGTGTACAAATATATATATAGATATATAAACAATATGTATAAATAAATAATATCCGCAGATGAAAATCTTCTTCTGTCCTTGGTATCTTCCCCGGTCTGTCAAAATTTTCCTCCTGCGTTGAAAATCGTTGTCTTTCTCTCTCTGTCTCTTTTCTCAGCCTGCAGAGAGGAGCTGAGCACTGGATCGCCTCTCAGCCAGTTTGCCCTAGATGTGGATTATTCAGAGGGATGCAAGCAAGCAAGAGGGAGATGGAGAGTGAGAGACACACACAGAGAGAGAGAGAGAGAGAGAGAGAGAGAGAGAGAGAGAGAACGAGGCAGGGGGGGGAGATACGTAGCAGCATCCCTCCAGCACCTCAGCCCTGACAGCCACAACCAATCAACTGGCAGCGCTGCCATCAGCAGCAGCAGCAGCACCAACAGGACTGAGCGCTTCGCTAGCTGCTCTTAAAGGGGCCGCAACAACTAAACCTCACTGCTGCCTGCCTTGGGTGAAATGGTGCTGCTTCATAAATCAAGGCACAATGACAACATTGTATTTGTCTATTTCCTCAATCACAAAAGGCCAGGAAGTTGTAGTCTGCAGTCTGCCAATGCCGACACGCGCCCCCTGATCCACTAATTGTGAGTCGAATCCACGTTTTTCATCAGACCAATGCAGCCAAAATCCAACTTACAGTGAGCAGCCCTGTCCCTCCGACTGGTGACTGGTCACCTCCGCGGTCATCTCTAGTTCAGCCGCAGATTTGACAGCTTTCATGTGCACGTGATTGGCAACCTCAGGCTCTGTGTCCCAGCACACATCTGTAAATAATCTCACAATGGAAGCAGGTGCAGCAGATGAACATCTTTCTTTTTTCTCCTGGGTTTCGCTAGACCTGCCTCTCAGCAGTGATGCCTTTGAATCACGCTGCATTACTTTACACCACTCTCTGCCCCTCTTCCTTTTTTTAGTAATATTACTGGCAAAGCAGCACTGCAGTTGAATTAATTTCACTGTTAAGGCCTGCCCATGTGCAGTATTGGGTCAAAATAAGCACAGTGAGAGAAAACTGCACTCCTGAAGCCTCGTTTAAGAACCATAAGTGAAATATTTCATGTTCACAATGATGACATCAACACGTGTGTACGAAACCAACAAGATTACACGCTTGAACGAGAATGAGTGAGGGGAAAAAAGAGAGAAGGGAGACTATATGCTTTCATGTATGTGTGGCGGTTATATTTTCAGTCATGCGATTGGACTGCCTGTGAACAGTTTTGCAAGCTTATGAATATGGGTTGATCACAGCTAGATATAAAACATCATGACATTGAGGGTTTATTTTTTTTAGAGACCTAAGAGGGAATGTTAGTGTTGCCATTAAAGCCCTGCACATATGCATTATTAATGAAATGTGACAGGGGAACAGAGCTGGGTGTGTCTGCATGGGGGGAGAGTACATTTGTACAGAGTCTGCATGCTACGGTGCTCATGCATGAATGCTGTTTCATTGTTCAGACTAAAATATGAGACATAGCGCCTTTAAACTGTCTGTATATTAATGTGTATATGTGCAACATTCCTGTTAAATTGAAAAACATTTCCCGGCGAGGGCACACTGGATTGTGTTGCAGCCCTACCAGGAGGCACACACAGCAGGCTCAGTGACACTAACTCACTTCATTATGATGATATTCTTTCACTGTAACCTAGAGATTTGCCAAGCAGCGAACAAAAAAAAAAAGAAAAAGAGGAGAAACTTGGGCATCTTTTAAACAGAGACTGAAAAAAAACACTGAATGCCTCAAGTTAAATTGTCGGATGCAGTCACAAACCCAGCTGAAGCCAATCAGAGCAGTGAGGCGGGGCTTCGAGGCAGCGGCTTGAAAGGACGATGTAAGCGTATCGATCACAGCACACATGACCGAGCACATGTTGCAACCATCCTTCCCTAGCCCCGCTCTGTCTCTCCTATAAACTGTCCACATCACATGTACCACACATCGAGTTTGCGCTTACAAAAAAAAGACACACACACACACTGTACAGCACACAAAATGAGGGAATGGCCGGCAAGATACACATAACGAAGGCAGGAGAGACGGACAGAGAAACTAGACATATTTAATACCTCGGGGGGAAATAAATCTCTCCCTTTAAATGTTACATAACATAAAATATATAAAGAATTCTGTAGGTTGTTTCGAGCCAATCAATTGCTGGTTTTCTGTATCAGAAGGACAGCAGGAAGTGGAACACCATCAGGGAGTTAATATGCACTAATCACATTACAGCTATCACAGGAAAGAAAGGGTCTTGAAGGTTAATGTAGTGTTGGTGTATGTGTCGTGTAAGGCATCTCATTTTCCAACACAATTTTGTGGATGAAGACAACATTGGAATAGTCTTTATGTTTTAATCATTAAAGAAATAATGTAATGTTGCTCACTTCTGCTTCTGTACGATTAAACATTTCAGCAGAGTGTTGCAAATGTGAAATCTCGGCAATTGCAACCTTATCCAAGTGGCATGAAACCCACATGAGTACAATATAGTGTAATCAAAAGCCATAGCCCGGCAATAAATACAACGTTTGTGCAGATATTTGTTGGGGTTGTGTACCCTAAGTTTTGTTTGGTCGTTCGCAGTGTCCTTTTATTAGATTACATGATATTGTCAAATTTAATCAGCAGTTTATAACGTAATAAATCTGTCACCTATATCAGATTATTTTTCCATTTGTGACAGAGTGCGAAGCAGAAAAAGCAATATTCAGTTACTGGCATTTCTTTAGTGTTTAAACATAAATAATACTAGAGATTGGAACAACATAAAACCATCAAAGAAATGTAGCAATCTCTTCGTTTTTCTTCAAACATGTGGACAAAGATGTTCCACTTTCAAAGAATCGTGATGAAGCTTTTTGTCACAATTACTGAAACGACATATTGACACATGATGATGATGACTGAATTGTTAGCTCGTAGTTACACGCTGACTCTTACCAAATGTAATAGCTATCCTAGAAAATACAATAAGAACAACTTGGCTTTAGAATACCCAGAAGCCTCATGGCAATATAAAATATATTTTAAAAAACCAGACATTCACCTATAACACATATCCATGCACATACATGTATACATGCATGCATGAATGGGGTTTGTGTGTGTGCGCGTGTGTGTGTGCAGTCCTTGATAAATATTGCACCCAATTAAACAGCTTGGACAGGAAAGGAGTGGATCAACAGCATCGGGTGATTTATCTTGTGAAATGAAAGCAGTAACCTCTGACCTTCTGTTGACAAATGAGAAAGAAGGAGCTGTGATTTATGGCATAAACGAGGAAATGATCCTGTGCTTTTGAACAGAGATGCTTTTCTGCATCCCACCTTGCAGCTCCCCCAACACTATCAGCTCAGCATCAGCCTGCACAGCGCCGATTACATAAACCAACCTGGACACCCTCTAACAAACACACACACACGCTATCGTAATGAGCATTACAAGCCCCCAACCACAGCACACACCATGTATTGAGCTTTTCAGTCATTTCTAGGCATTTCTCAGAGAAGCTTTGCGACTACTCCGTCACCTGACCGGATGCAGCACCATAAAAGGACAGTCGGTAGTGAGGCAGTCTTAAAGAGGCAGCTCCATATCAACACGTACTAAGCTGCTCCACTGTAGCCTTAACTAACTGCAAGAGGGGGGTTAGGAAGGATGTCTTAAAAGTCTCTTCGGCACCATTGCATCTTAGCAGAATCCACTTCACTTGCCTACAAGCAGATATTGAAAGGAATAAATATTTCATGGAGTCTTTCCAGTTAATGCTTTCACTGCTCAATGAATTGTAGCTTTGTTACGTGTGAAGGGAGCAAAGGGAGAGAGACCCCGGGACAGAGAGACAGTCAGACTGAGAGAATGAAAGATGCTCATCAGCTGTGTACTAAAAGCCAATGTAAGGCTGAAAACAAAAGCTACATGGCTAAGACTCCTATTAATAGGCCTCAGTGGCAGAGGACAGCTGCTCCACCACACACACCAAAAACAGCACCTCCAACTGATGGAATAATGAGAGAGAGAAGCATGCACATGGAGCAAAATGAGGAGTGGAAGGGAAATGAGGAACACAAGATGGCAAGAGTGGGAGATTGTATCAGAGCTGCTGAGGAACAGTGCTTGGCATAGATTTTGTACATGCATATGAAGACAAAAGCAGAGAGAACGAGAGCTAGGAAATGGTGTGCAAGTAGAGGGTTCGGAGATGAGCTGGAAACAGAGGAGGGTGAAAGCAGTTGATAAAATATGACGAAGGTGCTGTCGGTCCACGACAGACACCATAACTGAGGAGAAACAAAGCTAAGGTGCCCTATGTGTGGGCAGAAATGCGATGACTAGAGGGGGCATTATTGAAGCACGGTGCTGGGAGTAAAAATAGAGAGAAGAAAATAGAGAGATGCCGAGAAAACAACAAAGTTCTTGTGTGTCCTATCAGTGTGTGTCCAATCAGGAATGCAAAATAAACCCTGCGTTGATTACCCATTCACCTCGTCACAGAGAGCAATGCATATGGAGTCAATGTGCTTGCTGAGTGTGCATCATCACGACGGTGCTCAACGCCTGGATGGTGTAAAAAAAAGCAACACACAGAGCCGAAAGAGAGAAAAAACAACAAAGAAACAACAAAAGACACAAATTAAAAGGGGAATGAAAAAGACAGGATGAAAAAACAGAGAAGCGAGGAGAGAGATAGAGTCAGAGCAGTCTGTAGGGATGCAGGCGGGGGAGGAATGTGGTTTCCATGGCAACCCGAGGAAGGCTGAGCTCTGGGTGTCCGTTCCAGCTCTGCACTGCACCGGCCCTCGCCTCTCATCTGCCTTGCATTCTCTCTCTCCAGCCTCCCCCACTATATCTTTCTCTCTCTGCACCCCCCCACCCCTTTCAATTCCTCCATCACGTTCCCTGTGACTCCTTCGCTCAATCACCTCCCTCCTTCATGTGATAGAGGGAGTCACACACACACACACACACACACACACACACACACACACGAGCCAGCTCCATAATATCCAGAGTCAACCTGTGCTGTCACCGTATATCTTTATGCAGACATTATCATACGAACACATTGAATCCATGTGCTTGCAGCGTGCATCTCCCTCTCTTTTACCCCCTCCAAGCCCACGGATCCACGTGCCCCCCACCACACACACACACACACCCTTTGCACTAGTTCCGGGCTCAGCTGAAAAGCCAACGCCTGCGGCCACTGTGCTGCCATGTGCCGCTGGCTGTGTTGTAATGGGGAAGGCATGTGAACACGAGGGCTTTTAATAACACTGAGGAACACGGCTAGCATGAGACATATCTCCATCATGACTGCTGCTCATGTAAGCAGCAGCTTGACATGTTTGGGAAATATACGCTTATTCACTTTCTTACCAAGTGTTAGATGAGAAGATCGATACCGCTCTCATGTCCCTGCGTTACATATGAGGCTAGAGCCAGCAGGTGGTTAGCTTAGCTTAGCATAAAGACTGAAAAATGGGACACGGCGAGCCAATTGTAACAAAAATCTGATTACAAGCACCTCCAAAGATCACCAATTAACACAATATATCTGGTTTGTTTATTCCGAACAAAAACAAATTAAAAACATATATAAAATAGCACATAATCCGTCATAAACCACACATTGTAGTTCTTACACAACAAAGAGATTTAATTTGTGAGCTTTAGAGGTGTTAATAGTATGGACTTTGTTACCTTTAGACAGAGCCACGCTAGCTGTTTCCCTCTATTTACAGTCTTTATGCTAAGCTAAACTTACCACCTGCTGCTGATTTTGTTTTTAAATGGACGGACAAGAGAGTAATTTATTAATCTTCTCATCCAACTCTCAGAAAAAAAGCAAATACATGTATTTCCAAATCTGTCTAATTATTCCTTCAAATCTTGTATATTAGCACAGGGCGTCAGTGAGAGCAACACCATGGTAAACAAATAAACCAATAAATAAACCAATACTTTAGGATTGAGGTATTTTACAGCTGCAGGTGAAGAGAGTGATGACAAAATATTTACAAAATGGCCGGCCCATTACCGTCCTAAATACTATTAATTACTGTGATCTGCATGAGCATAATATATGCAAATTATCATTGTAGGTGTTGAAATGCTGAAGTGAAAAATTAAAGAATTACATTTATTTTTAGCATGAAATATTAACGACACAATAAACAACACAGATTCCATCCATTCAAACTGATCAAACAAATCTCGAGAAATAAACTCCTGGACTCTTTAGACTGCTTTGTCATTTAGCAGTCATGTCTCGACACCAATACAATGTTTCAAAGGTCATGAGCCTTTATGAAACGTAACACATGTTTCATGATGCTTGGGCACTTTTGCGATGCCTCACTAAACGGTCATGGTGAATGCGTCATCATCACAGCATCAGGTTCGTTAGTATCTGCTTCTATTAGCAGCAGCTGCCTTTTCTGAAGCCTGTTTAGAACCACTGAGGAGAAGCTGTGTTCAGAAAGCCCTCTAGGAAACTCCTTTCCGCTTTGCTTTACTGACCTTTGGCACTTCGACATGGGATAGAGTCACCAAGCCAGAAACTCGCTCCACTTTGTGAGAGCTCCTCCTGCTGGTCACTTGCACCAGAGACACACCATCCTCTTCCTCCTGGTCCTGTGGGACAAGCCAATGATCAGGATAGCTTGTGGATATCGAAGATTACAATCATCACTAACGTCTTTAAAAGACTACGTCAACATTTTAGGAAATTTGCTCAGTTGCCTTCTTTTTTTTTATCACGTAGCAAACATCCAGGTGGTTGTAAGAGTCTTTAAAGGTGCAGTATAGCAGATTCATAGCATTGATATAGCAGCAAACAACTGTTGTTTCCATAAAGATACAGTGAACTAACGTCTACCCGAAAAGAGAAAGAAGTCGCTCTACCTCTTTGTTGAAATCAAAGCTTCTCCTTGCTTTATTGACATAGCCGGGCTGGCTTTGCATGCTTTCAGTGCATATTGGTGCACGTGAGCCCTGCTGGCTGTAGCTCGCGGCTGCTGCTCGTGTGGCCGTTACAGCAGTCCTGACCCAAGCCGCTGCCGCGGGAGCATAGCACCCACCCTCCGGTTCCCCCGGAGATTAATACCGTTAGCTCTGACAGCCCTTTTTGCCGTACTTGTGCCTCCTGACTGTGGGAAGTTTTACACAGAGTCTACAGTATCTGAAATTCACTGAGACCGTTCCCACAGTTAAAGACCACACAGAACCTCAACGGACAGCAGAGGGCAGCCTTTAGAGCCGGCCATCACTGGTGCAAAGTTTAAAAAAAAGCTTAAAATTTTTGAAGATACCACAAAACAGCCCCAAACATTTGCCAAACACAAAGATGCACTCTCTCTCCGCGGATACCTCCAATTAAAATGAAAGCTGCTCAACTTGAAAAGACAAGCGCTTCCTGTACACACCTGTACCTGTGCCTGGCATCACTGCAACTGACAGGCTGTTGCAAAAACACACAACACAATGTTTTTTCCTTGTTGTCGCACTGGTATGGATCAGATATACTATGTGTTTTTTTTTTTGGAGATGCTAAGTGCTTGGTCCTCTTCTGTTCATCCTCTACTTGCTCCCTCTTGGTAACATCATACGTCAACATGGACTTCACTTTCACTGTTACGCCGATGATGTCCAACTCTACATCTCCACAAAAGCCATCACCACTGCTACTCACTCCACTCTCACCAACTGCCTCACTGACATTAAATCATGGATGCAAACCAACTTCCTCAAACTGAACTGTGATAAATCTGACATGATCATCATCGGTCCCAGATCCCTCACTAAAACCAGTCACAACTTCTGCCTCACCATCGACAACTCCACTCTGTCTCCCTCCCCACACATCCGCAACCTCGGAGTCATGTTTGACAGCAACCTCTCCTTTGAACACCACGTCAAACAAACATCAAACATGCAACAGCATTCTTTACGGCACATCATCCAAAATCCTAAATAAACTCCAGTACATCCAGAACTCTGCTGCTCGCCTGTTCACCCACACCCGCTCCCGTGACCACATCACCCCCTGTTCTCCAGAACCTCCACTGGCTCCCCGTCCCACAACGGATCCAATACAAAATCCTTCTCCTCACTCACAAAGCCCTCCACAATCAGGCCCCCTCCTACCTCACCGACCTGCTTCACCACCACACTCCATCCCGCCGGCTCCGCTCCTCTGATGCCAACCTCCTGTCCCTTCCACTCAGGACCAAGCACCGGACATGGGGCGACAGAGCCTTCTCCATATCTGCCCCCTCCCTCTGGAACTCTCTCCCCAAAAACATTCGAGATTGCACTGACCTTTCCACATTCAAATCACAAATCAAAACTCACCTGTTCAAAACTGCTTTTAACGTGTGACTATTATTGTGTACTTTGTTTTTAGTGTATTGTTTTTATATATGATGATTTTAATGTGAAGTGTCTTTGAGTGTCATGAAAAGCGCTATATAAATAAAATGTATTATTATCATTATGAAGTGAGTTTCTCTCCGACGGCTCCATCCCCACATGGCAGAGCTGACAGGCAGGTCAACCGACAGCCCTTTGCACTTGAATCAACTGGACTATAGAAACAGCTTCTTCTCTCATAGTTTCTTTCCATTATTTTCTGAAGGAGCTACGCTCACCTGCTACTCTGCACCAAATCAGGGAATTAGTTTTCCATCCCATCCTCTACTCAGGTGACAGCATGGCTAGAATACTGATCAGCACCTCACTGGGTGTCCATTAAGCAGCGCTCTCTCTCTCTCTCTCTCTCTCTCTCTCTCTCTCTCTCTCTCTCTCTCTCTCTCTCTCTCTCTCTCTCTCTCTCTCTCTCTCTCTCTCTCTCTCTCTCTCTCTCTCTCTCTCTCTCTCTCTCTCTCTCTCTCTCTCTCTCTCTCTCTCTCTCTCTCTCTCTCTCTCTCTCTCTCTCTCTCTCTCTCTCTCTGGGCCTGGGCCCCACAAGCAGCTGGGATCCAGAGAGGGAAGGCTGTGGGGAAGGATCAGGAGCCATGCTGCACTGAATTAGAAGCTCGACAGCTCGACAGTTTTTTATATGCGAGTGCCAGATGATGAACATCTGGCACTGACTATGTGTTTCAAGTGCGCCGAGCACTGTTTCTTACCTTCCTGTCTGTACAGGAAGAAGGAATATATCACGTTGTGTGTCGACATCTGCTGCGTGTCCTGCATTGTATCAAACATAATGACCAGTTTCATAATATAACGTTCAGTGTGAAGGACTGACGGAGAAAGAACGTTACAGATTTTATTCTGACAAATTTCATCAAACAAAATCCGTTCCCCCGCACAGCTCTGTGATCAGATCGTCATGGATCAACAAAGAATATATCGATAAATGGTTAAAATGATTAGAAATGGATAATTTGTTGAAATAGCTTTAAGTATCCATCCTCGGGATAACAGTATTCAACTTAAAAAAGTGTTTAGGAGCAGTCATAGACTGGACAACTCAGTCTTCTGCACTGAAGCGGCCATTTAATACAGTCTAATAAATGACAACTTTATTCGTTCAACTGACCATAATCCAGTTCAGACTTAGCACATTCAAAAACATTTTTTATGATTTGTATGTATGTATGAAATCCAGTATAGATCCCATCTACCAAACATGCAGAGTGGCTCAGTCATGTTTAGCCCTGTTCACAGAGAAGTAGCTCTTAGCCCTTCCTGACAGTAACGAATAGTAACTGGTTATTAGTAACTAATAACTAATCAGAAGGTCCCAAATTAACAAAGAGATTTGGCAGAACACATTGGAACACACCCACTGTCTTACCCACTGTATTGACCCACTGTATTGACATACACTTGGAAATGTGCGACCGTCTTTTAAGAACAGCAACAAACTGCAGTGAGCTTCTGGGTTAAGTTCCGTTTGTGAGCAACAATAAGTGTTGTTAATAGGTGTGTCAGGAAACAATGAAGCTATCCTTTCTTTGTAACGGAAAATAATTGGGAAGAGAGAGAATCCCCTTTCAGGCCACACAGGGGAAAACATTTGGAATCAATGTTACAATGAAACGATTCAGCAGATTACAATGGATGCTGTGTAAAAGCAAAAGAGACAAAGATATCTGCTGAGGATAAACTGAGGTGGGTAGTTACTGTTTGTCTAGGGGCAGTGTCCTCTAACGCACAGCTAAGTAGAAGAACACATTCAATGGACTCGTGTTTCTCAGATTCTGGAGCCCAAGTTTTCCTGACCCTTGTACGTGAACAAAGAAAACCACCTGGGGTGTCATGGTCTGAGACGAGTACCATATAACCACAGGGGGCCGGGGCCAGGGGCATGCGTTTCTCCCCATGCTTCCTGTCTGTCTCTCTACTGTAAATTTAAAAATGACGGCCTAATGCACAAAGTGTGATATTGGAGATTTGTTGTGGGTTTTTTTTATGCATATAGACTGGACTCAATCCGTGTGCTGCATGTTTCTAGATACATTTCAGCTCACGCAAGAGCTTAAAATCCAATTTATAGTGGGCTCTTTCCAAGTCAGAGTATTTTGGAGTTAACAGTGAAAGGCTGTCTTCTAACACTACCAAGACTCACAGTCTCTGAAGGCAAGGTATGCGTCCATTCACATTTCTGTGGTGTTACAGTATATTTGAAAGGAACTGCTAATATTATTGTATCAATAAACTATTGCACACTGGCACGCCTGTAAATACACTGTATACAGTCCAGTATTATGTCGTTTTATTGAGTACATTAACGAGCATTACAATTGTTCTCTTTGAGGCCCTCATCATTTGATTAAATTAGTCTGTTTCAGTGGAAGAATCCAGTGTCTAGGTTGAAAGGGATTAAAGTGGGCATTGTGCCTTAAATTCAGTTTTAAAAATGACATTTTAAAATGTTCAAAATGTTGCTAAAATTGAAATCAGGTATTTTTTGTTTTCAGAATAAAGGTGTACCCCCACGTACCGCATGTAGACTAACATTGCGTGACTGTGAGTGCAGCCAAATAACCAGACACACACACACACACACACACACACACACACACACACACACACACACATTAAGCAGAAGCTATAGCGTTTTTCTAATCTCTGCTCAAAAGCAGGCCAGAGATCATTCAGTTAATGGGCTATAGAAGTCAGCCAAAGCTGAAGGGAAGCTGAAGGCATAGCTGAAGGGAAGTTATGAGGCAATATTAAATCATGTAAGTGACATGAAGTCAGGGGTTCCTACCCATCCAAAGACTATTAGGAGATCAGTGACCTGGAACCACTTTTTAACCACTGCGTGGACATTGTCCTGCTCCTCCGTTTACATCTGAATATGGTTTAAAATCTAAACAAAATGCAGCTTTGCTTCCTTCAGTTCAGTCGTTGTGCTTTGTGTCCTATACTGAAAATATTCTAAATAACCCTGTGACTGCAAACATTTGTTATAACGAAAGGACCGGCTGACTTCATGAGAGCAATCCACCGATGAGCAAATGGTAATCAGTGCTCTTTTGACTCCGTCTAATTTCCTCTTCTCCCTTCTACCCATGTGTCCCCTCCTCCAACCTTTCCCCCGCCTGACACTCACTCACCGGATTGAAGTCACAGTGACTCACGGTAACATTTTCTCCACGTAGGAGTGAGAAGGACACAGGTAGTGACACCTCGTGTTGGCTGCCGAGTAACCTTTGCGTGCAGCCAAAGCACGGCATTCGGCAGCATGTGCGACACCAGATACAATGTAAACATTATGTTCGTATTTTCCACAATCTACAATGTGAAGAAGGAAAATTACCTCCAACGCATCTCGCCTGCCGTCTCCTTTCACAACACTTTGTTCCGTGTTCAGTTGCAGGGTCACCTCGTAGCACTCTTGAATATCTGTGAGAGAAAACAAAACAATAATGAGTGTCTTTGTTCTTTACAAACAGATGTTTGCACTTTCTACATCATTTCTCTACTTTTTGATTCTTTTAGTGCAACGTCATCGTCGATCAAATACACTGACGGTCATTTCCAGTCTCGTTGCTTTGAAGCTCCATTTTAGGGTGAGGGAACATGAGATACTTCACATGTTGAATAAATGTAGACACTGCCCCCTAGTTGAGCAGTGGGCACTTCATACCCTGTTACATGCTTTGATTTGAGTGCTGTAGAAAGGGAAGTTGGTTTCACAAAACCATTTCGTGAACTATCTCTTAAACAGTTTTAATAACACACCGTATTATAAATCTACGGGTGTAAAAGCAGAAAAAAACATCAGCATGAAAGCAAGATGAGTCGCCAGCCATGCCAGCAGCTCTGTGAGGCTGAGCTAAATGCTAACGTCAGCATGCTAACATGCTCAAAAAAGACACGCCGGTGTTTGTTTTGCAGACACACGGTTTACCATGTACACCATCTTAGTTTAGTACTCTATTAAAGCACGATTACCATTTATATGTCAGTGTGTCTTTTGAAGTTTTGCTTTTCTTTTCAGACTCCACTCTGTTGTCCTCCCTTCTCTTCTCGTCTCCACTCATCAACTCTCGGCTCATTATACGCCCATGTCCTGTGGTCACCTATTGAGTGGCAGCCGTTTGATGAGAATGCACCGGGACAATTTAGCTGATGTCACACACACACACACACACACACAGGACTGGTTCCTAAGAAAACTTAATACATTTAAAACATCTTTTTTCCCAGATTAATTCAATTATATGAACCTTTTGTTGAAGCAGACTCAACGGAAGTTCGGCACTCTGTGTGTGTGTGTGTGTGTGTGTGTGTGTGTGTGTGTGTGTGTGTGTGTGTGTGTGTGTGTGTGTGTGTGTGTGTGTGTGTGTGCGAGACGGAGAGATAAGAGTCAGTATGTCCCAACAAGATACTGTGAGAACAAAAGTGTAAGAATGGAGCATGTGACTCATCACTGTGTCTGAATGTGGAGGAGTGAAGCAATGTGTGGGCAGAAGAGTTTGTTGCCCAGCTGACTAAAGAGCAATCTCGCTCACACAAACTCTTATAGGCCTGCAGACACACACATGCTGTGGGGCCTACCTGCACATACACACTTGCATACAGGCACACACGCAAATACTCACAATGACACTGCAACATGGGTTAGAGGCAGTACGGAATGTGAAATTGCTATACAACCAGAGCAACGACAATAAAAAGAATATTCTTTCTTGACCAAAATGTTTGCATTACCGGTAAGTGAAAGTGGTTGCATTTATTTGCAGTTCATTTGACATATGTTGTTCTATTATTCACTTTTCTTTTAGGTCTGTTTTGGGAAAATAATTGGCTCTTAAGCTGCTAAAAAGTGCTCCACTATGTCTGTCTCTCATTTGGTGCAGAGCATTTAGTGTATAGTGGGTTTATCAGAGCTGATAAATGGTAAAGTTCATAACTATAAAACCAAAACAACGACCTAAAAGACACAAAAAAGCTATCTAAAGGTGAGGTGAATTTGTAGAACCGCAGGCGATGATTCTCTGAGGGGTCATCACTGCGAGTGACACCGTGAACATATATTGAGTCATTTGACTCATCGTTCCTGGAAAAGAACCTGGTTAGTTCAGCTTTAAATAAGTCTTGAGAAAGTTGCATCGGCTAAGTCTTGCTCTTCAGCTGCATCCCGGACACCTGGCTTGCTTTCACACATCTAACGCTTCTAATTACATCGTTTGCATCTATTCCTGGCAGAGGTAACAAAACAGGGGAAATTGCTCAAGCAGGTCTTGAAGTGTTTCGAGATCAAGATTCACAGTCACACAAAGTACAGAGAAACTGTGACTTTCCCAAAGAAATCTTTCAACCCGTCCAACCCTCACAGACCACAAATATTCCTGGGCATGGAACAAAATACATAACCCAAGACCAGAAGTCTCTTCCACAGGACTTATTCCCAGATCTCTTTTTTGATGTAGGGACTATTTTAGGATGGCCTGGTCGGAGCTCTAAGCCATTTTGTCACAGTCATCGGGGGGGTTCCTGCACCTTCTCCCTGTCATACAAAGACTCTGCATGCAGATCAGTGTGTTTGTGTGGCGTTATAGGCCTCTCCTATTTGTCATGTACCTATTCAATTGGACTGAAGTCATCTCTGTATTGCCTGCCTGGGTGAATCATACAACAACAACAAAAAAGAATGTGGCCCTGGTTCTTTACGTGATGATGAGCAAGCCACGGCTCACTAGAATAACACATTCACAGAAAACTAGGGCACAATTTCAAGGCAGGGCAAACAATTCACCCCCTTGTCACTGCCCCGATAAAATATTCCCCAGACATTTAGGGTCTTCTCTAATTTAACGTGTGTTTGTGTGCCCCAACTCCCTGCAGCCCCCCCCCCCCCCCCATGCCTCCCACTGCATGTTTGTATGCTGGAACAAAAGGGTGGACGCACAGTTAAGGCAACCTTTGTTCGTGACTGTGCAACCATGCAGACATCCAATCAAGTGGCCAGCACTGAACCTTCCCACACTGCATCAAACTCCTCTTTACTTCCCACAGTGCACCGGAGCTATAAATCTTGCTCGCCAAACTTTCTACCGAACACTTTCTAAATTTTCATCAGAGCACAAAAGAAAAAAAAGGTTTACAGCATCGTCAGCTCTGCTCAGAGAGCTCTCCGCAAAAAAGCCACACAAAATGGTCCGAAACAGAATCGCTTCACATGGACGCTGAGCATGCCAAGGCAAACACAAGAGGAGAGGATAAGCAATGTTTATACGGCACAGTATTCCTATTAGTGCTGTGAGCCGGCTGCTTCTCCGCTCTGCCTTCCCTGATGAGAAGAACCACAAGCTCAGCGAAGCCCTGCACCTGAGACACACCGACCACAGGCCTCTTCTACCTCTATCCTCCTCGCACTCTGCGCAGATGATCCGGAGAGCCAGGAGGGTTGAGGGAAGAGGCTTGGCATGACGGCCGAGAGCGGTTTATTTTCCTGTCGGCCTCTGGCAAGGCAGCCCTGACTGAACATTCTTCGTGAGGAATGTTTCGAATTTAGAAAGCGAATCCTCTCCGAGTTCCCCTCTCTTAACTAAATAACAAGATGTATTACATCTGATATCAATAGTTATTAGATTTGTTTTTTCTCAGCATTAAGCTATTATAGATGCATTTTTAAACGATTCATATTTTCTGCTCAAGGACACTTCAGCATGGCTCATTCTTAGTCCTATGAGACTTGTGGCATTGTTGGCGATCCCAGCTCAACTTTCCATCCTTAAGAAGCTGTAGCGGGCTCAGGCTTACAGATAGAGTGAAGATAATAGATATCATATGAAACTGGATGACCTGATGAATCCATTGGTGCCAACGATATCATGCTAGGTTGTTGGGAAGCAGGCTGAACGCTACTAAGTTTGAATCCATGCCATCCTAGATCCACATACACTGCTAGCATGGTGAAAAACATCCTTGGACACTTAAAAGGACATCCATGTCTGCAGAAACCCCAATTCCAGAAGCAGGAGTGATTTTTCTGGTATTATGTAGTGGCGTATGTGTAATATTTTCCTTCCAAAAGAAGGTTTGGTACTATCTTATTTGATTGCTGTATATGTAAAGAGAATTTCAACAAATATAACAAAAACTGTTTTTTGAACAACATTGCCAACCCTAGCTTTAAAGAACAAAACAAATATATCTTGATATGTTTTTGATTCGGGATATCAGCATGGGACAGCAATGACTAATATCCCAGGCCGCTAACAAGAACAAGTCAAGGTATTTTTATCTTCCATTATTCACTCCCTGCAGAGGCTTTGTGTTGCACCATTTAATGTATTTACTAGCAGCTGATAACCACCTACAGATACATACCATGTGGTCTCATGATAGTTCTTGTCTGTGGGGGCACCAGCTGTGTCTTCCTGATTGGAAATGAATGCTGCCTTTGCGATGGGACTTGTTGGCTGGACTTTGAATGATGGGATACTACAAATGAGTCCCTAACACGAACTTCACTGTGAGATCCTGTCTTCATCGCACTACAAACTATGGATTCATATCATTCCGACGTATTCTGTTAGAATGGTACTAAGCATCAGGCAAACAAAAAAACATGTGATAGAAGTGGGTTCACTGTTGCTTCAGCTACATCACTGGTAAAAACTGTCATACTGTATTTCTTCAAGTGCTGCCTGGGCATGCCCCCAGCGTGAAGGTGTAGCTGGTTATAATAGTGACTCTTCAGTGTCTCATTAGAAGCTATACGCACACTTTGGGATGCTTTAAGGAATAGTGATATCAGTTTAGTCAGCAGCAACTTTAGTTACGACTATAGCGATGAGGTAATGGAAAATCAACTGTTTCAGGTTTTCAATGATTAATAACATAAGTTCATGGGGAATATGGTACAAATGAGGCCATTTTGTCGAATTCAAGGGAAATATTGTGCTTTCACAGTGTGACAAGTGTGCGCTTGTAACAACTCAGTCTATCGATAGACTGTGTTGCGGTGGGTTTTATTAGGATTTCATTACAATGCGAGTATGTTACAGAGGAAACCTTTGTGGGGCAGACAGAAAGGCCTCTTTCATGAGACTTAATTGGGAAACATTTAGACCCAGTTAACTTCCCATACAAATGAATACAACCTGACCCTGTCTAGATCCTGTGTCTGCCTGCAGCCAATCACATGACAACACAAATCAGAGTACGGTATATAAGCTACCCTAAATAACTTGAGTGTAGCAAACCATAAATACCAAGCTGTAAACCGACTCTCTGACTCAAAAAAAGAGGAGGGTGTGAACAGGAAAAGTTGTTTAGAAAGTCCACCACAGCTCTGATGTAATTGAAGCTAAAGGGCAGAGTTTTGAAAGACTACCTCCTGGAAAAAAGGAGCTGTTGTAGAGTGTTTTTCTTACCAAGAAGGGCATGGAACAGCTGACTGCCCAAGATGGAAGAGACTTTGCCCACGCTGGTCTTCAGGGCCTGCTCCTCTGGACTGGTCAGGTTGGCCTGGTAGCGTCTGAGCAGCCCCACTGCTCGCTCTGTGTCTGCCTCACAAGATAAATACATGACTCAGCAGCAAAGAACCTACACACACTAGCTTTCATTGTTGACAGGGTTAATGTTATTCTCATGAAGTTGGGTTATGATTTGTATTTATTGTGTTGCTATTGAAAGTCAGTTAATCCAAAGATAAAATATAAAAATGTGATCGGATATCTCCTCAAATCTGTTACAGCTGCAATTTACAGATCATTTTTTAATTTGTTTGTTCGAAAAGAAATTGGGACAAATTTGAATTGCAAGTCAGAGGCCTTGATGATTTCCTTTAATATATTGTTTTCTCCAACCAACAGTCCAAAACCTTAAAATATTGAGATTAATGACTATACAGCCGGAGCTGAGTTTGTGCCTACGTTTCTGCCAATCCACCAATTCTCTAATTCTCTCTAAAAATCTACAGAGAATAACTGATTTAAACAATCAGCAAAGGCAGAACTCGTAAAAACATAAAGGTGTCCCAAAGGATTAAATATCATTATACATGAAAACTTCAACTTCATTTCTGACGATCACAGACATATATGTGCAAATATGATATTTTAAAATAACAATCATGTATATTTGACTCATAGTCAAATGCAGCACTGGTGTTAGTTGCATCCCCCTGTCGAGCACATTAAAGGTATTTTCTCTTGCAACACGACGGTACAGCTGGTTGTTGAACCTGGTGGGTGGTGAGGAAAACAGCACAGAGATGATGCACATCCCGGAGGTAAATCTACAACTTCACCGCTCCCTCCCTGATCCTGAACATTTAGATCGAGAAAAAAAACCCAATCTCAACAGTACGTTTCTGACCGGAAGTTGCAAAATTCTCCCAATTCCAGTATTTATACATGCAAAAAAACACGCATGTTTCAGAAAGTGAGCCAGTCAAGTCGTGCAAAAACTTCCACGTACTACTGTGCTGACGTGAGCCTAAAATTAGCTACAAAACCGATGACACGTGAGGGATACGTTACGTTACGTTAACGGTACTTACCATATTTATGTACCATGGTATGGGCAACTCCAAAAAAAGTCATGTAAACAACGGTTTTGAGTGGGTTTTTTTCAGAAGAAAAGAATTCGAGTATAGTCCCTCCTTGTTCACAAACGAGAGAGAAGTTGAGTTTTAAATCCAGTCGGCAGACACTCTGTTAGTGTTGCTGCAGCGGTGGTCCACACCCACACAGCGAAGAGGAGACACTTTACTTCATGTTAACTCTCCAGAAGTTTTTGGGGGCAAACGGCCTGAGAGCGTGATGTGTTCCTCCTCCCCTCACACACGTGCCTCGCCTCCATTGGAAAACATCCCTGTGGCTCTAAGCCCTCATTGAGACGCTGTCATATTCATATTAATACATTTAAACTCCCTGGATTGAGCTTGGAGTATCTACAGCATGTGGAACAGTCATTTGTTAAGTCTCTTAGTGAAACGTCTTCTCCAGGGTTACATTTTTCACTGATCCGCCTCAAGTAGCCTTTTTTCCAAATGTTTGTGTTGTGTGCCATCTAGTGGTGCTGTTAAGATAGAGGCTTGGGAATCACAGGTTCGAGGAGAGCTAGTTTACAGCATAATGAACCTCCGACCCAATTGTCGGCGGTCGAGATGCACCATGGGTAATGTAGGCGCCAGGCTTTGACGAGGAAGAAAGACCTCTCCGATCATGTTGCATCGATTTTGATTGTTTTTTTGATTGTCCATTGTGAGTCATAATTTCGCTGCTCTAAGGCAACAGAGTGTACACGTTGTAATATCTGTTGACATGTTTCAGATGTTTTATTATTGTTGTTCTTTATGTTTATATACTTTTGGTTATATTGTAGTTAAATGTTTATGTTTACCTCTGTTCTACTTTCTTGTCTTTAATGTCCTTGTTTTTATTTTTTTCTTGTTTATTTGTATAGTCAATGTATGTACGTTGAGAGCAACGTGAAAACCGGAGTCAAATTCCTTGTATGCGTACGCATACATGGCTAATAAAGCTGATTCTGAATCAGATGGTGAAGTAAAGTGGAAATGAATGCATTTTGTGGAGGGAACACAGATTCACGATTCACTATTTATCATCTCATCTCAGTGATGATATTCAGATACTTTACTTTAGTAAAATACAAATGCGACAATGTAAAAGTACTCCATTACAAGTAAAAGTCCTGCTTTCAATGTGTACCCAAGTAAAACTAGTACCAGCAAAATGTTTAAAAGGTAATAGGCCAACACACATTATGCAGGTAAGATGGGCTCTGTCATGTATGTTTGCATTTCTAGTGCAAAGGCAGAGTGCAGGAAATGTGACCATTGTTTCACAAAGAAAATAAACCAGAAAAGGAAGACAGAAATCAGTTTAAAAAATACTGAATCATTATATCAAGAAACACAAATATTTATGTAGTCAAGGACAAAATACACAGACACAGTGTAGAAAATAGTCAGTGCTTTTGACTCAGGTTACAGTATACACACATTGTTCCTGCAGCGATACGATCAGCAGCAACAGAAGAAGGATTAATACCCAGTTAACCAGCTAAACTTAAACAGAAACAAAAAAGTAAAACAGCCGATATTTAGTTAACATCTTATAACTGCTGAAAAAGCAACATTCTTATTTTCATGGCTTTGGAATACAGTGTATGGTTATTTAGATTAACTTGCTTTCTTCCTGGTTTAAGTCCAAACCATTCTGGCGGCGCAAACAAGGATCTATTCGTTTTGTGGCAGAAAAATGTCCTGCTGGAGTCGGGCAAACTACACGGTGGTTAAGAAGGGAGCCAGTTCTTTCTCGTTGGAGGCTGAAGTTGTGTTTCTTTGACTCTCGGTCCCTGTGGAGCATCACAAAAAAGTTATGAATACAGACAAATGAATACATTTGTAATAGTTATAGATGTGGTTATGGTTAATAAATCATTTTCTAATAATTTGTAGATCAGTTGTAAAAGAACAACATTTGGGTAACCAGGTTGTAGAATTTTATTTTTGCTTTCTATTTGGGAATGTCATTATAATATTCCTAATCCATTTAAATTATTCTCTTACTGTCTAAAACCTATGTTAATAAAGATTTTAAAGTGTTCCTGTTTCACAAATGTTTGTAAACGATAATGTAAATGTTGACATGTTTTTCATAAATAGATCCAAATAAGTGTTCTAACGGTGCAAGTAAAAATGACGTTTTACAACATGTGATATTGAAGGCCTGACTGATCAATGCAGCTTTAGTAAATAATGCATCAGTTAGTTGAGCCATAGTTACAGCTTATACACCTCTTGTCCATTATCTTGCATTATTACAGTCTCCAAAAAATTGTTAGTTTTTCAAATGAAAAACACAGACCCAATTTTCCCACTGTAGTTACATTAACCCGTTATTAACTTCATGTCAAACCCAAAGGATGGATTGGAATAATATCACCGCTTTAAAAAAATGTTATTAGCAACATGGAAAAATAGGAAGTAGTTTTTAGTATCATAATTGTCATTACGTTAACTAGAGCTGAAACAATTAGTCGGTTAATAGAGTAGTCCATCACCAGAAAATAATAATAATAATCATCAATTAATCACGTAAGTCATTTTTTTTCAAGCAAAAAGGCAAACACTTCTCCGTGTTCCAGATGTGTTGATTTTCATTTCATTTTTATGACGGTGAAATCAAAATATTTTGGTTTTGGACAGCAAATTAAAGATGTTGCCTTGGGATTTTGCAAATATTGATAAACACTTCATAGACGTAAGGATTAATTGATTAATTCTGAAAATAATCTGTAGATGGCTCAATGGTGAAAACAATCATTCGTTCCAACCCTACTGTTAACATATTGAACTCGTCCAGTACCTTTTCTGTTCCAGAAACAGTGCGTTTTCCTGTCGGAAACAGTGAGGTGGATGATCAGTCAATTCACTTTCATCAACACGCTCATACAACAGACACTAACGTGTGCTCTGCTTACCACTGAAAGATGTAGAGTCCAGTCATCATCAGAATAGATGCAATGTCCACTGCAATCCATATCATTCGGTAAGTAAGAGGCGCCTGTAACACACACACACACACACACACACACACACACACACACACACACACACACACACACACACACACACACACACACACACACACACACACACACACACACACACACACACACACACACACACACACACACACACACGGTGTTACTGCTACTGAAATAACCAGAAAGGGAAGTAAAGCACACGCTACTGTTGGTGCAGCCGTATGCGTTGCTCACCATGAGCCAGTCGGGCCGCTCCATGTCTTTTAGCAGGTGGCAGGAGTTGGTGGTAACAGAACTGGCCCCGGCACACCACAGCAGAGAGAACAGCCAACGCTCGTTAACCACCCACATGTTCACCGTGACATTCTTGCTCCGATGCCTCCTGTCAGATACAAACACAACGTTTGAAATGTAGAACTTTGTTGAGATTACAATGGTGAATGAAGACAGGAGTATATCAGAAGACAGACATCTATGGAAAGCAGGACAGTAGATATGTGTGTATGCAGGTCTGTGTCTGCCGATCTAAATGTCTGTAAGTAGGTGCATGTATGCAAGTACATACATGTACATGCAAATGTACATACTATGCTCCTGTGGGTATTTTCTCTCTTTTTTGTCATAATGATTATCATGCTTTCCTTATTCGACTATTTTTGCACCGGTTTAAAAAAACATAATTAATAGAATGTATAAATCAAATGAAAAGCATAAAGTTGTTCTACTTGCATACATGGATGGACAGGGATGAGAAGATACATACACACATGCATGCACCCACCCGGCCATCACAGGCATCATGATCCCCGACCAGACACACATTTATCCCGCACAACATTTCATTATGACCAAATGCATGTGATCAAAAGGTGTAAGATTACATATGTTGATGTAAAAACAGTGCTAACCTGTGCTGCCCAGTGATTTGTCTTTTAGTTCACTTTCTCAAAACATTTTTGCTCCACTGCATTTCATTTTTGTCATTCTTTAGTCATTTTTAATGGCTTGTTTGCTCATGCATGGAGCAGCACTCCTGGGTTGGAAGCTTATTTCAATCTCACTCCCTGGAGACCGATCCTGCGCCTCTATAGTCAGCACTGTGTCTTAGCATGCCCCACACACACACTTTTAATTAACACACTGCTGTGCATGCCCCCTGGCACTACCTACCTACCTACATATATATATACATATATACATATATACATATATACATATATACATACATACAACAGGTGTATTTAGTTTCATATTTATTCCTTTACCTGATATCTTCTGTACTAAACTTGCTGTATTTCACATTCAGGTAGCTCCCCCCTTCTTTAAGCATCACGCTTTCGTCGTCATAGACCTGGATGAAGTCTGGAGCAGTCTCTTTTACATATTTCCTTTCTGCTGGAGGGAGCCAGAGGACCTGTAAAATAAAAAAAACACCTTAACAAAATATGCCTTATCATGAGATATCTCAAATTTGATGAGAATGAAATAGAATCCGGCTTACCAGCTTTGGGTCAATGCTAGAATTCAAGATGGTCTCGACTGTGTCCACTGTGTCATTTTTGTGGTTGTGATAAAGGTCAAACATCACTGCGATGTTGTGCTGCTTGGCGAGGTTGAGGAGCTGACACAAGGAGGGAATGGTCTGATGTCTGGCTGTTTCCGCCTTCTCTTCTGAGAGCTCGGACACTGAATGGAAAGGATCTGTCTAAAAAGCCAGACAACACTTCCTGTAACTGTGGCATGCTGCACGATAGCACATACATCTTTGTGAGTGAGTGTGTGGACAAGTATGTGTCAAAGCCCAGCCCTCACCTTTAGGAACCATTCACCTGCATTCAGACTCTGTAATTCCTTCCAGGTCAGGTTGGCGCTGTGGCTGAAGTTTTCATCGGGAAACTTCTCTTTAACATTCGTCGTTCTCATCAAGAACCCAGAGGTATTGTCATGCATTAAGAAGGGAATCCTGTCTTTACTAGGTTCGAAAAACAGAAAACAAATGACATCTGTGAGGCAAAATCAATCCCATATTTAAAGGTGCATGAACGTAATATCTCTGTGGAGATAGAATCAGAGAGAAGTAACTCCCCCTATGAGGATACTTTGACACTCAAAGTATTTGTTCCATGTCATGTACATTGACACGTGTCTGCAGAAATCACACCGTGTTCACTGGCGGTCACGTACCTGAGCTGGACGTCTGTCTCAAAGGCCGTCACGCCGCATTCCATGCTCCTGTTGAAAGACATCATGGTGTTCTCCGGGGCCAGCTGAACACAGTGCAGACAGACGGGTGAGACAAACACACACACACACAACCCCACATACACCGTGTCAAACTGAACTCATTGGTGATGACCCCAGAAGCACAGCAAACTGAGGAGGACAGAGCAGCACAGCATATGGGGCCCTCACACGAGTGTCTCTGTGAGTTCTGTGTTTTACCTGGCTGCAAGAAAAATTTCCCCTTGAGCACAATAAAGTAAAAGTTGAAAAGCAAAGTTGAAAAGAATCACAACACAATGCGAGGTGGACCATGTGTACCTTGAGGGTGTTGTCAAGTAAAACAGGATGCTCACCATGGGTGCGCCGCGGTGACCAATGAGATTTGGTTTTGCAGGCAATTCGTTCGGCTCCATCAGACAAGGAGACTGGATGCTCAGGGGACACAGGAAGATGGCTGCTGACAGCACTACAAATATCCCTGCAATCAGGAGCTTAGACCCTGGTGAGAACAAACGATAAGATCATTCTCTTCAGCTGTTCGCACTGCGGTGAGTCTGAGCAGAGGGCCTGTGCAGAAGTCCCTTTAGAAGTGCGAGTAACCAGCATTGTTTGTACTGTGGTTGTATCATGAATAGTTCTGTACACTTAGTAAACAGCCATTTGATAAACTACATATGTGATGTCATGTTCAGCTGATTAAAGTGTGATTTTTAAGCCAATGTGTGCTTTTTTTCTGATGACGTACATTTTTTCTCAGCCATGTCGAAGCCCCGGAAGACAAAAAAGCTCAGCAGGGTCAACGCTCCAACAGCACCGAACTGCAAGAAAGGAGCTGTGGCCTGCCAAGAGGGCGACACGCACATCAAAAACACACCAGGTACACGGACGACGAAACAAAAAAACAAAACTGACATTTACTCGCTCAGCATCGTTCCCAAAAACACGCCAGCCCCTTGACATGAGAGCCTCACTGTACCTGCAGTGAGAGAGGAACAGTCGGCCATTCTCGCTGCCACTTGAGGCAAATTCCTGTGACTCCGAAAGCGACGAATATCACGCCAAAAAATAAGAAGATCTGTGTAGAAAGACAATACAAATATGACAACCTGTATAGATGATGCATATTTGGGGGGGGGGGGGGGGGTTGGGTGGTTAAATGTTTACCTTGTGTAGCCAGTGTAAGTTGAGCGGCTCCCTTAAGGCCACTTGGACCAATGCAAAGAGCTGTAATGAACGGCATTACATTATGAAATTGCAATGGCTCCCTACTATGTTTGAAGAATGATACTTCATTATCAACAAATGTATTTTTTCAGCTGCCATTATATCTGGTTATAAAGTACATGGTAAACAAAACAAATCTCATGTTTCTTATTTACCCAGACTTCTAAAGATCCATCCTCATGCCAGCAATGAACTAATATCCTGCAACCACCGCATCCTTACCGTAACATTTTAACATCACAGTATCAACACTATGTACTCACCAGCAGCAGAACACAGTAGCTGGTTAGCACTGCGGAAATAATGATCAACACCATGAACCAATTCACCCATCGTTTCAGTTGTCTGAAGCCCTCCCTGATAATAGAACAAAGGAGGGCAGCACAGGGTCAGCAGAATAAAGGTCACCAAAGGAAAAGGGAGAAGAGAAGAAAGGAATCTGGAATCTTTTGTGAGAGATGCAACGCGGCCTATTTGTCTGCACGTTTGTGATCACTCACCAGTTAACATCCTCTCGGTCATTAAACATAACCATAACCATGTACATCCAGCACAGGGAGAGCAGGGACACCAGAGTGACAACTGAGAACCAACAGCATGCATGCTGAAATGAAAAGGACTGCTGAAACAGGATTCATTTTCTGACACTTAAAAGCGTTTGAGGGTTCAAATAATGATCGAGATATTTTGTGTGCTGTGTGTGTGTCTGTGGATTCCAAAGGGAATTTGACCTGAGAAGACAATGGAACAATCCCAACATTTTTTGTTGGCTTTTTTTAGCTGCACTGTGTCGTGAGAATGCACCACAAACAGCTCCTTCATGCTCCTTCGCCATCAGCACCTCTCCACCCTCTCATTTAAATGATTATAGGCCCCACCCGCCCCCTTTATAATCCTGTTCCAGATAAATCCAAAACAAGCCTGTTAGGGCCTGTGAGTTCACTTATTTTTCTTGGCAGACAATTTTCATCATCATCAATACTAAATTCATTTACTATGTTTTTCTTTTCGAAGAATATCTCATCAGCTTTCTCCAGACAAAAGTATCCAGTTTTAATTTAAAATGCATTTAAAAGCTGGGATTCGTTTAGAAAGACTGTTCATTGGCATTATTTTACAATTCTGAATTCAGTCCGGTGGAATGTTAATCCCTGATTACAGGGATTTGTAAAGGTTATGCTCAGTGGAAGTACAAGGAACCTGAAGACTGAAATAGATATGAATTATTTCAGAAACATCACACACCAACGTATAATATAGAGCTGTGCTGAAGGAAAAACACCAAAGACGTATCTCCCCAATGGTCATATTTAGAATATATTTCGATTTGAAAACTTCAACACAAACGCAAATGTCGCGGAAAATACTTACTTTTGTTTTAGGTATACTTGAGTGCTTCCAGTGGCAGCTATAGAAGCCCCTGCTGCAAACTCTGCAACAAACTCTGTCGTCTTGAGACATCACTTCTCCTCCTCAGTCACAGTGTAGGAAGTGCAGCTCCTGGTCAGTGCAACCTGGACATCTGATACAGCCTGAAGGACGGAGGGAGCCCTGTCTCTGGATGCCGAAGAGAGGCCCGACCTCGTTGACCCCGTTAAACCTGTAAAGTGTAGGAGGGGGAAAAAAAGACGACTGTGACAGAACGCAAATGAGGGAGGGGGTATCAAGGCAATCCCTGCTCAGTAAGCCTCTCAATAGAGCCTGTGTGCAAAATGGGGTATCGCCACTGGCAGCACTTACAATGGCCAACACCGTGGGGTATTGAGAGTATAGCGCACAGGCCGGCCTCACAGTGACGTCACAGAATTGGAGCATTTGCAACACAAACAGCCACAGTGACAGGCACAGCCACGCACAGAGAGGGGGTGGAGGAAATAAACAGTCCATGAGTCAAGAACAAACATCACTGACATGGTGAAGGACACTCTTTGGACATAGATAGTGACTTCATAAATGTTTAGTTTGAAGTAGTTTAGATGGGAACCTCCATGTTGATACGTAGCCTGAGAATGGGGCAAAGCAAGATGCTGGAAAACATGTTGGGGCCTATAATTTAACAGTCGTGCCAGGTTTCGATCACCCCTTTCAGACGTGACATGGGAAATTAGCGCACGTTATTTGTCACCCACTGAAGAGGCAGATTGAGCAACAACTGTTTCTAAAACACGTTTCATACGACCAACCGTTTGTGGTTTGACTGGATTTGACTTGAGGTTTTGCCAGCTACTGTCCTATGGATTGCTCAATTTTTTTTCCACAGTCAAAGCCTTCAAGGCAATAAGCAGCTCGAGCTGAGATGAAACTTACAAATCACATTCCAGTCTTATGTTTTCTCTACGGTATAGAATAAAATCAACTTTTTTGACATTAAGTAATGCTTTTCTTAAAATAAATTAGGAGATTATCATCTAATGCGTGCATGTTTGCACAGGTGTAAATGTCACTGATGTATAGGGCGCCTCGTTTCACGGCAATTATTTAAGGGAGTTTTACATCTCAGCTGAATGTTGAGTAATCACCGTAGTTTGTGACAACCAGTGATCAGATGAACAACGAGAGGGAAATGGGAATGTCCCACTCACAACCAAAGAACAATTAAATACTTCTTCACAGTTGAGTGCCTTACAACAGTGTCCTTTCTATGTCTTTGCAAAACACAGGAGCTGGAAGACATCACTGTTTATTTATTTAAATCACACCTTAACTGTCACTTTCACTTACCAACATAAGCCACACCTAATGCATGTGCACACTTACTTACATGCGTCAAAGTTGCAGGATATAATTTAGCACAACGTGTAACTACATCAAATTAAGGCACAGCACTGGTACCTGCATTGTTCAGCAGATTAAACGACAACACAGAGACACACCTTGCCAATCCACTCTGCCACTTTTCTGTTATCACTTAACGCTGATTGGCAACTTTGACTGTAATTCGTGGGCGCTATAAAGACTGATGAGAGATTAAAGCGTCTGATCAAATATCCTTAGAATGATTGACGTTTATGCGAGGATAAACACCTGTCACACCTCTCACTCTCCCTGATGCATATACCGTCAACAAGGAAACAAGCCGCTCTGCTGTGACTTTCGTTATTACAGATACAGAAAGGGTTTTTCCTCCAACTTAAATTTTCAACTTGCGTCTTTAGTTTGTAATCCAGAAAAAAATTCACACACAACTGACTGAGTCAATTGCAGTAATTCAAAACTGTTTTTTTCAATCAATCAATCAATCAATCAATCAATCAATCAATCAATCAATCAATCAATCAATCAATCAATCAATCAATCACTCTATCTATCTATCTATCTATCTATCTATCTATCTATCTATCTGCAGTATCCAACAAAACGAACGAGACTCACCATGAATCACACTGTGTTGTTAAATTCCTCTGTACTCACTCGGTGGGAAAACCACTCTGTTGGCCTCCACTCTACTTGTCTGGCATCCTTTGAGCCCGTGAGCTGAATGTGAATGGTCCCACATGAATGGGTGAAGGGATGAAGGGGTGTAGCCCAAACAGAGAGGGAGGATCCAAACAATTCAACTCAGGTATAGTCTTCAGAGAGAAACTTGTAGTTTAAAGGAAAAAAAACTGAACGTGTACACTGACAGTTCCTCTGCAACAAGTAGTCAAGAGAAGTATCTCTCTAGATGTATAGTCTACATAAGACACTTTGGCTCCTCAGGGTCACTTTTAACAAATCCCATGTTCATGGCCAGATTGAGAAAAGATATCCTGGGTATGTTGAACTCTTTTCGTAGTACAGGCGTTGGGTTACTCAAAAATAATCCGCAGACCTTGTTGTGAGTAGTTTCGTACTGGAACCATTTTCTTTCAACCAAAATTCCTACATGAAACTGCTCACAACAAGGTCTACGGATTATCTTGAGTAATCGGGTTATGGTTTCTAGTAAGAGACATTGCTGTTTTTCAAAAGTAGTTTTTGACGCTTTCAGCAGCACAACCAGAATGTCATTATGTTGGCGAGAAGGCAGACGTCTCTACGACCGATATCTCCCTTACCAGGCAGCTCACACCAAAAATATCTAGATGAATAAATAACAATACAGGTAAGAGAAGAAATTTATATTTTTGATTTTGGGGTGAACCGCTCCTTTAAACCCCCTCACACACCTGCACTGTAGCTGGAAGATGACAAGTAACTAAGTAGGTGACATTTACTGTACTTAAGTACACTTTTGAGGAATTCACAAGCCCAGCAGTAGTCTATTGAAATTAGCCCCACTGCTTCAGGGCAACATCAAAGTGATGCATAGTGTAAAATATTCCATTCTACAGAATGAGCACCTTTACGAAAGTATATTTTGATGCTAATACTTTTGTACTTTTACTTACGTTAAATTGTTAATGCAGGACCCTAACTTGCATCATAATGCTTTTACAATGTATTGCTACTTTTATTGAAGTAGAAGATCTGACTGCTTGTTCCAACACAACATTTAAGTCCTATAGACATAATGTATACATTGATTATAGTAGTAGTTAAGCCAGAAACTTGTAGAGACATTAAACATGCTTGATAAAGCTTCAACACAGTGAACAGAATGTCTCATTTACTTTCTGTCTGCATTGCGTGCAGCAGTGCAGACTTGTCACACCAATCAGTCGGCACTTAATAACCGCATTACATTAGAACAACACTAACTGAAAGAATAATAACTGCAGTAATATCAGGCTTTGAGATACTGTGTTACAAGTAAAAGGCATGCATTCAGAAGTATCAGCATAAAAAATACTCAAAGTACTAAAAGTAAAAGTACTTATTATGCAGAATATTCAATTTCAGCATAATATAATAACGTATAATGTTTACATCAGTTTAATGTTGCAGCTGGTAAAGGTGGAGCTAATTTCAACTACTTACACTGCAAGGTTGTGAATATTCCTCTTTTATCTATTCTTTACTTTTCATAGTCTTTGAAAAGAAAAAGACACGGCTGTGTTAAATTCCAGTGAATGCTGGACTGCATGTTGGAGTGACTCCTCCGTGCCAGCAGGTGGCGGTAGTGCACTGGATACCACAGTCATCGGTTTACTACACGAATGAAAAAGTGCTTCCTGCTAGCCTTCAGACTGGCAGGTGAGATACTTTGTTGTTTTATGGCTGTCACTCTGCTTTCTTTCCCCTTCAGAGGTTACGCGCTGTATTCGTCGTTATAGTCCAAATGATGGTGAACAGTGACTGTTGGTTAAATATGATTCGTGATGAAGAGAGCAGCAGCGTTTCGAAGTTAGCCAGTAAGCTAGCTTTAGCTTTAGCTAGCATCTCGTTTGCATATTGCAGTGTGAAATGATCCACTGTCGGCTAAAGCACGAATAACCTCATTTTATCTCTATCGTCTGATACAAATGTGCATCTATACAACATTTATTTTAGGATTTGTATAACTATCAACAGGGTTAGTCTTTGGAAAGTCTTTGGAAAGTATTCGACAATATGTGATCTGAATGTAACTTATATTGTTGTGTTTGGTCTCTTTACTCGTTTTTATGCTGCAGTTTACATTATAAACATAAAGCACATGTACATATTTTATTATAACAAGTGGTACATTACGTTTTAAGGAAGAGCTTTTCATAACAATGTACATTTTTGTCTTTAGGTGTTTTTGCAAACGATGGATCAGAAGATTCCTTATGATGACTACCAGCTCCCTGTGGTTTTCCTGCCTTCATATGAGAACCCACCAGCGTGGATAGCCCCACAGGAGGTATGACACATCAGTGTGTGGAACTGTGCAGGTTATCAGATGTATCTTAAGACATCAAAACGTGTAAGAAGAATCACGCTCACAGGGCCATAATGGATATCACGACAGAGCCTTCTCCATAGCTGCACCCTCCCTCTGGAACTCTCTCCCCAAAAACATCTGAGATTGCACTGACCTTTCCACATTCAAATCACAAATCAAAACTCACCTGTTCAAAACTGCTTTTAATGTGTGACTATTATTGTGTACTTTGTTTTTAGTGTATTGTTTTTATATGTGATGATTTTAATGTAAAGTGTCTTTGAGTGTCAAGAAAAGCGCTATATAAATAAAATTTATTATTATTATTATTATTATGTTGTCGGTGTGCTTTGTCAGCTTTTCTGTTTCTTTGTAACATTGTAGCGGGTTCATCACCCGGACTACAACAATGAGCTCACCCAGTTCCTGCCTCGTGCCGTCGTATTGAAGAAACCTCCAGGAGCACAGCTGGGCTTCAACATCCGGGGGGGCAAAGCGTCACAGTTGGGAATCTTTATATCCAAGGTGTGTGTGTGTGTAGCCCTGGCATTAATGCTTGTGGCGCTGCTGACTAATTGTTCCCACATTGTGATTTCTGATTTGTGTGTATTGTGCTGGCAGGTGGTCCCAGACTCGGATGCCCACAGAGCCGGTCTGCAAGAGGGCGACCAGGTTCTTTCTGTGAATGACGTTGATTTCCAAGACATAGAGCACTCAAGAGTAAGAGCAGTACCTCTCCCCCTGAGACGCATACAGATATTAATCAACACATTATTATACAGTTTCGACTACATCTTCAGTGCAGTCAGAACAAGATGTCTGTGTGAAATAGGCCTTTATTTTAGAATGTGCCAGTTACATATTTCAATGTAAATATTTATAAAATGCTAGTTTTTTATATAGTATTAGGTAATAGCTTTTTTTAAATTATATTGCATTAAGTTCATTCCTTCTTCCTCTTCAGGCTGTAGAGATTCTGAAGACTGCGAGAGAGATACTGATGAGGGTTCGCTTCTTTCCTTACAGTAAGTCTTACTCTGCAAAATCATATCAAGTGAAAATGACGATTTATGTGACTATAAATAACAGATGAATTCATGCACAGTTATCAATGTGTTTGACTTAAATTGTGTATTTCTTGACTGATCATTATTTAAAATATAGCCCTGCTTTGTTTACAATACGTTATTGATACAAACAAACCTTTAAAAAGCATCAGAAGACAAAAGCAGTTAAGATTGACTCGTTGTCTGGTGTTACTATTTCAGTTTCTCTAAGTCACTTTCTCGAAGCATCCTCAACACATGCAAAAAAAAAAAAGGGAGATTAAACTAATTTAAAAAATGTATATTTTTATCATCCTCCAGTATGCCCGTACTACAGTACATGCTTTATCAAAATGACTGTAAAAAGAGAGAAAAGCTGTAAGAACAATCTTTGTCTTCTGGGGGACCAAACCTCAAGGAAAATGAAGCTTGTCAGCAGTTAGCTGCCAGCATGTTACAGTACCTGAATACTGTGGCTAAGATAACTACCTGGCTGATCTCACTGCATGTCTTCAACAATAATAAAAGGCTTTTAGTCACTGAACTATATCGTACTGGTCGGATGACAGACATTATTGTGTGTTTTCTTCTATCAGACTACCAAAGGCAGAAGGAGAGGACTGTACATTAGGAGCGAGAGCGAGAGATCTACGTCATCGCCCTCCTACGGACTCTGGCCTCCATTCTGTCTCCGCTTCAAGATGACTGACGTATGACAAACGGCTTCATTCAAAGTCCTCCATGTAAGGACAATATATACTCTGTCACCCGGTTACCTGAGCGCTGCCTGATCTACTGTGATACGTGGTGATTTCTACTCTGTCAGGATGTATTCACAGGAAGGTACGGTACAAGCAGAAGCTTAAGACATTTCACACTATAAATGATGGAACTGATACATATTTTTCTAGTCGAGCAGAACATTCATAGACATTTGCCCTATAATTCCTGTTTCTACTGTAGTCTGACATATTTAGATCATGTACAGAGTAGCACGTGTGTGTGTGTACTGTACACATCTGCCTGACAAAGACATGAAGTGGACACGCATGCTCAGTTGCCTGTTTATTAGGTACACCTCCCGAAAACTAATAGATCAGCCTGGCTATAAACCTACCATCATGAAATGTTTGATCAGTTTTAAAACAGTTTGGAATCATTTAAACTCAACATCCACTTACTAGCTTTTCCTGGAGCTTTCAAAAACGTGATTCCAATGTTTTTTTTATGTGTCTTACGCTTATATTGACAAACTGTACATGTAAATTAAATGTGCATATGACTTGGACTTCAGTACGCACTGACACATGACAGCAGGGCGTTATGTATTTTAGGAGGAAACGATGGTGCAAGACTTCTGGTAAATATCACTGACCCTAATATCACTGAATATACTGTACATCCAGTTTTTAATTGTTTAATGAATAGTAAGTTGTGTAAATAGTTCGGTGACTGCTATTGTTACTTAAATACTGTCGAATGTTTGCTCATGTTTCATACGTGTTCATTTCACATAACCTGCTTCTGGGCTGAATAGTTTAAAATCACTTTAATGTATGAACTTTATATTTGAGTTGCCAAACTGTTAACTATAACTAACATGATACAGTGCATGACAACCACACATTGGACTCTGCATCTTGCTAGTAAACAGGGGTTTTTTTTTTGTATGCAAATACCTGCCTGTTGCAACTCAACACAGTCTCATTCTTTACACCGCTACAGTCAGAAGATTACTTTTGGTTTTCCATTTGTAACTGTTTATTCTGCAGCACATTCACATGGTACAAAGAAATAAAACGTCTTGAGCCGTGGTAACCGTTTCTTTGTACTTGGAGAGCCTGAACTGGACCGGTTTAAGTAGACAAACTTGTTCCACGTTGTCGTTTGGTTTCTCCCGAGACTGGATTGTCATCTTAAGAGGAACGCAGACAATGACCGTTCCGTACGTTAACCGTGTCAGTTTTTTTTTTTTTTTTTTTGAAGTTAAGACCGGGGAACATTCCGCATCAAACATCTTAAGAAGAAAAACCTAACCAGCTCAGCCTGCAAGGCTTCATTCCAGGGTCTTTCCTCCATCATCACGTCAGCAGATTACAGAAACTTCAAATAAATACATTAAATAAAAGAGATCCTTTATGGTCAACAGTCACATTCAACTGACAAAATTCTAACGAGCTATAATAGATCGTAACCAGATTTTCATTCTTGGAGATCAACAACCGATCTGCTCTTGCCAATGCAAGTCCAGCGTCTGTATAACTTATAAGAATTACATAAAAACCTTTGACTGCACAACATGTGAAATAAATACAATGAACCTTCAAACTGTCTCTCTGCATCAAACGACGAAGAAAGAAACATAGTAACTCTAATGACTAAATCTAATCAATAAAAACAAGCTCTTCAAAAAAAAAGGATCATTAGCAAATGTGACAGTGACTTGTGTTGCATTTAGCGTAAACACTTCTTTAAACATATTCAAGGCCGATGCCCAGAGTGGCTGCACAAACCCCGGACAGGTTTCACGTTAAGAATGTTTTAACTGCAAAACAGCCATTAAAATGTGATTTAACAGAATCAAAAGTCACTCCGATGCAGAGAAATAACTAATTTCACTTCACTCTACTTTCACCACCGACAGCAACGAGTCAAATCTTCATTCACGGTCACTTGTACAGGCAAAGTGGACGACCACGCTTCATTTCTTCATTTAAAAATTTGCGTGTATTTCACATAGCTGCAACTCAAAAAAGGCCCGAGAGAGGACCCGTTGTAAATGTAGTTCACTACGACACACTCAAACCCTCACACCTACAAGTCTGTACAATTTGTTTTTTTCTTCTTGTTTTTAAGCTCGTCGGCAAACACTGGAGAGATGTTTAGCTGACTTCAACATGGACCGAGGTCCATGCCAATTTGATCTGTGCTCGTTTCCGTCTGCTAAAGTGGCTGTAAACACTTCATGCTCATCCCAAAAGGCACACTGATTTGGATCAATATTCAAGAGCATTCGGGGCAACATCACAGAGAGTCGGAGGTCTCACGTCACATTCAATTTGTCCTCCAATGTCACCCTCTTCCAACTACCCCCCCCCCCCCCCCCCACACACACACACACAGTCACGATTTAGCTGCTGTCCTCGCTGTCCTGAGTGGCCACCTTGGAACTCTCATCCACGTTTTCTAGCGAGTCGGCTCTCTGTATGGACAATTCGCTGGGGTCCATCATGGGCAGGGTGTTCTGCTCCGGGTACAGCCAGGGCTTCTGGTCGGGAGAGTTCTGCCGTTTCCACTCGGAGTAGTTCTGTCCCGCCTTGTGTACACACTTCAACACCTTGAGGGAGAGCGGAGACCACAATCAGAGAGCTGCGGCGCGACAATGACGGTCAATGCCTCACCTTCCTTCTCCGTCAACAGAGCGGGAGATAAAGCGGCTCACACAATACTGCGTAACAGATTATGTGGCAAGCAGATACACAAGTCGACCTATTTACAGCTCTGAAATTATTTTTTTTAAAATCTTAATGGTGGAGTCATATTTTAAACCATGGCTATCTTGCCTTTGCCATTACAGGGACAGACGTTCTGGACTTCAACCGGATGTCAAACTAAACTGCACGTGTGTTTTGCTTCACAAATCTGCAGCGAACGAAAATGCTGCTTTGGTTGTGAATTAGGAACATTTCTGCTTTTGTAGCATTGATATTAAGGTATATATTAATTACAGCCCTGAGAGGCCTCTCCCCAAGTTATCTTTCATCTCCTGGAGGTCTCCTCCCGCACCTAATATCCTCGACTGTGTTGCTCCTTGTTGTGCGAAGGGCCAGATTCATACATGAAGGTGCCAGGGCTCCTACAATGCTGAAAGACCAGGACCGCAAACTGTCTCTTCTTTTAAATCCCACTTCTATTCGAATTGCCTTTCTGTGACTTTTTAAGTTTGTTTATTCTTTGTGTTTTTATAGTATTATTATTATCATGGTTTTGTCTGCTGTGGAGACTGTAAGTCTTTACTGTTTAACTGTCTACAGTATGAGCTGCTCCGTCAGTTTGAATCTCTTGGTCACTTTCTATTCTTATGTCTGCCCTCAGTAGGTCTCTGATCTATAGCTGAAGCTATTTAATCAGCAACTATTCGGACAATATATTCATCATTTTAGGAGTTTTATAAGTAAAATGGACAGGTTTAGCCTTATACATAGAAAGTTAAAATGAAAGGTGTTTCTTTTTAGTAAAAGTCTCTCAACGGCAGCTTCCCACACAAGCGTTTATACACTTTGGTCTAAATATCAATCTGCGGAGGATATGAAGCCTGGAGAACAAGTTCTGCAGAGAGAGAGAGACCAACAGCTCCAGTCGAGATATTCTTTTGTCAGCAGCCTAACCAGGACAGGCCCTTAAATTGTGTTTCTATAGTTACCAGTGTCCTTAAAAACACAATGAACTCTCACTCCCTTCTGCACACACACACACACACACCTATTAATCACCTCATGGACACACGCCCACACAGTGATATAGATCATGTATTTGTAACATGACAGTGCTGCCGTTGACTAGATATTATCAAAACTTTTGTTTGTGTGTGTGTTGCGTGACTGACTTACCCGCGGAGCGAGAACTTGAGAAGCTTGTTTTACCACCCACTTGGGAAGGGAACCTGGAAGAAAAGAAGAGAAAACTTAAAAAAAAAAAAAAAAAAAAAACTGCTCTAAAAATGTTTGGCAGGAATTCTCAAGTTTAAAATAAGTACAGTAGGAGTGTTGGTTGTGGTCGTACCTTTGGGGTCGGCTTGTGAAAGGTATATGAAAGTGCAGCTGTTCGGTCCTGTGGCCTTGATCAAATATCCAGTGATGATGGAGATGGCCCTCACCAGATCACGGCGAGGAGGGTATTTCTGAAATTAATTTAATTATTTTTAATAAGAATAACCTGTTTTAACTACAGACAACTCTGTAGAAAAAATCCAATGCACACAAAACATTAGGTCAATAGGTGTCAGAGAGTTGTAGAAATGGCACGTTTAAAGACAGTGGGGAGAGTGCGGAGGAGGTGGCGTACCGGGTGTTTGACTGAGAAGTTAATGATGATGTACTCGTCCTCCGTCACCTGCCACGAACGCAGAGATACCACATCTCTGTTCTTTATGGGTTTTGTACAAAGCCCTGCAGGGGAAAAAAAGGAAGAGAAAAATCTGGTTATATTGCATTCCTTCATGAACTACTTCTCCGTACACAACCTCAACAAGTGCACCCTTGTTATGACAATAAATACACCGGTTGGACAGGAGGGCGCTTTGGTCTTTGTCCCACGAGGGCTTCAGCAGCTTACGAACGAGTCAACAGAAGAAACAGATTCGGATGAATTTGAAATGGAAGTTAAAAAAAAAAAAAAAGGAGACAGCACCACAATGCACTGAAGGAAAAACAAATCTAGTTGTTTCAGTATGCAAATATGGACAGAAGCGATTGCTGACAGGGAAACAATGGTGGCATTGTTCATGTTGCCCTGTAGCACAGAGTAAAGAACATGACTGACACTAAGATTCTGCCAGAGGAAATCAGATCGACTGAGTCAGTGATCGCCTTTAAGTCCCTTCTTAAAAACACACACATACATACATACATACATACATACATACATACATACATACATACATACATACATACATACATACATACATACATACATACATACATACATACACGCACACATACATACATACACACACGCATATCGGAGAGCCTTTCCTGATTTTAGTTTTAAATGTCCTTTGAACTGTGTTTTATTTCCTTCCTTTTTGTCCACTATATTCTTCTTTATACATCAACATTTGCTTCATGTTTTCTTTTAAACTGATGATTCAGGACTTGACCGTTTTATTCTGCTGCATTTGTAATGTAGATTTTGAAAAGTGCATTATAAATAAACTAAAAAAAGATATTAATATGAAATAAAAACATCCAGAACTTGGTCTTAAAACAAATAAATATCAGCACAGATTTTAAATCACGAACTCTCTCGGAATAGCACTATTCTTCCATGTAAAAATATCAAACTCTAAACATGCACTTTCCCTTTTCAGCGTGTTCAGAGAGAGCGAGCGCGAGAGAGAGCGCGAGAGAGAGCGAGCGAGCGCGAGAGAGAGACTCACATGAGTAGTAGCCCACATCAGCATTAGCAGAGAGCCGGGCAATGTCGTAACTTTCCATCATGGCGGGGTCCCACGTCTTACGGTACGCGCCATCGTGGAGGACGTCGTACATGGAGGCAGCGGATACATCGTTGATTGACATTTGACACTAAAAACACACGCATACATGCAAGTGTTAAAGAAAAAACAACAGGGCATTGCCAAGTTCACGGTCGGAAACCCGGAGACAAGCATGCCATCCTGATACTTCTAAATGTTGGTGTCAAAGTGGACTTACCTTGATCTTGTGGACTTTAGGGCCGTTGTTTCCTTTATTTGCAGGATAGTTTTCGACCCACACCTGCATCCCATTCTTATCGTACTTGTTGGACCAATTGTCCTTTGATAAACACTGCTTCCTGAAGTCAGCAAAGGCCGTCTCGTCGGGTAAAATAGACATATTTAAGTAAAAAAATTAACTTTCTTCTTCCACAAATCTTTCCTCCAAAAAAGAAACCTGACACACAACAGTTGGGCGCGTTTGACCTCGTCGACTCTTGGGAGAGTTTTCTGCGGCTCTGTGCGTCCTGCGAGCCGAATATATGCGAGCTGGTCCCCAATCCAGTTCAGCAGGATTCTTTTCTGCGCACTAAATTCCTGAGTCATACCTCCAGATATCCCTCTCTCTCTGCTGACGTCACAGCCCCTTCCGGAATCCAGGTGTGCTACGCAGGTATCGTAAAGGAAAAAAGGCAAAGTCACTTTTTTTTTTTTTAAACATTGTCATACCGCTTCAGCAGGTCAGCGTTGACAGAGTAAAATATATAAAGCAGTTAATAAAAAAAGAGCAGTGTTGTGTTTAGTTGACACACAAAAGGCCACGGACAGTAGGCTGAACACTGTGGGAGTGGGTGGGTGCGAATTGCTCAGTGTTGATGATTACAGAGAATCATCACGACTGTAAATGTTAAACAATAAAAGTACACGAACGAAAAACAAACACACAATGGTATTTAGAGATACGTGGCTGTTTTTCTGAAATACGAATACTAGTGGTGGAATGTAACTATTTACATTTGAAGTTACTTTGTACTCCTACTTCACTACATTTCAGAGGCACATTTTGAACATTATACCTTTATAAATTGAGTTATGGTACTGGTTATTTCACAGCTCCAGATTTTTAATACAACATATAGAATATGATATATTATTATAGATTAAGTCACACAGCAGAATTTAAAGTAAATGAGCTCCACCTTTACCAGCAACGTGATCTACATATTGAGGAATAAATAGTTATAATCCAGTTTTTAAAGACTAGATTATTCTGAAATGAGCCATTCTGCATGATAAATACTCTTACTTTTGGCACTTCAGTCATATTTTGATGTTAATACAAAAGTAAAAAAAGTACTGCATGACTTTTAAGAGATCTTAGTGTATGAATATTGGCGAGTAGATTCATGAAACCCCAGTTAAGACATTCGTTTTGTTTTCACATGCTTTCTATGTCTTTTGGGCAAAGATGTCCATGAAGAAACTAGCATGTGTGTGTGTGCGTGTACTGCAATCTCACGTTCCTACCTCGCCACACCTTCCTGTTGCTACACTACATGCCTCCGATGTGTTACCCAATAGAGTAGTTTCAGTCTACTTTTGTGACCTGCGATACAACAGGTTTCTCACGTTCAACTGACGTGCTGCAGTTTCGCTTATGGACTGTATGTACAGAGCATGAATGTTTGTGCATCCACAGCATTGTAAATGAGAGAATCGGGAATGTGCTTCAGAAAAGAAAAAGAAAAAAGAAGAGGATCACAGATGTTACATTTTGGTGAAATATCTTTATTTTATTCTATGTGATAGGCCTACACTTGTGTTTCATCTCCTTTTTATACATCACATAGTAATAGAACATTATTCACACAAATGTTGCTAAACACGAGTAGACAGTATATTTCAAATGGACAGACACAATTCAGAATAGCACAAAGCTGAGTATTTAGTCAGTGACAAGTAATAGAAGAGCTGCTCATGTTAAAATGGCCGTTTGATGTAATCGATTACATAATATTTTTAATCCATTTTAAAACGTTGACATTTCAAAACAAGCTCCAGCAAATGAACAGTGTCTTTTGTTGTGCTATGGCTAGTTAGTTGGTTTGTGTTAAACTGTGTGTGTGTGTGTCTGGAGACAGTGCAGCCTTTACCTTTGACTGTAAACTAAGCTACTGTCTACACACACACACACACACACACACAGTGTGTGACAGGAAAAAACGTTACTGGGCCCAAGTGTCGCCTTTAGGTGGCATCTCGGCAGACACGCAATAACACAATAAATAAAAAAAATAAAAAACTTTCAACATGCATGTAAAAATCTGTACTTTTGGTCAAGCATACAATGTTATCTGTATGTCCAAGTAACAAAATAAATAAACACATAAAACCAACAGTCCTACACAGGCGATAGCGCGACAGCAAAGGATACTGCAACTAACTTCTCTGCACTTTTTTCTTTTTTTACAGCGCAGGTGTTAGTAAGCGTTTAGCTGCATCGGAGGACAAACTCTTATCTACCAGCTCTACAAAACAACTAGTGAAGCCATGAACCAGTCAGCAGGCTTCTTTTATAGTTTTACAATATTTGTGGCTTGATTCGGTGCACAACGTTGGTGAACAAACAAGCAAGGCATCTGTGTTCTTATCCATAGAAATCCTGCATGGTGAGCATGCTGCATGTTCTTGCAATAGTGTAATCAACACGACACAAAGTCTCAATGAGATGGTGGGTACATCATAGTGACCAAAGTGACAACTTTCCATCAGCGTGGAACAACTAAACACTGGCTCTTTCATTTATTTATTTATATATATATATATATATATATATATATATGTGTGTGTTTTTAGGGGCATCTTATAAATGAAAACTCCTCCTCAGACATGTTAGTATGCGTGTAGCTAATTGAACAACTTGGGGAAAGACCGTTGCTTTAGTTTGAATGAAGACACAGCTTCAGCTTAGCAGCCAGTCTAGTGAACTTGGGACAGTTTCCCTTTGATGATCTATTACCTCATTGTTTGGTTACGCATCCCTTTTGCACTGTTTTAAATGAGGTCTCAAATAATGTACATTTGGTCTGCTGATGTTGTATTGTATTATTATAATACTGTTGTATTTGGCAGTTTAAAATGTGTCCGGTATAAATAATACCCAAATGAATGACCCTCTTCCATTCGAGCCTAATGTGGTAAAATGACGATTAGCGATGACGTAAATTCACTGGTAAGATCATGTATCTACTTCCTCAGAATAAGACAGTCGAGAAACAATAAGTCATCTGAGAGACAGAATAGTGAAGAGGCAAACTCTCCCGTTTAAAATAAAATAAAAAGTGAAATACGATGGGTACTCAACCTCGCAGTCATTTAAATAATCCCAAGCAGTTTTACTTTACAACAATGACAAGAGTAACAGCACTAAGAATCCGAACTGTGCAATAACTCACGAGCGGTTAGCTATGTCAGTCTGCGGTCCTATAGAATGCCATGCAACTGGATGAAGATCTGATCACATCATTTAACTTATTCCTTGTTTTAAATGTTTACTTTTGAACCATCCCCCCCAGATAATCCGTTTCAATACAGTAATGCACACCCACACGGTTACTCTGAAAAGTCACTGAGTTGAAAAGGGAAATAAAGAGACAGGTCCTCCGACCCCAGTGGCAGTGAGCCGAGGGCGGAGAGAGTGGCCACTGAGAGACAAGCTGTTGGTGGGGAGGAGACAGGCTGGGTGAGGGTGAGGTGTACTAGCATGAGCAGCTGCTCTCGGTGACAGTCATCTCTGGCTGTTTCTCCAGTTTGATGTCGATCACTGAGATAAATGTGTTAAGTAACATCGTCAATGATTCTGCAAATTTCACTTCAGCATTTTCTGCAGCGCTATCTGGCTGCCATCTTCTCGGTGAACACACACGAGTAAACTTGGAGGTGTTTTGTTACCATCTTTTCTATCTTACAGTATTAAAGCAATGGTGGCAATAAGAAGTGCACAATACTGAGGCAATTTCTGTTGAACGCAGCTTTGAAAAGGATACTGTCCTCTTTGCTTTTCTCCGGTGTGCTATCCATCCCAGGCAATGCAGCGGCAACACGGCGGAACAGCTATAAAACAAAGTCAGAAGATTCAACAATTACACACATTTGTTAAAGCTGTAGTACAAGAATAACAAGCTGTCAAATAGGGGCGAGTGATTTGGATAAAAACCTCTAGCACAGTGTATGTGCATATATTATATTGTGACATGGTAAATGTAAAGTTTATAGATAAAATAATCAGTCAGTAATGTCTATTTGTGTCTATTCTGGGGTAATAATCACATTGATGAAAAGAATCCTGTAAATCCCCTTTTTCCCATAATGCAATCTTGCTCAGTCACTTGCTCCATTCCCCACAAAAGGCCAAATACAACCAGCAATATTGAAGGAATAGTTACCTCCGTATAAACAGAAACATCTCTGATGATGGACATATTTCTTTTGCCTCACAATATATAGTTATCACCCACCCCTACTGTCACATGGGCTATATACAGTACAGACAGAAAGTGATCAAAGCAGTCATTTCAATAAGGTATTTCATTGAATAACAGGCACAAGAAGTTAAAGCAGTGACACAACATGTGATTGTAATTGCTGGTTGAGATAACAGCATGAAATCGAAGGTTGCCGTGCTAAACTCCTCCACTGAGCAAACCCATTAACGTCACAGACACATTTAGAAAAGCTGCAGAAGTTTTTAGTGGATCAGACACAAAAAAAGAGGACTTGAGAACAAATACGCACAGTAGCAGTAAACCCGTGCAGACCAAGTGAATATAGAGAAATCTAACAGCAAAGCCTGTGGTGGGGGGAAGACAACCGATACAGGAGGTACTAGGAATACCAAGACAAATCATGATGAGTCACAAGAGGGGGAAAGAAGGCAGAAAGAGTTAAGTGTAGACTTTGAGGGCAGAAACCACCTTGAGAGAGCAGAATCTCTACCTGTTTGACATTGTAGCCAGTCTTTGCGCTGGTTTCAATGAACATGACATTCAGTTCCTTAGCTCTCTGCTCACCCTCCTCCGTGGTGATCTGTCTGCTCAGGTAGAAGTAGAGGGGAGGGGGGTATGGACGAACAGGCAGATATGGAAAGAAACATCGCGAAGAGGACAGTCCAAAAGGAGAGGGAAGAGATGGAGAGAGAGAAACAAAGAACAGCTCAACACAGACTGTTGTTGTTTTTTGGTGAAGAAGAGAGAGAGGTTAGTTTAGTTATAACACGGACAGACAGAGAGGAAGACGAAGGGAGAGAAGTTGCTGAGTAAAGATGAAGCAGCGGGAGAACGACTCCAGAGTTCACTCATTCATTCATCAGCCACACTCTGATCCGTATAACGAACACATGGAGGAGTTGTACATCCCAGGTGGCACAGCTAGGCCTCCCTAACCTAAAGGACATCAGGACTGTCAGGACTACTTGTCAGTATTACAACTTGCTGTTGCTGGACACCAACCTGTTTGACGTTATAGCCCGCCTTGGCACTGGTCTCTATGTACATCACATTGAGTTCACGAGCTTTCCTCTCTGCCGCCTCAACAGAAACTTGCCTGCCATGGTCCCGGGGAGGGAGGGGGAGGGAGTGGTGCGGAGTGTGGTGTTGAGGGGGGGAAAAAAAACACACAAAAAAATAAATAAAATCAAAATGACATGGAGAGAATAGAGCAGGAAAGGAAACAAAAAAAAGTAAAGAAAAGAAAAAAGGCAGAACAGAAATGTAATAAAATCATAAGAAATAATAAAAGAAAACACAAATAAAGTCACTAAAATCACTCATAAAAAAGGCTGGAGTATGTAAAATGCCATGGGATGATTAAAGTCAAAACTGTATGGGATGCACTGAAGGGAAGAAACGTGGGATTCCAGGCTTTGGCAGTTTATACACTAAAATATTTAATGCTTTGAATTTTCTAATTGTAGTAAAAATATAAAAGCGCAGTCTATTTATCAGCCACTGTAACTAGAATAAGAAAAATAATTACAATCTTTCACACATCTCACACAACCATGTACCTTTTGTCCGCCAAGTCTGTTTTGTTCCCAACAAGCATGATAATGACATCACTTCCTCTCTCTGTTCTAACATCATCAATCCACTTTGAGGTTTGCTGGAATGAATTAAGATCTGTGGATGAAAAAACAACACAGAATTACTGTACACACATTGACCACATGCTACCCTGAATGACATACAACATTTGGTATTTTAGCTGTAGTTAAAAGTGTGCTCAAGCAGGTGTTATTCTTCATTGAAAATGCAGCGCATTTTATGTAAGAAAAGCTTGTAAAGTAGTCGTGTTAGTCAGAAAAAGTATTAAGAGGAGAAGCTTGAAGAAGGAAAATAAACTAAAAGGTTATTAGCAGAAGTACATAAAGTAGCAACTATGCCAAGATAGCTTCCTTCCGACTGCTCTAGGCCCCTACAGAAAGGTTAGAGTACAGCCCTGACTCACTGGTGATGTCATAAACAACCACGGCAATGGTAGAGTCACGGATGTAGCTGGGAATTAGGCTACGAAAACGCTCCTGTCCAGCAGTGTCCCAAAGCTGGAGCCGGACCTGAGGATTGGAACGGAGGGGGAAGAAAAGGACAAGGAGATGAAGAGGGGGGGAAGGCAGAACAAGAAAGAGACGAGGACAGTCATAAAAAGGAACTGCAAGCCAAGCAACAGAGATGGAAATGGCCTTTAAATGGAGGAACGGGGAGAATCATCCAAATGCAGAAGGGTCAGAGATGACCAGCGTTATGCTGACAAGACATGTAAAAGTACGCCCTGGTGAATCGTTAATAGGCTGTTTCAGAGGATCTCTGCCCATGAGGCGACGTCGGGAGACATTTTTTATTATTCCTTCAAATCAGCCTCATATGTAAAGCATTTAGGAAGCATACACCCCACTGCACAGTGCTGGAGAAATGCATTAGTATCACTGTGGCTGATGCAAACACTCTGGCATATACTCTCATCATGCTGTCCAGTGGGATTTTCCCGGCTAGTAAATGCTTTTAATTTTAATTGTTTTGCCCTTCCACATTCTATGCGAAGGACAAGGAAGTGAGGCAAGGCCATGATACCTACTGGCTATGTCATAAACCACCACAGCAGCGGCTGAGTCGCGGATGTAACTGGGGATGAGGCTGCGGAAACGCTCCTGTCCGGCTGTATCCCAGAGCTGCAGCCGAATCTGTGGCCAGCCGTGAAATGAATGTGGGAAGGGAGGGGGGAGGAGGAGGGGCATTTCATGACCCAGCCAGGGGATGGAAGGAAAACAAAAACTTCAAATAACGATGGAGGCTAGAAACATGATCGCATGCCGAAACAAAATGAATAGTAAAATCTAGGATAATGTGAAAACAATGTGAAATGGTGAAAGGGAAATAAATGGTGGCTATTACATAAAAAGCATGCTTTAAGCTTTTCTATGCCAATGAGAATGATGAATTACAATAAAATATACAGGGCTTACCGTACGATCTTCTAGGTACATGGTTTTTGACAAAAAGTCAATGCCAATTGTTGCCTGTAAGACAATCACTGCATTAAAACATTGTTACGGGCACAATACTTGATTATGCACGACATCTCTATCAAAGAAAAATTATCATCTAAAATCATTAACAATGGCTCTGTTCAAGTCATTATGCACACTAGCAAAGGATCTGGAAGATCAACAGTCATGATTAATGTATGTTATTGATTACACTTGTGCTGAACAAGTCATATGACAAATGTCTCTTGGAACAAGCCACATATTTATTGTGAATATAATCAATCCGTGCCTTGGCACACAAATTCTGAATCAGTGTGTAACATCTGTTTTTTACCTGATAAGTGTTGTCGAAACTGTCATACATAAACCTGGTGATGAGGGAGGTTTTCCCAACTGAAAAACACAGAAACAGACACGTTAATACTTGATCCTGGTCATCAAAGATCATCTACAAGACCAACAACCCTCAAGTTAAGATTAAATACCTAATTACAGCCATTCTAATTTTGCATAATATGAAGGAGAAAATATAAATCAATGCATCCGTGACAACACATGGTGAGTAAACAGCTATAATCGTTGACGCTATGTGGACTGCTGAACCCACACGCTGAGGTGGCAATATGGGTGGAGCCACAACATTTTGAGGAATAAAAATAGCTTGACTTGTTATGTTTGTTTCGTGATGAGAGATATGTCACTGCCATGTTTGACAATCAACCATATAATATAATAACGTATCGTTATAACAATGTCAGTATTAAAGCTGTCGTTAAATGGTAAAAGGCCGACTGGTCTGGACCCACTGGCCGACGTGGCTCTGCCGTAAAAAAAGAAAGAAAAGCTAACAGCTAAGTTAGCATTAGTGAGTTGAAAAGCAGCTACAATGACAGATACACGGATGAATTTAGATACGCTAATTCCCTTGATGTATGCAGAGTCTCATGTTTAAAGGCAACGATTGTGAAAGTCCCGAAAGCCACATTGGGGGTTTCAATTAAAGTATTGTCTGCTTTAGTGAACGTTAGCGAATGATACTGATGGAAGTATTTCAACCTAGCACAGCTAACGTCAACTGCTAGCCTTTAGCCAAAAGTTGTTAGCCAGCTACCGTTAGATGATGCTGATGAAGACTGTAACGACAGTGTCCCGTACTCTAAATCAGGCAACAAACCAATACGTAGGTAAGTCATAGAACGGTCATGTTACGAAACGGTAACGACATTTAATGACGTTAAAGACCGCGATGTTTTGGCTAGCTCACAGATTCAGCGTTAGCTAGCCATACAATGACATCATCGCGAGTGAGGAGAAAACGTTATATCCATTCATATTTTCGTCATCGTACTCTCTATTGAACAATAAAATATTAACGTGTCGCTTTGTATCATCACTAGCCGGTTCACGACCGGTGGATAACTTTATCCTGCTAGCCAGCAGCAAACTAGCAGGAAGAGCTAACTTAGCTAGCTAGCTAGCTAACGCTACGAGAATCTTAGCTACTTCTTCTAAAATAATCCCTACATCCGACCAAATTATCACTCGGTTCGAGTTCGCCGTGTCGTTCTTACCACTCTGTTCGCCCAGAAAGACGAGCTTGAACTTTCGTAGAGGGTTGCCAAACTCGCCGCCGGTCGAGGTTGACATTTTGTTCTAAAAAATAAACTGCTAACTGTTAGCTGACTTTGGCTAATGATGTGATGTCTAGACCGGAGAGGAGCGAATAGTGTATATTCATCCGGCTCCAGCTCGCGCTATTGTTTTCTTAATCGTAAAGTGAAACAGCGCCACCAAGAGGCCGCTGTTGGGATACAACAATGGCAACGTAATGGTTACTGCATGTCCATATTTATATTAGGATACATTATTGTTTTATGTCGCGAACAAAGTGTTTTTAATTCAATAATATTAATGATTTATTTTTAATAATTTATTTAAAATTCAATATTATTGTATTTCATTGTGTATACTGTGAATTTTTTTATATTTAATATTTTTTACTCTGTTATTTTTATTGTAAATATTGTGCATTTTTATACTCAACATTTGGTTTTTTTACTCTGTTATTTTGATTGCTTACCTGTATCATAATGCTGCTGTAGCAAACAAATTTCCCCTTGCGGGATTAATAGGCTATCTATCTATCTATCTATCTATCTATCTATCTATCTATCTATCTATCTATCTATCTATCTATCTATCTATCTATCTATCTATCTATCTATCTATCTATCTATCTATCTATCTATCTATCTATCTATCTATCTATCTATCTATCTATCTATCTATCTATCTATCTATCTATCTATCTATCTATCTATCTATCTATCTATCTATCTATCTATCTATCTATCTATCTATCTATCTATCTATCTATCTATCTATCTATCTATCTATCTATCTATCTATCTATCTATCTATCTATCTATCTATCTATCTATCTATCTATCTATCTATCTATCTATCTATCTATCTATCTATCTATCTATCTATCTATCTATTTGAATTTGGCTAGACAGAATAATTGAGTTACTCTGACTGTAGCTGGTGATGGCCTTTTATAGGTAACATGTGTTTGGTGCTTGTTTGGGCAAATGGAAAAAAGAAGAAGCATTTGAAGAGGAAGGCTATCTAAACTAGTGGTTGGTTTTCTATTTGGGTCACACAGAGTGGTCCATTAAACCACAATGTGCAGCAAGAAGATAGCTAATTTTCTCGCTAATATATTGAGCTTTATGACTCACAGCAGTTTTCAGCAACTTTTCAGAGACACAAATGTTTGTGCGTCAGTGGTTGTTAATTTTAGTCCCAAATAAAATATACACAGTTAGATAGACAGATAGATAGATGTAAACTTTATTTATCCCCAGGGGGAAATTCGTTTGTAGCAGCAGCAATTTACAGAGTAAAATATAACATATGGAATGCACAATATCTACAGTACAATAAAATACCAGAGCAGATATTGAATTGAAGGAATAGATTAATACAAAATAAAAAATAAGCTAGAATAGAATAGGAAGTAGAAATGCACAGTATATACCATGAATATAGTGGTATTAATTAAATAAAATTAGCAACTAGTAAACTCAACTAAACAACCTGGACAGTAGAGCCAGGATCACCAACAACAAGCAACAGCCTGTAGCGTTGTAGTCATGTGAAGGACGACGATCTGGCCCGAGGTGTTTTATTATGAAGTCTAATGTTCTCATGTTTTTCTCAAAGAGGGTGAATAATATTACAACAGAGCATCCTGTGTACATATCTGGTGAACAGCTTCAGGTGGTCCCTAACTACAAATATCTGGGGATCATTCTTGACTCCACACTCACATACAAAAAACAAGTGAAGCATGTAATGGCAAAAGTCAAGTTTAGTCTACATAATTTCAGATACATACGCAACAACCTCACAACTGAAGCTGCTAAACTGTACTTTCATGCAATGATCCTCCCTCATATCACTTACTGTCTAACCACCTGGTCACACACTCACAACACAACCCTGAAGCCCCTACAGTCCGTCTATAAGCAGGCTATCAAGGTACTTGACATCAAGCCCAGACACTACCACATTTGCAACATCTTGCCCAAATACCATCTTCTGTGTTGGGATAGTCTTGTCAAATTCCATAACAGCTGCTTAACCTTTAAAATTCTTAATGGCCTTGCACCTCCCCCGTTGAGCACTTTCATAACACAAAAGACCAATAGCAGACTAACCAGAGCAACAGCTCGCGGGGACCTAGTGGTCCCAGGCAGGAGAAGCAAGTTCAGCCAGCTATCATACTCTGTCACAGCTTCCGTCACCTGGAACACTCTCCCATCACACATAAGACAGAGCACCACATACAGGTTCTTCACACACAACCTCAAAGCCTGGCTCATTAACAACCAGGTGTGTCAGCACTAACAGTCTCATGCCTGCCATGTCCGTATGTAGCCTGCCTGTCTGCCTGTCTGCCTGTCTGCCTGTCTGCCTGTCTGCCTGTCTGCCTGTCTGCCTGTCTGTCTGTCTGTCTGTCTATCTGTCTGTCTGCCTGCCTGCTTGTCTGTCATGTTTGATCCTGTGTCTGCAGGATTGTATTGCACAGCTCTGTTTGCTTGTTTTTGTGTTGTTGTCTTTTTAAACAGTTTTTAAATGTTTAAATGTTTTTAGCGGCTTCTAACACCGTGCCCAGGGACAACGGTTGAAAATTAGCTTTTTTAGCTAACACTGTCACATTTACAGTCATGTTTTTATTAATGTGTGCTGTCGATTAATGTGAACTGTCCCTGTACAAATAAAATCTTAATAATAATAATAATAATGGCAGTGGGCAGGAATGTTTTTCTGAATCTGTCCTTGTGACAGCGGAGCTGGATCAGTCTGTTGGAGAAAGTGCTCCTCTGTCTCTGCAGGAGGTGATGGAGATGGTGGTCCGGGTTATCCAATATGGATAACAGTTTCTTCAGTGTCCTCCTCTCCACCACCTCTTCCAGATTGTCTTGTTTGCAGCCAATGATGGAGCCGGCCTTCTTAACTAGTTTGTTCAGTCTGTTGGTGTCTCCGGCTCCAATGCTGCTCCCCCAGCAGACTACGGCGAAGTACAGTGCACTGGCCACAACAGACTGTAGAACATCTCCAACATCTTGCTGCACACGTTGAAGGATCAAAGTTTCCTCAAGAAAAACACTACGGGTAGTGACTACCTCACTACCCGTGAGGTAGTCAGTGATCCAGGAGACGGTGGACGCGTTCACCCCCACCACCAGCAGCTTCTCACTCAGCAGCACTGGTTGGATGGTGTTGAATGCACTGGAGAAATGAAAGAAAGTGATTCTCACAGAGCCACCGGATCCATCCAGGTGCGACTGAGCTCGTTGCAGCAGGTAGATGATGGCGTCGTCCACCCCCACACGAGGCTGGTATGCAAATTGCAGAGGGTCCAGTGAGTTTGCATAAAAATAAAAGTGGAACTATTGTATTCGAAAATAAACAGATTAATCCCAAGATCTTTCATAACAAAAGGCCTTTATTAGGCTATCCTTCCCGTTTGTTATAACAATTATATAACATTAATAATAACAATATTTTGTTTTTTATTAAAATATATATATTTTTATACTTTGTTATATGATTAATTCTCAGTTTAATACTTTTTTTATATAAGCCTTGAAATTAACATGAGCAAAATAAACAAACAATCGAATAATTGGGGGAAAACAATGAGTTCATTAACTTTTCTTGTCAATAAATAGTGACACAAGTAACATGATTTTGGGGATATTTATCCCACAGCTGCACATTCAGTAATAATATATCATGGCTCTAATGACAGCAATAAAGATTAAGGATAACTAGAGGTTTGGTAATCAAAACACATCGAGAGAAAAGTCTACGAAACATTTTATTTGACAAAGACACGTATACAATATTGTTTATTTCTATTCAATGCTATGTTGGCATTCAGAGAAATGTCACACAGAGTTTTGGATCTTTTTCAGTGACTCTTTTTGAGCTCTTGTGGTAATACCTAATGAACATATGTATGTACAGGTGAAATAAGAACAATGTTAGTGATTAAATGACACTTTGTGCTTTTCTTCATTGGTGTTGAGTTCCTTTTTGTTCTGTATTCTCTGTCAGAGAGGTGATCTTTCCTTCACTGGTCATCTCAACCCTCCGTGGCGTCAATTGAGATTTCTGACCTGTTGGCATGAAACGGACAAACAGCTGATTCTGTGAGTCCAACATTACATTACAAGATAACTCACACAATGCATTTCATCTCATTTTATATACAGCAACTGCAACTGTGAATTGTTTACAACATAATGCAGACTACCCTTTTTTTTTTACATATGGATAATATGGTCTCTGTATCTAATGCATCTCAATTAGTTGCCATTGGATGATGTAACAAACAAAACATCTTGGAGGTGGAGCAGCAATGGTTCAAATGGAATCTTTCACACAAATGCAATCAGGTTCTAGGGTGAAACAGGGCCATCAGATCTTGCGCTAACCTTTGCTTTGGAAATGCTCGTCATACAAATGAAACAATCATTTGATCGTTCTGTCATGAACTTTATCGAACATCGCAGTTTTCAGATTAGGTATTTATTTCACTTTACCGTTTTCCACTCACAGCTTCCTAGTGGTTCCACGGAGAGCAAAACCGGAGGTATTTATGCGTTCGGCCACGGGTGCTACTGCTATTAAATGCATTGGTTAGCTCGGTAGCTGCTAGCATCAGGGTGCAAATCATGATTTGCCGTACACATAACGGCGATTTCTGCCCATGATTTCATGCTGTTATGACACGTTTTCTAGGTGCTTATATTAGTCGTCTATAGTTGTGTTTGGAGTGTGTAATAAGTGACTGAGATGATAGTGTTGCCCATACGTTGCTGTTTAATCCGGAAAAACAACTGGATAAATCCACAATACTGGCGAACAATAAGGGCATTTTTCGAACAATATTTTCAGGGGTGCTGAGCCCGAGAGCCCCCAAATTTGGGGGCGTCGTGCTAATTAAGTGGATTGTTTCAGGAAGCATTTAAATGGAAATTATATTAAAAAAGACTGCACACACCTGCAGGTTTTGGGGACATCAGAGTCAAAGGAAGCTCCAAAATGACATCGCTGAAAATGGCGTCAATTGTCTCCCTGTGTAATGCAGTGAAATATAGAAAGAAAGAAATAATAACGCACGTTTAATTTAACAGACATTTTCTTCAGTAAAAGCTGTTTTGAATGTATCTAATGGGAGGTGAGAATGTATTTTTAACAAGGATTTACAGATATTTAATATGTCAGAAAATGCTAATTCATGAATTCATTGAATTGAATCTCAATAAGCTATATAATAAGCCTCTTTTGATACAGTGACAGCCTTACTTACTGTGGGCATTCATACTTCTTCTCAACTTCTTCATCTGCTGTGTTGGCAACGTATCCTTTAACCTCAAAGTCCACACCACAAGCCTACAACGGAACAAGACCCGAATAAATGCTTTGTTTGTCAGGCATTTAGAGTAGTATATCAGAGTGAGGGGAAAGTGATAGAGTGGTGCCTTGCCAGCATCATTTGGCCCAGGCTGCAGGGAGACTGAGCATGGCAGATTTGCTGACATCTTAAACAAGTAGAAACAAGGCACATTAATAAATAGCACTTCAAGAAGATGACCGAAAAGTGAAGGTGAAGTAATGATATGTGGTTGATCAATCTAATGTTTCTCTGAAGGACAGTTAATCTGTTGTATGAAAAGTTATAATTCCTCACCTGGAAGGAAAAGGGACATCCTTGCTCTCCAGTTTTCTTCATGAGGGATTCCTGCATTGGTGTTTTGGCTGCGTTTGCACCTGTCGGTGGATACACCTGAACGCGCTGTATCCAGATGTCTCTCCTGAAGGACAGCCCGATAACATCCAAGTCGTCTCTTCCATAGCGGAAGGCACAAGCAAGGTAGACAAATACTGCAATGGAAAGAGATATATTCAGGGTTGTCTTTGTGTTGCGTGATTTTAGGAACTGTAACTTTAGTCATTGACAGCGAATCTGATGGAAATACCTTTTTTCCCGCCCAGACCAGAAGGGTCCACTTTAATAACACCGTCTGCAAAGGAGAGGAAAAGGCCTAAGCATTAGATCACACAGAGACACATCGACTGTATGTGTGCAGATTTGAGGATGTATAAACAGACATTGTGCCACGCACCAACTACTTCCACTGAATCCACATTGTCCACAAAGTCTCTCTTCCCCAAGTACAGGGCGATCTGACAGAGACGGAGAAATGGATCCAGTTACTCCTCCGCCAAGGTTACCAGAGTTTGGAAGTTATTTCTGGGAGTTGGAATAGCTTCACACAAAATGCACTCCTCCCTATGACCAAGGGGTTGCTTTATAATGACTATATTACAGAGGCCACTTCCACTTACATGTCCGTTGCTGCTGGTCTTCTTATATACCCTGAAAAGCGAGGGAAAAAAGCAGTGGATTATTTAATTCTTTAACACTTTGGGCCTCACTGAAAAACACAAGATCTCAGAAATTTTCGGATTAATCCTACATTCCTGCGGAGAATTGACCTGTAATGATGAATGTTGAATATTTCTTGGCAAATGTGTGAATATCAATCTCCCAAAATATTATCTCTCCAAAGATGCATTACATGAAACAGGTGGTGTTTGCTTCTTTCGTTGTATTCCAAGTAATCCTGTTAAAACTTTTCCTTTATCTTATGAATCTCTCTTCCAAAGGTCTCATCCTCACAATCCACCTTAATCAGGAATTATCCATATCCTGGAGGACTGGAGTGTTAGAGGAATCTGAGAGACTCTAGTCTCATCTAGCCTCTGCCGAGATGTGAAATTGTTACTTAGAAGCCACTGGGCTTCTTTCTTGTGAAGTTACTATCGACTTTGATCCCTGCTTGGCTACAGTGCCTTCCTTCTTTCTGTCGAATGAGTCGAGTATCTGTTTGTTAAAAAACAATATCAAAGTGAATTTAACTTAAATCACACAAATTAAAGGATTAACGTTTGGTATTTCATTCTGAGACATGCATGAATGATCACTGTGTTAGGGTTTGAGAGGATTCAGCTTCAACAAATGTCTTTTTTGTGACATTTTAATGCCCTAAAATTGACAGGAAAAGGTGTGAATTCTAACCTCGAATGTCAACCAGTTACCATTTCAGGATATCTGTTGAATTAATCAGCAAATGAGTCAAAACTCTTAATACTCACTTTGACATTTTGACAGCAAAGTTATGGATCCAGTCTGCAAATAAAAAATATGAAAAGGCTGCGTTACCAAACCATTTGACACAGATACATCCATGGCGGCTCCACTGGTTATCTTTGGATTAAATGTCATTTGTAGTTTATTGTTGGATTTATTTTAGAATAATGTGTCATTACTGTTTTTTAAATTCAAATCATAAAGACCACTGATGAAGTTCACTCATTATTGTTATAATATGACAATCAGAATTTCTTAATAACTGTAATATATAGAGTACTTGTATGATTTTACAATTGATTTAACTAAAACAATAAAGAAACAATATTTCACAAACTGCACAATCTCATTGATAGTTTGAGTCCTCAAAGCATATGTTCCTGTGAAGTAACAGCCGTGACACATCTTCAGTAAATGCTCCTCTGTGCTGCAACTGTGATATCATTCTATCATTTCAATATGTTGCTATTGTGTGTAACGTTGGTCGGCAAGAGAAAGCCGCTCACTTACCGTGCCCTCAGTCTTCCCTGCTGCCTTCTGTAATGCGTCACAGCTTCATAGCTTAGACAGGACTAGAGTGGTATTAGCTGGACTTTGGTTGTTATGCTAGCTGGGACCACAGATGTCTCCTCTACCAAGCTTTGTGCAATCTGTGCTCATGGCAGGTTTACAGAAATCGAAGTGACCTGCCGACTTATTGCTGTACAAGCAACAAGGCTTTCCAACTAGTAAAAAAGTCATCATGCCAACCAATTCCACTGTTTAAGGTTGTCATTTGGGTAGGAGGCACTCAGGACTCTCAAAGGCCCCACATTCATTGGCAGTGACTTTTAGGAGATCCACTGACACGCAAGGAGCGATGGAGGTAAATCCGATGGATTGGTGGAGGATCTTCTCACCTCCTCAGTCAGCTGTAAGTGATTGATTAATGAGGGAGCTGGATGAAGGGTGTCATGGAGGGCTTGTCACACCTCGGCAGTCGAGGATAATGAATTAGTTTGTTGGATATGTGTGTTGGTCATTTGAGGGCAAGGTTTGAGATCTCCTTAAAGCTGCCCAGACTGGACAGCACTGCTGTACGTAACCTCGCCGGATCATCTGCCAGGAGCTCACAGGCAATATAACCTTAAGGCGTTTAATACATTAAAGGTGCTCCGCTCATCATTCTGCTTTATTGCTCAGGCTTTTCAAGTCCTGCACTTCTATTCCCACACTTTCGTAGCAAAATTTAAAAAGAAACAAAGCAGTCTTAAAAAACTGTTTTAAAAACGTATATGTTTCGCTGCGTGACACATGTGTTACTGGTATTTGTGTGTGAGTTTATAATGTTCCTGAGTTTTGAATTTAGCTTTCAATATCTATTTTTAAAGGTGTATCCATAGAGATTGACAATCACAAAACCTAACCTCATTCCTATTTGGGCTCTCAGCTGATGTGCCAGGTCATAACAAGATAATAGAGTCAATACAAGGCCTTTCCATGCAGGTTCTGTTCAAAATCATTAGCAGCAGCTGCTCTGTAGTCAACTCACCAATTCTGTTTTTATCTACAATAGATAACCTGAAAGCTTCTATCATCTTCTATTCTGTCTATTCTATTCTTGGCATACAGTCATTCTGACACAGCCTCTGCGCGCTTCAAACCAAACCACATGAAAGCTTCACACCTCAGTTGATTTGTCGTGTTAGCTGACACGTTCTGTTCACGCTAAAGAGACACTGGCGATGTATTTATTCTCAGGCCTCTCGGGGTAAAGACAGGTTTAAGGTGAGTGTAATTGTTAGACGGTTATTAAATAACTGTGAAATTAGTTAATGAATCAGAGCACGATGTCTCATAGAATATGAATATATTGTCTTTATACACTGTATTTTTATGATGTGATTCAAGTCAGAAGTTTAATTAACTGATTACCAACGTTTTTTTTAATCCTCTGGTGGAGGCTTTTAATCAAACTGAATATGTTTAGTAGAAAGCTCTAATACTCATACTGTTGGCTCACATACTTATGTGTTCAAGTCCTGGCTTCCTGCCTGGCCTTGATTATATAATATAGAGTAATGTTATTTATTTACATGGAGGTATTGCTCTATACCAGCAAAGCTACAGCTCTTTAAGCTGGGTGTCTAAAACAATGCTGAATAAATTTAAAATCCGATCTCACAGCCGGCGTGGAAGATGAAAGTGAGCAGGCGGTTCTTAGAAATGGAGTACATCCTGCTGTCTCAGTATCCTGTCCAAACACTGCTTGCATAGGCAGAGCATTTAGATCTGGATGGAGAAGAGAGAGGAATCATCTTTCTCTGAAGAATGGGATTTTGCTACCAGTGATGACGTTTTGTGGTTTCGGTAAATGTTGTCAGCCCTCCATCAGAGGTGTGTCGACAAAGCTTGTGTTGTTGTTAAGATGAAGATGAACATATTTTTCTGTTTGCTCGAACCAAATCATTGATCATTCAATTTGGTACACATATCCATTGTCCTCAGAGGATGAACCATCATGACTTTGGTGACATCCACTGTTTCCAGACAAGGCTGTTATCATAAACTAAAACTGAAATTAAAATTAGCAGTGAAAAATATTGTACTAAACTGAAACTAGATATCAACGACATCCTTTCAGAAAAACTACACTGAAATGATATTGTTAGAAAACCAATAAAAATAGAATAAAAATTAAAATAAACATGAATTTGTTTTGGTTTTTTCGCAATAATATGCATCAATACCGAAAAAGTAGACAGCATGAATTTCCGTGGTAACATGAACCACTGAAATTGAAGAGACTTGACATTCCAGTACATGGCGCTATGCTGCAATTGCTTTACATCGGACACTAAAGTAGATTACATATCATGGCCATTCTTAGTTACACATGTGTGTTGTATGTTGATGTAGCTACCTCTGAGACATATCTGGCCCTAACAAAAACAAACTAGTAGGATGAATTCTAATCACTTTGGTGATCCCTTTCATTTTCATCCAATATTTTGATTTATGACCAAATACCTGCAAAATAATTACATCAGCCTCAGTCGTTCTTTGTGTTTAGTGCTTTTTGTTTTAGCAATGTTTTGCAAGATAACACACTAAATTAAGATGACCGTCACGGTAAACTTCCCTGCTAAACATAAACTGCTAAACATCAGCATGTTGCCATTGTGAGCATGTTGGCACGTCAACGTTAGCATTTAGCTCAAAGCACCGTTGTAAACCCCAGTGGTGTATAAAGTACTCAAAAGCCATACTTGAGTAAAAGTAAAGATACCTTACTGGAAAACTACTCAAGTAAAAGTAAAAAGTCACCTCTTAGAATACTACTTGAGTAAAAGTCTTAAAGTATCTGATATTTATTGTACTTAAGTACAAAAGTACTTAAGTATCAAAAGTATTTTTCTGATATTAAATGTACATCATAACCTGAACATTAAATGAACATCATAACCTGTTCATTGAAAGTAAAAGTACAAGTAAATGCTGTTAATAAAAAAGCAAAGGGTCAGAATTGTGAGAATTATGAAGTTTATTCTTTTAAGTGCTGTGGCATCATGACCAAGGACATGGAGCTGTGTTGAACATAATTGGGTTGGCTGTGATCCATTCAGGAGCAACAATGTTCAACATAATATATTGTACATAAGTATACTTTTGCATCTACTATGAACTTATCATCATAATTCTCCGAAAAGCAATATGACACTATGAAGGAGTTGTAACAGTGCGTTTATAAGTCTGCTCATTAGACTAGAGGATGTAGAGGACCAATGCATAATATTATGTTCAGCAAAACATATCCACTTGATGCATCAGGTCAGTGTTTAGAGAAAGGACACCTGCCTTGTAAACTCCTGTGGGCCTGATTTGAACACAACAGACAAAGGTTTTGCTCAAGATGAATCTGCAATTGGGCGACTGCTACCATCATAACTCCATCTGATCATCCACAACATGACTCAAATATCAAAACATGATCAATACTAAAGCAGCAACACAGTCATTACTTGAAACTGAAAAATGTCCTGTTCATCTTCAAAAGAAGTTGGTTTTCAAAATTGCGAGAATTCAGCCTCGCTCTTCTTGGGCTGAAGACTAGTCCTGCGATGCTAAATAGTCTTTCACAGGCCGCTGAGGCAGGTAGAGGTGTGTTCAGCGTCACAGACAGCTCGCGCACAGCTGCGAAGGATTTCACTAATGCTAACGCTAATGCTCACGCTAACGCTGCGCTCTCGCGGCTCCTGTCAATCCGTGTATATAGCTACAGCTAACGTTAGCCAACTAGTGCTGCACAACTGTCAACACTTCCTCAGCTCACTAACTTGCTAGCGATCCACTGGTGTTGGTCTTCGTCACCACCGTCGTTTGTTGCGGGAGCAGCAGGTGCTTCCATTTCTGCTTCCATCATGAAATCAGTCATCGTAGAGTGGAATTCTACTCATGTAGTCGCCCGCTAGCTTATAGCATGTAGCATCCTGGGCATCACTGGGAATCAAAACACGCGGCTTTGAGAGCACTTGTTTGCAATTGCGCATTAACGTGATTAACCAATGATTTAACTTGCTGCTAGGACCACTGATTCACCAAACCTGCTTGCGTGCAGTCTGTGTTCTAACACAGTCCCCGACGCTGCTCTCGTGATTCATTTTGTTTCTAAAGATAGATTTGATTTAGTAGCGAGTAACGAAGGTTTCAGGGGAAATGTATCGGAGTAAAAGTATCAGTTTTCTTTGCAAAATGTAGTGAAGTAAAAGTAAAAGTAAACAGAAATATAAGTAGTAAAGTAAAGTACAGATACCCAAAAAAACTACTTAAGTACAGTAACGAAGTATTTCTACTTCGTTACTATACACCACTGGTAAACCCTAAATGGAATATGATACAGTGTATCTTTTAAATGTGCACATAGCAATATTGAGAAGTACTGATTGCAGATTGAGGGTTAAATGTACGTGTCATCAAATTGGGATGGACTTGTGTCTATTTGTTTAATGGGGCTGCGGTTGGTGGTCGGCACATTTCTGCTGAGTAGTGAGAGGCAGAGCAGCAAATATGGGATCAAACAGCTTCCCACAGAGTTATACGCTCCAGCTAATAGGGAAGGAGGGAAGTAGGAGGGCTGAATAATGGGCGATGTTCTAGGAGGGCAAAAATAAGAAAGCGAAGGATGATCATAACCATATGGAGGCCGAGAGGGAAAGAGTGTGCAAGAGGGGAAGGGGAGTTTAAGAAGGGTGACGAAAAGGAAAAGGTTGGGACAGGAGAAGGAAAGGGTGAAAGAAAGTAAATATGCCTGCCAGAGGATGAAACGTCTGTAGATGAAGATGATAAAAAACAAGGAGGAAACTGAGAATTAACCTGGCAGCTCATGTGTGTGTGTGTGTGTGTGTGTGTGGTAAGCTGTGTTTTTCTGTTTGGAATCTGAGGGCAGGGGCTGAGGGAGGAAAAAAATTAAGAAAGGAGAGAAAAGAGAGAAAATGGAAGCAGTCTGCTGTTTCACACACTGGTGGTGGAGTTGAGCCCCTCGCAAGAATTCTCCTGGCTCTGTCCGCCATCTGGAATGTCGAGTCACTTCCTCTGTCTGCCCGGTGCTGTGGCGGGGTTGTCCTCTGCCTCTCTGCTCCCTCCCTCTGCTCTGACAGCACTCTGAAGAACCGCTGGAGACCAAGCCAGCCCGGACGGGACGCTGCTGACAAGACGCACACGCCAGCACACAAACATCCAGCATGAAAGTGAGACCCCCGGAGTAGCCCACCTCCAACTCGGACACACTCTCAATGGAATCTGGGCTTGGACGAAGCAAAGACAACTGCAGTCATCAGCAGAACTTTTTGGAGGGTGTTCCTATTCCCTTATATGGCAACAGAGCTGGGAAATCATTTGAATTAGTCTGGTTTCTGTTGCATGCCTGTCTGGTTTTAGTGCTGACTGAGTCCCATCTGGTATGTTTCTGTCTCTGCCGTGTGTGAGTGTGTGGTCCCCGTGTGTGTGCGGCTCAATTTGTTTGTTTTGCCATTCTTGGTTGTTCTTTTCCTGTTGTTTGCATGTGGGGTTTTTGTTTTGGGACCAGAGGAGGGCTTGTGTTTGTGGTTAGGCTAGAGGCACCGTCATCGCCTCCGGGGTGGCTGCTTCATTCAGACTGTGCAGCACCTCTCGCTGTTCTTCCTCTACCTCCCTCCCTCGCGCCGCTGTGATGGTCTGTGTTTGCTGGAGCAACACACCCACCTGGGTGCAGCGACTTTCAACCAAAAGCTGAAACTGGGGTCTGTCTACACACGGATATTATCAGAAAGGTGGTCCGAGGCTTCTGTTGAGGAGCAGGCTGTTGTTTGAGTGGACTAACCTCACAATCAGCTGGATGTTTCCGCTTTATTCCTCCATTGCAACAGGATGTGTGACCCTGAAGGAACCAACAGGGACCCAGGAAGTGCTAGCCGGTCCACACAAGATGATGGATTGTCTGCTTGACACTTTGATCATGAAGAAAAGGATCATGGGAAAGTTCTAAACACAAAAGTAGACCTCTCAACACACTCTGGCACTGACAACTTGAATGGCACTCCGCCAGCTTAATGCCAGTCTGACAGTAAACGTGTGCTGCTTCAAGTTCATCGCCTCATGTGGATTATTTTTATGAACATATCTCGCGACATTGATTGCCACGGCTATGGCAGCATGGTATCATCGTGACATCAGCCGAGTGCACGCAGAGGACTTGCTGGCACGGGCCGGGAGGGATGGCAGCTACCTAGTGAGAGACAGTGAGTCTGTGCCAGGAGCCTATGCATTGTGCCTGCTGTGAGTATACACAAACACACACAACTTTTCAAACATAATTACCCATCCGCGGCACTTTAAGCTGTTGTGTTATCTTAGGCGGCAAGAGCAGCCGTGAACTTGTTCTCTAAATGTGTTAGACGTAAGGGAACGTGACTCTCTTCACTCCCTAGAAATCCTTTTTTATAGAAGTTACTGAACTTTGCGTTTCTAATTTGATGTGCTCCACCTCCTTGGAAATACTTAATGAATGAGTCACTCAGGACGTCTTGAAGTAGTAAACGCTGCCCGATGTGAAAAAGAAACTGTTCTACTTCATGTAAAACCATATCTAAGTAATTACCCAATCTCGTTAAACTTTTAGATTTTGGCAAACGGGGTTGGAAAATATTCATAAACGCAACATTTCTGAAGAATGTCCCCCATCTGTAAATTGCTTCAGCAGCTTCACTCCCCCCTGTCGTATCCATCACTTTCACCGTCATCTGCCAGCAAAGGCCGACTTTGAGTGCTGTGTGCAGGCTGGGCCGACCTCACACATGCACCCTCTCCAGATTAGTCACCCTGTCCTGTCCGAACAGCGTCCACCTCAGCCACTCAAACCCTGGCCCAGGACTCCCTGTTTCCTCTCTTACCCCTATTTCTTCCCTGGGGCCCCTGAAGGAGGGCGGGAGCTCCAGCGACCGCACTACGCTCACTGCTCATCAGCCCGAGCCAGATACATTCCTGAAAGCTGAGCCGGGGCGCTCGCAGTGCTCCCTCTTTCCCTTCGTTCTTTTCTCAATATGTCATTCCCTCTTTTAGTTTGTTGAATATCTCCACACATTTGATTCAGTCATTCTGCCGTCCCGGTTTCCCTTTTGTTCAGCTAACACACAGTAGCTGACTGATTAGAAATGGCGTCATCGTTCCTGCCTGAAAGTAATTCCTCTGACGTGACTGGAGATGAAGATCTAAGTGTCTCTCACACATCGTACAACTAAAACAAGACGCGTCATTAGTGATCTGTAAAACAAGTCGCGCCTTGTTAAGAAGGTTACAGTGTCTTTAACTGCAGTTCGACATCTGGTCCTTATTTAAACAATACATTAAGTGTATTTTCCCCTTTGAATGTTTGCTCTGAAGCGTGTTGTAGTAATTTGCCATGGCGTTAATAACAGAGTTATTTTCGGTGTCCAAAGGTTCCAACGTCATGTTCACACCTATCGCATTCTTCCCGACGCAGACGGCCTTCTAGCAGTTCAGGTGAGTGTTCATCGCCGCGTGACACTGAATCCTTCGCCTGGCGAGGAAGAACAGCGGAAAGTAGAGACACAATAGATGTCTTGGCACAAACAGAGAGAGAGAGACTCAGTCGGTCGGACGGAGCTAGAGGGATCAAACAATGGTTTGTTATTGTCTGTTGGAGGGAGAACAGGAACATGTTTGTGTTTCCTCTCTGTGCAGCAGCCTTGTTGTGTGAATGGCATCTCTGCCATGTGGCTTCATGCTTGCAGCATAAGCGCAGCAGCACAGAGGATAACTTGTTTTTATGTCTCAAAGATTCCTACTCGACCCACACACTAGGTCACTGACCGATGGGTGTGCTTATTTGTTGTGTATGGGGGTGTTTGGTTGGATGTGGTGGAGTTTAAGCCGGTAATGGTACAAGTCTGTTTTTGATACTCTGAGCAGGGGGCCGTTTAGTCAGCAAATGACCTAATTATTCGATGATAAAAACACACACACAAAGTCAAAGTCTGCAAGTGTGTACGCACACAGTGGGTGAGATAAAGTGCGAGAGTGAGGGAAATAAACAGTTTCAGGGCCTGAACCGCAAATCTTCTGTGGCTTTTCTTTTAACTGTGTCTGTGGCTTTTCTTTTAACTGTGTCTGCATATTAAAGTCCAATAACGAGTTTATTAATGATGGTCTGGCAGTCGTTTTTAAGCCTCTGACTTGGAAAAGGCCTCTGCTTTCAAATGAAGACCTTAAACTCTGTTGCTATTTCAGTTGTGTTTCCACGGCCCTCAGTATAAACCTCCAGGATGAATTTTCCCTCACTGGATTTGCTCCACGAACTCACAAGTCACAGGCTTGCCTTTTTGCTTGTACAAGATGGCCATGGAGATATTTTGGGGCCCTTTTTACTCTCTTACTGTCTCTTATTCCTTGTCATTTCTTTTGAATTGCTTTTCAAGAGATCCTTGTGGTACAAAAAAATACTATTTGAAGAGTTCCTGGCGAAACCTACGGGTTGCTCGAGCCAAGAAATGGTTTTACCGCAAAATGAAAACAAACTTCTAGAAAAGAGGGCACAGGAAAAGAGTTTGCTTGGTATTGTGGTCAAATGTAAACCACGTTGATTTTGTGCATGTGACCTGTAGCTTTGTTGGTTTGTATGCACACGGCACCTGTGCACAGCATGTGGGTTTATTTCATCTTCATTTTTGCCTGTGCTGCTTTGAGTGCCACTGAAGTGTAGCCGTGCAGGTTTTTTGTTGGACAGTTTGAGAGTATCGGCTTGTTTGTGCTTGTGGCTTAAAAGTGTGAACGTATGCATGTAAAGACGTCCTTGCCATGCTATTGTTTTGTTGTGATGCGGGGGGGGGGCTTTTTAGTCTGACTGGGAGTGTTGAACCACATCTGCATGTGGCTTTTTCTGTCATGCAAATAAATACTTCTGTTTTGTTCGCCCAAGCGAGATTTTGAGTGTGGAAACATCCGCTAATAACCACATATGGTGTGCGAGCTACAATTGGGCAGTTATTTGTTTTACTTTATGTTCAATTGAATTCATATCATGCAAGATTTTGACTTTCAGTTAACATAGTAGGTCTTCCCAGGTCATTGCTATTATATTTTTCTTATGTCAGTTTTATTACCTCTGTCTTATAAAAAAAAGTTGAGAAAGAACAAGGAAGTGAAGTTGCAATAAAATTTAGTGAGACACACTAGACCACGACATTTTGTTTGACAACCTCATATTTTTATAGTTGTCATGTATGATGTTTTTGCTTAGAGACCTGTATTACACAAAGCAAGTTTATCAAAAAAAAGAGAGAATTTAATTAATTTAAACTGCTGCTTATTCAAAAATGTGTTTCTCATTGCAACATGAGTGTGTTGCATGCTTGTGCAGATTATGTCTCTTATCATCTTATCACAGGGCATTTGTTTACAGTTTCTGTGGTTTTTCCAGTTTGTGTTTAAAGCAATGACAGACTGTTAGCACGCATACATGTTCATGGGATTACTACAATGCATATACTCACTGACGTTTGATGTGTGTGTGTGTGTGTGTGTGTGTGTGTGTGTGTGTGTGTGTGTGTGTGTGTGTGTGTGTGTGTGTGTGTGTGTGTGTCTCACAGACAACACAGGGGGTGCAGGTAAACTGTTTTCGGACAATTGAGGACCTGGTGTTGGGGTACCAGCATCCCCACAAGGGCCTGGTCACTCCTCTGCTCTACGGTGTTCCCCGGGATACAGACACTGGGGAAGAGAGCTCAGGTGGGGCCGCTGTCTGTCGTCAAAACAAATCACCAAACAGTCTATATCGTACATTATACACAGTAAAAGATTACATACCTGTGTTTATTATATATTAATGTTTGATTTTATGTTTCGTGCATGCACAGATGATGAGAAGCCGCCTCCAGTTCCAGCCTCTGTCAACACAGTGCCTTCCACAGGACCACCAGCAAAACCAGCCCCTCACGCTCTGTTCCTGGATAAGTTTTGGGAGCTGAACACATCCAGGTGTGATTATCCAGCTTAAATACTGAACAGTTATCGGTCTGGCAAAAGACGTTCCGTGCATAGTGCTTATCTATTTTGTACATTATATTATTTATTATTATATTATTTCGCACTTTTATATTTGAAAGCCGCTTATTCTGTGTGACAATGCGCGCCTGCGTATGTGACTTGAGGTGATTTATAGAGTCACAGTAATGTGAGCCATCTGTCATGTTCACAACATTTTCTCATCTAAATATGCACCTGTTGGCAATCAAGCATATAGAAAGCAACATGTGAAACACTCTTTTGGACTTTTCTTGGGGCCTATTAATGAACAGTACCAGCATATGCTGTGTGGTTTTTGCCAGCAGATTAAAAATCAAGCAAAAGTAATGTCTAGAGAGCAGAAATGGCTTGCATGGTTTCTCCAAATGTTTATGAATTGAGCCTGTTTTATCCTGTTTACAGTACTGCGGGTGATTTGATCGGTCTACTCAATGACTACCTCTTCAGTGAGCTGCCTCTGGACATTGAGAATGTGCACAAAGGGGCAACAACTCTCTGCCACCTCAAGCGTACTCTGGGTACTGCGTGCCAAGGCTTAAACAGGTTAGCGTGCTTTTATTGTTAACGATAAACCGAACGTGAAAACTCGGAGCAATTTGCAATTGTATAGACTGTTGTGACACAGCACACAATCTATACAGTAGATGCTCTACACACTATAAAGTATGTAAACCGATGTATGGTCATTCACAAAGGTTTTGTATTGACCTGGTCTGCAGTGAAATCGACCTGACTCTCTCAAGTCTGGAGACCCTGGCCAAGGTCTTCGACCATCCGAGCTGCTCTTTAACACACACCAAGAAACAGGTACAGTACAAACCATGCAGCGTGCTTTCTGAGGAACAGTAAGTAACTGTCATTTTATAATATGGTAACCCTTTACGGTCGGGGATAAATGTGCATTCTCCATGTACATCGACTCACGGCGCTTTATGTTTTGTATTTTTGGAACAAGGGCTCCGAGATGGATATAGACAGCCTGTTGTGTAAGATTTCAGCTTTGGTCAGCCTCCTTTCTTCGTTGGAGAAAAAGGTATTTTTTATTCATTTACACAAAGTGATTTATTGCAATACTATTGCTCACAGTCTTTTTAGTGGCAGTGGTTATTGAGTGATGATGAGGTTTTGACAAACAGACCAATTGGTTTGTGATGGACAACAGTGGTTCGGTTGTAACACTGTACATTCTCTGGTCGTAAAGGTATTAAAAGCGTTGCAAGATGCGGTGACCAATCACAATCTGGCAGTGCAGCCGAACCCACCCCCTCCTGAACCGACACCCACCAATGTAACACCTGCCAAGAACCATGCCAGACAGCTGCCAGTTCACTCTTTTCAGGTAAATCAGGTTGAAAAAGTTCAATTTAATCTTTTTTTTTTACCAAATATGACATGCAGTAAGACAAATCTGGCAACTATGTCTTACTATGTAAATGTGTTCAGAGTTGTTTTTCTTGCTGAGTCCAGGTGAAGATGGTGAGGTATGGCAGACAGACTGTTTCTGTGGATGTGGACACAGGAGTGCTGCTCTTTGACAGGAAGGCTGGTTCATTTGGTATAGAGAGGGTCTCACATGATAGAAGTAAGAAAATATTCACTTTTTAGTGCCTGTGACATTTCTCTTGCTTGCAGATATAATGTATATATTGTATAAATAAATCTGCTGCCGTGTATCAGTCCTTCAGATTGTCAAGTTCCAGAGCAGTCCTGCCAAGGTACACATGGTGGTTGATAGCCACCACAACACACCACGGGAAATGACGTTTGAGAGTGCACGGGTAAGGAAAGATAACTGGCTTTATTATTAACTGGAATCCACTGTTTACTTTTCCATAATTCACTGAGTGTCTCTCATCTCTTTCAGAAACGTGACGCCTTCTGCCAACTCCTCCAGCTGATGAAGACCAGGCACTCTCACCTGAGGGAACCAGACGTGATCTCTGTGTTTGTCGGCACCTGGAACATGGGTAACCGTAAATGTGATGACATTCTCCTCCACTGTCAGGCAAAAGAATTTGAATTAGAAGGGTCATTTTTTAACGATTATTTATTGTGTTGTTTTGTGTGCACAGGTGGTTCTCCTCCTCCTCGCAGCCTGCAGTCGTGGGTGACCTGCTGCGGTTTGGGGCACACCCCTGATGACTCGACCGCCTTGCTCCCTCATGACATCTATGCCTTGGGGACTCAGGAAAACCCTCAGGGGGAGAGAGAATGGACAGAACATATCAAAGCAACCCTTCGCATCCATACTCACATTGACTTCAAACAAGTAATTCTCTTCTTTTCTCGAAAACCCTTTTTCACTTTAATCTGCACTGGCTGCAGGTGAGAGTCTGCAGGCCTCTGCCTCTGTTCTTACCTTGAGACACAGAGGTGAGATCTGAGTGGATAAAAGCTCTACTTAAAACAAGCTGCACTGGAAGCAGAGCAACTGAGGAAGACAGTAGCTGTGCAATGAGAAAATAAGATAATGGGAAAAAATATTTTTATGAATTATAATACATGTAGTGTATTTAAGAAAAATTATTAAATTACAAAGTAGATTTTTTTTTTTTTCTTTAAAAAAAAAAATGTAGATAGCTTTATGATTCTGTTTAGGCCAGCAGAGAAGGCCTTGCAGGCCCTGACGGTTCGCCACTGCATTAACCATAGAGCTACCATATTTTCACTCCACTGATTTTATACATCAAAGTAAGTTTACAGGAGAACTACTGCACATGTGAAAACGAGTTGTAAAAAGCCTTTTGTGGCTGCAGTGGGAGCTGCGTTAAGTCAGACAAATTGCTACAAGTGATGTCACGATCTGATTTTGCAACTTTTTTTTCATCTGTCTAGAGGTGTGAGTCCTGCAACGCTAAATTGATGGAGGGCTCCTTTAATAGAGTAGAACACAATGGTTTACTAATAGGATGCATTGTACATTGAACATTACATTTTCAAAACAAGATTTACACCACTTGAGACAAACCTGTTTTTGCACAATGATTGCTAATTAATCATTTTGCTCACATTTTATATTGTTGTTATTTATTTAGTAATTCATTTTTTGTTTGTGCATAATAAAGATAATAACCAAAACATGCACACAATGTTTACGTAACATCCCAGAATGAAGCCATACCGACGAACATAGTTTACCTGCATTGATCTGACACATTTCTCCAAAACAAGATGCATATTACTGTCAAACAATTAAAAACAATAATCAATCTGACTTATAAACTTATATTCCTGTAAAACCACATCGACTAAAATGCCTCTGGCCTGACAGAAATAAAAACATATATAATCACAAGGGAACTTCTTTGAGGTTTCACGTCAAACTAAAATAGGTAACACATTAGGCTTACGCTATATTTTAGAGCAAATATAACATTATTTGTGTAATTTGTTGGATAGACGAGCTGAATATGAATATATTCAACGATATAAACCTAAAGCATACTGTTTTAAGTCTAATGGTTGGGTCAACCTTGGCATTTCAGACTTACAAAGCTTGTATTTTAACCCCATGTCAATCAGTGCTTCTTTTAAAGAATTCTACATGTAAGCATTTGAAAAGGCATCTACCCTCAAGTAAAACCTTGAAATGTTACATTTGGTAGACATTATACCAACAGTATATCAGGACTGAAGGATCACACATTTTTGAATTGGAAGGAAATGTTTCAGCAGCGTCTCAGATCATAAAGATCGTGAGAGTATTGATATCTTGTCATCGCCGTTCTTGTGGGAATATACTATATATATAGATAACATCAGTCAATGATAGATAACAATTTTGATGTATTTTTTTTTTTTACAAGATGTAAATCAAATTGAAAGCAACACTTCACATTGCTGTAGAACTGGTCCGTGTTAACTGTGTTTGCAGAAATGGGTCAAATTTGAGAAATCTGTAATTACGTGTTCTTTCAGCGGAGAGAAACTGTTCTCGTCTATCTATTGTAACGTGGAGCATTGTCCTGTAGGTGGCAGTACAGTCTCTGTGGAATATGAGGCTGGCTGTGTTCGTGAAGCCGGAGCATGAGAGTCGCATCAGCCATGTGAACACTGCCAGTGTGAAGACTGGCTTGGGAAACACATTGGGTAGGCTGCCCTGCATGATCTCACCATCACAAATACACACAAAGAAAATACAGAAAATGTAGAGTATATTGGCTGAAAGCCAGAAATAATAGTCCATGATTAACAGAACACGATTTGTGTTCATTAACCTGGAGGTTTGAGGTTTAGTGTCTCTGATGTTTCAGGGAACAAGGGAGCTGTTGGTGTCTCCTTCCTCTTCAATGGGACATCTTTTGGGTTTGTTAACTGCCACCTGACCTCTGGAAGTGAAAAAGTCCTGAGGTACATTCGTTGTATATGTGAATCACAAAATCGGTCTGCTCCTGTTTTATGTCATATTAAAATGATTTAGAATTGTCTCGTGTAATGTACATCATGTTCAGGAGGAACCAAAACTTTGTGGACATCCTCAGACTGCTTTCTCTGGGCGACAAACAGCTCGGTGCCTTCGACATCAGCCTGCGCTTCAGCCATCTCTTGTGGTGTGGAGACCTCAACTACCGACTCGACTTGGACGTTCAGGTCGGGCCGACTGTTTTCTTTTATTTCTGTGCTACTCATTGCTCTTTTGTGCTTTGGTTTCTGACCCTTGAAGACGGTAGAGAACATATCCAGACATTAATGCTGTTGCTTCTCTCTGGTCCTCACTGATGCAGGACATCCTGAAACATGTGTCTAAGAGAGAGTTTGAGGAGCTCATGTGCGCAGACCAGCTGACCAGAGAGAGACACAAGAGGAAGGCCTTTCTCAATTTCAGTGAGTTCTTTATTGGTAATATCAGACAGATATTGTATCAGCACTTTCATGTGATTTTACAACAACAAGATACATGGTAAATGTATAGATCGATACCATTTCATTTTCATTCGGCTCTGCCTTACTTCACTCTGCACTCTTTCTCTGTTTATCGTGGTTAAGAGGAAGAGAAGATTGCATTTCCACCCACCTATCGGTATGAACGGGGCTCCAGAGACTGCTACCTGTGGCAGAAGTACAAGACTTCGGGAGTGAGTCACTTCTTGTTACACAAAAGCAGCTCAGAAAAACAGGAAGATGTACAAACAGTCCCTAAAAACTTTGGAGATCTAATAAGTGCAGCCCCACAGAGCCCCTAGCATGGCTTTGAGCTGTAGTTTTTATATTATTGCCTTTAAAATGACAGCGGCAGCATACGCAATGTGGGCACCAATATGATAAAAACATACATTTACAGGACTAGAAAACAACCCCCTTGAAAGGATAATGTGTTGAACAAAAAATATTTATATCTAATAAAGGAAATATTTTGCAGCAAATATGTCTGCAGTCTCTTAGTGTTCTTTGTATTAAGTTCCAGATGAAGAGAAATCGATCCAAGCATTTCTGTGTTATTGCCTTTTACATAAATGTGCCTCTTTGTTGTATTTTGTGTCTTTAATCATTTTTTCAGAAATACATTGTTGTCATACTTTCAGCCTGTAGATTTGTGTATTTTAGACTCTGATGCTGTTTATGTACTAAATACTGAACCAGCAAAGCACAACTACAAAAAAAACATAGCTTAGAAGCACTCTAAATATACAGTAAGATATTTTTATCAGTAACTTAAATCCTATTTAAGGAGTCTCTAGGGGTGACTGACAGCAGCTGCCATGCCAGATACAAATAGGAGGTCAACAGTTAACACAGTCTAAAAAGGAATGTCTGGCATAACAGGAACGAAGGTATCCTTCACTGCATACAGTTTGTTTGTCTGGTTATTTGATTTGTTGTACAATACTTTGTTGTTTTATACCTGAATCTCTTTTTGTAGGTGCAAGTTAATGTTCCATCATGGTGTGATAGGATTCTGTGGAAGTCCTACCCAGAGACACACGTCATCTGCACTGCATATGGTAGGATCTGGAGATGGAAAGAAATACTTTAAGTCGGAAAGTAAACAGTTAAAAAAAGGCATAAACTAAATGTATAAGAGCAGCACGGAGAGGCTTAAGCCTCGACGTCGCTAAAGGTTTTGATGCAGCGTTCTCAAATTAGATATCCGTGTGTTTTTTCTTTTTACCACTGCAAAATGGATCAGATCAACCCCAACATCCTGGTCTGTGGTCCATAAAGAAAAAGAGTCATTTCCTCTCTTTCTGACTAAGCTTTTGTTGCTGACCAACCTCTGCAAACTATCTAAACATAACAAATACCGGATAGAAGCAAAACTACTTTTTAGCTCCTCAATCACAATTTTTTCACATCTTGTGAAATATCGCTGGGAGCTCATATGCCTTACAGTGCTGCACGACGACTTTAGCTACTGTAGATATTTAGTGCTGTTATTGCAATGCTAATAGGAAAGTAATATGGTGGATTTGTCTCTCACCAGGTTGCACAGATGACATCTTCACAAGCGATCACTCGCCTGTTTTTGCCACGTTCCAAGTGGGAGTGACATCACAGTTCAACTGCAAAACAGGTGCCGTCATTGTGGACACAAATGGATGGAATGTGACTGCATCCCTTCATTAAGTGAACAGCATTGTTATGCATTTCTCTCGCACAGATACACATTCGAGCATGGAGAAGGCCTGGATAGAGCTCGAAGGCATCGAGGCCATTGTGAAGACGGCGAGCAAGGCGAAGTTCTTTATTGAATTTCATTCGTCTTGCCTTGAAGGTATGGTACCACACAAAAAAAGACATTTCACATCAAGCCATTATGCAGCAGAATGACAAAGAATCATTCACGTCTTTCATTGCAGAGACACGACGCTCGAGTGAGAATGACTCGCAGAGCTGTGATGTTTCTGGATTTCTCAAACTGGGCTGGTCCTTCAAACAACTGCCGAAGGTTAAAGACACTCATTTGGAAATGGTTGAATTTATTGTTCGTTTTTGAAGTCAAATTCTAAAGTAAGTTTTTTGGGATTTGCTTATGTCTGTCATAGCTTCTTCCAATCATGTCCGACATGGAGTATCTTCAGGATCAGCACCTGCTGTTGTCTGTCAAGTCATGTGACGGGTTTGAGTCCTACGGTTGGTCACATTACCTACTCCATTCATAACGTGCCTCTAGGTTGGCTGATGGGTGTCCTAGTGAAGGCTTATCCAAAAATATGAAACGATTTCTATTCTTTTTTTTCTGTGCTGTCTGCTAATCTTGGTCGTTTAATTATGTTTTAATATGGCTTGCAGCTTTTTCTTTGCATTAAAAACGTCTCTTTGACACATTTGTCAGCACTTTTATCGACAAATATTTTCTCCTGAGATTTTTTCATTTGCCAATATATGCAAAAGAAAGAAAATGTTCATAATAAAGTGGATGGTTTACTGTATTTTAAGGCACAGAATTCCGTGTTATGAATTTTCTTCTAAAATCAAATGCAGTTGACCTTTAATGTAGTAGAAGTAGTCTGTGTCTAGTTCTATGGAAACCATGCTGAAACTATCAGGATGGATAGGTGGACCTCTACACTTTTGTTCAGCTTGTCTTATTGATCTCGTGTGACTCATCTTTTCGTACAGGTGAATGCTGTGTGGCTCTGCGCTCACTCACCGGTGCGTCGGAGCAGTTTGAGACATTTCTGAGTCACAGAGGTGAGGAGATGGGCTCCATAAGAGGACGGGTCAGGGTCCATGTGCCCAAGGACAGACGAGGAACTCGAGAGAAGACCTATGGTGGGTCAGCCGGAACTGGTCCTCTCTTGCCCTCGGCCTTGCTTGCACTATCACTTCCCACTAAACTTTCATCTCCACTGTCACTGCATTCTTTGACTCTCCCATGAGTCTCACATTGCTTCCTCTATTTGGTTCCTCAATGATCTCTGACTTGGCTTTACACTTGCTAGTATCTATCGACCGCTTCCTCTTTTGGCTCCTGATTGACTGACCCTGACCAGATGCATCCTGTGCCACTGAAACAGGACAGATGAGTGTTATGTCACCAGGTCAGGCACTACAGCAACACACACAAACAAACACCACTATGCTGTTTGATTGCAAGCTGGCATGGGCTTTGGTCTACACGCACCACCCAGACTTTGAGGAAGTCTTGCACATTATGAAACCTGTTGATTTCCTGTGATTTTTGCTTTTTCAGAGTGGTTCTATTTTGAGAAGGATGATAAAGGTCCCGGGAGGGGACACGCGTCTCCTGCAGCAACACGGGTCCCAATAAACAGGTGAGGACCTCCTCATTTCCTTTCAGCAATGTCACTGACGAGCCACGTACCCTCTTTTCCAGGAGCAATATTTAGTTTTGGTGTTTTACAAATCCTCTTTGACCATGTCAGTCAAAGTTAGACTCACTTTCCACTGGATACTGTTATTTTGAAAGAAATCCTCAAAAATCTGTTCCCAAATCCTGCGAAATGTGATAAAGTAAAAATGATTTAAATAATACTGGAAACTATTAGTGCTTTTTAATGCTATTATTTTTTTTTTTTTCAATGCTGCTGTGTATTTCTCAAACTGGACTCCTTCGATTGTATTTCATCTTCTTACCGGTAACTGAAGCCACATGCCCAAATCAATGCAGCCCATGTGTGTTTTTAGCACAGTGCCACTATTGGTCTGAACACTTGCAATGTTAACAGTGAATGCGATTGAAAACATTACGAAATCTTGCAAAGAAAGTGAATGAGAATTGAGGACACATTTAGTAACTTCAAATTGTAAATCGCTTTGCAAATTCAAAACATGTTTGTTGATTTCAGGTCCTTGGCAGCTCCTCCCAAACTAACTCCGAGCAGCTACACCAACCCGGCCTACTTCATCTTTGAAGGCGTGTCAGTGGCACGCAGGGTGGAGGAGGCTCTCCCTCAGCGTCGGGACCCTCCGGTGATTTGGTCTGGGAATGAGGCCTTGCAGCTCCCGAAAATCTCAGGACGCCAGGGCTTCGACAGAAGACCCTGTCGCAGATCAGACTTTACAGAGATTGAAATTCCCGCCGTCCTGCCCCAGTACACTCCAACCAATGACCTTCATTCAACACACGCAGACTCCTCTTATCAGCTTTTTCCGGCCAAAACCCCATCTCCCATACCTCCACCCTCAAGTAACGCCATGTCACAGTACCAGGAACAGACTTCACAACCGAGAGACAAATACCAAGGGAAAAAAATAGTTCACGACTCCATAATGCCCGACAAGAACCTGAGGAACTTGTATGTGAACCATTCGGCAATCATCAGGGAAAAAGCCAGAAGGGATCAACATCAGCTTCCCCCAGAAAGGAGCAAAGTTGTCTGGGCAGCCAAAGTGCCGTCGGCTTTCCCCTACACCCCCACTCACTTAGCACATTCTCAGGCGTCTGTTCCCTGGATAGTGGATCAGCAGCCCCCTGGACCTACAGGAGACAACTCCCTCACTGCTTTGCAAATGGCCAAGTCCCTCAGTGAAGTTGACTTCTTCCCGACAGTGCAGAGAGGCCCATCCATACCCAACCATAGGCCAAGTTATAGAAACGGCCCCTCCATGCATGGCGATAGAGGCTACAACTGGGAGAAAGAGGTAGGCCGCTGCTCTCACAGACAGTTTTTAAAAAGGCGCAACTCCTGGTGCTCTGTTAAAAAATGAAAAAAAATCTGTCTGCTTTATCTCAACACAGGTGTCTGTACTTCAAGGTGCACCAGAGACTGTGCGGGAGCTTCTCAGTACTCTGGGCCTTCAGAAGTACACCCTGGGACTCAGCCTCAATGGCTGGGACGATCTGGATTACTTCAGGTAAAATCCCTTTAAATAACACGTTCCACAAGCTGCACTTAACAAGGCTCTCGTTACTGCATTTCATAGACCGACACAAATAACGTGGCTACTGTTACGACACAGACACAGAGCGAGATATATTTGCTTTGTACATACAAAGATGCACAGACTGTGTACGATGTTATACACTATTCCACTCAGGTTTGATTCAGTGTCATTTCCCCTCCACAGTGGCATCACTGAGGAGGACCTACGCGCCGCAGGAGTGACGAACCCTTCGCACCGACGCAGGATCCTGGAGAACCTGCCCAGGAACTGGAACTGACGCGCAGAGATAACAAAACGTTGCTGGTACGAAGCCTCGTGTTCTCCAGTCAGACCTGGAAGAACTGTTCAAACCGAGACCTGACAGGTGGGCAGACTGATTGGACATCAATCACCTCACTTTACCACAGCCCTGCCGTCTCTTCATGTACTCGATCAATACTGTAACAATAGTTTGTCTGTGTCAACACAGCAACGGGAACATTGTGCAGGAAGTACTCGTTGCACGGTCTGCTTTATTCATCGATCCGTCTTGACAGATAATGAGAGCGGTGGGTGATATGAATGGAAAACCTTGATGTGTATCTGCAGTTGCTGACACATATACAAATATTAATTATGGTATCAAGGTCTCATTGATTTGGTTTTAACGAATTTTAAATGACTATACAAATACAGTCCTTCAATTTCCAGTGTTCACCCAAGGTTGGTGTTGGACGTTCACCTTCATCCCTTCTACTGTGTGCTTTCCATTACTCTGCTATTATTGAGCCCGGATCTGAGCTTGTAAAAGCCCTCTATTAAACCTATGGAGCATATAATCCATAGCTGTACATACCTACTGGAACAGCGTCTGTAAAGTTGGTGTAGAAGGACCTGCCATATCTCATTTAGTTTGCTGTCTCATAATGTTGCTATCATGTCACTTAATCAGTACCAATGTCCACTGTGCATGTTTTATGCAACCTTTTTGTGAAGTAAAGTGCATAAAGCAAGTCACAAGCAATCAGTGTTATTTCATTCTGCCGAGCAGCTGGAGAAATCACTTCATAGGTGGCGAGAGGAGAGAGTTTGTAAAACCAGAGACGCAACAATATTTTACAAAATAATATGTAATTCATAGGGCAATTATTTGCTGGAATACTTTGCATATCCATAGCTAAAAGATGAGACTTGAAGCGGCAGTCATGTGAGTATCAACACGCTTTGTGTGGGTTCAGTCACGCAAAAGCATTTCTTACAAGTTACAACAAGCACAGTTGACTAAGAATCAATGCTTTTCCAGTGGTAAACAACTTCAGTAAATATGATTGCATTAGTTGTAGTTGTACATACATGGTGACTGACACGACGGCCAAGTCCATGGACAAACATGTGAAAGCTGTGTCAGCTTATTTAAATAACAGACCACAGCAGAAAGAGATGAGGCAACTAAGACCAGATCCTAAAATAACTAAATATTCCTCTCAGTGTGGGAATGTCTGTGCTGTTGCTTGTGGCATTTGGTTGAGGTAGTTACTCATTAAGGCATGACCAAACACATCCCTCTGTCCTCTGACAGCAGGTATTACTGACTGTAGTGGTGCCATCACCCGTAGGGCTGCTGGGAATTTTTGGCAAAAGTCTTGATTTGATTTTTTCTCTTAAAACTCAGATGTTTAATCAAACGGGGGCTTGCATTGACATAGTTGGTCTGTGACTTCCCAACAGCAAGTTTTAGGAAATGATTTTTGAATTATCTTAAACATAAGTCAAAATATCTCCTTCAGATATCAAAATAGTCTTTATATAATAATTAGAACAGAAATTTGAATAACCTTGTCACACATCCTCTTCCCTCATTGAAAATTGAGAATCTATGAAATTGCATCTGGCTTTTCAAGAGTTTAATTTCAATGGCTCTGACTTCACTGAAGAATCTATTCTTCACAGCACCCTTTTCAAAGATACACAATGGACCAAGCAACCTAGTGGAGACATCACATTATAATGCACACTACCGTCCCCTCATGTAAAACTCTGCACATGTATCATTCTGCAGAGTGAAGGTCAGACATCCAAGTGAAGAAATAATAATTAAAACACATTTTAAAATGGAGGGTGACTTCATTAAAAAAAAGTTCATCAGTCCATAATCGGATTTAAAGTGGCAATCTGGAAGATTTTCATTGAAATAGATGTCTGTTAAGTCACTTTATCGCCGAAGGAGGTAACACAATGGTGACGTGGCCCACTGATGAAAGTATTGCAATTTTTATATACCTGCTGTATTTATAACTGGGTCTCTGTGATGACCAAAAACAGTTTTCACTGTAGAACAAACCGACACTGTGCTTTGAATGGGTTTCCGGTGAAGAACGCTTTGTCAGTGGCCCACTCACATTCCAGACATCCATTACCACAGAAACCCAAACAGTACACGGACACAGAAACTCGCACCGATACCACCAAGCTGACCAATTCACACACGCACACACACACACACACACACACACACACACACACACACACACACACACACACACACACACACACACACACACACACACACACACACACACACACACACACACACACACACGTCCTTACTGTAATTACACTATCGGGATTTAGGATTTATCAAGTATTTTAGATACGTTACCGGCCCTCAAAATATATCTTAACTTAACTTACAAATGCTGCCAAGATGTATCTGCTGTTGAGACTTTGAAATTTACAAGGAGAAGTCAGTCAGTCTATCTCAGAGTAGATCATAAAAAGGTAATTCCGACCAAATGTGTTTATAGTCTTTGGGCGATTGGAGTGGATATAATCTTGTTTGCGGCCGTGGGTCAATCAAACTTTAGCTTTTAGTAACTTATTAAGTGACCGCCTCATCTCACCTCAGTTTAACATCTGTCTCACACACACCATTGCTCATCCTGCCCCCTTTTAATTGCTTTACGATCAGACTTTATAATTCCACACCTTACCATGTGAATCTTATGGGAAAGCCTGAGATGACAAAGATTACTGAAGAGATGAACCTGTGGATCCCTCACAGCTCCAGGGAGAAAACTTTGCCTTTTAAACAGCTATAATATAGCTGTGCAAATATTAACTTCTATAACATTTCAGCATTGAGTGCCATTGAGTGTTGTCATAAGGATCAGGCTCACTCACTCATCGCCATAGGACAGCAACAAAAGTTCCTCAACTGTCGTCCTGCGTCATGTTATTCTGGGCTTCCTTTTGCCTTGTGTGGTCCACCTGTGTCTCTTGAGTATGGAGTGTTTGCCATCAAGGGGTGGCTTTGACTGAGTGATAGAGCGGCCTTCCACTCACCAGGAGGTCGTTGGTTTGAGCTCTGGCCCCTGCAGTCATGTCAAAGTGTCCTTGGGCAAGATACTGAAACCAAAATATGTGCATGTGAATGTTTACAAGGTAACAACTCGTCTGGTAGCTTCTGCTACCGGCGTACGAATGGGTGTGGGTGTGAATGGGTGAATGCATGTGTTGTAAAGCACACTAGTAGTACAGAGTAGTTGTAAGATCAGAAAAGCGTTGTATAAACACAGTTAAGTTACCATTCACCGTATCCTGCTGGCTGAGTTTTTAGGAGGTTGTTACAGTAGATGGTCTTTGGCCAGATCCTACGTATAATGTTTGAAAGGTGGTTCGTTTGAATGTCCTGCTCTCTTTTTTCCCAGCATTCTGCACCGTGGAGTAGTGTTGATAGTACACAGCTGTGGTAGATCCGGAGATTGGTTATGATGCTGTATTTATTGGATTTCCAGATTTGTCTAAGTCTCAAGAAGGTTTTTATTGATCCAGTTTTGAACATCTTTGCTCATACCCCCATCATGGTAGATGGTGCTTTCTAGGTGAAATCATCAGTGTTGTCGAACACCTGTTCCTCTGTTGTTACAGTGTTGGTGTATTGATGGGCATGACTCTGGTTTTACTGGCCTTGATCACCCGTCCCTCTTGCAAATAATATGTATATGTGAGAGGAGGTCACGGTCTTCAATGATCGAACAGAGGGTCCATCCAATCTTCTTGCCTTGATATATTCATATATAATATAAATATGTATAAATAACATAAAAAATATATATATACATAAAAAGTATCAGTATTTCCCTCATAGTTAGTCAGTGTTAGGGAGCTGGTTCTTCATCAGTTAAGTATTTTAAAAGCGTTGTGTGCACATCTCTGTGCTCAGTGTTAATGTGTCAGTGAGCTCTGACAGCAGTTTCACGTGGCTCACCAAAGTGACTAATTACACGCGGAGGATTGTTTTTTGAGGGGCGGCAGTTTTGTCCACTCAGCAGCGAGACTTCCCATTTCAGTCCACCGGTGTTTGAGAAGCTCTCCGTGTTTCCTGCGCTCCGTGCCGACTGTCTCTGCCGCGCTGCCATGGACTCCAACAACTCCACGCGCTCTGAAAAACAACTTCTAGTGCGGATCTAATGAATGTGCGCGAGCGGAGCAGCGACTGGATCTCGGCTGCAAAAAGTGAAGACGACTTTCTCGGTGACGACGGGGATCAAGAGCCGCTGTTTTTAGGATCCCGTTTTTAGGGTGAGTAGCCGCAGTGTCACGGTAACTCTGCTCTTATGTTCGCGTGAGCGACGACAACGATGTTTAACATGTGTGAAAACCATCAGTGGTGGAAAGTATCTTGCTTATTTCCACTTTATGCCTCGACTCCTTTATACATCAGAGCGAAACAGTTGAGCCAACTTTCCACTGCGGCACATTCCTTCGTGCATTACTTAAATGAAGCATCGTTCAACAGTAACTAGCAGTTAAAATAGCTCCACCTTGAGCACCTACAGCTTACATGCATCTACAATAATAATAACCCAATAATATAGTGTGTAGTATTCATATAGCACTCTGAATGGGGTCTTTCTGCAGTGACATAGTTTTACTTTTTGATACTTTTAAGTATAAATTCCTGATAATACTGTGCTTCAGGACGAATGTATGAAACACACATTTTTACACCGTGGCACTACTTTTACTGAAGGAAAAGATACTTATTCCACCACTGTTGAACACAGACCATGAAACAAAATATGTGACTTCAGTAAATATGATTGCATTAGTTGTAGTTGTACATACATGGTGACTGACACGACGGCTCATCATTTGTTCTATAAGATTCTAAAGTGAAAAAATGTCTTTCACCATTCCCTAGAGCCCAATGTGACATTATTAGTCCAACCAGCAGTCCACAACCCAAAGAGCTTCAGTTTATAATTATACAACACAGAGAAAAGCAGCAACCTGAGAATTCTATTTTTGTGTTATTGCAGATTCATTTCTGTCAATTGACTCAGCAGTTAATCGACTACTAATTTTAGTTTTAGTAAATCTAAGTGTGTGTTTTCTTTCTAAATAACGTAAAAGGCTTCATATCTCCGTGTTGGTTCCTCCTTCAAAGGTTCGGTCACTTGCTGCCTTGAAAGTTGCATCACGATGGAAACGGTCACCAGCAGCCCCGGCGAGCACAACCACTCGACGCCGTTCATCACAGTCTTCAACTATAGCTGTCGCTTTGACGAGGAGTTCAAATACATCCTGCTCCCGGTGTCGTACAGTCTGGTGTTTGTGGTCGGCCTGGTGCTCAACGCCACAGCTCTGTGGTTGTTCTTAAAGATGCGTCCGTGGAACCCCAGTACGGTCTTCATGTTCCACCTCGCCCTGTCCGACTTCCTGTACGTGCTCTCCCTGCCCACCCTCATCTACTACTACGCCAACCGCAGTCACTGGCCTTTTGGAGTGGCCGCCTGCAAAATAGTGCGCTTTCTTTTCTATGTCAACCTCTACTGCAGCATCCTCTTTCTCACCTGCATCAGCGTGCACCGCTATCTGGGCATCTGCCACCCGATCAAGGCGCTGACCAAGGTGAAGTCCCGCCACGCCCACCTGGTGTGCGGCATAGTGTGGGCCGTGGTGAGCGCGTGCCTGGTGCCCAACCTCATCTTCGTTACCACCTCCACGAGGGACAATGACACCATATGCCACGACACAACCAGCCAGGATGCCTTTGAGGAGTATGTGGACTACAGCTCTGTCGTCATGGTGCTCCTGTTTGGCATCCCGTTCCTGGTCATTGTGGTGTGCTACTGCTTGATGGCACGGACCCTGTGCCGACCCAGACGGGGGCTTTCTGCCGGCCAGCAAGGCGGCGCCTCGCGTCAGAAGTCCATCAAGCTCATCGTCGTGGTGTTGGTGGTGTTTGCGGTGAGCTTCGTCCCATTTCATGTCACGCGGACCCTCTACTACACCGCCCGTGTGTTAGACCTTAAATGTGAATTCCTCAACATTGTCAACTTTACTTACAAGATCACCAGGCCACTGGCCAGCATCAACAGCTGTATTGACCCCATTCTGTATTTCCTGGCTGGGGATCACTACCGGTCCAAAATGATGTCCACTCTGAAGGGAAAAAGACAGACGGCAAGCAGCCAATCACCTGAAGCGGCGCAAACAAAGCCGAGCAACAACCCTGGCATCGCGCTGGTCTATAAGAACCGCACTGAGAGCAGGTTTGGAAGAGAATCGGTGTACTGTAACATTCACTTACAGTAAATGTCTTCACTCCATCAAACTTCTGTAATGCCTGTGTTTAACAGGCATAAAGACCATGTTTCAATTCCCCTCAATTTCCTGAGAATAATGCGTTTTTAAGATTTAGTTCAAAAGGGGAAGAGTTAGCGTGCAGTCTCCTACCACAAAGGGATTGTTACACCGAACTCAAGTCGAAATAGAAACTTTAAGCTACTGTGTACTGTTCTTCTTTGGGCAAATGCAGAAGAACAGTTTCACTTTCAAATTGTTGGATCAGAATCTGAGACACCTGGGTAAAAGAGTTTGACGCAAGGCGGTCGAAGGTGCATTAAAGTAATTCATAGAATATTTAGTCAGTGGATTGCTGTCATCGATCAGACACACATTGAGCCAAATATACAAGTTCATATCCAATCAAAGATGACAAACGGCCTCGCTATTGTGTCAGACATGAGGTAATTATGAGGCAATCCTTCCTGTTGTATCAACAATGTCTGCAGCTACAGCCTGTGCAGCTCTGGATCCCAGCTGTTTTTGTCCTTCAACTTTCACAGCTGTCTTTTGCTCAACTATAGAAGCAAAGAGGCTGCTCTGGACAAGAGAGACATTGTCAAACCACCCACGCCTCAGTGGTGGGATCGGGGATTCTTTCTTTTTACCCTTTTACCTTTGGGATTGATGCTTGGACTTTAAGGCCCCTTTTTTCTAACAGCAATTTAGGTTGAGCTCCTTGATGGTTTTTGCAGGATGTGAAAGCAGCGTTGGAAAGTTTTACTAAATGCTACTGTAAGAAATTTGAGCAAAAACCGGGGTGGTTAGTAGATATAATAGTGTTTAATAATTCATAATTAAGAATTATAATTAGTCATAATCATAAGGGTTTTGGGAATGCATAATTAAGATAAACATAAAGTGTTGTAGGATTATAGAAGGGAGTAAGTCATAACTGACAGGATTTGAATGTGTTAGCTGATCAGGGAGAGAGAGATGTGAAGACAGGCGTTTACTGAGGTGTGAGAGTAGGTAGCCAATAGAAATTGAGATAGACGGAAGGGGAGGAGTCGCGAACGAATATGAGGGCGGGATATAGCCAAGCGTTTTTCTCTTCTGTTAGTTAGGGTCCTGGGGAAGACGTGTGCTCCTGGGACTGGGAAGAGTTTTTTCCAAAGTGGGTTAATAGTGTAATATTTCATGAGATTAATGTACACCATTGCATAACTGTAATTGCAACAGCAGGATTAAAATCCTTTCTGACGGTAAACCAGTTTCGGTAACGTTTTTAGCGCCGTGTGACTGAAAAGCTATCAGTCCACGTGTGCTGGCCTGTTACACTCTCATCGTGAGGAGTTTTTTCCCTCCACACTACAGAGCACTCGTCCCTCCACCCTCCAAAGCTCTGTGTGGCATGTGGTTCTCCTGATATTGAGTATGAGCACTATCTTTGAAGATGTTTTTGTAATTACACTTTGGTGTCTATAATAAAGTTTTACATCATGAGTAACTGGCGTTTACTGTCTGTCACGTATTATCAGCTGATTATGCCATGTGTAAAATCCCCCACGATATCATTAAGCTCCAATTTCTTCGTCAACTCAGCCTCCTGAAAAGAGCGATGTCAAGTCATGAAACTCTGTCATTTGTGTAAACTGTACAACTCTTGTTCAGCCAGGCTGAAACTAGCTCCACTTGCTGTGATCTGAATAGATGGAGTGCTTTGGATGTGAAAGCAGAGTATGTGACAAACACATCAATAACAACAATATTTCTCATTGGATGAAAGATAAAGAGCAAAGCCCCAAACATATGATACACTTCATTGCAGCTACATGATGCTTGCTTATTCACAGCTAAAACTCCACATTTGTTATGGATAGGTCTAAAATGTCTACGTAAATCTATATGCATCCTTTTAATCACATCATCCAATCAAATGGCCTGCCACATTCGGTATCTTTTGAAAACATCAGGGTTTTGACAGGAATTTCAAATCATGTTAAGTTTGTCCACACCACACAAGTTATGACCAACCCATGGGAAAGTTGTTTGAAGAGGCTAAACTTCATGTCATTACAGATAATCCATCACTAAAGAGATACAGCATATTTACGTCCAATAAAATAATAACCGTAGTGTAGTGGTACCCAGTAGTGATCTTATGGCTTATAATAACAATGATGTTAGAATAATGTTAATGATAATTATAGTCTAAATGACAATTGTTTTGAAATACATTGTCTGTCATATACAACAATAATTGATGACAAACATAATCAGCACTGCTCGTCACTTCACAGACTCCATACATACATACATACATGTTAACTCTCACCAGCAGGCCTGTACAGTCCCTCTATGGTCCACCATCTCTCCGCATGTACAAGGTGACATTAAGTTGCTAATTTGACACGTGATCGAATGTCAATAATGAAAATAAATCCACTCTTTGCTCAGAGGTCAGCTCTGTGTGCCCTTCTCAACGTTTGACTTCAGTTCCACTCTGTGGCGATGCAGCTCTGTTCCCTCCCGTGATGGAAGCTCACGAGCGCCCCCCTGTGGTGACACGTTAACAGGAAGTCGCACTCAGCAGCAGACCATGGAGCTCCACGACTCAGCTGGGTGTCTCAGGTAAATGAGTTGGAAAACTTGTCGCAGGTAAATTACTTGTAAGAAATTCTCGTCATTTTTGAAAGACTTCACATTTTCGTGTGTGCACGGTGCTCGGTGGGCATTGAGGCCCTCGGCCCTGTCTCACAGACAAAGAACGAGGCCAGAAGAAGGTAGCACACATAACAACACAAACACGGTGATATGGTCATGAGTCACGACAATGACATTCAACCTGCTGAACTGACGAGTTATAACCTCAGCCAGGAAACACAAACCTGGAGCAGAGGCTGACGTGAGAGCGCGTGGACGCATCCATCGAACTGTGTTTGGTTTACACTCCGGTGGAAGCAATGAAATGAAATGAAAGTGTCTTTCATGTAAAGACACTTTTATTTTCCGTGTGTGATCATATCTGCAGCAGCTTCTGAGCTCGGTCTTCTACGGGGACACCAAGTAGGATGTGTCTTTGCAAGTTCCCTTTGCAGAGCAGGTGTCAACACAGTGCAGAAGAGGGTCAACGTGGAGGGCGAACCTAATTAAAATACAGAGAAAAGCAGAGAAATCCTGTTATGGCAAAGTATTTTGTTTGTTTGTTACTTACAGAATGACCCATGTGATCTGTTCGGTGCATTGTGCAAAGGAGATGATGAAATGATCTCTCTGGGCAAATTGCATCCTCTCAGTCTGTATTGTTGACCTGCTTTTCTGCCCTTTTGATGAAAGTTTGGTGGTCTTGAAATTATCCTTGAAGGATGAAAAGAGGATTTGGATTGAATATAATAGAATTGAGCTAAATGACATATTTTAGTGATTATTTTTTCACGCTGAATACTGAGCCACATATCTCCTCTCTCTAAGCTCTGAAAAATCTCCCTCTGCTGAAACAGTTTAATAACCACTGGGATAAACTGAAGACGCATCGCCATCAGGCTGATTCTCTGCAGTCACTTGATGTTTCTTTGACACCTGACCGCTATACTATTTTCTGATTTAGAAATCTTCGTCTCATCCGTCACTTTTATGTGTCTGGTTGCCCTTTAGGAGGCATAGTTTCATGAAATCACATATTGCTCTAAATAATTGAAATGATGACGTCATGCTGCCAGGATATGTTGGTGACTGCGTCAGTCTGGAGAAGTGTGCACAAGTGTGTGCGTTGTATGGTCTGATTAGACACATTGCTTTATGAATCTGGAGAAACGATGTTCCCTTGAAACTACACAATGCTTTAAGATACTGAGAAATAGTTTCTTTCTTCACGGAATTATCAAATATTGCCTATATATTCACTTTAATATCATTTCAGATGCTATGTGCTTTTCGTTTGGTGCAATATGTTGTCCTGTAGGATCTTTAATAACTAATATTAGTTGACTGTCATGCTTCATTTTATTAGGTTTTAAGATTGTGTAGAACAAGTCCGGGTTATATGTCACCATAGCCTCTCTCGACGCCTGTAAGACAGCAACAAGGGTAATTTCGCCCTGGCTATAATTGACGTATTAGTGTACTAAATGTGTTGGTGCTCAGGGAAAACGCATACGAAGCAATAAATGGCCGAGTCTGTCGTTTACACCGATACTGAGAGCCGTTAATGAGGTATACATTCATTTTTAATTTTAGGATGGAGATATTGGATCTTAATTAGTAAATGTAACGGAGCCCTGTCGCTTTAATTGTGACAAAGCAGTAATATTAATGCGTTTAAAAAATATTTTACTAATATTGCCCCAGACAACAACTTATCGAAAACCACATTAAAAAATACAAACATAAATAATTGGATATACCACGTCAAATGATCACATTAAAAATAATGCACCATGTGATAGATTATGTTTATTCTGTAAAACATCTCAACCAGTTGCAGACGTTTGGATTAAAAAAAGAGAAAGATTTGACGTGCTTATTTAGATCTGTGCGCGTCTATTCTCCAGGCTGACTTGAGTTAGTTACAAGACTTCTTCCCTTAATCGACCAGCTTGCAGACATCACCACTGAACAAGACACTTGATGTCCTCGGGCAGTGAGGATGTCTGTGCTCAAGGACGCGGTGGAAAGCGAATGCAATCAATGACCGGATTCACGGGATGAGAAGCACTTTTTTTTTTTTATTCTCATCGAAATATAGAAAAAAAGACCCCGTCTGTGAGCAGCGCGTTTCAGACTGCTGAGAGAAATGTGACAGAGTAGCCATGTCTTATCCTGCAGTGTACTTGTAAAGCTTTCTATCAACAGTTTTCATACTACCAAAAATCCATAAACTTAAAGCAATTGCTGATTTATTATGGACCGTAAACATATTTTGGACGGTTGAAGCCTCCTCGTTTTAGAGCTATTTCATCTGAGAGGATGAATACAGGTTTTCCAAGAGAAAACTACATGATTATAATCTCACATGTCAACTAAACGGAGTCAAGGAAAATACAAAACATTCCATCATCAAAATATAAAATGTAAACTCAAGTACAGAAATATTTGTGTTTAATTGAAGACATATTTCTGTCAGTACATCTAAACTGAAATACATTTGGTGTTGATTGTGAGATACGCCCACGCCTCGGCCCTAAAGTCATGCATTTGTTGAGCCTTGGAACATTTCTTTCTGCGTTTTTTTTTCTTTTCCCCCTCTGTTGTTTGTCGAATTATAAGGCAGAGACGAGGGATTTCAAGGATTTCCAATTCAATCGAAGAGGCTGAGAGTGGAGTGGAAGAGTGACACACGGAGGAGAAGTTCATTATTCTGCTGAAAAGGAAACCAATGGCTTTCACAGTCGCCATGGTAACTGGCCTTTCTTTTGCCGTCAGACCTATGATAAGGTACTTCACAGCATTAAGCACAATTATTGTAAGGTAAAAGGGGAAATATTGCTTTCCAATGCTAATAGATGTTAGATATTGATTGGCATGGTGATTCGTATAGAAGTGTGGCCCAACTGTTTCACCTGCCTGCCTCTGCAACCTTTTAAAGAAATGTGATGAAGGTGATGCTGGATGGGCCTTTGTGGCTCTGTGGGCTCGTTCATCTTTACTCTACCTGAATATCAGGGAGAAAAAAAAAGACTTGTGTCGGGAAGAAGATGAAGACAAATTCATCAGAGAAACAAGCTAGAAAACTACAAAGCAAGAGTTGTGAGTTCCTTTCTCTGGAAAAAAATCTGCATGCGTTTCCAGCTCTCTTGTGCGAAATGTCTCATAACATAAATACTAAACACCCGCTGCTTCCCGTCATTAGCATGTCATTCTGTTGTCGGGTGACCCCGCTCGCACTCGCTCACAATGGCGGGTCGGCCTCGGCAGCAGCGAGGTCAGCGCCAAGCACAAGTCCACAAGACCGGGGGGGGGGGGGGGGGGGGCTGTTGGTTGGTAGTAGCCTGCTCAGTTGGTGAGAGGATGGAGGATTAGCTCAGTGGAAAGCATGGGAGCTGGTGTGTGTGTGTGTGTGCAGGGATAGGGTGGTGGGGGGCAAATTGTTTTAACCCCTATTACAGCAACCGCATGGCGCTTCTCTTATCTAGGCCGATGCAGCCACTCATTAATATTCCGTACATATGGCAGTGCTTTCTGTATCATTGTCTATTAATGGGAGGGATAATCGCTCATTCAATTATCAGGCAGTCAGCAAAAGACCAACCGTGCCTGCGCACCCTCTGGTTCACACAGTGGCACAGCCCAAAACAGAGGTGTGCCAGTGAGAAGGTGAGAGCGATAGCGGGGGATTACAACATATTAGCTTCTTTAATAAGTCAGGCGCCGGGAATAATGTGATGCTAGCGGGGCTCTGTTGGCGAACAAGAAACATGCCTGAACTTTGTGTCAACAAAGCGGAGGAGGGCCGTATCTTAAACCTTCTTCCTGTTCGACTTAAAAGTCCCGCATGCCTCTCACACACACACACACATCAGTGTCACGGCCGTGATCCGCGTGACAGTTTCAGAGATGCTTTTAAACACTGAAGCGACTCCTTTGTGGCGATGACCCGTGGCCAGAAAAGGCCGAGGATAGCCGTGTGATAGACTCTGAAGGCCGCGCTAAATAAAGCTTGACCCTGATGTGTGCGGGCCACAAGATCTGAGAAGTGATCAAATGTAGCGTTCATCCCTGTTGATCTGCGCTTTGTGGCCTCGGGACCCCGCGCTGCCCGTCTCCCTGCTGACCGAGGCCACGGCCTGGATATGAAGGGGGGGGGGGGGGGGGGTACTGATGTTAGTGTGACCTCAGGCGCTTTTGACCCGAGGAGACCTCGTTGAGTCAACACAAGCGCACCCGAGAGGGAAAGAGGGAGAGTTGGAATAAGCTTGTTTAGTGCAGCGAGTTTCTTCAGGAGGTGGGCCAGGAGATTGGGAGTGCAGAAACTGTTGCAAGCGGGGGTGTGAAAAAGATAGGAGGTGAAATGTTAACAAAATCTTATAAAATCCCTAGTTTGATAAATTTCCGCTCGCATTTTGAATGAACCGAAGGCGGCTGTGGTTGTGGAGGGCCTTTGTTGGAGGTCCCATTTTCTCTGGCAGAGCAGCACGCTCACAGGGTCAGCGAAGTTACGAAAGTAATTAAAGCTTGGTGATTCACTGCCTGCTGCAGAGAAAAGAAAGCAAGCTGTCATTCTGATTTAGAAAAATAAATTACAATTTTAATAATGGGGGAGGATGGGGGTGCGAGAACGTCTACAGCCTCGGTGGGTTGGGGGGAGGCGGGGGTGGGCATGTTGGGTGGGAGGAGGGGTCGAGGGGGGTTGCTGCCTGCCTACTTATCAATAGTTGCAATTTTTTTCTTTTTTTTTTTGAAACCGCGTCGGTCGTACATTGCGAGAGCACAAGTGCCCTTAAAAAAAGAAAACCCAGGAACATTAACATACTGATTTCATGCGCATGGCAAAGGGCCTGAGCCAATATCAGAGAGGACTCAGCAGTCCTATTGTCTGCTGGGACTCTGGTCCCCTCTGATATGAAAATTCAATTATTTTATAACTAGATCTGGCGCTGCGTTTTGACTGGCGACGGTAGCGCCTTGCCAGCTGCATCAGTGTGGGGGACCAGAGGCTCCTGATAGCGAGAGGGAGGCCTTTCAGACATTGACATGTTTTTGGGGGACAAGATTGCCTAAATGTGTTGCATTTAAGGACTGAAAGTTAATCTAATGCACAACCATTATCTCACTCAGGTAATTCCAATACCATCCTCAATCTATGTTTACGCTCATGCACGCACCCGCATACTCGCACATCCGTTCATTCTTCAGCACTTTGAATCTGATTCCCAGGCTTTCTGCATCCAAACAGGTAATGTATTTATTAATTTTTTCTGCGGGGCATATTCTCAGGGAGCTGCGAACTATATAGAATAGAAGTTGTTTTTCGAAGAGACATCAGCAGTTTCTAGGTCGTAATTCTGTCGGAAGACGCACTGTTTTCCAAGTACTTTTATACTTTTTCATGGCTGGGTACAAATAGTATACACATACAATAGTTATATACTGAGTTACATGCACTTCCCTGTGAAATATCAACACAGTTCCCCCAAATTTTCACAAATATTTTCCTTTGAAAGAAGATGAAATATCTCTTTCTGTAAGTGTGCAGGTTGTTTTGTTGTCGTATATATTTTTTAAATCCAGAATTTCCTCCGTATTAATGGTCCTTTAGAACAGACACCGAAACTTTTTTGGGTGCGGACACACAAGCTGGCCTATTTTCCATCCTTTCATTACCTCCGCGGTTCATTGTGAGTGTTCTGGGGGGGGGGGGGGGGACAGGAAGCAGCCCCCTGGTATGGCCCTCTCTACTCGGACCCCACTGTGCTGTGCTTGTTAACCCAGCCTGGGAGAAGACGTACCTGCCTCTCCTCATTAGGCCGCGGTGGAGTACGCGCTCAGCCCGCAGAAGAATGGAACATTAATTAGTATTCTCTGCAGGGGGAACTGCCATTAGCACTTAATTAGCAGTAAGAGTACCATTCAGTCAGGTGGCCAGTTAGTGTCTGACACAATATGTTCTGTGTCTTTTTCCTGCGTCTTTGTAAAACGCTGATGAAAGGCCTTGTTGTCTGTGCATGTGTGTCGGGCAGTGCATGCATTTTTTTTTTTTGAGAGTTTCTTTTTTTGTGTGTCCTGTGCAGCTTATCAGACCAAACATGTCACAGCTTGTTGTCTTTTGGGTTTATTTCTGCAGAACTAGTGTGTGAATACATCTGGAGGAGGGGCTGTAAGAGTGAAGGCCTGTGCTCCCAGCTCAGCATGCTGCCTGTCCGTGTCTCTGATTCAACTCCGGGTGCTGCCCTCTCGCTGCTGTTGACCTCCATGAGGGCAAACGCTGTATGTGCCCGCGCGGCTCGGCCAGGGGTGCTAAAGTGTGTGGTTTGGGGATTGAGGTCAACTTTTCCCATTGGTCTTCTCGGAAGTTCTTTTGACCTGCTGAGTAGGCATTCTCCTCTTTTTTTTTTTTTTTTTTCTCTGTCCACCGCCGAGGAGGACAAGGGAGGCTGTTAACCCACCTCGGTCCACTCCTCGGCCTCACTCTCCCCCTGTACTCCCCCCTCCTCCTCCTCCACCCAGCAACAGCTTTTGGAGGCTCAAACGGAGGGTGGCGGTGGTACCTCTTCACTTTTCCGAAATCTGAGAGGCGGAGAGCTGTCATTTGCCAATTTGGCCTGAATGGGGCGGACAGCGGATTGAATGTCGTTTTCCCACCAGGCTGCGCCATCTAGAGCAGCAGGGGAGGGAGGGGGATGCAGGGAGCGGGGTGTAATGCTAGAGTAAAATTAGAGCTTTGATGGCAGCTAATAGAGTGTGATGGGTGGCGCTGACGTGGATTTCCAGGAAAGACGCCACAGGTTTCCGCTCTCTCTCTCTGTCTGTCTCTCTGTCTCTCTCTCTCTGTCTCTCTCTCTCTGTCTCTCTCTCTCGCTCTGTCTCTCTCTCTGTCTGTCTCTCTGTCTCTGTCTGTCTCTCTGTCTCTGTCTCTCTGGCTCTGTCTCTCTCTCTGTCTGTCTCTCTGTCTCTCTCTCTCTGTCTCTCTCTCTCTGTCTCTCTCTCTCTGTCTCTCTCTCTCTCTGCCTGTCTTTCTGCCTCTGTCTGTCCTGCAGCCGGCGCTGACACCTATACGATTATGTGGGCCCTGCCTTCTTTCTCAGCACTGTAATTTCTTCCTGCTCAAAGGGTGAGACCTGTTCTGTTTCTCTGTGTACCTTCTTATTGCACGCACGCACACACACACACACACACACACACACACACACACACACACACACACACACACACACACACACACACACACACACACACACACACACACACACAGACACAGACCAGCCTTTGAGAGTGAAAACACTGCAGAAAAAAGACTCACTGATTCTTTTTTTTTACTGGAGCCCTTTCCATTTGTTTTATGAAATAATAATTGAACTCATGTTCTGTTTGGGGCTGCTGGAGTCCCTGAGCTGCACTTTAAATAGTTTTATCAGCTTCATAGTTCAGGAATTTTCCCAATTTATCGATTGTATTTTTTTTAAACTATGTTTCAGACGTCGGCAGCAGAAAACTATCAATAGTTATCAGTTTGTGCTCACAGAGAGCCCAGCTGTTCAACAAAGTTAAAGGCAAAGGATCGTCATCTGCTCGATATCTGTTGTTGTTTACAGAACTTTTTATAATACGTCTATTTGGGTTTCTGTTATTGGGATTTAATAACAAGATGTTGTGTTCTAATCGACTCCGTCCATTCGTCTAATCTTTGTCTTTGAACGACAAAATCAACATACATTTGCTGAGCCCATGACATATGAAACATAAAATATGTAAATGTTTGGTGTGATAATAGTGCTTAAAGGTCGTATCCGCATTCTTTCAACCTTAACATGTTCAAGCTCGGTTGGTGGCAGACGGGAGAGTTGCCACTGAAATACTTTACTAATTGTTGTTTCTAAAGGTCAGAAGAGAAAAATAAAATCGTTTAAGAGTGAAGATCTGTTTGTTTTCTGTGGCATATCATTATCAACTGAATCCCTCTGGGGTTTAGGCTGTTTGTTGCATCAGTTGCAGTTGTTGGTTTATTGCAACACTACATTCATCAGCAGGCAAGTAGAAAAATATATTTTTACGTTTAGCTTGAGAATATGCAGTAGCTAAGTGCACTAGTTACTTTGAGTTGACAGTATTGTGGTACATTACGAAATGGTTTGTGTTGCACTGGATGGTGAGGGTCTCGGGTATTGCAGCTGTTCCCTTTAGGGGTTTTTAAAGACCACATTAGTCACTCAGGCCTTCTCTCCCACCAGGCTGCCCACTAACCAACAAGGATGCACGAAACACAACACTGGTAGCTGCCTCAGGGCTACCAGGGACACACACACACACACACACTATACATTAGATGTTTTGATAGCTTCTGAGGCACGAGCGGCACTGTGATGCTCTGACATATGGAAGCTGAAAGGCTTCTTAAATATCCATATCAATCTGCACGCTTGTCAGCTTGACAATGACGGAAACCGAACACCATTAACAGCGTCAGGCAGTATCGCCCTCATCTGTGCAACATTAGAGAAATAGATGGCCCTCTGGAAGACATTCCTCTGGACGTTAGCCGAGCCAAAGCACTCGGAGCGGTTTACATTTTGGACTTTTGTGTTTGACTGTTGGGTCTAAATGTTGGCTTTGACACATGTGTTGCCAGGTTTATTTTGTAACAACTCTACCAGAGTGTTATGTGCGGTTTGAGCTGCCATGTTCGGTTCAAGAGTTAGAAATATAATATCCTGTTTTTTAAAATGGATCCGATTGCATTGATTTCATTGTTCTGCCCTTTCTTGGTAATGCGTATGCTTGTGACCGTGCGAGGTGATTGTCCTCTTCTGCTGCACAGAAAGCATTGTACTCTGCTCTCTCGGGATGGGAGATGTTTTGTTTTTTGAGCTCTTTCACACCAGCTCTCCCTCTTCTTTTTTTTCTTTCTTTTTTTCACACAATAGCCCTCTCTCCTCTCACCCAGCGTGGCAACCCTTTCAAACGGGAAGCTCCAGGTCAGTTTCCCTTGCCAAGTTTTGCAGCCTGCCATGTTGTCTATTCTGCTCAGCTATTTAAAAAATGTTGAATATCAACAATGGCTTTCACTGGTGCATTGTCAACTTTTGTATGAAGCAATCTTGGCTGAATGAGATGGGTCCCAGAGCAGGGAGAGCTCAGCTGCAGTGTGCACTACCACACCAGTGACTGCCCGGCTCGCTCGCTCTTTATATTTCTCTGCTGCGCTGGGAGCTGCCATGGTGGTGCTGCCGCCGTCTGAATGGCCGCGGTTTGAGTCTGGGCTGAGGCTCTGGGCTGAGGCTCTGGGCTGAGGCTCTGGGCTGAGGCTCTGGGCTGAGGCTCTGGGCTGAGGCTCTGGGCTGAGGCTCTGGGCTGAGGCTCTGGGCTGAGGCTCTGGGCTGAGGCTCTGGGCTGAGGCTCTGGGCTGAGGCTCTGGGCTGAGGCTCTGGGCTGAGGCTCTGGGCTGAGGCTCTGGGCTGAGGCTCTGGGCTGTGGGTGTCATGCTATCTTCCAGTCCTCGGCCCTGCTCCTGGCCCTGCTGACAGCCAGCTGTTGAAGGTGTGTCTAACGGAGGAGGGATTGGGAAGCAGCAGCAGCCGTGGGGACCAGTCAGTCCTTGGTGAGTGTCCTCAATTTTGTGGCCAGAGTGGGAGGAGGTTAGTAGTAAAGCGAGGCGAGAAAAGGGAGGGGGGGCGTTCAGGGAGACTTTGTGGTCTGTGAGTTGTGTTTACTGCCTCTGTTCACGCATGCATTTGTAGACCTCTTCTGACTTTACCTGATTTCCTTTTAAACACGAGTCATGTCACCTGTTGGTTTGGATGTCGTGGAAAACAGTTTAAGTTTGAGAATATTAACTTGTGTAAAATGTCGCAACTCTTCTGTCCTGTTTCAAAAATACTGTCACATTCTCAGAAAACCTGAACTCAGTCATGCTACACTTCTTTTATTTGCCGCCGGCATACATTCAACAACCATTTTGACACTTTCGCAATGTTCAAACCCCCTAGAATGCCGAAGTTTGTCCCGTCTGATATGCACACTGGCTGCATCTGCCACTTTATGCTGAGCTCCATGTTTTTGCACAAGGCATGTACATCTATGTTTGTGTAAGTGAAGAGAAAGATGAAAGCAAGAATGAGAGCTTGCTTCCAGATAATAGTAGCTTAGGCTCTTTGTCCTGCTGTCAGCCAGGAGAGGAGCGAGGCTGGAAATCGCTCCAACGCAGCGGCAACATCTTGTATGTTTCATTGACATATCAGTCTATGGGGCAATGAGCCGTCGCCTCTGCCCTCCTCTGGTGTCTCTCTCTCTGTGTGTGTGTGTGTGTGTGTGTGTGTGTGTGTGTGTGTGTGTGCACAGGTGGAACACCAAGGTGCACTTCTTTGTTAGCCGTGTTAGTGAACGCAAAAGTTGATTTATAAGCGAAACACAAAAGTAAAGAATTATAAGTGCACTATAAGTGCATTATAAGAGCCACGGAGGACAGATGCAGCAGCTCTTAGTTTAGCAGTTACATTAGGAATTAAGCATAATAATGATTTTACTCATTGTTTATGCAGAGGTAAGACACTGGACAACAACCGTTTATAGATACAGCTTTTAGTTCAGTCAAATGGATACTCATTTGATATTTTTTATATTTAATTTCCCATATTGAACTGTCACAAAATCAACTTCAGCATGTAATTTAATGATATTTGGTTTGAGGATTTGTTTGTCTCACTGAACACCGAATAATGTTGATTCTTTATCCTGAACTGGCTCTAAAAACTGAACATATCATTTAATCAGATATTCCTCATATAATAATTGTTTATTGCGGTACAAAATGATGGCACTGATACTTCTGACACTTTTTCAAACGCCGAACAGCTCTACATGTTCCAGTAAACAGACTGCAGACACCCCACCTCCTCGAGGACCAGTGCTGTCCTCTGCCTCACCTCCTCTGAGCTCAACCAAGGCAAGGTGACCAAATTCATCTCGGACCAGCCCATCCATTATGTTGTCAACACAGTCAGCTACCCACCTTAGTTTGCTCTTCTCCCACAAGACCAACTCGAACGAAACACCCAATAATCACCGCACTCATCTCGTCATGCTCAAGGTAATTAATATATTTAGAGGTCGATGGCTAACTCTTAATTAAATTATGCCTCTTTTAATGAGACCTTGACTGGGACTAAATTTATGACCACTATCTGCTTTATCAAGTGCTCTGCACGCCGCAAAGATGTGTCATTTTCTCCCAAATCACAGCCAGATTACACACAATGGTTCTCGTGATTTATATATCAATTTATGCGTGTTTGTTTCTATTTTTTTTAAGGTTTAATAAATTACCTCTTGTAATTACCTAACCTAGCTTTTGGGTTCTTAAAAGCCCCAATTTCTGCAATTAATGCTCAGCACTGTATCGCTGTTACATATTCATTTTGGAGGAGAATGCAGATAACAACTTGGGGGCATTAATCATGTTACAAAATTGGGTGTATTTAATTAATTAAAGTTACACTGCAAATTAATTGTGCATTCCCTCAATATTATCTCAAGCTAATGAAGGCTTGACAAAGAGACTGTTTCATTTTTTATAAAGAGGCTAGATTAGTGGGATCTCAATTATGGCTAAAACAAAAGGAGGCTGCTTGCTTGGGCATGCATGGCGCAAAGCAGAAAGTGACTATTCAGCACTTTCTTCCAAACAAAAAACGGAGAAAGTTTCCATTGTTTTTGGAAAAAAACTGAACATGGCAATGATTCAAAAGATACACGAAAAATAATGAGTGCTGTAATTAGCCAGTCAGGCATTAACGGTATTTAAAATGATCATCGTATAGAGGTGCTTGATAATGCCATTCACAGGCAGCAGGCAGGTGCTTGCTGACAGGCTATCATAACTTTAATGCTGGTGCATAAAAATAAAAAAACACATCCGGAGGCCTAATTTAAACTGCGTTCTCCTTTGTTGCACGTTTACAGCATTTGGTATTAAGAGTGCATCTCATTCTGAAAACGGCTGCGCAGCGAACCCTTGAAACCAGCAAATGAGATGTAATATGATGTCTCTGTACGTGAAGATTGCACAGATTAGAGGTTCAAGTGTGAGCCGAGCTTCAGCTGAAGAAGTTTCGGCAGCAGACTTTGTTCCTGAGCAAACACAGAAGTGATCATGTTGCACACTAGATGGCTGAATCCAGCCTCGCCCAGTGGCTCAGAAGCAAAACCATATTTATTGAAATGTTCTGCTTAATTTAAACTGAATTGAAATTAGCTTTCAATGGATAAGAGCTTATAATTCACAGTAATTTAGTATTTTATTTTTCATTGCACGCATCATATCCCAAATGTTTTAATATGAGTGTTCCTCCTAATCTGCTAAGTAAACGTAAAGAGTCTTTGTCTACCAAATGACTCCAAGGAGCTAATAATCGTGTATTCATTTCAAAAATGCTTCCAGCAATGTCCTCTCCTGTGATATAGTTTCATTTGCTTTTAGCTTCATTAGTCAATAACCGCCGCGAAAAATGCTTGTGTCAATTATGGGAACTCCAAGGGTCAGTGAGTATATGAATTTTTAACTGCACACTGCTGCACAAGATTATATGAAGTGGTCTTGTGACAATGATTAACCCCGGCTGTGCGTGTGTGCATGCGTGCACTACTGGGCAATTTTGCGTGCACTTATGTGTCGAGCATACTTCATCAAATGTGTTTTGAAATGTGCATCCCTTTAGATGATAAGCAGCTACAACCCCAAAGCGTGTGAGGTGATGAAGTGAAAAACTATTCCCTTGGCTAAGTGAGATGGAGCAGAGCGTTGGGTGGTCACGCCTTGTCTGCTCATGACAGTGGCGGGTTAAAGAGATTACACGTGGGTCTGTGTCGGCAGCCTTGGCCTTGCTCACACAAGAACATAATGAGGAAGGACATGCTTGGCCTGCCGGAGAGAAAAAGAGGCTGAAGTTTGAAGCATTCTTCGCAGGCAGCGGAGGCAAAACAGCTTTTTGCATGTTGTGTTTCAAGCCAAGGTCAATAAGTAAGACGGTTGCATTCCACAGAGCTCAACGAGGTGGCGGACACGTGTATATATCGCTTATAGCCACCGCAGAGAAAACACAAATGACTCTGCTACAGTGGAGGCAAGAATGCAGCATTCTCCATTTGGCCCCCGAGTCCTCCTGACAGACTTGCAACACTCCACTGACGCTCTCCTGAGAATCGATGCATCGGTCCCTCTGAGTGTGTGTGTTGTGCTTCTTTTGGAGGTTTGAGTGACACTCCCTACACTGACTGAACTTTCTCTGCTTCAGACGGGCCCCACAGTGAGAGATGAACGTCGGGGTTGCATCCCAACATGTGGTGAGTTTACTGAATCTGCTGCTTCATCCTCTCTCGTGATGACTAAAGCTTCCTCTACAACCGCTCTGTGGAACAATCAAGGAAAAGTTATGACACAGAGCAGGACATCACGTTTCTCTTGATCAGTGGCCTCTGTTTATTCTCTGTCCTGGTGCACATGCAGTAGAAGTAACTGTCAGGAGAAGAGTCCAAACACCATCTTCAACAAAGTATTCATTTCAAGGTTTCCTTTTTCTTCTATTAACATGAAATTCCTCTGCATATTAAAAAGATCACTTAATTAGTCTTATGAAGGGCTCAGGGTGGAATTATGTTATGGTCGCAAAGAAATATTCAGTTCAAAAAAATACTTTTTATACATTAGATTTGAAAGATCTTTTGGTCTTACTTGCAGTTATTTTAATTTATTGTTTGCTTCCCAAACAATAAATCAGGAATAAAAACAGGACATGCAAAAATATTGTTATCTTATGAGAAGTATTTTCTTTTGACAATGTTTGAAAATAAACAAAAAACTCACATTAAGCTCAACAGAGCTGCCATAGAGCCATCAGTATAAATTAGGTTCATGATACCTGTTGCTAGACTTTAGCTCATAATGGTTGTCTGAAATTTCCAAACCAGCATCCAGGAATCAAAGTACATTTTGTGCCTTAAGATTTATTTTTAGAATTCCCTGACATAAATCACTGAACCACGATTTGAAAAAGTGTTCATATCAGTTCAAACAGTTAAAAAAAAAAAACTTGGATGGACTGAGTATAAATGTCTCCTCGGCCATGACTCTGCATTAAACACATCAGACATGAAACATTTCAAGCTATTTTTTGTGAAGTTCGTCTCGTGCTGGTCAAATAAGTCAAATTACCATGAGGAAAACTAGCCCTGCATTGTAAAATAAAGAGGTGATAATAGCATCACTTTTATTCCTTTAAATGAGCCGTGAATATTATTTTACCTGTGTTGAACTGGGAGGACGCAACCATTCACGGTGGCACAATAGGAACAGCAGACCGTGCGTAAATTGCATCTTCATTTGCATTCCTGGTCCAAAAATCATGCAAATCTTAATGAGGCAGTCTCCATTGTGGCTGTAATTGAAAACCCATTCTTTGTTAATTACTGTTTCTCAAAGGCCTTGTCCACAGTCACTGAGCTGAAACAAAAAAAGAAGTTATTGATTCTGGAGGTCGTGGGGTTTAGAATGGACACGTAAAACAATGTTTATTGTGGGTTTGAGATGCGATTTTCGATGATAAAAAAAAAATGTCTGTCCTATTTGGGAATTGTCAAGAATACTATATAAAAACGAAAACTGTGTGAACGCAGGCTGTAACAATAAAAAGGCAATCAATTACAAGCTATTATCAGTTACTTATTTGCAGCTGAATGGCAGACATGCAGCTCCCGTGTCTTGTCGTATGACAATAAGGTTCAGCGCATTTTGTCCGTCATTAATTCAAATTGTCTGACCATAAAGCTCTGTTGACAGCCGAGCAAAGGATGCGGACATGCAGGAAGCTCCACTGTTTTCAGAGGTGGGATTAATGTGGTTTTGTGTTGACCTGAATAGATTTTAAATCCCCTCAAGCTCTTCGCAAATATAACTTACACTTTAGTTGTTTTTTCTAGGCCCAAAGGGACTATTTTCCCTCGACAAAAACTTCAATTTTCTGTGATACCCGTCAAATAAGGCCACCGGATTTAGTGCTGTGTCAACATAAATCTGAAATTTAAACAAAATATTTATTTTTGTTTGTCTAATACGTCTTTACTGTAACACACAACTATTAAAATACAATTGATTTCTCCTCCGAAATCGCTGGTTGGAGAGGAAAATGACATGCACAGTGCATCCATTTGTATAACTTCAATAATCTATCGAGCTGCTTGCATGGTTTTATTCTCCCATCAGGACATTCACATATTTCCCAACATTCAACAGTGGGATCCTGCTGCCGCGCTCCCTGAGAGCCCCTTTGGGCTGTCAGGCTTGTTGAGTCTGAATCAGAGCAGACTGTGCTGGTGGTCCTCCGTTCCTTAATTAGGAAATTAGCTGCACAGAGGCCCTCATTACCAAACTCCGGGTTACTCCTGGTGTTCTCTCTCTCTCCCTCTTTCTCCCTCTCTCTCTGTCTGCTACTGGTCAATTTCCATAAGAAGATTACAAGCGGATCAGTATTGAGATTTGCTCAGATAAACAAATAACTGGTCCCTGAGAATAGATGGCTGCTAATTGGACGTTAGTTTTATTGCTCGTGGTCTGTTTGTAACGCCCCATTGAACGGGAAAATTGAATTCATGAAGTGACGTCTCTTTTCAGCTGATTTACTGCAACTATATGGCTGAAGGGCTGTGGGCTTTCCCTCCCTGTAAAATAACACATGTGTGCCCATAGTCTCATTTGAAAAAGTCGTATTTATTTCTCCAAATGCCTGTTTTTGAGTCAGAGTATTACTTGTATAAATACGTGTCTATAAAAGGCTACACATTATTTAGTATCCTTTTGTTAAAACCATGCGGATTTTGACTTTTTTTGTTTTATTTTGAAAACACAAACTTTCATTCATTATTGGAGAGAAAGCAGAAAGTTTGCCATGTTCTGGGTTCATTGGTAATTTAATAGAAACCGCTCAATTCACCAATAAATCGTATCTGCTCTCGAGTTATTATAATAATAAAAAAAACAGACTCTGGTTTTTGGCATTTAGATATTTAGCTCTCTCCGACGGTGACACATTTTAAAATAATAAAGTGTATTCGGTCCTTCAGGCGCCCTGCATCAGTAATGAAATGCGCTAGGCGTACTTTTTTATTTATTTCATTTTTTATTTGAAAGCTCCGAGAGGTGAAACGCTCTAAAATGCACATGATCCCCGCAGAGCTCATCTCAATACTGAGGTGTTAATAGTCGTGTTCGATGGGCGATTCACTCATAATCATTAGGTGTGAGCTTTGCCCCGTTGAGCGATTGGTTCCAGCGGCGTTTCGGGTTGTTTGTAAGGGCGGGGACACGTGCAAATGAAGGCCACTCCACGGTAATCATTTTAATAACACTGTGGAGAGAAAAACAAGTCAGCACACAGTGTAGCTGACGCTCACGCGGCGGAGCGAGGCGAGCCGAGTCCCAAACTAAAGTTTCCCTTCAGGGACCAAAGGGATAGCCTGTCCCCTCCACAAGAGGTCGTTGATGTATTAGAGTTTTGCATTGTGGTTACCTGAACGCTGCAGAAACGTGCCACTCATTTCATTTGAAACAAGAGTATTGCTCTTCTGTTTGAGGTCAAAACATGGTGAGGTAATTTATCATGTAATACGATTATTGTTATTAAGCCTCATAGTTTTTTTTATAATATTTTATTTCTACCAGTGGACTCATCAGCCTTTTTCTGTTTAATTTCAATGCATTTACACTATATTCCTCCTCGGGAGTTATCTTATATTATTTATATATATATAACGTTCTAGTGGTTTAAATGAAAATCATCCCGCGTTGAAGAAGACTGAAGAGAAAACATTTTGGAGCAGGTGCTCAACAGTTCTAATGAAACATAAAGCCAGCTGTTAAAAAACAAAACCCAACATATCAGTCCATTGAGAGTTTTGACAGCTCCGAAATCCCTAAAATAAGACGGGTTTTTAGAAGTTGGCAATATTTTAGTGAAAATGTGATTAAAGCAACAAAGCGAGTTTGACAGCAGGTGCAGATGAAAGGATTTTTTTTTTCTCTGCCAAGGGCGCATTTTATTTCAATATTCTACTTTATACTTGATGTATTTGGACTCATTTCGGTGCGTTTTGGCCTGTTGGGATTCGTCTGTGCTTCATGTATTGACATTGATCCCTACGAGGTTTGATTCGCTGCAGTATATGGTCTGCACGTAGGCCATTTTCGTTTTAGCACATATGTCTCTGTATTGATAACTCTTTGCACATAAATAAATATCCTCTTTTGGATCACATTTGATCCGAAAACACGCGTTCTATAACAAAACAAACCGGCAGCTTCCCCCCCCCCCTTAACTTCTCATTTTCATGATAAAGGTTGTAAATCAGCACTTTGCGCTCAGGTTGTTGATCTGCGCTGCTGTTTTAAAACTTTACCTCTCCCTCCTCCTCTGACCAAAACACGGTGCTGCGTGCACCGGTTGGTTACGCGGTGGATATGGGGAGCCGCGCTCCGATTGGTCGCATGTCCCTCATTGTCATGCTGTCAATCCACATCACATGGTCCGGCCACTAGTCCTATTAACACATGAGCTTGGCGAACAACTTTGCAGACTTCTGTTTGAGAGCCGTGCGGGACGCAGCAGCTTTGAGCGGAGAGAAACCAGAAGCACCTGCAGACTCACTTGCCTCTTTGGACACAACTTTTTTCCATCGTCTTATGTGACTGGTCAGTACTTCTACCTCTTTGACTTTTTTGGCGCTGTTTTGTGAACTTTTAATACATTTTTTTTGTGCCTGTGAGTGAACACTAAAAAGCCGCCAGAATGTATAACATGATGGAAACCGAGCTCAAGACCCCGCTCCCGCAGTCCAACTCGGGCTCAGCGCAGGGCGCTAAGAACAACAGTGCCAACGACCAGGAGCGGGTGAAGCGGCCGATGAACGCCTTCATGGTCTGGTCCCGGGGACAGCGGAGGAAGATGGCGCAAGAGAATCCCAAAATGCACAATTCTGAAATCAGCAAGAGGCTTGGTGCCGACTGGAAACTCCTGACCGACGCTGAGAAGAGGCCATTCATCGACGAGGCCAAGCGTCTGCGCGCCATGCACATGAAGGAGCATCCGGATTATAAATACCGTCCCCGCAGGAAGACCAAGACCTTGCTCAAGAAAGACAAGTATTCTTTGCCCGGGGGACTGTTGGCGCCAGGAGCCAACGCCGTCAACAACTCCGTGTCGGTGGGGCAGCGGATGGACGGTTACGCGCACATGAACGGGTGGACGAACAGCGCGTACTCCCTCATGCAGGACCAGTTGGCCTACCCTCAGCATCACAGCATGAACAGCCCCCAGATTCAGCAGATGCACCGGTACGAGATGGCGGGGCTTCAGTACCCGATGATGTCCTCTGCGCAGACCTACATGAACGCGGCGTCCACATACAGCATGTCTCCGGCGTACACGCAGCAGACCAGCAGCGCCATGGGACTGAGCTCCATGGCGTCCGTGTGCAAGACCGAGCCGAGCTCACCGCCGCCGGCCATCACGTCCCACTCTCAGCGGGCGTGTTTGGGGGACCTGAGGGATATGATAAGCATGTACCTGCCTCCCGGCGGAGAAAGCGCGGAGCATTCCTCCCTGCAGAGCAGCCGGTTACACAGCGTCCATCCGCACTATCAGACCGCTGGGACTGGCGTCAATGGGACGCTACCTCTCACCCACATCTGAGCGCGACAGAAAGAAAAGACTTTTAAAACAAAATAAAAAAAATAAAGTACGTCGGATACTTGAACTTTTTGGTTGCTAACGAAACAACGTTCAACAGTTTTGTTCAAAATGAATTTTGTCTCTTGATTTGTCCATTTTTAAATGCTTTTGAAATGGACCGAAACTGAGCGTTGAGCCCACCAGAGTAAATTGCGTTGCAAAGAGGCTTTTTATCACAAGTATAAGCAATCAACCTATGTAGAAGAATTGGACTTCTATATTTTATTAATGAATGCCACATTTTCTCGCTATGAAAAGGCATGTGGCCTCATTAAGAGAGGCTGGTGCATTTCGGAGAAGCTGGATGGAAAGTTTGTTCATAAATGTTTACACTTAATTTGTAGACTGTCAGTTGAGTCTCGACTGTGTCCACATTTTGTAGTCTCTTTTTGTTTTCTCCCCCCCTCTTGACCTATAGGTTAAAATGAAAATGTTAAGACTGTGCGGGTCGCAAACGCAAGTTTTATTTATAGTAAGATTTTATGTTTCTTTTTAGCTTGTGAACCCGATATTTTGTCACGTGAAAAATGTTACAATTTTGTTTTTGTAAAATGTTATTTTCTGTGATGGTTTTGACAGTGTCATGTTTACTCATTATCATGAACGAAAATGTTTATTTAAACTGACGTTTCTACATATTTGAAGACCATCCTCTATTCTTAAATGCTGAATAAATTTGTATGAAACATGATTCGTGACTCTGTCTTTTGTGTGTAATATGAGGTGAATGAAGTGATTATTTTAGAGGTGTAAGGATCTTCAAACAGGCTGATAATCTGTTGTTTTCACTGATAATCTTGTAAAGATCAAGCAATTGGAACTTCTAACATGTTTGCTCCAAACAAATATTGTATCAAGAAAAGTACAGGGAGATGTTTATCTTCATGAAGGAGATACGATAAGAGATACTATAATTTGGTATTCCAGTTCCTTTACAAGCTTTTAATAATTGTAAAATAATTTGTGTGGTGTTTTACATCCATTTAAAATGAATATTACATAATTCTTAGGCCCATTTTTTACCTTTCACAAGTTTAAATATTTTGGAATTGACATCAGTCGAAAATCAGGGCAGTCTTCATCTTTTTTCCTCATTTAGAATTTTATGGTTGAGGAAAATAAGCTGTATTCTTCTTTGCCTTGTTCTATTTTACCTTCACCAAGTTTACCAAGTTCACTCACTTATTTCAGTATTTGGTGACTATTTCATTCTACATGGTTTCATCACGTTGTTGCCCTGGTCAGTTTAAACATGTTTCATATTTCATATCACAAGAATTCAGTCTGAACATTTCTACCTTTTTAAATAAAACCTTTAACAATCAAGATAAATAACACAAAAGAGAGATGATCACGTGACATTTAAAAGTGGTTTTAACCTCACCATTAATAAAAAATACATACTGATCTATTCATGTATAGATATTCCCATCATAATATGCACATCTGTACTTGTTTTGAAAAGTTGTGTCAATTGACTTTGTATGTCAGTGATGATGCGCCAAAGTATATATCATGTGTGACTTTCTGTTTGGCATAGAAAACAACACAATAAATGACTTCAACTTAAATAAGTATTTAGCACGTTGACAAGATTCTCTCATTTAGTCTTTCATATCATTTCTAATAAGCGCAGAGAGACTTGTCTCCACCCCCGAGTTGGTTCTGTTAAAATGTAATGATGACTCCGGCAGCGATAGTCTACATGGATTTCTTTTTTAAACAAATCGTACTGAAATTGCATCACATTCAATAACATAACAGCCCTCAACAACTGACACTAATAATGCAAAGGTGTGTGGAAGACTTAGACCAGCCTGCTGCTGCAGTGTACCTCAGCATAAATGAGCTCTGGCCACCAAGAGGGCCGAAGCAGGGGCCGTCCCGCTGGCCTTCCCACACTCCCTGTAGGACTTGATCCACGGCTCAGCACAGCGGCGTGGATTAGCCCCACGCACCTTTGTGGAGGAAAGATTATCCAGACCTCCCTGCATTCACTGACAGGGTCTTAAGTCACTCTAGCGTGCCAGCAGCCACCCGTCACCTAATCACACTTTCCAACTCGTTTTTTTGCGATTAAGCAGCTTTTCTCTTCCTGCTCCTCCGTGTCAGAAGTGTTTGCTGTGGGCTGGACGGACTTGATGGTTTTAAGTCATTTATCCAACTCTCAACATTACGTAACCTCAGTATGGCTTTCACCTGCACAACTCCCTTGATAAATACACCCAAGTTGTGGGTTAACTTGCAACCGAAATGCTGTGCTTTCTGCCTCAACCGCTGATGCAAAAGTTGAAACATGTCAGTGCAGTTTGAGTGAAGCTCGGTTGTCTTTTAAGTGATATCTGGGATTGGCACGTAAAATATCATGATATAAGGGTGAAACTCTTTGTTTGGGCAAAGGTGTGTGGCTGGACCCAGCACGCTCATCAATTGTGTTTGAATGTTCTGGCAGTGAGGCCATCCCCCCCCCCCCCCCCCCTGCCGAGCGCCCGGAGGGCCTCTCTCTCCTGTCATGTGGAGCTCTGTGCCCACTCAGCAAGTGCAGGCATATCCCACTTCCATCTGCCTATGACCTCACAGCCCTTGTTTGTTTAACCCCCTCTCCAAAAACTAACCTAATTATAGCCCTGTAGAACATGGATTCAGCGGATTCCCAGTGGATTCTGCCACTGTGTGTGTGTGTGTGTGTGTGTGTGTGTGTCTACGCGCACCTCTGCATGTGTGCAGTGCATGCAAGGCTCCAGCTTAGCAGCGGCAGTGCTCCAGGCCGCGTTTCAGTCGATCCTGTTTTTCACATGTCTCCTCTTATTATGTCAGAACATGTCCTGCCAGTTGCATGTCTTGTGGGAGTATATGTGAACAAGGTGGCTAAAAACCAACAGGAGCTCGTTTTGTCTCTTTTTACGTCAGCATGAGTGGAAAACTCTTAACAAATCTGGCTGGCAGACTGACGTTTGTGACATCACCACCTCGCTGGCCCGACTGGATGGGCAACTTCCAGCAGGAACACACCTTCTGAACATACACCCAAGTCTACACGTAATCACACAGTCAAATCTGGAACCTCCTCTGATGTGCGGATGAGACATCACCTTCAACATAGTTTGAGTGTAACGGTTGAGTACACTGGGATGATGGTTAGGGACTGCACCTATGCCAGTCACGCCGTATTGATTTGCTGTGGCTGGGATCTCCAGAAGGCCCTTTGAGGCGAGCCCGGAGGGCCATAGAGTGGCCTGTCCAGAGCGCTGGGACTCGTGTGAGGTACCGAGGTTGACAGCAGAGCGGTGTGTATGCGCAAGTTTGTCGAGGTACGGGGGTTGGGGGTGGGGGTTAATCTCCCTGAACTGGGGCAGATGTTGTTAACGAGCTCCTCTCAGGTCGACTCCCTGCGTGGGAAAATGGCATCAAATCCTCCTGGGGTCAGGGCTTTCGGGCTGACCCACTGAGAGCCATCCCTCTCCACTGCACCGTCCTCTCAATCCCCTCTCCATTCACTCACCCACCCACTCACTCACTCACTATTTCACTGACAGCACTCACCAGAGACACTAGAAAACCACATTTGACACTTTTTTTTTTTGATATATACCTCAGCTCTTTCAAGTACAACCCCAATTTCCAGCTCCTTGCCTGAACGCATGTGAGCGCCGACAGACTTGTTCGGTGATGCAAATGGCTCATTAATGATAGCTCTGGTCGGATCGTCATGCCTTACACAACCACAAGGAATGCTGAGTGGGAACCGCTTCAAAGGCAAACACGGCGCCGCTCAAGAAACTGCATGCGCCCAGCATAGCGTTGCTGGTGTTTACGTCAGCTGAGGGTAAATTTGTTGAATTAAGGGCTTATAGACTTTCAGGCGCCCGAGCTGCTATAGGGTAGGGTAGGTAAAGAATTCATTGAGGGTGCGAAGTCACATGTGAAGTTTAAAAACAATGAATTCTGGTTTATTTTTCCTGCATCAGCCACAGCTTTTGATCTGATACAGGAGATCTCTGTTTACAGGTATGTCAGAAACACCTGTGTTACAAAGCAGGGAGGAGGATATCAGTTTAAATTCACTGAGTCAAAACCGAAAAAGCAAACTTCTGCACAGCTGCAGGTCGACAGTTTCTCAGGAAAACACCAACGGCCGAGAATATGGAACAACAAAACCCCTGCATACTGTCCTCTGTCCTTCAAGTTGCTCTCATGTCTGTTGACCGCAATGTTGTCAACAAATAGAAAGCAAGTAAAGAGGGAGTTTTATTGTTCTTGTGAATGACAACCAAAAATCTACCTTAAATTGTTAAAACTGGGTAGATGACAAATCACCAAGCACCGTCGCCACAATGTTGTTTGTGCTATGTACATACTGTATACACACACACACACACACACACGCGCGTTAGCTGTGATGTGGCGACTTCTCATCATTCATATCCGGAATGGGCATGTCTCTTTACCATATCATGTCAACATGCCTGCTTTAGGGTTTATCCTGACTGAGGTTGTAATTCGAGGGTCGTGCATTAAGGTGTCTGACTCTGAAGGTGTGTTGACTTTGTCCCAGCAGGTGTGTGTGAATATGAGACTTGTCAAATATGAGTCAGGATTACCGCCTCTTTTGTCCCAAACCAAACAAATACAAATCACACGAACAGCTGAAATGCGTGGATTCAGTTTTTTTGTTTTGTTTTTTTTGCTGCCCGGGTTTAGAGAGTTTATCCGGAGAGGATCCTTTTGCTGTTTTTTGTTCATCTAAGCACCGCTGAGGTTTACGTGAACTTGTTTTTGCTTGTAATTGTGGAGGAAGATAAACCACACACGCACATGTACGTGTGCACACAACCAGGAATGAAACTGGATTAGGAGGCTTCTTCCTGAATAACCTGAAAGGGCAATTACATACAAATCGTTGGTTCTGTTAATGCACGTTAAGTAAAGCTCGGCACAGAGGGAGAAACTCGAGTGTGTAAAAGTGTGTCTGCTGCAGATGGTGCCTTTCTGAAGAGCACATCACTTTGTCTATGGACACTGGAGCATAGCGTTGCTTTTAATTTGCCAAACCCCACTTCTGACCTGCCTTGGAAGCCCAGACAAATGGGTGTATGTGCTGATGTATGTACTCTGCCTAGGGACAGCGAAGTGAATGTGGGACTGCTGCAAGACAATGCAGAGTTGGGGGGGGGGTAAAGACGTAAGGGGGTGTCAAGGGGTAAGATTAGGCCTCTCATCTAGGCCACAGATATTGATTAGTGTTTGTCGAGGACAGTGAGAGGGAACACAGACAGTAGTGTGGTCTGATCATGTCGCTATTGTCAGGAGCTGTGTTCATTCAGTAACCTGTACCCATGTGTGTGTGTGCGCAAAACACACACACACACATACAGACACACACACACACTCCAAAACAAATGCACCAAACCAAGGAGGAACGATTTATTTGGGAACTGGTCAGTTTGATGGCACTTTATATTTTAAGTGTAGCCCAGTGTGTGTGTGTGTGTGTGTGTGTGTGTGTGTGTGTGTGTGTGTGTGTGTGTGTGTGTGTGTGTGTGTGTGTGTGTGTGTGTGTGTGTGTGTGTGTGTGTGTGTGTGTGTGTGTGTGTGTGTGTGTGTGGTTTATGGGAGTGTAACCCTGGGAACGTGGGGGGAGGTGGAGCGCACTGGGCTCCGGGTCAGTCCTGACTGACTCTGTCACTTATTGATTAGTTGCCATGGAGAGTTAGTCAGTCCATCTCTCTTGGAGGTGTGTCCCTGAGGGCCAGCAGCACTGCCCAGATGAGCCTGTGGAGGCTTTGTCTGCAGGAGGTCGGTGTGTGTGTGTGTGTGTGCGTGTGTCTAGTGTGCGTGCGTGTGACCTCGCTAACTCTCACTCGCGCTTCCTTCATCCTCATCCTTCTTCTTTTCACCCCCTGTGGTACTTCTTCTCGCACTTTAGGCCCTTTTACGTCCTTCTCCAGAGTGGACCAAACTCCCAGCTACTCTGCTGGTATCTGAAATGCATCAATATTTATATACACCTACTCCCCAAAGGGGCCCGCAATAATGGGGATTGTAACCAAATTGTCCAAACGTATTGAGCTGTGAAATCCCCTTCATGGCCCCTGGATTTGCCTACTCATATGATCCTCTCTCATCTCTGTTCTTGTATTGTCGTTGCTCCCATCAAACGTTGTGAAGGGGGGAGCAGGAATGAGATGAACGGTCAGGACTCGGTGGTGCCAGAGGTCTACCTGCAGTAGCTGACGACTTCACTGACGGACCAGTGGGGGTCTTCGCACCTCTGTGGAATAATTAGGAGGTTTGGTAGTTCAGGTAGTAAATGAGGCAGCAAGTCAATGTTTTGCAACTTATCTTTGGCCATTTTTTCGAGTACAAAACTGTATTCAGCAAGTGAATTGTTGAGATTCAGGAACATGGCTACTTCACAAAACAGAAGTCCGATTGGGCAAAGAAGTCAGACAATCATACAAGTTTTATTCAAACTCCCTGGTTACCAAACTTATTTGGAAAGAATAGACAAACCGAGAACAGTAAAATAATCAGCCAAACTATGAATCACATTTATCTCTACAATGGCAATTTTTTACATCATTTCGGATGCATTTTGTTTTGTTTTTCCTTCTAAACAGGAAGTGATTCAGAAATCTGGGTTAACTGTAAGCCCAGAATGCTTTGGTTTCTTCCCCTGTTGTAGATCTTAGCTTGTAAAATCAAAAGTGCCAAACCCTGAAACCTAAATTGTAATAAACTGGATCGGTCCCTTAACGCTTCTTCTATTAAAGCACCATATAGTTGGCTGTATATTTTCTTAAAGTATCAAGCATAGTCTTTCAAGAGAAAAACAACACCATTTTGGACTTGATTTCCACTTGAAATTGTAAACTTCTCCTTTAAGAGTATGCGCACAAACTTCTTTACCCGAAACTTTACAACGGGCCCCCACTATCCCGCCCTAATATCACACCTTGGATGCATAAACATGCCTGTGCTCCACACATCACCCCACCCCGGGGGGGCCTGCATGGCTTTAGTGCCGCGCTGTGACACCAATCAGGGGAGATGGCGGGCGCCTTTGTCATGCAAACGCCAATCGCTTCTTGTCTTATTCAAATGTCTGCCCTCTCTCTTTCTCCTCTCCCTCACTCTCGCTCAACCCCTACCCCGAATCACCCTCCACCCCCGACTTCAGCCCTCTCTCTGCCCCTCCCTCCTTCTCAAGTCCAAGTAAGTCCTCGCTGAGAGAAGAGGGAGCCTCCAGGGCCGGGGCTGCTGAGGCCGGCCTCTCTCCTGGGGGTCAGCCTGTGTCTCAGAGCATGGGGCTGTTTCCAGGCCCAACCAAGTCCATTTCATATTCAAATGTTACAATCAGGCCTCTGACCCACAGGGGGCTCTTTATGGTTGCGGCCCCAGGTCGCAGGGTCAAGATGGTGATTTAATAGCTCAGGCAGAGGAAAGGAGCGGGGGGTGCAGAGTGATTTAGGGGATGAATGAGTAATAAAAAAGCATTTTTCCTAAGTTGTCATGTAAATTTCAATCCGTATTCAATATGAGGCTCCCTCCAGACTGGAGGCCTCCCTCAATGGCTTTCCAGTGGACTTTAGTCATTCAAAATTAAGAAAGTCCATTTTCTGCTTTTCCTCTTGACTTGGATGGTGCAAACAGTAGCTGACGGTGGAGCAGCCGAGGATTAGGCGTGAAGATAAGGAGACGTTAAAGAGTCATCATGCTTGTTGGTGCCACTGTGTCTCAGATGTCCTCATGCTCTGGAGTGGCCTGTTATTCCTGTCCCTAAGGGTGTGTTCCCAGCACACGCTCCAATAACACAGGCAGGTTAGCGTGTTTATATCTGTAAGTGTGACAGTGAGCATGATAGGTCATATGAGTTACCTTCTATATGCTCATAATAACACGAGCATCATACTCTTTCAGGTCTACAGGTGGAAAAAATGGAGGCACGGACGGTGCTTGGACCCGACACGCCGAGTTTTTTCAGGAAGGTGGAGTTAGATGTTTTCTCACTGGCAGCATAGCGTGATTTGTGACTCACACGGTGTGTCCTGTTCAGGCCGTCCCTAAACCTGACTCATTTAAACCAGAAACGAACCCTTCCATCTCTCCTCTCGCAGTTTCCCCCCCGCCTTTTATTGCAGATATTATCACATTTATTTTTTTGAGTCAGTCTCTACTGGTATTTTCAGCTCAACATTTTGCTAAAGAAACGCATGCTTACTGAACGATTTATTTAGACCTCGACAGAATAAGATAGAGAGTCAATAACGGGTGTGACGCATACTTACTGGCAACAATAATTACCAAAGTGAAAACACTTTGAATTATTGAGTGACGTTTGACACACCCTATCAGCCAAGTAACACTCACAATAATAATTCTAACACACGCACACACACATACACATAGAGCAATTAGAGCTGAAAGAGTAACTCAAATTATTGATTTTTCAATCTGCAGGAAATAATTGGCAGCAATTTAGATCATTGACTCATTGTCCGATGTGAGGATTTGCCGCTTTCATAATGTGAACTTAGAGTATGGCGCTGTGGCTCGTTGCAGAGCGGGGTCTTCCTTTAATCACAAGGTTGGCCTCCTGTCCGCATGTCCACGTGTCCGTGAAAGAGACACTGAACCGTATGTTGCTCCCCAGGCATTTCAGTTTTGGACTGTCACCTTGAAGATGGATTCTGGGAACGGGGATGGACATTTTCTGAGATTTTAAAGACTCAACAATCAGTCGATGAATCAAGAGAATATTGTTCAACCATGAAAATGATGAGTAGAATTTCTGATCTCAACTGTGCACAGAGTGATCTGTGTTTTTAAAATGGGACATAAATATTTCTACATGAGTAGTTCTGTTACAGAGGGTGAGATGTACACAACTTTGGCTTATTTTCTTTGATATTTGATAAATATCTAATGCTTTAATGATAGGAAACCCAGTATAGATCATAGATAACACCTACCATACTGTTGTCTTCAATATTACCAACCCACAAAGACTCATATAAGTACGTTTTTATCTCTTTTGATGACTCCTACGTATATTTTGGAGGAGAAAAAAACGGAACATTCCTACTCTAACGGTAGCAGGGGCCAGAGGCAGAGGGCAACATGGGGAGATGAGGTTGAGGGGCCACTGCAGGGCAAGGTAGGGCAAGCCTCAGTGGGCACAGCTGTAGCTCGTAGTCATTACTGCTCCTCTACTGGTTGAGAAGAAAAGGGCCGCTACCGCCACATGGCCACTCTGCCACGCCTGCCCTGTCCCCTGCCACACACACACACACACACACACACACCCAGGAAGGCCTGGTAGGCCTGGTAGCCTGGAAGGCCAGGCGGCACCACTCGCAGTTTGCCTCTCCTCTCACGTGCAGCAGGGCAGTGGCGCAAAACGGAGAGGTGTTGCAGGGGTAGGGACGGGGCCGGGGTGAGGGTGGATGGGTGTAAAGGTTAAACCCGGGGTGGGCTCTGCTCTTCCTCTCTTATCTCCCGACTGACCATTCTCTTTCCCTTCCCCTCCTCCAGACCCCCTCCCCCTTCTCTCCCTTTTGTGGCCTGTGCACCTGCAGCCCTTGAGTCCGGGGCAATACAGCTGAAGGATTTGTCTACTGGAGGCTGGAGGAAAAAAAGGGGGAATCACTCAGCATGGGGAACACAAAAGCAACAGGTTCAAACTGGTTGTTTGATATGGTGCTATGCTATATTCCAGAGTGATGGGCTCGACATAATGCAGTTTGACAAAGGAGTGAGTTTAAGCAGATTTGGGTCCAGATTTACACCCTGTTTGGGTTAGTGTCATTATGAATCAGTTTGATCTGATGCATGATCAGCTTTCAACCTTTGGCATTCCTTATTTCCATTCTGGGATTACATGTATGTAAGATTAACAAATCTCAACCGTCCCATGAAAGCCACGTATCTCCAAAAGGTCAACAGCACAGCTTTCAGCTTTGTGCACTTTTATAATAAGCCCATCGTTTATCAGGTTTAAGACGTCGTAGGGCAAGTACGATTCAAAAACGCATGATTTTCACTCTGCAGTGTAAAATGAACTGTCACAGTAATAGTGAGTAAAACTAATCTTATCATGTTAAATCAACATGTAATATTTATTTTTAAGAGTGTCTAAAGTGAGTTCAGGAAATCATATCAATGAGGCTTTTATTCCCTTAAGTCTAATGCATCAATGATTATATTCCAGTTATATAATACGGGCCGTCTTGCATAATAAGTGCTTTTGCTACTTTAAGTATATTTTGATTCTTATACTTTACTTTTATGTTTTAGACCTTTTGAATGCTTGACCTTTTTTGGAGGAGTATTTCTATACAGTGACATTGCTATTTTTTTACTGAAGTAAAAGATCTAAGTACTTCTTCCACCACTGAATAACAGCGACAATTTAATGTCGTAGTGAACTGTAAACTTTTCAAAGTCTATTCAGCCTCAATCTTCTAATGGAACCATTTCTCAATAGGCTCTGTCGGGTTTGGAGGATTTTGTTCAAACCAGAACTGAGAAGACTTTTCAGGGTCATTATAAACCCAAACCCCTCCAATTATCTGCTAAATGAAGCTTTCATCTGGGCAAACAAAATACGTTCAGAAAAAAATCACTTAGGGGTCAAGTGGCGGTGCAACAGAAAAATATATGATGTCGGTAAATTAGAAACTAAATGGATCAGAGTGCTTTTGTAGGATTAACCAGTAGTTTCACATGCAAATTAATGGGATCAATGACTTGACTCTGTATGTGTTTTACCACCTGATTTCGGTGTGCAGAACTAGATGCACAGTGATGGAGACAACAGGTTGTGATTGTGGGTCCCCAGGAAAGCTGGTTGTATACTCATAAGCCCACATGACTACAAAAGTAGAACTTTTCCACCAAACTGAAATCGTGGTTCACCATATGTGAAACGAAATTGTTCTCAGACATGTTCTGCGGACTCTCTGTTCAATTCCCCACCTGTTGTAATGTTATGTTCAGTCATGTAGAACTTTTCTCTCACCCGTTGCATGCCAGACCCCCCACATTGTAAATCGGCGCAAAGGGAAAAGGATTCAGCTCTTTCAGAGTGCGACCATGAAGGCAGAGGAAATCACTCTAAACGGCCTTAATTCTGCCATTAGATGAGAGGGAGCGCTGAGGGGATTGGCTGGCCCTATGCTCCATATTCACAGACGCAGGATGAGGCTGGGAAGCCTGCTGAGAAAATGGTGTCGTAATCAGGAGCCGGCAGTTCTGCCTGATCAGGTACACCAGACCCTCTTCTCCTTTCCTCAACCCCCCCCCTCCCTTCTTCTCTTTGCCCTCCTCCCTCATTTCTCTTCCATTCCCCTGCCCCGTAAGGAGATCCTAATAAGAGTTTGGACGTACTGAGCTCCTCTTATGTGAGGACCTGGCAGGAGGGAACAGAGATGAGGCCTGAGGTGGGGGTTGAAGCTCGAGGTATGGAGTTGTGGTGGTGGGATGGTGGGGGGGGCTCGTTTTTTTGTTCCCACATTTGATTATTCAGGTTGGCTGAACTAAATTCTAAACCCATAAAATTCGTATCCCCTCTGGGGGACCATTTGCATATATTTCAGTTACCCCCTCCCTCACATCCCAATTCCCCTTTTTTCTCAGAAAGTGAAAGAGGGCGAAGCAACCAGGCCTGTCTAGGCTTTAAGATGTCACCGTGGTGTGAAATATGGACGAACAAGCAGGGTCTTTGAAACCCAAACTAACCCCCCACCAGCCTCTGAGCTGCTGCCACACACACACATATACAGACCCAGTCATCCTCCGCTTGTTGCTGTCCTTAAATAGGAATTCAATTTCAGTGTCTCGTTACATGTTCTGCAACTTTATTCTCAACTTTTTGCACCCGAGATTCCTTCAGGTGATATATGATCACGCAGTGTTTGTTGAGGGTTCCATTAAGACAGTCATATCTATGTAGGGATGAAAGGAAGCGGCTTGAGTTACAGTCGAGTGTGTTTTTATGTTTGGGGACGTGGGAGTTTATTACTTTCAGATAAGTGGGATTATCTGTTTGTCAGTTGTGTGCAGCTATTTACAAAATAACATAAGCCATGACATGTCAAACTATGCCATTATATCAGCACGGGCAAAACCCCGCTGGAGGCCAGGAAGAGTTCCAAATATTTGATAAACATGTCAAAGCAGTAAATCCTGGACCTGTGATTGTGCCAGTTTTACTCTTTCCGTTGTCGATGTAGGGGATTAATTTTCAGACGAAAATGTTCTGAAGCCAGGTCTTAAAATTCCGTTTTGGATGTGTGGCCAGCACGATGAAGATGAAGGGAACACACATGTAGCTGGGCACACAGACCCTGAGAGGCAAGCTGGATGAAGGCAGAGCTCCACATCGCCAGTCAGCCATGAGAGACACCTGTTCATTTGTTTGCTCTAGCGAACACAAGGTTTTTGTTTTTCGCCGTGCCAACCAGGCCCGCTGGCACGAGTTTTACTGCCCATCTGTATGGATGGGTGAAGTTAGACGATGGTCTTTGGAAAAGGGGGAGGGAGAGGGGGAGTTGATACTTGATGGCATTTTGGTCACATGGGGTGAGTTGCTGTCATCCTTTAACCCTCCCCCCTGGACCCCATTCCCTCCCCCTCCCGTGCCCACTCCCTGGTGCACAGGCAGAATGCCGTGTCAGGAGGGTGAGCACTGAGCGCCCATTGTGTGTGCTAACCAAAGCGGAATGCCCGGGTGACAAAAGGGGGAGGAGTGGGCTCAGGGCACACAAAGCCAGGGGGAGGAGAGGGGTGGAGGAGGGGAGGAGAGGAGAGGGGGGCAATCTGCTGGGGGCTAAATAGACCCACTCAGCCCCCAAAACTCTAGGCACCCTAAAAATCTCCTCTCACCTCCCCCACTGCCTTCTCACCCTCCCCAGGCCTCCGTGCCTCGGCTCTGGGGTGTACAGTACGCAGGCTGCTGGAAGTCGCCCGTTTGTTCCGGCAGCGTGAAAGAAGAGAGCCGGCAACGACTGAACCCTCAAACTATTAAGTGTTGGTTTTGGTGTTATGAGTCATGGCCCCGAGGTCTGAAACTGGATGTATTTGCCAACGGTAGCCATGGTTTCCAACCGTTGTCATCAGTCAGAGATGTCTGATAAGCCCCATGTATCACTGTCAGATGTTAACAAAACAGACGTTACGATGTGCTTCAACATTCAACACTTTTTAGGAAATTTTCAGGAAAAAATAGTATTTCAAATATGGGAACTGCTGATATCCCCTTTCCACCGTGCGCCTGCTGTTACACTGTTCTGTCAATTACTTCTTTCACGTGTTTGTGTGTGCGTGGGGGGGATTTCATGTGCATGTACTCACCTGCCTATTCTAGTAGCTGAGAGCAAACTCGCCTGTGTAGCATCGCATGTCAAAGCCAGCCTCTTTACTCCCACACAGGACCTGGGGCAACAGTGCGGCCACTTTAAAACACACAAGACAAACCCTGAATTAACTCCTTCTTAATACCAATATATCTACTGCAGATGCAAGTAGGAGCAGATCCACTTTCAACAGGCACCTGCAGGACCTCTGTACTTTTAATGGCAGTCAAATCTGTGAAAAGCTCTATTCAAAGCTATGGGCAGAAGGCTGGATTCTCATAGTCAATGAACAAACATTAAGCAATAAATTACATGATAATGCATTTGCATCCTTAGCATGCCCCTGGCTATGATGTTTATGAACTTACAATAATTAATTTTGTGCTGAGAGACTCCGCCATCAAATTGTATTCCAATTGGAGTCCTTGGATCCAAAACTTTGATAATCTTAAAAGTCCTACAGGCAGTACTGCAAGGAACTTTTTTGATTTATTTTATGCATCTATTTAAATAAGGCGTTTGACCATCTCAATAGCAACTGATGGCTTGAGATAATAAAATAGTTGCGGTTTATGAAATGGGTTCAATTTGTTTACTTTTTTTTGTATAATGTAACTTTTTTTTTGTTGCAAAAATGACAATCAAATCACATTTACGCTATTGCTGCAAAGTCGCTCATTGATACAATTTCATTGATTATAAAATGACCTGATACACCACCCAGGTTCGCCCGTTACCATTGGAGCCGCAGGGTCACTTTGAAGAGACCTTTTCGTCCCTCGTGGTCTTTCCTCTTTCCCAAAATGATGACCGGGCAGATCAAAGGGGATGCTCTAAAGAATACTCTTAATGGTGACTCCCCCTCCTCCCTGCTTTTTTGCTCCCACTCCCCTCATATGCCCACTTCACATCTGAACTCCCACCTTCTTTCATTCATGCTAACCTCAGCCTTTCCCGTCGTATTTACATACGCCGCTGCAGGGCAAAGGTAGTTCCCCGTTTTATCTGTGCTGAGTTCATAGGAAGTAGCTTGCTGAGTTGTTTTGGTTTATGTGTTGTTTGTGAAACACAGAGGGTCAAATGCAAGCCTTGGGGTATGTTTAGGTCACAGAGTAAACCTGGCAAGGTCGAGCCCAGTACCTTTGCGATGAACACAAAGTGTGAGTTTCTTGGTTTCTCTGTATGTGCGCGCCCCTGCGCATGTGTTCATGCATGTATGCACATCAGTGCATGAATGTCAGGTGAGTTTGTGCTGTTGGTGCTGGTGCAGTCAGAGCCTCTTCATCAGTGCTGACCCAGGCAGCCATCATTGTTCTCGAGCTGTAAATCACCCTGCTGCAATCAGGGCCCTGATCTAGGCTTCTCTGAGCCCTCTCCACTCCAGATGATTCCCCTCCTGATTGGGCTAACAGGACTCCTGTCTGTGGCGGCAGATTAGCATGGATTGTTTTCTCTCTGTAGCATACAGATTGACCGATGTTAGCATTCACACCTCCACATGGCCCAGGGTGCTTTCGAGGCTCCAAGAATGCAGAGGAAAAGCAGACATCACTCGATAGCTTTGATAACTTTTAGAGGAGCAGAAGAAATACAAGTGGTGGACAAAAATAACAGGGACACCTGACACACAGCCTCAAGAACTTTTTTACGCTGCATTTGTGTTGATACAGTTTCAGAGATGCACTGATTTTTCAGGCCTTAGTTTGTGTTGTTGTTATGCATTAATGTATTTCCCTTAAATCTGGGAGATGCAGTTTATTTTTGGCGTTATTGGGAAAAAACTCCATAATAACCTTTCAGCATATTGCAATTCAGGTTTTACCCAAGGTTAGGCAGTTGTTCTATGAGAATTACAGTCTTGTTTGCTTTGCAAATTGGTGGGCCTGAGAATCTCTTTGACATGACGTACTGTGATTCAATGCTCTAGGGAGCTGCAGTAACAGTAGTAGTGTGAAAGTGATGCTTTTAAGCGATGCAGAGAAAATGCTGCTCATAGTTTAGCCTTATGCTGACCGTGGCCATTACAGTGGCACCGCAGCAGTGAGCTCACGCAGCACGCTAAATTATTTGACAGATTTTGAGAAATTGATGCTTGACGCAAGGTGCGTATGTAGCTACTACAGCCATGAGGCTTGCTCAGGATGGTAGTCTGGTAGCAGAAGGCTAAACTATTTGATAAGCCCGTAGGCCTTTTCTGGGGTTGCTTTGCAGTGTGGGCAGTTGTTGCCCACAACTGGTCTCTGAAATGACCTGTGATTGGCAAAAGTCTCCTGTCACTGACTACATTTTCTAAAGCCTGAAAACAGAGCCGAGGCATAGGAGTCTGTTTTCTCTTAGACCACTTGAATTACAATAAACTGAAAGGTTATTATGGAATCTTCCCCCAATGATGCCAAAGATACACTGCCTACCGCAGCTTTAAATTGTTCGGGAGACTGCATGAGTTCCCACCTACTGCAGCTCGTGTAGTTCACACTCGTGGGGTCATTTCTTCTCCCAGTGGGAAACCATTTGCCTGAGCACCTTGTCAACAGCAATCAGGGAGTGACCAATGGCCGGGAAGGCAAGGCCCAAGGCCTCCCATGGAGAGAGACTTGCTGATCTACCAGTAGCTACAGTTGTAATGGGAGTGACAGCAATCTGTGATGTGATACCATGAGCAGTTTGGAAGTCAGAGATGTAGGCATTGATTATATGGTCAAGATCTCATAGTTTTGTTTAGTATGAACACGTTAAATACATGCTTCATTTCGTTTCTCTTGGGAGCTTCTGCAATGTGATTTTAAGTCAGTGTTTTAGGGTCTCTCTTTAGAAGTCTCTTAGGGACCTTTTTTAACTTTGTTCCTGAGAAATCATGTTTTATCCATCATTTTGGCATGGCGGGTGGCTCTAAATACTACAATACCCATGAGCCTCAGCAGCCGTTGTCATGGAGAAGAGGCCATTCAGAGTTGTAACACATTCAAAATACTTTGTTGTTGCAGTTGTTATTAAAACGTGGCACCACATTTGCTGAATATAACCCAAGTTCCCCCTGAAATTAAACTGAACGAATCTAAACTGCAGATTATAAAATCATATTTTCGAAGCATCATTTTTTGCTTCCACTTGTCATTAGCGAGTTACGTCACATAACTTTAAGCTGTGCGATCTTGCCAGAAATGCATGTACACAAGCTTGAACCTTTGACACAGTTATTCATATTTTTGGACAGCTTATTTAACCCTAATACTCCAACTGTGAGTCACAATACATTTCCTATGTTGAATAAAAATGAATGGGATTTTTGCCTCTGGAAACCAGGGCCTCCCAAAATACCCCCTCCCTCTTCACAACTCTACAACGGGTTGAGTTATGTTGTCGTGGAGGCGGCCATTGTTTAGGCCTCATGGAATCCTAATGACATCACAGTGATTCCAGGCACTGTGTGTTTAGTGATCATGGGGATCACTGGCCTCAAGTCCGGTTACAGTGGGTGAGAGACAGTGTCTAAAGAGTGATAGACACACACAGAGGCAGAAAAAGTAAGGATTTAGAGTGTGTGTGTGTGTGTGTGTGTGTGTGTGTGTGTGTGTGTGTGTGTGTGTGTGTGTGTGTGTGTGCGTGTGTGGCATCCATGACAATCTGAATTAGAATTTCTGGGGATTTCTGGCACAATTCTACCTATTTGCAAGGTGCATGGGGAAGTGAAGGCAGCCTTCAAGGTCCAAACTTCAGCAACGCATGATGCATAATATGTTGGACAGGTGTAATGGCTGTATGAGGAGGTGTTACTACTTGTCAGCACAGCCACTCCACAGTGCACACATGGCAAACATATGCCTTTATTTGAGAGATTAGAGTAGACAGATGACAGGAAATGAAGGAAGTGAGAAATAAGGAACGACATGCAACAAAGGTCCCCGGCCGGATACAAACTGAGGATTTTGCGGTTCATGGTTGGCACCCTAATCCCTAGGCCTCCAGGGCGCCTCCCGGAGATCTCCTAGACCTAGACAATAACTGACTATGACACGTGACTTAAAGTTACTGTGAGGATCTTTGAATTGGTTGTGAAACGTTCTTAATTTAATACTGATGACTCTACATGACCTACATAAGTAAACACGACCATCAGCAAGAAGATTAGCCTTTTCTATGAAGTTAATCTTAATGATTGTCATTGCTGCCACTGAGTTGAAATCTCAGATTCAGCAAAATCTGATTAAATCATGCATCTTGCTAACAGCTCTGTGAGGTTGTTCTTCCCAAGTATTTTTCTTCGTTGAAGTATATAATGCAAGTCAAAAAGTACAAAAGGAAAGAATTTAAATCACTGTAAACTATTCTACGTGTTCAATGTAAAATCACAATATGTCGCACATTGGTAGCAGAAACCTACAGAGACATTTTGCACTCAGTTGCTCCCTAACCCAACAATGCCGGAGGATGCTGAAGACTGTATATGTCTGGTGGAATTCTACAAGAGGAGGGAGGGAATGGCCTCTGGTGTACATAGCCTTATGTCTGATAATCCTGCCTCATATGTCGAAGCGAGACTCTCTTGACATGGGCGTAATGGTAATTATGGTGATTTACGACCCGTTCCTCCAGTTGCTACCATTATTTTTACATGGGCTGTGCGTTGTTGGTTTTTCTTCAAAGAAAAGCTGTGAGTGGCTCATCATCATTTTCTCTAATGAAAAGACGCCTCACTTTGATTTGGACCAATTCAACATTATTTGCCCACTTGGAACACTTCTGTGTGTGTCGGTCTCGCTTGAGCTTGAGCTCGCATGATAAAGGCGTGTTTTTCAGGCGTGTTCGTGTTTGCCTAATACTCGCATGTGTTGACACATTATGTATGTGTTTGCTTATCGAGTGTGTGTTTACCTTTGCAGGGCGGGGCGAGGGGTCTAAGGGGTAGACGGGTGAGGAGGCGGGTGGTGGTGGTGCTTGGACCTCCTCTCCCAGGAAGCTCTCTGTGCTCCAGAAACCTGAGCTTCAGCATGTTAAGACAATGGGGGGGGGGAACACGTGAGACTCTGGCACATGGTGGGTAAGGTTACCGCCTCGCTCTGAACTTTTGGCCCTGGGTGCAAAACCTCCCCACCCTAATGACTGCACTGCTCCACCTGTCTTGCGTGTCCTTTTGCGTCTTTCTCGACTCATTTCTGTCAGACAAGTTTGTGTCCTTGGCACTGCGACTCTTTATTTCAGTCACGTATACGCAGTTGTGCGTCCCTACTCCTACTCTTTCCCTGTGTCACAGGTCACTATGACGAATGATCTTTTGAGTGAATCGCTCATCAAGAGAATTCCTCCGCTTTTGTATGTTTGTGTGTTTGCAGTCTGTCTCTCCAGACAAAAGGCTGCCAGGGCCCCCTGCCATCAGATCTCCATCCATCCACAGTACACAGGTGAACTCCTTCCACCAGCCAGGCAAACCTGACTTTCAAGTCTCCCACCCACACCTATTGGACTGCGGTCCTCTCACCTGTGCAAATATGAAAGCGAGAGACGGAGAGAGGGAGAGTGGAAAGGAAAAAGATCCCAGCCTTTGGTTACTGGGTGGGGCGCAGAAAAGAATACCGCACAGCTGAGCAAACCTCCATACCCATCGGACTTCACCTGTGCACTGTTCTCTCTCTGTTGTCTCTCTTAATCCATTCTCTCTTTCTGTAACCGGCCCCACAGCGATAGCGATAGTGGGTTAAGGCGTTCTTTTATGTCAACTGAATAGAGATTTCCTTTGAGGTTATGGAGTTGATACACTCTCCAACATCACTTTTGTGCCGTGGTCACAATGTAGAGTGATTTACTGCCTTGGGGGACACATACTCCCTTTAGAAGTGTTCCCGTGTAGGTGTAGGTATTATCTGGATATTATTTAGGAAAATCCTTTTATCTAACGATATCCGCAGCAGAGGTTTGACTTCATTTGAAAATGTACCCTACAATCTTGATCCCACTACAGTAAACCCACTTGATGACTGAGGAGCCCGGCTGGTGACGTCGATGGCAACATGTTTGATAGAGGGAAATGAAACTGAATCTCTGAAAGCTTAAATCAAAATAAAAGCTGAACTGCGTTGACATGTGGAGGGTAAAGCACCTGCTATTTTAAAGCGAGAACCACATAAATACATTTAGTGCACATTCCTTGAGACGAGTGACTGCTGAAATACAATGGGTTCATCAACGGCGTTGCGCTCAGCTGAAATGTTGAAGCAAAACAAAGATACCTCACGTGCTCGCTCGTTGCTCCTTGGAAGAGAAACGTGTAGATGTGAATCTAAACGGAAACGAGGTAAAATCATAAAAATGCATCAAGTGAAACTAACGACCCAGCAGGAAGCAAACAAGAAGTAAATGTCTACTGAGAGACATAAGAACGAACTTTTTTGGGTCTGCAAACTTAAAAGAAATCAGCTTTCTTGCTGCTCCATGCATTATGACAGTAGCTCACTGTTGAGTTGACTGGACCTGAATGTGGTTTGACAGTGCCAGGAGTGTTTTAGTGATGGTGAGTTATAAGTGAAGCATATCACATGAAGTCAGGCAGACTCTCACACCTATTTGCTTTCTGCCTCTCTTCTCTCTCTCCTTCCGCTCTCTCACTCTCCTCTGCAGGTTTGGGCCTGAAAGACGTGCCAGACCTGCTGCCAAAGCATCGGCCTCCACCTCACCCTGCAGACATGGCTACACACGCACGCACACACACACACACACACACACACACACACACACACACACACACACACACACACACACACACACACACACACACACACACACACACACACACACACACACACACACGCACACACACACACACACACACACACACACACACACACACACGCACGCACACACACACACACACAGTGTAAAAATCACACATTGTCTCTCATATGTGTTTTCAAGCAGAATTTACTTCCTCATATTTCCCTACACCCCCCCCCCCCCCCCACATGCATATGTACCCCAAACCATTTCCTGTGCACACAAACGCACACATTCTTGACATCTATCTGTCATCTATCTTGACATTGTGTCTGTCTCTGTCTGTGATGATGAAGAAGTCACATACTTCACGCCTGGTGACGAGGACGTAGACACGATCGAGCTATGTTCACACGGCCTTCCTCGACACAAACGTAAACACATGCTTGCGTTCGGTTTGTCAGTTGTCTCTCAGGCATGCCCTATTTTTAAAACTGTAAGCACACCTACATTCTCCCATGCTTGGGCACACCCATGGCAACCCATGTCATGCTGCAAGACTGTCCTCATCTCTGAAGAACACCCTGCACAGTTGTAAGGAGGGGAAATTGGTCAGGTGAGGTGAATCTAGACACCTGACACTAGTGGTGTCTTTTTAAAGTTATTTGCACCGCCGCCCCATACTTAATGGTACCTACTGATTATTGCCTGCTCTCAGCTACGGTAGTTTGGTAATTGCGCAGTACATACCTGTCCAGGGTGTAAGCCCATCATGGTACATGGGGCACCTTTTTTTAGATGGCTCACTGTAACAGAGAGGGAGCCTCCTATCTGCCATTCGGTGTCAGTCATTGTGTGTGATGCACGTGTCCCTCGATTTTAAAGGTCAGTTCATAGAAAAGTGTGTATGTTCAAATGTCCAGCTGGTGTTTATGAAAAGTTCAATCTCAAACAATCAGTAGCCATGATCTTAGACGTGACCTGAAAATGTTCAGGTCACGGAGGCTTTCAACAGTCATTTGGCATGTTCCTGAAGCTGAGGTTATTTTCATGACATCCCAATGAGTCAGACACTCTGTGTGTGTTCGGGTGATGGTGACGTGTGTTGTAGTAAAGCCTGTAAATCTGCAACCACAACAGCATTTCAAATATCACTTCAAGAGTCTTTTGTAGTTATTTTGGGTAGCTTGTTTTGCCGATATTAGTTTGCCCCTTAACTCAAAATCAGAGACATTGCTTATCTTTTTGTCCCATAAGATTTAGGCTCCTTTTGCTCGTCGTACAAAACTACTCTAAAACGCCCACTCTCACTTTACATGTGCGTGTGGATGCTGAATGTAATGTCTGTGTATGACAGGGATGGGCTTTTGGCTTTCATCTAACCGTCATGGACAAACTCTCTGATGGCCTGGATGCTGAATGTTGAGATGTGGGGAAAGGAGAATAATTTATCGGCAGTATTCAGAAAGTGGGGGAACACATAAGAAGGATTGTTTCTGTATGTTGGCTCTGGTTTATGCTCCTAGATGCTTATTTAAAAAAGGAGATGCACTTATGACTTGTGGTGACTCGTAGTTCTCTTGAATATGTTGAATACACTCATTGTAAGTTGCTTTGGATAAAAGCGTCTGCTAAATGACTGTAATGTAATGTAATGGATAGAAGTAAATGAAGCCTCACAGAGAGATCAAAGTATGCCCAACTTGTTCCTGTGAGAAGCAAACTGGAATGAGGAGTGGCCACAGTGTCACACAACTCTGTCTGAGAACAACCAACCTAAGTGCATTACCGACTCCATATTTGTGTACACATAGTACATTTAGAGGTAAACTACGGCAACATATTGATGCCAAAATGCAGCTTGATTTAGATCGTTTGTTTTCCCACCATATTGATGTTGCACTGTATTTTTGGTTGCTTTGTAACTTTCCATTTTTGTGCAATCTTTGATGTTTTTTTTTAAATTCCAGTGCCCATGGATTACCCAGCCCTTAAGAGCCTTAAGGACCATCACATCACAATGTATGTATCCTCACATTACCTCCTTTCATTGTTATCTGCACAAAACAAAAAACATAAAGACTACAATCATAATCTGCATTATCTCATTGTTTGCACACAATACAAATATGTGGATTTCTGAATTGCATATAAATCATGACATGAAATTTGACATTGTGGATTTTGTGTAAGGAAAAGGTAACAATCACCTAGAATCAAGGTTTCAAGAAACAAGAATAGGGAAACTTACCTTCCTGGTGCCTATACCATTTTCTAATTGCATGCAGTTTACTGGATGAAAAAGAAAAGAAACATCATGTTGCTGTTGTTTTTCAAAGATGTAAATGTGACATCGGTGCAATTATTGATCGTTGATTTGCTAACTTACTCAGAAAGAAGAAAAGTGGTTTTCTGATTGTTAAGGCATTAGTGTTAAAGAGTAAAAATAGCAGCGAAATAACTCATATGAGTTTGAATAGACTACTGAGGGGTTAGTGTGTTAGACAGACTTACAAGTTAAGATCCATTTAAAGCTGCTTTATTTAAAGCCCCCCCCCCCCTTTTACAAATCTCCCAGCAGTCTTGAGGTGGTGTTGTGTTGGTTAGAAGGTGGTTGTTGTTGTTATTGATATAGCCACAGGCCTGTGGCTCTTCCTGGGTGACAGTAACAGGAGTTAAAACCTGTAAATCTTCAGGAGACCTCATTCCTCGCCTCTAATTCCTCAATACCTCACGGCAGGTTGTTCCAGGCGAGATTTAGAAGGCCTGCAGGGCTGCTTCAGTGGAGGAGAGTGCTTTACTTGGTGTGTGTTAAAGTGTTACCTACCTGTGGTCCGTGATCACATACACGTGGCCAAAAACCACGGCCCACAGTCCTTCCCTGCGGCCACTCACCACACAGGTTAACACACACCCATAACACATACACACACCCATCCTTGGGTGTGTGTATGTATAAGTGTGTGTGGTTTCACACTCCAGGTTTAAAGATGCTGCACTCTGACGAACCTTTCGAACTACCACAACCTAAAAAATGAAACAGGATGGCTAAAACTTCACATTTGACTGCTTATCTGTTCTCAGTCAGTTCTGTCACAGCTCAGCATATCAGGGCACGTTTCACAGCTTATCCACTCTCTTAATTCTGCCTAAATATTTACAGACGAATGAAAGGACCCTGGATTTGCTCATCCTTTCAGCCTACATCAGTGTAACCCAACACCCCTGCAAACTCATCTATCTATTTATCTACCTGGCTCTCTGAGTCTGAACCTGTGTCTTTAAACAAACCCATGAAATCAATGTTGGTTCCCAACACTGTTCAAACAAGAACTTCGTCTGAGCTGGAGCCTGCAGGCAAAGCCTCATGTCATCTGTTTACTAGCTCCCACTAGTGGTAAAAAGCAGTAGTTTCAGAGCCAACCTGGGAGGTGATTAGATGGTGTTTAGCTTGGCTCAGTCGTGCATTTAATCTATAACAAGAGGGCAGTGCCTTGTTATATTTCAAGAAATTCTAGTTGTAGTTGATCAGCATTTTGAATATACCGGATGCACCGGTTTTACTGCTACAAATCAATTAATAAGTCAAGCCAAAAAACACATTTATGTTTAACATTCGCATATGCAACTTCTTATCTTGCATCTCACAAAACAAGAATGTAGTTACAAGTTGGTGAAATGACTTTTCCCCTTTCTTCACATGGCTATCCTCTTTGTGAATGCATGTTGTTGTGGCGTTGAAGGGAATCATTCAGCGGTTTCTGTGATCCCCTCTATGGCATTGTGTCTCCAGCGAAAGTATTTACTGATAATTGAGTGATTACCTGTAAAAGATAGCACTCCCGTGGTTCCGTTCAGCTGTGATCCTTCCAGTATGTCTACGGCAGATCAGGTTTTAGCTTGGGAAGAAGCTAAATGCAACAGTTTGAAATGTGTGTGAGAGCTATACATGTACAGACGTATAACCATTTTAACTATCACTAAACTGGCCTCAGAGACTATGAAATCCCAGGAAAGCGTTTAAAGCTCATTTACCAACTCTATCAAGATGATGGTTGGATTTGGAATGGCACAAAATCATACGACAGTAATTTGACATTCCTTTGTGAGTTTCACAATCCCACAGTGAATAGAAAGTTGTAACAGGCACTTTGTGCGTACACTAGTGGCCTCACCCACAATGGCATTTGAAAGACAAACAGCAGTGCGTGCTGCTGGCCAGTGCTCCACAGCAGTGAAAGTGTTCGTTCTTTTTGAGGTTCGGCAGCCAAAGTTCAGCATAATGTCCGTGTCATTACAGTGTAAAGAAACCTTTGTGAGCCAGCCTTGTCCCTTTCCCGATCTCCTTGGGCTATTCTCGTTCTCTTAAAGATTTTAAACCTGCGCTTCCTCTTCTTTTTATTTCTCTCTTTGATTCTTTATTTCTTCCCTTTCTCTTTCTCCGTCAATCTTCATGTCTGTCGCTCCGGCATTAAAGGTTAGATTCACAGTTCTTCAAGTCGGTGAACACATGCATGCTGTATTTCATTCCTCCTGTTTATAGTTGTCATTAAGAGATCTGTTCCTAACGTGCTTTCAGTGTAAGGGACAAAATGTCTATATGAAGATATGAGTTTGTCAAATCAAATCAAAGTCTTTTTCGAATTAAATTCCCTCTCTGTGTCTCCATGGACAGTTTTTCCTCTCTACGAAGCAGTGGAGGAATAATACAAATATACTTTTAAAAACTGTAGCGTTGGAAGATAGCTGTTTTATTTGGCGAACTTACACTTCTAAAATCTCATATTAGCTTCAGATAAACTTTTCACTAAACATGCACATTATCAAGGGCTCTTTTAATGGCCAATATCAACAGGAGGAATGATTACAGCACGAAAAACCTGTTTCAATGTTTTTTAGAAGCCTGACTTACTTGACAGGACATACCGGTACTTGAAAATCTGTGAGCTCATGTCGTTTAACAAAACAGCTGCTCACCGCTCTTCCTTCTCACCTTACATATCCTGCTGTTTCCAAACGGTCACGTATAGCTTACTTTTTTTTTCCTCTCTGTTTCTTTTCCTCCAGAAAGTACCAGCTCCAAACTGGGCCTCAAACCAGAAACCAGCGGTACGGGCCGGAATATTTGGTTACGGATGCATTTCCATTCGATTGTCCTAAAAGGGGACAAGAAGAAGTAAGCGATATGACTTAAGGGGATCATATTAATGTAACTTACACACACACACATAACACACTCACACACACAATAATCCCGCAGGACTTCCTTCCCATTCCCATTAGAAACCACACCCAGGAGGACAGGTAACAGGAGAACACCTTTCACAGGGTCAGATTGGAAGAGGTGGGAAAAACAGGCAAGGTTTCTCTCTGATTAGTTTCACCTCCTCATATCTCTCACTTCTTTTCGTTTCATGTTTACTTCACATCTTCCCCCTCCCCCCTCCACTTTTAAAACTATCTCTCGCTCTTACGAGCCAAGTATCTGAGCCATTTTAATACCGGTATTGGCTGATAATTTGAAGTGCCTCATGCATGCCATATACCCAAACTGATCGGCCAGTCACTTTTTCTTTTTTCCTCCGGCGTTTGCCTGAGAGTTGGCGCTCTCAAAGGGACAGTAATATCCACTGATGTAATGTGTGAGATAGGGATCTTTTGTGGGGTGTGTTATAAATTGTCACCGTAATGCGAGTGCACAGGGAGCTGGGGGGGGGGGGGGGGGGGGATCAAGCAGTGTCACTGGAATCCACAGTGTTGTGAGAGCCTCATACCTTTCAGCTTCATTAAACCAATTTCACGCCGAGGTGAGCTAAGAGAGGAAGCTCTGAATCTCAGCAGCGGCAACAATGGTGCATTGAAGGGATGAGGCGAAAGTAAATTAGGTACCACTTCACAGACAGCAAATTAAAATCTGAAAGTTGGATAGGAAAAGTTGAGGGTAGATGATTATGTCTTTATTGTGCCCTCCCTCCTCAATCTAGAAAACCCACCCTTCCTTTTAGCAACCACCTTTGCACCCCCCCCCCCCCCCCCTGCAACCCAATCCTCTAAGAAAAAATAATGATCTATTTCTTGTCTGGTAATTGGTTTCTAAGATGCTCCCACTCAAAGACCTGATCTCAAACACCAAGCTGCTTATGGCCCTCCTTTCAGCCACTTAATTTGCTTGAGTTTATCAGTAAGATTTCATATCCAGGAAAATCATGTGAATTAAACATTAATGTGGGGCTTATTGCTGTGCAATCATTGACCTCCCACGGCCATTGAGCTGCTTTATCGGGTTTGGGACTCAGTGTTTGTCACTCAAACTGATGTGACGGTTTCAACAAACCCTCTTCGGCACACACTGTAGCCCGGCACTTGAGAAGTACTTAGAATATCTTTGGATATACATTAATGTGCAAGCCCTTAAAAGTAAAGATATTCCTGTTTACTCTTAGATTTGATCAATTCAAACAGAACTTTTATTGTGTAGAATAACTTTTGTAGCACTACAATAGTGGGTGACTTGACAGCTGTGTTGTGATCATAAACTGGTCGTATCACACAGATGTTGAAAAAGGAAATGAATAAAAAGCAGATATTGCAGCAGTTAAATTGTTCTTTTAATTATTTTAAGTGATGGCAGAAGTACGCCGATCTGTTACTTACTTACTCAAGTAAAAGTGGAAATATCACAACATAAAAAACTACTTTGTTGCAAGTACAAGTCCTGAAAACAGAATGTTAGTCAAGAAAAATCTCACAGATGTTATCTTATCACCAAAATATACTTAAATATCGAAGGCTTCTCTTATTCTTTTACATTGTAATCCTCTATACTGCATGATTATTAGTACTGCCTTAAGTAGCATTTGAGTGTTGTGGCTGATCAAGGTGAAGCTAATTTTCCTTCATATGCTGCTATGTAGTTTAATATAAAGCATTTTATTGGATGAAAAATTGGGGTAAGTTAAGTAATCTGCAAAGTCATCAGTTAAGTGGATGAGTAAAACCTGAAATGTAGTGGAGTAGACATACAAGTAGCATAAAAGCCCAGTGCTTGAGTAAATGTTATTAGTTACTTACCACTGTCTATTATTATTATTATTATCATCATCATTACTATATTTTGTTTACTTTAAGAATCTGGTGTGAATGAACTCTGACCAAATTCAGTAGTTTTTGCATTTTCCACAGAACAGCAGTGAGGGATAAAGAAAGAGGAAGCAGCAATGACACATGTTGTACTGTACGTCCTTTCGCATGTCGGTGTGCATGCGTTTTATGTATTTTTTGCGTGAATGTAAATACCCATAAGGAGGTGCGCTTTAAGCGTGTGCATCAGTTGTGGTGGCTGCTAAACCGGCTCCCTCACTGGCTGGTGGGGTCACTCAGGGAGCCACAGGGGCCCCACACAATACCCTGGCAGCAGTGTGGCTTTTACTAGGCCCCGCGCCGCTGGCTTTACGAGAGCCAGACAGACGGATCCCCTTCACGCCATAAAGCCAACAACAAGGGAACAAAGAGGGCAGGTGCTGAGGGCTGCCATTGAGAGCTCACCTGCACCCAGCGGGGGAACAGACTGTGTCCAGCCAAGCCAAGAGGCCCTCCACATTCACATCCCCACTCAGCCACAGAGAAACCATCTCTCTTTGCAGACGGAAGCAGATCCTCAGTTGATGATGACACACATGTAGGCCTACTGTATATGCTGTGGTAAATGATTTTCTTGAATGAATGTTGGCTGCTGTAAGACCCAAAACAGGCCACAACAGGTTGCTGCTAAACTCTGTCACTATCAGCATTTGACAGGTAGCGAGAGTGAGGGCTTTGGGAGAGCGGCCAATTAGGAGTGCTTTCCAGAATGTTTTAAAGAGGTCGTTTCAGAGGAGGATGTGAAATAGGTGTTTGTGTGTAAGGGTGTTAGCGGGGGTTCACATGATAAGAAAATTGAAATAGAATGGTAAAGGTTAAGGGGACATGTTAGAGGGGACATGTAGGGGATCACGCAAACGGAGACCCCAAAGGAGAGGCAGATGGTAAAGCTTAGCAACAAGCCACAGCCACAGGTAGGCATGGCGGCAGGCAGGCAGGCAGGCTGTCAGCGGGGGCAGACTCTGAGCTGCTGCCCCGGCTGAAGTGACAGATGTGTGGTGAATCTTTAACTCTGCTAGTTCCCCACTGTCACCGCATCTGTCCCTGCACTCCGCAAGGTTGCCTCAGCCCCCTCCTGTGTGAAAGAAGCGACTTTAAAAAAGAGAGCTATCAGCGGCCTTATTGATCAGTCCAGGCTGTCCTGGCTGGCTTCATTTAATCACCTCTGGGAGTCATTATTGAAAAGTCATTGTCTTTGTGATTAGTTGTCACTTTCCCTTACCATATGGGAGTCCTCCTTATGTAACCTCAAGGGTGGAAATTCATGCTTCAGTGGAATAAAAGTGCACTTGTTGGCTGACTAAAAATCAATCTGAAGATGCTTGATTTTTGTTTACACATCTAATCCGCTTTTTAAAAAATGAGGTCATGCTGGGCGACATGTTCGACAACAATAACGTAAATAAGAGGCCAGCGTATGCTCTCAACTGAAACAGCAACCCCTCGCATTGTCTCCATTTAAATCCTACGAGAGAAAAACATATCACTGACAGTATGAATGATACATCCCACTTTATTCTCATTTATAAATTTGGTCTAATCTCCTCAGACGGCCCAAATGGCAGGGACAGTTGCCCTCTCTCTTTCCCCACTCAGCCATGGCACTGGCAAGAGATGGTTTATTTTAATTGAAAATTAGCAAAACAAAACAAGGGCAAGAGGATCCCTGAATGGGGCCCCTTTCTCCGGGAGCTCCTGTGCCGTTGAATAATGCATATGGGAGAAAGTAAACAGCAGCCGCGGGCCTTGCTGGGGGAACAATGGGCCGCACACAGCCCAACCAGGGCGCCTGATTTTATTACTGGCCTGTCAATCCCCCCAGCCTGGGAACTGTGGGACCTAGGCCAGGCAGCAGCTGCTGACCGCTCCACACTGACCCAACACACCCAACAACCTGCACGATGAAACTCTCACACCGCTGCATACCTCCACTGTCTGCACTGTCCACTCCTAATCGCTCCATTCACACACTCAACATGGGTGCGGATGGAAGTGGAAGAGGGCTGAATCCATTTCCTGTTTGCTGTGATAATCCATTCAGTCTTCTTCATCGGAACAAATCTGAAGTTTATTTTGCGGGACAGAACGTGATGTAAACATCTGAACATTCGATAAAATAAAAAATTGTGCTGTCAAATAGTATTTGCAATTCAGTGAGTAACGTATTTAAAGTAGACTGTCCTGTAAAGATATATTTTCCTTTAATTTGCTGGATTTTGGATCAGCTCTATCCCATCTCGGAGGCAGTGGTCTGAGGTCACCGTGGCCACTTGTGAACTTTCTCCTTCCACTAGAACATTCTTTGTGTGTTCGTTCTCTCTCCTGGCATTGAGATTCCGGTCTCGCTACTGGCTTCAGCCAAGTCCCGGTTGCTATGCCGACTGGCAACCGGTCTCCCAGGATGAGTAATGATGTGATGTGGCTGTGCTCTAAAGTCCCAACAAAGACCTTATTACCGCTGCAGCACCTCATAACACACCATTGTTGTCAAGTGCTCCTGATATTAACCTGCCTGCACTGGGGCTTCCTCCCTTCACAGTGGAGATCTGTGTGTGTGTGTGTGTGTGTGTGTGTGTGTGTGTGTGTGTGTGTGTGTGTGTGTGTGTGTGCAACCGTGTAAGTATTTTGAGGACTACTGCTGATGAAAGCTGGTCAAAAAGAGCCACCCTCAGATGTTTGCTCAGAATTCAGTTGATCATTTTCACAATGAAGAGAGTCGTCATTTTAATTTTGCCAGTTGTTTAATTGGATTTGAATTTGATCCGTTCTGAGGCTTCAGCAGTCACAATTGCTTACACGTTTGCTCATGTCATCATGAAGACTCTCCCCTGGTTTTTATATCATCAGTTTTTAGGGTTGGTTTAACTTGAAGTCAGTATGAATCCACCATATTTCAAACCTTCCAAAAGAAATCCAGGATCTCCTCACCTCGGCCAACAGCATCCCCGTGAACCGTCCACAGTGGCCAGGCCCCAGCCAAGTGTTAACTGCCATAAAGGAGAGGTGTGTGTGTGTGTGTCTGTGTCTGTGTCTGTGTGTGTGTGTGAGGCTGTGGACTATATAGGCAGGGTGATGCCACAGGATGTTTGAGTGTTTGACTTGGTTTAACAACATCCTCTGACAGAGACACCACAGGCTGCAGATGAGGTGAGAGATAAGAAACAACTGTGATCCAGGCCTTCACCCCGGCCATTGTCCTGCTTATCTCTAATGTAGCGCTATCTGCTAATAATGGGGAGGAGATAGAGGGAGGGCTTGTTATTGATCAGGAACAATAACATCATTTTTTGTTAATTAAGGTGTTGGTTGGGGACCGGTCTTTATTAGAGCAGACTGTAATGTGTGATAGAGTGTGTAAACTTAGTTAACTATACTAATTTAGTTCATGAACATTTAAGACTTTATACATGAAACAATTTCCCTACTGAATGGGAAAATGTTCGCAACAGACATCTGCACACATGCACACTCTTAGATGTGCAACCAAAACTTAGTCTATTCATTACACAGTCATTTCACATTCACATGTTATGTTGATGTGTCTTAATGGTCCGGTTTTAGAATGGAGCTCCCTTTGTTTTAGCCTGATGAGGCGTACACTCAGGTGCTTCACACAGGATGTCTTGTCCTCTCCAGTTTCCCTCGCCCCAGCCGAGGAGGGGTGCGCCGAGGAGGTTATCGGCACAAAATCGCCACTCCAGCTCCAGACTCCACCAGGGGGGGAAGGGGGAGGAGGGGCTTCTGGCCATGCGTACATCACTGTCGCCGTGGGAAGCCGCATCCATCAAATAAAGTCAAGCATTTACCTGTGTGGCTCAGGTGACAGTGGAGGAGGGGCAGGGGGATTGGGAGAGGGGGAGATGTAGGTGGCCCAGGGGTGAGAGAGTAACCCTGACCCTGTGGTGGTAGCGGGGGGGGGAGGGGGGGGGGTTCTGGAGTGGGAGGGGGTGGCCATGATGGGTTGGCGCCCTGTGGCCTCTGTCCTGGAGCCAGACAGGGGATTGTGGGAATTCTGCCTCCTTCTAACAGGGTCAGCTGTCCCTTGGGAGACAGTCCCCTTTCCGGGGGTATCAGCAATGCCTCTCCCGCCTTCCTCCTCCTCATCTTCCCAGGAACACCACAGCAGGACTGGTCGAACAAGTTCAAACACCACAAAGATGTCCTCTCTCTGGTGGGATATACTCTGCACATTTTAGTTGCTGCATTTCTATGTTTTTGTGTATAAGAAAGAGAAAGTTTTACAGAAAATCTGCAGCTACATAACATTATAGTGACCACGACTAGCTGTAAATGCATTTGTGCATATTTACTTGTGTGCGTTCACATGGGTGCCTGAGTTCATGAGCATGTATATATGTCATCTGTAAAATGAGTAAGGTGTGGCATTTGCTCCACTATGATCACTAGCTGTGTCATATTTTACAGAAAAACACTCATTTCAAAATTCTTAAGGAAGTAATTAAAAATAAATCACCACCCCCACATTTATTAGAAACTCTGTTATAGATACTGTAGAAGAATTAATTACACTCCAAAGTCATTAAAAGTAGACTGTGTCTCGCTTTTAATTACAATCATTCTTTAATGTGATCACTTTGAAAATTCATCATATTTCTCATACTCGAATGAAGGCAACCTCCACCGCAAATACAGCACGATTCTTGTGACATATGACATATTATTTATATTCAGTTTCCACCTGAATGAATCACTCCTGTGACAATGCAAAACAGAGCTGAAGACACCTCGGTTGATAGGAGGGATATTTGGTTACACCTGGTGATATGTAGATAAGATTAAATTTGAGACAGAGGGATGAGGGGACGGAGGAGGAGGAGGAGGAGGAGGAGGAGGAGGAGGGGGTGGAGGGGGTGGAGGGGATAAAGGTTTCCTCACTGGTGCATGAAGAACAACATCTAAGGTGGTGTGGGCCATGGATCCAAGTGGTTGTCAGAAGACCCGGTCTGAACACAGACTCTGGGCTGCGTGCAGACGTGAGGCTCAAAGCTGGGTGTTAAGGCTGGTGGTAGAGCTAATCCTTAGATTTAGACTGATAGGCTCCAGGACAGGGACAGGGTCTGCTGAGAGCGGGGGGCAGAGTGGATGGCCGAGGGGTCGAAGGGTCGTGTTTACCTGCGGCAGGTATTTCCTCTGGGAACTGATAAGACCCAGGGAGGGGAAGTGCTCTGTTCCAGGTGAGTGCAGAGGGGCCCGCAAAGTGACACCATGGACAATCCTCACCTAAGCCCCCTCCCATTGAGGCTCCACCCCTACACACACACACACACACACACACACAAGAAAACAAACTTTATGCCTCATGCTCTGACCTGTTTTTTTTTACATGGCTGCTACAGAAGACATGCAGTTCATTTGAGGTATTTTACGTCTTCCCTCACATCCATGGCTGCATTTGCATCTGACATTTTTGGTTTTGTCTCTCTGAGAAACTGTGTTTTGAAACTGACTGGATTGTTGCTTTATCTTGCTGCTCTCACCTGCTTCTGCTGGATGTTTTGTCTCACTCGATCTCTTCTTGTTACTACTCCAACTTGTTTTCTGCAAATAAGCAAACTAATATAACTACTAACGTATATGACTCGTATCTTCCTGGCACCCCCTTATGACTTTTTTTGGTTTGACCACTGAATATAATGAGCTGTGGCAGCTGGGCCGGACTTCTTTCAGGTGTGTCACTGCAGCAGGCAGCTGTGATATGGCTGAGGTGTCACCTTGTTTGTTTCCCTTCTCTCTTCCTCTTCCTCTTCCTCACCTGGCTCAGCTCTGGGGCCCTACCCCCGGGTGCTGAGAGGAGTCAGTGAGCTAGAACATGTTAACAAGCACAGCCTCGACCACTGTATTGAAAGACACACACGCGCTCGCTGCACACGGCGGGTGGGGAGAGCTAAGGGGCTGGTTTAGATCAAATATACATTTTTTTATATAAAATGTTTAGCTTGAAGCGTAAATCACCCCATTTTGAGACAAAAAAAGAAAACAAGTTTCTGCGCCAACTATTCTGTTCATGTTATGATTTGAAAGTATACCAGCCCAAAGTAATTGATTTTGTGTAAAAAGTTATGTATGGCAGCTATACAGGACAACAGCGTTACGTATGGACCAATGTAGGGGCATAATGCTGTAAATAATGCTTTGTTAAATGTTGTGTGGAAATAGCAAGTAACCCAAAGATGGTTATATCATAACACCTGCGCTTGTGTGTCGTGAATGTGTACTCATTGTGTTATACAAGGTCTTTGGTGTGTATCTTGAAGAGTTAGCGTAGCTGTTATCAGCGGAGGAGGCGAGAGTGGTGTGTGAGGTAGGTGTGTAGTGGTACACTCCTCCTCTGTTCTCCTCTTCTCCACCTCCTCATGCCCTCTCCTCTCCTCCTCCATCTCTGCAGAACGCCTCATTAGTGCCGAGGAGCTGCTGAGGTAGCACACGGCTGCCATTGTGGCCAATCCAAACATCAGGTCCTCTCCATCCGAGCCCCCCACTTCAGAACCCCCAAACCAAATCCCGTTTCCAGGCTCCGCAGCTGCCCTGCTCTGCCAGAGCACTTAGCCGTGTCATTCTATCCGGCTCTCCAGGCCTCAGAGGAAACAGGCCTGTTTTGTGCTTGGCAGTCTCTGATATGACTCCAGAAATGGAAATGAAGCCATGGATCTTCATTAGGAGAGGCAGGTGTCCACAGAGACCCAGCCCAGGTGAAGGAGCTGGGAGGGGGTCGCTCGGCGAGCGAAGGCAAAGCCGGGTGAGGGGGAATTGGATTGGTGGGGGTTTTTGATCCTTAAAACCCAATGATGGTTACCGCTCGATAGACTTTAACACACACACTCACATATACACTTCTTCTTCGCCATCGCCCTCCCCACCCCACGCCGCTCCTCCACCCCCCCAGCACTTAATTGCCCATGTAATGAGCTGCAGTGAATGGGATTACTTGTGTGGAGGCACTTGAGGACCCTGTGCATTGGGGGCACCTCCTGCAGACCCTCATCTCCAGGGAATACATTTAGGATGATGTTTTCTATGAAGCGCAGGGGCAAAAACTCAGCTCTTCTCGCTGCATCTGGCCTAGTTGCATTAGGCCCTCCACAGCTTCCCGCCTCCTCCCCCAGCCTCTCACCCCCTGGGGGCCTTTTGTTTCCTTAATTATTCATTACAGAGAGGTGGCCTTCGCTTTGAAACCTGTGGAGGTGGATGAGGCTTGGCGCTGGCTGACCCACGAAGCACCAGAGCATCCTGGAGCCTGAGACGTGTCTTTGTGACAGGACACCTGTTATTTCTCCATCCTCGATCAACGCGGCTCCCTCGCCTCTAACTACGCATTGACAAATCAGAGGGGAAAATAATACCCACACGTCTTTGTGTATTTTAATGTTATACATATGACATCAATACGACGTCCATCTGTCCTTTCTATTCATTTGATATTTGCTGAGATGGTTTGCTATAAAGGAACAATATTAATTTGAATGTTTACTTTTTGAATGATGTGCAAAATGTAAACTGAAGACTTGCTCAGAGGCCTCTACTTTGGAGGCTGTGCAAATGTTATTTTGTGAGTTCCATAAAGTAAAACAAACTGTACCATCCTGCTAATTTGTGAGTAAACTGTGAAGGGGCACTCTCCATGGTGCCCAGGGCCGCTTCTCTTCTCACGCTGTTTTTGGTAAAATATTAGCCCCCGCAGCACTGTGCAGGGCGGCTGACAAATAGAGGGCTGTTGTCCCCCTTCTCTCACAGGGCTGAGGGTTAATGATCCCAGTTTCGGGGGGTTAAAGCCCGCCAGTAGGCCTTTCTCCTGCACACCAACAGATGTTGCTCGGACTTTAATGTGGTTATCAAATCGGAGTGCCCTCTGAGCCCCGGGAGCTCATTGTGCGTCGGTGCATTCCAGGGCCTCGCCGTGGTGACAAGGCATCCTGGGGGCCAAGCTGGGCTCCTGCTGAGTCTTCCAGCAGCCCCTCAGAGCTGACAGCTAGGGCTGCCCCTCTCCCCACACCACCTCCGCCCAGGCCCTCTGTGTTTCCGCCGCTGATCCTGTCCCCTCAGTGTCATAAAGTCATCCTCCCGTCTCCCCTCGATCCCACAGTGGTCCTCTCAGTCACGCTGCTCTCACAAATAGGCCCACTCACTCACTCACTCTCACTAGCCCACTCACATTTTTGGTCACACACATTAAGTCCACTTTCACACACTAACACACATACGGCAACAACCGCAAACACACATTTTAATTCCTGTAGCAATAACTAAATGCATTTTATTTTGTTTGCAGGTTAAAAAATGCCCTGTGTCTGGATGAATTGTGGACAATGTAAACTATTACATGCAGTAATTCTCGATTAAAATCTGTTAAACCGTGCAGACCTGCAGGTGGTTCAGTCTTTAACAACTCATTCGATGCAGCCGGAACATTGTTCAAACTCACATAATAATATTCTAAATTCAAAGATACCAAATATGTTGCGCTGATTTTCTTTCTGGGGAAATGTGTGAACAATAACGCACAAAACATCCAGAATATTTATTTTTGATGGAAAGATGCAACATGGAGTTTAGGGTTTGAATATTTCACCATGTGTAAAAACAACACATAGCTTTTAATGAAGAGCTGCAAGAAGCTGATACAGAATATATGTGATACTGTCATATGGTGTGGAATAATATGTTTCCAACCCTGAAGCGACTTCGGAGGACAAAAAAGGGAAAAGTATGTTAATAGATTAAAGGAGAAGAAAAGAGCACGGGGGCTTTAACTTGTTTCTTAAAGAGGGGCCAAATTACACTTGTCTGAATAGAATATTTAGAGCAAGAGGGAATTTACACTTTAGACAAGTACGATAGGGACTTAATGATTTCAGTGTTTTTGCAATATGATACAAACATGTATACAATGTTCTAAAGAAGAGCGCCCACTGTGGTAAACATAATGCGACAGCACATTTGAAATTGTAAACAGGTTTGAGTGTTCATAGGTGTCACAAATACCTCCCAGATGAATAGGTCATGGTCTTGGAGACGATAGTGGAGCCCTGGGGTCAACCTGGGCTCTCTCTGCTCTGCTCTGCATATACAGTATCAATGCCAGCAGCTGTGGGATTGTTTGTACACAGATGCAGGGGTGCTTGATGATAATTGCCTTGCAGCTGCACTCCGGGGCTGGAACCGGGTGTTTTTTTCCCCCCTTAGTGGCTCATATTGTGTGTGAAGCGTTAAGAGCAGGAATGTGGGAAACAGACGTAATTAAAGTATTCTGTAACTCAATTAAGGACTCTTCCCCTCCCCCACAGTCCCCCTGAGCCCGAACTGCTATCCTACACCTATCTCCTGCTAGCCCGGGCCTTTAGTGTTTAACCAATGTCAGGACCGGTTGCATTGAGAAAAGAGGGATTTCTTACGTGGAATTTCGAAAGGTAAGAGGGTATATGAGGTGGAGAAAAGACAGTGAAGTGGAATAAATGGGGAATTGCTGTTCCACAGAAGGCTGCTAACGTGGTTACCACTCAGAGGTGAGACACTCATTACAGTCATGAGTCATTTTTCATTGGCTGTTATCAACTCACTGTGCACAGAAGATGGATGGATGACAATTACGCTGATGAAAACCTCACATGCTCTTATTGGCGGGAATAGGAGCTCTCACCAAAATCATTATGCGGTTATTTTTGAGACACGTTTTCCGAAATAGCAGCAGTTGTTTAAGACAACTTCCAAAAACACCTTTTTGCGTTTAGTGTGTTCTCAATATGTGGAAAAGCGGCTACAGTGAGTAAGCAATAAAATTCACGTCGTTTGTTCTAATTTCCCCAAAACTGCTGCAGGCTGGTACTTTGAACAATGACAGGCAACAATCAAGGTGCTCAATTAACTGTATAACGATTAAGACATCAATTACCAAATTGATTGATGAGGCCAAATGATCCGATTCATTTTCTCCAACCAGCGTAAAAATTGGGGGCAGCAATATGAGAAAATATGTTGAAAAATGGTTCGGGTGTGGAAGCCCTTCGCCATGATAAAATGTGTCATTTAATATGATACAAAATTGCTGTTAACACTTAAATAAATATTTAGAACGGAAAATACATTATATATTAGAGAGAAAATACAAACATGCTAAAAGGTTTAAAGATTCGCTCAAATAGTTTAAAACAACTATTAATGTAATTTAATTACTTTTCTTTAGCTTTTTTCTCAATGAATGCTTTGATTGTATAAGAGCAGTTAATGTATCAGATGAATGTATTTCTTTTCTCTATTACCATTGATGCTGCTGATGTTCCTCTGCCCCTCCAACAAAAGCCAAAACAATGTTTGAAGAGCGCCTTGAGACCAGCTTGGACTCAGGCTTTAGTTTTTATTCTCTTCATGTTGTCAATGTGTAGAGGGATAATTGAAGCGATCCTTGACTATGGGATCTATTTATACAGAGCATAATTCCCTCTGTATTCAGGCATTATCATGGTGTCAGGACAAGCACAATGGCACAATAAGGTCAATATAATGAAACTCCAAAACAATATGGTGTCATTCTTGTGTAAAAAGTGAGCCATTCCCGGGTTTGTTTGGTCTTGAACTTGTTGAGAAATGATCACAATCATAATATGACAAATATATCGTCAAATAAATGAAAACACATTTTGTGTTAATATCTAAGCAATAATTATACCGCCATACCATGAAAGTACAATGTTTCAAAAGTTTTTTTTTTAAGTATTTTGAATTTCAGTTTAGATGTCGGAAATGACACTTTTGCGATTTGCTGTATTTCTTAAAAGCTTTTTTTTCCTTTTTCTTCTATATCAATTTTAAACTATATTTTAAAGCACCTGTTTTGTCCAACAAATATAGATGTTCTTTAAATTATTATTAATACATATTACGATTATTATTTGTAGCAGTTGTATTCTTGTAATTCAATTTTAATTACCATTTTATTACTAGTGCTAAACAGACCTAATTTTATGTGTACCACTATGACTTCATTTCTTTATCTTCAGTTTTCCATTAATCTCAGCAGCATCTGGAGCCAAAATTACATCAGTTATCTGCTTTTCCCATTAGCAATTTGACAGATACCCCCCTTTATAACAGCCCCATATCATTCTGCTTGACTTTCCCCCTGGGCCTGAATTCAGTTATTGATTGTCGGTTCAGTTTCACTTGGAAAAGGTTGATAAAAGGAGGTTTTCACTTTCTCAATTCGATGTGACAGCTCCCTAACAAGAATAATGGCAAGCACCCATTCACAGGCAAATCAAGCTAATCCAGCGTGCCCCTCCACTCTCAATGGAGAAGTCACAGTCCTTCCCGACCCATTCCATCACAAGCCTCTCTCTTCAGAAACCTTCAAAGTTAGCCCAACTCCTCCAAAAGACAACATTGCTCTTTGTATGGCCCTCTCACGCACCGTCGAATGGATAAATAGGTCGATACATGTATACAAAGTCAGAGGGGAAACAAAACTGAAGCATATCATTGGTTTGTTTTATGTGTAATCTGATTTCACTGATTCCCACTCCTCGTTCTATTTGTTGTCAGCAGCTGATGAAGTGATGTTATCAGAGCTGTTGGTGTGAAAACACACCGGTTTAATCAACAAAGTGGATTTTATTCACACGTAAGTCTTATTTATCCTCAAAATGAGAAAACAACAGCACCCCCCCCCCCCCTCCCCTCCCCTCCCCCTTCCCTTCTTGTTCTTTACTGGAATGAACTGCTGTTTTTCATCGAATCCCTTTTTCTGGGCAGAAACCAGGTGACAAAGCAAAGGTGCATGTGTGTTTGTGTGAGTCACAGTAAGTGGGTAAGCGTGCAGGCTCGACTGCGTGTATGTCTTGTGTAAGTGCATGCGTGCACAAGCTGTATGCGTGTGTGGAAAGTGTCAGACAGACAATACAAACTATGTTGTAAATGTATGACTGTGTAGTCTCTGACAGACGCACTGTAAATCTTACATGCCACCGTCAGGTGCAGTAGGCTGAAAGAGGCTGGAATGCTGCAGAACAAAATAATCAAAAGTATCCTCTGGCGTCCACAGCAGGCTCATCAATAGGATCCTTTGACAACAGCCAAAGCACCAGAGCAAAGGTGAAATAACATAAATAATCTCAGTGTAATTGTTTGTTGCAGTGCTTATATTTACATTTTTAAAGAATGCTCCAACTTGTGTTCTGTTTGGACTGACGAACGTCTCATTTACGTTTGACTTAACAAGACTGATCAATGACTTTGTAAGACTTTAGGCAATTAAAGTGCCACAGGTTCACACCCATTCTGCTTTTAGAAAAGAGAAAAGGGAGATTAACATGATTTTGCTTTATCCACCTCGTATAAGCCTCAAAACCATAAAACACAACCCAAAGGCATCCCCGTCCTGCTCTGAATGTGCACTTGTTACTGCTCTCAATTCGGCTTTCAGCCCCCTCTAAAGAGACAAGGCCCAATCACAATATTGTCAAGGCTCTGTTGGTTTTCTGGTTCAAATCCTTGTTCACGCTGTTTGCTGAGTACTCATCTGCTGTGACAGCCTTCAGACAAACAGTGAGTCCTGAAAGAGGTCTCCCACAACCAGATCTTTCCTGCTGGGCAGCGGCTGAAACGTTCCTTTCTCTCTCCATCAAGTGGAACCCAGGCTATTGAGTTGGCCCCTGGGATCCCTCCATTGAGGAGGGCTATGGGCCAGTGCTTCGCCCCTCCTTGCCCTGGGCCACCCTCATTCTCCCAGCACACCTGTACCCCTAAACCCCATCGTGGGAACCATCTCGCTGCCTCTGCCACCTGAGCTGCTCACTGTGCCAGCTGGGCACATCTGACAACACCATCGGGAGTCAAAGCACAAAGAGACCAAAGATAGTCACAGGGTGCCAGCTCGATTGAGCTCTTAGAACTTTTTTGCTGGAAAGCTGTCTTGTTTACTGAAGTAAGAGAGATTAAGGAATCTCTGCAGAAGTTATGAATCAAACTTGTGTGTCAGTTTGTGATCTATAGCAACCATTTAAGATTTGCATATCTGAAAAATGCACTCACAAAAACACATTTCCAGCCTCAGATCGCAGTTCTCTCTGCTTACTCACAACCTCCCTCATGCACCCCTACCCTCTAAATCTCCATGGCACACTGCAAAAAATGGCATCAATTAATCAACATTCATGAACCGTTTACTTGAGCTCCCCTTTGTGTGCTGCAGGGCCTAATCCAGACAGAGACCAGGCTGTTCTGCAGCAGTGCAGACTGCGTCACTCCACTCTTTGTGGGAGAAACCCATCAACTGGTGTTTCAGGGAAATGTCTCCCCCCACTGAGAGCTTAACCTTCCCCCTCTCTCACCCTCTTCCTCTTGTGCCCCCTCAGTACTCAGGGCAGGAAGCTCTATCTCTTAGAGGAGGCCATCCATCTTGCCTCTTCCAATCCAATTCACAGCCGCTCCACATGTATGAAGACATCTGTCCATATTTGATCAGATATTCCATTTTGCTGCAAATGATCCCACCCTCCAACCCCACCCATGAGGGAGGCAGCTATTTAAATGTGCTGATACTTTGCTGCATAATAACCTGCCAGTTCTTTGCCTTGCAGAAGAAGCAAGTTTAATTGGGCTGTGCATTTAGAGCTCTTCTACAATTACACAATTACAGCGGAGATGCATTTCTGCACGTTGCGATGTTTGCCCCAATTTACTGCACTTTTCATACACTTTAACACTGGTGCCCTTTTCAGAGGATGCAAATTTGGCTCATTTGGCTTCAAATGAAGCATGATTGCTCATATTGAAATCTACACCTTTCTACAAGAGGTTCCTGCCAGTTAGTTCTCATTAAACCTAAGGAGAACAAAAATTCCCAATTCTATTTCAGCGCACATGCCATCTGTATCATCTTGTGCTAAAAGCAAGGAAATTGGAGACAAAATGGATGCTGAGTGCATGGATGGGAAACTCGAAAATCAGCCTGTTCAAGTTGGTCGGTGCAGAATAACTTTTTTCCCCCCCCTGTTTTGAAATGTTCTCACCAATAGCATGAATTGGAAATTTAGTAGTATTTAGTAGAAATTTAGTAGTATTCGTGAAATGAACCATGGGACATGGCTGATTGGAATTAATGCTATTTTCATTGTTGTCAAATACAGAATGTGTTTGCTGTGTGCAACCTTCAAAAGCATTCAATTAAGTGCAGCCTAATTAGTTCGGAGGGCATGTGCGGCTGGCCTCTCTACATTCAAAACACAGAATGGTGTGTCAACCCCGACATGTGATCGCCATCAAAGTGTTTTCGACTCCTTCCTCCTCTTTTATATCACTTTCTTGAAAGTTGTAGAAATACGAGTCTTTTAGTAAAAGGCCCTCTGAGTCTGAAGTGGTGGCCTGAGCCCTCTCCAAACAATGCCTTACAAGATACTGTTTAAATTCATATCCGCTCTTCCTTTCTTACAGGGGGACAACACAACAAACCACTGACCCACTGATACACAATTAGAAGTGATGCGGCAGTTAAGGCTGCAAGCAACTCTGTTTAACCGTCTGTCTCTAACCCTCCACCATTGAATAAATATAATGCCCCCAATGAGAGTAAGACACTGAGGTGCAGTGAAAAGAGAGCTGGGGAAGATTTGAAGCCACACATAAGTAGTTAAAGACCTTTATAGAGTATAACACCATTATCCCTGCTGAATGAAAATAGGATTTAGTGTTTTTTCCACTTAATTTAAATCAAAAGAGTCCCCACCTTACATATTGCACTGGTAATGTAATGGAGAGAGACCCACAAAAAAGGCTTTGTGGCTCTGACACCTCCTATAGTGGGACTGTGTTGTCCTGTGAGCAAAAGGGAGAAAAAGGTTTTTCTTCCCTGCGTTGCTATCTGCTAACACATTCTAATTGATGCTGCTGCATTCCTCCACTGGATGCATTCAGTGAATAACGAGCCTTGGACTGAATACCCATGAATTGGTCCCCACCAAGCAAAGCAGTAAAGCCTTTGCCCCCCCCCCCCCCCCCCCCAGCCTCCCCGCACCGCCACCATCCCAACCACTACCAAGCACCACCTCCCCACCAAACCTTCCCCAAAGCTCTACTCTAGCTTTACCGCCCATTAAAGCACGACCATTGTGCAGAGATGCAGTCCACAAAAGCTGTCAATCTCTCTGGGTCCTCCAAAGCTTGGACTCACACAGACTGGAGTGACAGACCTCCCCCTTCACCCCCCAACCCCGTGTTCCCCCAAAAATCCTCTCCCTGAAAACTTCTCAGCTAACTATCCCCCACCACCCTCTCGCTCTCTCCCTTGCTCTCTCTCCCTTGCTCGCTCTCTCCAGCCCCAATGCACAAAGCATCAATCTGTCTTCAGCCCCAGCACCCTTGGCCCTTTGTCCCATCTGCAGGTGCCTCTGAAAGCACCCACGGTCGCCCCAGCCTCTGCGCACGCCACGCCTAGTCCAGGGACAGGAACTGCTGACAAAGGCCCAGTGTGGGAATGAAGGATGCGTGGAGGGAGGGAAGGGGGTGTCGGAGGGGGGCTGCTCTAAGACAGATGGCTGGGGAAGTCTCCCAACTCCTCCACAGGGGCTGTCAGTTTAAATTCAGAACTACGAATGCGACTCACAGGGGAAGAACCAGTAAAGGAATGTCCACTAAATTCACCAAATACTGTACATCAAGGACCAGAACACAGAACCAGCAGCATCAAATACAACGGTTATAATTCATTCACTGAAAAATGTATTATTTAAATTAGAAATGTAAACAAACTCTTAGAATAATTAAAAAACAACCATGTGTTGTGCTCAAATAAATGCAAAGTGTGTCTTAAATATTTAGTTTGTTTCAGATTTGTCAGTACAAAAAATACTCTCAAACTAATATTTTATTATTCTCATCACTCCCTTGAGCCTTACTTTCACTTTGAAACGAAATTTAGATTTTCATGCAATTGCCTTGCGGTAATTCTTTTTTTATTATCTGCACACAGCGTACTATACTGAAATACATTAAGACATACAGTAAATATATTTGTTAAGTTCATTTATTTATCCTTTTTAACATGCATGAAAGGTTTTCTTCTGACTTATGTGATGTCTTGCGATGCTCTTGTATTCTGCATTCACTTGAGGATTTCAATTCTGAAATCTTACCAAATGCAACCTTTGAAAGATGTTGCACATGTACCGTATGTGCATATGTGCAACATACTTCAATTTCAGTCTTGAGCAGCACGCATATTATAATAATTTAGTCCTTAAAAAACACAAAAATCCAAGATTTTTGATTGCAATGAACTTTACAACAGTTCCAGTTGAAACTGTAATCACCTCTGCAGCCCTGCTCCGGGTTTCTCTCTCAGTGCAACAAGTTGGTTACATCTCATTGATGTTGCTGTGCTGCCACCATGTGGACATTCATTGAATTAAAGCGAGGTCAATGTATGCACCTTGGATATGGAAGCAGTAAGCAGAATAAAAATATCACAGCTGTCTGATAATATTTGCCCGTGCCTGAATCATAAATCATAAATCATATTTCTATTTTTATTTTTTTCAACCATTCAAATGTGCTGACTTGTCATTTATCCGCATGAACAACATCTCAAGATTTACCTTAAATTCATCGATGTCACTTTAACAATTATAGCTTGGCTGAGGAAATTGGAGGGCTTTCATGAGCATTTGGACACAGTCAGATCTTCAGTTTGTCAGTGACATCCCAAGAGTTCCTTGAAGATTCAAGTTTACGCAATCATGCCACCACTTTACTCCTCTGGCCCAAATATGCATCGCGGCTGGTGTGATCCCGCTACACGATGATCTCTAGTTTTGTCTTGAATTCTACTGCATTAAAGGTAAGTTGAAGTGGTGTTGATGTCAGTCACTCTGAGAGGTGTGGAAATGGTAATGAGCCCACCGTTTATATGGCTTATATACCTTCATGCTGTAGATTTCTACAAATGGCATTACCCTGCAAGGAATTCAGTGCTCTTAGCTACACTGCAGCTCACTAAGTGTTTGACTTTCTGTCAAGGATCAGGGAGAAGAGACCGTTATTCTCAAAATTCAACAGACAGTAAAATAAAATGAAGCATTTCTTCGTTTGGCCACGTGGTGGCGATAGTATCCAATTTATCATGTATCTGTTCATGGCTGGTGTGACAGATAGTTCATCTTAATGCAATCCTTTTGTTTTCCACTTTTGATTGCTTATAACAACATAACATAGAAATACTACAAAAATAGAATGAGCTTTTGTATTTTAACAGCAATGCCTTAATGATATACAGCACACACATCTTCACAGTGATTGATTTTCATTACAAGTAAGGTAGCTACAGTATCACAGTACAACATGTCCAGTATGTGTTGACAGTACTGTCATCCTCTAAAAAAATAATACAATTAATTTGAGGTTTCAGTCAAGATGTAAACATTTACAGGTACTTAGCCAGAGCTGTAAGAGATGTCAGTTGGCCCTGGCTTGATGACGCATGCATGTGTTTTCTCTGCACCAAAGATGAGAAATATAGTGTTCATCAAGCGGGTTACTTCCTGATGTGATGTTACTAAGAGGTGCATGTCATGGCACATACTGAAACCACATTTTCCAAACGGGGTGGTCCCTCAAATACTTTGACTTTGAGAGCTCCTAACTTTGAAAGGATTTTAATAGCTCTATGTTTATGAAAGTCCAAACAATTATTGAGCAACAAGTCAGCCATGGAACTGAACAATATGTGAGCTGTGTTGACCACACTGCTTATGTAAAACCTTACAAAGCAAAAAAGATTCATGAACAAATGACCTTTAACGACTCAGTCATTTCGTTATTGTGCTTTCCTCGTCAGGGTTGACCAGTAATAGTTTCCGCTGAAGATGAAACACAAACCACATAGATATGATCAGCCAATGTGGTTCAGAACACTCATTCACACACAGACACTAATCTACACATGGTGACCGTGGCTGACTTAGCTGGCTTCCTTCATAACAAGAACAACGGCAGACAGTTATGTACGAATATCTATGTTGCAGCGTATGATTCTTCTCTTACCCCACTCGTCACAGTTTGCAAAGGTGACCACGTTTCACCAACAGGAAGGGCGTCACTGACGCAAAATGCAAACCGGTTGCCACATGCAAATAGCTGCCAGGGTCACTCTGCTGCTGTGGCACATACAAATACAAATCAGCCTCAGAGTCACGTTTCTGTTTGTGACCTCCATGTTGTTTGAACGTCATTTTAATTTCACATTAAATGTATCGTATTTAAGGCAAAAAGTTAAGATACAATCATTTTATGCAAGGTTTTAGTGATTATATAATTGATGACTCAAAATAACACAAATCATAACTCTCACGTACAGTAGTTGTTGAGAGCATTACTTCCCTAAACGTGAACAATATGACCAATTATCCCCGTGAAGCATTTAAATCTTTGCATGCATTTTTATTCTTTGCCGCTCTCAGAGAAACAAGACATTGTTAACCTCAGATGGCTCGGTGTTCTTTCCTGTTCCTCAGAATGTCAGCTTATTATGCTTTTTCTTCAACTTGTGTCACAACAGCAGACATTATCACTACATCTGCACATTTTATCTGATGACACCAGTAGTCAAGAGATGTGGTTTTCAAGCAGAATTGAAACTTTCCAGTCTCCCAAACATCACATGGTATACTCTTTAAAGCTAGAAGCAAGAAGTAAGATCTTTAAATCAAAGAGATTAGCAAACTTGCATCATTTAATTTCATAAGACTTACAACATGACACTTTTTTACTACCTGCCTTACAGCCTTTCCTGCAACTTGCACTCCAAAATGCAGAAGAGAGAATATTTCCAAAACAGAAAGATCACATTGCAGAATTTCTACCATGTTAACATTTACTTTTTAAGGTAAACATGGTTTTAAAGGCCCCTCTGCGGCTATATGTTGGCTGATCAAATGCCAACAAAACAAGAGCTGAAGGACATTTGATGTTAGAGCTCATAAATCAAGTCTTTTAAATCACAAAACTTAATGAGCCTACGTAGACGTACATCGATGTATTCATCTTTTACAAATTGTTTACTGTTCATGTTTTATTTGTCTTTTCTTTGTAAGTTTGATTCTTAAACTTCTCTATAAAGATGTCAATGTTGCAGCTGTTGAACCTGAAAGCACAAAACACATCTCATACTCTTAAATAATAATCAATTCTTAGAGCAACTCATTGAAGACCTGCAAATCACATGCGGACACGAGAAACTTAACATATGTGTTGGAGGCTTTTCAAAAAGTTCTGTAAATATCGAAATAAACCTGATACTTTTAAGGGAAGACAGTATTAGTATTGGGGAATAATCAGAGCCTAGTAATATTTCTACAGGCTGCAGTGTAATAAAACATTTTTGTGTGCCAATTGCATTGTTTGCAATATGTTTTTTGTACATATGCTATTCATAAAAGATTACCTGTTGCTTGCTTTCGCTGCATCTTAAGGTTGTGCTGAGATATTTCTACAATATTCACCGAAAGCTTTTTATCCATCATTCTTTTATGAGGGATGCAACACTATATTAAAATCCTCTTTTGCATCGTCAGAAATGTACAAGAGGCTTTTATTCATTGCTCAACGACCCCTGAAGTGCAATCACAAACCGCCAGTTCTCTCATGAAGAACATGCAGGAATAGGAAAGGTTGTAGTTCAAAATCAGACCACATTACCCACAATACACTGTGAGCGAAAAGTCGCCGCACCTTCGCCGGGTGGAGCTTGTGAGCGTGGGGACGTTTGTGGGTTGCTGCTGGAGTGAGAATTGTTTGACAGGGAGAGGTGAGGCGACCTGTGCAAGGGGGATTTGGAAGAGAGAAGTTAGTGGTTTATTTAACAGTGTCTCCGGCAGCTTGCGAGTCAACGGTTGAGGCACAAATGATTCGCACGAGTCTCAGCAACAGGGCAACGAGAGAAATGTCAGGGACCGTTCCAGCCTCGAGCGAAGGGAAGCGCGACTAGTCGGCTTTCACCGCAACGCGGAAAATATTCAGGCGTGAGAGAATGCGAATGGTGAGAAGATACCGAAATCAAACAAAATGGAAACGATGTAACGTCGCTGCGACATTTCATATAGCTAGAACTAACGGTAGAGTAGATAGTAGATAGCTAAAGGGGCTAGCAGGTTTAACTAACATCCATGTAAAGTTATTATCCGGGAGAAGCTGAAGCAGAGCCTTGGAGGCGTCTATTGAATCGGGAGGGTCCACCAGTGTTGCCAAATCAAAGAAGATAATCACAAGAAGATGCTACGGAGAAGACTGAACCGTTTGGTATGTGTGCCTGGCATCAACACGCACGCACAGACACACACACACACACACACACACACACACACACACACACACACACACACACACACTAATTGTGTTAGCTTATGTCATCCTGCTGCTCCTGCTAGCGTTTTTAACTGCAGTGACTAACGTTATGTATGTCCTGGAAGAATGTTAACTGGCATTCCCAGTATTTTCCTTTTTTTCTTCACTCCACATTTTGGCCGGAAATCCGTGAGAAACTTGCAGCAAACTGTTACTTCAAACTGCCTGGCAACACGAAACCAGCGGTAGTTTCACTTCATTGCTCTTGCTAGCTAACTGCTAGGTAAGTTCTTCTGCCAGCCAGGAAGTCACGACGGATGGAAGTTGATGTCAGCTAAACTAACAGTCATTTTTTGTCTGGCATGTAAACTCTCAACCTTCTCCAGAACCGTAGCATCACATGTTCAGTGAGCCTCTCCTGTAACAATGCGTGTAACACAACCCAGGAACTACAGCTCTGGTGAGAGAGCAGGCTATCTCATCTACCTGTCTCCAGAGTCCTGGGCTGCTTCTCTCTGGGGTCCCAAAATGCTAAAAATATGCACTCTATTTAAAGAGACTATGACCTGCATCTAAAGATACTCTGTGCAGCCTTTATGCTCAGCATTACAGTTGAAACTGTTAACGTACGCCGGTTAAATCAATTCGTCACATTTGATAATCAATTTAATTATTCTATCCGTTAAATCAGCCAAACTGTCTATGGATTTAGCTTTTATAAATGTGTGGATTTGCTACTTTTCAGTGTTATGTTTTTTTTCTACATGGAATATGTTTGGATGTTAGACCATCGCTCAGACAATATAAGAACACAAATTAACAGTTTCTAATTGCACTACAGCCCCTCTTTGCTCTGATGTTGCTTTGCATCCATCCACCGGATTTGTTGAATTTGGCATTTTGCCAGCGTGAACTGCTTTGACATCATATTTCACGATTGGTCAATTTAATGCTTACCCTTTTAAAGTTCACCCATCGGTTTCACTGCCCTTTTCCCATGCATTAATCAGCCGTGAGTGGGCTAGTAACTATCCGCAAGGCCAGGTTTATAAATGCTAAACCGCCTTTACTGCCTCATTATCATCCTCCTATGCACCAGTAACCTGTTGTTGCCGGTGGTTTGAATCCCCCACGGGCTATGTGAGCAGTATAGATTGCGATAGTGAATAAGGGGAAGCGATATAATAATTATCGTGCCTGACCCTCCTCCTGGCCTCACTCTAAGTGTTGCCAGGTCAGCTGATTTTTCCGCTCCTTCTGGAGAGGATTGCTGCTGTAATTTCTCTCCAGTGTGAGCTGTAAATAATATTTTGTGCGGGGCAGTCAGCCACACTGCCATTGATGCGCACAGCGCCGTTATCTGAGGCTCTGGCTGTCTGCCTCCTGATACACACTGAAGCCCGCGGGGGGTACATGTGCATCATGAAGTGTGAGAGCGGGAAGAGGGAAGAGTGTGACTGCTCATACCAAAAGGCACCGAGGAGGCTTCATGTGTCTCACTTGACTCTTCCACCATGATGCGCTGGGCCGCTAAACCCTGAGTGTGTCTTTTGGAAAATCAGTAAAGATGGCTGTGTGTGTGTGTGTGTGTGTGGGGGGGGGGGGGGGCGCTCCAGAGGTTGTAATGCTCTGACAGGAATGTGAAATCACACAGTTGCCTTTGATGTTCGTTCAAGCCCTTGAAGGCAGCAGTGTGATCTGTGAGAGGTGGCGCCTGGCGGTGATAGTATTCATTGAGGGCGCCCCTGCCTTGAATGCAAGGAGAACAGCACCGTCACATGAAGACACCATCAACCAGGCAGCACCTCAGAAGGCCTCCTCCTACTCTCTAGCTTGGTTGAAATCCCACTTGGGAAGTTGACCTTAGTACTGTAGCAGGTATTCCGCTGCCCAGTAATGAAGTACACTGAAGCTCGACAGGTACTCTCACCCTGTGCACAAAGACAGGAAACGGTCCCGGTGAAACAAATGGAATTACTTTGAGTTAATACAATTATAGAATTTAGTGCTGAAACAATTAGTTCTGTAGTCACTTGGCTAAACAAGCATTTTGATAATCAGATAATCATTGATTTATTTAAGGCAAATCTACAAAATGTTCTCTTTTTCTAGCTTCTTGATTGTGAGGATTTGCTGCTTTTTTATCTTATGTGTTAGTCAACGCAATGTCTTTTAACTCTACACTTTATTTACTAAACAATTAATTGAAGATAATAATAAAACCCAAAATATGATGGGTATGTTAACAAAAGCGAACTTAAGTTTCAGTGTTCCTTGTGTGAAGTATAAGACGTGGCGGTTGTTTTTTACCACACAGGAAGGCATTTCAACGGCAGCCTCTTGGGGTTATTTAGGCACGAGCTGTAGAACGCTTAGATATTATGCATTTTGTCTCAGTTTTCACGATGGTGAAGAGACTCTAGCCTCCAGTTTGTCCTTGTGGTTTAGATCTAGATTCACAAGCACCCCAGTGATGTCTTAACATTTAATACATCTTTTCCCTTGCTTTGAGAGTTGTTCTAGTTTTAGGGTACAATGCACTTTTGTGTTTAAGGCTGTGTAGTGAAGTCTCAAATATTTAGTGCCTCTGCTCAGGGGTCCTGCTCCTTCTCGGCAGGGCTTCCCCCTCACCCTTCTGCCCTCCTCTCCAGCTCTCCTCAGCCTGTCCATCCTGCTGCAGACTGTTGCACTGGAGCCTGCCAGTCTCAGATCTGTCTCTACTTGATTGTGACCCATGTCCCAGTAAACAGGCCCTTACCTGGCAGGAGATGTTGTTGTGCATGTTTTTGAAGTGTTGCATGTCAAATGCGTTTGGGAGCCCCAGGGCTCTGCAAACCGGTTTCGCAGGCCACCTAAGAGCAATGGCAGTTCTGAGACTGGCACACAAACCTGTATTTTGGCTCTGCTGCATGACTTACCCCGCTTCAGAATGTTCCAAATTGTGTTTTTTTTACATTGCAGGACAGTCTTGCTTTTATATACTCTAGCTAGTAGCACCTGTTGTAAACATATTGGAGCATTAGAGAGCAGTTAGGTTAAGAGTCTCCTCTGAAGACAACAGACCATACAAGGCATCGTAGGAACATTTGATTTATCAGGTCTGTTTGATTAGGAGAGATGCGTATTGATTAGAGCTGTGCTCCGTTTTGCCGCCATTAGTCTTGCACCGTGAACAGAATTGCTGACTCCGATTTCTTTCTCTTCCTTCCTCTCTCCATCTGGTCTCTTGCACGCTGCCCAGTAATGGAAACACAGCCAAAGGAGCTCATCTGCAACACACAGCAGGATAATAAATATATTTAGTGTGGAGAGGGTGGCAGTGTGAAGGAATAAACGGCCGGTGGTGGTGGGACAGTGGGCTGATGAAATATAGTGGGGGGGAGTAAAGAACGCCCTTCGTGACTCAAACCAGGGGGATGTACCTGTCGCCTCTTTGCACCGCTCCATCTCCTCCTCCACTTAATGGACACTCTTTTCAGCTTCCTGTAGCGGTTCACATTAGAGTAGGCGGGTCAATTTAGAGACAAGGGAACCATGGATGGCTTTTTGTGTCAAATTTCCACTTCCTTTTAAAAGCTAGGTTGAATTCTCAGTTTGTACCTCTAAATAATTCAGGTTGCTTCATTTATTTTGAATTCTGCTCACATCACGCCTCCTTTTTCCTGACCCACGTATCCTCGCCAGGCTGGCAGCCCTCCAAACGCATGCTCGTCATCCATATATGTATAAAGGCTCATCCAGAGATTTTCTGTGCCATGCTCCAGCTCTAGCATTACCCAGAGAGCATTCGCAGTGAGATGTGAAGAGAATGCTGAGATGTGTGTGTGTGTGTGTGTGTCTGTCTCACTCTGTGTCTGAGCACGGAGGGAGGAGGTGAGATGCCAGCATCTGTGATGTTTTGTCACCAGTTTATTTTTTTTGTTGTCACCTGACACAGAATAGAAACTGCAATGTCCATGTGAGGATTTAACGAGTGCTGCGTGACATTCCCCCTCCCACACACACACGCTCGCATGAACACCCCGGTTCGGCAACATCCTGCAACGGTTATTTCCATGACAACCTCGCAGCTATGTGGGCGGTACAGCTCAGTCACAGGGAGGAACATGAGTGTTTTTAACGTGGTGGGAGAAGACGTCTGGTGAGAAAAGCCAACCCCAAATCAACCATCTGAGCAGAAGCAGGAAAGAGCCACATTGATTTTTGTCATCAGATAACAATTGACTAGCAATTACAACCAGTGGAGCTTGGTACATTATTAAAGATAATGTCATCAGTAGGGCTGCAGCTGAGATGGAGATTTAAAAAAAAATCTTGTCAGCAGCATTAGGACGCACTGTAAATGCCTTTCTGTTGGTGCTGCATGGTGCTCTGCCAGACATGATGGGGGGGGGTTGAAGCCGTTGTATTTTGTAGTTTAGTTAAGTTACAACCAGTACACTACATAGAAAAAAGCAGCTGGATCCAGCACCTTCATTCTAAGAAGCTGAATCTGGTGATTTGTCACACACGCACGTATGTGCACTTGGCTGGAAAAACCGTACTCCATTTATGGCTACACTACTTTAAATTCTCTTTCATGATGGATTAAAGTGCGACTAGACTGCTGCTCAAAATGTGCTCAGTTTGCCCGGTCTTAACGCACAAAGCATGGAGCTTTTTCTTCCATAAGAGTCCTTTTCACTTTAGTCATTCTCTCCAGGACTTACCGAGCTAACTTGTCTACAGGATGGTAGCTGTGGGGACAAAGTTCAAGCTGGAGTAACATATAATCTCTCAAGCAAAACCAAAGCCTCAGTAAATGAAAGCTTTCCGACTATAAACCAGTGAGAAAATAACTTTCCTCCTGAGAACTTGTTTTGTGAAGTTTCGGCTGCGCTCTAGCCTTCTATTTAGTCTGTGTACGCTTCTATTTTGAGGAACTGTGTGCCTCAGATACACCACCACAGACCTTGTCAGCAGCGTGTGACTTGATGAAACATTTCCCTCTGTAATGTCTACAAGGCCGTTTCTTTGTGTTCCACAACATTTCTTTATTATCGTCTCTTGTGGCAAACAAGATAAGGTAGATGGTCCACAGTGCCCACAGGTTTCCCACCAGGGATTTGTGTAGTTTGTGTTCACGACAAATCATGATGAAGCACATTTTCTGGTAATTCAATAAATGAATGGTCTATATTACATAACCACATGCTAAAGCCTATTCTTTACACACCTGTGTGAATTAGACAAATGAAAAGTATATTCTCATTTTATTTAGAACTTGAGTGCAAAATATGCGTAGGTTTCAACTAAAGTTATATAAAAGACTGAATATTCCTAGCTATATACTGACTGTTGATGCACACAAATGCATAGTAATCAGATTAAGACAATAGTTTTGATTTAACTACACTCGGCTTTCCCGTAAGCACAATTCTTTTCAATTCAGATGTTGTGAGAAACACACATACTGACTTCAGTACATGCTCATCAATTCAGACAACGCAATCGTGTGTCATATCTCTATAGGATTTCACCACGATGTGATTCCATTGAAAGATGTTAAATCATCCACCAGCCCTACCTCTAACTCGTCACAAAATGTTCATTTTTACACTTTAAACATTTCTGTAAACTGAAGGCGTTGCAAAATGAGTTCGCACAATATCCGTCTGTGGCTCTTTTTGAGATGACCAAATGATTGAGGAAGCAGCTCCCAGTACGAGGTCTAGATGAGTTTCCCCTCCTCCCCGTTGTCGAGGGACTCTGTGTAATGTAGGCCAGTACCAGCCCGTGGTACAGTACGCTCTGTGTCTCGTACAGCTGCAGCGATGCTCGTCGAACAATGGGCCTTTGCCTATCCACAACAGCTCCTTAGGATCAGCCCTCGGTTCAAGTTGGACTGTTATTACCCTGTGGGGCCATTCATCGCTGAGAGCAAACGGAGGAGAGAGGAGAGAGTAGCTGCTGATACTCTGTAGACTATGCCACAGGCCGAGTGTTGGGGGATCCATGATGGAGGTAACACCTGTTGGATGGGGTAATGGCTCTGCTTTTCCTTGACTCGGTAGCCTCAAAGTATGGGCGACCAAAAAATGTATTTTTAAGACGTACCGATGAAGATGTGCACCCACTTGTGATAGATATTTAGAGGACCGACTAAAACGGAACAAGAAAAATATCAAAAAGTTTCGCTGTAACCTGAAGATGTAGTATAATAATGGTATGAATTGTTTAATATGGTTTTCCTGTGAGACAGTATGGTCCTACTTTATTAAAAATAAGCTGGTTAAATGAAACTAAATGAGGTTTTGTGTGATAAAAGATGCATTGAGATCGTCTTAAATTAAATAAAGCACCTTTGTGCTGAAATTAGACAAATGAGCCCATGTGATGTCAAATTGCTTTATTACGAACTCGCACAGGAAATGCAACAGAGGTGAATACTTCTTGAAGTCATTGTGGTGACAAACCGTCCGCTGTCGGTTTGATGTTACTGCGTCTACATTTTTCTTCAAAAGATGATGTCGCCTCTGTAAATGCTCTGCAGTCGAGGCAATGAGCGCCTGGATGTGTGATCAAATCTGAGATTACAATTAGTGAGACGGAGCGAGGAAGAAGACGGGCCAGTGGGCTGACAGGACAGTGAAGCGAGTGCCAGATAGAGTACTGCAGTGACTAACGGTGTTGACTCAACGCGTGCACCTTTCCCCTTGCATTCAAACATTCACTCTATTCAGTCATAAAAGCAACTTTATGTTGCAGTTAGGCCGTTTTTTAATTTTTTTACTGTTAACATTTCTTGCAGCGGCTTACTGGAGGTTAGATATTTTCTCTGGTATTTACTCTCTGAATATAATTTGATGTTTAGGCCTAGACTTACTCCAATGCACTAGATCTTATCTTGGGACTTTCCCTGTTATGGTTTGTCCTGAATGTGGCGAGGGGAGAACCGCTAATATGCACCACATTAAGAGGCAGATAAGGTTGACCTGTGATGAATCCACTTAAGCTGAGAGCGACGTCATAAAACCTGATAGGATAGATAAGGTGCCTCTGAAGCAGATGTTGTTAAGTAGTCGAATATGATAAAGGACTGAGCCGCCCGCCCGCTCTTCAGCCCACTCTTCTCGTGTGCTGGTACCACTAATGAGGCATTAGACTGTGTGCAGCTCACTTTTGTGCAGAGAATTACATGAAATGGATACTAAGGTCAAATAGGAACATGGACTTAACAACGAAGCTGTCGTTCTCATTGTTCGATGTATTAGTACACGTGCATGAGACAAAGAAGTACAAGCGTATAGGGCCCCAGTGCTCTCTTAAACACACGGCTCCCTCACACCTCATTAAATGTGTTTAAGTGGAATCTCTTTCCTGTAGCCAAGTTACAAGAGCAGGCGACCTACTGTATTCTTTTAAGCAGACTTCTTTTCGTTTTGCTTCAGCACTTTTGTAAGAATAAGTTACAGGATTGATTGTGTTTGACCTCGATATCTATTTATGTCAGGGTGTATATAACTCTGTGCCAATGTCTCACCTGCTGTCACAAACCCTTTTCCCTCTACACACCGTGGTAGCATCTTGGTTTGCTCAAGAGATGCTTGTCAGTTTCACTTCTTTGTCGACAAACACTCGTCTTCTGGACACACACGTGTTTGCAGCCGGAGCCACGCTTCAGTTAACACTTTGCTTAACAAGTAAAGACGCAAGAGTTAAACATACATTGCAGTCCTGAGAGCCAGAACCACTTACTCTTTGCTCTTTGACAGATTTGCAGGCCATGAATGGCAACATGTTAACGTCAATGAAGGGCTATGTCAAAGGAAACTGGATGTGGTGTTTCTATTCTTGTGTGTGTCACATGTTTGTGTCACCTGAGGGGCAGGCATGATGATATGTGACCAATTCAAGGATCAGGACAACTGAGCGATGCCTTTTAAGATGGTGGTGGTCTTCGTGAATAGAAACCGTAAATCCAGTTGCTTTTAGATAACAGTAGTTGTATTGGTGTCTTATGGCATGAAACATGTGATCCAAGCAGGAATCTCACTGTCCCTTACACCACTACATCTCAGTTAGACTAAATTCATGGATTTATTAAGATAATATTGTTAGTTGCAGCCCTAGTTTGGAATAAATAAATATTACTTCAATTAAAATGTAATTTAAAAAGAAAGAAAAGACTTGTATGCTTGTTTGTCCACCTTGTGTATGTATGTGTGTATATATATATGAGTAATTATAATGCATTCTTACAAGACAACAGCACCAGAGTTGAGGCAACATCTCTTGTTTAATATTTGTGATTCAAAAGGTTTCCCATGGCTGCGCTGTGAGGGAGTTACCGCTGTGATGGATTAGGGTTACAGTGGACATGGCCTCATACGTTTCTCGTTACCCAGTGTGTCTGTTCAGCTAGCAGCATGCAGATTGTGACCAAGCGGGATAGTCACTGAATAGTGAGATGGTGTGACAGGACGCGGTGTCATCAGACCCGAGTCATCATTGGGAGTTTGGCAGTAGCTGAATGCAGTCTTATATCCCCCCCGTCCCCTCCAGAGCCCATTTCACAATTTGTGCATCATTTAATTTAGAGTGTCATTTAATGTAAAGTTTCAGAGTCACCCAATTCACTAATGCACCATTTAGTTCTGATTTATTTCTAATCAGCATTGGATGTTTGCTTTATTGATCTTCATTTACGTTTTGTTGCCGATGCTTTTCCGTCTTGGATGAATCTGCTGTTTGCTGTTGACATGCTGGCACTTGACTTTCGGCCACTTTTCCTTTACTTGCTCATCATTTGCATTGAACGGCTTTGTTTGACCTTTGACTCACGATGTACAGATAATCGCTCATATTTTTCCATACATTAGCATTTCCTGTTCCCTGTTTTTGAGCTGTGCATTGCGATCATGTAACTCAGAAATTAAGCGGGCCTCGTGGTCTGACCCTCATTATATTTTACAGCAAATAATCTCCATTCTCCACTAAATCAATGTCCGTTCAATAGTTCTTATCTTTAGGACCCCAGGGCTTAATCTACGTCCTCATTTTATATAGAATCTCATTTCCAGCATTAATTATGTGTGTGTAGGTGCCAACATTTCTGTTTGAGAATCATTTCTGAGGCCCAGAGCTTTGCTTATGTTGGTTGTTGCAACAATGTTTCCGTATATTTTATTAATCCAAAAGGCCTGCAACCTTGAAGCTCTTGTGTATAATCAATCCTATATGGGCACGGGTGATGGATGGCACTAGCAGGAGCCAGCCAACGTATACTGTTGACTGTCTGACCTGTAACCCTGATGGCACAAGCCAAGTCGAGGCTAATTTCTTTTGTAAATTGTTCCTTACTTGCGTTTTGTATGCGCAGCCCTTTTTTCCGCACCCACATTGTCTCCTCGTGTTATACGAGGTGTTTGCTATTTTATATCGGGGATTCTTTTACATTTATAGCATTTTTCAGAGTACACACAGGAAGGATAACTGCCAGAAACACTGCATCTGATTCAAGCAAATGAACAAAGTAGTCCATGGGGTTTACTGCTCCTTCTGGGTGCTGGTTGTTGTTGTTGTTTGATAAAGACAAACCGGGATGTGCTTGTGTCCTTGGATACTTCCTTTCTCTCGCACTATTTCTTCCTCCCACTCTCTCTCCCCTCATTCTCTGGCAGCCAGGTCCGTCTGGTCCTGCTGAATTAGTGTCAGTGTGTGCCCAGCAGGTAGGGGATGGTAGATCTGACAGCCATACTGAGGTGTGAACGCGTCTGCTCATGCATAAGGGAGCATTATATAAGCCTTTTGGTTGTCTTCTCTAGTCCGGTCTGGAGAGAGACGATGGGAAATATTTTGGAATTAGGGTTTTGTGTTATTTGACTGCTCATGAAAAGCAAATTATTGCATAAACTGCAGTTATGTAGGCGGTTTTTTTTTTAGCCCCAAATGCATACATTAGGCTTGCAAGTGAGGCTACTCTTTGATCTCACCTCTTGTCAGCAACAGACTTTGGGCAGCTCGCTGTCCAGGTGGCCGTAATTCACACATTCCCTGGGTCTGGTCCAGGATCAGATGTTCATGGTAATCCGTCCCCTCAAGCCACATGTTGCTGGCCTTTGTATTAAATGAAGCAGATCCCCTGCCTGCATAACCTCAATCATTTACAGGCACAGTAACTGCTACACAACTTGTACTTGAGCTGAGGGCAAGACTACAACTATTTGTTAATGTAATTGGAGGAAAAAAGCACGAGCAGTTTGGAACATGCTCAAGCTCAGTTTCCAGATGCTGATTTTTTTTTTTTTAGTTTGTCAACTAATGGTTTAATTGATAAATGAGGTTAATTATATCATTAGTTTAGTGAGATCATCAACCATTCACGTATATAATCACCATCTGAAATATTGCCTTTAACTAATGTATGTTGGTACAAACATCCAGAGTCCACTAAAAATAGTTTGTAATCATTCACGAAGCATGCATGAAGTTGCTGACGGAAAAACAGAATTCTTCACGTTACTTTGACTTAAATGCCTCTCTGTGATGTAGACGCTTCATTGAACACCGTGTCCCATTTCCCGGCGTAATTTAAACATTGGCACTGGAACAAGAGGAAATATGGAATATTTCTTACCATAAGAAATATGGTATTTGTTCAGGTGTTCTCTCTCGCTCTCTCCCCACAAGTGAAGTATGAGTGTTTAATCCTTTTAAAGATAAAGTTTCTTTTTAAATTATTAACAGCAGATTGAACTCTCATTAATTGAGGTAGCGTTGCTGACATTTCATGGACCACAGTGATAAAATCAGTTGGGTGTCGCCAATATCTGGAAAGTATAATTTCCTTTTATGAGGAATCTTCAGGTCAGATTGGAAGATCTAAGGTACTTATGGAAAAACTATAGATTTTTATAACCCGACGTCTTTGCTTAATTGATCAGAGCAATAATAAACGACATAGAAACCACTGGATTTCAGTACTGGTCAACAGTTATGACTAATACCTTACAATGTTTATTTACCGTTATGTTACACTTGAAAGAGGTGGGACAAGTCTACATGCATATGGTGAGATAAGGAACATGCTTGAGAAAAAAAAAGATGAGGTGGAAGCAAATATGTCTGATCCAGTACACTGGCTTCGTTGCTTTGATCCTGCAGTCCTCGTGTCTGTCCACCCGAAGCCTCAGGGTGTCAGGAATAGATATTGAGGTCAGTTTTCTGGGCTCCACTCTTCAGGACGGAACCAAAATGCATGCGTGCTTGTGCACAGTTTTTGATTAATTAAAGATCCCGTATAATGATGGAGAGTCGTAATGGTCGTGCTGCACTGATATACTGGATATGTGCTGGTCATGCTACTGCCCTTAGTAAAAACACTCTGCATTGTTCAGACATGACTGATCCACTTGAAGCCATTGTTGACAGATGACAGGCTAGAAATGAGGAAGCCAGCCACTGTTATTATAAAACTGTAACAGTGCTTTGTGACCTTTTTTAAGAGGTAATATATGAATGTGTCCACTTTAAGTTAAGAAGCGATGTTTAGTTACAGCCTCTGGTTGTTTCACACACGGAAGAATGAACCCAATCAGCTTCACGCAGTGCAGCAAACAGATTTTATGTTCAGAAAGGAAAAGACAGTTTGTGACACTGGCGTAAGGCGAGCTCCTGTAGAGTTAAGACCTTGACTTGCTCTGTGATTCACCCTACCTGCCTTTTTATAAAAGAGGACTTTCCTCATGTCGAGGTTAGTCCAGGCTGTCCCTGGCTCCTGACCCGGCTCCTGAGTCTTTACCCCGTCAGACATTTGGCTCGTGAGTACACTTAATGCGTGTGGGTGCACATGCCACCCTGCCATCTGCATCACGACAAGGCAGCTCATCCAATAAATCAGAGCACAGCATTTTTCTCCGGGCTGTCCGCATTTATGACTCGTTTACCATCGACGAGCGACCACCTGGGAGGGAAGGAATTAAGTTATGGTCCTCGCACAGTCACCGTTCTGGCCCGTTGACCCCGTCACACTTTTCTGTGTCCTCTCTCTGAGTTATTGGCTTGTGCTCAACAGTGAGTGCTTTTCAAGTCTTTTTAATTTGCTGCACCACTGTAGCCTTTAATCGCTTAATACTTGACCTGTGGGGGGGATGTAGGCCTCATTAGACTTTAAGAGTTTTTATGAACACAACAACTTCTTGCACCATAAAACAAGTTGTTTATTTATTCTATTCCATATTTTTGTTAGATTTAACTGTGCTCGTTTAATGTCTAATCTCTGTTGAAGTGAAGAGACGTACCTTGAATTACTAACGTATCCTCTCTTTCCTTTCTCCTTTTATCTGAATCGCTCTCTCTCTCTCTCTCGCTCTCTCTCTCTCTACCTCTACCCACCTCTGCTGCTTCGTCCTCTAGCTTGGCCGAGTGGAGAACAGAGTAGAGAGTAGGACTATCTATGTTGGTCATCGGTCATCTTCCACCAATGAGGCTATCATCCCACCCAAGTTCTGTGATAACAGGATTGTGTCTTCCAAGGTAAGAAACACACACACACACACACACACATGCCAGGGCGCCCCAGTCTTTTCCTTACACAGGATGAAATTCATATTGCTCTTTGTTTCCCAGCTCCTCTGTGTATTCTGTTTCATCTGCCTTCAAGCATTTTTCTTCTTATCTAACACTTGGATTGAACTCCTGAACATTCCTGTGTCTTCCTTTCCTTTCTTCCTCCTCCCACTGCCTCTCCACATGCTCCTCTTCTTCGCTCCTAGCGGAAGGCGATTATTTGTTTGTCAGGGGAGCAGTGAGATACACGGCTGCTGTTAATGTACTGGCAGGGTGGGAAATTTGGTAGTTTCCCCTCTGGGCTCTGATAGACCTCCCTCCCCCCCACCCAAATCTAACCCCTCAGCCCTCAGTGTCAGCGGCAGGCTCAGGCTGGTGTTGGCTGACTCTCTTATGGATATGAAGAAAGTGATGAGGAGAGGGGAAGCGGTGTGAGAGTAAGACGGCAGTGGGATTTATAGTGGTGCAGAGCGTCCCAGTAAGGATGGGCCAATCAATTGGCTCCAGCCAGTATGTCAGGGTAAACAGCCTTTAATTACCCCGGCTGTAGTGTTTATGCTCCTCCATGCCTCTGCTCTCCATCATCCTGTTGTGTTCGCAATGGCCAGTCTCCGCCTCTCCTCTCTCGCTCCTGTGCTACTGCACCACCACCCCCACCCTCACTGCTGCCCCCCCCCCCCCCTTTTCTCATTACTTTCACTCTCTTTTCTGTCCGGCAAAATGAGATGGGGCCATTCTGCTGCCGCTGCATTTCAACGGTATCCCCATGCAGAGGTTCCCTTTCATAAACAGTGCCTTAATGCTGTTTAGCTGTGTGTGTGTGTGTGTGTGTGTGTGTGTGTGTGTGTGTGTGTGTGTGTGTGTGTGTGTGTGTGTGTGTGTGTGTGTGTGTGTGTGTGTGTGTGTGTGTGTGTGTGTGTGTGTGTGTGTGTGTGTGTGTGTGTGTGTGTGTGTGTGTGTGTGTGTGTGTGTGCGCGCGCGCGCGCGGTCTCTCTGGGATTTAAGCAGATAAAAGTGTTGCTTCAGCCCCGATTGGTATCAGCAGTCATGGCCACTTATAAAAGAACAAAACGCATAGGAATAGTCCCCAACATGATCAGTTCATCGGCTCGCCATTCAAGGGTAGCCAGATTAAGGAGATAAATCGCTTATCAGTGGAATACCTGTGGTCCCCCAAGGGCCTTCTCCCTCGGCAGAACAAAGAACAGAGACTCCAAGCCATTGAAGTTGCCCCCCCCCCCACAGCTTAGCCAGAATGCACATATGCAAGCGTCTCTGAATATTGAATGCCTCTAATCTCTCTCCCCTTGCAAGCTTTTTGTTAACCTCCCTAAATTCTGTAGAAAAACACCATGCCTGAATGTCAAAATTATGCAGAAAGAAATCCACAAACTGTAATACCTTCTTTATTTCTCTGTGACCTACATGCATGTGTTTTTTTGTCTCTTTCCTCCCACAGTATACAGTTTGGAACTTTATACCAAAGAACCTCTTTGAACAGTTTAGAAGAATTGCCAATTTCTACTTCCTTATCATCTTCCTGGTGCAGGTAAGGACAAGTTCCGTCAGTGTGTTTGTTCATCAATAACTTTATAGATGCCATCTGTGACTGTGGTGTTGTGTAACAAGTTGATGTGTATGAGGCGTGTGCACGTCTGATACCTTTTCACACAACCCGATGAAGCCGGTTAAAAGCCTGTTGATGATCAAGCTCAATGGGTTAATGTGTCTCATCCAACTTGGCTTCACAACCTGCGTTCTGCACACCAGCAGATGTGTTCGTTTCCTGTGTGAGAAAGTGTGGCCATTTGCATGTGGGCCTGGCAGGGGGGAAACGGATACTGGATGTGTGAACTGTACGGCATGACTGAGAAGTGTGTTCATCAAAGCAGGTTACACATGTCCCACACATCGATTAACAATCTGCTGTCTTACATGGCCTTTTAAGACAGATGTTGTATGAAGCAGGAAATAATACCATGGTACTGTATTAATAAAGGTATCAGTGAATCAAGGGGGAAGCAAATTATAAAAGACACAATTATGCATTAACGGACATTAATCTCACCTAGTTTGTGTCAAGACTTATACATCTGAATTTGATGCGTGCATTGTTACAACAGGTCTTTCTTTCTTAAGAAGGATCCATCTTGATTTGTAAGCTAGCTGTATGGAACTCAACTCTTCTATTAACCAATTACCCAACTAATTAATGGGTTTTAAATGGGCTATTAGTACCAGGACTCAGGAGCTTGCAAAGAGTGGTTTTACCAGATTATTTTAGTTTTACGTATAGATGGCAATCTAAAATCTGTCTTTGTCATCTTGTGTGCAACGTGCCCATCCTCATGACGAGCTGACTGACTGAGAGCTCCAGGAGCGCTGACCAAACGGCTTTGACTGGCATCCTTATTCCCTTGCTCTGTGCTCTTAAGTGACCTCTCCTCTTTGGGATCTGGCAGTTGTTGATTTGTGTATGGAACCAAAAGAAAAAAAGAGATTAGTTGCTTGCATCTGCACTTGCTCTTCTATCATCTTTGTCCCTTTTTCTAATCCGTGGAGATGGAAACCAACCTCTCTCCTGTTAGCGGTAACCCAAACTATGGAGGCAAACAGCCCTCTAGTGTAAACAGTTGCTGCCGTTGGGTCTGCTCAGGAGGGATGTGCTCTATCTAGTCGCATACTGACTGAATGAGCTCACAGTGACTGCTCCCAGAGGTCCAACACTGTACTAGACTGAGAAATATCTGCTGTCGCAAAAAGATTCCATCATTCAAGTCAAAAGCAGATCAATTTCAGACTTTATTTTTCCCTCCAGGCCTTGTTTCCACCAGTATTTACAGTTGACATCCTCTATTTTCCAGTTTGTCTGGATTATCGGTGTGTAATGAGTGCAGTGCGGTGTTTGTTTGGGTGTGTGAATACATTGTATGTGTGTGTATGTGTGGATGTATGACTCAGTGGGTGTCCTGGGTTTGCTGACGGTGTTTACCCAAACTGCAGCGTGGTTAGTGTCTCTCCACTAATCCAGAGTCTCTTGAGGGGCTCCTTATTCCAACCACTCAGTTTTCCCCATGCAGCCTGCTATTACCGTATATCAGAGAGAGAGAGAGAGGATAAGAGAGAAACAGGTACACACCCGCATCTCATAGACAGAAATAAACCTTCTCACTTCCCCCTGAGAGCCTTCATGCAAATGCTCTACCAACAGCCGAATGTCATGCATCCTCCAAATCTGTCCCACCCTCCTTTGGTCTCTCCCCGTCATTTGTTCTTTCTGTCGTTGTTGCTCCCCTTCGCTCTCTCGCACTCTCGCTCTCTCTCTCTCGCTCTCTCTCGTTCCACCCATCTCTCTGCAGCGCTGCACTGCTGACGTCAGCAGCCAGGAAGCCCTCTTGTACTTCTCAGTGCCACAAATAGACACAGGCTGATAAAAAAGCACCACTCCACTATAAATAGCCATGCATGTCTTTGCTTGAATTTGATCGAGTGAGAATAGAGTGCAGTGAAAGAGTAAGAGAAACGGCGATGAGAGAAAAGAAGATAGGGAGGGAGAGAGAGAGACTGGGAACAAAAGGGCAAAGGGGTAGGAGGACGCAAGGGCCCACAGCGCTGCCCTGGGACCTCGGGGACCTGCTGTCAGTCGCTCACTCTGACACACTTCCCGACTCGGATGAAGGGTTTTGTGCTGCTCCGCTCCGCAGCTCTTGATATCACACCAGCATATCAGCAGCAGCACACAGTTCACTGCTACTGCTGAGATGTTTTGGCTTTGCATTTGGTGCAGAGGAGGAAAAGGTATTTGGCCATCTGGACGTTTGGTGGGGATCCTCGTCAATCAGTGCGGATAAACGGGGGGAAACGAGCTCTGGGAAGAATTGTGCGATGTTTGGCCCGAAGTACAGTTGTGTGAAGGTTTTAGTTTCCTCAGGAGGTTGCTGTTGCAGTGTTTTCTAATGCGTCAATGATACTATTGATGCATTAAAAAGTACTTTTCACCCCATTCCAAAATTGATGACTGTCCTTGATACAGTTGTTTCTGTGAAGCTGGGAAGTCTTTCAGTGTGAGATGAAAGGAAGTGCTTTTTTAGAATCACTATTTAGGAACTGATATTAAAAAAATACATCATAATTCATCTCTTATTTTACAGTCCTCTATTGCACAGTTGCCATCAAAATTGTCATAAAAGCCCCAAAGATGAATCTACATGCAGCAACATTTCTGCTGAAAGTTGGCGTTGTACAGCACTCTGTGCTGTGGTCTCCCTTTGTCAGGTTTGGCCATCTGGCTGCTGCATCAGAGGGGCATGCTGTCCTCAGTCCTTCCTGCTGGGGCCTTGTTGCGCTCTGTTGTGATCAGCTAACCTTCAATCCGGTCATGGGAGTAAACCAAAAAAATAAATAAAAAAGTGCTCCATCACCTTTCTCCAATGTTCATCGCATCTGTACTTGGGGAAGGGTTCTCCTCTGAGGATCTGGTCATCACAAACAGTAAAGGGCTAACATGACCGGGGTAAACCCAGCTGTTCTCAAGAAGAAATCAATGTTCCACTCGCAACACAGCCTATAGCAATGCGCAAGGTGTAATGAGTCTTTAACACCGAGCCCCCATCCTCATGTACAACACACTGTTCTTTTGAAGCATTGAGCACTCTCACCTCTGGCTCTCTACACCTGAGGCTACTGCGGCAGAATCCTTACTTTTGCTTCTGTCTCACTGGAATCGCCAACCTCTAGAAATATAATGCAGACTCTCCTCTTAATCTGCACTCCTCCAAATGGCCGATGTGTGCTCGTCCATCGCTGCTTTGTAATTGATTAATCCTCCAGTGAATTGTAGTCACAGTAAAGCTTGGGTGGGATAGTAGCTCACTGACTTTGTACTTCCCGTGTGAGTAGGTATGGGTACTGAATGTGGCTGTCCGGGATTACTGAGCGGGCGGAAGTTTTTTTTTTTTTTCATTCTTAGTCCACGCACAGGTGAATAAATCACCGGATACTGCTTCAAAACGCATCTCCTGCTCTTCCTTGAACTGATGTCTGTCTGACAGCTTGTAACAATCCTGGTTAGAATACCAACGAGCTGGATGTGTTGTCTGTGCGCGCTGGAATACGCACCCCGGCTCAGGGGGGGGAGACCATTCTGCACGATCATGATGGGGCTTAAGCTGAGAGCCTTGATAAACCGATCGTTTGGGATTTCCTGATAACCGGTCCCACACTTATCTTACATTACACACAACAATGAAACGCGAGCGTTACTGTTAGATTCCCTCACGCACAGCTCGGGCAGGTAAGGTGAGTCCAGCAAAGCTCTGAGTTCTCTCTCATGCCTTGGCAGAGACACAGAAGTGCTGGCATGCCTGCTGATTAAGCACTCTGGCCCACTTGATTAAAAGTTCTTTGGTCCAGAACCTCGCTCGCTCCATTCCGAAATTTAAATGTCTCCCTTGTTTCCTACCGACAAGCACATTTGGGGAACAGTAGAATTGCGTCACAGATGCAGACTACACCCTGCATTTGGAGGGCTTGCCCCTTCCTCTACAGCAGGGGTGTCAAACATACGGCCCGCGGGCCGGACCCGGCCCACCACGTCATTTTATGTGGCCCACGAATCCGCCAGCAAAAAAAAAAAAATAATAATTTTTTTTTTTTTTTTTTTTTACAAAAATTTAAAGTTAGATGTGAAAATAAAAATATCCCCATGGTCGAAATTATGAGATAGAAAGTCGAAGTGATGAGATGGCATGTTGTCTGTGTGCCGACATTAAAACTATCACAACAGGTGGACAGGAGATGCAACAGCCCATAAAGAGGATTTCCAACAAGTTTCTCAACATGCGTACTTCTCTGTACTGAAACGTCATCAGTCTCAGCCCAAGTACTGTTCCAATTCAAAGTTCACATCGAGCCAAGCACGGCCCTAATGCCCGGATGTGGCTCGCTCTGCCCATTTTACCCGGGATGCATCGGAGGTGACTTGTCTGTACTTGGGACAGCCAAATATCCCAGAATGCATTTTGCACCAGCAACAGGAAACAATGGCGGAGGAGAAATCACACAACTGGAAGTACGTGTTGTGGAAGTCACAGATATCCCGGGAAACTAAACTAACTATGTTAGGAGTACCGTAGTTACATTTACACCGTCTTACATTTACAACCGGCCCTTTGAGGGCGACCGTGATGCTGATGTGGCCCCAGAGTGAAAATGAGTTTGACACCCCTGCTCTACAGCATTACCACACACTCCTCCCCCCGTAACCACAGACACACACACACACATGCTGCAGTGACACTTTGTAGTCATGTCTATTATTTAATGCAGAGCTTTTCAGTTTGAACGCCATATGTTCATTGTGAAGTGTTAACGTTACATTTCTCTGTTTTGTCCCCCCAATAGGTGATAGTGGACACCCCCACCAGCCCAGTCACCAGTGGCCTACCCTTATTTTTTGTGATTACAGTAACCGCGATCAAGCAGGTAAGACGCTGCCGAATGATGCCGGTATGTGTTGTTCATAGACAATTTCTTGTGATTTCTATTGTCATCTCCTCATAATGCTCCTCAGTGCATTGTACTTTTCCTCTCTCGCTCTCTCTCCATATAACATAATGAGTCCCCCTGCCTTCATAACTCCCTGCTGGGATTTTTGTATGAAGTACGTGACTAATGCTTTCTTGGGTTTCGTATTAATGTGCTCCGCTGATTGATTCGGGAGAAGACGAAATGGGCTCGATGGGAATGTGAGCAAACCGAGAGAGAAGAGTCTATTACAGAGAGAGAAATTATCAAGGGCAGGGTCTATTTCTTTGACTGTGTTGCTTCCATGTCCCAGCTTTAGATGTATTGTTCTCACATTGGCTTTTTAGTTGGTCTACTCCTGGGGCTTTGAAACGCACAATAGTGGGTGTGCTTCCTTACGAAAATACATGGGCCTCACTGATGGCGCTGGACTGCCTTCAGCCAGGCTTTGAAGTGGAACAGCAAGGCGGTCTGCCCGACTCTATAGTCAGGCGTAGGTGAACTGTACAGTTCAACTGACCATCCGTGGAAGGCCTCCCCTTTCCCCTTTCATCCACCTGGCATCGTTTCTCTGCATCACTCGTCCAGACTTTCTCTCTCCTCCTATCACCTTTCCTGGTCATTCTGCTTACTGGCTCGAGCTCCGCCTTGGCACACACTGTGGGTTCCCTCTCTGGTCTCTACCCTCTGCATCTCTGCACCATCTCTCTATCGCTATCTTACAGTTCTTCTGCTGGCATTGAGTAAACCCCTAGAGCTATCTTTTTTGAGTCTGATGTAATATAGTTATTTAAAGAATGCTGAATTGTATCCGTTCGTATCAGCTTGTACTTTAAACGAGCCAAACAATATTGGTCACCGTCACCCACTTCCACTGACTGCTGCATCAGTAATATAGTCCTGTGTGTTTCAATGCATATCACCTCCTCTGTGGGTCACTTTTATAAAATACCAATATGCTGTTAAGCAACAGCGTTGACTGCTTATTTTGCTCATGATATGTCTGATATGACACTATATGAACATGCTAACAAGGTTAAAAAGCTCTTTTGAGGTGGTCGTTACACTACTTGAAATGTACACTAGGCTTTGTTGCCTTATGCTTCTGCAGCCCCAGGAATCATTTTTTTTATCCAAGTCAGTATTATTTCATGGCATACTGTTCCAATGCACTGCTCGACAATCGCTATCGCATTCTGCTCTTATTCACATAATGCTGAAACACTAAATGTAAAGATTATATTGTATGCGCGGACATTTCTTTGTGTCTTGTCCTCTTCTCCTGATGAGAGGTCCTATCAAACCTTTATTGTATATGCGGATGTCAATGTCCTGTCCCTCAGAGACAAAAGTTTGTACTTTTTGTTTTATCAAACAAATAACTCAATGCTGATTTTGATATGTTGGCGTAGGGCTACGAGGACTGGCTGCGACACAAGGCTGACAATGAGGTGAATAAGTTCCCAGTGACGGTGCTGGAGGAAGGCCGGAGGATACAGAAGGAGAGTGAGAAGATCAAGGTACCTTTCAGCAGCCACATCCACTGGAATAAACATTTCCTTAGAGACATGGCCAGTAAGAAGCTGCTGGCAGCTTGTTATGACTGTGTTTGGAATATAAGCACAGGGGAGAAAATCCTCTGCATGCTCAACTGATTAGATGTTCAAACATGGGTGTGATGGTAATTCATTTATCCAGCGTGTTGTGTGCAGCTTAGTTCTCCAATGTATTCTTATATGTTGCTCTGCAACAGTGTTTTCAAAGATTTATGAACGTTTAAAAGTTAAACATGCATTAAACAACATTTATACATGTGCGTGTGCGTGTGCGTGTGCGTGTGCGTGTGCGTGTGTGTGTGCGTGTGTGTGTGTGTGTGTGTGTGTGTGTGTGCGCGCGCACACATGACTCCTGGTTATGTTAAACCGCCACTGGGAATCTACATCCAGCTGTCAAAACCAAAACATTGTTGCTTTGTATTAAACTTTGTACAGCTGTTTCCCACACAGGAGCTCACAGTAGGCTACCTCCTAGTGTGAAACGGACAACAGCTAAAATAAACATTTCGCGAACCACAGAGCCAGATATTTTGTCAGATGTTAGCTGACCAAACCAGAGCTAAGAGATTGAATACTGATCAGTGGTCAGACTCACGGATGCCCGTGTTGCTCTGTTTATGCTGTATCTTTAAGTTAAAACAAATTAGCCACAACAAGTTGAAAGGAAATTGGTGGCGCTGTATGTTTGTTTTGGAATCCTTCTGCTCCCTGGTGGTAAAGCTGTGATTGTTTAAACTTCTGTCACTCATCCTGTGCCAAATCCCACTGATCTGGGGCCTAAGAAGAAGGAGAAAGCAACCCGTGAAAAGTCTTTGTAAGCTGTGTTTGGTTGTTTTCCTTTGATCAGGTTGGAGATGTTGTGGAGGTGAAGGAAGACGAGACCTTTCCCTGTGATTTAATACTGCTGCAGTCTAGCCGAGATGACGACACGTGTTTCGTTACCACAGCGAGTCTGGATGGAGAGTCCAACCATAAAGTAAGATGGGCCGCGCCATTAAGTTATATTAGCTACAGTTATACTTTATGTTTTTATAATGTGACGCTTATTAGGAGATGGAAAGTCCGTATAGCAGAGCATCCTATTTTCCTTGTCTGCGTGCGAGGGGTAGGGTAGGGCAAACATGATAACTTGACCTGAGCCAGTCAATGCTCACTCCTCCCTCCCACCCTCTCTCCCTCCCTCTCTCTCCCTCTCTGCCTCTTCCACTCGTTCAGACACATTACACGGTGCCAGACACAGAGAAGGATCTGAAAACTCTCAACGCCACCATCGAGTGTGAACAGCCACAGCCTGACCTTTACAAGTAGGAACTCATCATGTGGCCCCAACAGATTCACACCACAAGCATGTGTTGCTTATGTTCGTTGGGCAATGGCTTCACTCAATGCCAGTTGAAAATGTCCTAAATTACTGTAATATTAACATGTAGATTTTTAAGTGGAGAGGTTTTGGCAAGCCTTGGAGTGCGCTTCACATTAGGAACGGCAGTAGTGGGCCTGGTGTCTCCAGTGGTCTGTGGTCTGCCCAGCGTAGAGGTGATTCTTATTCTCTTGTAGGATTCTCAGCTGAGTCAACAGACAGCCTTTGGCTCCCCCTTGGGGCAAAGGGACAGAATATTGTCATTTAGCCAGACATCAGAATGGTGTTTGAGACGTGCTACGGCTGTGTAAGCCATGGTGCCAAATGCTTGCTATTCACAGTCAATAAAACTGACAGCATGCTGCTGGCTAACCACCACTAATTAGCTGGCTCCTGAACCTCTACACCTGAGTACTTAAAGTTTTCTGAAGTAAATGAACTCTGCATAGATTTGGATACCTTCAGTTCAAACATGCTCTGGTATTAACAGATTGAATAACATAAGCAACAAAAACAAAGTCTGTATGTCATGTTGTTCCAGGTTTGTCGGCATTATGAACATCGACAGACACGATCAGGAGTCGGCGGCGAGGTGAGCGAACTCGTGCACAACAACCTCAGCCCACTTTAAGCGAGAGCAAAATCAAAACACGGTTGCTTAAGCACTCATTAGTTTCCATTTGTATCGCCAACAAATCATTATTCCATCGATTCTTCATTGCAGACAGACATGTAAAATTAAAACAGGCTGGCATGGGTTCAGCCACTTCCAAAGCACTCCCACAGGCATTTATACCATATAAACAAGTCAATGTCTTTCTCAAGAGCACTGGAACTGGTGTAAGCCCAGACTGCAGTCCTAGTGTGTATTGTCACTGTGTACTTTAGAGTGGAGGCCAGCTTGCCTGTCAGGTTTCCATTTAGAGAATAGTGTGGATTGCACAGCTTCTGCAACTGGTTGATCTACTGATGTGATTGTGCAGGTCGTTGGGCCCAGAAAACCTCCTGCTGAAAGGGGCAACTTTAAAGAACACTCAGCAGATCTGTGGTGAGTGAAATGATATTGACTTTATTGCAATATTTTAGTGACGATGGCTAGAAAGCCAATCCTCCTTCTCCCTCTTCCTTTTTACTTCTCAAGGTGTGGCGATTTACACTGGCATGGAGACAAAGATGGCTCTCAACTACCAGGGCAAGTCTCAGAAACGCTCTGCTGTGGAGAAGTAAGTTTAGAGGAAATGACGTGAACAAGTTACAAATACGTGACACACATTTGGTACTCATTAACTTGATTTATTTTGTATTTCTTCAGGTCTATCAACGCCTTCCTTCTGGTTTACCTTTGCATATTGGTGAGCAAGGCCCTAGTGTGCACGACACTTAAGTATGTGTGGCAGAACAAACCCGGACAGGATGAGCCTTGGTACAACGAGAAAACCCAGAGAGAGAAGGACACCAATCTGGTGAGCAAAGCGGCCCGTCCTTGTTGTCAAAGCAATGAACTGTGAGTTCAGAGTCTGACAGGCACCACAACAGTTCAAACCAAGACGCACACAAATTACCACCGGGAGAAGAATAGCTAATGGGTCTTGGTAGCATTGCACCAGTACTCTGTATTATGTTTATTGCAAATGTTACTGTACCTAGAAGGGCTGTGTTAATGTAGTAAATTCTTACCCTGTGAAAGCGTCTCGTTGTAACTTGAGAGGTCGCAGTTTCATTGTGCTATAGTGTTTTACAAGCCCTAAACTACGGTAATACCACTCAGCGAAATGGCCACTGCAGACCTACATTGTGACACGGCCCATTTTATTGGCTTATAACCTTCTTCCCTGTAGCCCTCGATGAACATTGTGATTTCAAACATGTCTTCGTATTTGTTGTTACATTGGATATTCCAGGGCAATTGAAACGCATGATGATGTATGTTATGCACGATGTAGTCAAGTTTAGATATACATTTAAATATGTGCCTGTGTTCTAATTTCCAACAGTACCTAAAGATGTTCACTGACTTCCTGTCCTTCATGGTGCTCTTCAACTTCATCATTCCGGTGTCCATGTATGTGACGGTTGAGATGCAGAAGTTTTTGGGATCCTTTTTCATCGTATGGGACAAAGACTTCTTTGATCCGGAAATCAAGGAGGGAGCCCTGGTCAACACGTCGGACCTCAACGAGGAGCTGGGACAGGTGAGGCAGACGGATGGTCAAAATGCAATGAAACGACATTCAAATGTCCGAAATGTAAGTCATTGAGGAATTCATTTCTTCAAACTCACCATTTTAAAGCTGGGTGTGATATACAAGGGGTGCTAAATGCCTGCATGTGTAGATGGAACACAGCAGCTGTATGTCACGCACGCATTGTTCAGAATTTCAAGCAAAATATTTTGCATGTAAACCACTAAAATCTCATACATTCATAGGCAGCATGTAATGGAAAAAAGGCTATGTTAACCTGCTTATAGTTCACAACTAGAGTTACAAAAATATGCAATTTTTTTTCCATTTTAATACTTGAAGACCAAGATATGGTCGAGTCCATTAAAGCGTGGTACAATGCTGATTGGTACAATGCAATTGTAAAATGTGAACTGCTTATAGTAACACCAGACTGGCCGTTCTCTTGTTTTTATGGCACCTCTTAACTCAAACAGTGCTGCCATACATCAGTCACACTTGGTTTGGCAGATGATTAATTCAATTAAAGGTGATGCTTCGTTAAACTGATTAATGCAGTGTAATTCTTTCTGAGAGTGATTGCCTAATCTTATCGTTGGAACCTGTTAAATGGGAAAGTGAATCTTTATTGGTTTGGAAGAGCCTGTCATGTATTTGTATCACATTGCCTGCAGGTGGAGTATGTCTTCACAGACAAGACGGGCACCCTCACTCAGAACAACATGGAGTTCATAGAGTGCTGCATCGACGGCTTCCAGTACAAGTACCCGGACGCGAGCTCCGAGTTGGACGGATTCTGTGTCACAGATGGACCTGTGAACAAAGTGCAGGAGAAAGCTGGCAGGGTGGGTGTTGTGGTGTCCCTCCATCTGTTGTAAAAGGCACACATGCAGCAACATATGGCCATTACATAGCTCGCTGCTCAGAAAGACCCTTCATAGGTCAGCCACATGCAGCCTCCTTGACATGTCAACATAAGCACTCAACATGGAGGCGGAGCATTGTGGCTGTTTGCTCTCGACATCAGCGCCTGATAGCACTTTACAGACTGTTGGCCATCAACAAGCATGTTGATAAGAAGTCAATTATCACAAACGGTTGTAAATCCAGGGCTTTATCTCAACTCCAGCTACTGTATATGGCTCCATTTGTGGCTGTAAATTAATACATTTTGTATTTGCACACATAAATATAAAGTACATGTGAGGGTGTGGTACAAACCTGTAATGGCTTTTTTATATATATATATATAAAGATAAAGAAACACACCCGCAGGACATACAAAAGATGAAATATAAACATATACAATAACTAGTAGAAGTGTAGTTAAAACAGAAGAAGATACAATGTTGAGAAATCTACCTTAAACTGAGGTAAATCTGTATTCCTATGTCTTACATTAAACGCAAATATACAGGTTTGAGGAATTTGGATGTAAAAAAACAGTCAACAACTGCAATTAGTAGGACAGCTGCAAAGAACAGCTTTGAAAATAGTAAACTGTTTCTGCAGCAGCAATATTTTGCAGAGATAAGTTTGAAACGTACTTGCCCGTAAAATGTTAAATATGGATAAATTAAACTAAAATATGTTTGTAAATGTGTATTGTGTACAAAACCTCTTATTTTTCATAGAGATGTGACCAAGATCAATCAGAATATCTAAAAAAACATGTTGATGAAACGACCATTAACAACGTAGTCGCGGAGTCGCTTAAAAACACGACCATGACAGTTCTATCTGTAAAGTAACCTGGTTAAAAAAATTGTTTAAAAATATACCCATTATATAAAGCCCTAAAAATTAAAAGTGCCCTATAAGTTGAATGTTTTTTCAGGAATCCATACTGATAATTATAGAGAATATTGTGTATGTGTGTGAGGGTTACGTTTAAAATGGTGGTTCATTAAAGATTGTTCATACAGTCATTTTATGATAATAAACCGCATCTTTTTCTTTACTGTACTAAGCCCTGTTCATGTGGTGTTATCAGGAGAAGGAGGAGCTGTTTCTGCGGGCCCTGTGTCTGTGCCACACAGTGCAGGTGAAGGAGTCTACGGACCAGGGTCAAGGCCAGGAGGACGGACTGATGGACCAGGTGGATGGAGAGGTGCTCCATCCACCGCGGGAGCAGAGAGGCTTTATTGCCTCCTCGCCTGATGAGGTTGCTCTGGTCAAGGGTGCCATGAGGTAAGAGATGGGCTGTTGTGACTCAATGAGACCAACTGACATTTTAACAACAGTTCAAAGAGCAAGCCATGTGGTTTGAATATGAATATCGCACAATGGATTTTGAAAATCGTGCATGGTATGCAGTCAATTCACAGAGGACATGGGTACACAAGAGGCTCATTTGAGGTGATTTGTCTCCATCTGCAGGTTTGGCTTCACATTTCTGGGCCTGGAAAGTAAAAACATGAAAATTCTCACCAGGAACAATGATATTGAAACGTAAGTCTGTCATTTCACAAACAACGCATTTAGTTTTATTGATGTTTTGCGCTTCAGCTTTTATTTCCATTTTGTGCCTCCGACAGGTACGAGCTGCTTCACGTGTTGAACTTTGACCCAGTGAGAAGGCGAATGAGTGTAATTGTCAGATCCAAATCAGGTGAGCTTGAGGTTAGTCAGGTTTATTGCATTGACTGTGATTTAGTGTTGGCCCTCAGCCCTCACCATGCTGCGTGTTTGTTTTTTATGTCCAGGTGATACATTGCTCTTCTGTAAGGGAGCAGACTCTTCCATCTTTCCTCGCGTCAAACAGGAGGAGGTTGAAAGAATACGCATGCATGTGGAGCGTAATGCGACAGTGGGTGACATCAGCAAATTTCCGTTGTCTTTAAAAGTATATACTGTATGATTCTAGGGTTAGACAGGTTTTATTTGATCAGTAAAAACAGATGGTTTTCTTCTTGTTGTAACACCGGGTGCTGTGTGTTTCACTGTTCAGGAGGGCTACCGGACACTGTGTGTGGCCTGCAAATATCTCAGTGCAGAGGACTACTCCCAGGCAGATGCAGGATTGAGGGAAGCTAGGCTGGCTCTGCAGGACAGAGAGGCGAAGCTCATGGCTGTTTACAACCAAGTGGAGACCGGCATGAGTCTAATAGGAGCTACTGCTGTGGAAGATCGGTGGGTGCTCACACGACATAACCAGACAGCTCTCACAGATGTACCTGTTGACGTTTAAAGTTGACAAATGTTTGTTATCTTGCTTGCAGCTGCTGTCCTTCCCTTTCTCTCTTTCTCTCTCTCAATAAAGATCAGTGCCAAGAATTTTAGGGGGCCCTTAATCTCACAGAATACACCTAAAATTGACAGGAGAGAGCAGACGTTGGCAGATGCCAGCAATAAACGTGTCATAAACGTCCTGTTCTGTTTTACAAGTGCCTCTTTGGTGTTTTGCTGGAATGAACACATCCCTACTTTCTCTCCTTTTTATGCAACCTCAACACTTTACAGTATGGGCCTTTCAGAACCATTTTTCTTCCTCATGCCTTTTGCCACACGTCCCCAGATTCCTGGTAGTGTTCTACCTGCTGTGAATCGGCTTCTCTAATTTCACCTGAGAAATGGTGACAGACAAAAGTCCCTTTATTATGAACTTTGTCAGCTCACACCGCCATCTTGTGGTGGAATGTGGGTACTCTCGTCCACAATCCAAGACTACTATTGAATTTAGAAAATTCATTAACCAACGCAATCAGCCTGCATCAATGCATTTCATCTGAAACAGTAAATTTATTTAGATCAGCGAGTAATTATTGTCATCTCAGATTATTGGAGGAACAGGAGGTGAATATCAAACTCCTTAACTATACTAGTGTTTCTATTTATTCATTTAAAGTGCTACCTAAACATTCATGAATGATTTATGTGAATTTGGTACATTTAGTATAAAATGAGACCATAGTTATGTTGATGTCAGAATAGTCATATTGTTGCTACCAATATGTCCCAAAGTCCCTTCTAACATCTGTCTGAGCAAAGACAATCTCAACCTCATTTAAGTTCCATTTGCTCCAATGAAACAGCTGTTTTCTTTGTTTTTTTGTCATAAAGCTGTCTCCCTTTGCGACTAAAACTCCTGGGAAATGAACCCTGATGTCCATGGTTTTGTTTAACTGGTGACATTTGTCTTCGAGTTTCACTTGTCTTATTACTTTTTCTCTTATCCTCCAGACTTCAAGAGGAGGCAGCGGAGACCATGGAGGCTCTGCAGGGTGCAGGTATTAAAGTTTGGGTCCTAACTGGGGACAAGATGGAGACTGCAAAGTCCACCTGCTATGCTTGTAGATTGTTCCAGAGAAGCACAGAGCTGTTGGAGCTTACTGTGCGTACTCTGGAGGATGGAGGGAGGAAGCGGGAGGAGCGACTGCATGAGCTCTTGCTTGAGTACCACAGGAAAGCTGTTCAGGATGCACCACCGATTAAGGCAGGCGTCACCAGGTAATTTTACGATACTTTGTTCTTGTATTCGGTTGATTATTTACCCAATCAGAATGTTATGGATGATTACACTTGAATCTATTTCTATGTTCTCTTTTGTAGGACCTGGTCTTCAGCAAACCAGGACTATGGTTTCATCATAGACGGAGCCACTCTGTCGATGGTGCTCAACGCCTCCTCTGAGTCCAACTCAAGTAGCTACAAGAACCTGTTCCTGCAGATTTGTCAAAACTGCACATCTGTGCTGTGCTGCCGCATGGCTCCTCTACAAAAGGCACAGGTCAGAACAATCGGGTGAAAATGTGGGAAATATGTATTAAAAAAAAAAAAAGTTTTCACAGTGAACACTGTTTCAGGTTTTTGAAAGAGTTTTGTCCTCTGTCTCGCTCCATCTTTAGATCGTTAAGATGGTGAAGAATTCTAAAGGCAGCCCAATCACTCTTTCCATTGGAGATGGGGCCAATGATGTCAGCATGATTTTGGAAGCTCATGTTGGCATTGGTAAGAAGTTTCATTCTCTCTCTCAACTATTGTTCCAAATGGAGGGAAAGGTAACTTTTTAGTGAAGGTAGTGTGCAGGGCTCGAACTTTAGGGTTATCTCAGGAACGGAAAAAAAGATGAAGGATGATTTAAATAATATATTTTGGGACTGGGCGATCTCTGAAGAAGTTGTCAATGTAGAACTGTGAGAGTAGCCTACACAATTTACGAGTGAGCAAGCACTCTGTCACACACTGACAGATGTACACACAGCCAGAAGATGAACACATGAATGTGAGGCACTTATAATAGCTTCCTGAAGCGGTGGTTGGATTTTCTGCTTTCTGGTGTCACGGCCCCCTAACCGCAGAAATGTAACACGGACCACACAAAGACAAAGACGGGGACAAATTCCAACCACGCTCTGGTCTCTTTCCCTATCTCTGTCTCTCTCTAAAAACTACAATAAAAAACTACAATATCAATAAATAGGTTTTTAAATATAAAATATCACCTAATTTATAATATAATCATTCTTAGTTTTTTTAAATGAATTATGGAGAAACAGTCCTTATGTAATTGGAAAGATCAGATTTACTACGGGTCAGTTTTCTTTTTATTCCGGGACGGTGGTGATGATGGCCTGGTAGTGTAACATCTGTTGTTTGTGTTCCAGGTATTAAGGGTAAAGAGGGTCGGCAGGCAGTGAGGAACAGCGATTATGCCATCCCCAAACTCAAGCACCTCAAGAAACTTTTGTTGGCTCATGGGCATCTCTACTATGTCCGCATTGCACACCTGGTGCAATATTTCTTTTACAAGGTAGGAGCAACAATGACTTCATATCTATTATTCTTCAGCCTTATTTTGTGTCTCACCAAAGCCTGTGTTTCCCAAACAAACCCAGACACTAACTTGACTTGAGGATCATGTGGTGACGTGTTTGACACAACCAATCCTCTTTAAACAGTTAAACAGTTTCTCGGTTCAACTCAGGTTGATGTATTGAATTATTGTACCTACATCATAAGCACATGGGAACTTATTAATGCATTTGATGTGTGAGACTTTTCTCTTTCTCTGTTCGCCCGCAGAACCTTTGCTTCATCTTACCTCAGTTTTTGTACCAGTTCTTCTGTGGCTATTCCCAGCAAGTGAGTATGTCCCCGAGGCCCTTTGAGGTTCTAAGATGTTCTGAACATGAAAGGAGTCGGTATCCCTTGAATCCACACCTCCTCGTCCTTCTGACTCTTTCCTCAGATTGCTCCTTCCTCACCATCCCCTGGGATGTCTGAGCTCTGACTGATGTGTTTACTGACTGACTACATCGTTAGAATGTAATACAGACGTGTGTCATCTTCTGCCACCGTAGTACAACATATGTGGCTATTATGTAATCATGGTGGCATGTACGCACGTCTGCGTGTGAGTGTTGTCACACTGTTAAAAACACAATGTCATGTAGACCTGATGGCAATTTGGAGCACATTGATAAATTCAGTTTTGTTATGAATGAGAAGTAAATATTTTATAAACGTTTTATGGCACCGTGTTCATATAAAAACTGCTCCTGACATAGAAATGTCAGTCAGTGCATTAATTAATATAGATATCGTCATTTTAAGATTACTGATTTGTGTTTTCATATTTCTAGTTGTGAGGGTGAATATTTTATTCTCGCTCATGCCACATGACCCCTGACATAAATGCATGAAACATGTATCCAAGCTTGCTTATATGACACACTGTATGGTTCAGTATGATTGTGTGTTCGAGTTTGGTCCTCTCCATGATATTAACCCCCAGTTGCCCCGTCCCCCTTCCTCCTCCTCCTCAACCCGTACCCGCTCCTGCTCCCATCCTCCCCAGCCCCTGTATGACGCGGCCTATCTGACGATGTACAACATCTGCTTCACCTCTATGCCCATCCTGGCTTACAGTCTCCTGGAGCAGCACATCTGCATTGAGGTTCTGCTGGACAACGCTACCCTCTACAGGTGAACCTGGGAACCTTCGCTTACTTGCACTTAAGTGGCTTCGTTTAAGTAAAGAGGAGCAATATTTATATATATATTAATAAGTTCATGTTTCAGTTATAGGATCGCTATTTTGAATGGCTCGTCTTTATGTTTTTAAGTTAAGAGAAGTAAAAAAGAAGATGGAAACAGTAAACTTAAAATGTGACGGCTGAGCCATAACTTATTACTTTTTAGCTATAGATTTATTCTCAAAATGCTGAATTTACACAGACCTTTTGAAGAGGGGATTGATATTGTGGTTAGCTATTTCTGCCTCTTTAACACAAATAAGTGGCCCTACATTGGCGTTTTGATGTTTATACTAACGGGGCATTTTAATTACATTACGCATTAAAGTGGGAGTTTTGGTTTAGAGAGAGCTGTTCACGTTCCTCACTCAAATATTTAATTGTTTCCCTTTTGATGAATTAGATTGTATCCAAAGAGACTGAATTATATATTATAATATAAGGACTTTACGATTGTTCATCTTTCTTTTTCATGTCTTTCTTTAGAGAGATTGCTAAGAATGGCATGTTGCAGTGGAGACCGTTCCTCTACTGGACTTTGCTTGGACTCTTCCACGGCTTGCTCTTCTTCTTTGGTGTTCGATATTTGTTCAGCAACCCAGCACTGCAGGATAACGGCCAGGTTTGATTTAATTCACCTCCATAATTCAATTACTTGATTAAGCATCGTCTCCTAAGTACACTTGCTCATTTGCCTTATTTAAATCTAGGTTTTTGGCAACTGGTCATACGGAACAATTGTCTTCACTGTCCTTGTCTTCACTGTCACACTGAAGGTAAGCCACTCCCCTGTTTATTTATTTTATGAAAGGGTTTGTCATTAGAACAGCCGTTTCACAGGAGAGTTTAAAGTTGATATATTGTCTTGCTGAACACTGACTTTGGCAAAGCGTGTGGGATATTAAACATGCACATGTAGTGACTTTCCTCTGCTCTTCTAGCTCGCTCTGGACACACGGCACTGGACTTGGATCAACCACTTTGTAATCTGGGGCTCCCTGCTTTTCTACGTGTTTTTCAGCTTCTTCTGGGGAGGAATAATATGGTGAGGAAACAACTCTGCATAAGATAACTTACATAGTCAATGCAGCTGACCTGTTTTTCATTTTCTATTCAATCCCTGTTGCTCTTTCAGTCAGTGTGAAACTAAAGTGTTCTCTCTCCTGCAGGCCTTTCATGAAGCAGCAACGTTTGTACTTTGTGTTCGCCAACATGCTGAGCTCAGTATCCGCCTGGCTGGTCATCATCTTGCTCATCCTGCTCAGCCTACTGCCAGAGATCCTGCTCGTGGTGTTCCGCAAGCCTCGTGGGCCCCACGCTCGACAGGTAGCGCTGAGACACACACACTTGGCCTGACACACACATTTGCACTCTACTTCACTCTCTCTCGCTCTCCCAGATTTACGACGCTCAAAAGTAAAACTTTTTGACATTTTAACGATTATTTTCCCACGGTTTTGGTCGTCTCTAATGGAGCCCATCTTTAACATGGTTGGGGGTATAGTTATGAGATGGATATCAATCAAATCTTTTACATTTTCTTAGATTGTTCAAGTAGACATGGCTTTGTATACATGGAGCAAAGCTTCACTGTAGAGGACTATTGGCCTCCAACAACTCCCTCGCCTGTGTTGTTAAATCAGGAGGCTGTGGATGAGGGACAAAGAAATGTTTCCGAGCTGACAACTAAACACAAACCTCTGATCCATGATGGCACTCTGCTAGCAACTATGACACTGGAGTGTTTTCTTTTTTTTTTAAATGTTTGCTTTTGTATGTGTCAAATGTTAAAATTGCAGAATCAATCAAAAATGTACAACTTTAATATTTGTATTGATAGCTGTAAGACATGGCATGCTGTGAATTTTGCCGTCTACACATTAAAATGACAGTTGTTGCTCAGCGTGGTACAGTGTAACTATTACAGTACTCGGCATTTTTACCCTTTTCTACCTTTGCAACGTTGTTTTCCTAACTATTGCCCTCGCTTTTGCACCTAAAGACTTTCTTCTTACTCTGTCTCACCTCTTATTTCTTCTCTCTTCCTCTCTTGACTTGCCTCCCTAAAGATGAAACATCGCCTTCCTTCCTCGGGGACATCTACTATCTTCATGTTGTCGCAGACCGCTAGCACTCACAGCTTCTCGTGGAGTGACTGAGGTCTCTTTTTCTTTCTGTCAGCTCTTACACTTAAGTCTCCTCCTCCAGAGTTTCTGTGCCCGCCAGTCTTGCTTGTTTCCTACCTGTTGTGTCCTTCCTGTCCCACTGTTTGACTCCTTCCTGACCCTCTAAAGTAACTTGCGGTTGCTTTCTGAGACTTTTTACAAATGAGTTATTACATCAAGAATGCTGTCCTTAAAGGCCACAAGGGTGTCCAAACGTGCAGTCAGTCTTCCGTTCTTGTCTGTCCAGTTGTATCAGTCAGTGTTTCCTCCCAGCTGCCTGTGCTGCTACAATGCCTGCTGCCTCCGCATGTCAAGTCAGGTGAATGCAGCACGTCAAAGCACCCAAACTTACCTGCATGAGGCTCAAGTCAACAACCTCATCCTGGACCCTCGCCACAAAGCCTGCAGGCCACTGTAATGTGTCTGTGCCTGCGTGTTATAACGTACATGCTTTTGAGACATGTGGAAGGATATTAGCCTCGTATTAACATGGAGCAGTTCAAATAGTGAAAATATTATTGCAAGGAAAAGGTGTCTAAAAAGGCATCTGGGCTGCTTTTCATTGTCCAGTGCTGAAGTCTTTGTCTATGAATATGTTTGTCAGCGTAGTGATGTCATTGGTGTCTCTTGCCTCACCCTTCTAGAAGAAGCCGGTTCAGTCGAACGTGGGGGGCCACCAGTCTCCCCGGTCTTCAGCCAGGCCCCTGCTCATGAGAACCTTTTCAGATGAGTCCAATACTGTCACTTAAACAGGTACCACCCCACCTCCAGGCCTTTTAAGCCAATCAAAGACTAGACCCCCCCCCCCCCCCCCCCCCCCAGCCAACCTCTCCAGCTCTTCTGGTTACTAACCCTGAGTTTTAACAAGAGAATCAAAGGCATACAGGCCACATTGAACAAGACCCAGTGTGTCCCTCTGTGTTGTATGAGCTGATATTGGCTGGCTGAAGAGATGCACCTTTTCCATGTCAGATTCAAGTCTTGTGGCAACATTTCTTTTTTTTTTAGTTAAGATGGTGCACCCATGCAAGAAGTGAATGCATCTCCAGGCCTAATGTTGCAAACCTTAAAAACATACTCCTTTCAGCCTCCCTTTGGAAGCCCTGCTTTTATAACTGTCTGCATGTGCTTTTAAAATCCCAATTTCCTTTTTAATTTCAGTCCATCTCATTTTTGAGTGTGAGGTGTGTCTTTCAGTTTGCTTGGAGTTTCCTGTCTGACCGTGTGCAACCACAGCGCTGGTCTGTGATCATAACGGCAGTCTGACATTCATGAACCGTTTGTCCGTGGTCGTTTCGTCCCGTGTGCACGTACAGACCTGTGTTGTTCGTGGTCGTCGGCTGCTTACTTTCCTGGCAAAAACAAAAATGGAATGCATTTGTGAGTGCTGAGCTTAACTCACTGCATGATGTGATGTTGCCTTAACCTCAGACATTGGTGCTGCATTACATAAAGGGGGTGTCGAAATGAGTGGAAACGTTACATGATGAAATATTTTAAAGATCGTACAAGGTAAATATGGACAAACAATATTACATAAATACAATAATAAGATATTATGGAATAAATAACATATGGAGAAATATGAGATCTATATGGAATTGCAAATTATCATTTACAATTTTGAAACTAATTTCATTTATTCCAGCAGTTTATGTTCAAATATCAATTTTCTTTTTAATTGTGGTTCTGGGCCCTTTTTTAAACTTGTATTTAATATATGGCAGTAGAGAGATGGCAGGTTCGGCCCTGTTAGAAGTGGCGTTATGAAATAAATAATAAGTCACTGCAAGAGAATGGCTGTGGTTTAAAAAACTACATTAAGAACTGCTGGCATTAAAGAAAATAATGGAAAAACTGTTATTTTGAAAAGAGGCAGGATGAAATAACGTTTTAGAATATGCTGAGTTTTTAAATGTATTTGCTTATTTCATCATTTCATGGTTTATTGACTTAATATTAAACACTTTTAGTCCCAAATATACAGAAGACTTGGGTAGATTGACAGTATAAAGAGCACCGGAGGTGTTCTGAGGTCTGAAGGGCGTCGACACCTTTTTATGTTCGTGATATTGTGTTTTTATGTTTTAAGTGTTTTTTGTCAACCCTTGTAGGTGGGTCTGTATGTCGCACCTTCCCATCACTGTTGACCAGGGTCACTCATATCTGTGCTTAACAATAGCATCAGGCCATTGTTCACAGTTTAACTTCCATTTCTATTCTCCCAATAGCTGTCAGAGGACGTTCTCCTACAAACATCCAGGTAAACTACAGCGAGACGAACCCTACTTACATTTTCTGTCTGTTCAATGCCCCTGAGTGAGATCGGCTGCATTTCCTTGACTAATTTCTGTTTTTCTCTGGTGGCGGGGAAGGTGTTGTGTTTGTGGTACGTGGCCAAGCCTAACTTATTGTCTCGATTGACGATTTTTTGGTGTTTTCAAGGTGTCTCTTCCTCCTGTTGGCACAAACTCAAAATGAAAACATTGAAGTAAAATCAGTCTGCTTGTGCTTTTCCAGACAGCAACTGTCACACCACTGTCCGATAAGCACCTGAAGGAGCGGCAGTGAAAGGCAGCAAGGACCGTGTCCCATACCATTCAGGTCAGAGCTGACTGTCATCATGCCTGGTCTTAAAAGAGGAGAAGAAGAAGAGGGAAAAACAAGAAGAAAAAGAGTGATGTGCTGACTGGGGGGGGGATAAAAAGGGGTCTGGCAGTCTTTTGACTTGCGTCTTTCTCTGCCCAATCCCAACAGCTCCTACACACCCCCAACGCATGCCTGCAGAGCAGTGCCCTGCATTATTTTTTTAAATATCTACTCGGATGACGGGCATGATTTTTCTTTCTTTTACTTTCTTTTTTTTTTTTTTCTAAATACTAGCTTACAAATGAATGCATACACGGCTGCCTTGTCAGTAGCTCTATCCAACTGCTGTGTTTTAACGAGCAGTCGTAATAATATCCACTCTAAGAATGGTTCACCTGCATGAAAGAAGGCTCCGAAGAACTCTTCACTCCACTAATGTTCAATCACTGTGTTCTGCAACGTTGTTTCATTCGCTCCATGTTTACACTTTGAACGGGTATTCTACTTTATACTTGTTGTATATTGCCTGACGGTTATTCTTTAAATGGTTGTGTTTCAGTTCTTGCATTCATGCACAACTCTGAATTATTCTAAGAAAAAAATGTTCTGTGGTTGATAGAGGATTATATGATTGTTTGTTTCCAATGATACATCTGCGTTCTCTTTTGAATACTGAGATATAAGAGGAGCTAATGGAGGCCATATTTACCACTCGATCCAAAGTGTGTGTGTGTGTGTGTAAGATTGAGAGATAGATTAGAGATGTTAAGCAATAAGACATTGCTCGGAGCGAGACCTAAATCTTCCAACCTCAGAGATAATTTAAGATGAGAATATTAATATGTATCTTTAGCTTAGAGATGTATGAGCGCATCCGCTCAAAGCCAAAAAGATGAACGTAATGCGATCAGATTCTGTCCACACGAGTCTGACCTGAAAGTTACGTGTGTGTGTGTGTGTGAGAGAGAGTTACTGTAAGTGCATGCTGGATGAGAAAAGCCAGAAACGCCCGTGTGTCATGAGCTTACTTAAACCTCATTGATATCGTTCGCCGAGACATTTCCTGCACTATTTCGAACGCTGGTCTCCTCATTGCTTAGATGGTCACTAAGGCACATGAATATATATGCCTGAGCGCGCGCACATGCACATATCGGATAGACGAGAACAACACATGCGCACAAAATAACACGTTGTACACGTTAATGCGTACATGCACTAAAGCCTAAATGAGGTATTCATGTTCATTAACCGTTATCTAGTTTGCATAATTTGTCTCAGGCAGGCTGTTGTTGGAGTGTAAAGAAAACCAACTCCAGACCTGCAGAGTCATCATGGCTCATACCACTCCATGCTCCGTCTCACTCCTTCAGTCTGTGGTCAGGATGACCGAGTGGACCGTGTGTTCCTTCCTTTAACTTCTTGTGTGCTTCATACCACCATTTAAACATGCCATGATTTCGAACACTTTAAAATACTCTTTCTGAATATATTCTTGTTTTCTGTTATTGCCACAAGCCTGTATTGTCTATTTGACATATTTATTGTTCAGTGTACTTTTACTCACAAATATTATACTTTTATGACATAAAGGTTTTTTTTGTTTTTTATATGTATATATAGTGAAGATTGGTCAGCTATGTGCTAGTTGACTCCGTGTGTTACTCCAGCCTTGATGTGAGCCCGTGCCAGTCCCTTTTAGTAGTCTTTGTCATACACGCAAAGACAGGCAGCCCCCACAACACACTCCCAGTACCCCAGAGTCGACCTCTGAACCAGTGCCAGTCCTTGTACCAGGTGATCTCAAGTCTTGGTGTGAACTGATGAGTACCTGTTGCTAATCGTCTGTCAGTGTGGTGATTTATAGAGTTGACTACACCACTGATCCCTGCTCCAACAATAACTCCAGTGCAGTACTTTCTCGTCCTGAACTTGTATTTCACTCCACTGACTGTAGCCTGACATATCTGACACATATCTGGGCATAACGCCGAATGGAAATTAAAATAATAAAATGATTGTTAATTTGTTTTAAAAATTGACCAGCCTTTCAAAGTCATTTTCTAGGATTATGAAGGAGGCTGTTCTTTACTCTGACGCGTCGCTTCCAGACGTAAGAGAGGACACATTGAGAGGGGCTGCCTGCTTTGTTAAAAACATTATAAAACCTTTAAGTGACATCAGAGATGCTATTTTCAGAGCTTAAAAATATCTTGAAATCTAACGTTTTGCCTGTTTAAATGAAAAGTATAAAATAATGGATTGTATTTTTAATGCAACCTTTTTCCAGCCACTTTTGTAATAAAATCAAAAACGTCCAAAAAAAAATAAGATGCACGAGAGGCTTTGTGGTTGTGGACGCTGTCCCCGTCTGTGAGGGCTGGAGGTGGACATCTTCAGGCACCTCAGCAGCCCTGCATAATGCGGCAGGGACACCTCGCCACCGCCAGCCCTTTGGGGCTCCAGCCTCAACACTCCAAACCTCCAAGCTGAATGTACCTCTTTGAAACTATATGTTCAAAACCTGAAGATTTTCTCTAATAAAGCAGAATGTTTTGAAGATAAACAAACCGTGTATAGTGCTTTGTTACACCGACGTGTGTGAGTCGGTGGGTCAGAGTGTGCATTTGGCCACACTAAGCAGATGCTGTGCAGTAATGAGATGGCTGAGCCGGATCAGCTGAGTGGCTGCGTACTGCTGCGCTCCCACTGCTCCGTGTGTGGCCTCGCATCGAGAAAACCTCAAGCACAGTGAGTCACTGTAGAGGTTTATATCCAGTTGTATATTGGTTTTCTCCGCTTTACCCTCTACTGTTAATGAGTACTCATGTATTCGGAGTAGCTGTGGGCTCAGCAGCGAGGAGTTGAGAGAGGCTCTGTGTATCAGTATGTACACAATGACACCCTTTCATATTTGTTCTGTTTGAATGTGATTGTTGTGCATTAAAAGCTGTGCTACGCATGGGCCGAACTTGTTGGCTGAGGGTGCGGTAGATTTTCATTTTCTCTTTTACAATGGAGCCATTCTCCACTGTGTATGCATCTATATTATAGCAAAGCTGAAGAAAGTGGGGACATGAACAAGGCAGCCAGACAACTTAACAATCCGGCCTACTTTAGTACAGTCAGCAGTATACTGAAGGCACAGAAAACCGCACGAGGGAGTGTGAGGTGAGAGGAAAAGTTGGGAGGGAGTTGGCAGTGTGTCAAGAGCCGACTCTTGAGCTCTGCTCGGTGCAGAGCTGACGCACTAAAGCCCAGAGAGAGGGAGAGAGGGAGGGGAGGGAGGGGCGACTGAGAGACAGACAGCAGAGGCCAGATGGAGCCTTAGTTTGTTTTGTAGTAGCTGCTGTTGCGAGCAGGACAGTCTGCCTGCAGTGTGTGTGTGAGGGGAAGACATCATTACACACAGTCAGGGCAACAACAGAAGAGCAAACTACTCTTTTCTGCTGATGTGGACAGGTCTCCCTTTCTGTTGTAACTGTGCAGCTGAGTGTGGAGGTGCTCCATGCAGCTCAAGGTCAGTAAGATCCAGCAGCAGCCTGTCCTGTCTGGATCGCGGGACCTGCACAGGCAGCTTGGCATTCGTTTCCCTGTTGCAGCTCCCAGCCAGGAACGCTCTGCAGGGCTGTAGGACTCTAAGGAGGATGTAAGGCCCGGACGACTGACGGCGGCTGTTCTCCCAGCCTGATCCTGTGTCGGAGGAGAAGGGCATGGGCCCGGCCTCACTGCAGGAGGAGCGAGAGCCGGAGAAAGAGTCCAAAAGGGAGATGGAGGGCTACCGCTGCCTTCTGCAGGCGGGCTCCCAACTGGAGAGCACTCTGCAGCGTGAGTACACATGATGCTGACTGATTAAACTCCTGGTGGCCACTCGCAGGCTGTTGAATGCAATCCTGTATCTGCTCTGAAACTGTTTCCCATCACTGAAGCGCAGGTCAGCTGACTGAACGTTAAAAGCACAGGAGCAGAAGGACATCCGTTTAGTTTGCTCGACAGTGTTCATTCGTAACTCCTGAGAACCGTTACACGAGGTACCTGCAGAACTGCACTCTGGGTCTTAGTTTAGTCCGTTTTATTGATGTGCTATTGCTGCAGCTTTGCCTCAACACCGGGGCCGCTGCGGGGATTATGTCAGCTGTTTTAAGCCCAGATAAACATATTTATTCATGGTGATAATTTGTAGCCTGAATATCAATACGTGCTGTGGATCGGAGTGATACAGTGATGGGAGAAAAATACATGCTGCTCATGTCAACTCGTGCCCGTGAAAGAAAACAATGGATGTTCAGAAAGTGCATAATGCAGCTTCTACTGTTCAGGGTATGTTGTTGTTGTCATGTATTGAGTTACGAGGCTAATAAACAGTCAGCACTTTTTATCCTAAAGCAGGTACTGAATTTAGTACATGAAACCAAAAAAGGTTATGGTCTTGTTGAAACAATCATGTAATGAACTTAAAATGTTTTTTTGTTTACCCAAAAAGACAGTTTATTTTGAAAAGCATCCCAAACAACATTACCGTCCTTATCAGTCAGTCCTCACTCTGAAGGGGTATATTGCAAATGGCAGAAAACTAATTTGAGAATGAAGGCAAGATGATGGACCGAAATAGCTCCTGATGTGATTGACAGCTCCGTGGAGCAGCTCCCTCCTCCGGGCTAATGTCATTACTTTGGGATCTTGGCAGCCATGAGTTGTTGTTTAATTGATGGGACTTTGCTTCTTTTATGTCTCCTGTGTACCTGGTCTGGGGTCTGTAGGTAACAGAGACAAGGCCGCGACGAGTTTCTATTTATACCACGCAACATGTGAGCCTCTCTCTCTGGGTTTGTCCTAATCTGCTTACAGGGGATGCAGTGGTGAGCATAAAGAACACACTGCTGTATGTCTCAATAAGCATAGATTCATCATTTACTTCATGGGTCATAGTACATAGTACTCGAGTGTGTGAGCCTTCTTTGGCTCATTTACAGAATGGGAGCATTTCAATGTAAACCTACGATATTAACGACACAGGGCCTTACAACCCCCAATGGAAGACTGTTCTCCCGTTGGAGTACAAACTTAATCTTCTGGTTTTGGTCTGTGTAAAACCATGAACAAGTGCTCCAGCTGGTACAGTATACCATGAAAACAATCGAATGTCCTCTATGCTGACAGCAGTATGGTAAATAGCACATTGTCGGATGATGTGATAGAAAGCCACGTGAGTCATGTTGAATGACCAAACGCTACAACGGCTAAACGGGCCATAACGCAGTGAAAGCAAATTCCTCCTTCCGCGGCCACTTCACCTACACTCACTCACTCTGTTCACACTCAACTACAGCGTCTTCAACATCTGCATCCCAGCTAGACTTCCACTGACCTTTACTCTCCAACCGACACTTCAACGACTTCAACTTGATGCTGTCAGTGCTTACATACCTGATTTACACTTCAATCATTCACATTCAACTATCTCCAACACTTTAACTGAAATGTATTGCTAACTTTTCAAATGGCAGTTCAACTACTTTTTGTTGCCAAATTTTTGTTCCTTACACTTCAACTTCACTTCAACGTAAAAACCGGAGTCAAATTCCAGCCAATAAAGCTGATTTCAGCATGAATGATCACAGAGTTAGCTTCATAATAATTATCTTTTTGTTTTGTCGACATCAGTATGATCGACACCAAACATGTAGTATTATATGACAGAAAGCCACATGAATCAGAATAAATAACGAAACACTGCAAAGGCTCGTAGCCCACAGCATTGGAAACGTCAAATATTCCTCCCTCACCAGCACAAAATATTTTGATCTATTTGTGTCAAATATCACTTTAAAAACTACAAAATGTATTCCAACCAAATACCCACATTACTATCATAAGTGCTGCCCGGTCAAAGATATGCGATGTTATCGTCGAGCGTTTTCTATCTATCTTTCCGGCCTTAAACCAATCTAGTCTTCATGTATCCCAGCGGGGGGGAATACGCAATTTTCTTCTTCTCTTTTCTATCAGAATGCAGCCACCACTCTAATCCCCTGAGCATTGAAAGCTTTGTCTAGCAAAACATCTCATGACCTAAAAGCAGTATGAGGCTGGGCCTCTGTGTACTATGAACATGTTTGTATGTGTAAGAAGGGATTTCTTTCTCAGCAAGGGATTACATGTTCCGCTTTTTTGGATCTCGACAAAATCAGGCTGACTACAACATCCATGCTGGGTATGTGTCCTCTTGGAACCGGCCTCTTCTTGCTTTCATTCTGCATGATTCACCAAGATGTACTGCACGATGTAAGTAAGGTGTTGTTCTGTACCATCAATAGGTCGAAAATAATATTGTCTCCTCTTCAAAGAGACCATTCCCTGTTTTTCTGCACAGAACGCTGATGACGTCTGGTGCCTATAAGATGTATACAAACCCCTTTGACTCCTCATTTGGTGGAGGTTTTTCCCCCACTGTTAATTGTTAAAAAGGCCTCATAAAATCCCCTGTTCTTCAATGTTGTAAAAGAATAAAACGTTTATTAAAGTACACGTGGGTGAACCCTTTTTAGAAATACAATCAGTGTAGATGGTTATCACTGTTTGGACAACAGAGATAAACTTTGTATGCAGACTGAAAGCATTGGTCTTGGAGTCTGGATCTGTTTCCATCCACACGGGCAAACACTCTTCTTTCTCTTTGTGTAAGCTGAGGAGCAAACGGAGGTTATTTGACTCCTGCCTGTGCAAATCATCCTGCATGTCACACATTACCACTTTGATTACCTTTAACTGTTTAAAATCTGTGTGTATTAGTGAGTTATTTATGCTAAACTGCTCATCATTTCTTTGTTTGATTGACAGACTACAAGGCATTTCATGTGGCAGTGTCCTAAACAGAACTCAATCACGGGACGGGCTGTTAGTCGGGCAGGGAGAAGGGAGAGAACAGTGTGTCCACAGCTTTTCTGAACAGCGTTGCAGTTTGCAGCGCAGGCTTCCCTTCCTTTGATCAAACACAGTAGAGGACCGCAGTGTGTGTGCTTGTGCTTCAGTGTGTGTTTTTTTTTTTTTACATCAACAAACGTAGATTCAGAACTACACTAATAATTTGTTTATCAGATTTTGACATTGGCTTCCTTTTTATACGATTAGTTTTTTTTGATCCACAGCATAATATGCCAGTAAGTTTCAGTTATCCCAATGGAAAATGTTAATTACATCCATTTGTTTAAGACCTGTCTCAACTTCCCTTAAGGCCTTGTGACACAGGCTACAGATGGTTCTATAACTCAGTGTGACGGTAACTTTACCCTGCGTCTGTGTATGCGCAGTCCAGCCTTTGGTCCTGCTCTGGCCCGGCTCTGCTCAGCTCCTCTCTGTTACAGGCGCACATCAAATATTCAGCACTTACCAGTAGAGCTCATTACTTCCTCCCTGACAACCTGACAGACACTGTTACTGCAGTCGACGCACGGAAAATAACACCACCTCCAATAACACCTCCTCCCCTCGCTTTCGTTTGCCCTCTGTCATCTTTCTATGACTCTGTTTTTCGATTTTTCTTCACCAATTCATTTGTAATGTTTCTATTAATTTTGGACGAGGAAACAATTGATTGATCTGTTGCATTGACTGCTGAACATTTAGTTCAGTATGGTTTTAAAAAAAGTGCGTGCCTCAATGCTGTTAAATGTCTGTTGTTGATAATTCTTGTTTGGAAAGAAAGCTGGTAAATCATATTCATGTTTTCCTTACTCCCGATAAAATAATCCACTACAGGCACGCACGCATTACATGTACCGGTACTTGCAAGTATTTATTTGATGGTATTTGTCCATTAAATCTTCTGTAAATGTAATGTGAGCATGTGTAAACAGTCCCAACATGTCTGTCTTCTACACATCTGGCTGAATGATACTTGGTGCACCAAAGAGCAGATGAAAGCCTCTTTTGAACTGCACCGACCGCTCTATCAGAGACTCCGTGCATTTATTGGCCACTCAGACAAGAACTCCAATGGCACCGAACATGACTCCAGACGCTGTACAGTAAATGAGCTCACGCATTTTAATGATGTCATTGTCTAATTGACCCCAGATGCAGGATTTAAATCTGCCACTGTATGCAACACATACTGTATCAGCTGACTAAGGGAATATTGGTTCTCTGTAAAAATCTCTGTTGTAAGATTAAAGCTTATATGTGCGAGTCTCTGTCTTTAAATGGGAGCACTTTCATGCCAAAACTTCAGGCTTCAGTGTGGTCGTCTCTGTTTGAAGCTTTATTTAGGCCATGAAGTGACTTCATTGAGAGCCAACATATATCCACTCTTACACTGGGTGTTTTAGAGAAAGACAGAAAAGATGCCCACTCACTTCTGTCTGATTCACAATTACTCCTTTATTCTATTTGGACATGACTGACGTTATTCGACTGATTATTTTAATTTAAGTAGTGAAGACCCTCAGTTTTCCAGTGATCAAGCCTTAATCATTTGTGTATCTTCTTCCAGAGGTGACTGTCCCTTTAAGCTTGAAGGAGGTGAGAGGCTACATAGAGAAACAGGTGGCATACCTGTCAGGTGAGGTCTTGTTTGGTCATTTCTTAATAAGAGTCATTAGTGACCAAAATGTCCCACCTGTATTTTCATGCCTCAAAAATAACTTGATTGCCTATATCTCTCTTCTCAGGGGGCCGTGGGGAAGACTCCAGTGTCATCATCACCCTCCCGGAGTGCTCAGCTTTCAGTGACATTCCAGAGGAAGCTTTAGCCAAAGTCTTTACGTACCTCACTCTCATCCCTCGGTGCGTCCTCCTTCATCTATTCCTGTCTGATTCTCTCCCTCTCTCGTTCTGCAGTGCGCCAAAAGCCCGGTGCTTGTATTCTGAGCACAGCCGGTCTTCACTGCTCCATAGTGCCACACGTCCTACTGATGCCCTCTATGTCCAAACCGCACTTTCCCACGACATTAGGAACATTTACGCTGAATCGTTGCAGTGAATTCTGAATCATAAACAACTAATGTAATTGTAAAGTTATAAATTACATTTGACTAATCCACCTGGTTATCCTTTCTCATTTTCCTGCCTATTAGCTTTAAATCACCAAATCCCAACGGATTGCACAGAATGTCATTACAGCTATATACAATTGCCTCATTTTTCTTGCAGAGCGAGGCAACCCGGGGTAAAATTTATCGTCATTTTAGACCGAAGATTGGATACATGGGCCTCAATCAAAACTGCACTTGCCAGGATAGCAGTGAGTTTCATTTAATTTCATCGTCGATACCGTTTGTATGTAATCAATATTCTGACTAGACTGTTTAGACATTCTATATATAGTTAATTATAGTTATATATATACATAAAATATATTTAATATGAATCATTGCCAGTGAGCTGCAATATGGTTGTGTGTGCACAGGCTGCTGTTTTGTTTATGAGTTGCTGTCCATGGTGCTGCAATACCTGGACAGCACCCAGCAAGAGACTATTTCTGCACACACACTCATGGTTTTTTCGGCCTGGTGTATATTTCCGTGCGGTGTGCAGTTTGAAGGGAAGCGTAAACAATCTGTACTGAATGTTCAATGGCATATTGCTGCAAATGAATGAGTAAGCAAAAACCTGCGAGATGACGCGGGCTGCTGAGGCTGGGAGGCGGGCGCGTGGGAAACATTGCAGTCAACGCTGCCGCCCTCCGTCTGAGAGGCTGCAGCTGCAGCTGGTGGTCAGGCAGCCGGAGTCCGCTGCATACCGTAGCCCGCTGCATACCGTAGCCTGCCACCGATTTGTACCACGGGAGCTTAACGTTTAACCGAGATGGCTTCTACGACCATGGCTGATTGCTTTTACCGGCGGGGAATGCCGAAGGTCCGCCGGAGCCCGGTAACGAGCTGCTCATTAGTTTTATTCACCGTGTGAAGAGTTTGGGGGTGAAGTTTTTTTTGGGGGGTGAATGCGGCAGCGGCACCGTCTGTGTCCGCTGTGCGGAGTGTAGCACTGCGGTGCACATCGCACCTCTGCTTAGTCATGCGACTGGTGGTGTCTGTGAAACGTAAACAGTGTGATGTGTGGCGTTTTCATGCATGTTCATGTTGAAATAGGAAGCTTGAGTGATTGACCCTTCTTGGTCTATTCGGACAAATGAATGTCAGAAGTTGCGTCACATGCAAATGCATGCACTGGTGATACATTAAGACAAACAATTAAATAAGAGGCGATGTTACTTATAAATCCTGCTGCAGGGGATGCTATTGCAAGTCCAACCTTTTATTTTTTACTTTGGATAAAATATGAATTTATATATTTTTTTACTTTTTTATTTTTTTACAGTTATCACGACTGTATACTGTTGTTAAAGAGCCTGTGCAAGTCAGGAAACGACCTCAAACGACCAGAAGACCAGATGCAGCATGCGGCATGTGTAAACGGTGACGTGACTAAACGCTGAATCCATTAGGCTGACAGTAATCGTCTGTCTGACAGAATGGTTGAGACCTGACATCTCTCCTGTCAGACGTGGAGGATGAGAGCTTTGGTTTTCTTCTCATATCTCATGTCTCTTCCTGTGCCAGTATGTAGAGAACTTATATTCTGTGATGTACCTTGAGCTTAGACAAAGTTGTATCTTCCTCCATACGCAGCATCACCAGTATGACAGTGAACCTCTCTTCCCTCCTCAAGGCCTCTTTTCCTGGGAACCTCCACCTGGTGTTGGTGCTCCGACCCACCAGCTTCTTCCACCGCACTGTTACTGATATTGGCTTTCGCTTCAGCCAAGAGGACTTCATGCTCAAGATGCCAGTAAGGCAGCTCCTCCTCAGTTACCAAACATGTCCCACATCACAACAAGGTATACCTCGTTCCTGTTCCAACCCTGCTCTCCATGAGTCATGTTCTGTGGTGGACACGGCCAAGAACACGTGTTGATTTCAGTTCGAATAAAGCGGGTTATCTTAGGATGATTCTAGTAGTTATGGTGATCTACTTTAATTTGTGAAGTATCAACGGTAAAAATATCTGATGTTTGTCATGCCATTTCCACAGACTGAGTATTAAGAACAGCCTTGTGTACATGCAAGTGGTTTTAATGACCAACAACACCTATTTTTCCTAATAACAGAAAATCGATGTTTTTCAAAAACACCATCGGTAACGATATACATGAAAGGAAAAAACTGCAACATGCCACTCTCGTAACTTTGCTTTGTGTGCAAAGTGTTCCTTGTGAGGTCTCAGATTTCGTCTGCACCTTTAGGTGGTGATGCTGAGCTCTGTCACCGACCTGCTGCGCTACATTGATGAGAACCAGCTTACGTCAGAGTTTGGAGGAACTTTGGACTATTGTCACAGCGACTGGATTGTTTTACGAACAGTAAGCTACAAATCAATTCTGAAACACAGTGGGACTAAACAATAAACAGTGTCGTTCTTTATCATGCTTTCCTCCTTTTTATTCACAAGGACACTGATGGGTAGAAACCCACCAAGAGATCTGTATCTTCTCTCTGTGAGGACACGGAGCCAAAGATTGTTCTCATTTCACTGGTCTATGTGTTCTTCCACTGCAGGCTATTGAAAGTTTTGCAGTCACAGTCAAAGACATTGCACAGATGTTACAGGGGTTTGGCACTGAGCTGGCAGAGACGGAGCTGTGTGATGACGGGAAAGCCATCGAGTATCTCCTTGAGTCGCACACTGACAAGTACAGGAAACTCAAGGCAAGGTTTCAAATGTTTTCCTACATCATACATTCATTATTACATCAAGGATACTAATCTGTAGCAGTAGCATTTTACAAAGTGCTGTTTTGAATGCGGTTCATTTATTTTGTCAATTGTCCTGGTTTGACAGGATGCAATTAGGTCCGTGTCGAAGGAAGGTCGTCATCTTCTCGCAAGCTTGGAGACCTCCGGAAAGGAGGATGACTCCCAGTGGGATGTGAGGCTGGACTGGGAGATGGTACAGAGGTGAAAAAAAAAAGAAAAGTCTCACATTTTTAATTTTCTAGTCAAATTGTAAAATACTTTACTGAGTGCTTTAAAGATGTATAAGCAAAGTCCCTCTGTTGTTTAGGCTTCTTGCTCAGCTCAGAGACATGGAGTCAGCCTTCGATGGTTTCTTTGAGAAGCATCATCTGAAACTCCATCAGTACCTGCAGTTGCTTAGATACGAACAAAGCTTTCAGGAGGTAAGGATTTCATATATTTGTCATCTTCGCACGTATGAAAGTGTTGTGTTTGTACCCATACTGTCATACTCCTGAGAGGATAACATCTTTTAACTTTCAACACTTGGATGAGATATCGTCTTGTCCAATCCTCAGGCTCAAGTTTTAATGTTTAATGTGTGTGTCTGATGGTGTATTTTATTTTTAGATGGAGTTGTGTCTGGAGCATCTGGTGGGTCAAGAGAGGGAGCTCTCCATATCTGTGGACACTCTGGCTCAAACAGAACAGGCTCTCAAAAGGTTGGACAGTCTGGAATCAAATGCACAGGTCAATGTAACCAATAGCGCTTATGCAGCACTTAACCTGGACATAGAGTGGGTGCCAGAGGACTTCGAAGCCTCGGTGACCGCAGTGTGTCCAAATTAATGGACTCCTCCCTTCTTGTGTGTCTTTGCTGGCTCTATCAGGAGGTGATGTCTCGAGCTCAGATCATCATCCTTCACGGACACCAGCTGTCAGCGGGTCACCACTACGCCATGGCTCTTATAATGCAGCGCTGCAACGAGCTTCGCCACTACTGTGATTCACTCAATGCTGCTCTCAAGACCAAACACACTCGACTTCTGCAAACGCACCAGCTGTTGCTTTGTCTCGGAGTGGTATTGAGACATGTGCATCTACACACACACACACACAGACACACGCATCAGAACACACTGATTTCTTTACAGTGATACACGCGTGTTCTCCACCTTCAGGCCCAAACTTGGTGTGACGATGGAGCGTATCTGCTGGCCAACCAGCTGGTAGATAAGTACCAGTCTAAAGAGGGGGCCCAGGCTGCTTTGAGGGACATTGAGAGGTTCCTGGAGGGGGCGCCATCCATGCTGAGCTCAGGACCTGATATCCTGGCCATCGAGTACGAAGCTGTCATCACACCTCCGCTGCAGGTCAGTGACCACAACAACAACATCTGTTTACACTATGACTTTGATTCATTTTCCATTTTCGTTCTCAATATCAGCACTGTTTCTGGATTCTCTCTCTCCCTCTCTCTCCCTCTCTCTCTCTCTCTCTCTCTCTCTCTCTCTCTCTCTCTCTTCCTCTCGCTCTCTCTCTCTCTCTCTTCATCTCTCTCTCTCTCGCTCTCTCTCTCTCTTCCTCTCGCTCTCTCTCTCCTCTCTCTTCCTCTCGCTCTCTCTCTCTCTCTCTCTCTCTCTCTCTCTCTCTCTCTCTCTCTCTCTCTCTCTTCCTCTCGCTCTCTCTCTCTCTCTCTTCCTCTCGCTCTCTCTCTCTCTCTCTTCCTCTCTCTCTCTCTCGCTCTCTCTCTCCCTCTCCCTCTCTCTCTCTCGCTCTCTCTCTCTCTCTCTCTCTCTCTCTCTCTCTCTCTCTCTCTCTCTCTCTCTCTCTCTCTCTCTCTCTCTCTCTCTCTCTCAGGCCCATATAGGGAAAACATTTGCGAAACATACAGCGGTGCAGCAGATGATCCAGAGCCGTCAGGCTTGTCTAAGGAAGCTGGCTGATAAACATGTACGACCCATCCAACTGGTGACCCCCAGGGCTGAAAACCCACCTCGCTCCAAGTCCCCGCTCTTCTCCCCCAAACATGGTACAGTACACACACACACACACAAATAGTGATTGTGTCAGCTCATTCATTCACACTTAAATAACGTTTTTCGTTGCCGACTCCCTACCGACCCCCCCGTGTTTCCCAGGGCCCGGTATGGGGTCTTGTCCCAGCCCTCTCGTACCGTCCCTCCCCCCCCCCCCCCTTGTATCTTTCCTTTAGGCACCATGGTTAAATTAACACATCACAGGGTCCCACTGTGTAAGCCTAAGGTGTTCCTGAATGGGCTTTGGGGTTAGCAGGCTAGAACGAGGGGAGAAGGTCTAATCAGTCTGCGGGGAGATACCTGACCGCTCTGTTCGGCAGGATAGCTGCTATAAAGCCCTATGTGGTTCATGTACATTAAAGAACCTTTCATCTCCCTTTGTGACTCAAGGGAGGTTGCACAAAGCGAACCATATACAGTACAGTGGTGCCCAATTAATTCAGTGTGCGTTTTTCTTTGTCTATTGTATCCACTGAAAGCGTGTCCATCCATTGAGTGTACATTCAAATACGCTTTTTTTATATGTCCATTCATGTCTTTAAGGTTTTGTTATCCATCAAATGAAGTCATACTAATGAGGGTTATAACCAGAAAGAGAATGAAAGGGATTATAAGCCCCCTGTGATACAAGGGACAGCAGCCATTTAAGAGGAGATGAAGGGAAAAGTGGTTAGCTTTGATCTATTGGATCCGGTACATGCATACAGGCACACGCACGTCTGTGCATGCTCACGCATACATGCGTGCCACTCATTAATGTAACACGGCACATGCTCAGATGAGCTTGGACGATAAGGATTGAGCTGTGGGGATCAAAAGGACGGGCGTGCCACACTTTGCTTCAGATCTTTACGTACTGGTTCCAGGCCGCACCGTTAGAGGCGGAAACCTATGAGCATTGATGACCGGAAATGTTGATCGTGACTGATTCATGTTTTTAAGTTACTGAGAGATAATAAAAAAGGTCATACAAAGGGCGATCATTTTTCGGATCACATGGTAATATGTAGCGTATGATGAGCTGCTGCTGCCGCGGCTGACGATCTGGCTTTTACAGGTGATGGTTTGAAGTTCACCTTCGACCTCTCTCTGCCCGGGAAGAGAGCGTCCCGAAAGAGCCCCACCTCTAGAAAAGTAAGGAAAGATGAAAAACGTGTATTTATTTGTTTTATTTGTTTATTTCCATCAGTAATTCATATTAAGAAATGTAACATTGATCTACGATAATGGTGTAGTGAAAGTCTGACATCGGGACAGCCCTAATTTCCTTCCACTATCACAGCTGTATTGAACCCCCAACATGTTTATTGTCTCATCATTCTTTCATCTATGGTCCAATCATTTGTTCAGTATAATAACATTTTCTCTGAATCCAAATGGAAAGAGTCAGTGTTGTGCATCTGTGGTGTGTTCAGATCGAGGTGATGCACGACTACCAGGAGAGCCGGAGCTGCGTGTCCTACGTTCTGGATGGAGAGGACAGCCCTGAAGTCTTGAAGCGGTGAGGAGGACGAGGCATCTGTCCACCTGTCTGTCCTCAGCGCTGCTCTGCATGGTGTTTACTTTGTGATTCTCTTTGTTCACCGCTGATAATGCCTCCTGGCTCTCCTCTGTGTCTCCTTCTCTTTGTGTGTGGTGTTTGTGTCACAGTCATGTGATGAGGGAGCTAATAGAGACAGAGAGAATCTATGTGGAGGAGCTGCTGTCAGTTTTGCTGGTGAGAAAACACACTTCTCCCCTACTTTTTACATCACACAGAAATAGAAAAACCAGACGGTTAATTCTTCCATGTGTAAGTTTGTTGTTGAATAAATAACTCCTGGTGGTATTGCATATGCAATAACCTTATATTTCCTTAATTATGTTGCTGTGATTAAATATTGCAGGGATACAGGGCTGAGATGGACGATCCAGCTCAGTCGGGGCTTCTGCCTCCGATCCTGCGCAGCAAGAGGGACATTCTCTTTGGAAACATGCCTGAGATCTATAACTTTCACAGCAGGTGAGTTATCATCAATGACTCACTTCACACAAGTACATATGCAAACAATTCAAAACACATTGTTGTAAGGAGACAAATGTGCTTCCAATGTTTACTGACTGTTAGCAATATATTGATTTTGTGGTGTTAGGGCGACAGAACTTCTGTTGGAAGAGAGAAACCGCCCTTCCCCCTCGCCATGTGCTGCTCGACCGCCTCCAAAACAGAACCGTGGTTCGAGTCAAAATCAAAAGGATTTATTGTCCCACAAACGCAAAAACAGTTACAAACCGAATCACACGATTCATAATCGAATGTTCCATGGAGCAGAGACCGAACATGTCGCACACTGCAGTCTGGCGTTGCCCAGTCTAAGCTGCACCGAGCTCCACATCAGATCTGCCGTCTCCAGGCCCTGCAAAGTCTTTTGTGTTCTGAGTTTCTATGAGATGTCCCATATCAGCTCAGTGATTGGCTGAAATCCAATAAGCCCCTCCTGGCCTTTGACCCGCTGGCCTGGTCAATCACTCCTCTTCTAAACCGGCTCCCCTCCTTCCTTAAAGCAGCATGTACCTTCATCCTCGCTTGGCCATCCTTCACTCAGTCATATAGGCGTGTCTGAAAAGACTCAGAGTGAAGCTAGACAGACCCAATAATATTCTAGTCACCACAGAAAGGTCGACCCTCTCCCCAGACAATGGAGATATTCTCATCTTTTTGAAAATAATGTCACAGTAATGGTAAACATTGTTGTGTATTTGAATGACCTGACAGGAAGTAAACAGACCCAAGTTGTTGCCGAGCAGTTCAGTTCAGTGTAAACAGTGGAAGCTAGCTCACTGGCTGTTTCTTTCAGTATTGATGAAAGGACGAGGATATCAGAATAGAGAATTCTTGAATGTTTTATTTTTATTTATTTATTTCATTTTGTTTCAAATTGGACATCTTCAATATTTTAGTTTTCATGTAAGACTATAGCCCAAAGTTCTTTGCTTTAAGTGTTCTTGAAGTTCTTTAATTAATAAATGGAAAGCAAAGATATATTTGTCTCCTCCCCTTTTCTTTGATGATCCGAACCGTGACTCCTGAACCGTGAGGTTTGTGATCCGTGACACCCCTAATATATATATATATTTTTAAATTAGACTTGATACTAAAAATATCCACATCGTCAAAATTGTGAGATAGTAAGTCGAAGTAATGCGATAGAAAGTCATAACTGCAAACGCACCCTTGAAAGGATTTTAAGCATTGAACAAAGTTATTGTAATAACTTGTTTGATATTTGTCTTTGCTATTTTCTTTAACAGTTTGATCTTTGATAGAGTAATGTGGGTTTCTTAACCCTAAATTAAAAGGATTCAAGTTATAACAACAGAAATGTGCTTAAATATATTTTTACATTTGTATAACTGCATGTACAATATTTTTACACTTGAATCAACAATAATCAAATGCAGAGAGTTATTTAACAACATGTTACGAGTAGTTACATTTACAACCGGCCCTTTGTGGGCGACCGTGATGCTGATGTGGCCCGGAGTGAAAATGAGCGATGTGCTCTAATACATGCAGCGATGTGCCAGCAAAGGCAGGACAAAGACGGCAAGCTCGTAAATAATTGCTGTAAACAGGGCTCTACTCTTCGTGAGTGGGCCTTCCTGCTGAGGTCCTTGCCTCTGTTTGTTGAGCCAGGTGCACCACGTTACAGCAGCTGGAAATACATGTGTGGTACTGAGAGAGACCCTTTGACAGCTCAAGTGGTTCCTGTCGTGTGATTTTGTGATGTGCCACAGATACAACCGACTCTCTTTGGGAAAAGGAAGGAATATAAAACCAGATGGGTTTGATCAATACAGTTTTTGCATGGATTGGTCACAGATAAAGTCGATAAAAAAAGGCTTTGCATATCTGCAAAACACTGGAAAGGATAAGTCAAATGAGACCGGTGCTGGCTGAGACCCTGAGACAGTTATTGTATTGACCCTGATGTATGGGTTAAGGTGTTTGAGATTCAATTCTTCACCTTTCTGGGAATGCAGGGTTTTCCTTCAGGACCTGGAGGGATGCCTGGAGGCTCCTGAAAGTGTGGGAGCCTGTTTTCTGGAGCGGGTGAGATGATACATATTATGTTATGTTGTGTAGCTTCTTTACATTTTGATGATTCTTGCATAACTTCTTGCCACATTTGTCAAACAGATTTCTCTTTCCTGCCTCCCTAGAAAGAGAGTTTCCAAATGTATGAATGCTACTGTCAGAATAAGCCACGCTCTGAGGCGCTCTGGAGACAATTCTCAGACTGCAGCTTCTTTCAGGTCAGTTTTTGCCAGGCTTTCCTTCTTTTTTATGATCTGTTTACTGTTTTGGTTTCATGCAAGATAGTTTACAATATTTCTGAAATATGTACTTCTACAGTTCTAGACTATAGTTTAGTTTTACAGTAACAATTATAAAGCTGTGATCTGTCATTGACCAACATTACATGAACTGTTCTTTGTATTTGTCTTTTTTCTGAAGGAGTGTCAGAAAAAGCTGGAGCACAAACTGGGCCTGGATTCCTACCTGTTGAAGCCAGTCCAACGCCTCACCAAGTACCAGCTGCTGCTTAAGGTTAGACAGAGGGTGGTGTCATACCACAAGCATACACATGATCTCAATCCCCTACATTATGTATGTGGGACAAGCTATTCCATGCTATACTTTACATGAAATGCACTGAAATGATGTGAAAATCCAAATTAAATTAAAAAAAATCAACATTCAGGAAGCTGTCCCAAACTGCATTCATGTGTTTGATAGTTGTGGATAATGTAGCATTTGATGGTGATGCTGTCTGGTCCATACAGTAAAGACTTGAAAATTGCTTCATAATGAAGGCAAGAATTCCATAAATATTCATAGTATAGTATGTCATATATAAAGCCATGGTATACTGTGCCATAAAATGTCACAGTATATTATGTCATAAAAAAAATCATTGTATAGTTGAGAAAAGTCATATTATAGGATGTTAAAAAGGTGTAAAAAAAAGTCATAGCATTTCCAAAAAAGTCAGTGTCGAAAAAAAGAAAAAAGTAATGGTATAATATGTTAAAGAAAAGTCATGGTATAGTATGTTGAAAAAAGTCATAATGTAGAATGTCAAAAAGTATATTAAAAGGTGATTTAAAAAACATAGTACATGTCGAAAAAGTTGTATAAAAAGTGTCATAAAAAAGTCATATTATACTATCACGAGCAAAATGATAATATAGTATGTCGAAAAAAGTTACAGTATAGAATGTCAAAATGTATATTAAAAAATGTTTTTTCAAATGTTGTGTATATGCCATTACCACTAGAGTGCGCTGTTTAGCTACTGTGTTTTACATGTACTTTCCTACACGTCTCTTCTTTTGTTTGTGTGTTCAGGAGCTTCTCAAATACAGCACAGATTGCGAGGGGTCTTCAGAACTGCAGGGGGCACTGACTGCAATGCTGGAGCTGCTCAAATCAGTCAATGACTCCATGCATCAGATAGCCATCACGGGATATGAGGTGAACGTTCTGAACTCCTAAACTCAATTTCTTCTAAGGTACATCTCTACAGAGAATATACTGACAACAGAGGCTCACTCATGAAGTCCTCTCTCTGTTATGTGCAGGGTGACATTAGCGAGCTGGGCCGCGTGTTGATGCAGGGCTCCTTCAGCGTGTGGATCAGCCATAAGAAAGGTCCCACGCGCATGAAGGAGCTGGCTCGGTTCAAGCCGATGCAGAGACACCTCTTCTTGTACGAGAGAGCGCTGCTCTTCTGCAAACGGAGGGAGGAGCACGGAGACGGCAGCGACAAGACGCCCTCGTACAGCTTCAAGCACTGTCTGAAGGTTGGTGTCTTTCTTTGCGAGCGTCTTAGAGGAGTACACCGGCCTTTTTGGAACATCAGACAATTGTTTGGAATATTTTATAAATGGAATAAAATATGAAATTGAACAAATGCATTCTGTGGATCAGTTATTCCAGTGCTCCATGCTACTATGTCAGCATACAGTGATGCACATCATATTGAGAAAGTGACTGATGGTGTCTCAAGTGTGAGGAAATGACATCTTCTGGAAGCTGTTAAGCTCCATATAGGAGTCTATAATACTTTGGCTAAATGTTCTACAGTGCAATTTTGTGACTTGGATAGGTGTAAATATATATTATATATAATATGTATTTATACATTACACCTGTGACAATGGTGATTTATTCGTCAAAATGTGCTCACTATAGAGTACACTATTGGGTGAACATGTAGGGTTAAAAGACACAATGCTATAGTATAGATAAATACTGACGGTGGTTTCCTGCTTGCCACTTTCAAAAAACTGTTACGGTAACTCTAATAAGTTAATATAACGGTTTATTGCATTTGTTAGAAGTCATCACATACAATCACTCATGTTATTGTCACTAACAAGATAAGATAAGATGATCCTCTATTCGTCCCACGGCAGCAAAGTGGACAGTGCAACAAGAGACATCAGTAAAAAACAAAACAAGAGAATTAAGTACAATAAATCAAACAGTAACGGTATAGTAAATAAGTAAAACGCTAAAAAAATAACAAAAGCTAAAAAGACAATATAATACACATTATTGCACATATGAAGTATGAAGTGTTTATATTGTATTACGTACATCGTTATTGATATTGATTATGCACATGAATGAGTAATATGTTATGTGTGGTCTATTGGGAGCAGTGTTGGTTGTGCAGTCTGACAGCAGCAGGAAGGAAGGACCTGCAGTATCGCTCCTTCACACACCGCGGGTGAAGCAGCCGGTCACTGAAGGAGCTGCAGACTGCTGTCAGTGTCCTGCATGATCTATAATCAGGTTTTAGCGCTACGTGATTTCGTTAATTATCTACTGGAGACACCTCGTTCATGTCGGTGTCTGTGTTGTTACCTTTTAACGCGTTTAAGTTGCCCAGCTGGCCGCGGAACCTGGTGTATTCCTATAAGACGTCTTTTGTTGTATGTGTTGATGTGTGGAGGGTGTCGCAGCAGGTGTCCCACCAACAGCTGCTGCTGTTGATTTATTATTGAGGATGTGGGGAGGAAGCAGTCACACAGCGGAGGTGTGTGTTTGTGTTGTGACAGGACAGATGTGTTACATGATGCAAGTCTGAAGTACGATGTGCTGTTTGTGCTGCTCGTTCTAATGCTGTGTGTGTATCGGTGTAAACGGTGTATGTGTCTTGGCAGATGACAGCTGTGGGGATCACAGAGAACGTCAAGGGAGATGTGAAGAAGTTTGAGATCTGGTACAGTGGCAGGGAGGAAGTGTACGAGGTTCAGGTAAGGAGTCGAAAAGAGTTGAATCCTTCCAGTACATCGCTGGTCATTTCTTACTCTTCCTGTAGTTTAAGTCCCTATTAACTAGAGCTGCAACAATCAGCCAGTTATTTGGCAGAAAATGAAATATTTTGATCATCAATATGTCAAGCAAAGAAATGGAAAAACTACACGGTTTCATTCTGTCTTCTTTTAAATTCTGATGAATGTGTGCTGTCCCAGGTAACTACTGTTTCTGGTGTCTCTCAGGCTCCCTCGGTGGAGGTGAAGATGGCCTGGCTCAACGAGCTTCGCAGAATCCTGACGAACCAGCAGAAGCTGCTTAGAGGTCTGTGAACGGTTGAACATCTGAAGTTCATGTGGGACAAAGAATCGAAGGCCCAATCTCCACACTCAGACTTTGATGCGCGTCCGTGAGGGTTTAGGGCTTTCACTGTCAAATCATTGAGAGTTTGAAAGCTCCCTCGCAGACATTTTCAGCGTTTTATGAACACTTACCGTAAATCTGCATTTCTGCAGAATTACCCACAATTCATAGCAATGTGACGTTAAACAGGGGTGACCAGTGGACGCCAGAGACAAAAAAAAAGGTAAACAAAGAGGACGGCACATGGGTGTTCAGCCTGATATATTATATTTACTCAGAGACATTAAAGATGAAACATGAAATCAGGACATTTGGATTGGGCCTAAGTGCAAAGGTCCACTTACTAGCTTCTGCGCTTTGAACTCCATGACACAAACCCCAGACAGCATGATATGTGTGAAAGTGGAGGTTTGTGCTTTGATTCTCTTCAATATATTCTGTTGACAAAACTAGATAGAATGTCTTTACCGTCCCAGGAATGAAATTAGTTTTCACGATCGCCACATCTTCATATCACACGAAAAAAAGAAAGAAATATGGTGGACATATAGTCATATATACTCATTCTTGCCCATTCCTTTATCGCTACATACACTTGCATGCACGAAAACACACACTCAGGTTTATTCACACACACACATCTATACGAAGCGTTCAGTGAGGAGTTCTATTTCGGGCTGCTTTGGTAAAGCAGAAGGGACACAACTCCTGACAAAGCGCGCCCTGATGAAATGAATATGAGTTTAAAATCAACTGTAAACCTGCCCTGGAATTTGAATACAAAGCCTTCTTTCTCTTTTCGTAGATGAAGCACATCAACATGGCCAAATGATTGGACACATGCAGCTTCCTCCACCACTCTCCGAGAGGTCAGTGTTTACTGGTTGTTTACAGTTACAGTATTTACAGCTTTGTGTGAGGTGCATGACTGTATAGGCTATAGTTGCACAAACATACAGACACATGCATTCACAGCACTATACTTATCTGCAAGAGTTTTCATATCTGATCACAGCTTGAGTGAATGTGAGGATATCATTTGCCGTCGCCCTGGTAGAAGCTTTGTGTGTAGTGGTGTGCGAGAACTGTCCGCTGCCGTCTGGTTGCCGATCCCCACTCCTCCCATCCCCCCCCTGCAGGGGCATGCGGCCGTCCAGACGGGTAACCAGGGGCTGTCTGCCGGGGCTGGACTTTGTCTCTCTGTCGGCCGACGTGTTTCTGTGCCTGCGTTCCCGGAGCCCCCGTCCCCGAAGCCCCCGGCAACGGCCCCGGCCGCGCCCCCTCCACCGCCCCCAGCGCCACTGACCTTCCCTAATGCTCAGTGGTAAACTCAGCCTGGCTCGCCTCGCCCTGGCATGAACCACCTGGCCTGGCTCGGGGACCAAAAACCCAGGGCTGCTGTGTTTGCATACTGATCGTCACCTGCAAGCTCTTTTTTATAACCTCCATCCTGGTTCATAACTGACCCCTTCACTTCCTCCCCGCATTGAAAGGCCTCTGTCATAGCAGCTCCTCCATGGCATTTCTAACATGCTATCCAAAGACAATCATTTCTGCATCTCAGATTTCCTATTTTGCATGTAATGCAAAGGGCGAACAAAAAGTAGAGCTTTGTTTTTCATTCCATGAACATTCTTAATTTCCTCATGACAGCTGGTTTTAAAGATGGGGCTTGTTTTTTTTTAGATCTCATCAAGCGACATGTATGAGTTGCTTTCCAGAAGCATTCTTACTAAGTGACCAGATCTCTAAATTAGTATCTTTCATAAAAACGAGACCAGCTCTTGACACATGCGAACCGTGTGTGAACACGGCATCAGTGGTCTGTGAGTCCTGCTCCCTACCTTTACAGATAAGCTTGCACGTGGCTGATCTGTGCTCTGTGCTGCTGTATGGCTGGTGCCTGAAAGGTCACGGCTGTGTGCGAAACACCAGGACAGAGTTGTTCCTTGACACTGATCTGGGGCCAGCTATAATGTTGCAGGTATGGATCGGTTTCAGGACGTGAGAGCTGACCCTAGATTGTGTGGCTGAGGATAACATCTATCCTGAGTGTGTCTGCTGACTAAGCGTTTGATGACGCGTGTTGTTCCCCCAGCAAACAGCAGAGGGCGTCAGTGAGCTCAGACGACACTGAGTCGGGGAGGAGCAGTCCAGACCCCCAGCCTCACTCCCCTAAACACCAGCACAGCCGCAAGAGTGAGTAAACCTGGACACACACATTTATTCCACCATCAAGTAGATACTTAGTACTAAATCACAGGACATGTTATGGTCATTGATGCAAACCCTACTTGCTTTCTACTGTACATTGCTGCTGATTTTCTTCATAATGTTCTTGTTAATTTCCCAGTCGGTGACAAAGGGGTCTTTATAATGTCAATGGAGTGACTAAGTACCTACATGGTGCCTTTAAGGTGTCGTGTTTGGATGAAAGCATTCATCAACACCTGTAACAACCCGAAGTCACGTGTGTTCCACAGGTTGGCCCGGAGCTCATCACTCGGTAGACATCTGCGAGGGTCTGGAGGAGTGGTCTGGAGGTCGGGAGGCCTTCCACCCATCTGACACAGAGGAGGAGGTTTTGGTGCAACTGGTGAGACCTTTTTTTCCGATACCATACTATCACTTTTTCAACACGCTATACTATCATTTTTTTAAACGTTGTTTTAAAACGTTTTTTTCCGGAATACTTTGAGGTTTTTTTTACACACTATATTGAGACTTTTTAAATCACTTTTCAATTTAGTTTTTGACATTCTCCACTGTAACTTTTTAACTTTTTTCGACATACGATATAATTTTGCTCGTGATAGTATAATATGACTTTTTTATGACTAAGACTATTTTTTTACTGTATTGACACTTTTTATACAACTTTTTTGGACATGTTATACTATGTTTTTTAAATCACTTTTAAATATACTTTTCTGACATTCTATATTATGCCTTTTTTCAACATACTATACCATGACTTTCTTTAACATATTATACCATTACGTTTTCTTTTTTTCGCACTGACTTTTTTGGATATGCTATACTATGACTTTTTTTTTTACACCTTTTTAACATTCTATCATATGACTTTTCTCGACATACTATACAATGATTTTTTAATGACATTTTTCAACACACCATACTTTGACTTTTTTATGACATAATATACTGTGACATTTTATGGCATAGTATACCATGGCTTTATATATGACATACTACACTATGAATATTTATGGATTCTTGCCTTCATTGTGAAGCAATTTTCAAGTCTTTACTATATGTATAAATCTTTACTTACCGTGTTCCTGAAAATGGTCCTGTTGTGTTAGTCTCCAGGTAGATACAAGGCTTTGGCTGACTGCCTTCAAAATGGACCAGACAGCATCACCATCAAATGTGGAGACGTCATTCAACTGCAGTTTGAAGACAACAAGGGACGCTGGTGAGTTATCACAGAATGTGAGGTAAACTAGTCCGTCAGGGTGGCTTCGTTATCAGACAAACTATCCCATATGTGGCCAAAGTAGCTACAATAAGGTATGTTTTTCTGTTTGTAGTTAGATACTGAAAAAAGTAAAAGCACAACTTTATTGATCTAATTTCAATCTCTTCTCACCCTTTCCTGGTCTTCTTCATGCTTTAGGCTGGTAAAGAACCTGAGCAGGCGACAGGAGGGCTTCATAGCAGTTTCCAGCCTGCAGCTGATTCTCGTCGACAGCAGTCGAGGACACACATCCAGACTACGGGGTAAAGAAGACACGCTCTTACAAGATGACAATATCAGGCTGAGCCATACTTTTTTAAAACATTGATTCTCTTTTTAAAAGGCCGTATATTTTCTTGCAGACCCAGTGAACCTGAAGGCGAGAAAGCTCAGCTCCCCGTAGAGAAGAAAGCACAGAATTTGAATCTGACATTTGATGATGAAGAGACAGAGGGAACAAGTTGAGCCATAGCCGTCTCATAACCGATCAGCCGACCACGCCTCACTCCCCGGTCACGTCTGCGTTCTCCAGCACAGATCAATCATTAAAGAGACAAATGTGGGAATCTACAGACCTGGTTTTCTTCCAGCTTACGATGGACAATCTACTGGTTCAGTGCTTTGAGGTCGTGAAGATGTGAAGTGGCACCAGTGCAAAGGCTCAGGAACTGTTGAGCCCCGTTGGACAATCAGAAGCCGAGTCTTGGATCTTGACTGGTCCTCCTCTTCTCTGATGGACGAGGATAATCCATCTGTAACACACACAAAGTCAGGATGTGAGATTGCTGCTTTAGCAGTTTGTCAATTCACAGTCTGTGGACCCGTCCTCATTCCAAACAGTGTTCCAGATGCCAGTATCTCAGTGTGTGTTCCTGTTTGTCTCAGTGTGTGCTGGATGGATGGGAGCCCAGGATTTGCCTGAAACATTTCTTAAAGCAGATACTTTTGTACATATACATACATTTTAACATTTGTTGTACCTTTAGTGTCTCATCTTTGTGTAGTTAGTTGACATTTGTCCATTCAATTACTTCATTGTATTTTTCTTAAATGACATTTTTCCCGAAGGCAACACTCTTCTGTACAGTCTAGGAGTCAGAATGCCAAAATGTGCCATGCCATAATGCCTTTTTTATTCCTGCTCTTTTAGAGTCTCTTGTACGTACTGTTTGCAAAATCAACTGTCAATCTCTGTTATTGCTTCAACCTGACCTCACAAATATTCAAAAGGCACTTTAAAAATGGTGGATGGACCTAAATCCACCTATTGTCTGCTGAATGTGCATGTGCTCTTCTCGCTGCTTTACCTCTGTTATTGTGTGTTTTCTCTCACTCATGCTGTTATTTCTGTGTGTGAAGAGATGCAGGCAGCAGCAGACATGTCATAGTAATGACAGTGATGCAGGACACAAGCAGACATGATACAGATTGATGTCAGAGTATTCCTCAGTGTGTGCCGCAGCATCGAGAAGGGAGATTATGCTGCGTCCCCCGCTGTCACAGAGGCCGATTGTTTTCTCACCAGTACAGCGCAGTTAATCTCGGGTTCCCCATTAAAAGGGATCATACGACCAACATGAGATGCACCCTCTGTGTTGAACGCGTAGTTAAATATTGATTGCAGACTTATATGAATTTACCACATCAAATCGAGACCCAGTCAGAGGGCTGCCTTTGAGTCACTGTTTGATATGCAAATGAGTGCAGGAAGCAGCAGGGGCTGCTTCGTCGTTCATTTATTTTACTGTCATGTTCCTTCATATTGTGAGGTATCTGTGCAGCTCCCAATGAAATTACATTTCCATATATTTAAGAGGAGCTAAGCTGGGCTGCGCACTAAAAAAACATTTTATTTCTTTTTAGCTTATTTGATTAAATCAGATGGTTTCTTTGTAACTTGAATCCAAAATGCTGCAGAATTTGCACAGATTTTCCAGATTGGAAAACAAAACAATATGATTTACCCTGATGAGCCAAGTGACCTGAGCTTGTTGCTGAATGTTTCTTTAAGGTGAAAATGCATGGCAACTGAACACTGAGTAGCTCTGTACTGTTAGACAGTCTCTGTTCTAAACTGGCTCGCTTTTGTAAAGCTTCAGTTCTGTAAAAAAAAAAAAAATTATTCATTGCAATAATTGTTTTGGTAATTGAAATAATTCAGTACTTGTTTCACATGGTTTTACACAGTGAAATGTTTGACTGAACACTAAGACTGTGCTTTTTCATGCACGCTTATTTCTGTATTTTTGTTTTAATGGAAGCTGACTTAAATAATAAAGCCATGCAGATTTTCTCTGTTTCTGAATGCTTGTATAACATTGATTTACCAGCAGATGGGAGTGATGCGTTTTGATGTAATTGTACAGTCAGTGCATTGTAGGTAGGACATGATATTTATTTCATACGGTAAAGACATATCACATCATGAGTATCTTTTTTTTCAAGAGCATTATTCACGATGGAGACGGCTCCTGTAGATAATTGGTTTGATGGAATTTAGTAGTCAAGCAGAAGAAAAAAGATTTGAGCATTCGTTATCCCGATCTATTCTTAAAATCGATCATCTTTAAATCTCAGGGTCTTCCACATCAAATGCCAGCCTGTGTTTAGTTAATCCCATAACATGGTTTATCCAGTGATAATAAAGGGACACCCGGGTGTACACGCCATATTTCCCTTGCTTTGCACATTCTTCCCCCCAGCTCACGATGCCTGTGAGGAACCACGTGTCATGAATACTGTTAGTGTGCGGCCCTCCACTGTCCCCCTGACAGGCATCCTTGGCCTCATTATCGTATCCTGCACAGAACATGACTGAAGTGATCCTGTCGCTGCTGCTCCGCTTACACTCGGTGCGATCTGTGAAGGGAACCTGGACTTTCTGCAAAGTGTCGGCTGTGAATCCGAGGAAGCGCGTTCGGCCCCAGCCGCTGACCGTGGCCGGGGAAGACTCCTTCACTAGGGCCTCGGTGAAAGCCTTGGGCCCTATGCAGATGGGTCGGACTGTTGTGGAGAAGACGATGGGGCTTTTGAGGTAGAGCAAGGCGATGTCATGGTTGTACAAGCTCACACTGCCATTGTAGCGTGGGTGTATGTGCTGCTCCAACACTTCATAGTCCTGCTCTGTGTCCTCGTTGATGTTGATGTTATGCTCCCCTGCAGGGGTGGAGAAATTAGACATGACTGAATCCCTTTATACATGTACCGGTACTTAAATAAAAGATATGCAGTGGATGTCTAAAAGGAGACGGCAAGATAATTTGCCTTGTAAGTGTAATAAAATACATGAAATTTAGAATTATTTCAAGGACTACAATACACAAAACTTTACACGAGGGCTGCAATAACTATAATCTTTGATCATCAATTAATTTGCAGATCATTTTTCAATGAATCAATTTGTCTATAAAGTGTTATGTTAAAAAAGGCCCAGAACAAAAAAAGATGGTCTTGAAATTGCCTGTTTTGACAGAGCAACAGTCCGAAACGCAAAGATGTCTGTTTTATTATCAAATAGGACAAGCAGCAAATCTTCACAACTTAGAAGCTTACCTACTCTGATGAGGAAGGAGCCTGCTCCCTCCACCAGGCAATGAGCAGCAGTGACGACCCACCGTTCACTGAGAATGGAGCCCCCACAAAACAACAGGCCGCTGGCTCGCTCCACCAAGGCTATCTGAGTACAACAAAAAAGAGAGAAAACAGCTGTGAAGAGCTACGAGCGAGTGAACATGCTGCTGTTCTTCTCCCTCTTGTATTGTAGCAAAGCCTTACATGCATCAAATACTTGTACTTCCATACAGTACCTGCCATGGGATCTCTCCTGGGATTACCACCTCACCACCTACAATGCGTTTAAAAGGCCCAGGCGGCTCCTCAGTTGGCACCTCAGCGTCACGGTAAACCCGCCGGGACATTTTCGTTCGAGCTCGGTTTTCTCCAGAAGAGTCATTTGCAGCAGTAAAAGGCACTGGTGTACCGGCTGGAGTTGAGTGAGGGGGTGTGGTAGTGTTGATGCTGGTCAGTGAAGTGGTGTTCTGCAGGCTTGCATTCCCACGGCCGAACAGAGACCTCGTGGATACCGCACTTACCTCTGTCAGGGCAGTTCTGCCACACGGAAATTCAGCTGGTGGTGTGAGAAAGGAGGAGTCACATTGTGGAATTTAAGAGTCAGGAGTTAGGAGGGAATCAATTCTGAATATAAACTAAATACCTTCTGGTTCACAGCTAAGTCCGTCCTGCAGCAGCCTGTATCCTCTCGCACAGGAGCATTTTGCTCCAAAGGTTCTCATCGATTCACAGAAGTGCATACAGTCCCCGTTGTGCACATCACACCTTTTTGTTATCACTGAGGAGAAACAAACCCATCTGTTACCACTCTTATTACATATATACAATACAGTAACTTCTGTATATTTTATGTTTTTTAAGTGTCAAACATGCATTTTTGCACAGAACAAGGGTTGTAGAGTTCGTCCCCGATCACACCGAGTGCATTAGAAAGGGATCTCTTGATGGCCAGCACGGACCGGAGGAATGATTACAACTTGTTTCAATGTTCATAACGACTATTTTAATTGTGAATCTATCCTTTAAGTGCACCTATTACACTGTCAGGTAAATGCAGTCACTACTCACAGAGAGGGCACTTTGACTGCTGTTTTTAGAATATCCATAAAGACAAACAATCTAATTTTGGGACCTAAAACCAGACTGACGCTGCAAGCCATTGATTTCATTTAGAAACAGAAGAAAGGGGAAAATGGTGTCTGGCTGTTTATCCTTTGAGACTATCTGATCAGCTCTGATCTCATATTCTTAGAAACATCGGATCATGTAACATAAAAATGGAATTTCTTTGGATCACATTTTTAAATCGAGCCACAGAGCTTTCACTTACCAATCTCACAGGTCCGGCCAGTGAAGCCAGACGGACATGTGCAGGTATAGTAGCCGAGGTGGTCTTTGCATGACCCTTGGTTCAGACATGGGCTGGATTCACATTGATTCCCATCTAAAGAAATCCAGACACAGACCTCAGAGACAGCAGACAGTCATCTCATTAGTACTTTTATAAAGCAACGTTTACTCAGGGAGGAAAGTAAAAAGAGAAACATGCTGACAGAACGTCTAAGGTTTTACAGCTATACAGTCACGGACCGTCATCACAACAGACACAACAAACAAACAGTCACCACTGTGACATTTTGGGAGAAGTCTGTTATTAAAGACGTTCTTACCTACATATCCCGCCCAGAACTCCATCTAAAATAAAGAGGAAAGTCTCCGGTGAGTACAGCCATTAAAACAAGAATATGTAAATGAAAAAATAAATAAATAATTACCCACCGTCTTTTCATCATTCTCAAAAAACTCCCTGGCCTCTTCCAGGTCACACACTTCCTTTATACACTCTCTCTCCAAGTTGCCTTCCAGCACCTCCTCAAACACACCAGTGTTGTAGCGCTTGTGTCTCCTCAGAACGATGGCGGCTGCCTGACCGGACAGGAACACCGGGCCTGAGGCTGGAGCTACAGCGGGCAGAAGGAAAACATAGTTAGAGTTTAAGAAAATGTCCTCTACTCACTCACCACCACAACAAACATGTACAGTGCAGAGATATTCTCTTCTTCCAAAATAAAGTAAATAAAAAGGACGATACTCCACCTGCCACATGTACTCACAACGCTCTAAAAGTAAGACTGCACAACTAAAACAAACCTCAAGTAAGAGAGAAATTATTCACGAGCATCATAGAGATTAAACATAAAATACCTCCATGGCCCAGCTGAAAGTCCAAAAGCAGCAAACATAAGTAGGACAAAGAAACTAGTGCCATTCTCTGGTATCCCGACACAAACAGACACTGGACCATCACTCCAAAGTACAGAGCTCTATTTGTACATCCTGTCCAAAAACACCAGTGTGTCAACATCCACGTGCACCGAGATTTATATGTAAATGAAGAAACATTGGGGATACCAGAGCAGACCACTAACTCACAGAACATCCCAACGAGTAGACCTGTATTTACCAGTTAACTTCTTCTGAAAAGACCACACAATGAGGTGTGATCTGCCCAAAGGTAGCCATAAACTCATCATTACTTTTATAGACATACTGTTAAATGTCAGGCTTCATCACAAGCATTCCAGTTAGAAATCACTCTGGAGCTTTTATTTTGAAATGGGAGGGGGGGGGCTCTAAAGATAAGACCTGAATGACTATGATAGAGAGAGACAGACAGACAGGAGGTCCATGCTGCCAAGTCATGTGTGTATAAACCAAACACATGAAATATTGATATTTAGTTATGACAACTGGATTACCTATTTACATAAAGAACTCAAGCTTTAGTCAACTTGAAGCTTTACAAAGCATTATATTGAACAAATGAGATTTAAAATAGAGAAAAGTAAACTGATTTGTTTGCCACCTTTGTGTTTTTTCGATGTATTTTATTACGATATTGTATTTCAACAACTTTAAAAGAGAAAAGAAACGTCAACGCATTAAGAAAATGACTGCACAGAATTCAATATGTTTTTGATACCCCTTTTCTTTCTTTAAATCCACACTTTATCTATAATATACACTTTGGTTTTGTTTGTTGTATTACATTTATCCAGTGGCGGCTGGTCAATAGAGGGCCATGGGGCATGGCCCCACAAAAAAAAAGAATTATAATAATCATAAATTTTACAAATTGTCAATATTTGTGTTTTTGAACAATGGAATGTACCCAGTAATGTGTGTAAAATATGATATCTGCGCAAAATATATGTCTCTGTCTGTGTGCACGACACTTTGAGAACGCGCAGCTTGGGGGGCCTCATCGTTTTGGCCCAAAAGAGGCGGGTCTATGAAGCAGTTTAGCCAATTGCTGATTCAAGATATAAATGAGTGACATACAATTTAGCCAATCAGCACCCTCAAATAGATTCAGCTGTGGGCCAGAACGATCAGGCCCCCCTCGCTGCGCGTTCTCATCAGGAGAAGTCTCTACAGGCGCCCGCGCCAGCGCGAGCACTCCTCCTCCAAGACCCGTTTGAGAGGAGAACTTTGGCGGAGATTCTGCAGCCAAAGAGCTGATATCAGATCAGCCTGACCTCACAATCAGACAGCAGACTCGCGGGAAAGGGAAGCAGTACATGCGGAGCTTCTGTACTAGCTGTACACCAGACAGGTTTGGCTAGCTGGATGACGTCATGCTAATAATTTATTTAGCTTTTTAAAACAACGGGGACGGATCCAGCACGGACAGTTACGGGAGTGAGGGATGAGGAGGTAAGGAAACATGAGAACACCAGGGTAGGGAGTGAGGGATGAGGAGATAAGGAAACATGAGAACACCAGGACACACATGGAGAACTCGGTCAAGCGACATATTATGCAAAGTCAACATCTTTTCTTCTACATAGCTGTCCTCAGTCTCATCTGCTTAACTTGGTCATGGAGGCATCAACATGTAATAGAGATGTTAAATTAACAGTGAAAACTCATCATAGCTTAATTTAACATCAGTATTCATCATTACACTTCATGTTTACTTCTCCTGATCTTTACCTCCTATAACAAGGTCCATAGGGGCATCTCAATAAATGAACATGTTATATTATATTATATAAGTGTTATTTACTGATTGTTTTCGCGTTGGAATACATGTTAAATATTTAACTGCCAAGTAATAATGCGTGTTTGATACTTACATTTTTTTTTGCATTAAATCATACTGGGATGTTTGCTGAAATTGATAGGATGGCCCAACCTAGAACATTTTCCACCAGCCGCCACTGCATTTATCTATTCTTCATGTTGCTTCTCTGTGACTGTGGGCATTGCAGCTTTGTTAACTGTGCAAATATCTTGATTGCTTGCATTGAACTCGCATTTTGTGGAACGACATAAACATAAATCAACATTTGACGTTAACCGAAGTCTTGTTTTTCATGAAATGCATCTTGTCCAACCCTTTCCTGTGCCCAGATAATATGCACGTCAAACCTTTGCCCACAGGATGGCGCTCACACTCAGTCATTCAACAGAACACAGTAAGGCAGAGATCTCAGTAAGAATACATTACCAAGAGTGCAGAGGAAAAGATAAACAAATGTATGTTTGAAGAATGGCCTTATTGAACTAAAACGTCTACTGTCAGAGGCAGTGAGGAAAGACATAGTTCATTCAAGGTTTTTTCAATAATTGATGTACGTATGTATTTATTTTCTCCCTTATTGAACTTGGTAAAGCACAAACTAAACTAATGCACAAAACGAATGCACTTAAAAACTAATTGTGACTCCCAAGACAGTAACACATTAATGTAAAAGGAAAACAATATTGGACACTTTTTGTTGTCAGTGGCGAATCAATACCCGAGCTGATGATGTAGTGGTCAAGAATGATGTGAAGCTGGTGCTGACTCAGCGTGGCAACTCAAGATTGAACTCCGTTGGTCCGTATATAAGATGCAACCCATCACTGGCAATGAAATCCCCCCAGAGGGAGTCCAAAGTCTTCTCCAGTGTTAGCAACTATTGACCGGAGGCATTTATATTTCATTGAATCGTTTCACAGGCTGAATAATTAATTAACTTGAGTAATTAACACTGTCTGCTCAATACAAGAGCTTCTCCATCATGTCCAGCCAGGATGAGTGTCAGAATAAACTCATTCCAACTACAGTCCAAAACATCTGTGTGCATCTCTGCACTGCCCTGGTTGAGTTATATGTCTAAATGTAAGTCTGTTGCTGAGCCTTGTGGAGAATGCTTTCCACCTCGTCTCTCAGCCTAGTTTACTGGATACTGAACATGACGGGGAGTGAATTAGCAGCTTGTTTTTGCTATTATCACTGAGGTGATGACTTTAGATGGACGGTGTGGGTGCATGGATGGATAGAAGGAAGTCAATTTCTCTGTGACTGACTTATTGATTTATGAAGATCACCCTGACTGACATGTCTGTCTTCTCTCTTTCTTTGGCAGCAGTGCACAGCTGGGGAGTATGTGTGTCGGCTCCACTTCGATTAGTCACTATAGTGTGGGATCGAGTCGGGGCCTTGCAGAAGACTCTGCTTGCTCAGTGCTATTGATTGTTACCGTGCAGAACCTCCCGGGTTGCAGGCAACCCAGTCCTCGGCCTCTCACTGGGGCTGCAGAGTCATTTGCAGAGGGCCTGTGTTAAACCTTCTTCTGGAGTTGTGAATCAGAAATGTTTGCAGAGTGCAGCGTGGCAGCGTGAGGATCTGTACGACGACAAGCCCACAGTTAGACTTTATTTATTCATGCTCAATCAATGATCTGAATATAAACACATTTTTCAGTTTATTTATACAGCTTCAAATCAAAACATAGGTTTTCTGAAGACACTTTTCATACAGAACAGGTCTAGACCGTACTTTGCAGAGATCCTACATTATGATAACTGCATTACCAAAAGAAAAACCCCATTTACAAAAATAAAACACATTCAACTTTTTAATGACATATGTACTATACTCTGACTTTTTATGACATACTATTCTATGAATCTTTTACTTTTTCGTGATCAATTATAATACGACTTTTTATGACTTTTTTTCTGCATTCTATACTTTGACTATTTTGCATTAATGACATAATATATAGTATATACTATATTATATAGTATAATACATGTACTTTTTAAAATATTTGACCTTTGTTTGGCACATTTTTAACAAATATAACTACAACTTTTTGTTGAATTTTAGTCATATAGAACAATATTACTAAGTTATAGGTTGACTATTTTGAATGCATCTTTCATGCTACACTACTAGTTTCTGTAACACTTTCTATGACATACCATACCTTTAACATAAAAAACACATTTCTCATACAATGACATTTTTATGACTTTTTTGTTGACATAGAATACTCTGACTTCTCCGTAACATTTCTATGATAAAATCCAATGACATAACTATGAAGATGAAAGAGAAATGTACGAACACTTGCTTCACTGGGCGTTTCTCACTACAGCGTGTACAGTAATACCCAGAGGGAGCTCCAATGATGTGAGCTGTAAAAAGAAGCACTGCGGGCCTCAAAGCGCTGCTCCACCACCGCCTACTCCACATGAAGTCACTGACATTAATGTGATATTTGAGAGTCTCGCTCCGTTAATTAGAACAGTCATTTCTGTCATTTTAAAAACCTGATGTTCAACATCTTAACAATTGGTTTGATATTTGGCAGAAGACGGATAATGTTTGGATTTACAGGCTCACAGCCTTTCAGATGAAATCCTGCCAGGACAATGTAAAAAGATAAGGATATAAACCCATGATGCATTGCTGGCAATGGATGTTAACATTATACAAATATATTCTTTTTAGAATACAAAATGTCATATTTCTTTGATTTATTGATTATGGTCACTTCCTGTATGGTATGGAACACTTTCACAAATACTTTACTCGAGTATAAAGTGAAGTAACTTGATTGATCAAAAACAATCTCAGTACTCAAATACAGTTTTTCAGTCCTGGTGTGATTCTGTTTTAAACTTATTAAACCAGGTAAGGCTACTGGTTTAATAAGTAGTAAATGGGTCAGTGACCCAGAAATGGTTTGTTTTCTTTGAAGGAAGCACATGTTCAGGTGTGGGACAAATGAAGAGGAAAAAAAAAAAAATCTGGTGCCTGGGTTTACACGAGTATATTTACAGAGCCATGCTTAAGCCTGACAATAGTGACCCAGAAACACACTATTATGAGTTCCTCAGAGATGAGCGCTCTCGTCTACTCCTGGTTCTGTGAGCCGTGATGCAGCCGAGCTGTCACACGCCGGCGGCTTGCCGATGTTCAGCCACCGTGAATGAAAAGTGGAGCTCCCATCCCTCCGAGTCAAAACGTGCCCGCAAAGCTCACAGTTTTTCTGCTGAATGTCAAAAAATGACTTTTGTCTACATTTGACAGAGCTTTCCACTCTTTAGTAAAACATGCCTCGGTTGCTATAACTCACCTGCTAGTGGACTGATGAAGACCATCTCCAGAGGAAGCTGCACCAAATACATGCAGATCATCCGTCCCACCGCTGAGTACGGCCTGGCTCTGTGACATGAGAGGTATAGAAATGCAATCGGAGGAGCGACCAAGTCAATTATGTGGTGTGTTATAGGGAGACGTGACAGAAATATGACGTCCTGTCACACCTTTTGAAATAACTTGCTGACCGCATTTTGACCCGAGGAACTGAGGTCAATGCGCCTCAGCTCTTTCACGCTCCGAGATAAACGAGCAGGTGCAATAGTCCTGCAAGTGGTGTTTGATGGAATGTATCATTTTTATGTGCAAGCCCATCGCACATAAACACGCAGACTAAAAGTCACCAACACTTGCATGGACTTTACTTTACAATCATCTACTTTAACCATGCGGCATGTGCATCCATTATTCAATATATTCATTTATGATGACAACATAGCTAGATATAGCATTTACTATAAAAAGTAAGTAAATTAAATTCATTTTTTTATATATATACTTTCCATGTTGACTATTTACTCAGTAAATCTAAAATGAGTGAACCTGCACCTCTCTGATAAGAGCAAATATCACAAGTTGTAATGATTCATATAACTTTTGGAACATTTTGAGTGATAGACAGAAGATTGTTTGTGATAAATCCCACATTACATAAAATGCATGACACATATTCCACAAACAGCCCTCGACCTCCTGCTTGTATCCACAGTCATCAGCAGCCCTGTAACAGGCCCGGCCTGATTACCTTATCAGCCACACTCAGAGCTTGAATCAGGCTAACACCAACAAACAGTCGCAGACGAGTAACCCTGCTGCACAATATTGGCGCGTTAATCACCCTCCAACACCTCACCGCCGGTCCCAAAGAATGATTTTGAGGATTAATTCCTCCCAGCATCCATACGGGCTCCTCCATGAATATCACCGTGGGTGATTTTCAGTCCAGCTCAGTTACAAATCAACCAGCTCCTCCGTGATTGGTCCGGTGTTAGTCTGTCAACCCGTGCAACTGATTTAGAAGTCAGCTCCGTGTGCAGAGGGCTGAGTGGCTGTTATCCATGCCATTTGGAATTGATTTTGAACTGACTGCCTTGATGAATATAAACGTTCAGCTTTGAAAATAGAATCTGATTAAAGACATGGATAAAGTACAAGGTGCTATCAGGGGGAGGACCAAATAACTTCACCATCTATAAAAATCTGTTTGCAAAATGTCCACGTATTCAGTCGTTCATTGAACCTTTCAATCGTTCTGATATTGTTCCGATCATTCTCTTTTGCCAACAACACTCCTCCTGAATAATTTGCCATGGCCATGAGGGAAATATGTTTCCACAACCTGTCACATATTGAAGACAAGTAAGGGTTTGACTGACACCCCCTCCAGTAAAAATAACTAATCTGTTTGATTCACATATTTTACAAATATTGGAGGAAATACATGCAGATCATCAGTTCAGCAACAACTTACATATAATGATGAAAAGACAACATTTTAATATGAATGAACATTTTCCTTGAGTCATTGCTCATTTAATGCATTCATGATAATAATATTTAAGCGCATCATAAATAATAACCATGAGTCCAGCGCTCTAAACGGAGGGGACTGAAAGCAGTATGGTGAGCTTTTTCTTGGGGATTAAATTATGATTTAACAACAATAAAGATCACATGGACAAGGACTCAGCTGTCTCCATAAAGGAATTATGGCAATAACCACCAGGACCAGAAGAAAATCTATCAGGAATATTTCTCAACTGCTCAAGTCAAGGGCCAAAGACACAAAAGAGGTGAACACCTGTTTAGTGTACAACCAGAGTTTGAAGACCGCATCTGTTTTAGGCTATATAAAGAAATAAATATACTACAAAGATACCTATAACAAGGGATACAAAATAAAATGTACATAGACTACTGTAAAATATCATATAGGGTACCGTGTTATGAACTTTTAATGGCTAATAAAAGTTAGTATGTGCTTAAAGGTTGTTCAATTTAAAATGAAGATTAAAATAAATACAAATTATGCGCAGTGCAGTGTTAATAATATAGCCCGTTGCTTATACCGTACAGCAGAAACTGTCCCAATGCAACAATATAAAGAGAAGAAAAATACTGGAAGCCTGCTGGCATTACAATTAGCTTCATTTGAGTTCAATTTGTCTTTGTGACTAAAGAGAAAGAAATACTATGACTGACCTTTTTAAAACGGCAATGATTTGACCATTTGAGGCTGAAGCACTCGTTGAAAAGGCCCAAACAGGCCACAGTGTGTGATCTCAGGAAGATTTGAGCCTGCGAAGAAAGTTTGCAAGGCGTCATGTTTCCTCTAAAAATAGCATCTATGTAGATCTTGTAACCCTGCAGGTCTTTTTCCTCTGCTGCCACTGAGTGCTTACAGACCTGCAGGGTAAAGAGATGTGACATAAAACCTGCAGAAATCACACTGGGATTGGACCGGGACTCCTGATCGATAGCTGAGACGATTCATACTCAGAATTATAATTACTGACTCTAGAAGTGGATTCCGAGGATTGAAAACATTTTGGATTTTTGACTTTAAGCTTCGCTCACTCACCAGCTGGAACTGAACGCGAGTCCAAGTGAAGGATGAGGTTCAACTTTTAGGCTTCATCTTTATAGGTTTTAAAGGTAAGCACCCCCACAAGCTTTCAAATGAAATATATATTATAATTATTAGTCTTTTCAGAAAAAAATGTGTTTTTTCTTTGTTGGGAAGTAGTTCCAATAAAATGTGAGATCTATAGAGAATCCATGGCAAAAATAACATTCTTATAATAGATGATTCTGTGCTGTGGCGTCAAGTTGATTCACTTTGAAAACAAGCTAATAATGTAGTGTTTTCTAATAAGACACTTTTGTTAAGGTGGATAATTGCAGTCTTAAACTTCCAGCACCTTCTAAGTGTGCAGTTCCAAAAACCCAAACCCAAGCTGTCATTTTCACAACATGTTATATCTTTATAGTTGCAGTGATTTAAGTTATCTTGTTTTGCATAACACTGCGTCGTCTGTATAATATGCAACCAATACCATAAAAACTTACTGAACCTACATGATTGATACAGGCAGGCAGTTTACTGAAATATTTCGTTTTTCTAATACATTTAACAAACTACAAAAGCCTCATTATTGTTTTTAATACTTTTAAAATCCAGCGAACGTTGTTTGCTTGCCTCACGCATCTTACATAAAGTCAAAGGAGACCCCTCACATCATGTAAGAGCTAAATGCGCAAGCTGTATGTGAATGGGATGACGCAGAGCTCTGCAAAAGGCAACTGATTGAGAGCAACAGCAAGATGGTGTGCAGCGTGCGGCACAACCTCCTCGTGCGTTAATTCTCCGCCACATCGACGCACGCAGCCTCGCACGCGCCGTCTGCACACGCGAATGGGGGCTCGTTCTCATCCCAGCGGTGCTGCTGAAGTCAAAAGACGCAAACGTCCACGGTGTGAATTTGGCGCTGTGACGGCGGGAGCGCGCGCTCGCGTTGAGTATCTGTTGATTCTGCCTCTCGAGCGTTTATAGAGGAGCAGAGCCTCAGACAAGAAAACCTGGCCGCTGAAGCTACACTGGGTGACACATCTGTCCCGTTTGCTTTCACACAGGACGGTTCGGTGTTTTGACCTCTATTTTTCTTTTCTTTCTTTTCAACGTTGATTGAAGACCAACAACCTGCGCTTCATTTCTTTGGCTTTTTTGTTTTGCTTGCTCTTCTCCTTTGTCACAGTACAGCAGGTCGTGATTTTTTTGGATGGGATTCATAGTGGGAGCATTTCCTTTCATCAATGTGCATTGATGTAGCAGGAAACGTGGTGGAGGAGATAAGGTATGTTAAAGACACCACGGGGAGGCTGTGCAGAGATGCTGCTCTTTGTGTTCATTGAAACCATGTGGGCTCTTCTGTCGTGCCACTGTGTTTGGAGATCGACAACAGTTGGATGTTAACACTGATATCCAGTTGGCATCTCCATCAACACCTTGCTTCTCCAGTAGCCCCCCCCCCCCCCCCCCCATTGTCTCGGTGTATAGCCATGCTTTGACGCCACAACGCTGCTGTTATTGTGTCATGAAAGGAACATTTCTGATGAATATGTCTCTCTTCGCAGAAGCCTTATCTCAGCACCTGGAACCTGTGGTAAGGCTTTCATTGAGGCCAGTCGGCAATTGAAAGGATTTCGATTATTGTCTCGATCGGGAATTACACATCCAAACTGGGATCTATGAGCGGAAAAGTGGCGAAGCCTAAAGAAGACAAGGATGCATCCAAGGGTAAGAGGCGAGCCCCACGCACAGCCATGCTCTACCCCTAAAATCACACCAGGCTTTAACGCGACCATGCACCCGTTCATCCCTCACACACGGTACTCCCGCCACCCTTTGAGCGTAACCTGAAAACAAAAGCAGCCCCTGGATGGTGAGCAGTTTCCAGCGCGGTGCATGTGGATGTTGCTGCTTGAGATCCAAGCGGTCGCGCTACCGTATAGGCCTACAAGCTGCACGACGTGTTGGTTTGAGATCACATGCTTCACTTGCATGGACTTTGTGATCGACAAAAAAACGGAGACAATTAGGCAAAGCGAAGAACCAATACGGTGCAGACCAGTAGGCTCCAGTGTCACCGATTGAGAATAAGAATGACGTAATAACACCACAAGTAAACATTCGGCTATGACGCTGAAATGATGACAGTGATACCCCATCGTGTCACTGGCATCCTGTGGAAATGTCCCTTTGTGCTTCTCGCTCGCACCTTATACGCATACCGATGCGCACATTATCGTCACAACTGTAGCTTATACGGTCACGGAGCGCGGAACCCTTTCGGTCTCGTAGCCCGAGTTTATGACCTGCTGCGCGCGAAATCAGCTCCTTCACCTCTCAGTCAACAAAGAGGTGAACTGCCTCGCCATCGCCATGGACACGGACCGGAGACAGGGTTGCCAGAGAAACCTGGCGGGACTATAACCCGCTCCATCTCCACCGGGGAGATGTGCACGGCACTTTACGCACCGGTGCACTCATTACAGCACCTTTGTCTCGGTGCTCAATTTTCTAAATTACCCCAAAAATAAATCAATCAATGAATGAATCACATGGTGGTTAACAATGACGCAGTTTTATTGCGTCAGCAAATGTATTTCCAGACGCAACAATCAGACTGTAGTCCTTTGTCTTTATACACTTGATTGGAATCCAGCATTTATGACTTTCTATAGGCCAAATATATGTATATGGTATATAAATAAACACGAGTGTAATATAATAACAAGCTGCACTACATTTTGGCAGCTTGCCCGTCGAACCCTTCCTGTTTATTTACAATTCAATTCGCCTGGTTGTCAGGTTCCCGCTCTGTTTAAGGTGCCGACGACAAATCAATGAATCTAATTGGCTTATTTTGCCAGCGCTGCTTCAAGTGATGACGTTCCAGGTTATGTTACTATAAATACATACAGTGGTGGCACTCAAGCAACTATACATTAAACATAACCTGTGTGCGGAAACTTTCTTTCGGTGCTCTTTACATTCATAGAGTTATTATCCTCCAGAATTATAACAGCTTAGAGGCCATTTATTAATGGATAATGAACTATTGTGATAAGAACATCTACACCAGCTATACCAAGAGAACGGCACCAACTCCAAAAGAGGAATATGATCAAACAGCCGTGACAAAAACACTTTTTCAGCTATATGTGTACATTACAGAATGAGCCCTGCTTTGAGGAATATCTTCTTTTTTATGTTAAGTATGATGCATCAAATCCACAAGAACCCCTGCATCAAACTTCTTCATTTTAGAGATGACAACAGTTATGTCATCTCATCTCTCCGGATTTTTTAGAAAAACTTCTCTTTGTATGTGATTCATGCTTTTTGTTGCCCAACAAATAACAAAACCTATAAAGACACAATTAAAGCAAAGCAAACAGCAGTTACAGGACAGAGATGGCATGCGCTGACAATACAGTGGGCAAAATATGCTCAAAATAATTGATTTCAAGATGAACCTCCACGGCACCTTTCGCTCTCATCTCCCGCTGGAAATCAATGGCTAAATATGCAAATTGCTGACTCACTTAAGCCCGAGGGCAGCACCATCTCCAAAACTCTCAGATGAGATTAAAAAAAAGAAGAAAAAACATCCTTCACCTTAACCAAAGCATGCTACACAAAGTGTGGTCTAGTTTTTTGGGGTTTTTTTCACAGCAGAAAGCCAAAGCTGCCTTCCAAAAAAGCTGCAGTCCATTATCTGCATCACTGAGAGGGTCACTTGGTGCCAGCTGTCCTCCATCAGAGCCTTGAATGGCACAAGAGCAGGGAATTGCACGGGGGGTGGGGGGGGGGGGGGGGATCAGTACTGACCCTGCCAACATTGGCAACCACCTGCCCCACAAATTATTTTAGGGAAACAGTCCATTAAAGCCGGAACCACCTGCCATCTCCACAGCTTTTTTTTCTTTCTGCAAGCTGTTAGCAGAAAGTTCGGACTGCCCTCCTTATTCAGATAAAGAGACATCCCGCATTTCGTCTCATCGACCGCATCATTGCAGAGTATCGTTCCAGAGTGTCTCAGCTATCTCTACTAATTTTACCAGACTGATAAAATTACATTTGAATGTATATAATCGTCATTATATTAGCTTTGTGTTTACTATGAGGCCTTCACTTTCATATCACGCTCTCTGAACATGTACACCCGACTAAAGCCGATTACTGATTCAACATAATCCAGTTACTTCTACAAATAACATGATACACTGATTTAATATATTTTCTCTGTCGTGGTCCCAGTTGTAATCATATATAAAAAAACAACAACGATGTGCCATGACAACTATTCAGCTTTGTGACAGTAAAGTGTTCTTCTCTCCTCTGTGGCCCGGTCAGTCCATCCTGCAGCAGTGACAAACAGAAAGTGTGCAGAGACAGAGAGAGCCATGGCGGTGTCTAGCGGACCTCCAGTATCAACACCAGAGAATCATGTTGCGTTGGTTGCATTATGTAGACAAATCCACTCTGCTTGGCCTCATGCCATTAATATAATCTCACCCAATAGTCACCATCACATACATCGCTTTACCATCACTTTTCCTGTGTCCATTTCTCGCGGATAGTTCATGAATGTCACATTCATGCGAGCAAAGAACTTTGACAGCAATTCTGTCACTCTGCTCCACTTCATCACAGTGCAGTGCAGCGACAGACTCCACTCTTTGGTGCGAGTTGTCGGCCGGTGGATTCACGAGCGCCTCAGATCGCAGGTCTTTTTTCAGCGGTCAAGTTTTCAGCGTTGAAGTGGATTTTATTGCATCGGCTTCAGATTTTTCTGTGGCCCACTGATGTTGATCAAGATGATCATTTCCACACTTGTATTCTGTCATCTACATAACGGTGCAGATCTGCACTCTGACAAATAGGTGTGGTATTAACTACTACCTGCGGATTTTGGAATACTTTTAGAAATGCACTCTATAGTTAATCCCATCTAAAGATAATCCCCCGTGTTGTGTGTGTCAAACTGCCCTGACAACAACAAATGATGTCTCTCCACAGAACACTGAAACATTTAAGGGTGGGATCACCGTTTTTCGTTGCATATTCAAAAGTCACAAAAGGCTCTCTGGGACGACAGCTATATGGGACCTATTAACCCTTTCCTAGAAGCCATGTTGAGGTTAGCAGTGTTAGAAGCGGAGGACATGACAGTTTTTTCAAAAGATTATCTGCCAAATTGGACAAAGATGACATGAGCAGAAAATGCTCTTCAAGTGTATTGTTAGCTGGTCTGATTCCCACTGCTGCTCTAAAGAGAGCACACTTTAATGTCATTGTCTAGTTTCCTTTCTTACACTCATCATATAGAGTTGATGACAAATGGCGAACCGAATCAATTCGTCCACATATAATACCTTTGCCGGGCTTGTGGCAATCCAACTCTGAGTGCTAATGGTCTCACCACAGATCAAATGCTTTGAGCTCATCTGAGATGAAGGAGCGAGCTCGTCTGTTCAACTGAGCATGTGGCATCACTGACTCATTTATCTGTAAGCCTTCACACCACCCTGAGCTTTCACTTTCACATACTGTACGCTTTCACGTACAGTATGTGCCACATGCATTTTCGACTGAAGCTGAACACCACACACGTCTTCTTCACTTATCTCCAAAGTCAATTAGGCACTACGGAAGGTGGTCATAACAGTCCTCCAAGAAAATTTTATGTATGTTTGCTTCAGATTAGAATAAAAATGTTTTGCAAAATAAATACAAAAAATATATCGGAAAGCAACCCAAACTCATAGTTTAAGTTAAGCTATTGGAGGTTTTGAGGACACAAAAGTTCAGAGAATCATTTAAAATATTCCAAAGTCACTGCAGAAGCCACTATTTGGCGACATCATCCAAAACAACCTAAAAAGAGCCTGGTGGGACTGAAGCACCCTAGTGCTGACTTAAAGATTGAAGAGAGGGCCACATCCGGGTCAGAGCGTCACTGGTGGAGTACTTGTGAGCGAAGTCAGGGTCTCAACATCATGTCGTGCACAAAGGTTTTGTGGTCTGCCGGATTCTATATTTTAAATCGCGCTCAGGATTAATAGTTGCTCTGGACATGACGTTGATTGAAGTTTGGTGAAAATGATAAAAGGGGATGAATGCGAGGTCTGGTGGTAATAAACAGGAGCTACAGGCTGGAACAGAGCAGGCCGGGGAGACTGTCTCACTGGCCAGCAGGCCGCTGCTGATGGCGAGGGCCAATAATTGCCTCATGGCTTGGGCAGAATGAGCAGATTAGTGATTGGCAGTCTCTTCACTTCTTTAGCAAGGCTGTCGTCTCTGTAGCGATGATTCACCAGGAAGACACCAGCACAGCAAACCACCATCTCCTCTGCACACATGCAGAAAATAGTTAATAGGATTACCCGCGTCTTGCTCTTCCCCAATCCTGCAGCTCATTTCACAAGCGAGTTAGAAACAGGGCCTCGCATCGGTGTTCCACCTCAGCAGGTCTCACTGCCTATGAGTGTGGACAGCAAGGAGGAAGTCCTGAGCTGACCTGATGAAGGTGGATTTCTTTTTTAAGAGGCTGCTTTTTAAATGGATTTATGAACCTTGATTCGTAGCTTGTAACCTGTGGCACTCTGGGGATGCCAAGTTTAAAAAATGTACAACATTGCTTCTTAAAAACCCTGGAAACTGTTCCTTAACGCACAGACTTGTGTGTGAGTGAAGTTTGTGTGCAGCAGGAACAAAATAGCAGCCAGCAGGCGCAGCTAATGATATCCACGCTGACGGTAAGGAGGGCGGGTTTAAAGATTGAATCGCTTTGCATTTATTTTAACGACATTGTGCCGGTGCACTGTATCTCTGAAATGCTGCTGTTGGCTGAAAACTGCATTTGAAGATATTTATTCTAGAAACTGTTCAAGGAAAGCTGTGATGCAAGCTTAAAGCAGAGCTATTCAGTTGTCAGATATGTTCTCCATCAACTGGAGTGGCTGGAACTCATCATCAGCACTTCTGGACACACGCATTCTGGCAATAGATCAGTTGTTTAATAGCAGCCCCACCTGTACATTACATTCATATGCAACTATTTTGTATTAGAAATCAGGTTTTGTGGTGATGGAAATATCGACCAGAAAGCGTAGTGTGATGTTTTCGTGTTTTAATTTTCCAACCTTTAACAAGTGGTTTTAGTTGCCAAAATCAACCTCACCAACATGCAGAAAATGTTGTTGCTAATGTATAATACTTGCATAAAATAAATTTGTAGAGTAAATAAAGTATAGTGTTGCTGTGTAACCAGACGGTGACTTGGCTGGATGAGAAGATGTAGTTGGAAGCCTGAAGAAGAGCAATTTGAGCTGTTGCTCATTAATAAAGGTCTTGACTGACCGCCCCACCAAGCTGTGTGCACTCTGGAGGTTAATGCTATTGACCATATTGACCCCTAGGTCACTCACTCCAAATAGCTCTTTCATAGGAACGAAGGCATGGACACAGAGCGCGTTTGTGTCTTCACTCACAGGGAGGGGCGTCAGCACAAACTTAACATAAGCGTGGATTAGATCTCTAATGGAGATGGACACAAGACAGCTGAAAGGCTTTTATGAATATTACATAGATGCTGAGAAGGGGACAAAATAAACAGCTGCACCAACTTTAAAGTCATATGTGCTGAGTGTATAGGTTCACATCTTTGGGCCATGTTTAATGTCTGGAATGACCGAGGCACTTGGCTTCTCTTGAGCTGGAGTGAAACATGATATATAGCAGAAAGCCATTAGTACCGTCCCTCAGAGGAAGCTCATTCATTCAGCATTGATGAGGACATAGGATGGAAGGTTAATACATTCCGATCAAAATATTCAACGGGGAGACAAGAGGATAAAAGAAATTCAGATAAAAATGGCGGTTGGCAAAAATCACCTCAACCCTCTCAAATTAAATGTGGCCGAGTGTTCATTTTAGTAATATTTTAATACTCACTGTGTGAAAACGATGACGCAAGCGTTAAATGTGAGGGGCCTTCTGTTTGGAGGATGTGAGGAAGAATAGGGAATAAAGACATTGTTAAGATGACTGCTAATTATAGTAACGATCCTTCACTGGTCCCTGAAGCCAATTTTACACAGTCTGGAGTGGTGAACATCACGGCTGCGCCGGCCTCCTCCTCCTCATCGGGGAGATATAATTTGCATAATGAGACGCTGCCACGGCAACAAAGCCCCAATAAGCACGGGAGCCGTCAGTCGTGGGGGGTGGGTACCACAGGGGTCTTCCTAACATGCGCACTTGATGTGCTGGAGGCTGCAGTGTTGTGAACGCCGCCGCCGCACGCTCTCTCTCTCTGAGACCCAGAGACAGAGTCTGTGTGGAGAGACACACTTGATTAGAAAATAAAGGGCGGGAAGGCACAACTGTGAACGGGCAGTCCACTGGGTGCTGTCGGTAGAGGGGTTGAGTGTTTGTGTGCATGTGATTTGGTGTTTTGAGCATGTTGGTGTGTTTTTGATACCTGACGTGTATGAGGACAGCACATGGTCATAGTTTTTGTCTATCAATTGATTATATTATTGTATTAGTCTTAGTTGTTTACCAAGCCTTACACCTTTAAATATCAACTGTTCTGTTGGTCCAGATACTTTTCACTGTTCAGATCAACTGTCCCTAACCTCTCTCATAATATACTTTTCCCGGATTGGTTTACATCAATATTTAGGCTTCTGTTTACATGTTTGTGTGGAGAAACCAACAGCAATGGTAGTAGAGGCAATGCACGGTAAATCAAAAGGCATAAATTCAAAATGAGAAAAGAAAAATGAGAAAAGATCTATTGATGCTTCTGTCAGCACGAATTTAACACCTTAATATTCATCCTTTATGTTTCAGATTGACACAAAGCAATTACATTAGCTGTATATTATACAACACCTGCAACCAGATGTAGCATCTATATGGATACAGTATGTCAGACGGTACTTGATGTGATGTTTTTATGTGATTAAAAACCCAACGACAAACGACTTATCACAAACAGTTTATCTCCTAAATAATGTAGACAAAGGGGGGAATCAATAGAACACCAACTGTTCTATCGATTCCCTAATTGGACTGAGAATCTCAGCAATTTCAGGGCTGCAGTTCCACAGAAACCTGACCAGTAGACATTGAGCTCGACCAACGTCTCTTCTTGTTTTGTCAGATGTCATCAAGAGAGTCTCTGTGGTGAATGATCACATCACTGTCAAAGTAATTAGAGGAGACAAGTCTCTGCCTACAATGCAGGAGAGAGAGAGAGAGAGAGACAGAGAGACAGAGAGAGAGAGAGAGAGAGAGAGAGAGAGAGAGAGAGAGAGAGAGAGAGAGAGACAGAGAGAGAGAGAGAGACAGAGACAGAGACAGAGACAGAGAGAGAGCGAGAGAGAGAGACAGAGACAGAGACAGAGAGAGAGAGAGAGAGAGAGAGAGACAAAGGGAGGTGAGGGAGGTGAGGGAGGGAGTGAGGGAGAGATGGCAGTCAGTGATCTAACAGTAATCCATAACAGCAGAAGTAGCCACCATAAAGAAGATGCTGTAGGCGAAATGAAAAGGTTGAGCGCAATAATGACATAAGCTTTGCTTAAAGGTTACAGTTGAACATTTAGACGGGGACGATGGAGTCGTCTGATTTATCTAAACCCTCTTAGAGTAACTGTTGCAGTTTCACTCCTGATTCCAGGTTGAGATGAAGTGCTGCTTAATACTCGATAGCTGTGGACAATCCATGGATCTTATTTTAAACTTTGTGCAGTGCCCATGTGTTTCATGTTTCAAGTAGTCAGACGCATTACATATATATATTTTTTTCACTCTTCATTGTACCATTTACAGCACAAACACCTTTTTTATCACAGTAGCCTTCAGAACATGTCTGACAGTGAAGGAAATATACTGCAAGCCCCAACCAGAGTCTGAGAAGGCTCTTGTTTTCACATGATGGCCTGTGTATACGTGTGTGTGTGTGTGTGTGTGTGTGTGTGCGCGTGTGTGTTTGGCCTGCCAGTGTGTTCCCAGGATTCTGCAGGGCTGTCTTTGTATTTGGCTGTACTCTGTAGATCAGAATGGAAGACATCTGGTGTTTGTTTATGGCTCAGATTTGTTCTGTCTGCATTGTGTGATAGACGTCTGTGTGCTGTGCTGCATGTATGAATCTTAATACAGTCCGTGTGTCTCATCATGACTGTGTGTGTGTGCGCGTGTGTGTGTGTGGTACAAAAGGAACAATTAGTCCCTAGATCAATTAGTCAATTGAAAAAAAATAACGGCACCAAAAGATAATACGGCGTAATCTTATACCCGCACTTAAAACGTAACAGTGACATTCACACTGGACAATGAATATTTGATGAAATGTGGACTGTACACACTTGCATGCACTCACGCATTTCCACATGATTACAGTGCCTTCGTGCTCATAGCATGATTGCGTATTGTGTGAACTAGTGTGTCTTCTAACAAGCTGTATTTGGACACTGTGGGCACTTTTGGTGGGATGAACAGAATGTGTTGTTAACACTGTGTGGAGGCAGTCCTCACACTTGATCTAAAATCAGTCACAAACCCGTTAAAAAAAATACTTGCATGGCTCCTTAGGAAATAACTGGAATATGAAAGAGAATAAAAGTGCTATTTTTTCTCGCCCGGTCGTTGCACTTTATTCATTGTGTATTTTCTTTGAGCCACTGACAGTTTGAGCTCTTTCCATAACAAACTCCATCCTCCAGCCATCCCCAGGCAATCCTGTTTGTGGTGCAGATGAAAATGGCCGTAATGCATCAACAAAGCAGAGGCTGTACTTTAGTAGATTGCAAAAATGTAATCATTGAAAAAACAAAAATGATGATATGCTATATCATTTTTCTGGAGATTAAGGAAGTGTTGAAGCGTAATGCTAACAACATGCTCGACAAATGCACAGGCACCATAAGCTAGATGTGTTACACACACTTATAAGTGTGTGTGTGTGTGTGTGGGTGTAGAGCTCTCAGGGACAGATGGCTGCTCAGTCTCATTGCGAGTTGCTCTACCAGTCTCTTGTGTTTGGCTCTTGGTCTCCATCCCGTCTTGGCCGTAGCATCACTGTAATACCCACCCACCCACCCACCCATACAGCACGCGCACACACACACACACACACACACACACACACACACACACACACACACACACACACACACACACACACACACACACACACACACACACACACACACACACACACACACACACACACACACACACACACGTGTGCACAAACATCACTTGGAATTATCCGAGTACATACCCAGCAGGCTAACCAAGCTGCCTACTCTGCGATAACCAGTAACCCTGCTGCTGAAAGTGACAAACACAAATGAAAGTGGCAAATGTAAGCCTATGAAACTCCCTCGAACATTAATTTGACTTAAAAGCGTCCTCAGGATGAGGGTAGCAATAGTAAACTGTATGGATGTAGCTTCCTGTGAATATTAGTTGTTATTCTCCAGCTCTATTATTTGCCTTCACCCACTCAGTCATTGCATCCACGTTAGTGATGGTTATCAAAAATCTCATTTCGTAAATAATAATGTGACGCACCAATTGTCAACCCAACTTCTCAGGCCAAATCTGCAGTTATTAGGAGCCGTCTTTATTTGTATGATTTCTAAGCTGATTTATAAATCCTGCCTCTGCACTGAACTTCAGAGTTGAGTGCAGCAGACGCTAAGGGTTTTAAAGTAACTTAATTGGCTCCACGAGCTGTGTGTCAAAGCCACCACTGCTGCCTAGAACTGCTGACAGACTGTGTTGAAAGCCAGCAGGATAAACTATAGAACTTCCTGTTGTTTTTAGAACAACTTGCACCATGTCCCTTTCACCTCCTGCACCATCTTTGCCCCACGTCTCCTTTGCCTCACCCTTTGAAAACCTCTGTCATTGCATTCATTTCACGACAATTGGAAGAGTAATAAATGCCCAAATATTTTTTTCTCATGTGCAGCTGAACTGTCCTTAAATGTGTTTGAATCTTACATTTGTACCTTCATGAAGCATAACTACTTTATAACTTTCATTCTGAGTTTGCTGTTCTCAGACAAAGTCAGTGAAGATGCGCATAAGAAGGCAGTCCCAGTCCCTGATTGCATAATTAGCCACTATACTTTTTTTAAGCTCTAATTAGGAGCAGATTGTGTGGGCAAATTGAATGAATGACGCAGTGTGGATTTACTCGGCGTAAATCATGGCCCTAGTTATCTCAAAGTCAGAGACAGTGGAATGATGAGAAACGGTTAATATGTCCACAGCTCACGGTAGAGTTGACGACGGCTGTTCCAGCTCTGCTCATTCTGCTCTGAATAAAACTTAAAAACCCTGGCGGATATATATATATATATATATATATATATATATATATATATATATATATATATATATATATATATATATATATATATGCAGGTGTGTAAGGGTGCAATTAGAAGTGTTTCTCTTCAATCATCTCTGTGTTTGCTCTCCTTAGTAGATTCTGAGACAGATAAAGAGCTGCGATTGTACAGGAAGCACCGCGCTTTTTCTCTCTTTGCTCCTAACAGTCCAAGCGTGAACGCATACACAAAACTACACACACAAGTACACACAACACTACACACACACATTCACCAAATCTCAGCAGAGGATATGTGTTGACATTGCAGGTGCATGCATCTTCTTAGTCACTCAGATTTACAATGTAAAGGAATTCTTTGCTCGAGAATGTGACTCAAGGGTTGTTTGTCTGCATACAAATGCTCAATAGAAGAAAGCCGTATCATTAAAAGCTCCTGAACATCCCGCTATAATACAAACAGTTGCATCATTCGTGGGCTTGTTGACATCACATCCAGGAGAAAAACAGTAAAAATTACAGTAAACCTCAACCACAGTAATTGAGCCCTCCCCTTTAAATGTGAAATCCAAATCTTGCCCGGACATAATTACAGCGCCGGTAATGTTATGCTTCTCACCCGCTATTCCAAACTATTTTGAGCTGGACTTATTGAAGCCGTGCCGCCGCTCATTAAGTTGTTTGTCTTCGCAAAGTGATCTCTGCTTGCCCACTGCTGCTTACTAATGAGCAGTTGTGTCACGGCACCCTGCCCGCTGATTGAGGGGGTGATGAACGCAGCAAAATGAAAGAGAAATGACCCGATGGTGGCAGATTTTCTAATTGCCAGGGGCGAGACTGGCATTCACGGTTTTGGGCTTGTTAACAGGCAGTTGTGTGGGTGCTCTGAAGGTTCCCGTGGACGTTGTTGACAACACAGACACCAAGGTTTAAGGAGACATTAAGCTCCGCTGTTACACATTGGAGGCTTATTCATTGGAATTATACAGTTAAGATGTAAGATGCTGATTCTCCACACTCATGTCATATGAGCTTGAGAATTCAATGTTAAATTGCATTCCCATGGCAGCAGGTTTTCACAATGTTCATCAAATCTCTCATGCAGCAGAATCTACTTCACTGTCCATCTGTATGCTCAGTATGCTGCAAAGACTCATAGTTTCTGCCAAAATATGGCAAAAAATATACTGGCGGGGCTTGAGGAGGCCCATGAAGTGACACTAAAGCATTGTATTTACTCATATTTGGGCAAAACAATAGCTGGAACATACTGATCACACAGATGGACAATGGAAGCGTGGATTATGGTGCTATGAGGGTTTAAGAGGATATCTTTCTGCCCTAAAAACGAGTCAACGTTCTATTTCTAAATCGAATGAAGTGAATTCAAGCTGATTACAGCTGCAGTTTCTTTGTGATGGGCCAAACTGTATGAAGCTCATTTTATGGTTTTACTGTTTCACAGCTGTTATGGATTCAACTTAACAGTAAAGTCGACCATGGAGTCAGTTTCACACTCAAACCTATCAAGGCTCTGAAGAACAAGTCTCACACCAGCACTTAAGAACCACATTCCATGTGCTGGCAATTCCCTGAACCAAACAGTCACGACATTGTGCTCGGGGTATTTTTACAGAATCTCAGCTGTAGTTACCTTCCATCTCCATCAGTTTTTACAGCATATCTCTACAGACACTCGAAATGACTTGTTCCTTCAACCTTTTAAGCCAGGCAGCGTATTTTTTCCTCCATGATGAAATGCAGAAATGGATGTAGCTCCCAGTCACTGGACACAGCTGTCTGATTATCTTCATTTGTGAGCATTGCGTCAGCTAATGTTTGTGTGTGCAGAGGCCCATGCATGAGGCCATTGCAAGGTTACTTCATGTGACTCCTCCATGGCTGCAGGGTCTCTCCCTGCCTCTCTCGCTCTCCTCCCGCTTTCTCTCCGTCTCTCCCCCTTTCAATGCTGTAGGATGCTGTCCGAGCCAGCAGCCGTCTGAATGCTGATGACTGTCTGCACAGATAACCTGCGACCGACCTCACTGTCTGACCCTCAACAGTAACCCTGGTGTAGCCAGGCAAGTTTAAAAAAAAAAAAGAAGAAAAAACAAGACGACACTGTTGTTGAACCGGGTGACTGGAGGTTACACAGCATAGCACTGAGCTACCTAGCTGTGCAGAACTAGAGCAAGTGTGCTGCCATATGAGTAGCTATACCTTCAGGGCCTGTTGGCTTATTCCAGTGTGTTCCAGTGGCAGAGACATAATCATCCCTTATGTTACCCTGTCCAAAGATTTCCTTCTGTCAGTGCCTCTGTAACAAGCCCACTTCTATCCTGCAACACTCAGAAAACTGCTCTCAACTCTGTCACCTTTCCTTTCTGCTCACACCACTTACTTCTTTTTCATCAATCCAAACTATAGCACGAACACAGTACTCCCTTTTTTTAGTTCTCTTCCTCAGCGACACTCAGCGATTTTATGTGTAAAACCAACGAGCTTGTGACATCCTGGGCCAGAAGTGTTACTGTGGCCCGTCCATGCTGTTTGCATCTGGGGGCTGGTCGCATGAGAGCAGAGCGAGCGGTGATAACTGCAGAGGAATGAAGTGAAATTCAAGTGTGGTCAAAATTTGAACGTCAAAATAATGCATGAGGAGAAACTCAAAAAGCTATTTGACCAGATAGTGACTCCATTTAAACACTGGATATCTGCTCGCTGGCTATGTACTTGTAGAAAAGAGCCTCTGTTCATCAGAGACTTGTGTCTATTACCTGTAACCTCCCCTACACACACACACTCATCCCTCCATCAACTCACTTTTGTGTTACCCTCATCTCACCCCTCTCTATTGCCTCCTGGGAGCCTCTCATCTTCAAGCTTCGCTGACTTGTCCTCATGTATTGCGCTCTACTTGATCCGCACACATTCATCAGTCACCTGCTTCCCTGAGACATCCCTCCTCATGACTGTTGCCCAAACGGGAAGTGGTTTTCTAATCATGCGTGTGCCCGTGTTGATTTTAATGTTTTACGTGTGCACATGCAACATAATGCCTGTAAACATGGCAATCAGTGCATGGTAGAGCAACAGTGGCAGTAGCGTCAGAAAGGGTGTCCATCCCAGGGTGCAATGGGAGTACTTGAGGAAATGTAAGCAGCTTAAGCAGTCTATGATGTTGTCATCTCTTCTCAGCTGAGCTCCCAAAATAACAGGCCCTCTGGGTACAGACTGACAGGGCTGAGCAGGGCACAGTCAACAAACAGACCCAGAACAACCCGGCCCAGATTAGTTTAGACCAGCCCCGTAACTCAGTCCACTTGTGCTCAAACTGGTCGATTCAACCTTGCAAAGTTATTCCAGCGGACTGCGCCTTTACATGAGATGACAATGCTCATCCTCTCATCCCCTCGACCCAGAAACCTGCATGGGTCGGCCCATTTTATAACGGCCTGGATGTATAGCAGGCAATTTCCCCATGAAGCCTTGCCTTTTGCAGGCTCACGTGTTGGGCAATTTATTAAAGAGCACGCTCTCTACCTGAGCCTAGTGTGGCTGGCGAGGTGGTCGCAGTGCTGGTGGCAGGGGAGGTAGGATTAACGCGTGTGTGAAGTAAAGTGTGTCGGAGAAGGAGGGCCTTACACTTCCACTGAGACAGCAGATAGAGAGAAGTGTTTAAGTCTCCTCGCCGCCCCCCTTTTCTCTCATAGGTCATAATGTAGGCTATAGGCTAGCCCATGTATAGTCCAAGTATGGTAACACACAGCATGCATGTCTAAAAGTGGGGGCGTCGGCATGGAGCGGCCCCCTCCCTCTGTGTCACATAATGTGATGTAACGCATGCAGGAGAATGAGTGCTTGTGTTTGATGTTGTGGACGTAGGTGACCATGTATGGTGTGTTATTTTCTGGCTGTTTCGTTGCCTCAGATGCAGCACTGTAGGAGTATGTGGATGAGCTCATTCTCACCTGTAAAATGTAGAATGAATTATTCATGATTGAGAGCTGGATTGAGTTTACAATGAGCTATTTCTGGAATGCCACATTTGAATATTATATAAAACAAAAAAAATACGTCTGATACATAATGCCATGTTTTTTTATGCGTGCTGTCTGTTCTTTATTTGACAAATTGAAACCAGACATTTCAAGGCTTCGGAGGAAGTATTTGACTTTTATTGCAGTTATGAACCGAGTCCCTGGTGTTCAGAGCTAACTTGCACATACAGTATCTTTCCAGCCTCTGCTGTAGACGGTGAAAAATACATACCGTGTGTGTGATCATGGATTCAGATGAGAACTGTAGATCAAATCCGTCTTCTCTCTATTTCTGTGTCTCTCATGGAGACGACTTATAGCAACGGAGGAAGAAGATGAGACGTACAATTCCAGCTGCACATGAAACCCGAGTGGCTGTCACGCACAAAGTCATTGGTTTCGATTTCTGTCTTACTGACAAGCTAAGAAGGGATGTGTTTATATATACTGTATATGTTTTTTTCCAGCACCCTGTCAAACACAATTACAACACATAGCAGTCAACATCTTACCCTGGTCTAACAATGGCACAATGACTGCAGTGCGGGGGGATTATTCCAAATGGTGACTAAAAGGAGAAAAAGAAGAACAAATCATTTAAAAACTTGAATATAAAATACTTTTGTCTGCAAAGAGCTTTGATATCCCCACCTTTGAACACCAGCACCACTTAGACTATGTCTGCTCTTGTCTCTCTATACATTAACACTAATCCCAAGGCCAGAAGCATAATTGCATCAATCTCATCCGCTCACATATTCCCTCCGGCCTGTTGTGGAACTCAGCCCTCTCACTCCACCATCCATTTCAGTTGCCAACATAAGTTGCAGTCAGTTGTTGTATTTAAAGAATGAATTGGTCACTAAGCTGTCATCGTGCTCTCCGCCTTAAAGTGCCATGTTCACAGAGCGCCATTTCTCCCGTTTATGGCCCAGGTCAGGGCGCGGAGAAGGCATGCCGACGATGAGGAGAATGATGATGGCTGGAGTCATGCGGTGTTGATTACTCCAAGGTGATTGCTTGCCTTATCTCGTGGTTATGGTGCTCTTCTTCAGGGTGACCCCGGAGGTGCCGGGGTGTGACGGGGCATTCTACGACTTGTCAGGAAAGGAATTTGGCCGCTGAGGTTACATGTGCTATATTTAGCCCTCTTTTACAGCCAACGGTCATTTGTGCTTAAGAGACGTGACCTTTTTCAATCTGTTTGAAGAACAGGCTGTTTAAATTTGAATTGGGTATTGGTGCAGTAGATGGAGCGATGATACTTTTAGATTTTGTATATTAAGTGTAATTTGCATTAACTGAATGACTGCTTTTCCCATTAGACAGCAATCTGGGTCTCTCTCTCACACCTCTTACAGGTCTCCTCATCTTTCTCTTTGTCTGTATCTGTTTCTTCCTGCTCAGGATGCTGCTATCCTGACAGACAACTCCCATCATCTCTAGCTGCTTTACCCACACTCCCCTGTGGATAGTGAAACTGCAGGCCGGCAGCAGCAAAGGTCAATAGGAAAACCACCGCTGCTCCCTTTGTTGATTAGTTTTCCTACCCTACATTATAAAAGCTTGCCGTTAAGCTCGCCCTGCTTTGTGGTACATGTTATGTCATAATACAAAGTAACAATCCAGGTTACCAACATTTCCCCTTCTTCAACTTTGGTAAAAAGCCGAGTGACTGACATTGCAAACTAGACAGAATGAGAAAAGCTCAGTGTGTAGAATGGCTACTTGACCCTAATGGCTTTTTGACATACCCTGGTAATCAGAGTTACGCTGGAAAAGTTCAGTTAAGGGAATTGCGCTGGACCAGAGGTCCTGAACTACAATCCCTCTGGGTTTTATGGCCTCCAGCCATAATGGAGAGTGCGTGGTTAGGTTATTTGAAGGACAAAGGCTAGTCCGGTCTGCGTTAGATTCAAACCTGACAGACTGTGGAGAGAGCACCAGGTGTAAGTCTGTGAGCATCATGTGTACACGTGTCAGCTCCTGCATATACTGTACGTAGCCAGCGGTAGTGCGTTCGTGCTTGCTGCTCTGACATTTATAATGTCTGTGAGTTAAAGAGTAGTAGAGAGTGGCAGGAAAAACAACAACAACCTCCAACCAGACAATTGAATGGCTCCATGACCCCAGAGTGCCAGCAAACAGCTGCGATGTGAAAGCCTGGCCTTTTCTCTCTTTTTATTTAATTCTATCAGTTAGCCAGCATGGAAAACAAAACTAAAAAAACAACAACAACCCTGAAATGTCATTTGGGACACTGGTGCAACCATCATTACAATGAAACGATGACACAGTATGTGCCTACAGTGATAAGGACTTCCTGTCTGCAACAACTCACAAATCCACACAAGGCAAATCTGATCTCAGAGGTTCCAGATGCGTCATCTTATGTTTTCAGGCTACGACTTGGCTTGTGAAACCAGCTGTATGTGTGTCTATCTGTATCTATATAAAACACAAGGTCCGTAAGACCACGGAGGTCGTTCTTGAAACCTCGACATAAAAAGACGCACAGCCTGATCATGATGATCACGGAGGTGATATTGACTTTCACTGATCTGCATAATGTGTCATGGATGAGGTCAAATTCTGGCTGTTGTTGAAGACAAGAGCTGCACATATGATGTGAGCCATGCTGCATGATTTGGAATGCCGCACTCGGCATGCTGTAATATCATGAAGCACGGCGGATATTGGGTTTATTCTTAGTGTCTCTTCATCTCAGTTGAATAGGACATCTGGCCCTGTGGCAATACAACCGTAATAACAGGAGGAAATAGATGCTGTAACAAGATGCCCTCTCAGTGCCATTTCCATCGCTCTAGTGCAGCAGTGTGGCATTTGTTCCCAGTGTGCCGATTGGTTTTGTGTTAAAAACAAAAAGGGCAGTGCTGTTAGTACAAACTGACCTAGGGACAGCGTATTATCTTCACCAAATGGCTGCCCAGATACATAAGATCAGTGCCATCCATTTAAAATAAAGTGCTTTACGACTGGGCACTAATTCTCATCGGTTCATTGAAAAAACGAGGGAGCAGTATTTCTTCTTAATTTTTTCTAGCACACAGCAATGCTTCCTTTAGAATAGCATTAATACAATGTGTGCAAATAACATACAGCACAAATGCGCTTTGCAGTGATTGCGCCAAGCCTTGCTCATTGTAAACCATTTGCTGCATATATGTGCCTTCAATTATTTAACATGGCAAAGTGTGACAAGGATTTCTACTGCAGAGCGGACAAACGCGTCTCTCATCTCAGGAGTGATTGCTGAAGTGACGATGTGTTTTGCCAGAAACAACAGTGCACAATCAAAGTTACAGCATGTATGGACCAGGACGTACACACTCTCTCATGTTGACGGCATGAATCCTGACATGCACACTGATTCACCACTGCTCCTTTTGAATGACGGCTTCGCTGCGTTTTGAAGAGAATCAACTCCGACACGAATCAGTAGGTGAAGCCCACTCACAATGTACTCAATAGGCATCAGGGCAGATAAGTGTGATGTAGCCATTAATGCCTAATTGTTACAATTGTTCCTCATTAAACAGGTATCGACCACACTAATAGCCCGCAGCCCGTGAGCAACACTGCCTCATTTGACACCGTTCTGTAACAGTGCAGAGGATTCACTCTCGTTTCTCCTCTCAAGCCGTGGATGTTGTCATGGTAATTATCTGGAACATGGTGAAGCGGTTAAGTGTTTTGTGGCCTTGGCTCCTGCTCGTCACTGTATGAACACAAACATCCAAAAAAAAAAGCTGTGGCACCGTTAATGAGGGGGAGAACACAATCATCTCTCTGTGCAGGTGGAGGAGAAGGCAGGTACTGGGCTCTGTATCTCAGCTATTCATTCATCCATCAGCAAATCAATCAATGAGTGAATAAATGAATGGAATGATTGTTGCCATACAAAAAAAAACAACAACATTTCACTGGAGCTAAACCTGAGACGGCGTATTTCTGTGTGGGTCACCAGCTGCTCCCCTGGCCTGGCGGGGTAGAATATTCTGGAATAGCGTGACAGGATAACAAGTGGTCTTCAGTTACAGAACCATTTTCACATGAGGATCATCAACAACTGGCCCTCTCCTTCATCTCACACCATCCCTCCCTGACGCTGTCGATCACTCGCACGGCATTAATAAAGAGTTTGGCCGCTCTCTCTCCAGGTGTTTCGGATTAAGTTGTGTTGTGGTAAAGATAGTTGCCGGGACAACCTGAAACCCCATGTAGTTTGTACCAGCTTCTCTCCAACAGTTTGAGCACATTTTCCTCGTCCTGATATAGACCAGACCACAAGAGTCACGCTGGAATTACTCGTTAGTTGAGAACGCTGTCACAATTGAAAGTTGTTTCAATGTTTTAAAATTGTATTGTTACATTTTGGCAATTAGTGCGACATACCGGTAATTTTAAAAGAAGGCTGCTTAAGTACATCAGCCAATTAATGAGGCATAGAGTCAAGACAATGCTGCCAAAGAATGATTACACATCTTTAGAAACCAAAGTACACCAGGATTATTTCTTTGAAACATAATAGTCATGCTTCGCTTTAACCCAGATGTACTGGAGCTGGTTTTATAGTTGTGGCTTCAGGGTTGACGGCAGAGCTACGGTGCTTACAGTATGCTGTACGCTGTATGCTGTACGTGATGTGCGCCTCCTAAAAAACACATCTCGACATCGTGGGATACAGAGAATTCAGTCATTGCACCTGAAATAAGATGCTGAACTATAAATCAAAACGCACAGCATAGGAATCTATTCAATCTCTTGCATCGTTATATGTCTAGCTGTGTATATCTTACTGATGGAATACTACGAGGGTGAACAGTTACAGGAAACTTCAGAGAGACTGAAAAATAATTCTCTTTTCAGACACTGTTTGACTTGTTGTTGGAGATATCTGGTTGCCAGTAATCTCTGAAAAAATGTCAATAAAAACGACCAGGACCCTGGTTAGTCACCTGTTGCTACTACAAGTGCTCGTAAATACCAGGAGCGGTTTAGATTTCTATTTACCACTTGTGTGTGTGTGTGTGTGTGTTGTCGGTGTATGGCGAGCCCGGGTGTTTTGATAACGCAGAGTAAAGCAGCTGTCCTAAGCAGTTCCTTTGTAATTGGGATCCCTCAGATCAGGCGATCTGTAAACACCAGATAGTAAAACTAGCCCGGAGCCCGACTCAGCGTTTGACACACAGTCTCTTTTTCACGTACTCTTACACTCGCATGCCAGTGCAGAGACACCGGGACTTCATGGGCCTCTTTAACTGTGAATTGTCATTAAAATCACAGCATCCAACGCTTGAAAAACTAAATGAGTGGCCACTTACAGCACTTGTGCTTTCGATTGGTCACCATCCGCAGGGCTCAGCATGATGACCCCCTTATCACAGACGATACCCCCCGTCCTATTTACGCTCATGACCGAATATGATGCTTGTCAAAACGCTGGCTCAGGACGAAAGTGAGACGGGGGAGAAATGTTGGCTAAACTTGCTTTGCCTATGTAAGGCATTTATACAAGACACTCAGCTCCATGTCTGGATGGACTAAGTGCATAATTCATGTCTTGGTATAAAGCTAAATCCTCTCTCCGTCTCCCTCTGCTGTACCGCTCAACTGGGTAATGGCTTCTGTCTGTGTCGTCATAAAACACTGTTTTCAGTTTGTGTTTAATCTTGTTTTTTTCTCTCTCCAAAATCAAAATGTCAACATTATGAGTTTGCATCCTAACCGCTGGGCCAGCAGGACACCCAAGTGTATATATTAATGATACCATGATACATCAAATCTTTGAGTTCGTTATAGAATTACCTCTCCGCGTTCAACAAGATTTGATATTATTCTGCTTACAGTGTACAGACGCGTGAGCAGCCAGCATGAGAAAGTAAAGGCAGCATTACTAATGTGCATACAGTAACAAGACATAGACATACAGTCAGACGTCAGTCTAAAGGACCGTCTTGTTGTGCTGTAGTTTTTGTGGTGGGTTTTAGTGAATCTCTCCTTCATCAGTCCCTTCAACATGTAATCCAATAAAACAGCATGGTTGACTGTTAAGTTGTGATGATTTAAAGCTACAGGTCATGGCGTTGTAAAACATGGATTATGGCTTTGTGTACAATGTGTATTCTCACACACACACACACACACACACACACACACACACACACACACACACACACACACACACACACACACACACACACACACACACACACACACACACACACACACACACACACACACACACACACACACGGGCCCTTGGGCACATTGTAGTGTGCGCTTTGATATTTGTTATACAAGCATATTAGACACACTGCACGCACACACTGCACGCACACATACACACACACTTTTTTGTGCGAGTCTGTTCCGACATAAAAAGCAAGATGATCAGAGACCATGACCTCACCGTAAGCAATGCAGTGGATATTGTAGTCATTGCCGTCTGACTGTGACGTCGGTGCTACAACTCCGGTTTGAGTTCTTCAAAGTGACAGCGCACACAGAGCAGGCTGTTGTTTTCACAGTGCTGGCGGTGTATTGGGACAGGGTGACATAATGAAGGTGACCTTGTGGACATCTATTGGGCTCTGAAAGATTCACGCATGAAGAGTTTGATAGAAACCACCACCGAGCAAAACATTAAAGGCGGAAATCAGACCGGTGAAACAGCAGAACATTGCGTGTTTGGATTCGTGTCAAACTCTTTAGATCCACTCAGAGTCAAAAGCAAACACAGCAACCACAGAGAGGCTTCTGTGTGCAGCACAACATGTTAGCAGATCAACAGACGACAGCAGACCGTCACACAACTGTTCTGGCGTGACTGATGACTGCCTGCAGCACCACCCTTCATTGTCCCAGTGTCCCTTTCCCTCTGGCTTCCCATGCGAGCATGTGGGTGCGTGGTCTTCGGAGTGTGTTGAGCACGTGATAGGTTAACAGGTGGGACGACTTGGCTGATGTAGAAGGAAATGTTCAGGCTAGGGAACAGCTGCGAGTGAATAGGATCCCCTCGGTGTCAGACCACAAGACCTGGGAAATATTTTTAAATTCATATTCTAAATAGTGGGCTGCAATGCCAGTGATGCACCTACTGTTCTCCGGTTTGTTCTACGACACGTTCAACAACCCGTGTCAGCTGTGTAACTCGGCCACTGCTGCAGACAGGGTCTTTCTATAAATCTGCAAAAGCTAAAATAACTAATCTCGATTTCTAGTTGAGCCGGACTTTCCAAAGCACAGCATGGATCTATTTATACAGCTTTTCTGGGTCAGATTAACTGCATTTCTGGGTTGATTTCAAGCCCTTGCTTGAAATTCTAAATAGTAACTATTTAGTGACAAAGTCACTGCACGTGCAAGAAGCACACGAGGAGGAAACAAGAAAAGGTTCGACTGATTGGTGAGCTGTCCCGTCACTTAACTCCAACAAAGGCTATACTGTTCTGGAATAACCCTGTTTGTTCCGGTTCAACTCCTCTCTTGCTGTGGTTCCCATCACAAAGCACAACAAATGCCTGGCTGTTTACCCAACTTGAAACAAGCAACAAAGGGGTGCGTGCGTGTGTGTGTTTGGATTTTGTCCCTCTTAAAATGCATCATTAGGAAACTGAGCCATCAAACACTAATCCCATATTTTTGATGATTCAGATAGCGTTGGCGCTAGCTGCTCCCAAATCTCCTCTCTCTGAACGCCTGGATTTGAATCCTTTATGTAATGCTGCATCAAGGCCACGCTAGTTGGGACTCTTGGGTCAATTGGAATTGACAGTGTGTTCTTCACTCGTTAATATAGCAGAAGCCACAATACCAGCGTAACCCTTTTCTCTGATAATGTATTTTATATGTTGTTCACTTCTGCAGCAATGTAAGGACCTATTGTTCAATCCTCTCGGCTCTCATTTGATCCTTTTTGTTCTTCTCTTCTGGCAATTTTCATCTCATTTTGTTTAACCTCCACGGTTCATCAGTGAGACACAAACAGGAAACACATTCACTTTTACAGAGGAAGTAATTATGAAAACATAGTCATACATAAAACATTGATAAACTGCGTGAAGTGTGTGTTTGGTTCCGCTCCCCGTCTGGGATCAGATCTGGTGGGCAGAGGAAGACGCTGCCGTCCACGTCCGCTCTGCCAAGGACTGTGTTCCTCGCAGAGACGCTCGGATCGAGGAGGTTTATTTGGTAAAGTCATGAATAAAGAGGCTCGTAAAACTTGTGACGGTTTAATGGCGATATGATCATATGGTCCTCGCATTCATTACATAACTGTTGGATTGAGTATTGTGATTTAAGATTTGGAAACGCTGTATCTTTTGTGTCTCCATTATTCTTTGCGTCCGTGTGATTTGTGCCCAACAGTATTTTGACAAATGAGATAGCTAGAAGTAGAGGAAGTTGAGGAAAAGGGATGCAGGTAGATCGTTCAAGTTTTCCATTTCCAACAGAGCTGAGGTGTTATCGAGCACTGATCCAGGACCTGTCGACCCCACATGAACGTACACAGCAATGGGTGGACGTGGGCCCATCAGTAAGTGCACTGAGGGTTGCGACAGAGCAGAAGGTTGGGGACGGTCACCACTGCTCACAGTGACACAGTGTATATCACTCTATACCTTGGCTGGGAATTCAGAAGAAGTCTATCAACAGTATGGTTTCTCCAGCATGAAGCAACAAATGTTTTAAAAAGCAAATACTTGGCTTTCGGTCTTAGGCTTGTAATGACTACTTCGTTCCTTTCCACAGACACAATTTAAATGTATTACATATTTCTTTTTAGTTTTTTTACATGACTTTATTGATAATGATGAGTGGATACTGATTATTATATCCACTGTCTCTGTGTCAGTGTTTTGGTAGCCCGTTGTCATAATAAAGACGTACTATTTAAGAGCATTCCTCGTAGCGTATGAGGTAATATACTGTATAAGCTGCGTCTACTCTGTATTTTTGTACACAGTATGTGTGTACAGACGTGCTTGTGTCCGGTCGTGTAACTTATTTAGAACTTAACTGAACACACCCTGTGAAACAGCAGTGAACTGGTGCGCTTAGTTCACTCGCTCTCGATAATTGTGCGGAGGAGGTTGTCGACACTGTGCTAATCGTCTTATGCATAAAAGAAGACAGATGTTTCCTATTAAAATCCTTGACTGGGGATGAACCGCACCTCATAAAACACGCTATCAGCTGCTGGAAAAATGGTGTAACTTTCTGCTCAGGCTTTATTGATCCTATTACAACCTCCTCCCACAATGTTTCAGTCTAACTGAACTCAGAGGCCTAGTAATCGGCAGGCGGTAGTATACGACGCTCTACAATCCGATTTGCTCTTGTCAGCTGTTAATTGCTGTGAAAGGGATCCTTAGCATTAATCCGCCTAAGCAGGAGTGTGTGTGTGTGTGTGTGTGTGTGTGTTTGATCCCTGTCTGTTGACACGACATCCATGATACATTTAAATCCATGAGAGAGAGGGAGGATGTGTGACTGATGCTATTCTATGGGGAAGCTATGGGTTGTTGTAGGATATATTATCAGCAGGACATTACATCATTTGTGCACACTTTTTAAAGAAGACAATATTTAAGTGTCCTGCAGTAGCCGGCATGAACACGCACTGCTTCGGAGAAAAGAAAAAGTGTGTTCAATCGAACATGACATTTGACTGTATATGAAAGAAATATGTTGTGATTTTCAGTTTTTATGTGTTAATGAGTTTCTTTGTACTTTATCTGCTGTCACTCTGCCATCCGAAGCAGCATATTGAAGCATTTGAAAGTAAAAAGGTTAGAAAAACAGTGGAAATATATGCGTGTGTATGGCAGAGATACAAAGAGAGTCTACATTGATTTTCTTTCCTCAACTTGGCATATTTTCAAGCGAACAGATGCATTCCAGGGATTTAAACCTCCATGATAAAGCTATTGGGTGCGTAAAATAGTTTTCAGGGTGAAAAGGTGAAACAGGAACAGCTTTTCTTTCTGTCTCTTAAACGGGACTTAAAGAGTAAAGGAAGTGTGTTTTCTAATGTTGTTGCATCATGTGGGTGAGACATGTACTCAGGTTTAAAAGTGCAGTACCAAATATTTGATTATAAATCACAACACAATTGTTACAATGAAACTTTGACAAAAGGGATACTTCTTGATGGAGTTGGGATCCCATCTGATGGGTTGTAAGATTATTGATGGGATAGCTGAGAAGAAAAAATAGTTGGTTTTTTCGGACTTTTCTCGAATCTTTGCTTCGTTCGGTAGTTTAACCTCTTAAAGCCTCTGGTTAGTCAGAGGAAACAAGGTGTTCAACGTAGATTATGCTGCATTTGAACAGCTCACGGGCCACAAAGTTTAGAAACCACATCAATGTGTTCTTGTACAGCGTGAGAGGACTTAGCCTTTGGAGGATGTTAACTGACCATAGCTTTTAGATGTGCTACTAAGTATTATTATGCCACTTTGAGTGCTTAACGGACTAGTGTGTCCATGCTTTTGACCCTCTCTCATAATTTCTAAAAAACACAGATTAAACTGGAAGCCAATTGAGTTATATGTTTCCCTTTGGTGATTAAAGGACAATCAGGATGAAACCATTCTTAATCAGAGTGACAGTCTATATTTCTACCACAACACACAAGCATGCTCGTTATCACACGGCTCCGACTTACAGTATATCTCTGACTCATCAAGTGGGAGTCGCATGAGTGTGTGCACTTGCTCTCCCCCACTTACTCACAAGCACCAGAACCAACCAGCCACATTTCTGATGATGGGGCTATCTACTGTACTGTCTGTGACTGTCAGAGTAGAGGTGGCCCGACTCAATATGGTTCTGTGCTTCATTCCCAGGATCTCCCCTCATCATACAGGATGCAGGTGGCCTCAAAGGTCAGCTCCATACGTCTGAATACAACTCACATTCTGGAAAAAAACACATCCAATCACACAACCCTCAACCCTCCATTCACCCCGTTGGCTCCCTGTTGGTTTTGGACTTGATTTTAAGATTTTACTCATCAGTTTGAAAGCATGCCTGGGTCTGGCCCCAAGCTAAACGTTGACACTGTGCTAGTTACAATGTATTTGCAAACATGTCTTTATTCATTGCCCCCCCCCCCCCCCTTGTGTGTGTGGTTCACACTGTCATGATGCACATTGGGTGGGAGACGAGGGGAAGATGAGACTACTTCACGCAGTTTTCTTCCAGATTAATAAATATAAAAAGATGACGGGCTTTCCTCGGAGGAAGATTCCTGAAATGCAGGAATCTGGTAGCTGGATGCAGTGAGACCTAAAATGTATTATTTTCAGTTTCACATTTATTTGAATTGTCATCACAATTGTTTTGATTGAAAAACAGAACTGCCAAGCAACAAAGAACGAGAGCGAGAGAGAGACAAACATTCAGCTCAGAGGGATGAAAGCGCATGAATAAAAACACAAGCTTATTCTGAGTTTCAAAGAAAACCTCAAGTTCAAATCAACTCACTTTCTAAGGTGACTTACAGAGGAAATGAAACTATTCTTTCCTGAGATGTACCAAAGGCATCCCAGAAGACAATGTGCTAGATTCTGCTCTTTGTAAAGCCACATTGAGGCCACGGCTATTTTTGAAAACCTCGGGCTTCAGACCCGTTTCTGTGCTTAATTCTGACTCTAAGTCAGTGAGTGTGCTATTCGTCAAGTCATGATGAATGTGTCCCACCTTCCTGACGATATAAGCCATGACTTGAGTAAAATGGTGCAGATTGCTCCTCATATATGGAAGTGTAGTGCATTGCTCCGGGGCCTGACGGTGCTTCAGTTGATTACACACATCCTTGAACCCCATCTGAACACGAGGCAGGTGGTGTTGATGAGCCTGGGTGTCACTGATGACGTTTAGTCACATTAAGCCCGCTCTTCTGTTCCCGCTACATACTCCAGACGGTAAATACTGCTCACACATACTACGGCCATAAAACCTGAATTAAACAGATGAGCAACTAACCGAAGACACATCTCATCCCCCCTTCCTCCTTCTCTTTGTATCCATTTATCTTTACTGTGAGATTTATTCCCATCAGAGGGGCAAGGACATCTATTGCTAGTGTGCTGAAGGTCCAATGTGGCAACACCGGTGGCCTGTAGATCACCAGCTATTGTGAACCCGGCTGACAGCTCACTCTGAGTGGGCTGGTCTTGAGAGTGAGATCCCAGGTCCATGCCGTGTCAATCACGCATCCTTCAATCTCAATATGCGCTCTTTATCAAGGCTGGAGGTTAAGGATGAAGGAGACGGCTGTTAAAGATGGCGCACACCCCTCCTCTGTTCGGCCCCGCCGGCACTCATTTTTATTACCCCGGATGAGCCGCCAGTTAGCGGGCTCATTAATGAGCGCCGGCTGGAATTGGACATTGGCTGAAGTTGTAGAGAGTCTATTCTCATCTCTCAAACGCACCTTTTCTACCTCAGCTACGAGCTCAGGTAGCGATGAAAGAGGGAAAACAACTGCGGAGTGCATTAATGATTGTGCTAGTAAGCAGTTTGAAGTTTGACCCTTTTCCCAACTAACCTGTGGATTTGCCTCAGTGCATCTTCACACCTGTGTTGTGCAGGTGAAACAAACCCTTCAGTGTTTGTGTGGTTTGTTTGGGGAGGAAAGAAGCTGATCAGGCAACAGGGAAATAGTCAGGATTTCACTGGTTTAAAGGGAAAGTTGTATGTTTTACTTTTTTTCTACTCATCAATGTTTCATAGATTTTATTTACAGTACACGAATAGACCGCACGGTAGAAACTGTGCAGTTTACAGGTTCTTATTAAAAAGGGGAGATTAGCTCAGTTTAGCTCAATTTCTACTGGATCAAGTACAGTAGCAGCACATCTGTGCCTCAGGGGCAGATAACGGGGCCATATGCCTGGAAGGAAACTTAGACCTCCTCTCTAGTCATTCCAAAGCCCCATTAAAGTTTCAGTAGTGTGGTTTTCCTGGCGAGGGGGCTGCACTCATGTCAGTGTAGCAGGTCATCCAGGAGCCTGAAGGAGGCACCGAAGGACAAGGGGCACGTGGTGATTAACGGCGCTGGGCGTGGAGCCCCGGTTACCTGCTGTCTGTTAGTGTGTGTGCGTCTTTTAGTTTCACCATGAAACACTCACGTTAAGATCAAGAAGAGTTCAGTCTGTCCATCTGGTACAGGGAGTTTATTTTTGTTTGAAAGAGATAACTTGCGATCATCTCTCGTAAGGCTTACTTGACATCTTTGTCAACAACCATCTTTGTCAAGTTGATATATCTGCGGCTCTGCCAAACCAGAATATAAATCACTCTTGGGACGGCTATTTATTCATATTGTCAGTTCAAGGCTCCAATTCTTGATGTGTATGTTAAATCAAGATATTCCTCTATTTTGTTAAGGCAGGGCTTAAGTTGGGTTACACATCATAATAAAGTGCCTTAAATCCTGAAATGAAGTAGCTTTAGGTTGTACGGTTGGGGCTCATCCCCCCCTCTTTATTTCTGATATAATTCTATTCTGCACTCTCCTGTTAATTGCGTAACTTTACTTCAATTAAGACCTATCTGGTAAACTACTATACTCCAATGGAGACGCATTCAAAGTTAAATGGAATACACTCAATGTTCATGTGTGTAAAGGGGCTTTATGAATGAAAGTAAACCTACAACATATTACCAGGTGTTTTGGTTTGATATTTCCAGGGTGAATGTGTCGGTGTTATGAATACCAGGTAGTTTACTGCTGGTAACATTGCATCCACACATCTCTGATCATGACCCAATAATCAATAGATCAGTAGAGTCAAATAGCTTCAGGATTCATTCATAAGACTACATTTAAATAAAGTACACTTTATATTCTCTTGAGGCATTGACTGAAGTTATGATATTGTTGTTTTCCTTAAGTTCTAATTGGTACTCTTCACCACACAGCTTTTCTGTACATGTGTAGTGTGTACACAGTGTTCAGTAACTTTAAATTCTTCCTGTCCTTTTAAATACTATTTAAAAATAATATTAATTGGACCCATGTGCCTCTAATACACGTGGTCTAGCTTTTTTATTTCCTGTATGTGTTTTTGTTTGTGTTTGAGACACAGAAGGAGAGAAATGTGTGCTGCTTGATCTTTATTTTTGTGAAGAAGACACCCTGTGCACTCTGTGTGAAAACACAGCGCATGGAAGTCAGTGAGTGGGAGTCTGTCTACATAATGTTTGAGTTTATATTTAGTAGTTTCGTGTATTCTTTCTGGGAGAGGACTGAGGCGGTACTGTAGTCCATTCATGTTTCAGCTTTCTGAGTAAAGCTGTCTGAGGCTTACATGCGGTACAAGATTGTGATATTATCACAGTGAGAAGAGTGGATATCGGGTCATCAAGAACAAACTGAGAGAATAGGACTTCAGTTTTAACACTGTCCATGAGACCATTTCTTCTGGTGGGTTAAGTTAAGATGAAATGAATTATGCTGGTCACATATGTCATAAATAGAGGGGGATTAAGTATTGTAGTGGTTCTGATTGATAGCCTACTCCACAGTCATTTTCATTTAGTAGTAAATGTGTCAGAGAGAGGCATGGCACTCAAATCCATTAGGAATAGAAGATACAATTTATTTGGGTTGATTCTCTTGTAGTTAATCCATCAACAGAGAGAAAATAGGTCAATGATCGAAGCCAAGCAGGGACTGTGCCCAGAAGAGGACGAACGCAACAGATCCGATAGAAACAAAGGGCTTTTCACAGGATCCCAGAATCCCTCCAGACCCACGTGCAGAGCGATGTTACAGTACAGCGCTCCTTAACGTCACTTACCGTTAGCACGAGTCCACTGGCCGCTCCGGGCATGCCTTTGCATCTGCCTGCCTACTCGTACAGTACATGGGGCCATACTCACCCACCACCTGACCTCAGTTCCAGTGGCGCTGACTATACAGCAGCAGACTGCACGCTTGCCCTGCAATCCCACAACCTTTCACTGCTCTCCCGGCCCCACAGTCACCTCATCAAAGCGCAGCAGCAGCTCATGGATCTGTGTGCGCCATAACACTGACTTTGAACAGAATTGTTTCCTCCCCCCTTTTCCTTGTGTTATTTGATCACTTTTTCCTTTTTAAGTGACACAGGCTATATTTAACCGTTGTTGGTTGTCTTTAATTTGTTTTGTGAACTTGGTGTTCTTGATCTATTTCTTTCTTTATCCTCTTCTGTCTCTCTATTCTCTCGCTGTCCCTCTGTGCTATATTACTGTTATTTAAAGATATTGCTGTAGCTAATATGTGACGTATTATCATTTGCCTGTGTTACTGCATTGTGTTTTTTGCTGTTGTGCTTTTCTTTCTGTGTGTGGTGAGTTTTTCTAACCCCAGTTCATTCTGTTATGGCACCACCGCAGTCCAGGACGACGCTGCCCCAGGTACCCAGGAGTACATTATGTTACGGCAGGACTCCATCCACTCTGCGGATATAAGGAGTAAAGGGTCCCCCTTTCGCGCAAAGTGTCACGAAATCTTCTGCTGCCCACTGAAGCAAGCCATCAACAAAGACAGCACAGAGCCCGAAGGTTTGATCGCATCCCCTCCTTGTTTTGATTTGCTGATGCTCCTCGTATCCCCCGCCCACTCCCGTCTTGTTTCCCCCTCTCTCTCATATTCTGTGTGAACTGATAGTTCTCCGCCCCTCAAACCTAAGTTCTCTTTCATTCCTGTCTCATGTTCTTGGAGAGCATCTGGTGTGTGTCTGCCCCTTTCTAGCATGTGTGTGTTTGTGCACAAACGGCCGTGCGGAAGTGTGAGTGCTTGTGTGTGTGTGTGTGTTTGAGCATCGTATAAGACTGAATGCTTAGGGCATGTTTGCTTGCAGAGAACCTTTAGGAGGGCATCTCTCCCTGGGATCCTCCGGCCTGGGTTTGTACTGTGTGTGTGTGTGTGTGTGCCTGCACACCTCTTACGTCGGACTGAGTGAGGAGCACAGCATCTGTAGCCCCTGCCCACCCCTCCCTACCCCGAACCACATGCATGGATCAAAACGATGTTCAAAAAGTAAAAGGGGTAATAGATGGAGGCAGCTGCTGCCCTAATGAGTTCAAGCTCAGTGTGTGCTTCCACTTCAACTGGCCTCATAGAACAAAAAAGGTGAAGCGCTTTTATCTTCCTGTCCTGAAGACGATGTGAGATTGAAATGTGTTATATTCACGACTAAATACTGATCTACTTAGCTACAGACTGCAAGTCAGCAACCCCCCCCCCATCCCCTCTTGTTCCCTCTGCTTTCTATGTTTCTTCCTGTGGCTCTTGATGGCTGCATCCTACCCTCTCAGTACTTCCTTCCCTCCTTCCCTTCCTCCCCAGCACTTCTTTCCCTCCTACTGCATCCGTGTCCCCGTTTACCCCCTACCTCTATTTCCACATCTGTTGTGCTTGTAGCAGCATGACGATATGCCTGCATGCATCCCTTACACTGTATATGTTATCGACATTTGTACAGTTAGGAAAGGTAGTAAAGTGAAAAAAAGATCCTTTTACTCCAAGCATGCTTCCTCTTACCCTGCACTGTCCGTCACTCAGGCTCTTTGACTGCCTCATTTATCATCTATCCCTCGATAAGAGTGCTGAGATTGTAGAAAGTGCTTTCCTTTGCAGACTTCCTGATCGGTAAGATATGAATTATCTTGCTCCTGATATGTGTTCTGCAATGTATTGGTGTGTCCTCTATTGCATCTAAAAGAGGACCCCGTTTGGTACAGTAGTGCAACACCTAGATGTTAGATTAACCTGTTGATGGATGTCTGTGTGCCTGCTGAAGGACTCAGGCACATGCACTAATCCTTGTGGGAGAGAGAGCGAGAGAGGGAGATAAAGCAGAGGAATACTAGCGGAGGTCTGGCTACAAAAGTACAGATGTATTATTCAGTTTGGCTGCAGCTCCAGTTGGACGTGACTGAATTTACAAAGGAAGGAGGAGAGACTACAGCTGTTACGTAAGCTGTTCGTGAGGACGTCATTCATGTTGATGCATGATGCAGACGGAAACTCTGTTCAACCTTGTGAGGAGCAGCCTACACACACACACACACACACGCACACACACACACACACTAATATTGTTTCCAATACGTGTAAATAACAAATAAACAACATGCATATTGAAACAGTAGAAGTTGATACATTTTTTGTGTAGAAAATGGTAAGTTTGATATTAAAATGAAAAACAAGAAGCGTGTATGTTTTGAGAGATCTGAGCAGTAAAGTCAGCCTTGTCACATTGTTACCATGGCAACAACACGCCAACTCCTTTGTGTTGCACTTATTAAGGATTTTAATAGATTCGATAATTTAGCTTCATGTGCAATACAGTTTGCAAGTCAAAGTAGATTGCAACGCACAGACTTTTCAGTCAGGAACTGTGGTTGGTTGTCTTAGGTTTAGGTTGTTTATCACACTATAAGCAGTAAAAGGCAGTGTTTGTAGGATTGTGTTGGTGTGTGTTCAGTTGAGATGCTAGAGTGCGTCTGCTGCTGTGTAGATGACAGCGACAAGTGCTCTGAAAGGTGCAAACATTAAGATCTAACGAGGCTTTGGCGGAGCCAGTTATCCGCCGTATCAAGTCCTCTGAGTCGAATTCCTCTGATGCATATCCCAGCAGCACTACGTTGAGGTGGCTGCCACAGAGAGCCAAGATATTGGTTTCAACAGTCACCGTAGATGTGCTCGTCAGAACAACACATTAGCGGCACACAGGCCTGGGCTCTGTCGTTCAATTCATATCGGTTCATCTCTGTGGAGCTGCAGGGAGCACAAGACCTCAGACAGAGAGCACTGGACCTGCCTCCTCCACCCTGAGGAGTGTGTGTGTGTGTGTTCTCTTTGTGTTTCCACTCACTTGATTTAGATAACTCAGACGACTGACAACAAGCACTGTGGATTTTGTCCCCCAGCTCTTGAATTGCGAGCACATCTTTAAATTCATCTTTAAAGTATCAAACCGGCAGTTTTGTGTGTTTTATATCCCTTATCTACAAGTCACATCATAATTCACATCACTGCTGACCTTTTGGTGGAGCACACAGTAAATTGTTCGGTTGGCTTCAAACCCTCGGCAGCATTTTGTATCTGCTCATTTCACCGTAGCTGGCAGAAATGTGAAAGTTGCTCGAATAGCAATTCATCATAATGAATTATGTATCGCTATTACTTCATGATGTTTATGTTTTTGTATGATAATGCAGCTGTGAGAAGGGAATGTTTTGATATCTACATTTTAACAGCGCAGGTACGTTTTGAGCGGTTGAACGAAAACAATGTAAAGACGTCAGTAATGCGATACGTCTCTTACAGACAGAATGAAGTACAGCACCCGTGATGCTCGACATTCACGCCGCTATCTAATTGGTTTCAGCCATATTGACAAAATAACTCATCTGCTGCTCACTCAGCCAAGAGAAAATGGAAGCAGAGGAGCAAGAGGAATGAATAGTTGCCCCATTCATGTAAAATACATGGCGGGGATGCAGCACGAAGTCGACAGAGTGCAATTACATTTTGGGGGGGTCCAGCCCCGCTCCGCGTGACAAAGTATCCCATTGCAGTGTCTCACTGAGTCCTGCACACTGTACTGCAATGATGACAGGAGACAAGCATGCAGCCTCAGGATGCACTCATGCTCCAACAACAGCTGGCTTCATCTTCTTTTCTTTCCTCTGCAGTCTTGCATGAAAGCAACAACTCGGTTTGTCGAAGTCATAAACATAAATCGACTACGCATGAATAAATAATGTGTATGATCATGTGATTTGGTGCCTGGAGAGACGAAAGCTGGGGAGGAGAGTTTCAATGTCACATTTGTTCTGCTGCGCTTACCTATCTGGTCGCCTGCAAGTGTGCATTTAGACACATATCGAAGTTTTAGCACGAGCCTTGACTTTGAAACAGATGGTCAGTGAGTGAATACGCTTCAATTTCTTTTATTAGCTGAATTAAGAGCAAGAGTTAAAGCCACAGTGAGACACTATCTACTATATATCTACTTAGTTCCTCAGATTAAGGCAGAAATGTTGCCACAACGTTCATTTCTGGCTTGGCTGGAGCTTAATCTAAAAGGCATAAACAAACAGCAGGAGTGGGTGTTTATGACAACATTAATGAGAAACTACTCAGGAGACCAGCAGAGAAGTGAAGCACACTAAAGTTGCCAGGCCTATTACATTCCATCAGTGTCTATTTAATTAACAATTCTCACGTATTCGCCTCCGCATCCCAAAAACAGCCAAACGGGCCGTGACTATTCTGTTCAGAAATGGAATGAATGGATATCAGGAATGGTCACTCTAAATTCTACCATGCCAAGTACCTGCATGTCACCTAAACATACTCAAAAATCTCAGAAAACCAATCAGATTTGTGAATTGGAGGGCCTAAATTACAGTGCTCTTGATAAATGTAGCATATTTGGCAAATTATCAACTGTTATGGATCGTTAGCATGTAACTTTTTAGCCAAGTAAACTGCTCATTGTTGTTCATCCTTAAAAATGGCAACAGAGACTGAAATGAAGCAGAATGTAGTAAACAGTCCACATCTCTTATGCGTCATATTTTTATAGTGTATGCTTTGAGGGTAATGTTTATGAATTACATTACATCATTTGTCTTATGTTAATACACAGAGAAATGATTGATATTTACTGCATACCAGTGAGTAAAAAGATGCAGTTTACAGTACAGTTTACATAGACTGATTTCTACACCACATAGACAAATCATAGATATCAGCAGCTTTACTCTCTTTGACCCGAAAATCCCAGTTTATGTCACTAATGGTCATAACTTATCATCGTTTTACTCAGTGGACTTCCTGTTTCCAACTACAGACCAGCTCTAAATCTGAGCTCGACAGAAACCATCTGTAGAGTAGTCAGGTCACAGTAACTGTGACACAAGCAAGTGTGTAAGTTTTCCCCAGAGTGAACAAGCGTTGAGCTGTTTAATTGGGGCAATGAGGCACACCGCTGAGTCAGCACCGCATTAATGGGGAGTCTGACAAAGTGGCTCCAAACAGCTGCCAGGACAGAGATTCCAGATACACACAAAATAGCGTCACTTATTAGGGAGAAGACATTTAGTAGATAATATATTCAATGTGAACAAATACTGAACCCTACTGTACAACATGTTGTATCTGTGATTTTACGAGAGAATGTTTCGGATCTCTCTTTTGCTACCTCTGACTGTGACCTTCAACCTATACCCTCCCCAGACCTGGTCTTAACCTGGTCTTAATAAACCTCGTAATGAACCTCGTTCATTCATACTTTGATGAATGAACGGACCAGACCTCTATTTGTCAATTTTAATGTCACGCTATTAATCATTTATTCAGAAGCTCCCAAACGGTAGGTCGTGATCTGAACGTGTTTACGAGTTGTTCCTGAATTCATGGCCAACTTTGCCAAAAGACGTGCAGCGAACAACCAACACTTTTCGTTTTCCTGTATCTTTAATTGAACAGGGAGTTACCTTATCTGAGGACTGAGACTTTCTATGTCATTACGGCATCTGTCATTTTATTTCATCATTTTTGCTAGTTTCATATCCTGTGTTCTCGGAATCGCCAAAGTTAGAAATTCCAAAATCCTACATACAGTATAGGAGCTTTTATGCAGGTGGAACCCAGACCAGTTGGAAACCGCTGCTCTACGTAAAGCTTTCCATACCTACATGTTTCTGCACTACAACTAATGTTGTGAAACATGACGATACATACTATCCAACTTGCAAAATTCTGGCAACTCGAGATGGGACACTTAAGATTGCACTTAGACTTAAAAGCTTCCTCATTTCTGTGACGGGACACCAGAACCGCCTCAGCACCACATTAGCAGACACTGAGAGAACAACAGGCCAGTTCAGGGTTCTGTAAAGACCTTGCATGCTTCACCTCAGGGAGCACCGGGTAATGTGCCAGCCTGCCAGGGCCGATGCTGGCAAGGATTCATACAGACACCCAATTTCTCCCATCATGTCGCCTGACAGCCCGCAAGACAGGTCTTGGCTCTTCCACTGAGCCTGATGAAAGCAAACTTAAAGACCAGAAAAGTTCTGCCTCTACATGCACGGGTTAAACACACTGTACAGTGATGTTGGATACAAGTTGGTCAGCTTACTTTCAACAACCTTTGGTCCGGAATAGGATCAGCCTCGTAACACCAGTCGTGTCAGATGCTATGCCGCTTCTTTCCCCATCACACTTTATTGGTTGGATTTTTGTGCGCTGCACTAGAGACTCAGTTTGTTTGTTTACTTCCATTTCAATGGTGGTTAATGTCTGGAAAGTGTCCAGGATATTCCACAGTTGCCTTATGCCGACTCAGTGATTTGTTTGCTGTGCAATCTCCTCCCCAACGTTGGAACAGCAGCGACCGTAAAAACAAACAAGCAGCTGAAGCATCCCCGCGATATTTAATCATTACAATGATCTGCAATTATGCTCACAGAGTTTTGGGTTTCACACCTGATCGCTTTCCTTAACCGTACCCCTCCACAGCTTAATACATCTAAGTGACAACAGTGTATTATATAGGCGGGTGTGTGCATATGTGTGTCATAGTCTCACTCAAATTTAGGATTTTGCAGTATCATCACACGGATCTTTTATTAAAGACGATGAAATGTATGCCTGAAAAGAGGTCGTTGTAAATGTATGCGTCAGAGCAATAGATGGGTTAGCCATAAATAATGCATATTGTTAATGAAATGATAATTCTTCAACTGTCAAAGAGAGTTCCCTCTTGCTTCCTCTCCCATTCATCAGTTGCCCGTCCAGCATGCGTTACCGCTCACTAAAGTGTACAGTGCTCCTCCATTAACCTGCACTGATGGAAGTAAGTCACTTTCACCTCCAACAAGCTCCAGCAGAGCGTAGTGCTCCTGTGCCATTACAGCGTTGTTGTTCTTCATTGTTGTCAGACACGCCCTCAGCTGCTTGTCTCACATCAGTATGCTGTGAACACGAGGCCCGCGAGTCATTATCTTAGACCCAGATCTAGTTTTGCAGCATGTATACAGAGCAACCAAGCAGGCCGGGGCATTGGACTGAATAAACAACAAAGAGAGAGACATGGTAGGCTGCATGCTCACATACAAACGCACACGTATGCACACAATGGCAGTAATGAAGGCAAACGACGCACATAGCAGAATCCTACCACTACTCAACCAACCATGCAAACCTGGATAGCCCCACAGACCCCTCTGCCAAATGTACGAAAAAAACACAACACATCCATCCTCTTTTTATGAGGAGACTTGCACTTGTCTAATACGCATTTCTCAGCTTTGTGTGCGTGTGTTCTCCGGGCGCTACGGCCTTATGGCAGCCGTAAGTGTTAGCTCGCTAATCCACTGGCTGGAGAGATAGTCATCGAAACATCTCATCAGGCCCGGCCAGCAAACATTTACAGCTGTCTCTCTCTCTTACTCTCATATTTTTCCCTCTCAACCCCTCCCTCAGTCTCTCTCCCTGTGTCTCTCTCTCTCTCCGTCTCTCTCTCTCATATTTTCTCAAAAGGTTAAAACCCCCTGTCTTCATAAGGTCATGATGGGTCAGAGTGCTACAACGTGAACCCAAAAGAAGGCAACTACATGTTACTGACATGTTGCTGTAGAAATGAGTGCCTCCTCAATGTAACGGTAAAAACACTAACACTTGGCTCTGTTCTGCTCGTGTGTGTGTGTGTGTGTGTGTGTGTGTGTGTGTGTGTGTGTGTGTGTGTGTGTAAGATGTCATAGGCCTCAGATGCATGTTTAGTGTGATGTAATGAGGAGCAATCAGGCAGGAAGGGAAGAAGTCCATCAGCATTACAGATGATCACACGTAAACCATCATCACAACAGGCCAGTGACACACAGCCAAAGCATCGGTTAATATCTCCTGATCTCATGTTATGTACTTAATTGCAAACACACACACAGTGACCCTGGGTGGTGCGTGTCACAGGTCACGCCCAGATTCCTACGACTCTAATCCAGCAGTGAACTTGTTCTGACTTGTTGAATATGAGCGCGTGTTTGCGGCAGCTACTTCAGACACAAAATACCACAGCAGCTGTGCTGCTTGGGGAGAACCTAACCTTCGTAATATAATATGAGCCCCAGTCATTTGTACTGATCCTTCAAAGCGGTAGCAGAAGGCTCACTGCAATCATTCAATCATGTTAAAGCATGACCTCTGACCCCCTGCACGCCACATTGGCCGATCTTGGCTGTAGGCCCCGATAGATGGAGGAGCCCAGAAGAACTAAACCTCAGTCACATTCTCTGTATGCTGCAGTTGTACATTCAAAGATACTACTGAGCATGCTGCAGGAGTAGTTGTGGAAGAATCAATAGCTGCATCAAAGGCTAGACTAGCTGCAGGAGTTTAAAACAAAACAGAGGAGGATGGGTCTACTTTTTCTCCTCGAGATGAGACGCATAAAGTCGATGACCACACATTTCTGCATACACAGTCACACACTTATTGACATAATGCAGTCTAGCCCCTAACCTTTACACAACAAAATGACTAACACTACCTTCACCCTGACTTAGACCTTAAAACCAGGTCTGAACCCTCCTTCGAAGTAGTGAGGACTGGCCAAAATGTTCTCACGATGCAGAAATATCCTCACTACGATGTTTTTTTGTAACTGAATTTGGTCCTCGCAAAGATAGCAACACAAGCACAAAGAAACCAACAGTACACTACATACGGTATACACTAACCAACCCTCTTCTATAAACAGGTGGGTCTTGCAATGTTATAAAGGTAGAACCTGAAAGTCCCTCAGATGCCTTCGCTCATCAGGGCGGCACCACACACACACACACACACACACACACACACACACACACACACACGGATTTGAGAAGGCATGAATATTGCAATCGGCTGGTGGCTCGTGTTAATTTCTTGGCATGATGTAAGGTCTGCAAAGGGATTAGGTAATGTTGTGTTGTTACGGAAACCTTCATTATTGTTATTTACAAGTGCTATTCTGTAATAGTGTTGCCGACCACAGAGAAGCATCACTCGTTTACTGCTGTGTGTTGCCCTACTTTTTCATACCTCTGTCGGGTTCTATCAGCTGTGCACAGCTCCTCCAGTTATAGTCCACTACCATCCATTGACATTGTGCTTCCATTGATTTCTCTGTGTGCTGACTCCACTAACAGGCGCAGGGACTGAAAGTGAAAAGTGGAATACTCCGTGTTGACCCATTTACCCACCCACTCCAATAAGATGAGTCACGTCCTGTCCCGTCATTTCCATCTTAGTCGATCTGTTCCACGTTGAGGCGTTCAAGTACACACACACATGTTCGGATCCCCTGTAATATTCATTTGAAATTTTAGTGAAGTGCCAGAGATGGAGAACCCATTTATTGCTGACTGTGTGAAGAACTATATTCTCATCCCTGCAGCTTCCCTGTCTCTCGGTTTTGCAGTCATGGGAATGAACCCCAAAAACGTTGCTCTAGGAAATGCATCAGTGGCAGGGGAAATAAAGTGTGTGTTGCCGGACTAAATGAGCTTCATTAATGTTCACACGCAGCTCTCTGAACTGCACATTTGACCTCGTTGCATAATATCCACATCTATTCTCGAGGCCAGACGAGAGATGTAATGGGGTTATTTTGAGGACAGGGACCCGGTTAATGGACAAGATCAGGGTTCTATTACAAATACCGACACTTGGATGAAAGATATGATAAACATCTTGACAGGAGTAAGTGAGGCCAAATGTTTTTCATCTAAATTAAGGGACAGTTCACCACAAAATCAAGAGCATATTTCTTCTTATTTCCAATGATTTAGTCCTCTGGAACTATTTAGGTTCTATGAAACTGCTCACAACAAGGTCTGTGGATTTTCTTGAGAAACCGGGTCATAATTTATTGGAAGGAGACATTGTTGTTTTTTTTATATTTTTTGGGACTTTGAGCACCACAAGCCGGATGCCTCAAACCCATTATATTTGAGATATGGCAGACATCTCTTCGGCAGATACCTCAGAAACTCTGCAACTCACACAAAAACAACATAGATTGATAAATAGCACGACAGGAAAGAGGAAAAATATGTACCGGTATTTCTGATTCTGGGGTGCACTGCCCCTTTAAGACCGTGCATACTCGCCATTTATAAAGCAAGACAGCATGTCAGCTACAGTTTTAGTTTCAAGAGTAGTATAGTTTTAGCTTTTTATCATCCTCGCTAAAAAAGCGTCCATCAACTAAGACAACAATGTGTCCTAAGTTAGAAACTCTTAAAAAAGAAGCGAGCGTGACCTCGTGCCCGTCTCAGAGCGTTCCTTTGTGTCTCCGTCGGTAAGCAGACAGTTTAAGCCAGCTGGTGTCGGAGATGATGCCTTTAATCTCGCTCCATCCCCTTCCTTGATGTGTCATACTGGAGAGGATATGTAGGACAACATCACTTCACTTACTGTATTCTGGGACTGAGACTGCTCTTGCTAGACGGGGTATAATTAGCACGGCGGTATTAATACAAACTTTCAGAGAGTCTGAGCTGCTTTATTTTGGCTGCAGCACACTTCCTTGATTCCTCTTTGATACCAGATGTCCCTCTTCACTGTGGCGAGAGCCCATCTCCTGTGTGTGTGTGTGTGTGTGTGTGTGTGTGTGTGTGTGTGTGTTCTGGTTAGTTCGAGTAGGGATAACTTAAAAGAGAATAAAAGTGATGTGGTTGTTTATGGTCTCTCTGCAGCTTTCCCACCGTGATGGATATTGGCAAAGGACTGCTTCCATCGAGACGCCGTCTAAGAGTCAAACATGTTGCTGCTCAATCATCCAGTTTTTGGCATGGGAGCATCTCTTGCACTTGATTTCCTCCTCCGGCTACCTCCTGTTGTGATACTGGCAATGATGGATAGTGGATGTTGTTCCGATAACGGGCATTTAGAGATTCATATTAGATTTGGCGGTCTGGCTGCCTGTGTGTGTGTGTGTGTCTACTATGCATGTATGTATGTGTGCTAGTTGAATTATGTGCGCATACATCCTGCTGCATGATCTTATCTTCCAATCACTCTGCCTCAGCTAGCTGATGGAAAAGTAATGTGGCATTGGACACTGTGCGCTGTGGTGAACCAGAAAAAGGCAACATGTACTAAATGAAATTGCCGTAAGCCTGGAATTTGCTCACAATGGACCTCACAATGTTCTGTAATGCTGCGTTCACACCGGTCGCGTTGATTTTTTGACGCACTGCAAAAAAGCGTCCAACGCACTGCAAAAAAGCGTCCAACGCGCCGCCGGTCGTGTTCACACCGGTCGCCGCAAAATCTCGTAGCGCCGGAGAGGGGGCGTGGTTTATCGTCCTGGAAGCCTCGATCTGGCCGCCATTGTTTTCCGCCGTCAACCATGACAGGAATAAGGACAATTGCTGCTTTGTACGTGTTGTGGAAGTCCCTCAAACATCGGAATGCCAAACGCCGTCATGTCTGTTCAGAGGAGCTCCGTGGATTGTATCGAGCTGTATTCACTGTGTCTAGCAAGCCACCGGTCGCTGTTTACTACAGCTGTAGGAACACAAAATAAACTGATTTGGCTGTGATTCAACGGCAATAAACCGACAAAAAGGGACTCCGAAATAACTACGTAATGATGCCGATTTGTACTTGTCTTCTCCGACAAAAAGGGACTCCGAAATAACTACGTAATGATACCGATTTGTAGGTTACTGGTCTTCTCAATGGAGCTCTGATGGATCGGTGCTAGGCTATGCTAACATCGTAGCAGCTCCACCAGCACTCAATAACGTCACGTAGACGTAAATACGGCAGCGTCTATTTATTGTTTGTACCGTATGGTTTACACACACACATGCATACACATAGTTTGGTCCGGTCTCTATTGATATGAGGTATCGTAGAGCTCTGGGTGAACACAGACGGCGACAGGATTTATTTCCTGATTCAACAACGGCAGGAAGCCAGTGACGACAGGGGGAGCAACTCAACGCTGATAGGCTATCGCGCCACAGCGTCACGCGATTATGTCGCTGAAGTTGAAAAATTTCAACTCGCGCGTTGGCGATTTTGCGGCGTCCAACGCCTCCACCGCGTCCACCGCACTGCAATAACGCGTCCAACGTGCAGCGCCATCGCAAAATCGCGGCGCGCCAGTCTCATCGCGTCTGTGCATAGACTTTGTATGTAATCTCGACGCGCGTCAAAAAATCAACGCGACCGGTGTGAACGCACCATAAGAACCCGCTGCTGTTTAAAGCATGTTTATCTCCACACACAGCAATCGGTCACAGGGACTATCAGCCACCCTCCTCCGGCGTATGACAACATCGGCTATGATTCACCCACAATCCCCCAGGGGACCTGAGAACTGCAGGGTCATGAGATCGGTAGACACGTCCACACACAAGTGCACCCACAGATATTACATTTCAATTTCCATTCGTGGCCCAAACAAAAGCGCATCGCTTGCTGACATCATCTCATTGATGTTTCAGAACCGATCCTGAGTGTTGAATAAACCTGCTTCTTTTTCATATTCCTGCTAAGAAGACAAGCCAGACTTTGTTATTGTCAGAGAGAATCAGCTTCAGGCTCTTTGGCCTGGAGGTTTTTATTTTAGTAAAGTATTGTGAACAGTCCACATCTTTTTTTAAATTTTGATAGCAAATGAAGGGTCAGCTGGGGATGGAGTGTAAGAGAAACAGGGAGCCTCTGTTGCCTGTAGCTTTACAGTCTTGTGTTGGGGGGGTGGGGGGGTGGGGGGGGATACGAGCACATCACTGGTCCGGCATTAGTCATTCTGAGCAGGCTGCTGTCTGAACTCTGGCCATTTCACACACCGTTTGGTGCCTCTGATTGAGATTTCTCCACGTCATTACAGCCGCTCTCTCACGCACGCACTCACGCACTCACTCACTCACTCACTCACTCACTCACTCACTCACTCACTCACTCACACACTCACACACTCACACACTCACACACACACACACACACACACACACACACACACACACACACACACACACACACACACACACACACACACACACACACACACACACACACACACACACACACACACACACACACACACACACACAAGCTATGGCATGTGAAAGCCCACAGCATGCTTCCCAGCTAAATGATGTACTTCACATGCAGCAGAAGTAAGAAGAGACCGATTGTGGAGCCAGGCTTTTTTTAATTTTAATTTTATTTATTTTTTTTATTTATTTTTTTTATTTATTTTTTTAAATTTTTTTTATATTTTATTTTAACAATGCAAGAGAGCATATAGAACACAGAACATTAAACATTACAAACAACTACATAACAAGATGATAAAAAAAATAAAAAAAAATAAACACAAATAAATGAAATAAAATTAAGTAAATAATTGTGAATTGTTAAGTTTCTAATTGAAAGTGCAGGTTGAAGAGAAACATATAAACAGTGACCTATTATAATCACAATAGCAGCAACTATTGGTCAAAAAATTATATTTACAAAATGAAATAAGTGCATGAATATATATGTTATATGAAGGAGGATTTGAAAAGTCATTCTCTGAGATGATCATAAACCTCTTGTTCTTCCACCATCACACTTTGACTCTTTCATTTGTCAGTGATGGGCCGGATTGCATACACCAGGGGTGTCCAAACTTTTTTCAAAGAGGGCCAGATTTGATAATGTGAAAATGCCCAAGGGCCAACAGTCCCTGCTGACATTATTTTAAACAATACAAGTAGCCTATACATGCATTGTTATTTTGTCATTTTATTTTCAATGACAGCAAATAGCAATGTGAACAAATCTCAACTATTCTGCCTTTCTTTCACATCTTGAACGTCGGATAACAAAGAACAAGCCATCTAAAAGCTAATTACATAGGAACCGATCAATATTCTCACCTCAAGACAATCTTAAATATGACTTTGTGAGGGTGATGAAAAGTTGTCTGACATTTAAATTCAACACACATGAAACAGGCTAACGAAAAAAATCAAGTTGTCTCTTCGTATCTGATGATAGCTCTTCAGTGTTACGAGCCAGGCAAACATTAGCAAACTCTGTCTTCTTCTCGGGGCAAATGTTTTCTGCTATTTTCATAACACAGTCTTTGATAACCTCACATTCCGTAAAAGGTTTGTCATGTTTAGCAATTACCACGGCCACTCCGCAGCTTACTTTGATGATGTTTTCATGTGAAAGGGACCGCTGCTGTGTGGCCAAGTTATCTTGGAGTTGCTTCACTTTTCTAGCACAGACACTCTCTGATAGCTTGTTGTAGCATTAGCACGTTTGGTCTCGTAGTGTCTCTTTACATTATATTCCTTAAACAAGGCAACAGTCTCATGACAAATTAGGGAGACACAGTTGTTTCGGTTTTCGGTGAAAAACATATTGCGATCTCCACCTCTCCTGGAAGCGGCGGCCCTCGTTATCGACTTTCCTTTTTTTACTTGCCGTAGCCATGACAGTTCAAGGGTCAGAGCCAATTTCAAACAGCCAGACAGTTACAGAGTGGTGCTGCCACCATGAGGTAAAAATAGGAATTGCATGTTGAATTTGTATGATTTATTCATTCCGTTTTGACTGTGCTGGCGGGCCATAAATAATGCATTTTAAGACAGAAGGCGCGGGCCGTATAAAATCTGACCTCGGGCCGTGATTGGCCCGCGGGCCGGACTTTGGACATGCCTGCCATACACACATCTAATGGAAGCACATTACTCAGCAGTGCACCTCCTCGTCCATTTGTATCACGATCAAGCAGAGAGACACAATGTGTCTGGCAGATGCTCAGCTCCTGAAGCTGTTTCAGCTCTGTTTCAGTGCCATATTTAGCTTCTCTTGATGTATGAAGTACAATGCTGTTCCTTTCACTTGGGAAACAAAAATATCTCCATTGTTTTTATCCGTGAGAGAGAAACTATGGCAGCGCTGATCAGTCGACAAGGACTTTGAAGCCAGTTGTTATACAAAAAGGTGAGAGGTTAAATGAAATATGGCAGGCACTGCGTTTTTCTGCTCCTAATTAGTTTTGGTGATGTAAAGCGAGATTTTATGATGATTTAATGAGGAGCAGACTGCCACACACACACACACACACACACACACACACACACACACACACACACACACACACACACACACACACACACACACACACACAGGTCTATTAATACAGCAGTGATGTTTAAAAATAGATGAGTCTCATGATGTTTTCACTGCCACTAAAAAACATTTACCCTGTGACTAAATATGGTAAAACTCTGACACTTGGATAAAAACACACGAGTTACAGCATATAAAAAGATGTGACATGTAACAGATTTTTTAGCTTCCATGGTGGGGTTGTGGCCACTTTCTCTCCACATTTTGTCCCCAAGGTGGAGATCATCCCGTTCTATTTCATCCTTACTGACCGCCAGAGGCAGTGCTTAACACTGGATGTATCCCGTCTCGCGCATGCGCAGGTCGAATATTTATATCAACAAAGTCACGTGTGACCTCGGATGACCACCGTCATCTATAAGTTCCGGTGTCATCCTGAGCTCAGTCCTTTTTTTCTTCTCGCGTCGCAGGTTAGCTACCATGGTAGCTTAAACAAGGATGTGTCTACGATCAAGACATATTAGAGCTCGTCGCTGTAGCCTTGTGACTACCGGTCGGAGTTGCGGTTCTCTCGCCCTCCAAAGGCTGCGACGAGCTGTCCCTCTTCGGAGGGAACGGTGTGTTCGCCGTTCGGACATCGAGCCCCGGACTGGTGGCCGCCCCTATCATCGGTCGTCACCAGTCTGATAAGGGTCAGCTAAGTCGTGATGACAGCAATCGGTAAGATCGATTAACATTGTTTTCTATAACAGTTGTTTGTTCCACGGTTGGCAGAGCGCTTCCGCTCTAGTAATCGAGTGGCGCGCTAACGAGAGCGTAGAATTACGCTGTCGGCCCGCCCTTCACAGTGTTACGGCTATCACAGTTAGCAGAGTGTTCCTGCTCAGGCAAACTTTGTGAGACACTAGTCCGCATTGGCGTTGTGTACATGGAGATTTAATCTTTACATCTGACGTAATCCGCAGTTAGCAGTGTCTTCACTCAGGCTAACTTGGATGCTAGCTGGCTAGCTAAACAAAGCTGATACTGGGGCTGTAGCCATCAACTTTGTATCCTTACAGCTGTCACAGTTAACAGAGCGTTCTCGCTCAGGTTAACTCAGTGGGAAACTAGCTAAAACAAAAGCTGATACTGGGACTGCGTCCATCAACTTTGTATCCTTACGGCTGTCACAGTTAACAGAGCTGTCACAGTTAACAGAGCGTCCTCGCTCAGGTTAACTCAGTGGGAAACTAGCTAAACAGAGCTGATACTGGGACTGCGTCCATCAACTTTGTATCCTTACGGCTGTCACAGTTAACAGAGCGTCCTCGCTCAGGTTAACTCAGTGGAAAACTAGCTAAACAAAGCTGATACTGGGGCTGTAGCCATCAACTTTGTATCCTTACAGCTGTCACAGTTAACAGAGCGTCCTCGCTCAGGTTAACTCAGTGGGAAACTAGCTAAACAAAAGCTGAGACTGGGACTGCGTCCAGCAACTTTGTATCCTTACGGCTGTCACAGTTAACAGAGCGTCCTCGCTCAGGTTAACTCAGTGGGAAACTAGATAAACAAAGCTGGTACTGGGGCTGTGGCCATCAACTTTGTAGCATTACAACGATCACAGTTAGCGGAATGTGCTCGCTCAGGCTAACTCGGTGAATGCTAGTTATACTAAATCAACATTGAGGTTGTGCCCATTGATGGTTTTGACGCATTACGGCTGTCGAGTTCGCTCCGGCTAACTAGACTAAGCTAATACTCTGTGTGTCCATTGATTGTTGTAAACATTATGGACATATCGGTAGCGGATATCAGTTAGCAGAGTGCCCTCGCTCAGGCTAACTGGTAGCACACCAAGAGTTACAGCACCTGTCCAAGTGGAGAGTGTCCTCGCACTGTAAGGACTGTGGGTTTTTTTGTCAGTTTTCACAGTAGCAGAGTGCTCTCGCTCAAGCTAACTGGTGGGGCACCAATATCTGCAGCAACTATCCGAGTGAAGAGAGTGTCCTCGCTCCCCTCTCACTAGGAGAACTGTTTTCCTGACCTGTTCCACAGTAGCAGAGTGCTCTCGCTCGCTCAAGCTAACTGGTGGGACACCAATATCTGCAGCAGCTGTCTTAGTGAAGAGTGTCCTCGCTCCCCTCTCACTGTAAGGACTGTGTTCTTTTTGTCCGTTTTTCACAGTAGCAGAGTGCTCTCGCTCAAGCTAACTGGTGGGACACCAATATCGGCAGCAACTAGTTTAGTGAAGAGTGTCCTCGCCCCTCTCACTATAAGGACTTTGCCTGACCTGTTTCCACAGTGGCAGAGTGCTCTCGCTCAAGCTAACTGGTGGGACACCAATATCGGCAGCAACTATCTTAGTGAAGAGTGTCCTCGCTCCCCTCTCACTGTACGGACTGTGGTCTGTTTTGTCCGTTTTTACGGTAACAGAGTGCTCTCGCTCAAGCTAACTGGGGGGACACTAATATCTGCAGCAACTATCTTAGTGAAGAGAGTGGGCTTAGAGAGTGTCCTCGCCCCTCTCACTATAAGGACTTTGCCTGACCTGTTTCCGCAGTTGCAGAGTGCTCTCGCTCAGGCTAACTGGTGGGTCACCAATATCCGCAGCGGCTGGCTAAGGGAAGAGTGTCCGAAGGATCACTCGCCACTGACTGCCCCCTGCCTGTTCTCTCAACCTTCAGCAGAGCGCTCTCGCTCGGACTGATTGGGAATTCCGCATAAACTAGTGGGACAAGGGTTCCACCAGAATCGCGGCCATGTTCAACTCTCCCGGCTGTAGGACCTGTATAGCTCCTCTTCAGCCGGAGGACGGCCCTGACCTCTTGCCCTAGCAGGGAGAACCCAGGCAGGACCTGCGGCATCACGCCTTGAGCAGTAAGGTCTGCTAGGCTGGCCGAAGTGGAACACCTGATGCGGGAGGTCTACCTCCCCCTGTCAGGGCAGCTGAATCCAGACCAACCTACCCTGGTCATTGGTATGGCGCTTGCACGCCGGGCATACACAGCAGCTGGAGCATCCACCTGTGAGTGCCTTCTTCAGGCACCTTCCCGCCCTCACCACCTTTTCTGTTCCTCCCTCCGAGGAATATCTGAGGGAGTTGCGTGCATGGTGGAGACACCAGGGCTCTCTCCCGCCTTACATCAGACCATGCAGGAGGTGGCAAATCTGGCCTTGCACGTATGCCAGCCAGTTCGACGACTATGGCGTCCATCAGTTTCCCCTGAGGAGACTCTGAGGCCCGATGCCAGGTGCCCTCGACCCAATGTCGGGTCAAAGATAACCTGCTATCCAGGGCTTAGGACACAGCAGCGCTGTGCACCGTATCGACAACTCCCTCTCCCACCTCATGCTTTCCCTCGCAGATTCTCTGCAGTGGGCTACTTCGACGCTTCTGCTCAGTGATGCTTCATTGCAGGCGTTTGCGCTCATATCGAGGGAACGTGGATGGATGATGTCCACCCTGGTTCAGACTCGCCGCCAGGTTTGGCTGGCGCAGTCACCCCTATCTGAGACATGTAGGAGGACCCTCCATACTGTCCCAGTGGAGCCTGGTGAGCTGTTCGAGTCAGCTGCTGTACAGGCGCTTCAGCGGACTGTTAGAGCTAGCCAGACCTGGCAGCAGTTCTCTGGTCTTTGCAGGGACATGCCTGCACCCCCAGACCTAGGGGTCCCATTTTTGGCCCACAAGGCCGTTTCTCAGCCTCCAGCTTACCCTAGTAGCGCAACAGGCCTCGGCGTCCTGCTGAGAGGCCGGACCGCTACCTATACAACCCTACTTACGTCCCCGTCCCCCCCGGCAGGGGTGCCAGGAGATGTCTCCAGGCCGGCTGTCAGGGTTCTTTCTCCCATCAGCGGATTTCCAAGGGAGAGTGGTGCACGTCTATCGACGCCTGTTCCCATGGTGCGTCACCACAACTTTCAGTCCTGGTTCGGACTCTCCCATCTCCCCATGGGTGTCCACAGTGTGTTACTGCTGTCCTTTCCCCCTGCAATCGCAGGGCGTGAACATACTGCCGTACTTAGACGACTGGCTGACCTAGGCGCCGTCCCGGCTTCAGGCGCCACAGGACACTGCTCGCCTTCTCTCACGTGGCCCGGTAGGCCTCAAGGTGAACATGGAGAGGAGCTACCTGAGCCCTTCTCAGAGCATAACCTTCATTAGGGTGGCCCTATGAGGGCCTGTCTGTCGCCCCAGTGCGGATGGCTGAACAGCCTTCACTTGGATGCCAAGTGGCACAGATACAGGGCAATAATATTATCGAAACAGTGTCTATTCATCTATTCACTATCCCCATGGAGGGAGTGCATATCTGGCGAACAGTGTCCCAGGAACCGAGCCCCAGGGGCTCGGTTCCATTCCACCAGGAGATTGTCACAACAGTTACCTGCCTCTCAAGGCGGGTGCAGGGTGACAGAACGGGACAGCCTGGGGGCAGTTGTCTGCTGAAAGACCGCAGGTCCAGGTTCTAGAGCTAGCGCTCGAGCACTTCCTTCCATGTTGAAGGGAAAGCATGTGCTTGTCCGGTGGACAGCACCTCTGCTGTGATTTCCCATGAACTATCGATGGGGCACCAGATCTGCAGAAGTTGCTACGGGGATCACCGTGGCCTTCTGACTTGGGAGGCCCCTCGCCTGACCAGCCTGTGGGCAATGTACCCACCAGGAGAATGGAACAAGGTTGTGGTTTTCCTGTTCCGTTACAAGCCTCCACCGGGAGAGTGGCGGCTGCAGCCAGACGTGTCGACCCACTGCCCCCACTGGGTCTCCCTGACGGAGGACCAGCCCTCTGGGTCAAGATGCCCTGGCTCACACGTGGCCAGAGGATCTTCTTTATGCCTTTCCACCATTCCCTCTGCTTTTGCTGTAAGCTTGTCAGAGTTCTTCCCCGACAGGAGGGATCTCCTGTCGCAACTAGAGGGTCGGATTTGGCATTCCAATCCCTGCCGCCTTCAATTAGGGGTCACGGGAGGGCCCGACCGGATGCTGAGTGGCTGCATAGAACCAGTCTGACGGACTATTCTGAATGCCAGTGCGCGGTCTACCTGCCTGCAGTACAAGAAACAGGTGGAAGCTGTTCTCCGACTAGTGTGCGGCTCAGAACAAGGTCCCAGTACAGCGCCCCGTGCCTGCTGTACTGAGTTTCTACAGTCTCTCCTGGATAAGGGCCGGTCTCCCCTGCATGGGACCTACCCTTGGTACTGGACAGCTTATGCTTGTCCTTTTGAACCCCTGGCACAGGCGGAGCCTAGATGGCTATCAGCAAGACGGTTTTCTCCTTGCTGTCAATTCAGCTCAATGTGGGGGCGAGCTGCATGCCCTATCAGTGGAAGAATCATGTCTGAGGTGGAACTCAGATGGCTTGGGTGTCACTTTCTGGCCTAAGGCAGTGTTTCTCCCAAGGGGGTGGATACGGTCACATATAAACCGGCCTATCCAGCTGGCAAAGTTGACCCCCCCCCCCTCCCCCATCGGGAGAGGAGAGGTCAAGGCTGCTGTGCCCAGTGTGGGCCCTCAGAGCTTATATGGCAGCCACCGCCTGCATAGTCAGTTATGGTGAGCCTAAGAAGGGCTGTGCTCCTTTTTAAGGAAAAAAGGAAAAACGGCACCTGTCCCACTGGATAGTGGAGGCCATTGCCGATACATACAAGGCGAGCGGCTGCGCTCGGCCATCCGGGGTGAAGGGTCACTACCAAGAGTGTCTCCACACCGAGGGCAAGCCTGAGTGGTGTGCCTGTGGGGGATACATGTGCGGCGGCCTCATGGGCATCGCCGAGCACATTCACCAAACACTACAGAGTTAACGTTGCCGGCCCTCACCCACTGGGGAGGGTTCTTGGCCAATTTTCTCTGCCGGAGCTATAAGGGGTAGTTACTGTGCTTCCTCGTGACTCTTTTGGTATAAGTCATCCAGTGTTAAGCACTGCCTCTGGCGGTCAGTAAGGATGAAATAGAACGAAAGTTACGGACGTAACTACGGTTCTATGAATCCTGGATGACCGCCAGAGTTCTTGGTCACTCGGAATCCCGTGAACTCGCGAGAAGATTCCATAGGACTGAGCTCAGGATGACACCGGAACTTATAGATGACGGTGGTCATCCGAGGTCACACGTGACTTTGTTGATATAAATATTCGACCTGCGCATGCGCGAGACGGGATACATCCAGTGTTAAGCACTGCCTCTGGCGGTCATCCAGGATTCATAGAACCGTAGTTACGTCCGTAACTTTCGTTTTACATGCTGGGAGAATTAATGGGACTAATGTCCTCTGTATTTTCAGTCGACTGACTCCTTGCTTTCATGTCTCGAACACAGCTCTCTGGTTCTTAAAGGGGTGGGATGGATCACATGACCGTTGCAGTCAGCCATGACTGTATTGTATCCCCTATACTGGAACCTTGAGTTATGGTTTCTTGCTCTGTAGCATCCAACCCCCATGCCCAACGTACATCCTCTCTCTCTCTCTCTCTTTCACACACACACCCTCTTACGTATGTGCAGTCTCCATGGTAAAGCGTGGTATCACTATGGCATTGGTGGCCGAGCATGCGGCAAGCTGCTGCTGCTGCTGTGGTGGATTTACTGTAACGGCACAAAGAGCAGAGAGCGAGCAGAGCGCTGCCAAAGGGCTGAACGGTTTGAGCAGCAGCTCATCAGAGATCGTTCCCTTTTCACCTCGCTCTGTAACAAGAGGTTCAAATATAAACACTGCTTTTGGAGATTCCAATGTTAAGATATGTATCTTCCAATGTTAAGATATGTATCTACTTGGAGATTTAATATCTCAATACAATCAGTGGCACAGTCTTAGTATGCAACTTTGCCCTCAATTACACCACGAGCAAGGTTAACCTCGCCATATATTCAGTGTTTGCCCTTGGAGGCCACTTTTCTCTATGAATTAAAAAAATTCATTCAACGCAAGGTGTTATCATGATAGCCTGGGGTTATTAATAAGACGCGATAGCTTTAATCGTTTGGTTATATTTAACAACACATAAGGTCAACACGGGGCTCAACGTTGGCAGCAGCAGACGCTTTTACTTTGCACACTTTTACTTTGGAGCTCTGCCCTCCAGTGGCTAGAGATGGAGAGAGCAGCACAGTGCCGGGACCTTGCACGGTTAGGTGTGTTTGCAGACTGACAGGTGATGTTCGTAGGACTATGTTTGAACAGCTAACAGTGTGAGGAGGAGTAAACACTACCTCTGAGGCCTCGCTGTGACAGCACTTACGGAAGAACACTTTTTCCCCAGTTCTGCCTTTTAAACATCCTTTTTAGCAGGAAAGTATGAAGTTTATCAAATCTAAACTTGGACTTTCAATAATTTTATACATTTGAGCATATTGCAAAACACACTCTCTCACTGTGTGTGTGTGTGTGTGTGTGTGTGTGTGTGTGTGTGTGTGTGTGTGTGTGTGTGTGTGTGTGTGTGTGTGTGTGTGTGTGTGAGAGAGAGAGAGTGCAGTACAGTGAAGGTGCCCCCGGGAGGCCACAGTAGACTGGCATTCTGGAGCACTACAGTAATTAATGTGCCCGTGGCGTATTGCTACACAAGCAACCAAAGCACACAGCGCACAGGGGCAGTATGTGTGTGTGTGTGTGTGTGTGTGAGATGAATGTCCTTGCCAGTCTTATTAACAGTGACTACAGGTGTAGGTTACAGAGGTCACTTGTGTTTATTGAATTTGGATGAAACCAGAGGCGGGTACGTTATCTCTCATCTGATTTCTGAAAGCATAGTTCATGAACTCGTCAGCTGCCAACTTCCACTTGTAAAACGAGCTCAGTTTAGATGTGTGGTAGACTTCAAATGAGGCAAATATAGCTATCATCCACTTTTGTCTTGCAAAACTATTAAAGGGGGCTAGAGCTATATTTTCTTCAGAGACTACAGATGATACTGAAGAAGTTAGGATACAACAAATGCGTATGATTTATACTATTTCTGTTGAAACACCTTGTCTATTTGAAACATAAAACGTTTCTCTCCTGTACTTATCTCACCAGTTCCACTTGTGCTATTGTATGCTTTTATTTTGTATTATTCCTCCTCCATCATTGCTCGGCTGCTGCTAAGAACGGCACTAACAGCGAGACAGACATTCCTTTCAGTTTGCTGAAAGGTGTTTCCTGAATCTTCTTTTGTTTGGTTACAAAATATTGGATCTTTTGCAGTGTAGGTTTGCAAATATTGAGCCGCTTAATCGCCTCTACTGACTCCATCTTAGATACAGTTTCCTGTGAGCTCAAGACAGAGATGGAAGGAAATGAGGAAATTGTGCATTACTGATTACAATACTGATTCTATAAAACCCAGTTCAACATTGAAACAACTTTGGTGACCATCTTTTCTCACTGTGTGTAAAAAGCTTGACTCCCTCTATGCCATTAGTGAGAACATCAACGTCAGCAAACTGGAAAACAAATATTTGTATCTCTACAGTATTCCTTGTGTTATTTAAGCCAAAGTCAATACATTGGTATTGATCCATAAACTATGTATATTCTAGTTTCAGTACGTAATCACAAAAATAGCTTTCTTCCACATGTCATCAATCTCTGAGTTAAATATCATTTTTCTTTGCAGTGGTAACTTCATTGATTAGGTATTTGTAGCTGTAAATATATAGTACTCAAGTGCCTGATTCCACATTCTGTGTTTGCTGCTCGGTAGTAATCTGAAGGGCAGAGGAAGAGACTGTGGTTCTGCATCTCCAGAGACTCGATGGATAGTGGTGGACTGTACTAGTATGAGGACATTTTCTGATTCACAACTATTAGCTCTACAATAAATTAAACACATTTGCATGGTACGGTGATGTCGGTCAAAGATCAAAGAGTAACACGCTAATTTGATGTCAATAGATCAACATCAAAAAGTGTGATTAAATCATTGATTTAAGTCCTGAAGCTCTGTAGAGACGCCGTGTCGAAAACGTTTTCTGAATCTGCTGCTCTCGATAGCCTGTCCACTTGCTCCCTCTAGTGTTCAACGTTAAGCATGTCACTTGAGTGCACTAACCCTCACAAGTACCTACTGTAAGCTCGCTGTTTAGCAGTCTATCATTTCTACACTGACTGCAGCAATACATCCGTCACAAAGAGATACTCTACATTTAATGACATGCCTTACATGATTGCAGTAATACGACATTGAGCTGTACAAGCAAGCCAAGAGACCACGCTCCATGCAGTTGTATTGACAGTAATATATGCGCAGATGCAGATAAATAGCATGCCATATTTGGTAAATTTCAGAATTTACTGGGTGATTTGAGAGGGGGGGGAAAAGGCAGAAGAAGAAAGAATTGTCTTTGTATCAACACATTACCGAATGCATGTTGTCTCAGTTGATTGTACATCGATATGTTCCTCGGTCGAAAGTGGACCGGCCTGTATAACCAGTTTAGTCGACGCATTATCGGATCATTTTACAGCATTTTTTTGTAACATGAGAGCCTAGTCTTCCCTGCCCCAAGAAGGAAGTACAAGCTCAGCCGGCATTTTCAATCACTTTTCTTCAGCCCGCGCAGCGATATACAGTAAACACACGCCGTGTTTGGCCGGATCAACAAGACCTCTAAATGAATGTTTAATGAGCATTTTAGAAAAGTCATAATGGCATGTCGCTAATGTCCTGAAATGATCTTCCTGTTGATAGCCACGCCTCGATGCTTTAGTCTCCCACTACGCCTCTGACAGTTGTCTGTCTGTGGTTTGAACTTTGCTGGATGTAGACTCGCCTTCACTTCACCACCCAAAAGGACTGCAAGTATCCCATTCACCGCTTCGGCTTCGCTGTAGACAATCATGAGTTTCCCGTTGAGAAAAGCTGTTTCAGGTAGGCTGCTGTTGTCTCTTTGAATGCACGCTGCACTTGTTTTTACTTCATATTCATCGTGTTTTTGAGAAAAGGCTTCCAAAGTGGTCGTAAGTAAAAATGTAGTTGATGTTTTCTTTTATTATTCTGTTGATACAGTCGTGATTTTCTTGGCACTGCTCAGTTTAACCACCTTGGGAGCTGTCCGTGGTGCTGAAGTGGCTTTAGTTTGAGCTCTTTATCTCTTCCCTGTTTTGCTCTGGAGTGTTGACGCCGTTTGGTTGGAGTCTTTATGTCTATTCTTGTTTGAGCTTTATATTTTATTTGTTTAGTTTTAAAGAGCTCTTTCCTACATTTACTTCTATTCCGCAACGATTCAGACTAAGCGACGCCTCATATTTAATCAACGCAAAAATCATCTTGAGGTGTGTTACTGCAGTTTATTGGTAATCAGGAGAAATAAATAAAACAACTACGAGAGTTTGGCTTGACGACTGTAGATGGCACTATTGGCTAGGCGGTTAGCTGGGCTCAGTCCAGGACTGAGGCACAGCACACGCGATGAGGCAGTCATTGGTGGAGATGACACAGACATCAGTGTCGGGACATTACTTTTGCTCTGGAGTTCAAAACAGCAGTAAAAGACCACTCTCTTTTAAGTTGTCCTTTTCATTATGTAAATTCATAATTTGTCAGTAGGGGCCCATTAACAATGCAGCCTAGTGATAGGCGTCTTGATGGTGGAATAGCATTGGGTATTAAGATTTTGCAGGGAAATAATTATTATGAGTTATATGTGAATTTATGATGCCGGCTAGAGGCTGTTTCTGTTATTTCCTCCCACTAAATCCCTGCTGATTGCACTTTACTCATCTTGCATTAGCGTCTGGTGCGACACGCTGTTTCATCCCTCGCAGTTATCTGCACGCTAAAGCGGGCAATTGAATACGTTTAATTACATTTTTAAATCATCTTTGACGGCTGGACGTTCACCCTCACACAAGTTAGACACATGGGATTCGTCTTTTGAAATTCGTAACAGCCAAACCGACCAAGCTGTAGCTACCAGTAGTTCTTTACGTTTTCCGTAATTATCTGTCCACTCTAGTCTGATAAAATATAGAAAATAAAAAAATATCGGAGATGATCCCTCCTCTCTCTCTCTCTCTCTCTCTCTCTCGTCCTTCTCCTGTTTGCCAACTCCCACCCCCACATCGACGCCCCTTTCTCTTGATATGCACCATGAATTATCCCCATATGACTGCCTGCATGGATACGTTATCCTCTGTGCACATTAACTGAGTTTGTGGCTCACTAGTTAGACTCCCTGCTCTCCACCGGTTGTCGGTGGGATGCTTTGCGCTTTTATCGGATATACTGCACCCAAAATGATGCGCCTGCTGCCGCCGCCGTTGCCCCGCTTCAACAAAAGAGAGATAACAAAATAAATGGAATCTCTTAAGTGATTCGTTCACATCCTCTGCGTTGCCTTTCTAAAACTCGGTGTTAAGTCTCTTAGCAGCCGCAGTGAGGGATTAGAGAAAGAGAGGAGAGAGCACTGCAAACACTCCCGCTTTCTGCAAACAGGTGTTTCCATCCTTTGGCTGCGCGCTGAGGTTCATTCACGACCACCTGCCTATCCGAGCACCATGTGCGCGGCCATGTAGTTTAGGAGGGATGATGGGAACCCGCTCACGGAGACCGGGGTTGTGCGTTTTTGTTGGAGTGCAGAGAAAATGATAGAGTTGGAGAAACATGCGACGTGCTGGGGGAATAGTATTCGTGCAGCTTCACAGTGGCGCGTGTGAGTTTTATTTGTTGTTAAGTTTGACTTTTTTTTTGTCCCTCGGAGACACAACGGACAATTCCTGAGTAACTCCTAAATTCGCGAGAAAAAAAAGAAGATTATTGGGACATTATCTAACTGGCTTTACCGCACCACTGGGACTATTTTACCGTTTACTCGTCAAGAGTCCACTTGTCAAACACGTTTGTTACCACCGCGTCTTGGACGTGTGCCTTTCGGAATCCAGTTTTTTTTTCTGGGTGATCATTTTCACGCTTCTGCTGAAGTTGTCTCCAGCGCGCAGCCAAGCTGGCGATGGCTGCAGCGATCGCGAGCTCCCTCATACGTCAGAAAAGGCAGGCGAGGGAGCGGGAGAAGTCGAATGCCCTCCGCTGCGTCAGCAGCCCCACTAAAGTCAAGGGGACATGTGAGAAACCCAACCGACTGAACGTTTTCTCCCGGGTCAAACTCTTCGGCTCCAAGAAGAGGCGAAGGAGACGACCAGGTCTGTTGTGCAAATTTCATCGGGATCAATAAGTCTTCCATCTATTGTAGGATGCCGTAATAGTTCAAAAATGACTCTTTAACGACAGAGAATATACTGAGTACTGCTCCATTTCTATGCAAATTTCATAAGATGAATCTCTCTGCCAGGGGTTGGTGGGAGAATCCCTTGTGAAGTTTGTCCACAGAGAAGTCCTCTTTGGCATCTCAGCCTGCCGATGGACATATTAAACAGATACTTCATTCTTCACTGTCCCCTTATTCAGGCCGCACTGGACAAAATACACAGAAGTGCTTATTAAGTGGATTTTGGAAAATCACTGAAGACTTCACTGTCACTTACGGGTCACTGTTCACTCTTCAAATTACACTGGATGATCAGTTCACCAGGTGATTAACTTGTTCTGTGTGCAATGCATTACTATTACTACATGGCAGCCTTGGGTACTACTTAAATATAGAGAGACAAAAGCTTCCCCATAGATTTAAAGAAGTCGGTCTTTCATTTAGAATTTTAAGCAGACCTCACTCAGCTCAAAAGATATATTTCCTCATATGTTGGTCAAGTTTTGTCGCAGATATGTATCCAACTGAAAAAAAATGCTGCGCAGATAATGAGCAATACGTGATACCCGATTGTCAGAGTTGAAATGATGAGCATTATAACTTTATATACAAGTATTACATGTGAGCCAAGATGCTCTTTAAGGACTCTCACTGCAGTGGTGTTGTCTTTGTAGCCTAAAGCACCCCCTACCTGACAAATCCAGTACAGATGTGACCACAGCTGCACATCTGACCTGATCACATCAGGCACGAAGATCACCTATTGTCACTTGTGTCACTTTCTTTGTGTGTGGACATGATGACGACGAAGGGGCGAAGATGCAAATCAGTTTTCTCCCAAACTTTATTCAATCCCATTCATGTCCAACTGTTGTAAGTCTGTATACGATGCATCTGGAAGTATAAGGGTTCATTTTTAAGCAACAACACAACTATTCTGAAACCTTTGCACCCCTCTCGCTTCCAATTTCCATCCTGTGAAGGAAGCAACCAAGAAGAAGGCGTTGTCCGTGTGACTTACTCCGTATGTAGTTTGCTGCATTGCCGGGTAATGCAGCGTGCACATCGTCAGGGACCTTCTGTGTTTACGGCACATGCTGACATGTACATTTCTTTAGTGAAAGTGTTCTCCTGAAAAGTACAAAGTTTTACAATATTTCTGGTGTACACAATGAATAAACCTTCTCTGAAGCAAAAGTAACCCTATAAGGCAAGACATGGTGGTATTGGAAGGAGAGCTGAAAGGTGTGGTAGACCACAGTAAAGGACACTCCACCAGGGACAGTAACCAGGCCATGGAGAGCACTTAGCTCTTATCAGACTTACACCGATGTATCACAGGCATGCTGCCCGGCCACTTCTAAAGTAAATGATCTGCCACTTCAAACGTCTTTTAAACTATAGGTCCTTTTCTATGCTGCTACTAATTGTCTAATTTGGCCTTTGCTCATTTGATTAGTAAAGCTATAACTATTTTTATTGAATAATTCTATTTTGTCCTCGTTTTAAATCCAATGCAGTAACAGAGATAAAAAATAATAATACAGCTCCTTCTTTTCTATGTCAAAAATATGACAAACGTTGAGCACTACAGCTGCATCATTTGCAAGTAAATGTTAATGGCCTTCAATCGTCAAAGATTTGATTGAATTGATTGTAATTTAGATATTTGTTTTTAACAAGTTATTATGATTTTCAAGAAACAAAGAGATTTTTTTTTAAATATTTTCTCTCTAAAATCCTCCTTTACTGGACAGTTCACATGCAGCGAGTGACGGGAAGCCTCGGGGGAGAAACGGGGTGTGACATACAAGAAATGTCCTCAGCCATCTTAGACCACCGAGTCACCACAAGCTCCGCCTCCAAAGACATTTTTAAATGTGATTTTATTCGCTTTTGTCCATCTGTGGTCCTAAATCTCTGTGGAGCCTTTTTAGTCACCTCTGGTCCGCTGCAGAGAAAAGACTGTAGACGCAGCAGCATTCATAAAACTGGAGGTCTTACCATTTTGCCAATGAAATACTATTATCAATCAATGCGTCGATCTTACAGCTCACTAAAGTGTAAATGTTTAATTGTTTCAATTCATCAGACGTCTTGCTTTGTTGTTCACCCCCTGTACAATAAAAAGTGTGGCTACAGGATCAGTGGGAATCTGCATATGGGCCAGATTTTAATAGTTGAATGAGATTCTTCCTCCGACATGTTTTTGGTGATGATCATGCTTGCTTGCTCGATTGACAACTGCATCAGCCTATCACAGTCATCGTAACTGCTACTTTTTGTCCCACCTCATCTCCACTCAACCTCACTACCCTTTGACTGAACTGGATTTTGTGGCTTTTCCAAAACGGCGGCAAGCCGTGACCCAAAAACTGAAGCTTCAAAATGTCCTTGTAGAGCTCCGAGTGACATCTCATTGCTACATTCTTTTTTTTTTTTTTTTCTTCCTACAGTCCGTGTTTCATTCTGGTGTCTTCCTGTCTCTGTGTCCCCTCTGCTTCCACAGAGCCCCAGCTAAAGGGGATCGTGACTAAGCTGTACAGTCGACAAGGTTTCCACCTGCAGCTTCAGGCGGATGGAACCATTGATGGAACGAAGGAGGAGGACAATGGCTTCAGTGAGTTTCACTCCAATATTTTGTTTGTATCATGCATCCAACGTCATGCTATGATGTTGGCCAGGTGGAACCTTTCACCTTGCTACTGTCATTTCGTAGTACCACAGACAGGATGCATTATAGACTGTACCATTTAACAGAGTATCAACATTATGGCAACTTGAGAGAGACAGAGCAGCTTTGCAGAATTTCACTGTTGAAACTCCTGCGGATAAAAAAAAAAAAGTATTGGTTCATAACACAGAGAAAACTTTTTTCTTTGCCACTGCAGTGAGTGGTGGTTAATCTTATCGAATCAAAGTCACAGCAACCTTAAAACTGATGATGGTTGTCTTTTTACTCTCATACACACTGTTGTGAGAGCCAGTTTTGTCTTATGTACTCTGTGTTGATACGTCGCTATCACCGACATGACACTCACCAGCTCTTTGATTTCCAATGGACAAATTAGAGAGGAGATCAATGGAAGAGTAACAGAACAGCTGACGACACAGCAGAAAGTGACCTGATGTGAAATCCCCTGTGCCTGCACCTTGGAATTTGTTTCCTAAATAAAGTTAAAGTACCGGTACTACACAGAGAGCACGGTGTCAGTAGAAATGATAAGGAATGAAATTACATCCACACACACACACACACAATACTGTCCTTCATGTCTCCAAGGGCTCACTTTTCTGTTGACTTACATAACAACTGTCCCGCATTTGGAAAGGAAAATTAAAGAGTGCTGCTGAAGTGGAGGAAGGAGGAAGAGTGAAGCTCTTTGCACCATTCCTAAAATAGCGTTGTTAGGCGCTGGGTGCGCTTGTCTCCATGGTGACGGAGAGCGCAGTCCTCTTGGAGCTACTGGTGTCTTGTGATGGTGGGAGAGGACACACACACACACACACACACACACACACACACACACACACACACACACACACACACACACACACACACACACACACACACACACACACACACACACACACACACACACACACACACACACACACACACACATTTGATCCTTGCTACAGTAGCTTGCTGAGAAGCCTTGGCCGTTTGGATCTGACAATAAAGAAGTTTCATGAGTCTCATGAATCCCAGTGATTTATCTCCCATTTTAAACTGGTTCATTCATGTTGCATCACAACTGAGCAAACCCACTGGGTGAAGAAAAGAAAGAAAAAAAGAAGAGTATGACTGTAAGGCAACTGTGAAAGAGGTTACTGTTCAATGTTCAAAAGTCTGCCCATTCTCAGTCGTGTCAAACATGTTTTGCTTTCAATCCTCATCTTTGTATGTCGAACATAATGTTCGGATTTCAAAGATTGTTAAAATGCCCAGTGTTTAAAATGTACCGTCAGCAACATTTGAGACAACGCCTTTATTGAATTGCTCATGAATCTCCTATACCTTTACCTAACAGTGAACAGACATGTGTGTTCTTACTTTAATCCTTACTAGTGTGAAACTAATTTGAACTTACATTTAGCCTTACATTTGTCCTTAAGTAACCCTATTGAGCCCAGCCAGAGAGCCTCTTCAGTGTGCTCAGGTGTTTCTAGGAGGTGACACAGGTTCTACAACACCTTTTATCTGTGGTTCTGTCATATCTCGCCTGCTCTAATTACGTCAGGCTGCTCCCAGAATGAGTAACCGATAGGATAAATGATTAAAATGTGACTAGTCCATTGTCATGACTTCCAGGCACATAGAGAGCCTGCAGGCAATCATGAAAACTGTCCCTCAGGCGTCCTCACCCTTCTTAGTCCACGCGGCTCTCGGCACTGAAATGTCTGTGAGTGGGCGGCGGCCCCCGTCATCCTCTTCAGTGTGTTTCTAGGAGCCAGGAAGTAATTGAGTTTCCCCTCTTGAAAATCTCCATCAGTCCACCAACTGGTAATCCTTCTGAAATGAAGCAGGTTATGTGTGCATCGTGGGGGGGGGGGGGACTCAGTGAGTGGAAACGGTGCCATTATAAAGACAAAAAGTGCTCAGATAGCAAGATGTTTCAGGGTTGCAACACTTTACACCATCCATTGTAGCTCCATATACAGCAAAGCCAAGCTGGATCAGTCTGAATAATGGTTGTGGAGAAAGTTGAAACCTGTAACCATGAATTTCTGCCAAGAAATTGTTCAGCCTCTGCACTGCAGTCGTGAAGGATGCTCCAAAGAGTAGCAAAAGTTGGAAGGACATTTGTCAAAATGAAAGAAAACTACCAAACCAGAAGTGTTGAATGCTCTCCCACTCTTTCCAATTATTTGTGTAGTAAATGTTGGTGTGAACTAGTTCAGTAATTATGTACATATACTAATTACAGTTTATGTTTAGAGAGGATGCTGTTCTTTGGTTTACAGTCAGTAATCAGCAGATCCATCATTGGTATGTCAGCTGTAATAAATGCACAAGATTACTGCACAGTGCACATTAGATACTGCAGGTATTGAGGTTGTATAATACAAGTCCTATTTGTTTGAAATATACTTTTTACCGGCAGCATCTGCCAAAGCAGGCGTCACCCAAAAAACATCGGCACACCAATCTGTCATGGAGAGCAGTGATTCTGTCCCCAGACCTCTTTTGATTGCTGTACTAAGAGAAGACTGTCATATGCGTTTGAAAAGTGGAGCAATTTAAGTGTGAGCTGTTAGTTAACTCAACCGTACCCGAGGATATTTTTGAGGATAGAAGATGCACAGAGGACCGAGAAAGGAGAAGTCATTTTTCGGAGGAATGGAGTTCCGATTATATTATCATGACATGAAAACAAGAACAACAAGAGAACTCTTGTTATGGAGCATGATATTACAGGCTGGACGTAAGCATGATACTGTATGCTTGTGAACGCTGTTTTGGACGAATTGCTTCCGATCACGATCCAATATATCGGTCATTCCTAAAGTGCTGGCAGACGATCATGGGATCATGAGATCATGAGATCATGGGATCTTTATCTGAGAGCCTGACGTACTTTCGTTGTTACTGTGGATATGCTCCGACTGTTAAATAAATTCAAACAGGTCATTGTTGACAAGGAGAAGAGACAAGAGAGTAAGTTGAGGATATACCATTTGAAGAAACAAAAAAGAAAGCTAGAGAGGGAGAAGCAGAGAGAAGGGGAAGGCCGAGAACTACAAAATGAGTGCTTCTGGGACTTCAACGCCTTTTCACTGAACCAGGCTGGCAATGGCCGTTTACTCTACCAAGTAAATACATTACGCATTCCCGCGGCTGTTGTTTACAATGAAAGCCCAGAGAGAGGGATGTGTGCAGCGTTAAAAGCGATAAGGGCAGATGAAATAGCCCATCAGAAAGCCTCTATAGTGCACTTCGCTGGAAGCCGTCTGCAGATAGGGATCCACTAAGTGGTTGACAAGAGGACCTATAGTGAAGGCACGCTCTGACTCACAGATTTACGGGTGTGAGAATGAAATATAATTTCAACCTCTCACATGTCTTGACCTCAGAGCTCCTAAACTAATGTGACGATGTCCAGTCTTAACAATCAAATAGGGAACTTGAGATAAATATTATACTTCTCCTGTTGACATTATTTACTGGATTTGGTAGAAAAAAAGGTAATAAAAAATAAAATAAATCCAACAGCAGGGATGATGGCATCCCTGTTTGGCAGTATGTCCAACAATAGTCAGAACAAAAGGCAAGAAGAACTACAGCCTATCAGGAGGATGTACATGTGCTTTCCTCGACTCAGCCCGTGGGTTCCCTGGCAGCTTCTTATGACAGACACACACACACACACACACACACACACACGTACAATGCAGGCAGAATTCTCCAAATTGTGTTTGCAATACTTAAACTTCCCACAGCGTGAGCTGCTTTGTCACTTCAACAATGTCTCTGTTTTTGTCTCGTTTCTAATTCCGTTCATTTGTTTTTGGAAACACGCTGGGGAGAGAGCGGCAGAGTCCCTGAGCTGATGTCGTACCTCTATTTGTGGTTTTGGTTTTGACAGTTCGCGCCTTGGGCTTGCTCTGAAATGTGGATTTGAACATTTGTCTCCCGTCTGGCTTGTGATTTTAACACAGAAATATTAACGGCGGGATTTATTTAGCTGTGTCTGGCTCACTGAATAACTCAAGTATACCACGGTATATGTGCTATAAATCTCAAGTACAACAGAATCATGAGAATTTATGGAGGCTGTACCATCTTTTTTTTAAATTATTATCTGAAAAATTGTATTAAGTGTTTTTAATGGAGATGAAATGACAAGTTGTGTTTAATTGTCTCTGTTGTCTGTCTCTTTCCAGCCATTTTCAACCTTATTCCAGTGGGGCTGCGAGTGGTGGCCATCCAGGGGGTGCAAACCAAACTCTACCTGGCTATGAACAGTGAGGGCTACCTGTACACATCAGTAAGTGTCTCACTTCATGTGTGTGTGAGTGCTTGTGTCTGTGTATGGGATTGGGTCCTGGCCTCTATTGTAGTCACTCACACTGTGTCGACTCAAAGCACGTCATCCTCACTCTAATTTTCTGATATCATTCGGTGTCAATAACAAGCTGAAGGACAGTGTAAGCACGTGGAGCAGCGACATATCTGATCGTGGCAGCTGGCTCTTCATCTTCGATTAAATGTGCGAGCTTATGAATGTTCCAGTTCCTGTTCGTCTTTTTCCCCAAATGCCACCGTCACATTGTGTGGCAGGTGTCACTGGGGAAGATGTGCACCCAGAGGGCATGCAGACCACACACACACACACACACACACACACACACACAATCAAATTAGTAGAGATTGTTCTGTGTGGTAAAGGTCTAAGTAGACAGGCACAATGGGGATTGATGAAAACAAGCTGAGAAAAAGCAAAGGAAACCGAATGATCTTTCTCTCTCTCTCTCACCCGGAGTTCACGCTTCTCATACACACAAACACACAAACGAGCTCTCACCAAGCATTCGTTCAGTTAAATGCACTTGCGTCAAGGAATTGCAGATGGTTATACAATTAGGTTTTGGGGAAATAGACTCTGCTCTGTTGTCATTCAGCATTTAATAGTAAGCACAAGCAATTGAGCTGCTGTCCATAGTAGGGATGTTAATAGTAGAATTTGACCGATTAATGTGTTAATCAGTTAAACAATTAAAAGTAATTTAAAAAATGAACAAACGAGCTGAAAGGCAAACAGCGCTGGTCCACCTTAAAGGTCAGCCGACCTGAAGTGAGTCTGAGCCAGAGTTGTTGCTAACTTTCGGGGCTAACCGCCTTCACCTAAATCAGCAGGTGGCTGGCAAGACACAGGAACTCTGTTTGTGTCTTGAGGAATATCACCTATCTAGCTATCACCTTACTATAATATAATAATATTAAGATTTATATATATCTCTTGTCTTTTTTGTGATGTACATGTGTTAAGTCTTTATCAAATGGTGAAGAGCATCAAAGCTGCATACAGTATATCTTTGGTGTTCTAAATACCAGCTCTCACACGTACCATACAGGACATCCTGTAGGTGTTTTAAATAGGAAGAAAGCAGTTGGGGGATGGGGTTGTGGAGCTTTCTGTTTCAGCTAAATTAGAGCGGGAATTGAATTGAATGTGTAGCTGGCTGCCTAATAGTGTCTGTCTTGCTGCTGTGGTAAAGCGCTTCCTTAAAGCCACACATTACACCAGCCGATAGCAGGTCAGCTGGGGGGGTGCTGCTGCTGGGATCTGGATGCCTCCCATTACTCTACTTGTGCGCTTACAGTAAGAGCATGCATGAATGGGAGCGTGAGTAAATGGTGAGTGAATGTTTGCGATATAATAAAAAGGATTCAATAGATATTTTTAACACACATTCTAATGCATACTAAATTATGAATGTAAATGTTTCGTCGGGTTTACCCTGATATTTTATTGAATATCTTCGTAATTGAAGTGGCTTTTAGAGCATAAACCGAGCTGCCTCACATACGCATCAGTGTGCCCCTGTCTGTATATAACTGTGTGTTCTGTATGTAGAAGAGCGTACACCAAGAAACACACACACAGAGAGAGAGAGAGAGAGAGAGAGAGGCAGAATACACCAGTGAAAACATATTCATCCATCGTGAATCCTCTCTTGTACCGTTTGGCCCTCTGTTTTTGAAAACATAGTGGAGATACTAAGATGTTCCCAATACCCTCGAACACGTCTCTAGCAAAGCAGTGACTATTTTTATGGAATCTGAAGAACAAAAAGCTTTGAGCTTTTCTTGATTATAGATGTTTGGTTATATTTTTACATCCTGAGCTGAGCGGTGTCCACATATCTCACAACGTGCCTTTGAAGTGGTGTTATTCATTTCCTGGTGGGTCATATTTGAATTAGTGTGAGTCACTGAGTTGTGTGTCATCTAGACTGTTCTGTGTGTAAAATGGAGAGTTCAGGGCTCTTGGGGTGGAGATATGTATCAAGCTGCCGTTGAGATTTACAGGCGTTTTGACCCAAATCGCCAGGCTATTTCAATCCCCTGCAATGCTCATGCATCCTGTGAAAGAGTCCCTGCATTAAGAATATGCATGATGTGGCAGCTAAACATCTGAAATGAAAAGTAACGTCCTCTGAATAATGAGCTGTGTCATTAACTAGCTTGAGGTGTGTGTGTGTGTATGTGTGTTGTGTGCGTGTGTGTGCTACTGGCTTCACCGTGTACGCTGTGTGGGTGTGTCTATTTGTGTTTGCTATTTGCAAGGGTCTTTTCCACCAGCGTAAAGCTCTCCAATGTATTCCCAAACAAATGAATACTATGAGTGTATTTTATCTTCAGCTAAAGAAAAAGGTGCCTTCTAATCCACTTCCACTCCACTGAAAAGACTGGGACATTGAAAAGCCGGATTTAGGAAGATTTGTCTTCACTGCCCGGCCATAGAATTAGCTTTTGTGGGTTTCGCAAGCATTGATGTGTCTGCAAAGAAACTACAACAGCACTCCGCCCCGATTCCATTGACATAATTGGTGTCATCTTAGTATTGATATGGCAGCTGAATACACACGGGGGCAGTGTGCGGCATTGATGTGGCTCGTCCTGTGAAAAGTCCAGCCAATATCTTTACAGAGGAGATCAGAACCATTATGCTGGTATTTCTTCTCCCACTGATTGGATCAGGAGAACACTACTGGGGCGTGATTACTCCCCGAAAGCCAACCAGACTGCTGTTTGAGCTTGCATCATAATTGATCGCGTTTTCTTGACATGACTGATAATGTGATTTTCGTTTCACAGTTACTCTCACCACTGCTCAATTGTGAAGAGTTGCTAGAGAAAGAGAGTTTCCCCAGATGGGCAGCGTGTGCCTGTTGTGCCATTAATGGATATTAAAGGGCCGGGAAACATCCTTCAGGATGTCACACTAAACACTTGCATCAGCCTTTAAATATCCCCTTCCTATGTGCAGTTATTGGATCATAAAGACAGGCAACGCTGCCATGACTTCAGCCGGGCTTCCCTCTCGCTGTAATGTAAGACCGTTCTCTGCCCTTTGCCCATCAGATCAAATTAACTTAATTTAGAAAGACAAGTGTAAATGAATTTGTGTATGTGCCTGCCTTTAACTACAGACACGTTCAGGAGAGAGCAGAGATGGCGGAGCAGAAAGGAGAGAAGGATTTATTTGGCAAACCGTCTGTACTTCAATCTGAAGCTGTGACAAAGATACATCTTGATGTCCTGTTGTGAATATAGTTGTCATTTTGATCAAAAATGAATGTTATAGCATTACTCGCCCAGCATCAGAGTGCAAAAACACCCTCCTCATATACCATGTATGTCAGGCACCCTACATACAAATATGACCTCATCTTAGAATTGATATGTAAATATGACGAGGTAAAACTAGATGTCGCTGCTGGCACTGTATTAGGTTTAAAATATAAAACATGAACATACCCTGAAGATTCCAATCCTCTGTCCCATTCTGTACCCCTGTCCCAACAGGGGTACGTATGCATCAAAATCCTTAATGTATCAAACACACCGGAGGCTTTCATCTCCTTTTCCTTTCGCCCGATTGGTTCTGCATGAAAGGGGCACAGCTCCTAACAGCACTATGCGCACTCAGACAAAGCTGCAGGCTAATATTCTTTTGCAAAAACGCTTGCCTGGACATTGTGTAAGTGAGGTTGCCAGCTGTGCATCATTTGGACAAGGACTTGTCATAGTTGCATATTTCAAGATTTCAAGGAAAAAGCCCATGTAGTGTAATGGGATCATTAAAAGTCCATTTAGCCAGAGAGCCGTGGGGGGAGGGGGATGACACGACTGGTTTATTATTTCTATGCAGATAGTGTCCTGCTTTTTTATTTCTAAAGTGATTTCCCCCCCGCTCCATCTGGCACTGGAGTCATGATTAAAGTGATGTGAGATTTCTTTTTTTTCCACCGGGAGATTAGTTTCAGTGAACAATAGATGCGCTGTTGACTGAAGGAGACGCTTCTGGAGCCCATTCAAAAGAATCTGAATGTTTCTGTCTGTCACAGTCCTGTTAGAAGAGAAACGGGGATCCCCTGCCATTTGGCCCCGCCTGGTAACAGTCTGAGTGAGCCTGTCCACAGACCCACTCCAATACAGCAGCACACAGCCAGCAGCAGCTCCTCCAGCTTGGCTCTAGATGTGCCTGCATCTGTATGTAACCAGCCAAATCCACATAAGCTCATTATTAGAGGTAGAACAGAACTCCTGGCTCGAGAGCCGAGCGGCTCGTTGTTTGGCTTTCACTTGCTGCCCGTGCATGACTGAGACGGATGCTGCCCAGCCGCTCCAAGACCGCTGCTAATCAGAGCAAGAGAGCACAGAAGACATTGAGGTTTTAAGGGAGGAGAACAGTAAAACGATTTAAACTAGCAGACTACTTGACAAATACTGCAGTTTACAAGAAATCACAGACCGCTGTGACCTGCCTGTGGAAAGAGCCATTTAAAAGTAAATGAGGTCAACAACTGAAAACTACTAAACATATTAAGGCTCTCTTTCTGTCGTCTTAGCTCGAGCTGAACTAAACATGCCACAGCCTGGCTGAGAGCGAGTTTAAGACGAAAGCTCACAACTGCAAAGGAAAAGGGTGTAATTAAAAATGCGTCCCGAGTTCACAGCTTTTGTGTGTTTTAACTGCAAAAGCTTCAACAGCATCAGACGTCAACGTCAGTCTTGTTAGTGCTGCAAATGAAGAGTGATGCTGCTAAACTGTTAGAAAACATCCCAGAGAGGCTGTTATGGATGACTCGTTGTCTGGTAGTTGTTCATGTTGTTCGTCATGATCTCACAGTGAGTCTTTGGCCCTGGGGACATGTTTTTTCCCCATTGGGATTGGACTGATCCTGGGTAGACCTGCTTCGGTCTGAAAAAGCATCCATCTGAGAGAGTTCCCTTTGGAATACCCTCCGAGTTTGACCCATTGGCTATTACGACTGTGTGATACTGTCATGGTGGTATTTGCATTTTCAGTTTTCTATGACGAAAATGTAAAAGCGTGGCAAGAACAGTTCACTGCTGACTAGCGTACACTGTCCCTCGATGTCTCTCAGGGGGAATCGTCTTCTCATTGATTAGACAAATGTTTTGTAGACTCACTGCCCGAGCAGCTCCACAAATTAGACAAACACACCCACTCTTATAGACCGAAGAACACACAGGCATGCAAAATCTTTGCATCGGAGGACATAAACCTCACTGTTATAGCATTCATGGCCAAATCTTATCCAGGCACTGGATACTGAACCAAACAGAAACAGGGAGTGAAGCCGTGCACAGCATGGAGTCTGGTGAAGAGCAAAATGTCTCTGGGCAGCCAGTTCATGAAGAGATAAGGTACCCAGGTAACTAAAAGACTGGTAGAACACACACACACACACACCTCCTTGCATGCACTACCCAGATGCACTCAGATTACATATAAGCCTATTAAAGCCACCTTCTAAAAAGTATTTCATCAGTTGCTGTAGTTTAAAAGAAAGTAAGTACTTAAATGCGTCATACAATTCGTGAAATGGCAGTAGCTACTAAATTATTGCGTCCAACTCAATCTCCCATAGAGCGGACAATACTGTGATAAAACAATAATGAACTGCCCATACATAATGAACAGCTCGGAGCAAAATGAGAATATACTCCCTATGTTTTATTAATGCTCCTCTATCTGTCATATCACCGTTGTCGATGATATAAAGCGCAACATTATTCACGACCGTAAATTAATTGAATACTTTAAAAAGATTCTCAAGGGACAAAGACTTCAGAGCAGAGGGCTAGAGCTTCGAGATAACTTCTTCCCTCTTCCCGTGCCCCAGTGAGAGTAGAAGATGCAGTGTAATGTACCATTATTAAGTTGCACTCCAAGTAATGAACTATTCCAGTCCAGCTGCTTCTGTTCATACCGGGATGTCAAACACTCTTAAGACCTTGTGAATTACTGTCCAACATCTACCATGCACTGTATCTCCTTCTCCTTTCCTCCCCCGCAGGAACACTTTACGCCAGAGTGCAAATTCAAGGAGTCGGTGTTCGAGAACTATTACGTGACATACTCCTCCATGATATACCGGCAGCAGCAGTCGGGCAGGGGCTGGTACCTCGGTCTGAACAAGGAAGGAGAAATCATGAAGGGCAACCACGTCAAGAAGAACAAGCCAGCAGCCCACTTCCTTCCCAAACCTCTAAAAGGTAAGCCAGCCCACATCCTCTTTCCCATGTTGCTGTTACACCATCAAGGGGTCGAGTTATACTCGGTCAGAGTTAGTTCATACACTGCCTGCTCCCACCACGACGAAGATAATAAAAAAGTAAACTCCGAACAGCTTCACTCTAAAGTATAAAGTTGCTGTAACGACTTAATCTATTGGGAAAGTTTCTTCATTATTCAGCAATGTCACTTTTCTAGTTTGTTTTTTATAATAAGAGACCTGCGCTGGGAACCGTAACGTTTCTCTAATTAAACTTCTATTCTTTTACTAAAGAGCTGCTTTCTACGTGACCCTCTGCCATTGAGCATTCCCCTTAGAGATGCTGGTGTCGACCTAGCTTCCTCTAGCTGGTCGCACTCCGCTGCAGACAGAAGCAGCAGGAACAACATGTTTTAATGCCTCGAATAAGGACTTTATTTTCAGTACAGTGAAGTCAAAGAGAACCCCGCCCATCCAGGCTATGTGTGTGTGTGTGATAGTGTGGCAAATGTGGAGAACAGAGGAATGGGAAGGGAGAGGCAGGAATGGGTCTCTGTTGAAAAGGCCACAGTTTCCTTTCATCTTCAACAAGACACAGATGTATCCGTCAACAGAGAGCGAGTCTGTTTTCACTTCAGTGGGATAAAAGAAAACCCCCTTTTTTTTCTTAGTAAGGAATAAAAGGCTTGCAGCGCAAAAAAAAGCCCAAACAATGACGAAAAGAGGGCCGGTCCACTATCGTACTCTTCTGGTTCCAGTCTGTGAGTCTCAGCCCACAGCCTCTCATTCCGTCTTCCTCTGGATGAAGAAAGTTCAGCTCCCGTCATTCAAAACCCCAAACAGGAAGATCCTCTTACGATTCTTCTGGAAATAATTGATGCAAAGAGTGTGAAAAGTGTACTGTGGTCCTTCGGGTGTGGCGTCTTTCACCGAAACACGCAGAGATTTGTGGAGGAATGTGAAAAATGACGAGATGGATGGTTGTTACTGGGGATTCATGTCTGAATACAAATAGTGCCGCTGGTGTTGAGGAGGAACCATAATCCCGAGGTCAGTCGCCCACCGTTATAATCACACAATACTGTCGCTAACAAGCCTGGAATCAATCATCAGCAGTTTCCCAGTGAAACCATTGATTGATGTGTGCGAGGATGGTCTCCGGATTGCTGCCGTGACCAAAAGCTGGAGCACTAGCAGCTCCTGCATTTATATTGGCCAGCTGTGAATATAGGATGTTTTTCACGTCAGCATCTAATGCTATAGTCTCTTGATTCAGCAGTTTGCATGGAACTACAAGATCCCACGTCATGCCATCACTGGACCTACAGTATTCTAACCGCGACGTCCCACTTTGTTGCCATTTGTAGATTACAAATCACGGTCCTTGATGTCTGTCGTTGCTTGTTTAAGGAGTACAAAAAGGTCGGTTTGTCTGATCCTCAATTATTTTGTGTTTCCACAGTGGCAATGTACAGAGAGCCATCCCTCCATGACTTGACAGAGTTCTCCCGGTCCGGCAGCGGCACGCCCACCAAGAGTCGGAGTGCCTCCGCTGTGCTCAATGGAGGCAAAGCCGTGAGCCAGAACGAGTCGACGTAGCCCGGCAGCCGAAAACCCCGGGGGCCTGGGGCCGAACCACGAAAACCTTACCTCCAGCAGAGCACGAACACAAGCAGACTCATCTCACCGATCGGCGGTTCAGGACTAGCTACGACAACAAAACCACACACAAATACGCAGGCACCATCAATAACAAACACTTAGGTACCATCCTGGTCAATCATCATCAAAAAGATCATCAATAGCAAGAAGGTTAACAGCACAGAAACCATTCTGAACATTACAAAAAAAATTACACTTTTGCGTTGGTTTATCTATTACCTTGATCACTTTGGTGATGATCGCATACCAGTTCGCTCATCTTTATCTTGTTTGATTTTTCTTAACTTCCTTTGGTCATTTAGACACCAAGCACTCGTGCATCTGTCGAGACAGGGACAGGAAGTTAGACATGTTGGCGTTCAGGGCTGCCAGTGATAGTGCTGGTCTACGAGCCCTGGTCTCTGTCTCCTCCATGCTTCTGTGAATACAAAGCCTATAAACTCCCTGGTGTGGCCCAGCCTGGCGCTGCCGGGACTGTGGCCAGCCGGACGGTAGCGCTCCTGCGTCCTAGTGCACACGCTCAGAGACTGAGCTCATGGGAAAATGAAGCCTATGTTCAGCTGAAATATAAAAATGGACAGTGTGTGGCTCTCTTGCAGTTTTTCTTTTATTTTCAGAAATGCCACAGCTGCACCTTGGGTTTTTTGCTATTTTTCTGAATTGGCCAAGAGCTTTTTATTTGACAAATGGTTTTTGTTTCTGTGCCCTCTTGTTCTCTTCCCTCACCATCGTTCAGTATTTGTATTTTAGTTGCTGTTACGTCACAGAAAGGGGTTCCAGCAAACCAAAGACAGAACGAAAGAGTGTCCCTTTAAGCCGCTGAAAACCAAGCCAGTATAAAGACTGGACATTTTGGTTTTTCTCATTGTACATTTGTATTGAAAGAAAGCAAAGATTTGTGGGGGGAAAAGGGAACAATGGACAAAGCAAGTGATTTCAAACACTTTGGAGGTGGCAGCGTGCTTGATGTTGTGATTTTTGCTGATATGCTCGATGGCCGAGGATTGAAACGACTATTCTGTGTTCCCATTCCCTTCCGTTACCACTGTGTCACAACGTCTCCGTCCTTTGTCCTCGTGATCCGTCTCCTCCCTCTGTGCTTGTGTGTGTGTGTGTGTGTGTGTGTCATACTTCGACTCCCCCGCCTCCCTTTTTGTCGACATCTATTGACCGATACCGTTCACCATAGGAATATGGCGCAAGCCCCTTCCCAGGCTGCTCGTTATGTGTTTGAGTAACTTATTGTGGTGACAATATTTTCTATATTAAAAAAAAAAAAAAAAAAAAAAAAAAAGAATACTGTGGACTTTTAGGTGGCTTAACATTTTATAGGACACGTCATATTTGTAAAAGTGAAGAAAAAAAAAGAAGGAAAAACAACATACAAAAATGAACACCTTCCCTTTCTTGCACAGGGCATGTGCACACAATTATGTACAAAAAGGACCCCTTTTTGTGGGCTAGGTACTCTTCCCATCAGCTACATAACGTCTTTCTGGTACATGCTTCTGGGAGGCTTTCTTATCTTAGGTTCCTCCAGAGGTGGTTTGTATTAGGTGAAACTATCTGTTGCATGGGAGAAAGCAGGGAAATTCTGGTATAGAGCTGCATGATGTAGGCTATGTGTAGTAACCCATGTTGGATCATGTGTTCCAAACTACCAGGCTAAAGCTGATAAAAACAACATTTTACAGGCAGGCGCTGTGGCTGCCTTGTAACTTCCAGTTGTTTATTATTTGTTGTATACACAAAAATGCACTGAATAAAATGTTTATATTAAGATATAATTTTAAAATGTGTCAGACTTCCTTCTTTGTCCTATCAACTGCCTTATTTATGTAGACTCCTCAACTTAATCAACGTATTCCACCATCCGGCCAGTGCAATTATAGAGGAGCTTGGTTGCGGGGATTCGATTTTAGTTGGCAGGATTACATGGTCGGTTGGTGGTGCAGAATTGGGAGCTGAACACACACTCATACCGCACATCTTTGGGACGCTGACGTATCATATATGGCTGTAATTGCCTCAGAGTTGCGGAGGACAGGCTTGTAGGGCTCAATGTGTCCAATAAATCAATATGTCATTTTGGGTTTGAGAGGCTGAAGACTATATACCTGGAGATTGCGCCACTGCTGTGGCTTTTCGAGTCGTGTCGAGTGGCTCAGCAACGGTGTTAAGTAAGAAACATCACTTTTACCATTTCCCTAAAAGATTGAGATTGAGATTCCCAAAAGATAAATCATTTTTGGGACACTGCACAGGCTCATCATCCAGACATATCAGAGATCCTTCTAAGTGAAGGGAACTGCAGGTTGTGCATGCTCAAAACAAGTCTTTACATAATTGGGCCAGTTTAAAATCAAACCCATCTGATGGGTAAAATCAGAACATGTCTTTAAGTCTTCATATGCACACAAGGTGGAAATGATCTGGCGAGTAAAACAAAGTGGTGAAGAATGATCTGAGTGATGGCATGGCGCTGTGTTAACCTGCCAGGCCCTGTTAATAAGGCCAGCCCTCTCCGTCGGTGCCTCTGTCATCTCTGGAGGAAGCACTTTCTTTAATGAGGGGTTTTGTCCATGATTGTCGCCCACAGTACATGTGAGGAATGATAAGGGTAAAGGGTGTCAGCCTGTGACACAAAGAATAAAGTATAAGAAAAAGAAAAGGACTGCAAATACTATTGTTGAGCAAACTGTAGTGAAATGGAAAAAACAAGAAAATTGAAGGTTTTCTGAATTCATTTTCTGAATACAAAAGGTATTCAATGGGACGTGTCAATCAAGGACACATTGCCTTACATTGTTTAAATAATACCAGTTAGTTTGAAAGTCTAGGAAATGTTGCCGACAGATATCCTCCTCAACCTGGGTTCATAAACATTTCAATAAAAGTTTACACAAGGAACAACACAGTCTGCACAGGAATTCCTCTGTAAATATGCAACAATGTGATATGCAAACTATAGCTCCTGCTTTTAAAAATGAATGAACAAGTTAACAAACTGTCCCTGTTCTTTTCCTTTTAAACTGACAGGCTCAAAGAGAGATTGTGAAAGAATGCGTGCCTAACATCCCCTCCATACAATATGCATTAGAATACTGTATCTCCATATTTGCAAACTCCAACATTTTGTAAAAAAAAAAGAAGCCCTTTCAGACTTATATTCTGATCAATAGTGCACTGGATAGTGTAGACACACAACTGCACTACTGTTGTCCCAATACCACAATTATGACTTTGATACAATATCTGTCTCATGTATCTCGGTACCAGTATTGACATGACACCACGGCCAAATAATTATCATAATAAATTAGGAAAAGCAACAGAATAAAACATGAAACAGGGGACACAGCTGCATATTAAAAGGTTAAATCCTTAAGAGGTAAGTACAAGCTGTGCTGTAAGCGTAATTGTCACGTTAACAATGAGGCCACTTACACAACAACTACGCTCTACAACAGACTCCACACCGGACTCTCTCTCTGTCTACACTAAGCCGACACACAGACCTCCGCCTCTTCTTGTTGCCGTCCTGGTGTCCAAAAGGAGGAGAGACAATGTCCTGCTTGAATCCAGGTTCTCCCGAACGACGATGGATCAAATTTGTCAAAATGGGGGTGCGTTTGGGTCCACAAACAGAAGTGAGAACAGACTCTCTTCACGCAGCCTGTTGCGTCTCCGGCTTGCTGCGTAATCTTCAACAGAAAGTCTTTTCTCGCATGCACTATCAATACTTGTGAATGAATGTATTCAACATGAATACCGCAGGACATAGTCGACTAAGCTTTTAAAAGACGTTTTCGTGACAATTGCAATTGACAAATTTTTTTTTAAAGATTCAAGAAACGGCCACACTTTTGCTTTGTCGTTGTTTATTTGAAAAAGACTCGAAAAAAGAAAACAAAAAGAGAGATACGTCAGACAAATCTCTTCTGCATTTTGATGGACAATTTTTCTGAATCTGAATTTAACAAATAGTCAACAAAATCCGGTCGTACTGGAACGTGCTTGAGAAGTTGTGTCATCGTACAATATTTTAAGTGCAAAAGAGACTTGCTGGTTACTACAGCCTACTGCAGAACTCTACATTAAACTCACTCTCCATCGTCGGCGGGTGAGATCGAGGAGGCATCCGCTCGGTCTCTGGAGACTGCCTCATTACGCCCATTGCCAGCAGAGACAGGAGGACTAATAGGCCTCTGTGATATAGGCCCCGATATGAGCAGCTTCATCGTTCATGTAGTTTGACATCCCCCTACTCCCTTCATTTCCTTTTTGCCCATCTCTGGACTCCATTCATTAACGGAGGCTGGCACTTTCACAATTTGGTAACTCTCTCTGTCTGTCACTCTCTGACCAATCAGTTATTCTGCCCCTGACTTGGCCAGACGAATGAATCTTCATGGAGCCCCTAAAAAAACAAAAAGAAGAGAGAAGACGCAAATCCTGACGTCTCTTGCACCTACTCGCCACGCACGGGAAGCAAAGCTTTTGCCACTCCAGTGTATGAGGCTCTGAGATCTCGAGTTGGGTCGGTCGGCAATAATCTGTCACGAATCGGGCCGAGCTGATGGAGCTGTGATATATGTGAGCACTGTGTACCTGTGAACGCTATAACTCATTACCCTTCATCACTGCCAGCACATGCTGGCTGCCTTCCTCCCTCTCACCCAGTCTCCCTCTCCGTCTCTCCATCTTTGTCACCTTAGTCACAGCGGCACTTTCGGCATGACATCCTTTACATGTCCAGAAATGACACGAATGTCTCTATAATGTGCTTCACATGGGACTGAATAGAAAGGCTTACTGCAGGATCTTTTGGTGCTTCTTTATTGACTAAATTACTCAATCATGCTTTACAAATCAGCAATTATATTATATTATCAAGCTAAGCATTAATAATAGATTTATTAACATTAATAAAATCATAAATAACAATTTGAAAACCGTTCATGACTGCTTTACTGCAAGTGGTATGTGGATTTGTATCATGATCAGATTTACATTCAAAGCTGTAAAATGAATCCTTTTAACTTCACACATAGTTACTTTCTTTATTTCTGGTTCTTTCTCACTCACAATGTGGATGTTACAGATGTGTCTCGTAGCCTGTCATTATTCTTACAGCGTTGTCACCAGAGGTGTGTTATACAGAAAACAATTTTCCACCTGCCAGTCAAGAAGTCAATGCATGAAATTACTCTAATTATGAGACAAGCTGGAAAGATTTTTTTTGCACACAATTTAATGTACAGCAAACTGAGTCAAACGCAACTTCCCAGAAATATTGATGTGTTTACAACCTTCAGAAGAAGACAACTTAATCTAATTGACTGGCTGACACAGAAACCTCCCACGAGGGGCAGCTGCAGCTCATTTACTCTTCCGCTCCTTCTTTATCAGTGTTTCTTCTGGACAGTTTAGAAATAACTTACTCTCAATGTTTTTGCAAATGAATGGGGTAAATTAAAATGATGTGTTGCCAAGAATTGGTCTATTTGAATATGAAGCTGTATTGTCAAAAATGGACTATGCCAAAACAAATGAGGGGGAGAAATTGAAGCGAAGCAGACTATAAATAATGCCGAGCTATATGGCTCTGAACCCTGGAGACATACTAAGAGTAAACAGGCAGGAGGGGGGGGGCAGCTATAGTGTCAGGAAACAAAGGTGTGCACATCCCTCTTGAGTAGAAAGCAGAACAAATAAGTGACACTTTTATTGTGTAAAACTAGTGCACAGAGCTGGCTTTTACGCCTGGGAAACAAAACAAACTTAGACTAAACAGGCTCATCAGGTGACATTCTGCAGGCCTTCAACTCGTACAGGAGAAATTGTCAGGTTGAGGAAACAGATTTGTGAATTGCATGAAATGCACCACTGCTAACTGCCGGGCCTCTCAATCCCACAACACCTCGGTGCCCTCTGAGAGCAGAGAATCCAAATAGAGTGTTCTGCTATTTGTCCCTCGAACAGCCTCTCTTCCATCATCCTCTCCAAGTTGGCACAGAAAAGGCAGTGACGCCATTCTCACCAGATTACCTGGAGCAGAAAGAGTTTCGCACCTCTGCTTATCAGCCCCACCAGCACACATCAGAGCAGCAGGGCCGGGGAGAAAACATCGCCCACAAATAGCACAAGACATCGCGGCTCCCTCCATTAGAGGAGCTGGGGGTGTTGCCTCCTGCTTGTGCTCTTCAGGCTATAGTTGGATTTAATGTGGATTGTTTATCAGAGGTGGGAGCTTGACCCACTTGTGTTTACTGAGAAGGAAACTAAAAGCTCTCCCCTGTTAACTCGACTAAAAAAAAGGCATAAGATGCCCCCAAAATACTTAAACGAAGCTAAAGGTCTATAGCCTTGCTAGCAACTATGTGAGGCTGCACTTAAATATCAACAAAGCTCATGGAAACAATTCTCTGAGGACCACGAATGTTTACACAAAATGTCCACGCAGACATTATATTACAGATATTACGGTCTCCTCACCAAACCGTATGGCCGACCAACAATGCTGCTAGCATGGCTGAAAAAGTCGACACCTCTACCTCACAGTCATCGTTTCATTTAAATCAAATGTGTGAATTATATTCAACTATTGTTCTGAATATGACAATATTCTGAATTTGATCATGGTCCATGTAAACATCATATTCCGTTTGGATATTCTGAATTAAGCCGTATTCCGAATGGAGCATTTTACGAGAAAAGCGTCAACTTGGGAATCACTTTATTTTACGTTAATCGGAATATGCACGGCTGCATGTAAACGGGAATATTAGTGGAATATTCACCGTCATTAGCCATGTAAACATCTTATTAGGAATATTGTTTTTTCAGAATAAGGGAATATAAAACTGAATATTTGGAGCATGTAAACATAGTCTATGTGTGTGTCTGATGGCACATACAGTGGGCGCAGATAGATCAGTGTCGAGTCGTTCAAAGTGTATGCAAATGAATGCTCGCGTATTCAGAGAAGGATGCCGTGGGCGGGTTGACTTTACTCAAAGACTTATAGTAGTTATTTCAGTAAGGTACCACTTCTCCAGAGAGGAAATCAAGTTGCTCTTTGCTTGAAAACATTTGGACATTCAAAAACCTCTGACATTACATCATCATGTAAGCCTTTAGTTACAGCACAACACTGTAATTTCTGTATATTAGATAACAGATGTAGACCACACTGTATAACAAATCACACAAGTGCTGGTGGAAAATCCATGATTAAAATGCTTTTGTCTGGTTTGAGCAACTCTTACTTAATCCAGTAATCACGTATTCATTGGAACACCTGTCATGTATCGGCTGTCAATCTGGACTTTTTGCAGGAGACCAATTGTGTGAAATATTACATAATAAAACACACAGAGCGTAATTAGACTGAATGGCGAAAAAAATATGTGGTTGATGCAGCACCACGAAAGCCTGACAGGGTTCTGACCAACCAATGAGTAGTCTCAGTCAGGAGAGTCAGATTAACGTGACTGTAATCCAGACAAAGACTGGAACCCATTAGTTCAATGAATAATCCCCAGTTGATAATGCAGAAGAGCAGCTTTGGATGTCAATTATGTCGGAAATGTTTTCTCCGTTGTGCATGGCAGCTGTTCTCATCACAGTTTTTATGAAGTATTAGCGTCCAAAAACACATTGCTAGTGGTCCTGGAGTTAAAAAGCCACCAGCTGTAGTCTTATTGTTTCATGTGAAGCTCTGTTATCAGGGGCAGGGGTGATGCTACAGTAACTTCATTGGTTAGCTGCTCGAGGTTTGGTATTTAGTGTAAATGCAAATAAGCATGCAAATATACTCCTAGAGTCTCTGCAGACACATGCACTTCAAAATGTGCCTGTAGACACACCTGAGGGTGACATTTATGAGATGGGCCATTCTGAGCCTAAAAAATGTTTTTTAACTCGATATAAAAAAAACAACATGAATTGTACATGACTAATAGGTGATCTGTAAATGCCACCAGTTATTTTGCACAAAACAAACTAAAATTACAATATGTCCTTGAGGCTATAGTACTGTGGTCTATTTAGGGAACAGTCTGGAGTTTGTATCTCTGATTCATTAATTATGCATTTCTCCCTGAAGGATTATTAAATGTCAGTTGATGTTATCTGGCAAGAAGCTCTTCCTCTTTGGATCTAAGGGACTGACACCAAAGACTGATGTTTACTCTCAGAAATGTTAGAACTTTTTAGTGCAACAAACTAGCGCTAGATAGATCGATCGATAGATATACACACACACACACACACACATATATACATACAAATATGTCATCAATTCTTACACAGACATCACCAATTAATTTACTGTACCTGAAATACGAATTCAAATTAGGTTCATTCAAGAAATGTCCAAAAAACAGCATGGTGTGTTATGCAACAGCAGTACATTTCAATAGTACCGCTTCCATTTTTTGGGTTTCACTACCTCTTTACCTGTTCCAACTGAATTTGCGTCAGTACTTTTTAGCTTTTTATTCAAATCTCAGTCCCGCACAGCCAAGTCATTCCCTCAGGGATAGAGGAAACACTCTGTGTACTACTCATATCCTCCTGTCTGACTAACGCACTCACTGTGCATCCCCAGTTCCTACTTACCACAATGAGCCACTCCAACAGTGAACCACACATTTCACATTTCAACCACAAAGTCAAGAATCTGCTCATTTCCTGTCATTTTGGTTAGCATCCTATCCTTGTCATCTGATATCCAAATGCATTTCAGTTCCTATTCTCCTTTCATTTTGCCATTTTCTTTGCGCTGCATGGTGTTCTCCCTCCCCTCCCTTCTGCCCACTACTGGCTTCCATGTGCAGGAGGGAATCCCAACTCTTGCCTCACTGCAGTGGGTGAGGTCAGGCATTACATAACAGGGAGCAAATGAGCCAGACAGCTAAAGCACCAACCTCTGCTAGCATTGCAGTCAAGCAATAAGGCAGAGGCACTGAGAAGCAGGCAGGGGCCATATCTAATATTAATGAAGCCTCTGCAGCATAAACTCATTCTCCTGCTGCCGCGCTACAAAACAGTAGACAGACCTTGGTAAACATTGAACCAGAAAATATGTAGAACTACGTCAGACACACATGAGACTGGATGTCTTCAGGATGTCTGATATCTAATCATTGAGCGCACGTAATGAAATGTGTCATAATGTTTTGATGTTATGTGGAACAGGTGTCACTGGTAAACAGGACTGAATCAGAATGTGTAAAAGATGTAGTCCGTGATGTGTGTCCCTCAAAACAACAAGAGCTTCTTTAATATCCTGTTGGATTGACTGCCACATGCCGAGGTCTGGGAATGAATCAATATTGCCGCCCTTTGGTATTGATGGGATGGTGTGATTTACTGATCTGATATTTGAGGCTTTGCTCTGCTGATAAAACATGACAGTTAGTGAAAGCCATTTCCTCTTCTACATATGCATACCAGTAACACCCCCCCCCCCCCCCCCCCCGCACAAATAAATGGTATGACATTAAACATGTGACGGGAGAACAGAGGATAATGAAAAGGACTTAGGACTTGTGTGAGCTGGAAGAAACACAAAGGGAGAAGAAATATAGGGAAGAAATACCAAGCTGCCTGCAGGGAAGTCCTCATAGGTTGACTGCTTGCTGCAATAATTGAACGTTTGTGCCACCATAGTTATCCTACATTGTACTACTGCACTAACCACTGTATGTTTCCATCCAAATTTAGATTAAAATACATAAATGTCAGCAGAAGAAAATGCAAATCAGCATTTGTTCCATCTGCAGATATTATGGGGACTCGTTTGTGAATGGCAGCTTTTCTCATTACAGCTTTTATAATGTTTTTTGCCCTGAAGAGTGACATACAATTAAGGAAATATTTCAGAAGAGTGCTGTGCTCCACGTAAGATATTTAGTGCTTCATCTCTGAATCGTCAATAGCATCTAGCCCGGACGAGTACAGACTCAGTCCGGCTTGGTCCGTATAGGCCAGACAATTATAATGTGTCGCCATCTTTACGCACCAAGCTGCAAGCATTCTTTCAGATCTCTCATCCCTCCACCCCCTTATCACACAACTCCACATGGTCTCCCCATCTCTTCCACATCATTACAACTTCCTTTCTCTGTTTCTCTCGCGGCTCTCTGTTCTGCTATCTCCCGGTCTTATCTCCTGCGCACAATCACTTTCTCTCCCTCAGGCTGGAGCCGTCTTGTGCTTTATGCTTGTGTGTCGTCTCTTTAGTCTCCATCGATGCGATTGTTGTCTCTGTGCTTCATACAACTACCGGTAGGTGGAAATTGTTTTCATCCTATACACCTCCCCATTCCTGATCATTTTGTGATGATTCCATTTGTCAATAGTGGGACTTGTGGTAAGGACGAAGAGTGCACTTGCTTGGAGATCTGTGGCTTGAATCCCCATTAACAGCTCAGCCTCGAAGCTCAAATGTACCAGGATGTCAATATCTTGGCCGGCTGTCGATCAGCTTTCTAAGTGGAGCTGGAGCCAGAAGCCTACAGGGAGAACTGCTGGGCAGAAGAGATCCGAATTTCAATGAAATACAGAATCTCTGCACTCTGTTGCCACTATCACAGTGGAAAGGTTAAAGTTTACAATGATATATCATCTCATGTCAGGGAAACAACCAATGCCATTTTTACTACTTCTGTCTACTGTGCTTTTTAGCATATTTTTTAGCAATTTTTATCTTTTCGTGCCACAGTAATCACAGTTTATTCATTCTTTGTTATAAAAAAAAAGGAAATTAAAAATAATTGCTTACTTTACCTGCGAACAATCACTACAGCACCACTATCTGATCCCGGGTCTTTGAGAACATGTGTTCACGCCTCATGGGTTTCCTGAGATCATGATTTCACCTTAAATTGCTTCATCCTCAGCACTTCATACTCTAATAACACAGACAATATGTGATAGCAAGCAATTCAACATTTAGTCACACGTGGCAGAATGATTCTACTGCAGTGCGTGCTGTGGCTTTAACATTTTTAAGCGTATTGCAATTGTGCCCTCTGTTTTTCCTCTAGCCGTGCCAAGCCATGGCATGCATCTCCACTGCTGTGGCCCCGTTTAGTGGCACAGCCGCCCACAGCCATGAACTACTGAGGTGGGATGTATAAACACTACATAGGCACAAAAACACACCATTTCCCAACACATGAAGTGTATTTATAAGAGGAATGTGTTAACCTCGTGCATACACGTGGTTTTCCAGAGCCATGCAGGTGAAATAATAAGATGGAGATGAATTTTAAGGTGAGAGACAGGAATCATCAATGATTCATCATTTTTGACGTTTACTGACGGTTCATTGGTACATGTGACGCATTGGTGGTATGGGTGCTATAAATAGCAACCATGCCTAATGGTCGTGCGTAATGACAGTTGCTCTGGAACATTTTGAGACCTTCGCCAATGCTAAACATTCTGTACGATGCACTTCTTAAATTGCTCTTTTTACATCTCTCTGGTGGTGTCAGTTGTGTGTCTGATGTGCATATTCTATGTCTTCTTGTATTGGCTATAGGCAACGATTGCTTTGGTGGGAAAAGAAAAGTGTGTGTGTGTGTGTGTGCCCCGTGTCGCTGCATTAGTCATTACCCATTATAGCTGATTGCCTGCTATGAGGGTCTACGTTCAATGAACATATGGCCTCGAGGCTCTACACTCACTTAGAATGAATGATGATTGACCCATCATAGAGGTTGCCACAATCGCTTTGCTCTTGTTTTTACATACATCTTATTAAATGCAGTTTAATCATGTTCATGTAAGCGATGCTGACGGCAAGCACTTATCCTGTATTTCTCTGTCATAACGTGACATGCTGTGAGCAATCCCTTCAATGATAAAACACAATGTCAAACTAAATCTGTAATAACCTAAATAATGATGTTTGTAATGACACCAGGAGCTCATAATTACAGCTTATGAAAAGCATTCATACCCATCTATCTTAATCACTGTATGAACTATATGCAATTTATATTTACATACACACACTACACATGTCTAGATCACGATACAGGCCGAGATGTAGAGATTAGAGGACACATGTCAGCCGGCTTGCTGTAGCATCAGCTGTTCCCAGGTAGGGGGAAATTTAATCCCACATTTTCATGCAGTGGAGAATCACTTATCTTTTAAATTTAAAACAATAAATATCAAAAACATAATTTAAAGTCTGTGGTGCATTTGTGGCTGGAGCACCTCCCGCACCCCTGATCTACTCGGAGCATTTTCTGATGTTTTGAGTGTGCAGACACTGGATGTGAAGGCTCTGTTGGTGATGAGGATTGAGGCAATGCCTCCCTGAAGCTCTGTGTGCTGATAACCAATGTTTCCACATCACCAGGAGATGTGGAAAAGAGAGAGGCCCTCGCTGAATGAAAGGGATCCTGAATGTCTTGTGTGTGTCTGTGTAGTGTGGGTTCGCTTGGTTAGTGACTGTTCATTCTCAGTGCCACGCTGTATTGACATATAGTGCATATGCTTCATGTGAGTAGGCACCGCATAGTACAGTCCTGGGATGCATTTCAAAAGCAGATCTCAAACAAGAGGAGCTCATAATTCATCTCAAGACATACGAGACCCTTGACGTTATTTACAAAAAAGAAGATGAGAATAAGGGATGGAGAGAAAAAAGGAGGTCGGTCAGTCATTCTGGGCAGCGCACAGAAAAGGAGCCGGTTGCCATGGTTTCAGCCAGTAGTTGTGGCTGATGGTGTTGCTGGGCCGACGGGAGGCGGGCAGCTGGTTGCCTATAACAGCAGCAGATGGCACAACGCAGGTTTCCAAGAACACACAGGCACTGTTCCTCGCCTACATGTGTCACATCATCTCCGTCATCGCTATCCCCACACACACACACACACACACACCTCTGTGGGGAGTCATTACTGGGCTTTAGCTTTTAGCCTTTTATGTGGCAGGATCCGTTTCCACCACAGAACAAAGCACCATGATGTCAGCTGTCTTGAACTAGAGACAGCATATACGACATTAAATATAGTGTTTGATCTTAATTGAATTAATGACAAACAGAAAAATACAGACTTGTGCATGGACAGATTCAAAAAATATTAACGCCATTGTCTCTTGTCATCAAAGGGAACTTTGAAATTCATCAAGTGTGGAATTACAAATCCGTAGGGGTGTAACGATACGCGTATTCGTATTGAACCGTTCGGTACCAGGCTCGCGGTTCGGTACGCATGACGAACCGAATACGTTTGAATAAAAAAATAAAATAAAAAAATAAATAAAAAATGTAAAACCTTTATTTAACCAGGTAGTCCCACTGAGATTACAAATCTCTTTTGCAAGATGTAAGTAACAATACCAGCTGTAAGCAAGATGTAAGTAACAATACTACATAACATTAAGGAGCAGTTTTTGTTTTTTATGCTTATGTGTTGCTGAGAAGACACCCCAGAAGATGAGTCACTCAGGTATAGTTCCATCATTGTTCAAAGTCAAAGAATATCTTTATGATGTCAGTTGTAATTAATAAATATATTTTAAAATAAAGTACATTTCTCTGGCATTTATATTTTCTACTGTACCGAAACGTGGCTCCACTGTACCGAACCCAACCGTGAATTTTGTGAACCGTTACACCCCTACAAATCCGGTATGATTTTGTTTGGATTTCTCTATCTGACCATTTTGTAGGCTCATAAATCATCAATTTTATTCCTTGAGCTAGTTAAGCTCTCAAGCACATGAATTTAAAACCCCTCAGAGTATAGTGAAACTAAACTTAACAAAGCAGGTTTTTTTGTCCAAAACACCCACACATACACTACCAACTAAGAGTTGCTTCTTCTGTGCCTTAAGGTTGGCAAGCAGCAGTAGTTTTCTGCTGTAACCCCGAAACAAATATATTTGAATGTGCTTTGGTCAAGTGCTCGTCTCTGTGCATGTCCGTGTGTGCTTGTGTGTGTCGTTGTGCATGCTGTTAACTGATTATAAAGTTGAGAAAGAGAGAGACAAGCAGAGGAGGCAGCTGAATACAACAACCAGAGGATCAGTGAACCCACTCTGAACTTTTAACAACTTCACAGACCTGTGCTCTCATCCTGGGTCAGATAATAGCTCGGCAGCATGAGATATGAAATACACAGAAGAACGTCCATACTCCTATACGGTCATTTGTTTTTGCCAGGATGGCATCAAATCATACAGATTTGGATGTAAGCGCATCAGTTGAGAACAGGAAAAGAACAGAGGAAAGCATATTCACTTCCTCAAGTACATCACGACTCTTCAGAAGAAGCCTTTTTTTGTGCAGTTGCTATGGAAACCATAATTAAAATCCAGCGTGATGGCACCGTTTCCAATTAGTGCACGGCTTTGTACCAAATCGATCAATGCCAACTGGTTGCTGGATTTTATTACACATCACATTTACCAAAGAAGAGCACGACAGACAGACAGAGACAAAGGGACAAATGTGGAAACGTCTTCCCATTTGGACAGCACTGGCTTGGCTGACCTCCCACAGATGCGTAAGCAGTTGAAAGATCAGAGGGGACCCTGTTAATATCTGCCAATTAATAATCATTACATTATGATATGATAGTTCATCAAAGAGCTCCACGCCCCCCCACAACGTCTCTGGTATACGTACAGACACTTCCGTCATGCTCACAGCTTAATTTAAGAACATTTATCACATTTTGTCAGACATGCTAAGCAGAGAAAATTGGAGCTACATCAAAATTATTCCAATTAGAATAATTAATTTCCTCTGGCAGGCCATGTGAGAATGTATCAGCATTATGAATAATGTGGTAGCCAGGTCCAAAAACAGCCCTCCGATGACAGAGATGGATGAGGCCAGTCAAATTAAGCTGAGAAACTCACCACAGGCTTCTGGCTGCTGCCAGGCCATGTTGAACTGCACTTTACCAAAGATATAGTACGGAGTATGGAAGAGCTGGTCGATGCAACACACATACTTGTACTGAATACGTGTCGTGGACTACGATACCGAAGTATGAACTCGCTGTATCGATTCCCTCCCAAGGATACAGCAGGCAATTCATCATTTCCATAGAGTGCTATGCATTTCTCACACGGCTATAAATCATGGTCTCTGATTGCCCACAGCAGGATTTTGTTTTTTTTACAGTACCTAGCTCATAGAATATGTTCATAAGTATTGATTCATACTCGTATTATTCAGTTTGTGTGACAGAGAAGAAATTCCCATGATTCTTGGCCCCTCTTGTTGCTTTGTATCTTTTGAAAAATGCCACGTCTGAATGGTAATGCGCTGTTACGCAATCGGCAGTGTAAAGAGTTTTCATGACGGTCTATTAAGCACAAACAATCGGGTACTTTTTCTTCATGAAAAAGGGAAAACAAGTGACACGACAGTTACAGGAGCAACTACCGCACACCCAAAGCCTGTGCCACACAGGATAGAGCACGATGAATGAGGCAATGACCGGTGTACTGTGGGTAGTTTAAACAAACCTGATGTTTTGAGCCACCATGTGACAGACCACACACACACACACACGCACACACACACACACTGGCCGAGAGATGCTCCTGCCTGCAGCAAATGCACAACACCACAAGATTGGCCAACATACAATGTCATCATTCATGCTTCTTAGCATCTGCACAGATTTGTAACAAAACAAACAATCATCCATTTGAAAAAGGTCACAGCCACTGACACCAATTTTTACAAATGGAACAAATTACGACATTTTTAGTGCTGGAATTCTGGTGTAGCTGCCACTTAAAAAGGCCAAAAAAAAAAAAAGGAGGGCATGAATGGAACAAGAATATGTTCATGGCAGCGTGTTTGGAGACATTCGTTTCAGGATTTTTCTGTGGGTGTCAGAAGACTGACAGAACACAGCATAATCCAAAACACTCAACTCAGGCACAAGAAAACACCAGTAGACCAGTGACTGTGGCACAATCAGGTAAATACTGTTTCTCTCCATTTAAATGGTCTATCCAGCTTGACCAGGGTTTATAGTTTTTTCTCAGTTCCTTTGGCACTGTGTGAACATCTATTCTCAATGTTATCACAGCGCATGTGTTGATCCTTTCACATAGAATTCAAATACATGAGTATGATTATCTTCAATAAGCCTTGGGATGCACTGAGCAGGTCTTGGTGATAACAATGAATTACAGTGCTATTCTAATGAACATGTGTTTATCTGCATTGTGCAAATCATCACATGCTAAACATTCCAGTTAATTTCTCACTCACTGAAATGTCTGTGGCTAATCCAGCAAATAAAGCACCTTACAGGTCAATATGCTTTAAAACATCATAATATAGTGTGTTTTAAGCATGTTGTGCAGCTCTGGTAGAAAATGATCATTATAGCCTTTTTGACCCTTGCGCCGGACAAGGAAAGACTCATCCCAAATAAACTCTAATGGGAATAAAGTAGAAGAAACCTCAGGAAGAGCAACTGAGGATGGATTCCTCTTCTAAAACGGAGAGACGTGCAATACACAGAAGTATAGACGTGTTGGAGAGAGAGCGAGAGAGAGAGAGAGAGAGAGAGAACTATCTGAATGCTGCTGTGTGAGGTTAGGTCTCGAGCAGTGGCCCAATTGCATGCTGCATGTGGCCCCACACCCTTCATTATTCATGACTTCTAACAGAGCCCCTTTGACACTTTTTGCTAGATTACCCAGCTCATGTTGCTGAATGCTCTGAGAAGAAAATCAGGACACAATATTTGACAAACGATTAAAAGACTTGTGTTGAAAAGAAATTCAGAGAAAATCTCAACGTTGTTATTTGTTCTTTGAAAAATGAAGCCAACAGAAATGCCAATTCAGTCCAATTACCAGCTGCAGCATTTAGATTCCGTTTAAAATATATCAAATTTGTCAAGTAAAATCAAATAAATTTCAATCAAAAGGTCAAAATAAACACCAAAAGAACAAATTGCGTTTGGATGTGACGACAGACTGAGTGAGGGATGTTGAAAAATGCAGTCAAAGGCTTCTGAAACTTACAGCCATCAAATTACAGACGCAGCATACTACTTTTATTCTAATGTTTTGAGCACCTTCTTGATGTGCCTCATGAACATGACTGAAAGGAACAGATTATTGTAGTATGAAATATTTATAACCCTTATGCACGTGTACTACCGAGATCCAATGACCAGCAAAGAAAAAAATCGATGTATTTTAACAAAATTACACTGGCAATATGTGCACTATACTATTCATTTTCAATGGGAAAGGAAGAGTCTTTTCAGTGCAAAAAGCAATGGCATAATCAATGCCAAAAACGTCATAAACACTACAACCTACTGGCTAAATAACGCAGAACTGTGCTACTGCCCTTGGCAGTGAAACAAACAGGGTGACTAAACAGCCCATGCCAATATTCAGACCATGTTTACTCTTTCTGCCACATGTCTGGCTTTCCTCTCCAGCGACCAAATCTCAGTCAAACCTCAGTTAGCTTCACATTTACTGTTATGAATCTTCAGGACAAATATAAAGTCAGATAAATGAGTAAATGGCAGCCAAAGTAACAACAACAACAAGCTCCACAACTCAGCAGGGACATGAAAACAAGCCGCACAGGAACACATTTTACTGACTTTAACAATATAATAAGGTAAAGGCACGGCGGCCGACAAAACATAAGCTCACAAATATAAGACACAGAAAAAGTACTTGAACTTCCTGTTTGTAGGTCTAGCTTGTGCTCGCAGTCATCCCTGAGAAGTCCAACTGCATGTTTCCATACGTTCCCCTTCACGTTTCCTTCCGTCGGTGGTATCACGCTTTCCTCCACAGCTGTTGCTGATGAAACACAGCAGCTAGCGTCCTAACAGTCCTGACAAAGTCTTCTCACTTTTATATCTACTTGCTTCAATTTTTCCGGAGTTGGCTCGCTAGCTAGTGCAGCTGTAGTACAAATTGGCAGTGAAACACTTAATAACAACGTTAATTAAACGGAATTTCGTAATGTGTCCAACATGAAGTGTGAACGTTGTAAAAGGTGCTTTGACACAATGTGGCAACGGGACGAGTTTGCGGAATTCCATTTCCGGTTTCAATTTCGTCATGCAGCAAAGATTACATTTGAAAACAACTAAAAACAATGCTGAAGTAGCACAAGAGATAATCATAGGTAATTAATAAAGTCCTCCTGAGAGCTGGTGATGACACTAAGGCAAGAGGGTAGTATCAATGATTCTATCACAATAAAAGAAAAATAATTGGAGCCGAAAAATCAGGACTCGACCAGGAGGTGCAGTACATGGCGTCGCTCAACCAATGGGGACAGCAAAGATCTAATTTGATTTAATTTACACAAAGCATCTGATATTTGGTGAAACTGATGAATGGCTGAAGGTGTCAGACTGAGTCAGCTACACTGCCATGCTGAAAGACAGCAGACATCGGAGAGTTTTTAAAACTGATGAAGAGGAAATTATTGATGTCGGCAATGATACTGTAAAGTTTCACTTCAGGTTCTCAGAGAGCGCATGCATTCTAACTTGTTTTAGCAACAACAAGCAACAGCATGAAGAACTATGACGCCTTTCAGAACTGTGTCAGAGTTCAGTACATACATCTGATCTTCTCTTGTTAATGGCAAGCAACATTTTACTATCTCAAAAAATCAAGCCAGAACCCGCCTCTGCCAAACAAACACCATGGCTACAGGGCCGGTGCGTTACAGCAGCCCTGAAGCACTGTACTGATGGACACACCTCTCCTCCAACCTGTACCCATCACACAGGAGGTGCAGGAGCATGAAATGCAGAACTCCTCACTGTAGAGACACACAACCTCAGGCCATCAGGCACTTCAGTATTATACTGAGTTATGGATTAGCAATCGATATTCTTGTACAGTGTGTTAAACATGTTATGGTCTGTTTCATTTGTGTTAGGGTGACATGGCAATAAACAGTTGAACTTGAACAGTGCATGAGTGAGCCAGTTAGTCAGTCAGTAAGTGAGTCAATGAGTGAAGGAAGTGAGTGAGTGAGCAAACAAAAAATGGCAGATTGTCCTGCCATTCAAGCTCTAAACGGCTGACAGCGATTTTAAGTGAACAACACTTTGCTTTTGTCATCTGAGAGCATTTGTGTACGTACAGTACATGTCCAGAATCTCATAGGCTTGTGTGTATTTGTATGTGAGTGAGTGTGTGTGTGCGTATTTGTGTATCAGGCTGTCAGGGCTGTCCTCCACTCCTAATGGTTTAATGGGCACCCTGTGGTGCCTCTCAAGCCCCCTGGAGTGGGAGTGTGGGGAGCACAAAGGCACAGCCATGTCTCTGGAGAGGAGTGTCTTTGTGACGAGGGGCCACTGCCGTGCTGACTGTTGCTGGCCTCATGGTGATTACCCTCCCCGGGAGGTCTGCTTTGTGGGCCTTGAGACCCAGAACTTCACCTTTACATACCCGCCTGCTGCGCCTCAACAGGGGGCCGAAACGCACCCCTGTCGATCACCTCACTTCGGTAGAAGAAGGCTGGCCGCCGGCATGCGCCGTCACTTTTCCCAATCAAGTGTAGGTACATGACTCTGCTTCACAACCACAGTGATCCCTGCAGTACATGCACGCAAATACGTCTAATATATACATAATATATAAGTAGTGCAGATCATTTGGACATCTTAATATATGAAACAACACTCTGATGGTAAAAACTACATGCAAACCCACTGTCACATGTCAAACTCTCACATCAGGTATACAGTTCAACCATTCTGCAATGAAATGATAAAGATACAGATACACAGATACACACGTAAAACATACACACATAAACACAGAGTAAGAATGCCGTGAATACATACATACACACACAGTGAATACATACATACACACACACAGTGAATACATGCATACGTACACACACACACACTCACACACACACATACACACATACATACATACATACACACATACATACATACACACACAGTGAATACATACATACGTACACACACACACTCACACACACACATACACACATACATACATACATACACACATACATACATACACACACATGCAGTGAATACACACATGCATATATACATACACACACACCCACACACACACACATATGCACTGAAAACATCCGCATCTGCAAGTCCATGTTCTCACATTTTATGACCTACTTCTAAAAAAATGCATATTTTAATTAAATTTTTTCATTCAATTGCAACCACATCATGCACACACACAGAAAGCCAAGTACAGTATGCAGATCCAATCCCACACAATCTGCCCACTGACTTCTGTGTTCCACTCCAAACACCATGCAAAAGCCTATCATTGTGTGTTGCCTGTATTCCTTAATAAAGCAACCCAAGCCGTAATATGCCATTGAGAAGGCTGTAGCCTGGAGCAGAAGAGCGGGCATCCCAGAGCCTGGCTTCAGGCCCAAGGCAACGGAGGCGAGCAGCTTAGTTCCTCTGATTCCACTGATCAGGGTCACACTGCGGGGGCCGGCCCCTGGTGGATAGTTCAACACACACCTCCGAATCTCGCTGTCATGGAGACTGTGGTTGACTCCTCACATTTTCTTTTTTCAGTCTAGATATTCTGTATATTGAGAATAATGCATATGGCTGTAAGAAGTCTACGTTGATATTACAACCAAGATGCATTTTATACTATGAGACTCTGATATTAATATACCTGTGGCAGTTATTTCATACCGTCTTAACATGAGGTCGCTTCATACCATTCATTCATTTACACAGAATTACTGCAGTACCATATCTGCATACAGGAGGAATTCAGCTCATAGAAGATGAGGCCAGAGGGTCTGGCTGCCTCTCTTATCCGTTTCTCTTCTCGGTAATGCTCATAGCTCCTCCAAACTCAAACTACAATTAGATACCCAGCTGTCGTAAGGCCATGTTTAATTTAGCGATCAGTGATTGAGGATGCATCTGTGGTGTCTGGCTGTCCACCACAATCAATAAGCTCTCTGAGCAGTGTCTGGGAACGATGTCGGTGTAAAGGTCTGCTTCATGTGGAAATCAATGACCTGAGTGTTTCAGGGGGAAATACTAACTTGAAAATGGCCGATTTCTTTTCAACTTCCCCTTTCTTTCATTTATCAGACAGTCCTTCGAAATCAGCTCTAAAACCTGCGAACAATTGTACTGATTGTTTGTTTTTTGTTTCAAATAGATTTTTCTTGAATCATGAGTCATGTTGTATTGATCGCAGTGTTTCCGGAGTTTTGACTTATAGGAACCAATTTGATGCAGAGCTAGCTTTACCCAACACCTCAGTGTTCAAGGCAAGGTCAAAATCAGGGCGTAGGTGTTTACATGCTTAAGATTTGGTCTTGTGGTAAATGTCTGCACTGGAGTACCTTTCATTTCGATATGTCGACCTATTTTATGACAGACCGCTGTCTGTTCTAAAATGTAAATAAACGTTTGTAGGCACACAACACATAGTTAAATTGAACCTCTGCATCTGGAACAGTGGGCAGCTACCATACAATGCCGGGTGAGCAGTTCCATGGTACGCTGCCTTGCTCAAGGGCACCCCGGCAGTGCCCAAGGGGAAACCTGGCAGTTCTCTTGTGTGCTTTAGACTCAAAACAGTCTGGTGCAACGCATGCATCACAGCGGACAATTGTGAATAAGTTCCAGAGATACTAAAACTCCTTTCTTCACCTTTCGGCTCGCACAGGGGAGAACCCGCAGAGCATCGTTGCTGTAAATTTTGAGGCTCTGACTCTCATCACAACAACTGCTAGTATGCACTGGAGGTCAACGTTTGAACAAGACTGCAAAAGTAAGTCTTGGTGATTGGTCACTTTAAATCAAATTCGATTTGATTTGACTGGTTTCATATTACTCGCCTCCTTTCCAGCATGTAAGCAGCATCTCAATTGCTGTTTATGGCCATTCAGTGCTGGCAGCAACAACAAGAGAGGGAAGCAGTGAGTCGTCACACAGACAATGTGTCTATTTCAACCCTCTCCTTTTCAATTAACTTCTTTCACACCCAGCTGTGATTCAACTCCACAATAAGCATTCAGGGAAACATTCAAAGGCACCTCCCCCCAGTGATTTCTAAATAAGGACTTGTTTAATGGAAATGTTTAGACAGGGGATTTAGGCTTACATGCTCACCAGTCGTGTTCCCGCTCAGCATCCATTGCAGCTCCCTGCTACATTCCAGGTTTGTTGTCTGCAGCTTAATCAGCTTAGGTTCTATAATGTCTGCCCTTACAGAGAGATGACATTTACAGTGATGTAGGCACGTCAGCTGGGATCACATGCGTTGGAATGTCTATTTAACAAATTAGGATTTATTGGCTAGATGAATCCAGATAACCTTCTTTTACTGTCTCCTAATTCCATGCAATGCACGCACCGCTCACAGTGTGTGGCAGCATATTGCCAAACAAAACACACTTCTGGTGCATTATGTAATTCTGGAGGAGTTCCCACTGTAAAGCCAAGCAGCAATTCAGAGGCTGCAAAGTGTGCTGCTGCCTGCTGGAAAACTGCTCTGAACTATTTATGACACTTCCATTACAGCCATAGTTTTAACAGCCGTGCAGAGTTGCCATCATGGCGGAGGTCAGAAGTGATTAAGATCATTTTTGGCATTTGTGTGTTTGTGTGAGTGTGTCGATTAAAAGCTATGCATTTTGGATTTAGATTACCAGCTGAACCGTACACTGTCAGCCTGAAAAAGATTCATATGTGAAAGAAACATTATTATTATTCTGTCAATACCTGCTTGCATTCCACTTGGCATTTTACCCAATTTGGGTGCTGTGAGTTATGTAACAATATATAGTACAGTAACCTGAGAATAACTTTGTATTTGGCACAAACCTTTTGCGTTTTGTAAATTGAATTCAGTCGATTCAATCCCGGCCTGTGTCTCGAGACAATGATGAAACAGCCTATTATCAGAGGTTTGGAGCATTTGACAGTGTGATAACTAAAGAGAGAGGAAATGGAATTGTTAGAACTAATACATTGTTAATGGCCTATCACAAGTTCTCCACAGCTTTTAATGGCAGTTTTAACCGTCAAGCTGCATAGCGGGGAGGAGGAAAGGGACATATTTGCAGACAAAGAAACAAATACATGATGTTATGACACATAAAAATCACGCATTGGGATGAGATGTTTTAACAGTCTAAACAGTGAAGTGAGCAGTCTGAAAATTCTAGACAGCGTGTTGATACTTTGTTCTCGAGCAGACACCACAGTTTCACAGAAGGATCATCTGTGAGGCAACAACACCATTCTGTACCATTACACTAAAATGGTAAAGTGTATTGCGACTGTGGCTCAGTGGTCGAGCAGCTTCATCCTTCAATCAGAAGATTGGCAGCTCGTCCGTATCGATGTGTCCTTGGGCAAGTAACTTAACCCCTAATTGCTTCCATAGGCTGCGCCTGCGTTGCATGAACGGGTATGAATGGTTAGATAGAGCAGGTGATGGGCACCATCAGTGTGTCAATGGGTGTGAATGATGACATGTCGTGTTTAAGCGCTTTGAGTGTTTCGGAAGACTAGAAAAGTGGTATACAATATAGGAGGGCACTAATTGTGTTCTGTCGCTGCACTAACTTTGTCCAACATGTGAGGAACAAGGAAAAAGTTCAAGACAAAGACAGGCAGTATGCACCGTACTGTAGGTTTGTTATTCTGCAAGTAACTAAATATACAGGGTGTTGTGCAGAATGTCCAAGAAGGATGAACAGAAACAGTCATTATGGGGAAAACAAAGCTTCATTTTAATTGTTAGACCAAACACCTCCGCAGTAAAGCATACTCCTCACTTCACAAACAGTGTTTTTTCAGAGGGGGAATTCTTAGTTCATCATGTCAGTTATCTTTTCGGGTACACTGTGAGCAGTTTAAAACAGATTCATTATTCAGGGTGAGCAACGTTGAGAATACTCTGTTCCCACTTCATGTAGAACATTCTGTCCCATGCAGTGTTGATCACCTCAGAGGACACAGCTAATTTGCCAGAGGTGCATCTAGGTGCAGAGGGGGCCCGTGGAATTCAGGCCACCCTGGGGTGTTAAGGCAGATTCATTTCTATTAACGATCATGCACAACAGCCTTCTGATGTCTAATGGCACTGGAGAGATGACTCCTGATTGTGGAAGTTTTGATTATTACTCTCAGGGAAATGTTAGTGTAGGAAAACATCTCTAAAGTCCTCAACATCTGTCATCAAATCAGGTTATCTCTCTCCATACTGCAGTGCCCTACTAGACACATTCTGTGTTCAAAAATATACCTTTCACTGCACAGGTTATGGACAAATACTTGTGACACTTACCATATGGCTGCATAACAACTGTGCCATATGTTGCGCAGCGACAAACACAGAGGGGATGAGAAAGGAGGGCAGAAAAGGTCAGCTGTGGAAGGGGCGGTGCAAAAGTGTGCATTAAGTGTCAAAAACTGAGTGGAGACCTGCCTGGGTTATGCACTGGATGAGCCTGGTCTGTGAAGCTTCTGCTGTTATCATTAACTCATGTCACCCGGGACAACATGCACAGGAGCTGAGGAGCCACCGTCGGAGACACTGAGAAGGAGGCTGATGCTGTGGGAGGATCAGGCGCCAGAGAGGATGAAGGGACGGAGGGGAGAGCGGTAGCTTGAGGCACGGCCGTGGTCTAACAGAACATGTACCGACAGTCAAAGAGCGAGACACACACGAAGACACTGTTTACAGAACCGTAGCACGAAAGAAAGTTCATTTTGAAAGTTGTATTTCCTAAAAGTCACCATGGGTGTTCTAGATAATAAACTGAGAGGTTACCTCTGAACTATTCTGTGTCAACACTACTGCAACCACAAACATATACAAAATCGAACAAATCAAATAGTCCATGTTTTTGGAATGTATTTGTTTGATGTTATTTCCATTCTGCATTTGCACAAACATTGCATCTGTAACTGTGTGGGAAATTACTACCGTCTAGTATTTATATGTTCAGGTTTGCCTTTGATTTAACCTCACACTTGTTGACTTTAAAAAAGAGGCAAGCCTCTGTTCAAGTAAGCTACCGTAGCTGCAGCTTTATAGGTGGAGATTAATGGCACTGTAGCTGATTTTAGAGGCTTTTTAAGTTTCTCAGGGGACGTACCGGAGGTCTGTGTCAGTGCTGTCCGCTCCTCAGTGACACATCAGAGGCCGGTCCTTCTCTCTTCTGACTCCATCCGGCCTCCTAAGCTGTTGCAGCACCGATAAGCCTTTGGTCACAGAGTTTTACACTTAGCAGAGGAGGCATAAAATGCTTGACTTCCTTCCACACAGATTGGTATTCACTTTCTGTCTTATTGCTTCCTTCATGTGATTTACAAGCCCAGTCATGTCACCCATGGCCTTAACCCTAACCTAACCTCTGACAACACTTAACCCCAACCTCACGGCTCCCAGGAGGACACAACATAACAATCAGACAGAGTTAGGCCTATAAACACGACCCCTGGAGGGGCAAGTGTGTCATAAACTCTGCCCAGTGTAAAAGTCTCAAAGCATGAAGTGTATCTGCATTAGGCTCTGGAGCATGGAACAAACTTAGTTTCAGTAGCTTGTATTCACATTTGTTCACACAGTATAAACATTTGGCATTTTCACAGAAAGCATGACAAATTATCTCCCACAACAGTTCCCTTTTTTTTTTACTTCAGCCAGATGACAGGTGGCTAAGCTAGATGGGAAAGTTATTGTCATCAATCAATAGAGAGTAAGCAAAAATGCACCACTGCTTGTCAAAGAAATGAGAAAACTCAGGGCAGGAAATCAATAGTGCCCCTCCTTTACTAAATACGTGTAGCTGGGGCTTGAGAATATATGTTTGGTTCATCGGGAGACTTCCTCTTAGATGGTTAAGGTCACATCTCAATGCTGTCTTTGCTTTATTTAAGTACAACTGTGTGAAATGTAATTAACACTGAGGTCTTTTGACTCATCCCCTCGTCGTTTTACTAACTACACATCCATTATTAACGGATAGTGCAGTCATAATACATCTAATGATAGTACATAATGACTATCATTAGATTTGCTATTATTAAAAAAGCCATTACAAATGCTGCAGAGGTGCTACCTTCAATTGGAGACTTTTTTTAATTTTAGTGTCACCCTCAAAAGAGATAACTATTTACCAAGAATCTAAAGAAATCTGAATTTGAAGCTTGGGTCTCTGATCTTTTCTACAGCACCACCCTTTCAAAATAAAAGCCCCATGGATTAACTGTATTTAAACAAGCTCTAAATTAGGCTTTTTTGTTCAAAAAATGAATGCTCTTACTAATACTGCGACAACTACTACTGCTGCTGCTAATATAGTATTACTACTTCGACTATAACTTTTGCTGTTGCTACTATTACTGCTACTACTGCTACCATCAATATTATTACTACCACTACTGCTATTACTACCACTACTACTATTACTTATACGACAACTGATACTACTACTACTGCTATTCATGCTACTAAAAGTAGTAATACTACTACAGCTATTCGTACGACTGCTACTAGAACTACTGCTACATCTTCTACTGCCATTACTATTACTACTACTACTACCACTGTGATATTAAATACTACGACCAATACTACAGCTATTACTACGACTACTACTACTACTTCTACTACTTCTTCTTCTAATTACTAATACTTCGACTACAACTTCTACTGGACATTGAGGTCGTGAAGTCGTATAAGTACCTGGGTGTTCACTTGAACAATAAAGTGGACTGGACTGACCACGCTCACGCTCTTTATAAAAAAGGACAGAGCAGACTCTTTCTGCTGAGGAGACTGAGGTCTTTTGGGGTGCAGGGAGCACTCCTGAAGACCTTCTTCAACTCCGTGGTGGCATCAGCCATCTTCTATGGAGTGGTCTTCTGGAGCAGCAGCATCGCGCAGCTGACAGGAGGAGACTGGACAAACTGGTGAGGAAGGCCAGCAGCGTGCTGGGGTGTCCACTGGATACTGTGGAGGTGGTGGGAGACAGGAGGATGATGATGGCGAAGCTCTCATCCCTGATGAGCCACGCCTCCCACCCCATGCAGGACACTCTGGCAGCTCTGCACAGCTCCTTCAGTCACCGGCTGATTCACCCCCGGTGTCTGAGGGAGAGGTACCGCAAGTCCTTTCTCCCCGCTGCTGTCAGGCTGCACAACAAACTGCTCTCTCGGTAGACCACGAACACTTTGAACACAACACTTGAACATGAACACTTTGAACACTTCTGAACACTTTAATTCATTCACCTGGTGCAATATCTAATCCGTGCAATATCCAATACGTTTAAGTATTTATCTTATATTTTTATTCCGTCTGTATATTCTGTATATACTGGTATATTTAATATTCTTCTTTACTGTCTTATTTTATTACTGTTTTACTGTTTACTGTTTAGTTTATTATATTACTTGATTTTTATCTTTTATTTTTTACTTGTGAGCAATGCTGCTGTAACCCTGTAATTTCCCCACTGAGGGACTAATAAAGGATGATCTTATCTTATCTTATCTTACTACTACTGCTACGACAAATATCACTACTGCTACAACTAGTACTTATTCAAATGCTACTAATACTTATACTGCTAATAATACTTCTACTACAACTATACAACTTCTACTACTACTACAACAAATATCACTACTGCTGGAATTCTTTCAAGCTACAGAAACCGTTCGAATATCAAAATGTTCAGCTCTTTCAGGAGAGGGGTGACATAACTTCATATTTGTAATCTTTCAACTTTTTGAATTATTAAGCTTTTTTGCAATTTTTTAAAAATTGGATATCTATTTTCAGCAATGTTTTTGAGATTCATTTCAGCTTTCAGCATTCCAACGCATTTTCAGCAGGAAATGCATTTTCTAGTTTTGAGATATTCTCTGGTCTTAACCCTGGTCAATCATCCACTGACACCACAAACTCCGGTGTGAATGCCCCATGTGGTCCAGCTAATCTCACTTTACACGGTTCTCTGCAGTAGGAAAATGCCCTGGGGTCATGTTTCTCTTAACAGCTCCACACCTCCTCCACTGGCTCAGTGCACCAGTCCTCCTCCGCCTCAGCAACATCGCATCATCTCATTTCTGCACCAACTTCCTGATTTTGCTCGACCCCCTATTTCCTTTTTGGTGCATTAGGCGTCCGCAGACAACCAGCCACAGCATGTATTAGTGCTTTGACAAAGTGGCTCCAGAGGTTAGCCCTCACATGTGGAAATGTTCCCTGTAGAGTTACGGCCTATAAGGCTGATGTATTCACACACAAGTGTCAATAACCGGCCCTGTGTGATAAGACACAAGAGTACTTCAGGACTCTGTGGCTTTAGGGCTCAAGCTTCAACTATACTCCTTTCAGTTCAAGTAGGAAGATAATATGCGACAGGGCAACTGACTAAAACATACCAATAACTATGTTGCTGTTGTTCTCTGTGCAGCAGGAGGACCTCAAACACATCTGCACTTTTTTAAAAGCATTGATGTATTTTACACAAATCTTTCAGCTCGTCTATTTGCAGTCATTTCTCAAAAAGACATTACTGCAGTGAGATGACGAGGGGACAGAGGTGCAACAATCCCATGAGACTCACGTCAAAACACGTTCACTTGCATTCTGTCATTGTTACGTGAGTGTGAAAAAACAATCTGGCTGCCACAAAATAACCTGTGCCATTTGTTGCCTGATGACAACAAAAAGTGTCGCAGATAAAAATACATCAAGGAGATAGATGGAATTAATTATTAACCATAAAAGATGTTACGGATTTGTGTTCCTCTTTTTATGTGCAATGCTGCCATCTGCTGAGAAGAACAAGGAAATGATTCATGTAGGAAAACCCTTTACAACTCAAACAAAAGGAGATGATATCTTTGGGAATTTAACAAAACGGTGTTTAACTGTTTTCTACGGTATAGAAAAGTAAAGAAAACTACTGAATGTAGGCTGGTAAATACAAGACGAAATGCGAGGTGTCTGATCTCACCTGGTGCCGATTATATTTGAATAGTAAGACACGGGATCAACACAGAGTTGGCATCTGAAAGACGCGTCTCTACTCACACCACCGAGCTGTCACATCTCACTAGGATCAAAACAAACAGGGGGACAGGTTTGTCTTTCAACTGCTCCACTTAGGTTGGGTAAAAGCTGTTTCACGCTGTAGTTAAGTTTCTATTTTAGGAATGTTAAGTGCCGAGTGAAGTTTGAAATGTTTAATTACAACATCTCACAGAACGGTGGAAGCTAAAAATATCGTATCAATTTGGTGTCACCTCATTGGCCCCTTGTCTCCTCTCCTCTCTTCCTCCCCTTTAACCTCTAAAGTGTGCAGCACTAACCTTATTTCCCCATGCGCCCCAGTGAGATCTAAACTCCACACTGGATAGCTTTGCTCTCGGATAAGCACAGAGAAAGTAAGGCTCTTTGATGTGGCAAATGCATTCCAGCAAAGGGCAGTGAGACACACCCCTATTTCCCTCCATCACTCAGACCTCAAGGCTCCACATAAACAGGCAGCGTAATCCACCAGGTCCCAGACGTCCGTCTTTTAGGGCAAAAACAAAGAAGGCTCAGAGGAGATTCAGACAACAACATTGTTCTTAGACATTTAACAGTTTGCAAGCAGGCTAGACAAATAGTGTGTGCCAAGATTAGTCGTGTCTTAGACGGAATCCTCTTTTTTCAATGGGATGCTGAGGCAGGAGGGGTGGATGGGGTGGGGGGGGGGGGGGAGGGTGCAAGAGAGATCAGCTTAACTGTCCTGCCTCTCATCCTCTCGTAGTAACCTACATTAAATTAAATGAGCACAGGGCCAGCTCTTGATATGTGTGAAAACCCTGAGAGATTATAGAGTGGTAATTAACAGGAGTAGCTGCGATTACAAAATGCTTGTATCTGTGTGTGTGTGTGTGTGTGTGTGTGTGTGTGTGTGACACAGGAGGTCTTCGGCTGGACATACCCGCCACTGACCGTGCTCCCTACTGGGAAGTGTCTAGCCAAGGTCCCTATTTGAGAGGTTTCCTGCTATTCTAAATCGTTGCCCCTTTAGCCAAATTAACACAACTCTTATGAGTGACATGAAGATACAGCAGACACAATTGTATTCCCTTTGTGAATGTTCTGCTTCTTTTGCTTTCATCTTCAATCTCAGAACACATGTTGTTAGGGAGCTTTCATTAGAGTAGAAGTAAGGTTTATAATTGAAACATGAGGCGTGTGGTGACAGCTTAAGATCGTATGCATTGATCCTGGCATGAAATCACTCACACTGACTATTGCAGCACTGATGCTCATCATACATCTTTTACAGGTGAGTAAATACAGCATTTATTATACAGTAATGCACAACGGTACCGCACAGTCAGACTTGCGCGCACTTGAAAAAGCAATGTGCAATAACACAGGAAGCCACATAATGAGGATTACTTAATTCTGTCTGAAACCAGATGCAATGGACGTGCTCACAGATTTCAAGGGAAGGAAGGCAGCACGTGAACAGTCAGACATCAACACTTTCATGGCATCCCTTTCCACACTGTGACCCAACATTTCATCAGCTGTGCCCTCAAAATGCTTTTTTTTCCGCCTCAGATCCATTCTGCAACTCACAGCTAAGCCAACGTGTGCAGCTGAGCGGATCAGAGAGCTGCTGCAACACTGGAGCTCCCTCCAGTGGAGAAACCGGGGTCGCTGCAGAGGCATATGTGACTATACAATTAATCCTACTTTGTTCTAATGCATTGAATGAAGTGTAACGTCACAAAAAGACATATAGCAAACTACATGTTTGTCAGTTTTCATTTCTCATTGTTGACATCAAATCTATTTACAACAACACCCTGCTCGACAGGACTCCTCTGTGAGGGCGAGGAAGGGCAAGAAGAGCCTTCCTCTGTCTCAAGTGACTCTTGTTGTGTTTTTTGACCAAACATGGACTCATAGTTCATACCATCTTTGGCCTGATGACAGAAAACGAGCGAAGTGTGAGAACAAATAAAGGTGTGGCCTCCCCCAACTTGTTGTTTTCCACACCGCGGTGCTGTTTGATAGATATCTGCTGCCGGTTTGCTTTTTTTAGGAGATAAATCAGATGCTTAACATCTTAGGAAGCCACGCCTGACCCTCACTGCTCATCAGACTCCCTCCTTAATTACATAATGGGATAAATTAATTGACTCTATTAATCCAGGTGACCATCTGTTGGTCAGTCTCAGTCCAGACAGTGGCCGGTGATAGTGTAAGCCGGTCCTCACCCAACCTTTCGTGCAAAGCAGCATGGCCAATCTGTTACACTGGAGCAGACCTGTCTGGTCAGAAAGCCTCTTAAATCATGGAGTGGACCATTTGACATGCTTTAGTTTTTCTCTCCTTTGGCTGATTTGAAGGAAATTTAAGGGGTAAAAAATGTGTTTTGCAAGGGCTTATTTTGACATGGGTGTCAGACACAGAGTGGCGGAGTGTGCATACTCCCCCCCCCCCCCCCCCCCCCATACAAATTTCTTTTCTCAGCTCAGCTGTCAGGCGAGGAACAAAGCAGCAACTTTGTGTCATGTCATTTCTGAATTGACAAAGCTGTGACTTCTCTTTTCTGGAAAGTCTTTACTTCTCTCTCCCTCTCTCACTCCAGGGGCCTCGAGCTGCTATAAACTTCAATACATGGTGTTCAAATAGGTGCAGCTTAGAGCTCTGCACACACACACTCAGCAAGCTGGGAACAAAGGTCTATACCTCCACCCTCTCCTCAGCCTTTCAACTTGAAGCCTTTCACCTTATCACTTATCAACAAAAAGCACGCCGGATTTAAATAAAGTGCCTATTTTTTTCCTCTTTATTTCAGAAAATCTGAATGTCCAAATAATTAAATTGGCTCAGACATTTTCCGGAGAAAGTCTGAGCATCGGATGTCCGTCGGTCTTCGATAAAAACAAGACACAGCCCCCTAATAGCTGTTATTTGAAGAGGCAACTTGCCAAGAACACTCTCATGCTAGTCCCTAATGATACCAGTCCACAGAGAAAGGATTAGTGGGGTTTTGGTGTAAATATAACACACTTCCTGTTTACTCTGTGCAGAAGCTACTTCAGCCTCTCTCTCAAGCTTTATAATATGTCAAGGTGGACGCATCAGTCTTGACTAAAAGATGTTGTTCTGTCGCTTGAAATTGTTTGTAAATGACCCTCTTGATGACATTAATGTGAATTGAATATAAATCAACAAATCAATCATAAATGATGGGAGGATATTGTGATGTCTTTATTAGAGTCACTCTACTTGATGTTCATGAAGTGGAATCTCACAGCAGTGACAAACATAATTGAATATGGTTTCCAGCAGAGGGCGGCACACAGCCTCTTAGAGAGTCTTTCTAAGAGAAGCAGCCTCAGCTGGCAGACCGTTTTAAGACAATTGAAAAGCTGGTAATACTGTAATATCAGGCTATTTATTACCTACGATTTAAAAAACAACTGTCAGGAATATTATCCTCATCGGTCCATGTGTCATTTCCATTTGAGTTCGTAAAATACCCTTGTCCTTTTGTGCTTACAGGGATTACAACAACAAGGTTACCGAATACAGTAAAAAAAAAACTGGTGATTTTGTGGTTTGTGTTGACACTATGACTCTGCAAGCTGCAGGCAGCACTGCACGTTGAAGTTATGGCACCAAACACAAACTAGCACACCTATGCATGCCTTTTTTCACTAAATAAATCCTTTTCTTTTATGGCCATAATGAGCAGGAGGCGTATAAAACTCGAAAGAGGATGGAGAATAGAGATGCAATGAGATGAGATGAGATGGGAGAAGCAAGGGGAGAGAAAAGAGACTTGATAGTTTGTGCCAGATCTGTGGTACAGGCAGAGGGAAAGAGGGAGCGAGTGCTCCTCTAGTCTTAGCCCTATTTGAAACAGATGCTGTTTATAACCCAAAACCTTAATGGGGAGCTCTCTGGTCTGGTGCTGGCCTATGATCACGTTCCAGCCAAGCTCCAGTGCCCATCTTTTTTTCTTGCATGGGGAAAGATGCCACAGGAAAAAAAAAAAAAAAAGATCGACTCTCCCTCTCCTGTACCAGTGGCAGCTCCTCTGTGAAGCCCTAGATTTATCCAATCAAACCCAGTTCTCTGCGCTCACTTCAAATAGCCGCCCCCCCCCCTGCCTTCAGCCCTGCACTAAAATGAGCCCTCATCTTTCCTCTGACCACACACCAATATGACCAAAGACATGCTTATTATTTTATAGACTGTGATCTCTGAGCACATGTAAAAGCATAACCTAAAAGTGTGGATTTTCAGGTTACACGTGATCCCTTAATAAAACTGCACCCGGCTGGCTCGCACTGCACTGAAAGATCCAGGTTCTATGAGTATGAAGAGACAGCTGTTGGTATTGCACTGTGTGCCCCTAATGTTTTACACGAGGCTCTTTTTTGTATTCAAGCGCCCCACTAAAAACCAATTCAAGATTTATTTTAATTTCAAAAACCTTTTAATCTACCTCTTCCTGGCGAGTGCACGAGATCAAAGAGGGAGCCGACCACATCTCATCATGCAAGAAATAACATAATATCGATTCCATTCCTGAAACACTGCCAAGATTACGACCGATTATCACTCACGTATTTGCTATTTCAAACAGAGAATTAACTGGTGTTTAGTTTTTGCCCACTGGTCACGGTGACAAAGTGGAATTGCAATTTTGGAACGCACGTGTGAAGCATGCCAGACAGAGGGAATCAAAATAGCTCCATGAAGGTACAAACACATCGTTTGCCTTCACAATGTTGACAGAATAGGTGGGCGTTGCAGTTTCCATCATTCTATTTGATGTCTTGAGCTTAGTTCTGTTTTATTTAGTTTGTTAGCATTCTCTAGTGCAGGGGTCTCAAACTCATTTCACTCCGGGCCACATCAGCATCACGGTCGGCCTCAAAGGGCCGGTTGTAAATGTAACTACTCCTAACATATTGGTAAATAACTGTCTCTGCATTTGATTGTTGTTTATTCAAGTGTAAAAATATTGTACATGTAGTTATATAAATGTAAACATATATTTAAGCACATTTCTGTTATTATAACTTGAATCCTTTTAATTTAGGGTTAAGAAACCCACATTACTCGATCAAAGATCAAACTATTAAAGAAAATAGCAAAGACAAATATCAAACACAAGTTATTACAATAACTTTGTTCAAAGCTTAAAATCCTTTCAAGGGTGCGTTTGCACAATCCGACATGAAGTATTTCATGTGTTTTTAAAGCCACATTTGAAGTAGTCTTCAATGTACTCGCAATACATTTCCATTTCAAATGTACAGTAACCAGCCAAAGAGCTGCTTCTGTGTTTAAGTATCTCATCATTATGTCTTTCTATCATAGTTTTGACTTTCTATCTCGGAATTATGACTTTCTATCATAGTTTTGACTTTCTATCTTAGAATTATGACTTTCTATCATTATGACTTTCCATCTCATAACTTCGACTTTCTATCTCATAATTTCGACTATGGGGATATTTTTATTATCAATTCTAACTTAAAAAAGCACTTTTTTTGTGCTGGCGGATTCGCGGGCCACAGAAAATGACGTGGCGGGCCGAATTCGGCCCGCGGGCCAGGAGTTTGAGACCCCTGCTCTAGTGCATCATTTTGTTTTAAATTTCAGTTATTACAATCTAAACCAGGCCTGGTTCTCAGGAGCGTGTTTGAATATAATGGAAGAATATGATTCCTTTCAATAACTGCTGAGATTGATTGATCGTTTTGTCAATCACTATGAAAGCATAACATAAAACATGCACAGTATTGATGAAGTGTTATTTGGTCTCGCTGTAGAGGGATGATACTGCAGTGGAAAATATGTCTCAGACTGGATTGGAGGATCAGGCTATGCAGATCAAAACAGTGCAAAGGCCTGCCGACTGTTTAAACAGCATGAAGTTAATATTTGCGATTTACAGGATATCTGCAGGGTCAGAACGAACACGAGGTTAAAGAACATCGGCTGAGCTGGATTTCAGCCTGAAACACAGTGCGAATACTCCCCACACCACACTGCCCAAGGGCACATCCACTCTGATGTACAGCAAACACTGCAAGGAAATGGGGCATTGGGGAAATTATACACTTCCTGGGCTTGAACATGAAAACATTTCCCATTCAAATAAAGAATAAACTTTGCTACTACTGTTATTTTGCAGGCTGTGAAATCTTTGCTCAGAGTTATGAAGGAGTTTGAATTCTTTCAAGGCTATGTTAAAGAAGGGGGGGGGGGGATGCTACGGTGGATTACTTGACTGGAATTGGGAAGTAAAAGATCTAAACAACATCTTACTGTTTAGCCTATTCTTTGTGACAGGAAAACAGACACAGACATAGAAGTAGAGAGGTATTGATGTAAACTTCTGTCTTTGTAGTTTTTGAAAGAATTCCTATGTCATTGTTGTGCGCTGTGTGAGTTTAAGATGTATTTTAAGGTCATGTCATTTTATTTTTCTTGTTTGTCTGCCTGAGAAGAGTTGCTCTGTTGCACACACTGTGCGATTACTTTGCCATCATTAAACGTCAGCGTTGATACATCTGATTCCCCAAATGCTCACTGATCCAACCTGTTTATTTTCACATTGTTTTGTGTTCCACAGACTTTTTTAAAATCCATGAAAAAAAAAACGGTGGCGTTCAAACATTTTGACGCCCCTCTCCCCATAATTTACAATATAATTGACTGTTTTTGCCCATGCATTAGCCTGGCATCACAGGCCCCCGAGGTTCAGACATCTCTTTTCTCTGCACAGATCAAATGGAGCCAGCTAACCAACACATTGGATTCCCTCGCAAGGAAAATTGGGCTGCATCAATATGGATTTTAATCACTGCCCAGTATTTATCTTTCTTCTCCACTCATCTTTTGATGTTGCCATATTTTAAGGCTAACATATGAGTAACATCTTAATCAGGGTATGACAGGAAAGCACTGTATTTCGCCGATTTCTTTTAATAGTTGTTTCACTGGAATAGAGATCCCCACCGAGTATCTTGGTTATGGCTTATTATGGGAACTAACTGCAATAAGGAAAGGAAAACCACAAATCTACAGCCAAGTGTCTGTGATTGACTTTTCTCATGGACCCAGAGCACAGACAAAGACTCAAAAGGGGGTCCACGAGGGAAAGGCCTAAAAAATGTGCCCAGCAAGCTCCTTCAGCCGCCTTTTGTGGCCACAGCCACATTTCTTGAATTGTCAGTGACTCTCCGGCACCATCTATACACATCAGTCACAGGGGCTGTCTTATTTATTTTATCTGTTGTTCCCCCCTTTCTCTTTGTTTTTGTTTCTTTTCTCACTGTCAGGTATTTAAGCAGCCTGCCGGTTTTATAGAGCCCGCTGAATGGTCTTGATGGACCGGAGACTCAATGGACAGCATGTGACCCATCTGACCAAAGCTCCTTTATGTACCGCCTCTCTTTGTTGTTCTGTTTTTGTTTGTCTGTGAGAAAGGAGAGAAAAGCCCACTTCATTGGGTAGGAGGGTACCAACTTGCTCCATCAAGGAGCGAGCCATCAGGGATTTCATAAGCCACACTCAAACAAGGCAATAAATAATAACTTGTGACCTTTGAAGCCTTACAGACTGACAAGTGGGAAGAATGAGCTTCACTCTGGAAAGTCTAAATAAAAGCTGTTGAAGTTGCTCCTCCGGCCTGTTAAAACAGTTTGCTGGGCTTAAGGGCAAACCTGTTTTTGTTATCGTTTCATTATAATCTGACCCCGGACATTTTTGTTCTCAGACGACTGTGGACAAAAACAAAAAAAGCAATCTCTGGTTTGGCGGTTGTGGCCGGTGTGGCATGGTGGAGCAGCGGACTAAAACAAGGTTCATTGTGAAGTGTGCGAGAAATGGTGCCTTCACGCTCCGGTACACACGTTTGCTCAGGGGTGATTAACTGACCCCCAAAGAGGAAATGCTGTATTTCTTTAGCTACTGTGCTTCCGAGAGGGGAGCGTTATGCTGAGTAGTGTTGTAGATTAAGAAGTTCGACCTGAGACTGAGCCCGCCGGGTTTTATTCAAAAGCCCCAAAACTGCAGTGTCGCCCTACCATTAAAAGAAGACCACTGCTATTTTTTTTGTTTTGTTTTAAATCTGCTGAGGCAAAGTGTGAGGGCTGTTTAATTAAAGATTAAGAGAGCACGACCCCCCATCGGATCTAAATTTCATTGGGTCCTAAATTTGCGTGACCTGGCCAGGATGGGGTTTGTGCTGAGTTGCCCAATACAATGGCCTTTGGGAATTCACTGCCTCAGTGCCCCAACCGAGTCCCCCACACCCACCCCAAAGTCCCGAGGTCCCCTGCAACTCTGCACCACTTCCTGTAATCATCCCCACATGTGGTGGTGGCATTTAGCCTCTTCTACCGTGGCACACGTCATTAGGCTGAGCTTTAAGTAGGTCTACCTTGCTCCAGGCCAAAGGGGAAACTTTCTTTTTGGAAGGAGGGGGTAGCGGGCGTGGGCAGAGGTGGGGGTTAATGAACCACTGACTGAGTCATACCACCTAGAGAGGTTTTGACATGCCGAGGTAGCAGTAGCAGCCTACACACCGGTCCGCAGTAGCTCTTGTCCAGCTTTGGAGCCGCGTCCACGTCAAGGGAGGGTCTGTCGGAGTGTTGAGTGGCAAAGGTCAAGCCAGTGAAAGCTGTAAATCCCAGAAGGGGACCGGCCTAAAGGTCAGCCAGTCATGGCGATTAGAGGAGCCATCTACAAGATGCGAGAGAATCGGGGGTGGCACGGAAAGTCCGCCCCCCCGTGGACCCCTGCATTCGAGGACAGACGCTATTGTTTCCCAGAAAGCCACTTTGACGACATGCGTGGTTTATATTTCCGGGTAATAGCGAGAGCTTCCAGCAGCACCGAAGCAAACATATGAACAACATGTGACATTGTCTGTTTGTTTTGATCGTTGTTTGTGTGTCTGCACATGCACAACACACGTTTTGTGTGTGTTTGCACAGGTTATAGTTGCTGGTGAATACATGACAGGGGCTTCGTATGGATTCTAGTTTAGTATTGTTTTTATCCAAGAAGTCAGACACTACATTTCTCTCTGGTTGTAGTCACTTTTGGCTTGATTGCTAGTTTAACACTGCAGCTTTTACACCATCAGCACAAAGTGTTTAGTCAAGACTGCCTCTTCTGTGGAAAAGAAAATTCAGAGGAATAAATGCTTCATTGGTGTAGAATGTCTACTTCTTTACTCGTAGATAATCCAGAAAATGTATAGGAAAAAGATGCTTTCATTATTTTGTGTAGTGTAATGCAAGTGTTCATTTTATAGTTGCAGAAGTCGTATAGAGAAACTGGACAAAACAAGTCTTTACTCGAACAAAATTTCATTGTCAAGCTGACAAAATATACAGATACAAACCACACACAGCTTTCATACGGCTGTGGGTATTTTTTGCTGGTGCATGCACAGTTGGCCAGTGAGACAGACTATTTTCTCTCAGCAACCACTTAGAAACTCATCTCTATCATTTATGCCGAACTGTATTCCTGGGATTTCTATGCACTCCAGAGACTCGCTGATGTGATGCAGCACAATATCTATCAAACTGAGTTTTAGTTCTCTGCTATTGTTGGATTATTCCACGTCCGTCAATGCTCACAAGAGACACTTAGAAAATTAAAGGAAAGTTCTAGTTATTTCCAGCCTAGGTTTTGTTGTCCTACTTTCTGTCATTATCCTGATCAATCCAATGACGATTTTATAAATACATTTTCAGAAAACACTTTGGATTTTGCACTGCTCTCTGAATACAATTCAACATGCTACAGTTGATAACATTTAATAACATTTAACATTTAATACACATTGCTTCTCACGCTGCAGTTACTTTATCTGGATTTATCAGGCTTTAAGTTATGTACCCTCATGTTCTGTTTTGGGTCCTGGATCCCTCGGGCCCTCTGCCACAGTTCAAAAAACACATCAGCTTAATGCTTCATGACATTTCCTAATTATCTGAGAATTGCTTATAAACTTCATTTTGAACTGATGAAATGTTTTGGAAGTCCGTTACAGAAAATGAGGCACTACTTCTGTTTTGGTGTCAGAGACCTCAACATTGTTAAATACAATAGATTTTCTTCCGTGATTGGTGCTGACAGAACTTTTTAAGCAGCACAACCCCTCCCATTCCCAATTAAGCGTATTCGGTTTTCTGTCATGCAAGTTTTTTAACAGTTGGTTCATTAAAAGATTTAACAGGGAGTTAGAATCTACTGACTTCAAAGACAAGTAGCATCACTACTAGGGCTGTCACTATGTCGGAATTTCACGACACGATTTTCGTGGGCATAACAATTCATGATAACGATATTATCGCATTATCTATGGAACATTTGAAAAAAGTAAAATCTTTAAGTTTTTCATTTGTGTGTTTTGTCTCGCAAATTAATTAAAAAGTGAAGAAAGGAGAAAGTGAAAATCTGTTTGCATGACTGTATAAATAAAATGATTTAAGAGCCACTGGATTATTTACAGGATGTCATAATTATTTGTGGATCAATATTTCATTTTTAAATATCACTGCTATGAAGAAGAAAAGTTATGGTTATTCTTTTTAAATGGAAAACTTTCTGTTTCTGAGTCTATGGGCCCACAAACTAATTTGGAAGCAAAGCCAATGTGAACAAAACACAAAGGTTATTTACCCGGTTAACTCTAATGATGCTCTTACATCATATCAGATTCCTTTACATATACCACCTGGGAAAACACTTCAATTATGAGTCGTGAACACATGACTTTTCTCCAGTAATTCAACATGAAAATGTACTGATTTTCCCAATTGATGAAAACTTTAATTAATCAGATATATATTCCAATGAACCATCTTACATAAAGGGAGACGTGCCTGATGCAGTTTGTGTAATCAATCCATTTACTTCTGATGCAAACACGATGCATGAAACACAAACACTTTGAGGTGTTCAGTCGTGAGTTAAGTCTTTGCTATCATCCACTCTGTTAATTCTTCATCCTCTTTCTAAGAAGCCTGTGCTCCTCTTCACACTCACATCGTGACCTCACTCACCTCCAGACAAGTTAACTATGCCCCCCCCCCCCTCAAGGGTGAGTCCCCTTAGTCCAAACTGAGGGAGGATGAGTGGCGCACCACTCAAAACGAGCCGAAACAGAGGCGTAGCCATCACCTCCCCACATTCACAAATACCCCCTTAAATGAGGAGAAGTCAAAGACAGAAATTCTAATCACTTGCCTTTCCCTCCTTTTTAGTTGGGGGAGATAAATAAAGAATAGAATACGATTTGAACTGAGGCCAAAGACAGGGGAGGCACTCAAAGTATTGTTGGATGATCTCCACTTAGTGAAGGCAGGGCCTGAAAAGAGTGCTGTCTTGTTAGTTAGTGTGCAATGAACAACTTTCACAAGCCAGTTGGTCAATAGAAATCACAATGGCCCATTCTTGTGCTCTCAGAAATTCACATTGAAGATATCTGGCAGCGCCTTGTCTTTAAGCAAATAATGAATTAATTAATACTGATGTCATGATAAACAATTCATTTTTATCTGGTATGTTTTCTCATATTGGCCACCAGAGACCTGAGCTTCATCTTTCATGTAGCTGGTTAAAAGGAACGAGAGCGGAGGCGTACAGAGGCTAAAAAGGACCGCCTCTGTTTGGTAATCGTTCTCTCTCCATCTTTTCATATGACCAGACCTTTCATTCCATCCTTTTCACCACAAAAGAAAACGAAAAAAGTTTGTCAGTCCCCTGTTTCTTTTGTTGTGTGCTTTCTTCTCCATGCTCTTTCTACTTTTATCCTAATCCCAGCCATGCATGAGCGATCAGTTGTGTCCTGTTGTTTCACTGTTCTGCTAGTTTTCAATCAGTAGGGTTCCTCCTTTGTTCCTTTTCTTTACCAAACACAGAAAAGGTAAGGAGAGGAACGAGTAATGAAATCTCTTCTGTAGACTTAGGCCTTTGAATCCCTCATCAGGATTTCTAGATATAGCTCTGACTGTAATTAATGGGGATTGTTGCTGTGATGCTGCCTTTCCTGTTGCTCTTTAGAGAGTTAGAGGAAGGCTGCATCAAAGCTTATAGCGGGAGTCCGGAAAACACAAAAACCGCACTGTTCAGATGTCTGAATCCAATAAAAAGATCAGCGGACATCAGAACTTGTCGAAAACCAGTAACTGACAGGCCAAGACATGAATGTGTTGTCTTCAACGCACAAACAGAAGTCTGAGCATCTGAAAATCTACCTGAAACCAAAAACTGAATTATGAACACACTCCTGCAGGAACAACTCTGGATTGTGCTTCAGACGCCTCAGAACAAGCTTTGATCCTCCTTTGAAAATCTAGCTTATAAAAAAAAAAAAAATTTTTTTATACTTTGAACCATATGAAAGTTTATTTGAGTACGATTTCGTCAGACTGCCAACATCACTGTATTTTTCAATATTCGCATTTACATACAGAGAGATGTCCAGAACGGTAGAAGATGTGGTCCAGTGTGTGCTATTACTGAGGTGATTGTTATTAGCGTGATCATGGCACTATGCGCTCCATATGGGCTCAGTGGGGATAGAGGCTGAGGCCCGTTCAAAGGGACAGTCATTGTTACAGGCCGATCTCTAATCTCTGTGGTTGTCTGCCCTAATTAAAAGTCTTGTGGGTGTGTAGGGTGCCTGGGCCTCTGCTCTGCAGGAAATTATGATCGCAAACGTCTTCCTGTCGAGTCCTGCACTTGGCACTACAAAGTGATGCGGGCCGCCATTACCTGAATGGGCTGGAATCAGAGCAGACAGCCGCATCATCCCAGCTCTTAGTCTATCAGGCCGTGCACAAGTGGCCATTGTTGACGCCAAAACGGGATTAAGGAGGGTCTTCAAGGGAATTGATTTTCATGTGAGAACAATAGTGGGGCGCAGAACACTGGGGCCTGGGTCTGAATCACACGGCCAAAGAGCTTTATGAAAAGGGGTGCGCCGCGAGCACTGAGATTAAAGCAATCAGGTTCTTTACCCCCACTCTTTTTTGGATAACCCTCCTCCTTCCTCCTCCCTCTGTACCCGTCCGCTCGGCACAGTCATTTTAGCCCAAATAATGACCACAGAGGAAAGGCTGTTCAAAAAGTGTGGAGGAGAAAAAAAAAGGCACAAGTTGTTTACTTTTCCCCACATTTCCTTTTCCACTTTGGTCTAACAAAGGTTCAAGAGCCATCGACAGGGTGGAGGTATGTGAATCGCGATGCAGAATGTCTCAGCAGATTCTGGACACTCTGTCCAACGCGCCCAACAGCCAGGCCAAAGGCTCATCTGTGTGTATAGAGAAAAGCTGTGGGGAGTGGGTATCTGGGCTGGGTGGCGACATGGTTCTTTGGCGGGGACCAATGTTGGGGTGAACATGACGTGTCACTGAGAGGGGATCAGGGGTTACGGATGAAAGGGACGGCCGCCTTGTCCTCTGTCTTTGGCCGACTGCGTGCAGCTGTGGGCACCATTGTGGACATGCTGATTTGCATACGTTTGGCAGGAGCTCCGGGAGGCAGCACAGGCCAAGAGGAGCGGCCCTGTTTAAAATGGAGGCAAAAGGGCGGGCAAGTAAACACCCAGTGTATGCAGATACATACCCATACATTATCTGCACTACAGCACACACAACATCAGTGGCCAAGAGGGAAAAAAGGCTTGTTATTCCAGTGTCAACATGTAAACATAAACAGCAGTGAGAGAGAGTGTAAGTTGTATTTCAGTGGGTGATAAGGCCATGTCACCCTTATGTCATAATGACAGTGAGCGACTGAAGGAGTGTGCTGCGTGGGGCTCTTGGCTGGCGGCGGAGGGGTGTGTCCTACACTGACTAGAGACAGGTTTATTGGGCCTGATGAGTGCTAAGCTCCTGTGCCTAGCCACAATGGAGCCTGTGATCTCCCTTTGTGGCTCATTGGGAAGCACTGGTGCGCTCGGCAGCCCCCGCTCTGTCATTAGACAGATTGTGAACAGGCTGCACAAGGCCCAGCCAGGGATGACGGAGCCACCAGCCACTTCATTAGGGGCATTATGAAGGGGACTGAAGCTTTCTTCTCTCCGCCTGTGTCCAGAATTCACAGGTCTGTTTAATCACATAATTCTCCTCAAGTGCCCCAAGGAGGCTGCAGCACAGCAAGAGCCCTTTAGACCACTGACAACTTGGAGAGATGAATTATATTCATCTTTTGGAATATCTGCAGAATAAGGAATTTGATATTGGCTCGCTGTTTCTGTTATTTCTCCTCTCTTCTTTTTCCAACCAGCTCTTTGATGTCCTCTTGTTATTGTTGGGGGGACGTCTGTGCAACCCTCTGCTGCCGGAGCTTTGATATGCTCCGGCAGGGGTTAAGGGTTAGCGTCCAGAGGTCCAGGGCCAGGACGTCCTAACTTCTGTCTTGGAGAGGGCTGACCCTTGGACCTGAGGGTTGGTCAAAGAGTCTCCAGATCCCCGCCTCCCTTTGATGAACGCTCTTTCACAGCAGTTAATTAGCCAGGGTGGCTAAACGTTTAGCCTGGGCGTGAAAGAGTCTGGGCTAGCATGTGTGTCCAAGACATTGACCGCTTTTTTTGTGTGTCTCAAGGTCTTTTGAAACAATGTGGTTCTTGGACAACTTGTTTGCATTGGATAGTGGGTGAATGCTGCAGTCTTTTCACAAGAGCTCATTTACCAGGAGGAGTTATGAGAAGGCCGTTCTGGTAATGAAGAGAAGTCCTTGACATTTCACTCGTTACCTCCAATCAACGACATGATTTTTCTCTTTCCCCCTGTCTTTGTTTGCTCTATGTTACAGGAATTAAAGTGAAATAGAGGACCCTGAAAATGGCAGTTGCAGCCAGTGAATTTCATTTTAGGCCACCGCTACATCTTCCCCCTAATCGTCACACAGTCTTCGGGGGGGCATTGATAAAACATTCTGAGGATATGGCTTTCATTAAGTAACCAGGGAGCGGTCAGGGTTTCAGGTGGGATCCAATTTTCACTTCATCTATTCTAACAACTTCTACAAGCAGTCATGAGCCAGACTGGTAGTCTCAGGTAATATACTGTATTAACAGCAATAGAGCAGCAAATACTTGAGATACGTCTGTGCTTCTCACTGCAGAACATGTATGTACAGTAAGTCATTAAGCACCGGGGACGTACATAAGATTTCTTTTCCTACCAAATCATTTTTAGCCTGAGGTAACCTTCAATCATTTGCCCACAGTGCAACATCAAATAACATTTCATTTCATGTTGTTTGTGCTTCGGATAGTGGGAGGAGGGAGCCGAGTTGGGTCCGCTTGATATTGATCCGCTATTGAGTGCACACTGTGTCCAGACAGTTTCCGTCCCCAGGGACCCAAACACTAAATCATTCTCTCATTTTAAGCTAACTTGTGTGTCTGCCGAGCTGCCAGCTCTTAGGGTAGACAAACTTTAAAGTGGAATCGTCTCATTCTTCCTGCCTGACTCTCTCTTTCTCTTGTGTTTTGTCTCCAGCTTTGCATCCATCTCTTACACCATTGCACCTTATATTGATTAAAACGTAGCTGCTGCCACTACAAACTATGATCTTAAAGGCGTGTTCCCAAACAAGCCCCCTTTTGTCTTAACAAGCATGGAAGGATTTTAGGAGATTTAAACTCTTCCTGTGATTTAAACATCAAGGCTTAACCTATTTCTTTATAAAAAAAGGAGTTGGAGCGGATGGGGCTGCTCTCACCGTATATTGATGAGTCAGTCATTCGTGGATACGTGGAGAGAAAAAGATTTCACCGTTTTGCTACTTGAATATGTATCTCATGTGTGTGATCGACCACAATGTTTCTCATGTATGATGGTGCAGTAGTGTGGAAAAGTTCAATCTCCAAACACAATGTTCATTCATTGTGAGAAGAGAGACATTTTCTGAGCTTTTAATAACCCATCAACAAATAGAATATAACTTTATGATACATCATGAATCACAGACACAGACAAGGATCATAACTTACTTGACAGAATTCATGTCTTATTTCAAACTGTTCCGGCTCTGCTATCATGTATAAAGTCATCAAATGATGAAGCATTCTGTGTGAGGATCACAATGAAATATTCAATCAGACAACTCTCATACTCGAAACTATTTTCTCAAGTTACATCTGTCTGATCCGATGATCGCTGGAGCGCATGGTCCCTCCATATGTGTTCTTTTGTTTGTTATGTACCTGTGTATGCAGTGTGCTTTGTAGTCAGGCCATGTTTCGGAGTGCTCGGCGCCTGTTCTCCAGCTCGGCCACCTGCAGCTGGGGATGGATCAGCTCTCTGGCACCCCAGCCTAACCCCCAACCGACCGGCCCCCACCTCCAGAATCCCATCCCATCCCTGGCTGTATCAAGCAGACCAATCGGGGGCTGCCTGTTTCTTCATTTCTCTGGTCTGAGTGAAGTTCACATCAGTAAGATGTCAGAGGACACAAATACCGACGTAAGTTGACACAAAACTCACAAACTATAAATATGCAATATGGCATGTAGAGCAATTTGAGAAATAGGCGACAGGAGGATCATTTTGACTTTTTCAGGCATATCCTGTATGTTAAATTATTTTCGTTTGATATCATATATCAAAAGGAAATAAGTGTTTTAGATAACACTTTATTGTATTACCCTATTGTATTAAGAACTGCCTTGAGACTGGCCTCATAGCCTTTCAACAGCGCAAAGGTAAAACTCCGCCCATCCTCCATTCCAAACATTTAAAACTAAGAAGGAGATTTGGCGTGCTGCTGACTCAAATCCCTCTTTTCGTTTTGACAAGAACAAACTGGTCCTGCTAGAGAAGTGGAGGTTGGCCCCGCTGCAGAGCCAGAGGAGAGACGTTTCCTATTATCAAGGACTCTCCCTTAATGATGAAAGTAAACAACATGAGCAAGAGGGTTTAATATTTCATGGCCCACCCACAGGTGTAGCGGTGTGCTGGGAATAACACATACATCCACACATACAATGCGGGTTTGATTAAGATGAGGGTATTGCCCCTGTTGCAGTTGGCCAGATCTCCCGTGTATGTGTGTGTGTGTGTGTATGTGTGTGTGTGTGTGTGTGTGTGTGTGTTGAGTCTTGAACGTATTTGCTGCCTCAGTCTTTTTTTCCCTCTCCACTCTCCCTCTCTCCTCCGCCCTCTCTCTCTGTGGTGATATATGGAACATATGGGAAATTATTGTGGGGTTATAAAGGGCTGTTGACTTCAGCAGACATGCAATAAATTAAGCTGTTTGTGCAGGGGAGGAAAAACACGAGCTCTTTAGGAACACTTAGTGCAGATTTCTTGTACAGACTTTACTCTCCTTCTCCTTCTCTCCCTCTCTTCCTTTCTAACTCCTCCTTTTACCCTTCAGCCCGTTCCCTCCGTCTCCCTCTCACTGTTTTAACACAGGCCACAGCACAATCTCATTCTGTTCTCCTAGTTGGTGGTAACACAGTGGGATAGATCCACACAAATTATCCACATAAAACTCGTAAAGCCTGGAAAATATTTTAATAGCTTCCGCACCCCCTTAGCGGCAACAAGCTGCATGTGCAGAGCTGGTGAGCACCACCAACGTTATTGGTGCAATTAAATGTGAAACACAGGAGAGGAACACGAGGGAGTGGGAGCCCAAAATGGCTGTAAACAAGGAAAATGACACTTGACAAGTTGTAATTTATGGACGTCGTTTCAAAGCCAAGAGACTCACCGTTCCTACACTGGCAGAGAAAGAAAAATAAAGGCATTACAGGAACTACGCACAGGATGCTATTGAATCAAAGCCACACAGAGACAAAAAAGGGAAAGAGAAAGCAGTGACTTCAAAGTCGAAGCATGATGAGCAATGCACAGAGAGAGAGAGAGAGAGAGAGACAGGAAGTGTGTGAGTATATGTGTGTCAGAGAGAGGGAGATAGAGAACGCTTTGCAAAATGATTGTACTCAAAGCAAGCACGGGATTGGGGGGGGGAGGCCCCTGGATACAGGAATACTCTCCTCATCTCAAAGAATGCTAAATAACACACACATACACACACCTACACACACACCCACACACCCACACACACAGTCTGTCTGGGGAATAGACGCCATTAAACAGAATGAAATAGGACTTGAGCTCTCATACCCCAAACCCATCCAGAAACAAATCAGCGTCACCATTTACGAGTTTACTCTCTTTCCAAAATGAGGACAAAACTGAACCAGAACAGTCACGGCAAATAGGCAGAGGAAGGAAACTGAAGACGTTTGTCATGTTTGATGAAAGCCTCCAATGTTTCCTTCGACAACAGCAGCCAAAGCCAGATGTTTACTGTGATAGTTACATTTTGTGTTTTCACTGCCAATGCGCTTGTTTAACGATAGCTCAGCAGACAATATACCTGCATGTGTAATTTTAGATTGCACTGTGAGCACAGTGATTCCAAATGGTCTATTTCATTTGTTTATTTCGAATGTCACAAGAAAGTTCCAAGATAAGTGGCACGTTCTTTGAAAGGGTATCTGAATCAATTTGCAGCACTTTTAAACTTTCCACAGCACAAGCAGGTTTTTTAAAACGTGTCTTTTAAGTAATTTGTCTTTTTCATCATGACTAAGGCCCTTTTCCCTCACAGCACCAACCCCCGCTATTTAACAGCTCTCACGTTTCTCATCGGCTTTTCAAGAATTACATTTAAAACCAAATGAATGAAATGATCTAACGCATGTTAAGCGCAGCATAACATTTTTCTTCAAAGTTGTTCGACCTGCTCAAGGCATTGAACGGGGAAAATTGTTTAATTTGAGCAAACTGAAATCACTTTACTTGAAAGTGCTTCTTCTCTCAAATGTGATCCGTTTGTTTGCACTAAATTCCACAGTGGACCTAAGGAAGTAATGAAGATGAACCAAAATGTGAAAGACTTCACAGCATATCTTGAAGCCCTTTTGCCACGTAAATATAGAAGTTAAATTTGCAGTGTAGATATCCTGTAATTTGCAAAATGACAAGATGCTTGTCTGCACCAAGCACCTCCAATTGCAGCTCATTAACTCAGTCAGGGGGAAGCATTCTACAAGCGCGGAGAGAAACTATTAAAATACTTCCATTAACTGGGAGAAAAAAAATACCCCGGTTTCAGCCCAAAGTGTCTTCATTTGGGCTCAAATGTGAGATATGCCGTTGCTATGGTAATATGGCAATGGCTGTCGCCCTCCTCCCAGCTGTTGGTGGGTTTTGTGTGCGAGAGAGAGAGAGAGAGAGAGAGAGAAAGGGTAAGAGAGAGAGACTGTGTGACTGTGTGTTTGTGTGCGTGCACGCATGCATTGATGCTGCCTCCGTGCTGTGTTCCCCCTTTCAGTCTTCAGAATAGTGTCTCTACTAATCCGTGAAAGTTGCGGCGCTCTGAACCAGTGGCCAAGCCTTTTCCCACTGAACCAAGGCCCAGGGTCTGCGCTCTGCTTTACACTTGATTGGTCCCTCCCGTGGCAGGACTCCCCTCCCTGCTGGGCGTGGGCCCGTCCCCCTCGCTGGGCTGCTCAGCACTGCCTAATCGCCTTCTCCCCACCATAATTACCAGTGCTGAGCCTAGGACTCACTAACACACCATTAAAGTCTGGCCAGTCAGTCCTCACCAGCCATCACACATCCAGCACTTAGAACAGGCCCAGAGACTGGCCTAAAACCAGGCCCAACTCCACCAACAGAGCACCTGTTCATGCCTGGGATGCCCCGCAGCACTGTGGACTTGGCTGGTGCTGCTGCTGGGGGAGAAAAAAGAGAGGGGGTTGGCAGCTGTGCTGTTGTCCTCCTCCCCCTGCAGTGGAGGTGATGTGTTTATTTGGGCTGGGATGCTGCAGTGAGAAGCTGTGAGAGGTAACTATCTCCTTGTTGTGCTCTACAGAGTACCAGAGAATCCACCCTGCAGAGACAGAGCCCTTTGATATATGACCACTTCAAACCCACACATACAATGGAAGCAGTCAATTGTGGAAATAGCCCAAGTTGATGTTGTGTGGGCAAGGTGAGACACATTTGCTTTGCTCAAAACCAACCCTGCACTTTATTTTTCCACCCGTGTATATATTTTCAGCAAAGCAAATACGAAACATATTTTACATTCTGGACATTGACAATCATGCGATGTGTGTAAAATCAGAAATATAAATACTCCCACTTTCAATTTTGTTGGAACCACGACGTTCCAAATTTCCAACTATTGCACCATTGGTGAGAGCATATGGGACAAGCCAGGTGAAACGCAGTGACCTGGCAAACAGTCCAAAGGCTGATGAGAGTCGGGTACACGTCAGAAGGCACTGGGTGTGTTGGCACAAACAGTACCCAGAATGTGGATCAGAGAGACACCCAGCACTCCTTAGCTTATTACTCTCTTATAAGGAACATTTTTGCTTTGCATGGTTTGGCAGAGTCCCGCTAGCCACCCTCTTCACATGGCCCAGGCTCTGTCAGAGCTGATCAAAAGACATTTCTTCACATCTCCAGACGCCAGGGAAAAAAGGAGAAGAAAAGAGGGAGAGAAGAAAAGAGCCAGAAGGGGGCATACTGCTCTCTCTTTACTCTGGTCTTTTGGTGAATGAGGACTTTTCACAATGCCCTCTCTTTTTTCTTTATTTTTTTCATTCTTCTATTGGCAAAAAAAAAATAGAAAGAAAAAAAAAGAAAAAAAACAGCATTTCCCATCGCGTTTCACCAAATTGTTTTTGCCATATCAAAAACAATTGTCCTCAGGTGAAGAATGCGCCTGCAGAATTACAACCATTCCAGGGGGAGAAAGAGGTCTTCACAAATCTGAGTGGCTTCCAGGCAGCCAAGACCCCCTCGAAGTGGTAATGAAAAGTGTAACTTTAGCCTCCCAGCTGTACGTCTCAATCCATAATCCTTCCCCAAAAACCTCACCGTAGTGCCGCCTACCACTCCCATGGCGTTCCCAGCCTGTGCCGGGCTGGGCCTGCACTGATTTATGAGGCAGTCCCTGTGTCATACTCTCGACCTGAAAAGGATTTCTTCTCTTATATTTACCAGGGTGGTCAGGGCAGCTCTCTGGAAACACACAGAGCCCAGTCTCCGGGGCCTCAATCCCAGAAAGTCTTTTTACCCCTCTGTGCCAAAAACCTGGACATTTTGGACATTACCAGAATCAGACGAGTCTCCAGTGTTTCAATTGTGGTGTGTTTCATCAGTGCAGAGGTGAGTGTCTATGTGCGTGTGTGTGTGTGTGTGTGTGTGTTTGTGTGTGTGTTTGTGTGCGTGCAGAGCTGTCTGCGACAACGTACAGTAGCTGGGTTAGTAGCTGGTACGTATAAGCGTGTTCAGGATCGGTGGCTCGGCCTGCGAGGTGACAACTGGTCCACAAACCTACGAAATGAGAGACAGTTAACACATCAGCATGTTTTAGATGGTAAAATGTTTTTTATTTAGTTGATCTTTGGACATTTTCACATCCATTTTTCAGTTTCAGTTTCAGAGAAATGCAATAATTTGGAGATCTCATACATGAAAATATCCATCTCCCTGACTTTAACTGTGGTCATTTCTATTTAAGGCTCAGAACAGTATTGGAGGAAAAGCGTTTTACAGTAATCTCCTGGTAGCCCAAGCTAACTGCTGTGAAGCACTAGATTACAAATGTATTGATATCCTGTAAATTATTCTGGCAAAGTCGAAAAGGAAGAGGCTAATTGGTAGAAGTATAACTAATTGATGACGTGTGTGTAAATTACAGATTTTCAAAGAGTTGAAAGACGTAAGAGAGAACCGTCTCCAGCAGGTCTGTCCACCACAGTTTTTCCTCTTTGGTGCATCTGACTTGGGTAAAATCTACAGATTGTACTCACCCACACTGACTGAGGATCCAGTAAGAGATGAGAGAGCTGAACGCGTGTTGGTGAGATGTTCACTGTGCATCCACTTCAAGTAAACAAGCCACCGTGACCTATGGAGAGCTGGGTTTATACAGCCCATGGCTGGTTGTCTACGTATGTGGAGGTGGGAGCAGCGGGTGGTTGACGCAGACTCTAAGGAAGGGATCATCCTATTTCATGTGTGTGTGTGTGTGTGTGTGTGTGTGTGTGCGTGTGCGTGTGTGTGCCTGAATTGTGTTCACTTATGTGTCTTTTATGTATATACATTTAATGCGACAGCCATGTAGCTAACACTAAACACTTACTGGTACATTCTGAGCAAAAAAAAAATGAAAGCATTACTGCTTGGAACATGCATGGCGCATGCCTGATATAATCCACATTTAGCACCAAATATCTCGGCTGAAGGTGCAAATGAAGAGATCGCGTTCCTACAAATTGCCCTGAAATTGATATTACCATCATCACCCGACCAGAATATCAAAGTCTAATCAAATTAGGCATGACCGGAAAAATACGTGTTGACCAATGCAAATGCAGACAAAATGGCCGCTGTTGCTAAGCTAACGGGGAGGAGGAAGATGGAGCTGGAACTCTTTGAATGCTATTTGAAAGCAGCACGTTCATAGTTGACTTTTAACAATATTAAAGCAAAAAACACACACAATGGAGGAATTTTTCAATTGTCCTGCTAGTTTGAGCAGCTAATAGCTTAAATAAGCAGCTTAATTCTCTCGTACATTTAGTTTCAGATATAAAGCATGTGCTGTGTTGTGCAGGCGCTTCCCTCTCTCAAAGGTCCCCTGACATTACAGCTTCAGATTGACTTTTGAAACATGCAATAGTTTTCTTAGCATGAGGTTGTTTTTATTGACACCATATTGAGAACAATGGTGTAAATAAACAGCACATACTTCACCCAACTTCTGTAGCAGAAAAGGCAACCACTTAAATATTGTCAGCCTGAATTGGGAGTTATGAGATGAGTAAAATGTGACAGCTTCATATGAAAGTCTGTTTGAGTCTTTGCAGTTGAAAGTCTTCATAGCATGACACAAGGAAAGCCTTCAAATGTGTTATCCTTTTTTTCTCCCGATGCGTTAACTTTGGGAAATCATGTGAGAGATATTTTTCTTTGTGATCGAGATTTAAAGGACAAGATTGGTAACTTTCTCTGCCAGTATACTTTTCTACTGATGTCAGATTTTAAAGTGTAGATTATGGAGGTGAATATATTTTGGGGGTTTTTGAGTATGCTCCATAATGTTTAAAAGTTTCTATGACAGTTTGAAGTTGGTTATAGCAAAAGAAAGAAAGGACTGAAAAGAAAGGAAAAGCTTTAACTTATAGTGGACATTTAAATTAGTTTTCATCTGTTTACACCACTTCTTTATATTCATTTGTTTGTCAACAGATTTTTTACTGTAAAATAAAATTCCACATTAACATCACAGCAGTTAGTGTAAGTAAATAGATTGATATGAACACCGTTTTCATTCACTTTTGATACAGTTGACCCACTGATGTGAATACAACACGATTCATATAGAATTTGAAGATTTGTGTTGTGGGGATGTCTGAGCGTCTCGATAAGTTGGAGGGACTCTGCTGACAGATGATTGTCCTCTCCACAGATGAACATACGAAAAACAGATGGTGGGCTTTCATTCTGCAAACTGAGAGAAGTTTCTCGTTTCAGCGAAGGAGAAACATCTGATTTGACTCACAGGTTTTGATCAAAAACTCTGCTTCTTATTTATCGCATATTATTAGATTATGATGAGAGCCTCCCATGCTAGACAATGTCCCTTGAAGAAATAAAAAGACTTGAAATAAAAGATTCTTCTGCTGGTTCGACACCACCTTGAAACAGAGAGCTAATGAATTTCGTTGTCTTTTGATGCAGCGCATGAAGTTTTGCAAATGAAAAAAACAACTAAAAAGAATTACAAAGAAACATACAAACAGATGGCTTCTTCAACAAACAGCTAAACTAACACAAAGTATAATCACTTTCCAATTGTTCTCGCAGATACCATTTGTCTGACATAAGCTGGAAAAGTTTTCAACAACGCAACCACAACTTTCTTTTCTCCATCTGCTGAAACTAACATTTAAAACTATAATGTCGATTTATAATTGTTTCTCTTAAGTGAAAAGTATTTGGGTGTGTGTACAAATTCAAAACCAAGTTCATGCGCACACAAATTAAAAGAATAAGTGAGAGTTTTAATTTCAAGACACCTGTGCTCCCTGACAGTGAGATTGTACAATTGTATCTAAATTCAGCAATAGGTTTAACAATCAAATTCCAAAATTGCCCCGTTACTTATCTCATCAATGTGATCATTTCAAGTGTTTTATGCATTTTTTTAAATCAGAATAAAAACACTTAAAATAGCTTAATTTTTACTATCGTTTTAATCTTGAAATAGTCGTATATATTTTTATTTATTTATATTTATAGATTGAATCAAAGTATTTTTCCATAACATGATTTATTTACCAAAACTACAATTAAATTAAATAAAGCTGCACACCCTACAGACTCAGCTTTTAATGTCAGTAACAATTTCAAATGAATTATTACGTGTCCCACTTTAATTTCACGTATATTATAAAGTCAACGGTTATGGGGCACTACTTATTCGTAAAATGAAAAGTTCAACACTTTTAATCACGCCGTGGTATTATTTGAATGTTTGAAACACAGTAATCCTTTTTTAAAAATGCTTCATAATAATTATTTTACATTAACTGTCTTTTAGTAAAAGCCAGCGATAAAATGTCTTCGGTTTTAAAAATAAATACACTGAGTGTTTCGGTACCAATCACAATACACAGAAAAAAAGGAAACTGAGCTGAGGAAGATGATGATGATGATGATGACTGAGAGAATTGTGAACACAAATGCATTCAAAGAAGTGGGAGGCCTGCTTATATCACAGAGGCCCCACATTCATTTTGTCGAGTTAAATTGATTCACCTGAAGGTTCTGATCACATATTCCTTTAAATGCACCTTAAATGAGCTCGGCCATAATTCTAGTGTACAAAAGGGACATGTCAGAGTCACACAATTGAGGAGAAATAAATAGGGAGTAGGTTTTTGTGGACGTTCTTCAAAGGCGCTCCAATTTCACACCGTCAAATTAAAGCACCCTTATACTTTAGTTCCATGAGTGTTATTCCTGCTGTTTGGTCTGCAGGCTTTTTTTCTTAGAAGTATTATTTATGCAATCTGAGAAATTATATTTTGGAGTTAAATTAAGTAAAATGATTCATATTTTGTAAAAATACTTCAACTGTTAAGAAATTCTCTAAAATGTACCAAATGTCATTTTAACCTACATTTAGACTTGAATATTGACGGATTGACACTTTTTGGTCGCTGCTTTTCTGCAACTTATAACGGTCCCATTCAAATTTGAAGACATGCAGTCATATCTGGGCTACATGTGAGTCATATCTGGTATTTATCAGTACTCTATTTTGACTGCTGATGTATATTTTGGATGACAATTTGCTATCACTGTCGTTATACCTGTCCTACCATCGCGACACATCACATCTCGACACACGTCTGAGCTGAGTGCTGTCATTCATCACGTTTTGCTCTCAGAATATCCGCTGCATGTCACTCAATATTTGCAAAAGATGACATACATGATATGTGACCTGTGCACGTGTTAGAGCTGGAGCTGATGTTGATTTGAAGAACTCTGATGTGCAAGTTTGAAAGAGGAAGTGCAACTGACAAAGTGAGGAGATTTAGAAACCTTTCGCTCGGCTTATGTTTCTGCAGCTACATTTTAGCTTTTGAAGCTAGACAACACCTGCCATCTCTCTACTGCGGAGCGATTGGTAAAATTGTGCCTAAATATAAAAACCAGCGGATACAAAAAGCAAAGTAAGATGAATATTGGTGTGTGATACACTTGAGGTGTTCCTCCAGGTTACATAATGCTGACAAATGGGTCAGCATGATATAAGCAAGAAGTTAACTGCCAAAGTCCTGCAGCTTGTTTACGGTGACGTCTCATTGCTTGGTCGGCAGGGTCCAGTGTGTGTCTTTATTAGTCAATATGCAATGCTGACGTGGGCACCCCAGCAGCAGCAGTGACAGCCCTTATCCCTCCTCTGTGCCTCACCTCATACTAAGCCCTGGATTTTGAAGGACAGGCAGCTCAGGACAGAACAAGTGCGCCAAAGCAGAGCGTAAGCAAAGCTTTAGAGCAAAAGGCCACATTCTAGTGTGTCTTTCTCAGACAACAAGTGCACCACACCCACTGCTTTAAAAGGACATGTCACAGTGTATCATCGGCCATACAGTCAGGTTTGGCCAAACAAGAGTTAAAGGGCAACGGTCATGAGCAAGAAGTTCTCTGTTGAGTGTGTGAAGTCGATCTGCAATGAATCCATCAGCACAAATCCTCACATCTTTTTTTTTAAAAGCCCCAATATCAGGCAGATCTTGGATCCCTGCAGCAAAACCACTACGAATCAACAACGTTTTGTTAAATTATGAAAGAACACGATGAAAACATAGCCAAACAGACTGTTATTACCTTTAAATCTGTGGGCTGCGTTCTTTATTCCAGAAGGAAAACTTTGCTCCCGGGGAGCACCAGGAGGTGCTGTACAGCAGTTAGCCTTTGATAGCACCACCAAAACAAACATGGCTGATGAGGGGGGTAGGGCCGACAGTAACATACATTATACTGGTTTTTACTGTTAAAAGGAGCTTTGCGAGCCTAGAGCATCAATATTGAAGCAAATAATATCCCCCTACATGCCCTCCTACCTGGGGCTCAGGGAGGAGGTGCACCCTGCTATGACCTCGGTGGAAAAATTCAAAGTCATGTCACAAACTGTAGCGCTGTTGCTAGCATGGTTGCTAAGAAGCATTCAGCAATGCTTAGCAACCCACAAAGCAACATGCCGCAATCGAAAGTGTGTTTCTAGTAAAGCCGGCATGCAAACACCGGCCACTTGTGCTGTTGAATTAACTACATATCACAACTTCTGCAAACTGTTTTTATTTCAGCTGAAATGTCAGCTGGTTACTTGTATTTATATTTTCAATAATTTTGGACATTCCATCAAAGTATCTTTATTTTTATACAACAAGATGTGCACTGACTCTAGCAGGACAGGTGAAGAAAGAATGGGCTTTACTGGATTGATTGACAGCATTGAGTGTTGATGGTTTGCTTCATTGAGTCCCAGATTAGCCCCAGCAGAAAGTGATGAACTAAAAGACGAAGCGAGGCGACCTGGTCCTCCCTCGTCCTCATCTGAAGTGCTAAACCTCACCCTGACTTTGCAACGCTGAGGCTTGTGAGTCACAACTGTGAAGATATAATGTTATTTAAACCCAATCTGTCACCAAATGGAGCGAAGAAAAAAAGCTTGCCAAGTGCACAAGTCCAACATCACCACTTATGAGACTCTCTCTGACACACACACACACACACACACACACACACACACACACACACACACACACACACACACACACGCACACACACACACACACACCATGTCATTACACTAGCCAAATCGCCAATTAATGAAAAGGGAATTCATGGAGTTGTCATTAACACAATCGCCATCAAAGGGCAGGTTAGACATTAAGGAGCAAGTAACAGAAGTATCAACACTGTTATGTGACTTAATATGGCACCGTGATGAGAAATAATTAGTTCCCATTACTGACAGGTTATTTCAGATGGTAATGAAAAAAATACTTTCTTGATGCGATAACATACAGTAATGAATAATTTCTCAGCGGCGGACATCACGGCGTCCCTCTTGGGTCTTAGCTGTTGATACAGCGCGCGACCCGTTTTGCCTTTTAAACTAACCAGAAACGTTGCTAATTTTGACAGCTCACTTCACGAGTATACCCAACCCTTAACAAGTCTGCCACCTTCTGCAGCAATGTTGAAGATGGTGACAGACAAGGAACACTGGCATGTTGGTGCCCTGATGGTGTCCAGGTGGTGCTGAAATGCATGCTGTCACATGGATCAATGGGTGTTGCCTCGCGGAGCCATGTTCAGGCCAGACAAGTTAGTTTTGCAAACTGACTTCTATATAAACATATGGACAGCAACAAAAGAAGTATTCAGATCCTTTACTGAAGTACAGTGCATCCCTGTAGAAATACGTTGTTATAAGTTTTGTTTTCAAAATTCTACTTCAAGGAACTCCGAGGAACTTATATTTTGCGTTGATGTTAGCAGCCCCTGTGGACAAAAGCGGTAGTGTTTTCCATGAGCACCACTGCCTCTTGCTGTTAAGATCTTGATCAGGCTAGCACGTGCTTTTGTTTTTGGAAGCGAGTGCAAGAAAGACGCAACTCTGTCACACATATGTTAACTCGCTTCAGTGGTCTTGATAATCGACTTCATAAAAACTACAATCGATTGCCTGGTCGGTCATTATGCTCATAGTCACTGAAAGCTTTGAGGCGCTTGCTCAACAAAGCGGGCGACATACCGGACCGCCCCGACTCACAGCCGGATCAGCAAACGTCCTGTTGCTACCGTTAGACTGGTTTGATCCAGTGCTGCCACCACCATGCTGTGACCCCCGGAGTTACAAAAAAACATTTTGCCTCCGCTACTAAAACTACAGGAATCACTATTGAAATAAAATAGACATATTACAGTCTAGGAAGAAGAAGGCCAATTCAGGATTAGTAACTGACTCCATCTGCTGAATGGCCGACCAAGGTTGACTTGTGTTTTCGCACGCATCACTGTCCCTTTTTAACTTTTTCTTTGTTCTTCGGTCAATTCTTTTTTTTCCCCTTCACTGATCCTGCCCCAGTATCAGTCATAACCACAAAATAGAACATCAACAAATCTCCTCAGGCTTCCTGTTAGCTAACGTACGAGTAAAGTACTTCGCGCTGATTGCCTCGTTTGTTTAGGTGACATCGAGGCATCAGCATTAAATGAAGACTTTGATTAACTTTAAGTAAATCTACAAAAGTATTAGCAGCAAAATAAAGTGTAAAAGTACCTCTTAGGCAGCATACTGTACGACCTCTTGTCAGTGTTATATTACGTATCTTATATTATAGTGTCACATTCATGAGCAGCATTTTAATGTTCCAGTTGTACATGGTGCAGCTAGGTTTACCTGTCATGTCGTTTCATCAGCGAGTGGTCAATCAAACAAATGATTGGACATCAAAATATGAGGATTTCATGCTTGTTTTTTCATATCAGACAGTAAATCAAATATTTTCTGGTTTTGGACTGTCAGTCGGATAAATATAATGACATCGCTTTGGGCTCTGCAAAGTTGTATTGGCTGTTTATCCCTATGACGATTCATACACTAACACTTAATTGAAAATATTAAAAATGAAATGTTCTAAAAGCTGCAGCCTTAGTTTAATCCTTAACAATGTATCATTTTATGAACATCATATAGTAATCTGAAAAAAATAGCAGCTATAGGTGTAGTGAAGTAATATAACAAACTAAATATTTCCTTCTTATAAGTAGTGTAGTAGAAGTGCAAAGTATAATGAAATGAAAAAACACAAAGTACAAGTATACCGTAAAAATGATATACACTGATATTATGAGTAATGTCTCGTGTATTTCAGCCATTTCATCAGAGTGTAAATAATCATCACAAGACCAGTTTCTAACATAAATCATTTTAGTACAATATCACAAATTTCACTGCTGATACATTTCACATCATCATGTGTGTTGTATCATAGTTTTGGAAATACGTTAAAAAAGATTTCCTTATTCATTTGTGTAGCATGGAGTGTAGCATGGAGTGCTCAGCATGATTTGGATTTTTGTTACAGTTTCCGTGTCTTTGTATGAAGCAATTCAAGTACTAGTCGAGTCCTTGGTTTCTTAATGTTATAGAACTGAAACTATTTGGGGAGGTTGAGCCCTAAATCCTGCTCAGCTAGTTTGACTTTGTCTTTGGGAAGGTCAAAGGAATCTTTTGAATTACTTTACATCCGTTTGTTTAAATCAGCAGGTCTGAGGGATAATAGACTGGACTAAGTACACTCGGGATATATCATTCAGACATGAGAATTCAAACTGCTGAGTGAAGCGATATCTGCAACCCCACGACACATTAAGAACCAACCAACGAATAAAAATAATAATCTAACAGAAAAAAAATTATATATTGCCAGAATGAAATTGGCAAAGAATGCAGGGTGTGCACATGGCAGTGGGCTGCTCTACAAAGACATCTGCTGATTACACAGTTTGGGGAGGCCTGGTGGAGAGGAGCCTGGCAGTGAAACGTGTAAAGAGATTGAGACCACACGATGACTGCTGAAAGAACACAGCACTCAGACCCTCACAGCCAGTCACTCCGAGCATGAAGCCATAAAGACGTGAAGCGGAAAGTTGCCTTCGCTCTATTTTACACAACAAGAGAACCTGGGCTGCCCATGGTGGCAGAATAATATTCGGCCCCCGAAATCCAGTCGAGGGCTTTCTCATTTTGTTCAGGCCTACTGCTCGCCAGGCGCACAAATATCCAACATAAACTGGATTCAATTTTTCTCTGTAATTCTGAAGTGTTAGCAGACAAGACAAAAAAAAAGAAAATCCTCTATTTTGATGGTGCAGTTTGGAGCATGCTCTCTGCAGACGTCAGGTGTGCTGTGTTCACCTCCCCAAGACGGTGGCAAATTGTGTCCGTCTGAGCTGACGCTGTGTCAACGCTCCGTGTGGCAGGTGGAGACGGAGACCTGCTTCAGGTGGGCCGGGTGCTGCAGCGCGGCTCCCCGGGGAGAAGCACCATGGTGCCGTACTGCAGATGTCTTCTTAGACGTGGCAGAAGGGCACTAGCACCAGCATCCAGAGCCTTCCACTTATAACAGGGCCAGATCCCTGGACCTAGACAACGCCCACACCCTTCTGCCACGCTCCTTTTAGAGTCAATATTGAATCAGCACTGCCACTGCCACCTATGTGATCGTGCTCATCAGCCCCATCATTTTCAGCCCTGAAAGCTGACTTCCAAGTAAGTAAACAGGAAAACATTTGGTTCAGAAGGTGATGAGAATTTAAACTAAAAACGGTGGAATGAAACATAAAAACATAAAATTGCAGTTTATTTACGCACAAGCTTTCAAGATGACCTGAATAAACTCATCAATACTCAGTATCTCCAATCATGTGATACAACGGTTTCCACAGCTTTATCTGGTACATCATCGCTGCAACTGCAGGTTTTTAGGAAAGATTTGTTTGGATATACCTCTCTGGTTAGCTACACACACACTCAGCTGACATACAGATTCAGAGAAGAAACAGACGGACCGGAGAGAGTCAACCATCCGTTCTTTTATCTTTTGTCTTTTATCGCATGTCTATACATATTGGCTGGAACAACCTTTCCTCAGTGGGCCTCAGGTACTTCTGTTCAGAAAGAGTGCTCATTATGTTTGAGCTCAGTGTTCTTTGGAGAGGAAACTGCTTTTTAATTTGTAACTGTGCAAATTCAAGTGTCTGTTTTAACAGGAGATAACCACATAAACAGTGTTATTGACTCCTAATTGAAGCTGCTCTCTAAATTAAGCATAGCTTCAGCACAATCCGTTCTGAGGAGATGTGTTTACATTGAGCTCACATTTCACCAGGACATCTGAGGGCACGTGGTTCTTCCTCAGCTGAGACATATGTGTCCCTCTGATCATCTTCAGCCAACGCGTCCTACGTGTGTTTTCCCTGAGCCGCCCCTCTCTCCTCCTGACCTCTCACCCAGGCTCTCGCTTTCACTTTGTTGTGCAGGTCAGAGTCCATGCACCCGCGTCTGCACAGCCGCATGGCCACGTTTTGGTATGCAGATACACAGATGCAGGTAAGTCTGCTCCAGGTGCACCCCACAGTGATCCTGACCCATTCTGATTCACTTCGCAGCTCTCAGGTCAGGCCGAGGGCCCAGCAGGCTCCCAGCACAGGTCAGAGAGGGCCTCAACATCCCAGGGATGAGGTTCCAGACTGGCAAGAAGACGAGTGTTTGATGTGGCCCTGAGCTGGGCTATGTTACCATGTTGTTATGCCTTTAATTATCTCCAGCAGCTGCTACTTCCTGGTTGACAGGCCCTGGCAAACTCCACTGTCTCTGTAATCCCTCACAGGTGACTGTCAGTTGCACGTCAGCTCATTGTGTAGTGGCAGGCTGTGTGTTCTTCTTTAAGTCAGGTGTTGGAGCTTTAGAAAGCAACATCGCTGTTTACCAAGTCAATTAACTGTGAAGTGACTGCAGACATGATTTAAATGAAAAAAAAAGAGCTCACAGTGCTATAATGACCACAGCATGTTTCCAAATATGTTATGCAAATATGCCTCCAAGCACCAATCCCCTGCCCATTATTATTTTTTTTTACAACTTTTGGTGTCTGTTTTCTGAGGATGCAATCATGATTAAGAGACTGCAAAGTTCTCTTGGTGACAGTAAAAGTGCCACTCGGCATTCTTTATCTGGATTTCCAGCTTGCACAAAGACATCTTAACCACTGGAAATTGCCCTCTGAGGACTGACAGCTAGAGATTGATCTCAGATTAGATGAGCGCACCTTGCTGCCCGCTCTCCTTTGTCACTCCCAGGTTGGTGGATCTTTCCTTAAAACTCCACCAGAGAGATGGAAAAACGGGAGACTTCGCAGCTGGCTATGGCATACTAATACCCTGGACTCATTAAATTAATGGGGGCCAGATTCCCCTCACTGAATGTGTATTGATGCCCTTTGAGTTTGCCGGGGCTAGAGGGTGTGTGCAGCACTTTGAAAGCCCTGACCGGCATATTGAACGTGTTTTAATATAACCCTTTTGAGACTCCTGGTAGGATGCACAGTAACTCTTTGCCTTTAAGGCCTTGCACCTCTCTGTGTGATCTCGTCAGATAGCCACTCCATCCTCGGATTCAGGCCTGGAGAGGGGGAGGGGACCACGCACGTTAAATCAGGCCAGAGGTGCCCATATCTCAACTGAGGCCATTCTTTCCTGGAGATGTGAATCTTGGAGACGTGGTGCTGAGCGAGCTTTGATGTATTAAGTTGCTTGGAACAGGAAGGAGGCTTACAGGCCGACGTTCAGTGGGATTGCGTCTCATTGGACAGCCGTCTACACAGTGTTGATTTAATTACTCTATTCCACTGTTCACCGAACCACTTAGGCTGCACTATAAAATGGATTCAGTGCCACATATGGCCATTATGGACATAATTGCCCAATGTGAAGACACCACTGCCAATCACTCCATAGGCAAGCCTCAGGAATGTATAGGATCCAATAAAGAGGCTTAACAATAGCAGCATTTCAAGGTGCGAAGGGCAAAGAAAAATATATTGTTTTTGATGGCAATATATAGAATAACTCCTAATACCATGGGAGGAATGTAATATTAATCCATGAATTTTGCATATTTGCCCAACAGCAAAAAGATGAATTGATAAGAAAAGAAAGCTGGTGAATTTGCATGACAAAAAAAGTCCCTTTAGAGTACTAATACATCACCCTGATTAACAGAACCACATGTGCCAGATGTTAAGATAGGGAGAATTTATCTTCAATGAAATTAAGGCATTAAGCCGCAAATCTTTTTAGGTTGTAGTGATTTTTATATCGATATAGTTGTTAGGTAACAGCAAACCAAAAGCGCGTATAGCTTTCTCTGCCCTGAGCTGAGAATACATCATGATATAACGATAATCTTGCTTTCAGTTCTGCTCTGTCATCTTGACTACATGCTCTCGAACGCCGTGAAGCAGGAAAACATCGCCGACATTGATGAGATTATACGCAGTCAGGAGTGAGCTAGCAGGACTCATCCCAGCAGACTGAAATACGCTTTAAGCGCGGCAGAATACGACGAGTGGATACTGACAGCAAGAGGCAGCGTCTGAGGCAGACAATGAGGCTCTCGCTGCTGAATATAGTGAATAAACAGAAATCCCAGTCGAGCTAAAAATGGCTGACTCAGGTGCGCGCAGCAGAGGAAGCATCGCATTTCTCGATTACAACTCCCTCTCCCTCTCTATTGTAGCCTTTGCATGCGACTAAACAGCCCCATATATTTACCTTTTACAGAAACTCATGTTGGGCAATCATTGTATTTCGACAGCTAGCTTTGACAGTAATGATTTCATCGAGCCTTTGATTTTTAGCTCGATCGCCCGGGTATGGCTTCTCATTAGCGATTCCATAAGCAGAGAGCAACGTACCGCTGTAGCGGCTGGTACTTACATGCCTCCCACTCTAAAGTGTGGCGGTAATTTATTCTCTCCACAGTGCTCATCATTCTGATGCAACTCACACAGTGACAAGAATCCATCTCCGTGGTACCTGGCAACAAAGCGGGAGGTGGGCTGAAGGGAGGGGGAGCACATATTTTGTGATCACAATCAGAGGGGAGAGGAGCGGTTACCAGGCAGGTTCCTAATGCCACAAGTCTACCACGAGAACATCCCGTGAACACTAACACCAGAGCGAGGAGGTGAAAACAATTCACTGGCCGAGATTTGATCAGATATAAGCTATCTCCTTCTGCCAAAAACTTTCTCAGAGTACGGCTTAAGCACTTCAAAGTGAAGTGCTATATAGAGAGTATGATTCATTTGGCAGCTCATATTGTCCAGCTTCAAAAACCTAAAGCTAGTCAGAGACACACTGTGGGCTGTTTTCAGCTTCAGAGAAGAGAAAGAATTTGGCTTGAGCTTAGACCGCCCATCCCCATCCAGAGATGGGCTCTTTTTCATCTTATCGTAGTCTTAGCGCATTGGTGTGGTGACTATGTGCTTCACAGGTGGGAGTCTGCCTCTGTCAAATAAGCCAGTTCACTAAGGACGGGATTTGCCGCTGTTATTTTTCTATTAGGGAAGAATTATGCTAAGCCTTTAGAGGCCATCTTTGTGTTGCTATGGCAGCCCATATTTCCTACCGGGTTGAGACCTTGAATGACTACAGTGCAAAGCCAAGTAGCCCCCGAACCCTTTGAGGATTAGAACCAGGGTCTCATAGTTATGCAAAACACCTCTGATATGATTGAACCTTGAATAGTAGAATGACAAAGTTTATTGAGATTGCCTCTCTTTTCATCTGATTATTGTCATCTGATTATTCCCAATCACTTGGCATGGCTTCAAACGCAGCTATTCAAATGGCGATTGTTTAGGACGACACTAAGAGCTTTTCCTCTAACATGTTCACAAACCTCATATCGTTGACTATTGGAACGAGGAAGCATGATTCATGGTGGTAGAAATTGAATACAAAGACGTTCATCTCGAACAGGAATACAGTGAAACGCATTCCTTTAGAAGGCAGGGCTAAAACTATACGTGCACGTTATCTGTTGATTTCTTCACATCAACTGATTCTTTGTTTGAGAATGGCCATTACAAGTTTGTGTAGTGCCGAGGCTTCATCTACAAATTGCTTGTTTTCTCTGATCAACGTCAAACGATATCTGACTTTAAATCATCAACAAAGAAAAGCAGCAAATAGTCAAATGTGCACATCTTGCAGCAGTGAATATTTGGTATTTTTGCCGTCTTCAACGATTATTCGATCATCACATTTGTCCATTCATTTTATTTTAATCGACGACGTATTTTTCCAGCACTAATCGAGGCAAATGAATATGCTAATTACAAACATGCTGCTCATTCGAAGTAGCCTAATACTCAGTTGCCGCTCAAATTGAGTGTTGGTATCCATAGATTCTAAAGAGATAACATTTCTGTAATTTACAGCTGATTTGGGAATTTCCTTCGTATAGCTCCCACAATGCCTTTCAGCCTGCTAACGAAGGCCTCCAAGTCGCTGTGAGCATCAAACACAACGTTTTGCTTGTGAGAGTGATTTCACAAACCAGAGTTCTCGTGCAGCCAAATCAATGGAAATTGTTTTTCCTTTTGGGATTTTGTCGTAACGTCCTCAACTGTTTTCAGACCAGCCATCAAAGCCGCAACTCTATTCGCAGACATGTATAGACAGCTACTCGAAACTGACACGGAGATGAGGCTTTGAAAGTATGAGATTGACACTATTGTGGTCACAAAGCACAACAGGAAACGACTTTGAAGAGCAAAGTGCTTTGAGTATTGGATTTCACTTTCAAAATTGTGGCCGAAGTATTCGGCGTGTTGAATTGGTGCACATTAAACAAGAAACCCAGACATGTGCACTGTACGCCTCTTCTGCTGTGTCCAAACAGAAATGTAAGAAGGTCCACATTTTTGAAACCACAGATAAATAAACGCAGAGTTTTTCTTTTTTTATCTGAAATTTGCTGCACACTGTATCTACTACTTCTGTATCTTCCTACTTCTGTATCTTGGGACGGTGCAGGCTTGTGATGCAAATAAAAAGTTGACAATATATCCAAGCGAGCAGTACTTTTTTTGACTTTTTTGACACAAAATAAAACGTCGCTATCAGAGCCACGTCTTGTTGGCAGTTTGGGAATTGATCAGTCTCAATCCCAAACTGCATCCTTGTCAACTGGCAGGTCTGCTGAAGATGACACATTTCCTGACAGTGCCTTGTCAATGACTGCACATGAGTGAAATCCCCAGCCATGTTTGCTCACTGCCAAAATTATATCTATCATCGTATTTTTGACAAATTCGTCACAGCCGTCTCTCAATCGAATTGGTCTTTGAGGTTCCTGTAAAACAAAGACTGCTAATCTTAGTGTGTGTGTGTGTGTGTGGGTGTGTGTGGGTGGGTGTGTTTGAAAAGTGCTTTCCATTGAATACTTCTCAAGTCTTTGAGCCTGTGTTCAGTGAAGTTTGAAAAACATGACAGTCTCATTTTAGGTGCTCTGATGTCACACAGTCTTTCTGGCTTAAAAGTTCACTCAATATGAGGTTTGGTCTACTTTGATGTGGGGTCTCTAGTGAAGCGGTTTTAGCATCCTATCTGCCGCTGCTGCTCTCTGTCACCCACTCCTGCAAAGACTGACATGGGAGCTGCCAGAGCTGAGACTCAGCCTTTTATTCCTGGTGACTACAAATTAAAGATATGGGGAAGGTGAATTCAGGCAGCATGACGAGCAGAATGTTGAAACTTCTGCCAGTATTTGCAAGAAAACACTTTAAAAATGGAGAGATTTGATTTGTATTAAATGTTAGGTGCCTCTTCCTTTTTCAAATAGCATGCAAAACAAAGATATCAAGCTATTATGAGTGTGTCTCCTCATGCATTTACATGAACAACTTCACCAGCTCTTTTGTTGGAGGAATGAAACCCCTGAACAAAACAAAAGTTTATTTATAACACACCAAAAACAACTTGCAATTCGTTTCCTGCTCATTATGCAACATTTTCCTATCTGAAGCGGATATTGTGTTGTGTGTGTGTGGGGGGGGGGGGGGGGGGGGGGGGGGCGACGCTCCGTGTTAACGATCTAGTAATCTTGTTTTATGCTTATGACGGCGAGAGGAGATCCTCCGCCCCCCTGCGACGCAACGCTCACCTGCAGAAGCACCCGGAGCTCCACGTGACTCCGCCGCTGCTCACAGCTCCCTGTCCTGAGAATTGGGATTTTGGGGTGGATTAAAGCAGAATATTTAAATTTAGCGGCGGAATTTACCTGGTGCTAAAAAAAATGCTATTATGGAAAAGGCACCTACAAACGGGGAAGATACAAAGGGCTCGAAGACAAATAAACAGGAAATCTAGGACCGTAATGAAAGCAATTTAAAAAATCGCAGCGCAGGTGCCAGAACTCTTAATTTATGACCTTAATCGTGGACTCGCGATTGGACTCAAAGGACACAAGACAATGGTCCATTCAGTGCAAAAGACTGTTAGAAAATGAAGTGTCCAAAACGGAGAGAAGACCATTTTTTTATCCTTTTTTAAAAAGATATTGTGCTTTAAGAGATATAGGAATAGTTTGTGGATGCGTTTAAGAAAAGCAAACATGAATCTGAAATATCTAGGGTGAATTTTTAGGCAATTATAATCGCAGGGAAATTCAGTGCTTCAAGTGTTGATTTTGTACAGTGAATAGGCCTTATGTATAATATATTAAAACAGAAAACTAATTATGAGGATACATTTCATAATATGTATTTGCATTATTTTGTAAAATTCGGTAAAATGCATTGTGGAAACATTGTGTGCAACATAATTACGAGTCAAACTGACAGTCATTTTTGGTTTTATATGGAAATCATAAACAGGAGATGGAAATGGAAGTATATAGGCCAGAAACATTTAGCTAATCATACTGTACTCTGCAGCTAGCATAGAACTGCGCTTTATGCTGTAAAGCTTTTCTTTGTTATGGTCACATTTACATGATTTACATTATTATTTACAATAAATGCCTTTAATTGCCTTTTTATACACACATTTAATCAATTTCAACTCATAACAAAACGTGAGTCTGCCTATAAACACAACATGTGCACCTTATATTCCGATAATAATCTTTATCTTAATTCTGCCATTGTTCGTCTGTGTGACGTGTTCAAGTTCTGCATCGAGAGTTGTGCCAGTTCATTTGTTTTAGTAAGGCCTGGACGCAAGAACTGTGTGGTCACGTCTATGATATTCGTTACTGTTTATGTATAAATACAAAAATAATACAAAGTATGAATCCGTTACACAGTTTAATAAATTAACTGTGGTAAACTTGCACATTGGAGTAGCAATCTGATAAATGCCTCAATAAAATCCAACATGTTCATATTTTATCTTAGGAAGAAGTGGTTATATATGAAACGGGTGTTAACAGGTGAAAATAAGCAATAAATAAATATGCTGGTGCTATATTCAAAATAATTCCTGTTTTTGATTTCTATGTCGCACCACATTATCTGCTTTGGATGCAGATTGTACCAGTTGCTCCTTCGCGTTGCCTTTCATTCTCACGTGAGAGAAATAGAGCGAGAGAGAAAATCAAAACAGTAGCCTACCTCTGTCTGGTCTGGAATGCAGGGAAGACGAGACAAAGGCCCTCTGTGGGTATAACCCATGTAAACAGGGCCGCTACGCATTGTGTAAATTAGGTGGATTAGCCCCTGCTTTTGTTGGACGTGGTGTGTACACACGGACACTGATTCAGCTCTCCTAAAGCCATTTTGGCCCTCGCAACTTTAAGGAAGTCTTACATTACCAAACCTTCAGCCGGATGTGATCTAAAGAGGGACTCCTTTTGAAGTAACACAGCACTTCACATTACTATTAGTTCAGGTTTTGTTTGGGCGAAATGCTAAAAACATTGAATACAGTCAGAGCCTCCGTCATAGTTTACAAAGAAGAAGAAGAAACAGCCCGTTTGGTGTCCTAAACTCATCCCACGAGGCGCTGGATTTGTTTAATAACTACTGAGCCGCAGCCTGTGATGAGAACCTTTAATTACCGAATCAAAAATAACCAACAGACGCCTCCACGATTGATTTGAGTGACGTGAAGTTCATCAGGAAATGTGGCCATGTTGAACCTTCTCCACAGCACACATACACACACACACACACCGTCTCATTGCCCACCCGTGGCGCGTGCACGTGAGTGCGCGCATGATGAATTTCGAGGTGTAAATATAAACATTTGCACATATTTCCTAATAATTGCAGTATTTGGACCAATTAAGCCAGATAATCTAACTGCTGGTTTATTAGCTCTGCTAATTAATCTTTATATCAATCATCCTAATGAGATCCATCCAAATCATTTAAAAGAGGATGTGTGACGCTCGCCGTCAAGTGTCCCACATCTCATTTTTATTTTGATGTTCAAATTCCGTGTTTTTATTTTGTGCAAACCTTGCAGATGCAATGCAGTCCCCTCTTTTATTTTATCAACTTCTCTCCAAAACTTGTATTTACTCTCTGCACTTCGTGCTGCCTTATTGCAAATATGAGATGCAACAGATCTCATATGAAGAAGAAAGAGCAAACTCTATTTCACCGGGCACCAATTCATGTGGAATTGGCGTATTTGTAACGTCATGACCCTTTTATCTTTTTTTGGGAGAAAATAAAGCAGATCAGAAAACGTTTAATGATAATCTGAGTAACCAAAGTACACCAGAAGGCTCATAGGCCCTCAATGTTTTCATCATTATTCATCCACCTGCATGCAGCACCGAGGCTTCTGTTTCTTTTGCTTCCGCTGAAACGTGGAAATGAAACATTTTTTTTTCATATGTAAGTGTTTTTGCCTTACTTCGGTCAGCTATTTCGTTTGAGTCATTTGATTCGGCTATTTAGTTCATCATTTGCTGCACGTTCTTTGAATCGGGCTGCTGATTTATTTAATCATGACAGGTTTACAAAACAATGTTCAATAAATAACATGAAGGGTACAAAAGTGTGTTCAGACGCTCAATTTTAACGTCAAAATTCGTGAAATCATATAATCATGAGATATCTTCTTATTGTTTCACACGTGGGTAAACTAATCCATTCACTTCATCCAAACTGTAATTGTCACGTGTCGATTTAGAGAACATCCTCTTCGGTGACACATTATTGATAAAGGAGTAAATCATTAGTATTGAAGTCATAATTATGATAAAACAAACATTTAGCATCTTTGGCGTTTGCAGAGGCTTTTCATTGTGTATCATCCATTAGTGTCGTGTTCAAAATACAGTTTCTATTCGACTTTAGATCGCCTAGAAGCGCGGGCTGACGGACTTTGATTGCGCTTAATATGAAATGATTTGCGTCTGTTTGCGGATTAGACTTGGAAAGAGGAGTTTCAACATGTGGTGATATCCTCTTCAAAGAGCAGAACATTTCAACGGGTCATCGCAGTTTCTCATGTTTTATTAGCCTAAATGTTTTATTTATATATATATATTTAGAAAACAGACACGTACAAATACGCTCCGATCACATCCGGGAGCTTTGAACCGAATGAAGGGTTACGTGTCTTCAACAGACACGTTCTTTACGGCGGTGTCGTTTTTTCAGAAAGAATAAAGCTTCACCACAAAGTGTGTCTTTCTCGTGGAGGAACAAGACAGCTGCATTTCATTTCTAAAAATAGCAAACCAAGAATAAGAATGGAAGCTTTTGTTGAGTGTTGTAAAAACGGATTCCATATGTGCACAGGTGGTAATAAAAAAGTAAATATACACCTTTACATATGATAGAGGGTCTTAATTATACATCAGTTCCGCTGTGTTTTGTGAAAGGCTGAATGCATCTGTTCCTCTGAGATATACTCCTGTCCAACAATCAGGGGGGATCAATGTAAATCAGCAACTACTTCAAAGTGCAATGCAGCATGAGTCACTGCAAGAAATGCAAACACTAGTTTTTACTGCAAAAAGTAACATTAAAATGTGGGGACATTTTTGCTTTCCTCCCAACAGGGACCAGTTAAGATTCCCATGTCCAACACAAGGTGACAAGGAGATGCCCAGCGAAATAAAGCAGAATTTGACACGAAGGACTCATCTCTGTCTCTGCTCTTTGACTGACGGTAAGATAAGCAATGTGAGAAGTATGACAGAGCCATAGCTACTCACATATTTAACATTTTGACCTGTACAGATGAAGTGAAAGCTGCATGGCAAATGCAGGGAAATACTGAAACAGCATTTATTAAGCCATTAGAATGAACTGAACAAGGCTCATTTACTGCTTTACTATTGGAGTCTTTATTTAAACACAGGTCATTTTAGCGTGGCGAATGGGTATTTTTACATGTCTAATTTTACAGTATGTCTATGGAGTTAATTGTGCCTAATTGTGTGTGTCCTGGAATGTGTGCGCTCATCGTAGTTGTCTTTTTGTCTGACTGTGCCTCCATGTGCGCCCATGTGCCAACGCAAGTGTGTGCCCATATGTGGGTGTATGAGTGCTCCACTGTTACTCTGTGCCTGCGTGTGCGCCCATGTGTGTTGTGTGCAGCCTATTAGTAGAGTTTAACCCCTGTGTTCAGGGAGTCACATCCCCTCAACCCACCGGGCTCCATTCTTACTGCAGAACGTTAACATTTTACTCTCTTCCCTCCCCACCCACCCCCTTCACTTTTGTCCTAAGAGGGCAATTAAGGAAACAAACGTTTTCCCCAAGATAAGCTGGCTGCCAGCTTTGCATACTAATGCAATGCCAAGTGGTTACAAATAGTGAGTGCTCTAATTACTGCCACTGTTTTCAATCAGAAATTGCTCAATTTCCCAGGATGAGGTCTCCGTGGCTGGAGGAGGGAAAAAAAGCAAAACCTGACAGAGGCAAGAGACAATCATCTCTATGTGATGTGTGGCTGATTTTGTCTGCGTGTGTGTGTGTGTGTGCTCATGTGCATGCATGTGTGCACGCGTGTTGGTGCAAATAAACTCATCTGTCTCTCTGTGTGTAGACGCCGGCACGACCCTTTCTATCACTGCTGCCCTTGACAAGTCAAGAAATGGATCCTGTCAGCCTCTGCAGCATTTAGCACCACAATTATCCCCTTTTCACAGCCGGGCTGCATTAATGTAAACCACACCAGGCAGTAGTTGCCACTCAGTGATGAGCACAATGTGGTGCACCATCTCTGGGTGAGCAATTTGGTTCAATTGTGCTGCTGTGTGATCACCAGTGCAAATCACGGCCTGCTCATTTATTAAGCAATTTCTGTTGGGGAAAATTAGAAGGAAGACTCTTTTAATTTGGCAGGAGATACTAACACCTCTAAAAGGAACAATAATGCATAATGTGGCTGACATCAAACAAACAAAAAAGCAAGCATCAGGGAGGTGTGCAGCATCCGGAAAGGAATAGCCACCGTCGTGTGGCCATCAGGAGTGGTGGCGCAGCGCGGACCAAAGTGACAAGGACTCGCTCCCCGGGTGTGAGAATGAGTCACTCCGTAGGACCCATCCGTTGGCCTTAGCTGACCTTTCACTCCGACGGTGGCTAATGGAGGGCTGGCCCTCGATCAATGCACTGAGAGACTGGGCTCATCTCTGCCCTTTCACCGGGCCAGGAAGGGACGGATGCTGCCAGAAGCCACGCCGCGGAGCCATCGACCCTGCCACTCTCCCATCCTGTGGGTGACAGCTGCGGTACCAATGGGCCTGGGGATGCCACGCTGCCCTGCCACGCAGGAAGGACAGCCAGCAACTCTGTCTCTGTGGTGGTGGGAGGGAAAGTCACTGATGATCTGCTGGTGAATGTCAGATCCATGTAAACAACCCCAGCAAACACTTTGGTGTTGAGTAGATGTTGCTGTGAAGGCCTGCACCAGTGTTGACAACTTGCATTGCAAGATGAAACTTAGTCCTCCAGAGCTGCTAGTTTTCATTGCCCTTATATCCAGATGTAAGATGCAGTGCATATTAGGGTTGGTGTAAACATGAGGACAGTTTTCATCCAGGAAATGCATGCTTCATATCGTCAAAACAGATTCCACGTACTTGCTTTAACACAAGTTGAATAGAGGTGATTGCACCTAGATATTACAATAGTTTGCAAAAGCTGAAAATGACTGTTCTGTTTTGTCAGTGAAGAATTGATCAAATAAAGCCTGACTCCAAATGTTGGAAGTTGTTTGCAGTTGTTTGCATTACTTTTGCACTTAAAATGTTACCGTAGGGAATATTGTTTTCTCATGCAGCTTTACAACCCAGATGGTGCACCGCTGCATACCTTTTATCTGCCCTTTTCTTTGTCAATGAACTGCCTGCACAAATATATATATATATTTACTATGCATTTTAATTGCAAAGACTTCAATTCAAACATGTAAAGATGTGCAAAACAACAGAAGATAAAACACACATATGGAGAGAGAGGCGAAGACATCCAAGAGGTTTAGCACCGATTGTTCTTTTTATTATCATTAACAGTAATGTGATTCTAAAGCCCCCCGTGACATCCTCACAGCAGCATCTCATCTCAGAAGTTATTCATTAGAACAAACAGAAGGCAGGCAGAAAGACAGCGAGAAAGAGACATGGGGAGAGAGCATCGTGTAAAATAAATTAGATTGTGCTTATTAGACGAACCACTTCAAGATGGCAAAAGAAAGCATGCTTCAGAAATTCAAAGGCTTTCTAATTGTACAGTGCTTGGAGATGGAGCCGTCATGTGGAGACGGTGATCCAGTTGTTGGTCTGGTGCTATGTGTAATCACAGTCACACTTACTGTCCATTTTGGGTTGTAAGGCCCACAGGGAGCCTTGAAACATGGTTCTGAGCAGTGCATGTTTGGATTGAGATTGGGCTACAGTGTGTCTGTTCAAGACCATGGGCTGATACAGGCTGTGGTGAAACTAATCAGAAAGCTTCTTACGTCTTCTTCCTCCGATATGAATGGATTGTACGGTCCTCCGTGATTTGGCCCAGTGTTTACTGAATAACATTTCTTACACTGGAGTGACAGTAAAGGCCACCTCTCTCAATTAAGCCCCCTTGGTTCCTTCTCCGTAAGAGCAGTCAGACTTTCTGCACCCCCCGGTGCCTCTTATCGTACCAGTCCTGTAATGGTCGACCTCTATACATGTTCATGTGTGAATGTACACATATGTGAGGATAGAATAGGATGCAGAGCGGTCAGAGGCTCAGTTGGGCCGGGGCGGCGGAGGAGGAGGGGGAGGGGGGGGGGGGTTGAAGAGAGCCGTGTGGATCCTTGGAGTGGTGTGACAGACTCCCCAGCCTCCTGGTAGGATTTGTTGGAATGTGAGAGAGGAGGATTTTAGCACCAGGCGAGCCACGCCAGAGTGCTGCAGACTTCATGCCATCTGTCTCAGCCTCCATCCTCTCTTTGCCAAACTCATCAGACCTTTATTTCCTCTCCCTCTATCTCCTTCTCATCCCTGTTCACAAGAGTAGCGGACATACTGAGATCTGCTAATGTATTGGAGGGAGAAAAAAATGGCTGGGCTTAATAAACAGATTAAAAAAAATAAAAATCTCGATTGATTAATATGTATTCTTGGAGATAATTGTCTGACAGCTCTCATGGAGATGAAATGTGTGTTCGACAGCTCTGCCATTTGTTACTTGACCAACAGGGAAGGAGAGATGGAGAACTGCTATACCATAGCAGAACTGTTGATCAGTTAATAATGAAATATGTTTCAAGTGAGAGCCAAAAAGTGAATGCATCATTATAAACAATTACCTCATTAACTTTTGTTAATGCAATGAATAACATCTGAATAAAATATATCCTATAAATGAATAATGCTCTGTGTTGATGTGGTCATTTTCTCACTGAATTTAGAATATTTAATGGTTGATATACTTATGAAATAAAACCTAGATTCGAGAATTGAAGTGCCAGTTCATTAAATTGAGAATGTCACCAAAGGTAAAGGTAACCAAAAAATGACCAAATCACATGTAGAGATTCTTACGCCGTAATTAACTGAAAAGCAGATTTTCATATCAAATGGGTGAGTGCTTGCGTGCTGTTTGACTGGGACTGATCTCTCACCCTCTCTCTCACCGTGTGGTGAAGGAGATCACAGGGTGGAGGCTGTACCGGCTCCATGTCCTTAACCTGTTTGCAGAAGTGCAACGGAGGGTGGAGGGAACGGAGACGTAAATACCCTTTGTCCGAAATGGAACACCAGGTGGCAGGAAGTGGGCAGGAGGCCTTTGAAGATGACCCCTGGTCTCCGCGCTGGGACGGCGATCGATCCGGCCAGACATGGCAGGGAGGGGAGCCAGGTGCCCCCAGAGAGCCTGCAGACCAAGCAGATCTACGATGGGCGAGGAGGCGAGCGGAGTCGGCTGGGGCCCAGCCCCGCTGCTCCCAGTCATATCACTGCTCAGACAGCCAGAGTCAACTGGCTGCATCCTAACAAGCAGGCAAATACTGACAACAGTCTGGCGCACAACAAGCTCAACAGGCATCACATGAGAACTTTAGGACGGATTTCGACTGCAGCATGCTGTCAAATCAGTGTATGAAACATTGCACAACACTGACTAATTGGTGCAAGTGTGTATACATGCTGCAGTATGGTACATGTGACAAATTAAATACAGGATGCAGGAGAGCATGCAGGAGAGCTTTTGGAAATGTAGCTGCATAGAGCGCATTTTGAAAGAAACTTTCAAGATAATATTGCTTCAGAATGTTGATCTATGTATTCTTTTACAGAACACAATCACAGGTTGCATTTAAACGACTTGAGAAACTGCTGCAGAAGTCGTGTGTTGAAATATTAAGAAAATAAAAATCAAGATTCAACGATGCTGCACAACAGAAAGAGGAAATCGACGTCAAAAGAGGGACACACACAAAGAAAACACAAAAGCAGAAAATGAATTCAGCAGATGTTTGGGCACATCTGCACACGGATGTGAATGTGGGGAGGTGATCCAGTAAATTGACGACATTGCTTTGAAATTGTCAGAAAGAAATCAGCCATTATGTGCCTTTGCCTGCAGCACTAATGCAAAGTATCTGAGGATAAAGCTGAAATAATGAGAGAAATCAGTGAGAAATGTCTGTAAATCAGGCATCCCATTCAGCTAGAACAACACTCGACTGTTCCAGCATTTGTATTTGGGCCAGCTTTGGAGGAGGTGAGCGCTATTGGTGTCTACGTGCTCATCCCTCTGTATCTCGAAGATGTTTACTGCACACAATGTGCAAGCAAACATACGTGCACACACACTTAAACGCACAAACTGAAACTCTAATCCCGACCCCCCCACTCGCTGCTCCCCTCCTCGGGCGTGGAAATGAAAGCTGGGCACTTTGTAGAGGATGGCTGGAAGAAATGAAGACGTGTCTGATTTCCACAGCAACCAATGGTAATGCGGCGCTCCGTACTCTCTGCCCTCTGATAGGTCTTTGTCACTCTCTTCATCTCGAGGCCCATGTCATTCCCTCTAATCCCCCTTCCAAACACAAACAGGCCAATCCTGAGACAAGGCTCAGGGGCTGGGGAGGGATGAAGGAACTGAGGCATGGAAGGAGTGAGGGATGTGTTTCAGGAGGAGAGAAAGGAGCACCAGCAGCTGATGTTGGTGTGAGAAGGAGTCAGTGTGTTAGTATTAATAAAGCATTAGAAAAAAAAGTACATCAAAGCATACAGGGGCTATGCTATCATACATGAAAGTACTGCACTATGGCTTAATGTTTCCTAAGGCGTGTTATGGTGACGCTGCTTTGATTTGAAATGCATTGTGTGGAAAATGGATTTCCAGGAGTGGAGAGAGAAAGCGTGGCGTGGGTGCAGGCCATAATTTAAAACCTGACCTCATAGGCTCTTCAAAGTCTCTGCGAGTGTGGATATTTAGGATTTACGTACAGTAGTGTGTGTGAGAGACATACATACACAACAAATAAATACATACGTACATGCGAGGGATGTAGAGGACACCTGCGGAAACAGACAACGAGCAATCGCTGTCACATCCAAATCAAAGAGGCAGAATTTTGATCATTAGGAATACATTTTCTATTTTTTTTCTTTTCTGAGCAAAGGGTGTCCGCACCTCATTATATTGCACTTGCTTCTTTGTCGATCGATGCCTGCAGGTAATGTGACATCTTTCTCATCGCTCCCCCGTGGCCAGGTAATTATCCTAATCTACCTTCCTCCTGTGCTCCAGCTCCTGTGCCACACTGGCTCAGACCACCTCTGTGGCTTCATTATCAGTGCTGGGACTCATTAATGGCTCGACGGCCTCGCTGTGCAGGCGACATGGCAGAGAGAAACCACGGGTGAAGAAAAAGAGGAAGAAGCAGAAGGAGGAGGAGAACAAGAAGAGGGGAGAGACAATTTGACACGAAAGAGCACGGGGCTGCCCTGAAGGTTAGCATCTCAATCACGAGGGACAATACTCTCCAGTCCGGCAGCTTTGTCTCTGTAAAAGTCATCGCTCTCTGGTGGAGGACGAGGCTGTAGGCCATGAAAATGTCAAAGAGGAAGTCAGGAGATCGGGCAAAGTACGTTCCGCCGGGCAAAATGACCAAATGTGTGTGTGTGTGTGTGTGTGTGTGTGTGTTTGAGGGGACAAGTTGCAATGTCCATGTATGTGCTTCCATTACAGCTCCGCCCCCCTCCCCCCCCCCCCCCCACCTTACAAGTTTGAAACAGCTATAACCTCACAACATACAGAAGGACTGGGGGTGGGAATTCAGTTTCACTTTTTTTCTGACAAATGACACCCTGACAGTTGGAAAAAATGTTGGGGTCCCTGAACAGATTTCTCAGTTACAAAAATAAAATGTGTTGGATGAGACAAAGACAGACATTTTACATTCTACTTTTGAACCCCAATGAGAGCACTGACAAATGCCACCCCACCCCCACTCCGTCTGTGCCATGATTGTTTTTTCCTCTCCAGAAATGTCATACAGTTAAGAGGTGATAATTCTATATGGCACAAACAGACACCGACGTCTTCCAAGTGTACATAGCATATAGGCTGACACAGATTGAGATGGTGTAACATGTCTTTGCATCACTCTAAATAGCCACGCGAGCTTTGCTCAATCTTCACACACCGAGAGATTCCAGTGGAAACTTTTTGAAACCGATGAGGAATTCAAACGCAGTGCCCCAGGGGTGACACAAATATATTCTTAGGTTAAAGTTACTGCAGACCTCAGTGATGTGTGACAATCTGTAGTACTCCTGTTTCTGTGTAGATGAAGCCGACATTTCAGAAAACTCAAAAATTCAGAAAACGGCATTGATAAACAGCATACTAAATCCTCGGAGATGAACATATTCAGCCTGGTAAGAGAAGAGATCATTCGTTAAAAGCATAATTTAAAAGAAATGCTGATTGATGAGGCATGACTTCAGCATGTTTGGGTGTCTTTAGGCTGCAACCACAAACCATGTTAAAGATGAAACATGACATGCAAAACTTAACTGCAGCTGCCACGACAATGGTCCACACTCATATGATGATATGTTGTCAAAGGTGTGGGCGGGTTTGCACCAGTCGAGTGAGCAAAAATTCTTCTTAAACACCTCCACACTGAAACATCCTCTTTCACAGATGGAAATAATACTCAGTGCGCTTTTGCAGTGTGGTGGTAGCGTGACCGGGACAAATAATCTGAAAAATGAGCGGAAACATTGAGGTGCTCAGATTCAATATGGTCCCTAATTCGACCCAGGAGGGACCAGGACAGAATCCAACAAGCAATAGTGCAGCGAGTGGCTTTTGAGTTAAAGGGTCAGTTCGCCAATATTACAAAAAGAAAACCCTCTTTAGGTTTATTTATTCAATATAAACTAAGTCCATTGAGGTCTGTTACACAGTAAGAAGGATATTGTTTATGGAAAAAGGCAAATTAAATCTCATTGCATGGCTACATAACTAATACCACAGTCGAAGGATGATATTTAAATCAGTAACTCTCTGTTCATACTGTGGATTTCATACTGGAGCTCAATAAGTGTCTTATGCTCGAACAACAACTTGTTCACGACACTTAAAGCCAAACAAAAGAAATCTGGTGGCAATAAAAATTCAAAAGATCGTGTGTGGGTGTATTAAATGGTTGTTGTAAAATCAAAGATTCTGTGTTTTCTCACTGCTAGGAGTGGTGCTTCTATATTGATTGCATATGTATTGTCCTCAGTGCAGCTACAGGTGGCTACAAATGTTTATAAAATAACTTATATGCAGATAACGTGGCCTTTAACATATGCAATTATTGACCTACATTATTATGAAGCTCTGTAACTCACATGGCAGCACAAACGGAAGTGAACAGACTGAACAGACTATGAACCATCTGATACAGTGGCTGTCCTGGACCCAGTTTCTTTAAAGTAATATTTGTATTGCTTAGATACACCACAACTCAACGTACAGTGTCATTAACCAGTTCTAGTTTCATAAAAGGGGTTTGTACGTTAAAGATGAGTACGAGAAGGCAGTTCTGAGCTCAGGCAACACCAACGTCCTCTTAGGAGGCAAATTCTGCCTTTAAACTAAATCAAACAGCAAATTGGAATATTGGCAGAATTTATGTGATTGAACATTCAGAGCCTCACCCTCTTGTGATATAAGACTCAATATTAAAATGGTTCCAGTATAAAGTACCTTTTAGGACACCTATATTTGGTAAGCATATAAACGGATGAATTAAGGTGAAAGTAAATGCGCATGCTTGGGGCTCAGGAGGATATTAATACATTCTCCGCCCCAACAGAGTCGGAGTCAGATGGCACATGCAGCTCCATTAGAGGGTATAACTCTGAGTGGGGTTTGGTGCAGACAAGCATGAAGACATGCTTTATTTTTTCTCAAGGGTAATGTGATGATACTCGAGGCAACAACAATCTTTTCTGCGCAGGATTCTGAATCAGAAACATGCTAAAAATAAATATGCTAAAAAAGGGTTCCGATGGGTTTGTGAGACAGAGAGAGAAGAGAAATCAGCTTCAATTGTTTCCTTTTTTTTCTTCCCACAAGAAAAAGGTAAAAGCAACCCTTTACTTGGCCTTTCCAGGTCACAAGACCGCGTGAAAGGTTCGGGTCTGCTTATCGGAGCGCTTCAGCTTCTCTGTAGTAGATCTCACCCTTTTGTTGATCATCATGTGTCATGCTAGTTACAGTGTAGCTGTGTGCGTCAGGTCTGGTGCTGAGCAACGCAACCATATAGTATATTGCAAGCATACAGGCAGTTGAAGGCAGCGGTGGGACAGATGTTTCCTTATTCTATAAAAGGATAATGAAGGAATGTGGAAAAATCTGCTGTTCTGCAGCTTTGCTTTGACAAACCAAAATAGGATCCAGCTAGGAAGAGTATTCCTTACAAACAAGCATCTGTATAACAGATGAAATATGAGCCGCCTTCTCTCTAAAGGCTGCGGACACAAATAGCACTCACACAGAGTGCAGTCAACAAAACATGGTAATGTCAAATATTTTTGCAGTATTTTTGACGAATCGCAGTGTGTGCATCTTTGCAGAAATGTGATGAATGTTACATCGCAGCATTTTGCAAAAATAAAAAGCTATCAGCTGGTGTGTAGGCAACAAAGCCAAAACAGCTCTGATTGAGTATATAATGTGTTTATCATTCAAATATAAAGTGTGCAAGTTCATTCTTGACCTTGGAATCAATTGTTTCACGAGATCAACTCTTCTCAAGGGCCACTTACTAGCTGCTCCCTGAGCTTTCAACCGCATCTGACCTTTCATTACAGAAATACTTCACCACATAAAATAACTTGAACTGCCCAGTTTTTGTTTATCTACCTGTTAATAGTCTCATATGAATCCCATGATACAGGATGTTGAATATGAGGCGGTGGAAGGATACTGAGCACATTTACAGGCACTTTAAATAATTATATATTATATATTATAATTATATATTTAAGTACATCACGCTGATAATACCTTTTGGACTTGTTGTGGAGTATGAAATGAGAGTATTGTTACACGACTAGTTTTACAGTAAAGGATGTGAAAATAGAATCAACTTGTGCTGAAACACACCAGGCTACACCCAGCAGTACATGTTGGGTCATTAACAAAAGAACCAGGTCTGATGCTACACGTCATTGAGTAACTATATATATTCTTCTTCTTAAAAATACTGCAATCATGGGGGCATAATTCATTGAGCGGTTTAATATCATAAGTAGGCTACAGAACCCGGTGAAACAACCCGTGATGACCCATTCACACCAAAAGAAGACTTGTTTCAAAGCTACAGCCGTGTAAAAAAACTAAAACATACTCTGATCCCCATCTGAGGCAGTTTGCAAGGTGTGCTTTTAGCTTTACAGAGGAGTCTGTTAGTCAAACAATGGGAGAGCATTACAACATGCCAATAGAGTAGTATTAGTCAACAGCCTGCAGTCAATACACCCCACTGGGCTGCATGTCTTCCTACAAACACAAGCCATTGCTTTAGAAGGCTTCGGCACTCGATAGAAACATCAATTACAGTAAATTACACCAAAACAGTGTGAAACACTTCAATTTGTTCAATCTCCTGAGCTGTTTTTGATAAGAGCAGAGCGCTGGAGTAAGATAACATTTAATAGCCCTGAGATACAGTACATCGCCCTCTCTCTCTCCTTGGTCGTGTTCATGCATTGAATGCAGGAATTATTCATATTTTGATTCCTGGGACTTAAAAAGCATTCTGAAACACGCAGCAAAACACGCTCAAAATATTCCATTTTCTTGTGCAGCCTACTTTTTAAACGTAAAATCCAAAATAAAACCATGACTTTCAAAACACACATCGGCTGCACATGAAGTGCTTTTAACCCCTTTGCAAGTGTTTCTCACCTCTAATGATCTTGGACCAAAACTGAAAGTACGACTTTTATTCCATAAAAGTCCCAGTTTTCTGATGGCACTGGGACTTTTATGCAATAAAAGTAGTACTTTCAGTTTTGGTCCAAGATCATTAGAGGTGAGAAACACTTGCAAAGGGGTTAAAAGCACTTCATGTGTTTATTAAGGCTGCTATTGCAAAGTGCTGGGATAGAGGTTGCTAAACGCTGCAGTGAAGCTACATTGAGACAATGGAAACAAAGGACAAAATACCATCTTGATTTACACACTCTCTTCCCTGCACAGAAGAACCACAAACGACAGCCTTTCTAAAGGTAGCAGCTATATGCTGCAAAATGAAAACTTCCAATTCGGACTAAACTTTGTACTTCAATGACTTCCCCTGCTATGGTTGATTATCCAGGAGGGGTGTTGGTTGCTGGGGACAGATGAAGATTTGGCTGTTTCGGGGAACATTTTGGGAGGAGGGTGGGTGGGTGGGGGGGGGGGGGGGCTGGAGTAAATGAAAGACAAATGCGAGTAGTGCCCACTCAGCTATTTTCCCAGTCAAGATCAAAGGCACGCCGGACTGGCCGCTCCACGGGAAACTTGAGATGGGTCCTGCCTTTGTTTGCTGTTGCTAGGAGACCTGCACAAGGCTGAAAGTGTTTGCAGTGGGGTATAACATCAAAACCATTTCCAATATAAATTTTTAAGACAGCCATGTATTTGTGTCCAAGGCTTTCAATTTACCGAGTTCACTGAACGCACGAACAAATAGCCTAATGACCGATCCCTCTGTTCGCCAAGGAATACAGTTCTTGATGTTTGTTCAAAAAAGAAAAGTCGTCACGAACATTTATATGTGTACACTCTTAGAAAGGGCACCGGTGTGAACACTGTGCATAGTATCGGTGCTTTGACAGTATGTAAGCATCACCATGTCCATGCACAAACTAAATACACCAAACAACAGTAAAAGCAAGATTAATGCACCTTTTGGCGCAGCGCAGGAACACACAGCATGTGAACCTGAGCACACAACTTAAATGTAGTTTGATGTCTTTATAAGCTTCCCAACGAAGCTAATTATCATGCTGTTATGTATTAATGGGCCCCGTGATAGTAAGGGTGGCTAGACATGTGTCACAGAGAGCTCATTACATGTCATTAGTTCTACACTCCAATAATGTCTACACCTGCTGAGCAGAAGATAATGACTTGGCCCCTGATATTTGCAGGACTATTGTCTACCAAGCAAAGCACCACCCGGAGGATACCGCCACAGGCTGGAGAGACGCATGAAAACTGATAAAGCTATACAATAACTTCAGGTACACACGTTGTTTTTATGTTATTAATTAGCTGTAAGCTACAGTGAATGCACCACAGCAAATACAGAAAGCATTTGTTTGTAACAAATTAGGGAATAGTACGTTGTAAAAAAAACATTCCTGCCATCTGTACATATTATGTTACATCATTCTGGGAAAATGCAGGAGAAATATTACAAGTAATATATACATATTTACCATTTCTGATGGTAGCTTACATCCTCATAATAGCCTTGTACTGGCTCACCAATTATTACATAACTTCACCTCAGTCTATTTCCTCTCAATTGCAAGATCCAAATCCTCATTTTAATCGTGCACATCTTGTACATAACTCTGTGAAACACTCAAAGCAGTGAGACGTGTGGTCTGTAGGTAGACGTGCAGATACATCGGATATGGAATCTGTCTTGTGACTAACGGCACACATGAAAACTGCCATTGCCACAAAAGTGACCTTCGTGTCTGGAACGCTGAAGATTAGAATGGTGCTGTGTCGGCCTTGTGTTTTCACTACTTGAGCCAACTGGCACAGCGCTCGCGTCCTCTCTCCGGCTCACAGTCTGCCATGATGACAATGGCAACCAGCTACCGCATGGCATGCAGAAATGACAAAGCAAGCCAAGGGATACTCGGAAGATATGAAGATAATACAACACAACTGTTTAAATCGCTCCGTTAAGAAAACGTCGTCCTGGGCATCGCGAACCTTTTTGCATACCTGGAACAACAGCCTCTTCCTCCATGTTTAGAGTACAGTGCTTTCAATGGCTTTAAAGGAGGCAGTTTCTATAACTGGAAAGAAGAAATTTGGTTATTTGAGGATTCCAAGTTTGGATCCTCTAAAGGGCTGAATTTCTTCTAACCACTGAAAATGGCCGACATACAAGTGCGCCACGAGCTTATTTGCTATATGTCCTCCTGCCTTAACCTGCTCCAGTCAGTAATAGTGTGTGTTCACGAAGCTTCAGTGGAGAAAAAAAAGGCCGGTGTACGAACAAGCAGACAGACGGTGACAAACGGATTCAACATCCATTTGTTTCACCATTAGAGGAAAAAGTCAAGGCTAATCCTGCTGTTATTGTCTTCAGCTGAGGAAGAGAGTCGCCTCCTCCGCCCCCTGCGAGAACACTCTGCCGCCAAAAACCTGCATCAGCCGTCTAAATACACTTTAATTGGTGTGTGAAAAGCTGCGTTAACTCAAAGTCCTGTAGATTCATGACTGCTGAGAACAAGTCTGTACAATTGAATTCGTTTTTGACTGTGTTCATTTGGCTGCCACCTGCCTCTCAGTAATACAAATACTTCACTTGTTAGCAACACAGATTCGTAGTGGTTCTAATTTGTTTGCCAAATCTCTGGCTACATTCAACACTTCACTGCCAACGGGCCGCTACTCAAAATAGTTTGATTAAAAAACAAAACAACATCAATCTAAAACCTATTGTCCTTTGGGTGCCCTTCTCTGCAAAGTGCAATGCTGCAATTAATAAATCATCTGTGAGATACTGTATGAATAATGTAGACATATGCAGCCATCAGACGTTTTAATATATAATAAGCATGAGAACACTGTAGGAAGGCTTTGAGCAGAGCCATGAATAGTAAAAATATGGCTCATAAGTCTTGGGGCCTGATCTGATGATGGTTAAATCTCAATTTGTGGTTCATTTAGATTTGATTGATAATTGATGCTTCCATTCCGATGATCTTTAGGCCGTGAAGATGTTGTCTCAAATGAGTGTTGGTTTATTTGTGGTAAAGAAGCGAATGTGTTCAACTTTCAACAAGAGCTTTTGTTTGTTGCTGTGACCAAGCGTCTGTGCAGTAAAATCTACAACTCGTTTACAATGAAGAATCCACCCTGTGTTTGTTTTGTGCTGCTTCAAAGCCTTGACAGCTCTGAATGAGAAGTTAGCACAGTAGCCAAGACGCGTCCCTAAACAGTTCACCTCTGTTTTGGGGATGACTGCTGCCTGAACTCTGTACCCCCGCTGAGACAATAAAACGGCTGGATGACTATAGGACTCGCAGAAAGGCCGACAGTTTATAACTCGAGAGAGGCGAAGCTGTACAGCCCGTGTGAAGATAAAGATTTAGTAACGGTAAGAGATTGGAATTCTCTCAGTCTGAGGTCAGACGGCCAAAGTTACCTTTTTTTCAATTCCCCGAGGGTGCACGAGGAGACCCTGGACTCAAGCTGGAGCCCACAGCCACGTCCCTGCAGCGCTAGACAAAGGAGTTGTCGCTGTGAATCAGAGACCTCATCATTCCAGCCAATAATTGCTTACTAGGTTTGTAAATGACATGCGCTGTCTTTAAGAACATTGCAGTCAGTCTCCTGCATTCACTTTACTGCAACCTTTTACAACCTAAGGGAACTATATGGACTTGTAGGGAAGGAATAGTTCACTTAATCTATTATAAATGAACAGCTAAGCCCTCACATCGAATGGCTCTCCATAGACTATATTTAGACCCATATCATTTGGTTCACACTCAGAGTACAGAGCATGCATATGTGAACAGGTCCTTAATTCAATTTTATTTTAAGTCATTTTCTTATTAGTCTTGAATATGTTAATTGGACAGATAAAAAAAAAAGAAGTTATTTACGCCTTCAACGTGTTCTGTCCATTAATGTCAGGAAAATAGAAAGCTACTCAGTAATAATCAAGGTTCTTGATTTGTAAGAATAAGTAATGATTACAACTTGAAGTTGCAGCTTTTTGCAGTTTTTGTGGCTGCAGCTGTTAAATATGCAGAAGAGCTAAAGAGAGAGATTGACAAGTGTAGATATTTTCACTAGATACGTGTAAGTGAAGCACAAACATCCCTGTGTGGACCGTGAATAGCTTTAACTGCAGCATGCAATATAATATAAAAATGAAACAAAAGCATTAAAGCCACTAATTGCATAATATTGGACTATTTGCCTTCTATCCAAACCCATTTCTACACAAAGAAAACCTTTTAGAGTCTTCTAGGATGAAAAATGTATCTAAATACAGCCATACTTTTCAATGAGCACACACATATACACTGCACACATTTCACTCCTAATTTTGCTAAAAACAAAATCAACCAACAGTTGAAACATTAGAGCAGTATTATCTTGAGAGTGACTGGTCCATAATGATATAGGAGTAGTTTAAAAGTCTTGATCTTTTCACACTCTAAGAAAGAACTGTTATTGGCGAGGATTTGCAGTGAGATTCCCTTTTCATTCTAACGGCATCTAAAAAGCGTAAAGACTGGAAGACAGAGGAGCGGCGCTGACGTCACAGTCCAAGAGTCACCCGCCGTGTGTTCGGCGTCTCCAAGTGAAGACTTATCTGCAAAGGAGTTTGGACGGACAATGTGGGTGGACAGGGCGTGAAACTACTATCATCATCAGTTCTGAATGAAAAAAAGAAAACATATCGTCCACAAAAAAGAAGGCTCATTCCAATTCAGCTGCGTTGTTAGGACAACGAGAACCATCCCTCAGATGATTAGTTCCACTTCAAAAGAATTTACTTTCCGCAGTGGAAACGTCCCCCTTTTGTGTCCTTACACAGGGGGTTTTCTCAGCCCAAAAGAAGAATCGTATGTTTAGTCAGCCTGTTTATTATTCCTTCTGTTCCCACTACAATTGTATTAAATAAATAGAGTACGACTAACAAAGGCCTATTAGCCCATAAACATGTCCTGGTACACGCAAAACAGGCTAAATCACAGTCTCTGCATGAGAATTAAGTTACTCTAAATGCTGGTAAAGGCATAAACTGCACTGCTCGGGACATGGTACCAACTTAGAATGTCTTGTCAATGACATCATGAAACACGCATGTTATGTTGCACATATTTTGTCACACTGGGGATTTGTTATGTGGCTCCATTTCAATTTTGAGAGACGCCGCCCTGTGCAAAACAGCGCTGGTCACCGGTGAAGTATGCTGTGAATGCACGGCAGTATGCAGTGTGTTTTCTGGTGCATATATTGTACAAGACGATGAATGGATTGTGCTTGTTGACTTCTCATGAGCAGCAAGGCCAGGCACGTAGATAGGAATAGTCCTGAAATTAAAAAAAAATCAGACAAACATGCTATGCTCGCTTTAAATTGACTTTACGCACATTTACATGTTTCACATGTAATTCTTTAAGTTAGTCCAAAATTGACTCAAATGTATTTCAAAACATTGTATTAATCACTCAACTCTACTATTTGTCACATAGACATGAATGTGATTACTACTGTGGTTACAGCAGAAGATCAAAGAGAGTTACAGCGGTTAGCTTGATCGTCAAACAAACTACCTTCAGATTTCAAAGACACAATTTCAATGCGAAAGCGGCTCAGCTGAAGTTCTGCTGGTTGTTCAGATAAACAGACATATTGCCTGAAAAGTTATTTTTTTGACGTAGCCTGCAACTGGCAGCTGTGGCATCATGGTTACTTTGATTAGACGGTTGTTGTTTTTTAATGTGAGGTGTATTTTTGAAGCTGAATCCCCAAATCAGCCTGGAATACAAAGATGTCTGCAGGCCTTTAGGCAACATGCAAACAGTCTAGCAACAATCAGCAAAGCTCTACTTCTCGAACAGATGATATATTTATCGGACCCTTAACAATTTAATGAAAAACGTATTCTTTTATTTATTGCTGAATCGCTCTGTCTTGTTCTGAAACAGTTCTTCAACTGCAAATTCCAGGTTGATTTATAAAAAAAAAATTTAAAAAAAGTGTCAAACCACTTGAATCATTTCAGTGGTCCACACTGTCTATATTGCAGTACTTATATGGACTGGAAGCATGCCTGGTGTGGCTCAGGACCCTCTCGGCTACCAATGTCCAGAATAAACAGTATAGATGTAACATATACCGACTGAGCAGGATGGAGGCCAACAAGTGGGAATAAAAGTGTTTTGCCGTCCACAAGCCAGGATTCACTACGCCTGTAGTTTTTGTTATTTCAAAGGACGAACGCATCAAGCATATATACTCAGGGGTCAGTTTATTAGGTACACACAACTCAAACTCAGTCGAATACAACAGCTCTGCAGTACATGCTGACTTCATGACGTTATAGTGTTTACTTGTTCAGAGGCTGTAGTATGTGGTGCTGAAGTGTGACAGTGCGTTACACTGGGAGGTGTTCCTCATATTTTGAACCATCACATTGATAAAAAAAGGGCACAACTATTAGGAAGACGTCTCAGTGAAATGCAATATAATTAAACTGCACCACAAAGTCCAGTCTCGAATATGACCAGAGAGCATTGCATCGGTAACGCTTTAAGCTCCACAATGTAACATCCATAGCCAGTATATAAACATTTAATAAGGGTCTGTATGAATAGATAATGAATGGCTGACTATAGTAAAACACAGTTGCAATAATATAAAATATGTCAACAGAGCAGAAGTTATACTTGTGATCAACGAGTGTAAATTCATTTTAAAATATTTGCATATCTGCTTACAACAGCATTATAAACTATTTATTATAACTTAATATACTGCGTATAAATGCATTCAGTTAAGATGTACTATTGCATCAATTGACTGCATTAGTGTTAGAAACATGTACCTAATAAACTGGCAACCGAGTGGGATGTGCATATCGACTTAAAATTCTTAAAAAGTGAGCCTGCTTGTAGGTGAAACTTTGTGTTGGATGCAGTATTGACCTCTACAGCACTGTTTTTAAACCACAACCAGAGTGGGCCATCACCCCTATCAGTATTATTAAGTACACCTGTACAATCTAATTCAATGCAAAACAACATTAAGTCTACTTGTATGATGCTTGTCGTGTTCAGCCGCGCGGTGTAAATTAAATCATGCCTTATAGCATTGAGGTCACAGTTAGTGGTGGTGTTGTACTGGACTGCATTATACTCAAAGGTGTTTCCAATATCCTGCCTCCCTCACGTTTGTAAACTGGCCGGAAAGAAATTAGACCTCTGAACAGCATAATGTAACAATATATATATATATATATTAGGGGTGTAACGGTACGCGTATTCGTATTGAACCGTTCGGTACGAGGCTCACGGTTCGGTACGCATGACGAACCGAATACGTTTGAAAAAAAAAACTTTAAAAAAAACAAAAAAAAACCTTTATTTAACCAGGTAGTCCCATTGAGATTAAAAATCTCTTTTGCAAGATGTAAGTAACAATACTACATAACATTAAGGAGCAGTTTTTGGGGCACTCAGGTATAGTTCTATCATTGTTCAAAGTCAAAGAATAACTTCATGATGTTAGTTGTAATGAATAAATATATTTTAAAATAAAGTACATTTCTCTGGCATTCATAGTTTTCTACTGTACCGAAACGTACCGAACCGCGGCTCCACTGTATCGTACCGAACTCAACTGTGAATTGTGTGAACCGTTACACCCCTAATATATATATATATATATAATGTGCAACATCACCGTTAACTATGACCTCAGTAATAAACATGTCATTTAATTTACTAATTTATGACGACGTCAACAAAACCTGAACATAAAGGTAAAGATATTATAGCACAGCTGTTTACTTGAATTGCAGTAGATTGTGCAGGTGTGCCGGCTAAAGTAGCCATTAAAGCCTTCAATTTAAGACAGAAACTATAATGTTTAAAATACTTTTGTATTTTTTTCCTATTCCCTAATAAATCAGGATGAGCTGACTTTGAAGAAAAAAAAAAAAACTTAACTCAACTGCAACTAATTGCTTCTTTCATCTATCCAATTAAAAGCAGAATTTTAATCCGAGTAGTTTATTTCTTGTTTTGATAGCTCATCGCGTGCCACAGCCTTCTAATCAGCGCAGAAATGTAAGTATTGCAAATGAATTCAGCAGTGAGCCGTTACTTACGACTGTGATTTTCACCACTCTCTCGCTGCGCAGGGCCGAGCCCACAGCGACTGAGGCCTGTTTCCGACAACCTCACCAAAGCGTGTGCTGGCAAAGTTAGCTGCTAACCGCTAACATTTTTCAATCCATACCCACTCAGGTGTGCAAGTGTGAGAGGGTGTGAGGAGGTTGTTAAAATGGTGCTGAGGATCAATAGGAAGTTGTTGTTAGTGAGAGACCTTTCAAGGGGAACATCAGCAAGGTGGCATCACAAGTTGTCATGTGTGATGTTTGTGAAATGTATCTGCAGTGTTTCTACCTTCAGCTGCCTGCTATAAACAGTCAGCAGCGACAGCTCAGCCTCCCCTGCATGTCCTGTGATGAAACAGCTCGGTTGCATGAGGTAATCTCACCCTTACCCAAATGAGATGGTAATGCCTTCACTCAGGGAATTCAGCAACACACAGCAGCACCTAGAAGGAGGCTGTGCAACTCAAATGGGACTAATAATAGAGCCTCCGTTCTCTTAACTCGGAATCTATATTAAACGCTTAAAAAAAGAGATCAACTATATGGGTCAGTGGGATTTCTGTGAGAAAAAAAAGAATGGAGCACAACCAGAAGAAAATATGCTCTGCTGACAACAGATCTGAGGAATGCACTAGCTAATAAGAAAATGATTTGGGCTGAGTAACAGCTCAGAACTTTAATTAACAGAGCTGGTTTTAACTGATTGAAAGGAAATACATGTCCACTCATGTGCATGCGAGCCTAATTATTTTTCAACCCCTTGATTGTCTAAATAGGCTTTGTAAATAAAAGCACAAGTGACTTGAAATGTTCAAAGGCAAATTATTTTCGAAATGGAAATGATCAAAGAGCAGTCTTTCATAACTGGTGTGATCTGTCAGCTAGAATACACACACACACACACACACACACACACACACACTACTCCACCCCCAACATCTGGCTTTCTCACAATAAGAGACATGTATTAGCCTCTATCTTTGCTCAGGCTGTCTGCACTCCTTAAACTGAACAAATAGGAAAAGAAACTCCATCAATATACAGTATATGATACATGATATATGATCTGAAAGATGAGAAATGGGATCCTCTATAAGCATCCTGGGTGTTGGATTTGCAACATGGGACAACAGTAAATCCTGTTTTATTCTGGAGATAAATAATAAAGCGTGTTTAGATAATTATGTCAGTGACTTCATGTTGCCTCTGGCAGCTTATTCACACGCGTGTATTACCAACAGCCCACGCTGGTTCTTGATCCGTTTACTCTGTTGTTTGTGTTACTGGCTGGTAGCTTTATACTTTTCGTCTGTTGATAAAAGGAAGTAGATGTACATTTCAAAACACATGCAGAGAAAAGCTCGGTACTTACACTACAGCTGCACGGCAGACAGCTGGAGAGAGGGAGTGGTTTTTTATTTTTCCTCCAAGGCTCCTTGCCGTTATTCATGGCCCTTCAGATGTGGTTCTGAATTAAGTTAATGTGCAGAACATGGTTAATGATGAGTTGGATCAAGTGGTAACAATATAAGTCAAACACAGCACATGCACAGTTTTTACTGATTCATTTATAGCTGGGCTTGTTATGCTGGTGCTCTAAAAGTTTCAGATGTTGTTATAATTCTAAGAAGAATGTCACTCCTCTTTCTTCTCTGTCAAACACAATTTTGTCTCAGAAATCAGACCTTGTTTGGGCGCTGACCTGATATCTGTCAAAGCAGGGTGGGACTATTGCATTTGTCATACTGAAAGGAGTTGTATCTCCAAGGGAAAATGTTCTTTTTGTTGCAGATAAACATTTCTAAGACACACCCCAGTTACGCATGTGGATTGCATAATTATGTCAATTGCATAACTGAAAGAATACGATGGCACCACAGCAGAGATAATGTAGATAAAGGAGTAGAGCTGAGGATAAGCGCTAATTACCTCATATCACACTTTAATGAAGGAACTATATGAAACACTCTGCTTCTGCACAGGTGATGGTTTTTTGATCCCCTGCCTCTTCCAGGAACCTGGAACACAGGATTATTCCCTGCGGACAGAAATAGATGCAGTCAGTTCCGCCTTGTTCTTTTTGAAAGTCATCTGTAGAAGAGGCGCAAACTTCAGAGGTTTAAGTCAGCAGAGATACTGACATTGCACGAATCCTGGGACAAAAACACAGCAGCTGTTTTTGATGTTAAATATGCTCGCGCGCGCGCACACACCTACACATTATACATCCCATTACCACATCACAGCATACGTCCAATACAAGGTTAGGCTGCCTCATTGATCACGAACAAGATGAAGGGACAGTCCTTCCCTTTGCCACTCTTAACTCCGTTACCTGGGCTGCTCAAAGCATCGCTCCAGGCTAATTACTATCTCTCATGCCCCTTGTGCTCCTTTTATCCTGTGGCTAATGATAAACTATTCCCATCAATGCTTCTTTAACTTCAGAGGGACCTAAATGACACTTTGGTCTGTTTGGATGGTTTTATTGATGATTGTAAATAAATAAAGCGACAATAGGTTACCTTGCATTTCTTCCTGTTGCCTCTGTGCCATGAGAGTGCTTCTGTCTGTGTCTCGCATGCACTTTAGGGTCAACACCACACCAAATCACATTTGTCCCCTCCATTAATGTCACAGCCTTAAAGCAACATATCATCACAGTGCGGAGCTGGGTCTAACTGTAATTGAAAAGGCCCAAGGGGAATTCCTGGGTTGTGTGTGGGTGTGTGGGGCCCCTTAACCCCCGGCACCCTACATCCATCATTGTAGAGTTAGGCCCTGGGGTGTTCTTGTAACGCAGAAGGTTAACAGTGAGATCGCCGTGCGTCCTCACTCACAGCTCTCTAAAATGTGGGCCCCCAGGACTACAGCCAGCAGACACCGGCTGAAAGCGACATACAGCATCACGTCGAAGTACATGTTCATTTGACGACTACATACCAAGGAGTGCAAGCTTGAGCACATCAACACATCCATGTTCAGTGAATGGATGGACTTCAACAGGGATCAGTGATCAGAAACAGAATCCTTCCTTCAGATGTCGAGTTCACAGGATTGATGACACAGCCGCCTTGCAATGCAGACTGCAACAGATCAAATTAAACTACTCGCGATTACTCGCTGCTTTGAAACACCCTGGACCGTGATCAATGTGATCTCTTTTAAGTTCAACCTCAAACGACGGAGATTTGAGAAAACATACAAAAAGGTATTCAAATGCGGTATCTCACAACGGAACTGAATTGTTGCTCATGAAATGTGATAGTTGTGAGAGGCAGCAACGATAACAGGCACTTGGGCTCTCTTTGCACTGATTTTTTGTAAAATCTAAGGCATTGTGCTCTTTAGGCTTCGTGATCAAAGCCGTTACAACATTTTCAAACAAACTCTTCAAATGCATTCAGTAAAGTGTGAATCGTTAAGCAGAGGCTCCGAAAATGTAACTGATCATTTCTCAAAGATCATATGCTGTAGAACAAGCCGATAGAGAAGATAAAGGCGTCAATTCCTGATTCAACGTGCAGATTGAAGCATATTCATCCGGCTCTTCACATGCATGAAAGCCACCAGCTGCCCTTGCCGGGGAGCGGAGGACATTAAGGCTCAGCCTGGTTGATCTCTGACGACGAGGGTCTGAAGGAGGGATTAGGAGCAAGGGGACCAAAGTTATGGTCATTCCCTTAAAAAGGATGGCACTGCATCTCATAGGCCTGGAGCTTACAGGAGTTGAAAGATCTTCAAAGGTCTGCTCACCCCACTCAACCTACTCTGACACCCAAAAAAAAACCTTGGGTCGATGAATTTTGAAAGATGTGGACTTTTAAAACACTATTTATTTTACTTTTGCATTGCGACAGGCCACAACAAATACCCAAGGCCATAGATGAAAACTTTTGCTCGCAGTTTGCTGTTTGTTCTTCGCATGAAATAATCATCGTCAGTCACTTGGTTACCGGCTCATAGGAGACGATTAAAGCCTCCGTGATATCTCAGAAACTGGCTCATCAGAATATGTCACAATATCTGTTATGTAAGGCATGGATAATAAATGAAAAAAAGAGACATCTTTTTAAGAACCATCCACAGGGGTAAATTGCAATGCATCAAAAGACAATTATGCATGAGATATGAGGAGAGGCGGGGCCTTTCCCTCTCTCCCGCTGCATATCGGCTGCATATCGGCGAACTCTGCAACAATAGTCGGAGAGCTGAGCGTTCGAATGGCTTAGGTTGACAGTGGAGCGACCGTTGGGGAGGGTGAATAGGAGCCTTGTTTAATAAGCCCGGGTACAGGCTGGACTACACAGGGGGCTGGCACCGCTGAAATCAGAAAACTGCAGTGCAGATGAAGATGAAGATGAGAAAAAAAATCGAAGAGGATCAGTCTGGTTAAATCATAAGAGCACAGTGCCAGGACGCTACATTCATACTCACCATGTTATGGTTTGTAAACACATTAAACATAGAATGATTGCATTGTCTTACATAAGAGCCTCGCCACTGAAAGCAAATTAATTGTCAAGCTGTCAAATTAGCACGGGCTTAGACATAAAACAGATTACCTTCCTAATGTTCTCAGACAAGGAAAAAGTGACATGAGCTACACATTCACTTCACGCCACTGTTTCATCCTATTGACATGTTCAATCCTTTCCTTTAGAATCAACCCTTCCTCATTGTAACGGTTGCCCTCAGTGAGCATCACTGATGCCAAACCCCTCAGTAGCTGCCATTCTCCCGCTGGAAAGAGAATGTGGAATTTTCTTTTCAAGCAGCAGTGCCGCTGTATCCAGTTTACCATGTGGGGTTGCACTTTTCCATAGAGAGAGGAAGGCAGATATATGAGTGAAGTCCCATGCATGTTTAGAGGAGAATCGGGCAGAGGACACCTACTTACCGTGGAACCACACTGGCAGAGATTAGGGGGCCATCATGAAGGAGCCATAGAGGGTGAAGATAGCCATGGAGCTGCAGGGATAGAGCTCGATGAGACGGAGGAACAAGAGGACCTGCCAAAAAAAGGGGGAGGGGGCACAGAGGGGCGGATGAAAAGAAAGCAAGTTGGGGAGCAACAGCACCGCTGGGTCTGACCTGGGGAGGATGGGGGTGAAAAGCCAGAGATCCAATTAAAATCACACGTGGTCAGTCAGAGTCAACGCCGACGCAGCCTCTCCAGTCCGAACAGAGTGCTTAAACCGCACTTGGAAAAGTATGGGAGCCGCACAGCGTAAGTTACGCAAGATGTCATACATGATTATGATGATGCATAAAACCAAAGACCTGGTGTGACAAAGCAGCCCACCCTCTGGTACACAGCTGGGGCTCAACCAAAGCATGGCATAACAGAAACGCAGGGGGGCGAGATGGCAATTCAATGACTCCCAAGGTGAAATGGGCGTATTTACATTAAATTGATGTATACTGTATACCCTGTCCAAAATGGCGCCTCTGCTTGTTGCTAGGCAGAGAGCGCTAGAGTAAAGATGGCAAGTGGCAAACTGCGGAGGTCTAATCAGTTGTGATTACTGGGGGGGAAGGTGTGGCAGGGTTCAAGGTTGATTATGGAATATTACCACGGCTTGGTCAGAATACACCACGGAACGCTGACGTACTGTAGTCGGAGAAATTGACAGTTAAGGTTGCTGCCGTTTGGCTTTATACACCGTTTGTCCTCACACAACAAACGGAAAATCAGTTTCCCTGATTGCAAACACAGAGGCTTCTCTGAGCACAAAATGATGTTTGATTCCCTCTATTGTGTTTTCTGTGAAGAGATTTACTATTTGTAGAAACAGAGGACAAAAGGGCAGAATGTGGCAGTGCATAAATAGTTGGGGTTTAGAAGATGAGCTCTGAGATAAAATATCTTGAGCTTACTTTAAAAACATTGACACTAGAGCAGCACCAGAAGCATTTGATACAAACTATTGATAAGGTTGCCAAACAAAAGAAACGGATGTCATGACTTTCCGTCATCTCATCATTAAAGTACACTGATCATAGCCAACACAGTTCACCTCAATTTACTGGAGGAAAGAAGCACTTCACAACTGAAATATTTTTACAACATCAACCACTTGAAATGATCCATCTCCGATCATATCACACTACTTACCACAAAATCTTCACCTCCATTGAAAGTATTATCCGTATCAACCTGACTAAAACTTGCGGATGGCTTTCAGAAAGAACCCTCATGGAAAGCTAACAGCGAAGCTGCACTGCAGTCTAATTCAAAAGGGGATTTGCAAAATGCGTCATCACAAAGATCTGACTGTCCCTAAAGATGTATCCTTAGGAGTATAACGTGCAACATATATTTTTAACCAGCACACAACACAAACAAAATCATCACAGCTTTGCGAAATCTCAAGAACAATTACTCCGTAAGCACATAACATATGCTAAGAGTAATGTTTCACTCGTAAATAGCACAGAGGATTAAAACTGTTTTGGGATTTATTACATGTTTTTTTTTTTATATATATATATATATATATATATTTATATAGAAGGATGAATGTTGCAACAAAAATAATACCAGCGTCTTGTGACATATCTTGCTGGTAATTTGTCTTGCAAATATCAGCACCGTACTCAAAGTCTTCTGGACTTTCAAAGTGTATTAATATGGTCGACACTTTGGGGGAAAACATCTTCGAATACAGTATTTTTGTGGCCATCCAGACAACTGCCCCTCCATCAAATCCTTTCACTGGAATAAAGAACATCCTTATTACAGCCTGTTAGCCGTCAGATCACTGTAGCATGTATTTCAAAGACATGTTCAATTAAATGCACTTTTGACCGGATTTCCTTTTGATATGTGTGAAGCAGATTGGTGTGTATATATATATATATAATGGCATCATCGGTATGTTTCATGGGATAAAATGCTGACATACACACATACAGGTACAAAGTATAAAGCTTTGCTACTGGCAGCGGAGCAGACTTTTTTTCTTTTTTTTTCATTACCTTATTCATCACAATTGTGACCCGTCTGACCTGCACAATGATCAAGCTATTGCAGTACTTTCCTGAGCGGGACGAGAAGAGACTCTCACTGTGTACATCCTCTTTAGCTACACAACAACATGTACTGCAACCTGGTCACTCAGTTTCCAATCACTCATCCCTTTTCATGCTGTATGTCAATAATAACTCACTGCAGATGAATGTAGCTAATGGTGGACTGGATTCAAGCTCTGCCGAGAAACAGACAGGCTTCAAACAGAAACCTGCTCCGTTTCTCTAAAATAACAAGGTGTGTGTTCAAATTGACATCCCAAAAATACAACAAACAAGCAAACGTGAAAAAATATTCAGCGAAACTGTGGAGTGAAGCAAACTGTTTACTATTAGCAGTGTGTGTTAACCCAACTTTTTCAACTTGTATGCATGTTAAAATGAATCAGAACACCACATTTTTAGCAGAGCGCCCAGAAAATATCAATGCAGACACAAAGTGAGGAGCTTCAAATTCTTTGAATGTATTAGCCTTGATGGAGTAAATACAAGTTTTCTATTTGTAGCATGAATAGAATAATGATTGTGGTAATAATGGAGTTTGTATTTATTTGGAAAATACAGTATTTTGAGGCTACATGCCTCATATTTGTGTTGGCAACTTGTTTACTTTCCAGGTGAGCCGTTTTGCAGTGTGTGCGCACGCGATTGTGTGCTTGAGTGACAGACAGACAGCGACAGAAATCGAATGAAAATACAAAAGTTGATTAATAGGATCTGAAATCAGCTAAATTGTCTTGAAGTGGCGGCTAAGGGCACAAGAGAACGCGCCTTATTGAAAGACAGAATGCGCGTGGACCTTGAGGCAAATACACCTGTATCCCACAAAACGCTCATGACGCAGTTAAGGAAAGTAAAATCTGATTGAAGAACTGAGCGCTGTTTGGTTGAGAGGGCCGTTTGATATTTGTTGTTCGGTGTGACCATCACATTTTCCTTTTTTGCCAGATTCGAGTAATAACAATAATCAAAGAAATGTTATGTTACTGTTCACTATGGCCTATAGAAGATATACCTCAGTCAAACCAGTGTAATAGTGTTAAAGGCCTGACCAGTTCATCTACAGCATAAAATAAAAGCTCTGCACGTGAGAGTTTCCGCCGTATCCATTATTGTACAAAACTGCAAACCTGCAAATATGGCGTGGGCTATTAAAAATGATATAATTAGAAATACAATTTTAAAAAATCGGATAAATGCATTGATGGGGTTTAACCACACACGCCTGATCAAAGAGAATATAGACACTTTAATAAAATATAGAATACATAATTAATTATACAGTATGCTTATGTAAGTAGAACTGTATGCTAATTAAACGTTTTCATCATATCACGAACACTGGTTTGAGCTCACACTGGTCTTACTTTGCACAGAAATGTGAAATATACATAATACCAACAAGAATACCAACGTGTTATGAAAAGGGGGCGAATATGAAACTTAATCAAGGGGAGAAAAAAAAAGCTAGTGAGCCTCGCAGTATTTTAATTACAGGCAAATCATGCTGCAGGCCCATCACGCGGGCTTGTTCGGTCTTCAAACTTAACTTAAGAAATATCTTTCTTGTATATAGGCCACATATAGACATGAATAATGTTTCTACCTTCCCGACATACATTACATCTAGTTTACATTCAACAAAGACCCCTACACTTAGGGCTACATTCAGCAAGACGTCTCCTATTTTTACTTTACAGTAAGTTCAGAGGACTCAACACGCAGATTTCCATAAAAGCTTTTGTCATTTTTTTTTGTCTCACTTAAGACAGATATCTTTAATAATTACGCAACACAGCGAACAATTAGGCATATACACTTTGTAAAAGTCCCCAGAACCCACCGTGGGGGTTCAATGTGGCTGTGGGCTGTAAGCCAAACCCAAACCAAACAAATAAAGCTCGACACATTTCGCAATTGCAATAGGCTATGACTCAAAATATTTGATACAACATCCACAAAAAATACACAGAGTAGTAGAGACACAGCTGCACGTGTTTAGGCTATATGGACAGATACTGGGTCCCAACAGGAACTCAAAGAGACGGGATGTTGTTGCATTGCTTTGGGAAGGAGTCCACGCCGCTGTGGCATGTGTACCACCCGTTGACAATACTTTTCTGAAAGGGAGAAGTGGAGGGGAAAGTCCTTGAGCTCTGGGCAAATGTGTGACCTGTCTGGCCGCAGGGGTACTGGGAGGACTGGGACGTGTAGCTGCCCCTCTGCAGCAACAAAGGGTCCAGGAGGGGCTGCGACCTGTGTGTGGAGTAGTCCAAACTGCTGTCAAACGTGTGATGGAACCGTGACCTCGGGGTCGACTCGTCTCGACTCTCCGGGGACAGGGGGATATCTCGAGTCGACGTGGGCGGGTGGGGAGGGCTGATGTGGGCTCCGTCCGGGACTCGGGTTGACCTGTCCTCCGCGATGTGACCCCCGTCGCAGGGACGCGCGTCCTCGCTTTTGACGTCGTGGGCCCTGTTGCAGTGGAGCTTCATGTGCTTTCGCAGGGAGCTTGGGTGGGTGTAACACTTGTCGCAGCCACTGACCTTGCACGTGTAGGGTTTGTCGCTGGAGTGCACGTGAGAATGCTTCTTTCTGTCGCTGCTGTTCGCGAACCTCCGGCTGCAGCCGTCGAACTCGCATTTAAATGGTTTTTCACCTAAACGTTCAAAAAGAGAAATGACGGCGAGTTACGAAAATACTTACAGGCCCCGCATGCTCTCCCTCTCTCTCTCTGGCCTTATATGCGAATACTGATTAGCCTAAGTGAGTTCAGTGCCCTCCATCCCACCACATTATATGAAAAAAGTGAGCTTGCAAAACAAAACAAATGCACATCCGGGCATCACACTGAAATGACTGGAATCTAAATCATCAGCATGTGACTCTGCAAACACAGAGCCGCTTTTCCCCTGGCCTTGCTTTTTAAATGCCACATATTTAAAGTAAATTGTTGCTAATGTGCAAAAACTAGGACTGCTTTGAGGCATGAAATCACTGACTTCAAACTACTTGCTTGGAAACTGGTGCAGGCCTGTTTGCAACAAGTGAGGCAGTGTGCGGACTAAATCAGCCATCAGGCTGCAGTTAAACATGCATTCGATTATGACAAACCTGCGACAGCAAATGCAAAGATTTGTTTCAACGGAGTTATCATCATTGAATGAATTGTGGCTATCAAGATGCTAATTGAACTCCTCACACAGAATTGCCTACAGCTGCGCACTGTCTCTCCTGCTCACGCGCTGATATAGCAGACAGTCAGGAAGAGCTGGACTCATAAATAAAACGAATAGTTTCTCCTACATCTTCATTTTGCAGGCCTGAGTGTTAATGGATGTCTATATTATGGAATTTCAAAGAAATGTTCATATATTTTTCTGCCATAAATTAAGTCTAATTAGCAACACTACGCATGTGCAGTAATAATAAATGCCATTAAGCCTCCCCTTTCCTGTCTCTATTCTCTTTGCTTTCATCAGTAAAACAATGGAACACCAGAAGGAAAAGGGGTCGCCGAATAAATATGTTTTATCTCCAGCCTCCCTCTTTCTCTGAAGACCATTCACTTTATTCGTGAATTATATTTTCAATTGAAATGCCTGCATTTCATGATTACACCTTGTGAGATCCCGGCCATGCAATCCCTGAAGTGTGTGTGAAAGATAAGAATGAAATAAGATTGCACCGTAAATCCTTTTTGCAGATGATATTAGTGTGCTCAAATGGGGCATAAAAGGAAAGACCCAAGAAAGTCAGTTCTAAAATTAAATGTATCTTATGATATCATTTTGGTGGCAAGTAGCCGGCCTATCAAAGTGATGGAAATGAAACGAGGATAAGGAGACATGACTCATTTTGTTTCAATTTATAATCATTTTGCTGACTGAGGCCATCCGTTTGCTCACGTTTTTATTTCCTACTACATCACAGTGTGATGTGCTCTGTTTGTGTTCCTGAGCACAGGAGAGGATGAGTCCCTGGGAGGCAGAGACAGCGTAACGGCTACGTCACAACTCTCCGGTGTCCCGGCATTTATTTAATAATTTCACTGAATGAAGTGGGAGAGGCACCCTAACCACTAGGCCTGCAGACACTCCTTTGTAACTGCCTTACTGCTACTCCTCTGTGGTGCCTGCATGGAGCCTGAACATGCTTTTCTGCTGCAGATCACGCAGACAATAACAGAGACGGCAAGAGGCAGCGAGAGAAGCTTTGCATAACAATACTTTTACAACAATGATGGCCTAAATAACACAGCACAGTGTAATAATCACAAAAAACAATGTGTATGCATTATTAATAATAATAGTAATAATAATAATAATTATGATTATAACAGTAATAATGTGACAGAATTGCCAAACTTCCCTAATCCGTGAAATAATGAAAAATAAATAATATGTTGACACACAAACACAGCAAAACTCATAAATATTAATTAAATAGTTTGTGTTGAAAGTTGAAAAAACGAACCACATTTTTTTTCAAATGTCACTTGCCAAAATGTACAATTATGAACATCATCATTATTATTATGATAATAATCATGATCAAATTACGTGTTTTAGTATGATCATGAACTAACCTGTGTGAGTCCTCTTGTGGATTTTAAGATTCTCTGATCGTGCAAAAACTTTCTCACAGCCGTGAAAGGGGCAGGGAAAGGGCTTTTCCCCTGTGTGGACTCTGACGTGGTTCACCAGCTTGTATTTGGCTTTGAAAGGCTTCCTGTCCCTCGCACAATTCTCCCACTGACAGACATACTCAGAGTGATCTGGTCCTCCGACGTGCTCCACTGTCAAATGGGCGACAAGTTCATACATGGTCCCGAAGGCTCTGGAGCAGGACAGCTTCCCAGCCCCCTCTTGGCCGTCAGTCCACTTGCACACCAGCTCGTGCTTCACCATTTGTTTAGAGCACCTGAGGAAAGCGTCGCCTCCTCCACGTTGAATTGCCATGTTGAGGGGTTTGTACAGACCCAGGAACTGTGAGACAAGCTGCTGGCTGTTTCCCTTGGGGCTGATAGTTTGGCCATAGTGGTGAGTCCGGCTAAGGAGGTCGCCAGGTAGACCCAGCATCATCTGGCTGCCGAAATCCCGAGATGCGTCGGCGGAGGTGTGGGCCTGCTCCTGATAACTGGAGAAAAAAGCATGGCTTCTGTTGTCTCTGTAGCCATGGAAGTCACGATACCTTCCAATCCCGCCATGTTGGTTCGCTCTTGATGCCAGTTGATCAGTGACGGGTGGCATGCCGGCTCCAGAAAGATTGGCTCCAATGAGAATGCCCCTAGGGCTGTGCTCTAACCGGTGGCTGTGGTATCCAGAGTCTGAAAAATTGGGAACCGAATGGTCAACATATGCACTGGACCTCGTCTCGGGGTAGTCTCGCAAATTGTGCGCGGGGCAGAGTTTTAAGGAACTGCCAGTGGGGAGTCCCATGTGCTCTCCTGCCAAAGGTGGCAGCACCATGCTGGGTTCAGTATTACTCTCCCCGGGGTTGACGCAAGAGAGAGGGCAGCCACTCAACCTCGAAAGGCTTGTCATGTTTTGTTGTGAGTTTTGGCTATGAGTTTGCAAAATCAACCAATTCGGCACTCAGGATACACCTAGAAGTTCCCTCTCCATGTCCCTTGTCTGTGTATCATCTGCATGTGAAATTCTTGGCCGTGAACTTCGGAGAAGTAGGAACCAGACTCAGTTTCGTTAAAGTTGGTGTGAGTCCCATTCCGTTCACTTTGCCCTCTTGATTTGTGGCAATAACCGTGGTAGTAAAAAATGCTTCGAAACAGGCCATGGTGCAATATAAAAGCACAGCAGGCAAACCTGCTTTTAAAAAGGGAGCTTTGGGATTGGTTGGAATGCGCCGTGATTGACAGGCGCTGGGTTTGTTTTAAAAGGGACACGCAGGCGTTCGCCGCATGACTCCGTTTTCAAATATCGCAGAGAAAATGCTTTGAAATGTGCCGCGATACTTGCGAATGTTGCTGCCTCTTTAACTCCAGCGCGCATTCTCGTGAGACCCCCTTCTGTAAATCTCTACAAAGTAAATATGAAGCGTAATGTGTAATACTGATCATCTGATATAGAAGTCATGCAATTAAATGCAGACATGGGCGAAACATAAGACTATCACAGTCCATCTACCGTCTTTTATGTCGCTGGAATGAATAGTGCCAAAGCAAATGTCCAACTCTCTGCCCTGCGAGCATAATAGAGAGACTGGCCATATAGCGTGTCCAGGCCAATTATTGTCAAGACTTTCATTTTGAGTGGAGATTGAGAACAGTGAGAAATACGCATTTAAAAAAAAAAAAAAAAGATTTGAAATCATTCTAAATACTAATCCTGCCGTCATTGCCCTGTATGAACACATTTAAGCGTTTTTCCTGAAATGTAATATGTAGTTCTGAACTCTCATGGAGGTAAAATACTTTTGAGTTACACGTTTATGCGTGTATTTTTTTTTTATATGGGCACAAAACTACTACACAAAACTACCTCATTACCAAAGAAAAATAAAACTTTGATAAAGCAACAAGTTGTTCAGCAGACCACCAACATATCATGCTCTTCTTACCGGAAGCAAGTTATTTCAGATAGCAGTTCACTGGGGAATACTTCAGAGCAGGATGCACTGTTTTACAATTGAGCCCAACGTGAACCATTTCCACACATGCACCCTTTTATATTAAGCTTTAATAAATGAATAATCATCTACAGTGCGCCATGCGTCTTGCAGGCTCGCACGTGTAAAATTGGTTCTGTAAAAATGTAAATGATGAAAGGTGACGAACAGCAGTGGATAGGCTCCACTGTTCCTGGGGAACTCTGATCAACTTTCTGACTTTGCGGTGCTGTGAGGACAGCAGCTCCAAGCTCCCCACGCTCCTCCGGTGCAGCACGGATTTCTGCACGTCTTCCTCAGTTTTACGCTGCTCTGATTCTATCAGCGCACTTTCTTCAAGACCACTTCAGCCAAATTCTTTAATCTGTTGCTTTTTTTATGTATACGACGTGGCGTTGGCTCCGGACTGCAGTTTCACAGGTGGAAGGTGGAAACCCCTTCATTATTTCTAAAGACTGCAGCTGGCAGAATTTTCAACATTTTGTTAAAATAAAAAAGGAAAAAAAAAAGAAGTCCTTTGCCACATTGTTATGCTGACGTCACCTGCAGTGGATCGGCAGAGACAAAGCAAGGGGCCCACTTGACATTAAGTGCCGCAAAATAGTAGACATGCCCAGAACTGGCCTAATTCCGTCATGATTGTAATGGACGCTCATGTTTGTCAACCTTTAACCCGATGCTTTTCCGAAAATGATTGAGGGTTGAAGGCCAATAAACCGAAAGTTTCCAATCTGTCATTCAGAAAGCAGAAAGGAAGCTTCAAATCATTCCAGCTCCTCATTTACAACAATAATGTAAAACAAGAAATGGACTATTTCTATATGATATTCAGGCTCACCTTTTCAATAACAGTCAGTGCTATCTGCCTCCATATAGCAGCTTATACTGTAATATTTTTATGAAGGACTAATAATATTGTAATGTGCATGACTTAATTAGAATGTAGCCTCATAATCATAGGAAATAGCCAATTAATTTTACTGCAATACTGTATGGAATTCTAAAAAGTATTTAATTGCTAAATGTATATGTTCAGAACATGCCAAATACCTTGAAACAAAAAAATGTATTTCATAGGATAAATGTTGGAGTCGTATACGGTAAACAATACAATTATAATGGTAATAGCCAAGACATGCAAACATATATGTATTACTTGAGGACTTTGTCATGTTACTATTACGTCTTTACAGTCGACTATTATTAGTTTAATGCGATAAAATACTCCAAATCCGTGACAACGTTGCTTTTTAAATTTGGAAACTACACACGGAACTCATGTTTAAATATCTATCGTAACTGTAAATTGTAGCATTTTTGACATCAATCCCTCCCAACCCTCCAGCTTCATGAGTGCGGCCATTTATGTTGGTTGCTTGACAGGCCGGACAAAATCCTAGTGACTGTTGCACACAAAATATCACTCCCAACTATCAAAACACACATGTCAGGGAATACTCCATACATCCATGAGATCAATCTCAGTACAGTGAATGTGGAACAAATGAATGACAAAGGGTGAAATGCAGACATGAAATTCAACAGAAAACAAATGGAACACCAGAGTCACAGTTGAACGACATGGTAAAGACTGGACTGAAGGTTGAGCTAATTTCATTTATTTAGAAGAAATCTTTAGTAGAACATGCATTTCCTGAATGTTCATTGTATTTCATTCGACCTGTTGAATGAATAAATGCATTTATAGAAAAGAATAAGAATAACGGGCATCGCCTTTTTGTAAAAAGTTTTTGCAAAAAGGCGATAAACGTCATAATCTGTTCCCAGCGAGAATAAGAATCACCAGTAATAAAGGGAGGATAGGGAGCATGCAATTATTTCAAGTATCCAAATTTGTGTGTGTGACGGACACAAAGTTAATATGTTCATAAATGTGGTACAACCAGGAATGCCTGAATGTGTGTGTGTTTACGCATGCGTGTGTACGTTTAAACAACTGCATGCATCAGTGTGGAGTAGTGCTGAGACATAATTGATGAGGGAAGGCAGTGCTGCAGTCTCGCCATGACTTTATGAAATTTAGATGAATTAACAGGTTTGGGATGAGTCCATTTGCAGACAGATGCTCCAGTAAATCACAGCAAGAAGTCAATTAGGCCTCTCCTTCAGCCATATGAAGGCAAACACGAGCACTGCAGCAGTCACTCAAGACCCAACTGACCATATAATGTCTGACATACAGATGGCCATCTGTGCTGCTATTCTTGTACTGTATTGCAAGTACTCTACAAACCTTAATTATAATAAACAATATGAAGAAAATATAGAGTAACAAAACGTTTCTGTTTCTCTTATGACAAGCAAAAAGCAATCACACACACACAGCACACAAATATGGCCGATAGCGTTGCAACACAGTCAGGCATTACATTGTGAAATTCCAAATTACAAGACACTTAAACTGTCATACGTCATGTAGCTACAGCTCCATCTATGGTGGCAAATTCATTGTCATTATCAGCTGCTACACTTGTACAGAAATCTAAAATAACAGTTGATTATCAGCAACAACATACAACGTATAATACTTGTTTCGTGAAAACATTAAGCATTCAGAAAACAAGGGGACGCAAATGATGCATGAAAAAACAGTATTCTCACTGAAACAAATGTAAGCCACGATGTATTTCCTGCTTAGAATGTATAAAATCTACTGGAGTATGAATGTAGACCAGAACCTGAGCATTTATACTGTTAGGGGCTCTGCAGAATGATGGAGGGCAGAGAAAAGTGTCATGGAGGATGTATTATTATTATTTATTTTTTTTAATTGAGGAGTTGGCACATTAAACCAAAGCAAAAACCTGCAAGATCCTGCAGCACAATGTCTATTTAAGCGAAAGAAGTGAACCACAATATCATTCATTTAACTGTGCCGTTGGGAAACATTGACCATTTTCTGCCTCTTTAAGAAGAGAGTATGAAAAACACATTCACATACAGTGGTATATGATAAATGCAAGTACTGCATGGGCTTTGGTTTTGCCAGTTTTCGGAAGATGAAAATTTCACTTTTTCCGGTCACTATTGAGTTAACTTCAAGTCCACACACTCTTCTATAGCACAAGCGGCCTGCAGCCAAGCAGGCCAGACATGGACTGAAAAAAAAATGAAAAGACTAAACATTGCAGTAAGAAAATATCCAGAAGATTGGACTGCCATAGGCACATTTCTTTATAATTATAATGATCATGCATCTAAGTTATTTGTACATGTATGCACTATAACCTTGACTGAATGTAGTTAGTAATAAATGTATAAATGCGAGTTGTTTACCATTTAGGCTGATGGTTATGTTATGCTCTTTTCCAACAGCATGGGCCTACTGTCTAAGAGGTATGCACACAATATTGTGATATTTTAAGGTAACGCGCATGCTCAGTTAGAAGACGATTCTGTTATAACCAATGGGCTATCCCAACGCCCAATGAGGTAATCCCAGCAGAGATAACAAAATCATCAAATTATTCACAGTGCTGAAGAATAGCGTGCTATAATATAGCACATTGCATTACGCACACGTTTGAATGATCGTTAAAGATCGCACACTGCGTCGGACATTTGAGCCAAACAAAACACGGGCCTATATATGCAAAGTCGTTTAACATTTAAAAAAAAAAATGTAAATAACATATTTAAAGGTTCAAATAAATATGTAAAATCGTGTGGTTGCAAAACTGGAAAATATAGCAGTATACATTTTACCAAAATGTAATTAAAGAGATAAGTCAACAAATAGAAGTGAAATGTGAAGGGCGGCATGCCCGAGGGCCGTGGTAAAATATTCTGGTAAAAAAAATGTCTGGTGTGAGACAAACGGTTAACAAATGTGCAGCTCTATAAAAAGGCCTATGAAGCTGTCTTTCCCCCTCTTTTTCTATTGTCCAGTAAAAATAGTCCATAGACCATTAATGGGCCAACGCAGTCTGCTCCTTTCAGGCAGGAAGAGGTACATTTTATTTTTCAAACAGCAAGTTTTAATTGAAAAAATATGAACCAATATTCTTGCAATCCCGACTCTCTAGATGTGTCTTGATGCTGGTGAAAGACATGTTTAGGGCGTTTTTTGAAGCCCCAAATCGCGAAATCCCTTAATTGTAGAATTAATTAAATAATACAATATGCACTAAATACCAGTATACCAGAAACGATCTGCAGTAGTTTTGAATTCAACTCTCAAGCAACAGTTGCTTTACGTTAGGCCTATCGATGACAGCTCCCCTTTTCTTCTCAGCAAGAGCCGCGCCGACGCTGCTTTTCTGTCGCACACAAACATTTGTGACTCATCTAAACCATGTTACTTGTGATAATGTGGCTGCAAATACACGGCGCATAACCTTAAGTGGCGTATGGGCCTTCACGTTTCAACAAGCCAATAAAATATGGAGAGAATACAGGAAAACTTAACAGGCTGCTTGTCACTTGTGAAAGTTTACAAAGGTCGCCATAAATCCCATAAGACTGCAGCAAACTCAGTTAACTGTGTGTGTGTGTGTGTGTGTGTGTGTAGGCTCCGTGGTCTCGTGTGTGGTTGTGCTCGTGGTAGTACACTGCGTGTGTTCGTGCACGCGCATGCTGTGTGCGGTGAGAGAATATGAGTGTGTGGGAGTGAAGGGAGGAGTAAACAGAGAGGCTATGCCTTCGTGAGCGAGAGGGAGAGAGAGAGGCAGACAAACAGAGGGAGGGGAGAGAAGGGGGGAGAGAGAGAGAGCAGTTTACGGAGGAAAAGGAGGTGAAGTGAATCTCATTCGTCGTTTTGCTTCAAGATAAGTTCTCGAGGTTATCTACAAAAAGCGCAAGTGTTAATGTGAAATAAACTAATGTGCCATAAAAAACTGAATATATATTACATTACCATACAGGCCTCAGTCAGCAGACTGTTCACTTCAAGAAAACCAAATCCCATGCAACCTCCACCGGATAAATATAACAACTAGATGTACACACTTCCACACAGGCCTGCATGTGTTACTAACACAGAAAGAAGAGAACACTCACCTTTTCAATCTAGAACTCTATCTCGAGGAAATGTTCTGGAGTGAATGCGGTGAGGGCGAAAGCAGAACTGATTTGAAGATTTTTTGTTTTTGTTTTTTTGTTCTTGGTCCAGATCCCCTAAAATAAAGAATGTGAGCTCCTTCCTGGGACAGATTGAGGGGGGAAAGGATGTGAAAGGCTTGGAGTTAAAAAGCGCCGCTTGAAGCACTCAGCGCGTCTCTCAACTTGATCAGATTGTATGCGTCCTGCAGCGAGTCAGCGGCAGCCCTGTGAAACTTGCTCAATGGCACGAAATTTTGGCTGAGCGAAAAAAAATCTCAGGATATTACAATTACTGCCATCTTTCTGTCTTTTATTCCTCCGTCTTACATCCTATAGAGCTTTTGCAAAAAAAAAAAAGAAAAAAGAGAATACCCCCTCCCCTTTCAAGCGGCTTCAAGAAAGCCACAGTTTGGATCTGTGCCAAGTACATTCAAGTTTTCAGTTAATAAGAGCCAAACTGGTCACATGAAAGAGAAAATAAGACAGATAAGTCAATGATACATAAACTATACATTAAACTACAGATAGTTTTCTTTTTCAAATATACAGGCCCTCTCAAGTTAAGATTGCCTTTAAAATCTATTAAACGTGTTTTAATACATTACATTTGAAAACAAACTTTTTCTGACAAACCAACTAATTTATGTTGCAGAATAACTTCAACAACTATTATAAAATAACAAGAGTGGTCCTCTGGATGTGAAACGGAATATGGTTGTTAAAAACCTCCAGTAGGTATAATAGTCTGCACCGATAACATGCATCTTTATTTGTAAACCTGCTTGGGAGTTTCTTGAGTGTAAATCAGGTAGGGCTGCGTAAGACATGCGCTGCACATAACACATCCAGGATCTGCGCTAGAGTGCTCCGTTATACCTGCAAAATAATGCCTGGAACAGCCAATCAAATGAAACCAATTGAGACGACCTGCCATCTTCAATACCAAACCGTGCCAATCACCAGACATCTAGCCAATTAACACCCTCCGTCGCAGTCACGTGTCTGAGGGGTAGCCGAGCGCCGATTGGCTGTTGTAGCACTGCCTCCCGAGTTCATTTATGTTCTGGGAGTGAGTGATTGACTTTATCAGTCCAAGGACATCATCCGCCTGGAAAGGGGGGGAAGTTTGATCCGCTTTCTCACGGATCGCAGTCAACGGGAGTTGTTTTTCTCTCCCAACTCTTTACGCATAGGATTTTCCCGTTTTGGCTCCGTTTGTTTTTTATTTTAGGATTTCTTTCGACATAACGTGGTAAATCTCGGCGCGGTGTCTGCAGTTTGCGCGCTCCGCTACACTGGATTTTAATTTTATTTTCCGTTTTCTTCCCGTCTCCTAAGTTTGCTTCAAGCTCATGACTATGCTTCTTGATAGCGGTCCGCAGTTTGCATCGTTAGGAGTGGGGGGTTTCGGGACACCGCGGCACCACGAAATCGGGAACAGAGACCCAGGTCTGGGACTGAATCACTTCTCCGATTCCTCCCACTCCGCGGCTTTCAAAATCAGCCCCGTGGCTCACGATATCGCCTCCAGCCAGACGTCAGCTTTCACCCCACAAGCCACAGGATATGCAGCTGCACTGGGACACACTCACGGCGGGCAGGTGGGCTCGTACGGTGGGGGAGCGTTCAATTCAACACGGGACTTTCTCTTCCGGAACCGGGGTGTCGGAGAGTCCACAGCGCCGGGCGCCCAGCATGGGATCTTTGCAGCTTCGGCGGGGAGCCTCCACGGGCCGCCGGGGATCACCGATAACCCCGGACATCTGTTGTTTCCAGGACTTCACGACCAGGGGGTGAGCCACGCGTCACCGAGCGGACACGTAGTTAACAGCCAAATGCATCTTGGCTTGCGCGGGGACATTTTCGGAAGACCCGATCCGTACCGTCCGGTCGCGAGCCCTCGGACGGACCCCTACGGCACGCAGCTCCACAACTACAGCCATCCTATCAACATGAACATGGGGATGAATGTGCCGACACACCACAGTCCGGGGGCCTTCTTTAGATACATGAGGCAACCGATTAAACAAGAATTGTCCTGCAAATGGATTGACGAGAACCAGATGAACAGACCCAAAAAGACATGCGAGAGGACTTTCAGCACCATGCACGAGATGGTCACTCATGTGTCCATGGAGCACGTCGGCGGCCCCGAGCAGAGCAACCACATCTGCTTTTGGGAGGACTGCCCGAGAGAAGGGAAATCTTTTAAGGCCAAGTACAAACTCGTCAACCACATCCGTGTGCACACGGGCGAGAAACCGTTCCCGTGCCCGTTCCCCGGATGTGGGAAAATATTCGCCAGATCGGAGAATTTGAAAATCCACAAAAGAACGCATACAGGTAAGGCACGGACGATATGGCGGCACCGCGTGCGTAAAACTACATTTAATAAGCGAAAGCTATTCTGAATTAGAAATTGTGTGTATGTTTCAGAGTGCTCCGGAAACAAATATCTTTATGTTGTTGACAATAATCTGAGAACTTAGGCCCACTTTACCATAGTGAACAGTTCCCAAATTGTTTCTGAGTGTAGTTTATTCTGTGTAATTTCTACACACAGCTATAAATGGCTCAATAATGCAGACAAAATGTGGTTCTGTTGAGCAACTCTGTGCGTTACCCCCCTCAGTAATTATTGTAGCTTTTCATGCTACGAAGATCTGTGAGACATCTAAAAGCTGCAGGCTACTTTTACTCACTTGATGAAGTTACGGCGTTTTCCTCTGCATCGGGCTGTTAAAAGTGTTGTGCTTTCTGGACGTCATGTAGAATTATAAAGAATCAGTGACTGGCTGCGTGTGGAGTTGTCGTCCTCGCTCACGCGTCACGGTTAGTGCATTAGATGCCCTGTTGATTCAGTGTTTACTATTACGAGCAGACGCACAGAGCAGGCCAGCGGTAGCATGAAGGAGCAGGCCTCTTGAATAAATAAAGCCTGACAGAGCAGAGTGTAGTAGTGGAGCTGTATCCAAGTCGCCCCGAAAATGTAGGTTATGCTCTAGTTATACAACAGGCTGCAGACTATTGTTTTTACAGGTGGTGTTACAATGGGAGTTTGTTTGTGCGGGTCATTGAGGTAATTCACGGTCTGTGTGTGTGTCTTTAATCCTGCAGGTGAGAAGCCGTTTAAGTGTGAATTTGATGGCTGTGACAGACGCTTCGCCAACAGCAGCGACAGGAAAAAGCACATGCATGTGCACACATCAGACAAGCCTTACATCTGCAAAGTGTGCGACAAGTCATACACACACCCCAGCTCTCTCAGGAAACACATGAAGGTAATTAACGTCTTCATTACTCCTGAAACACATTAACACACACATACACACACCCCCCCCCCCTCCTCTACTGCCACAGACAGGGACTATCACAACTTCAGGCACTGTCACACTGCTTAAGATCTATGTTGGTTACACTTTAACTCTCAATTAAACGATTGAAACATATCAGTGAACGAGTTGTGAATATTCCACGTCTGCCACTCTTTGATCCACAGCTTCAAGCCTTTTCGCCTTATTAAAAGTAACCTGTGTAGCGGGAGAAAACGTTTAAATGTGCTCTCATCATTGCCATTTTTTAAAATCACGTATACTTTTAAAGAAACTACATTTTAAGGTGCACATTACTGGCACATTGATGTGGATATGTTTTGCATTGTGGAAGTTGCCGTGCCTGTTTCAAGTTGGCTGTGTGTTTGCTGTTAAAGTAGCTCAATAACATCCAGAGTTAATCCGCATTCAAGTCCAGCACACTTCTACCGAGTCACTTTAAAAGCACTGTCTGAGCATAAATGAATAGCATGCGTTTGCCTGAGTGACTCATTATTTTCTCTTATTTTTTTGCAGGTACATGAGTCTCAAGGATCTGAATCGTCTCCAGCAGCAAGCTCTGGATACGAGTCGTCCACACCGCCAGTGCTGGTCTCAGCCAACACTGAAGATCCGACAAAAACACCTCCGTTAGCCGTACAGAACTCGTCCGGCCACAGCGAAGGACTGGCACCCAACTTTAATGAATGGTATGTTTGAAGTCAGACGAACAAACCCTCTCTCAATGTGGACCACAGGGTTGAAGATTAACGAGGATAAAAAAAACCTTAAACACTATTCCTGTCCTCTGTCACACACACACACACACACACGGGATTGGGACAGCAACGACAACAGGAGATGAGAGCAAAAGCCAGCATAAGCAGGCCACGTCCATTCTCAGGATCACGAAATTTGACTTTTATTCCGCAGTTTTGAGGAAATCAAATAAAAATCACGAATAAATAAAACGTAATACTTTCTCAGTATAAAAAAATGTTTTTTTTATCTTTTAGTTTACAGAAAAAAATGTTTTATTTTTCATTTGATGTATTTTCTCAAATTTTTATTTAAAAAAAAAAGAATAAAAAGGAAGATTATTTCACGCTGTTTTATATGACGGTGACGCGCTATTGTCGCCTCTTCAAGTGATTGTTGGAACTTCAAAACAGTCTTAAGAAACGTGCCAAAGTCTTTGTCATGAACTTGAACACAGAAAAAAAAAATCCTAAATAAATATTATACTCGTGAATGTATTTCCTTGTTTGATGGGGTCGAATCTATTGTCAACGTCCGTTTTCAGGTGGAGAAATGTGGTATTAGGTTACGATTGTTACCGTTGAATATAACGTTGCCTTTTGTTAATACCGTTGTAAATACATATCCATGATGCCATATTTATCAATTTGTAATTTAATTATGGGTATAAGTTCTGAAACTTAAATGATATTTATGGAAATGTTTTCTAACAGGAACTGTACAGTTTTGGTCATAACCAGCTTAACATTGAACAAATGATAAACTCTAAAGCTCCAACATCGCGATTGTATCCTTCTGTTTTTTTTCTTCTTTTTAACCAATAGGCCTATATGTGTCTTATTTGGATCGAAGAAATCATCGATATGAATATTATGGAATTGTCTATATATAATGCAGATATTTCCGTCACTTTTATTTTCTTTATGAGACCATTGACATGTAAATCATTGACTTTGTAGAACTGAGTTCAGTTGAGCTGAGAAGCTATAAAACGGTTCTGTTGATATCTTTATTTTTGGTTAAATTTAAACCTTTTTGTGTATTTTACGTTCATAGAATCAGAAATAGATGTCAATTCGTAGCATAAACTCAGTACTGAAAAAAGAATAAACCCATCAGCCTATTGCACTCCTATACAGGTCTTAGACGAGTGTGTGAAGTTCATGATTTCCAAATCAAGGTGACAGCATTTTGAGTATTTCAAATTCGGGTCAAGCACCCAAATATATGCGCCAATATGGCACTCTTTATAGTTCCAGCAATGTCTTTGTGCAAGTATGTTTAAATGTGTGCATCGGCAACAATGGAACTGTCACAACACAGTATCTTCAAAAATAAAAAAAAGTTTTTTTGTCTGTCAGCTTGCATTGTTTTAAATGTAATTCTTCTGTGGAACTAAGCGTGCTATTTGTTGTGGTGTTGCATATAGAGCAGTTTCATTACACATTTGCTTGTTTTGTGTGAATAACTTGTCAAGATGACATTTTTTTTGTGTTTAACAAAATTTAGTGGAAGGAATTCTAGATCTATGTGGGTTGGGGGGAGGGGGGAGAATACGTTCAGTGGCATAAAGAGTTACAGCATTGCATTGTAACCTATTCTCAAGAATTAAATATTATGCATACACAAAGTATATTGTACTCATACGAGAACAATTTCAGACCACCAGCACTACTTTTAAAATAAAATGTAAAAAACGGTACCTCGTGACAGTGATATATGAAATAAGTTTATTTAAATAATTTAAGGAATATATGTTTTATATGCTATTTTCTATACCTTAATTTAAATGAAGTACTTTTTCTTATTCCCACCACCTTTCTGCCCCATGTCCAGAGGTCAGCGAAAAATACCTGATGTATAAACACAGCTAGAATGTGATGTCGTAACACTTTCTGAGAGAAATGGGTCGCACTCCAAGTTATTCCTGAAGAGCAAAATGTTTTACTGATGAACTGTGTCACTGTGCCACATTGAGGCAAACCATGTTACAACAGCAGGCCTGCGTTAGCCTATTTAGCTACCAGAGGCAAAGGTTCCTTGTACTTTTTAGGCTACTGTATGTTGGTTGATTTGTTTTACCAACTATTTATGAAGAAATGTGAACGAAAATTTTGACTGAAATAAAAAAAAAACATTATGAAAAGCGATTCTCAGACTGCCACGTTGATTATTATCACCCTGTTGTTGTGCTTCCTGCATCTTTACGCATATAGCCGACACTGTTTGCCACGCTGTTTGTATCAGACTAGTAGGAGTCACTTGAACTTGACACTGATTAAGGCGCCATCTTAGTAGCTTGGCTGTGTGTGTGTGTGTGTGTGTGTGTGTGTGTGTGTGTGTGTGTGTGTGTGTGTGTGTGTGTGTGTGTGTGTGTGTGTGTGTGTGTGTGTGTGTGTGAGAGAGAGAGAGAGAATATTGGGGGGAGCAGGTTAGAGAACGTCTTGGCAGAGAGTGGGGGGTTTAGATGGGGGATGTGGGTCATCAGTATATGCCTGCAAAAGTTCTTCATGCAAAGCATTTTTTTTTAATTGTCCTTAAATTAGCGTTTACAAATAATAGCCCTAACGTGCAGACTGTGAGACGGGCAACTGAGGACACTGTGTGACCGTGAAAGTGGAGTGGGACTCGTTGCCAAAAGTGGCGCTGTCTCATCGTCTCCCACTACCCGATTAACAAGGAACCGCTTCATAAAAACAACCAAAGGAGTTACCACACATCAATGGACGCCATAATAAGCATTTAAACGGCGAAAAAAATCAGTTTGAATCACAACAAGGGCATGCTCTGCATCTCTAATATTACACTGCGTCATTAACCCAACGGTTTATAAAGCCATACCCGCTTGAATGCAGGTGAAAAAAAACTACACTCAGTATCATTTGAAAGACTGCTGTAAAGAGAATACTTTACGTATCTCTAAAGCAGAGGCGGTATTTTAAACCAACCCCCACAAGGTGCCTCAAACCAACGGAGACATCCCCCAATATCCCTTAGATTTGGGAATATTGATTCAAATTCTGTTTATGACTTTTGCGCAAGCGCAACCTTTTGCATTCTGTTTGATTTCATTTATTTCAACCCCCTCTTCGCTCCCCTCTTCACCATCCCCCACCCTCCTTCCTCCTCCTCCTCCTCCTCCTCCTCCTCTTCCTCCTCCTCCTCTTCACCTGGCTCGTCTAGTCGCACACTTTAAGTTCCCTCTCTCAGACAGCGTGACGTCAAATAACTGAGACCCGGCTTCCTCCGAAACACGGCGGGCTCACATGGAGGCTGCACTTTTACGCATGCATCTGATGTGTGCTAAACCGAAAGGCTGCGCTCTGAACTGCAGTAGGTGATCACCATGAGGGAAGGAGCCAAATATGATATGAAATAAATCAAACGTTAACATTTTCACATCTTAACATGGTTCATATGCGTTTATCTTTGCCATCCCATCAGATCAGTCGTTATTAACATATTAAAGCGAGCGCATCAATATAACAAATACAACATTGTTTACTGATTTGAAGGTGTTTACTCTCCACCGGCAACAGCCCGTGTTATTTCCCACCATGATCTTGCTTTATGCTGACGTCTAATGCAAGTCATCGTTTCCAGATATGAGAAACTATAGAGCAGGCGATTCAATCCAGGAGAGAGAAAAACACGAAAGGCTTCTTTCTGGTGGGTTCTCAATGGATTAGAAAGCAGTGACGGTCACGTGGATGCAGTTGTGTAAAGACTGGCAGCTGTATGCCCCGATGCAGCACACTGAAACTGGCTCTGAATAACGGTAGCGCTCCATTCGTGTCAAGTTATCCGACGGATTGCTATACTGGGCTGCGATATGCGGACTCGGAGGATGGCAGCGTGCAGTAGCTCATAATCTCTCTTTGCCTATAGGGTGTGCTTGTAGAATCCGAAGGCGGAAGGGAGCGGAGGCTGTTTGGGGGAGTGCCGTTTGTATTCTCAGGAAATAGGATCGAGTTGTAGGCTACTCGTGGCTCGCGCCCGTCGCTGAAGTTTGATATCGGATTGATTGGTCAACCCCTCCTCCGTGTCCTGAGTCGTAGAGTATTTGCTGGCTAAGCGGGAGAGCGCGCGCTAAGAGGTTGAACTGACCCAAGCAGGTCCCCGAAGCCTTTTGTCACGCAACGTAGACTGTGATGTTAATAAACCCAGTGGCTAATTTATCATAAATAATTAAGCAGGCTAATTATTAGACGCAACACGCAGACTGTATCTCAATGCATTCAAAAGTGCATGTGAATAAGTTACAGCAGCACATTTGAGGGGTTTTTTTGTGCACTATTACAGCTTTACAGTGAGAGAGGCTGTGCAAGTCGCGGAGTCTTGCACAAGGGCACTTCAGCAGGGCACTTGGCCCTTGATCAGAGTATGAGACATTTTGATTATGGGACGGCCCTTACGCATCAGCATGACCAAACTCTGCTGTGTGCACAGGATGTTCGGATTTCCTCACTGCTCTAAATAGACACGATGCGGCCAAAAAGGAATCATCATGAATTAACTCAGTCATCTGAGAATGTGTGTGAAATGCACCATTTATCTTCCCCCATATGGCAACAGAACAACTTAACACAGCGGATTACCGTCGATATTTATGGCAGATCGTTTCTTTAATCAAGACATTAAGCCTGCACGGGTAACTACAATGTGTTGTCACTGAACGCACCATGACAATCAGATTGAATTTAGATGGATTTGTAACATCATAAGGGGAAATATGTATTGATAAACAAGTAATTGCATAATAGCTCGCACACATCTGATAATTACTTTAACTATAGGGCTTCCAATTGCGCGGAAGTTGATGCCAATTATCGATGCTTATTTCACCTCCAGCTGGGTGTTGAATATGCATTCACAAAGTACCTTAATCCACGGCGAGTCTTTACATCTGAACGTGTTTCATGGCTTTTGTGATGCAGACTGATTAACACAATGGCTTTGTCTTTGAGTTCAATTATTCTTCAATTGACTCCTGAGAGACATTCACATACCCCATCATACTGTTAACTGTAGCCTGCAGGCATTTCTGCTCACGAGGAAATGGGTGAAAGTTGTCAAACATTCTAAAATGATATGCAGTTAGTCAATGAGTTCAGTTCCTCAAGTATTTATACTTTGACAGAAGAAAACCTGATGAAATGTCTACAGGGCTGTTGAATTCATTGTTTCCGTTAGTGACGAAATGTGCACAATAAATACAAAATATTCTACGGAGGGGCCATCATTTACAGCCCCGAATAACACACAAGACATCGCAGCTCTCCAGTGGCATCTCTGCTGTGCTATGAGCTGAAAGACAAACTATTAGTAGGATGTCCAACAGGAGACTGCTTTAATTCCCTAACATCTGGCGGGGTGTCAGAGACTTGATGAATTCCTTATCAGAGCATGGCGCAGGAATAAACGCTAATAGGTCCCCGGAGCGAAGGCTCCGGCAAACGCTCATTCAGCGAAGCAGATGTTCGGCAATTGTGCTGTGCGGTTGTCTTTTGACAGATATATTTTCAACACTTTTGAGAGGTGGTAAACGGGTAAATGAGCAATTGACATCCTTTTAATGGGCCGTTGCTCTGACCTGAACGCTGCGGTAGTGGTGCTTCCCCCCACAAAACCGGCGCAATAACAAGAAGTCCTCTGAGGACCGAAGAGTAGTTTTATGAATCACTGAACTGCAGGCTATTGGAGAAGGGGTAATGTGTTGAGGTTTACATTGTTAAACAATGAGTAGGCTACCCTAAACTATCAGCATCTGCAATCAAATCTTGAATTAAAACCCACAACTGTCTCTTTGGCAAAGTCAATAAAAAAGTTGCTTTTGTTTCAGATTGCTTGGCGTGATTCAGCACTTCAGCAAGCTTTTCACCTGAGAGTCGCCCTCATCCCGGGACAGCCTCCACCTCACAGGACGGCTTCTCCCCTGAGGGGACGGACAGCAGCGCTCACATATTCATCAGCCTTTCAAAATAAAGGGGACAATGCTCGTTAATGTCCCCTGTTCTAGAGACAATGAATTAGAATTGGAGAGCGTCTTGCCATTATTTAAGGACTTCATTCATTGCCTCTCGTGGTGCTTTTTTCGCGCTTGCGCAATGCTCCGAGTTCTACAAAGCTCCAGGTTGGCTATACTGCACCATCAGGGAATGTAAGGAACGCACATGTGTTTTAATATCAAGATACACATGTTGCACAGTGGTGGCGCACAATGCTAGTTCCCGCAATATGACATGCAGGTGGATGGATGGAAGTAAATATCAAGCGCATGAATGAACAACCAATAAATAAATAATATATAGCATTTCTTCCCTCTCAAAAAATAAAACCTGTCACAGCCATTGAGAAACAAAAGTAGCCCACATCTCTTGCACAATTACTTTTTTGTGCCCCAGAAATGCCAATCAACGCGGAAAAATGCGAGCTCTGGTTGCATAACGTTTGCACAATCTTTAATCCGTTATGGATATGCATGAGGCAGGGATAGCACTATGAATAACAATCCGCTTGATCCTGCCACAGCCTCAGCACGTGCGATTCCTGGCAACAAAACAGAAAGAAACAATGAAAGATAATTTATCTTAAAGTTATTTTCTATAACTCTCTAATCAGGCAGGTGGTGGGGGACTGACCCGCATTAGTTTACTGGTTTATTTATTTATAGGAATATAATTCAGTCACATTTAGAGTGACAATGATCTTTGGAATGTAAATTTACGGGACACATGTTTTAAAACAAAAACACTGACATTAATAGAGGGCATACATAAGCATAACAGATTAGTTTGTTATATGCTTATTTCCACCATTTTTGTAATTCACCTCTACATCACTCTCTCCCTTCCTACACTCACATCAAATGTAATTAATAGACAGATTCAACATTGCCGGCTGTTAACCAACTTCTCCAAGAACACTGGAGTCATTATTTCCCAAATGATTAACAGTTCTGAAAGATGAACAGACCTGTTATGATTCAGACTAACTAATGGTGCTATATTGGCACCTTCTGTGAGACTAAATATTCTAATATCCACGCATGCATGATCAACTTTTCCAAGAGCTGCCTTGTGTAAGACATTGCTGCAGACTCACTTCTTGCACAGCATTTGCTCTTCAGAAAGGGACATTTTAAGGATGGTCAAAATAAAATAAAGTAAAATGATGTATGCATCTTTACTTTCCTAAGTACAAAAATAAAAAGACATAAAAAATATATCTAGCTATTGATGACATTTACTTTTTATGACTGCTGGGCCACTTTGACCTTAAAAATACATGTCAAATATAAGTACAATCCAGCGACGCTGAAAAGAAACACACGGCCTCTTTAAATAATTGTCTTTTGTTTTCATTTTGTTCAATTTGAAAAGTTCTCCGTGTTCCTCCGTAACTTAAAGAATCACAGAAAAAGATGAATTTCAAAGAAACGAGAAGTGTCCCTTTGTGTATTTTCAGCATCTTTCGAGGAGATTACCGAAGCTATGGAGCCACTTAAGAAATATTTCTGTTTGTGTTAACATCTGTGGTACATGGCCAGAGGCCCCGTTGTAAGGATGACAATGAGTAGAGAGAGGAAGCATGCCACATAATAGCAAATGAGCCTAAATCTGCACAACAACAACAAAGCAGCCTGGATTTTCCATGTGTTGTACTCCATGATGAGGGTGATAGGTGTGTTTGGATGACTGGGCCTCTCAGGAAGGGACAGGGCTTGTGGACAAGTGGTGGTGGGGGTTCTGCTGCTAAAGCAGAGTGATATTCAACAGCTGTGTTATACAGGTTTTCAACAGCCATAATAAAACGTGTTAGACATAGCACCAGTTATTTTCTTCCCACTTTTCCTCTAATCTAACTCCGCTCTCCCACTGAGCCTTTTGGCCCAAACTGTGTACCAGCGGCTCATACTTTCACAGCATTAGACATACTATTGCGCTGTGGTTTTTTGGGGGTATTTTCACAGTTCCGTCTTCAGCTAGACCAACAGAGAAGAGTCAGATATTTTCTCCCCGAGAATAATCAACAATCACCTCCGTCGTGATGGGAAACAATGCAGCGTGATTGCACATCTTCAACTTTGTGCCATACTCACTGGACAGTACAGATGCTCCTTTTTTTTTCTTTCTTTCTAATAGTCACCATCCTGGGATGATAATAATAGGCCAGCAGGGTTTGGAGAGGGAGGAGAAAATGGAAACAGGTAGGAGGGCCTGCATGGGAGGCAGGGAGGAGGGGGGGAAGCCAGGTGCTAGAAATTGGCAGGCGATTGCCAAAGCGACCTCATGCCAGGATAATGCATGGGGCTATAGGTGTCCCCAAGCCAATCCCAACCCACATGCTGATAGCTTTTCAATGCCTGTGGGACAATCTTTCCAATAATTGTTGGAATGCTGTGAAGCATTCCAACTATTGTTATCCTGTTTCTTTATTCCACTATTTCTTCCGTCCCCCTTTTTTTGAAACTCTTCTTCTTCTTCAGTTTTTAAGCTACAGAAACCGTTCAACTATCAAAATGTTCAGCTCCTTCAGCTAATCTCTGCTGTGACTTTTTCTGTTTATAACCTTTAAACTTTTTGAATTATTAAGCTTTTTGCAACTTTCTTTGAATGGGTTTCTATGGAGAATATTTTCAAATACTCTTCAACTTTCAAATCCTTCAACTTCCTCATACTTTCAGCTACAGACACCATTTCAACTTTCAAATGTTGCCGCGTAATTCAGCTTTCCGATATCTTTTAAACTTTTGGAACTGCAGCAATTTAACTTTTATGATTTTTCAGCCCTTTTCTGACTTTATAATGGGTGTGTATTGCACAGCTTAGAGTGCGTGATGTCACCGCTAGAGTGACGAGCAGCTTGAGATTCTTGTGAAAAAAACATTTGTGTTTTGCCACTGTGTCCTCAATCTTCACTCTTCATGCATCATTTCTGGATGTAGAAGTAGCTAATATTGTCCTTGTCGTAGAAAAATTACTGTGGAATCCCACAGATTTCCACATTTGACACAGAAGCCGTTAATTGAGAGGAAAACCAACTTATGCTCCATAGAGACCAAAACATCTTCCACAGAACACGGTACCCCATTTCTATATCTTTCCCCCCCCCCCACACACACACACACGCCATTTTAAAATAAAAGCCCCACAGAATGAATCCTAACTGAAATGCTTGTGATGAGCCTGTCATTTAACAACCGGTTTGTGTTTATTCTAACATTATGATTCTGTCTCTTCTCCCCTTCTCCCCCACACCCCACACCCCATTTCAAAATAAAAGCCCCAGAGAGTGAATTCTAACTGAACTGCTTGTGATGAAGCCTGTCATTTAATAACCTCTGTTTATGTGTCAAACATGATGATTATGTCTCCTCTCCCCCTCCCTCCCCCACCCAGTCCCACCCTTTCAAAATAAAAGCCCCATGGATGAACTGTATTTAAACGTTTAGCTCAAAATTTGGCTTTTTTGTTGAAAAAATGAATGCAACAACTACTACTACTGCTAATATTTCTAGTATTACTACTACTACTACTACTTCAACTTTTGCTGTTGCTACTATTACTACTACTGCTACTGCTATTACTGCTACCATGAATATTATTACCACCACTACTGCTATTACTACCACTACCACTACTGTTATTACTTATACCACAACTGCTAATACTGCTATTCCTGCTACTACCAGTACTAATAACCAGTACTAATACTACTACAGCTATTAGTACGACTGCTACTAGTACTACTACTACTGCTACTTCAAAAACTGACTTTACTATTACTACTACTACTACTTATTATACTACTACTGTTGTATAAAATACTACGACCACTACTACAGCTATTACTACGACTACTGATACTACTACTTCTACTACTTCTTCTAATTACTAATACTTCGACTACAACTTCTACTACTACTGCTACTACAAATATCACTACTGCTACAGCTAGTACCTATTCAAATGCTACTAATACTTATACTGCTAATAATACTTCTACTACAACTATACAACTTCTACTACTACTACAACAAATATCACTACCGCTGGAATCCTTTTAAGCAGAAACCGTTCGAATATCAAAATGTTCAGCTCTTTCAGGAGAGGTGTGATATGACTTCATATTTGTAATCTTTCAACTTTTTGAATTATTAAGCTTTTTGCAATTTTTTTAAAATTGGACATCTATTTTCAGCAATGTTTTTGAGATTCATTTCAGCTTTCAGCATTCCAACGCATTTTCAGCAGAAAATGCATTTTCTAGTTGCTTTTCCTGTTTCAATTCTGCTCTGAGGGCCAGTAACAAAAGAGAAGGGACTTTGTTTCTCACAAGCAAAGCAATAATGCGTGTATAGTATTTGGAGCTTTTCTTAAGTCACCATATAGTTCTAAATATAATTTATCTTGCGTGTCATGTAAACATAAGCAGTGGTTTTGAAATTGAAATAAAGAGAGTGTGTTGGTTTCAAAGTTCGTGCACGGTCGTGTGATTGGCAGATCTCTCCTTAATATATTGCAGATTTCCCTACAGGAGACCTTTGGACGTTGAAACGTATCTCCTGTTTGTTAAAAAGTAACACAGCCAAATATTTTCATTTGTATCTCTGAGACACCCTATCCATCCTCTGCTATGATGACTGATGACATATTGCTCTCCTGGTAGAGGGAGTGAAGCTCAGCGGGCCTGGCAGAAACCTAAAACCTCTCTTCACAGCTCACCCAAAACGTCCCAAGGCAAAGAGAAGTTTAACTTGTTGCTCTGACAAAAGGATTCGTTTTAATAAAGTTTCTTTCTTCCTTCTTTTCCTAATAAGCCATTCCCCTTTCATCTTTTTTTAAATCTTTTTTTCAGCACCCATGTGCCTAACTTCTATATGCTAAATATATTTACAAATAAAAATATAGCAGACTAAAACTATTGTCAACATTAATACTGTTATTCTGAAGTTGATATGAAATTATCATATTATTAATATCATTTCTGTAATTATTGATATAATCAGATGCTTGTAAAATCCTGCTGACTTCAACTTATTTATTTTTTTTTTGTTTGTTCATTTAATGGTTTGATGTAGTGCATCCAAAGTTAAAAGAAACCTACAAGGCCTCGATTCTCTGCAGTAGCCTTCCTCTTGCCGAACCCCAAAATAACAGAAAACGAAAACGTGCGCATGCACTTCTAATTATTACCGACCCACTTGTCTTGTCCTTGAAAAGGTTTGTGCGCAATGAAGTCAAGGAAACAGAGTTCAATCAAAACAGAGGCAGTTTCTATGGAGGGGAACTCAAGCAATGTCCGGTGCAGCGGGGAGGGAAACCCTCTAATTAAAAGGAACTGTTAAATAAGTTGAATTAATAACCGTGGCGTCTCGGAAGAAACGAAATTCAGCCGACCTGTTTCTCAGGGCAAAAAATATCAAACCCATAATCAGCTCTTTAATTTGTAAGAGCAGACTCGTTCATGTTTTTTGTTCTGTCGTGAATCGTTTCAGCGCGATGCTTTTTTTTTTTTCCTCTCATGAATAATAGAGCCAAATAAAGAAAACACGTAATTTAGAAAAATGATTCTTGTAAATAAAACAAAGGGGCGAGGGGCTATAACTCAAGCTGTGTGTGGGACAGGATACAGTTTATTACTGAGGAACGTTACCACGCAGGAAGTTTGTTTTCATTTTTGCGGAGCATCAATAATGTAGAACCTCGCCTGTCTGTCACTTACATTGAATATGCCGTCGTTCATGCATTAGAAATGACGGTGGTGGGGAAAAAAGGGCGATATCATAAGACGCGACATTTGGGAACTGCGGCTCAACCTTCAACGACCAAGTTCACACCTTGAGAAAGAACAAGACCACTTTAAAAACGTTTTTTTTAACATGAATAAATAAGTGAACACACTTTTCTTGACAGTTTTTCAGAGAGCTGATCTTAAAACAGTGTCGTTTCAGTAGTAAAATAACTCAAATCTGCAGGTTTATGAAGTGGAGCAAAACCTCATCTCAAGCGTTTTACAGTCAAGTTTACGTGGTCGAGCTCTCCCCTCACTGTGTGATGCAGTTGGTATTCTGTTGAAATTGGCAACAGTGTGCCCGGCCCATGACCTGGTTTAATTTACCTTGTCTTGGGAATGATTTCTCTGTATTACCTAAATAAGGTAAAATCTGGGGCATGCAGAGTCTCTACTGCTTGTCGGAACAAGTGAAGTGTGAAATTGCAACACCAGACAGCCAGGATAATAGCTCAGAAGGGGGCTAATGTCCCTGCTACACTCACAGAACATTTCTATAATGACCGAATAAAACAAAAAGAGGAGGGTGGGAGGGGAGAGTATAGATTTATGCTGTAGTCAGTTTTTTCCCTTTATTCCTTGATCTGTGCTTTGGCTGTCTGGAGGTGCATTTGTCCTGTTCAGATAAATCCGTGTAACTAGATTTAGATCAAACATGCTGTTTGTAAAATGCAAATGTGTGAGCATATTCCCTGGCTCTCATTTGGGCCCATTTAGGACCCTCAACTCTCACTCTACTCTGTCAAAGGTGGGCCAGTTGGAAGAATTAACATAATATATTAATATAAGGGCTGTTTCTGCTCCATCGTCTCTTACAAAGACACTCAGTCACACATGACTACGACGACAGAGATGCACTCTCAAAGTCTGTCAAACCTTCTCTGTCCGTCCCTGTAACACATGCACAGACACACACACACACACACACACACACACACACACACACACACACACACACACACACACACACACACACACACACACACACACACACACACACACACACACACACACACACACACACACACACACACACACACACACACACACACACTACATGGGGATTATTGAGACATGGTTCTGTTCTGAGAGAAATGTCACCAGCAGGGCCCGATTTGCCAGGCTTTACCTAAATTCGGTTGGTAATTCGTCTGCTTTCAGATCATTCCAAATAGCCCCCCAAATCCCTTTTTTAACACTCCCACTGGTGCTAAACCTAATCTTTCCTCTGACTGGGGTCACCGTACTGGTGGTCTTAGCTTTCCAGCCACTGGACCAACTAACTCCCACTAACTTAGTCAACAGTTTGTCTCACATCAAAGCACACATCTGACACAAGCAGTGCTTATTTTTTTCCATACATCTATTAACAAAGCAGTGTGGAGCGGCGTCAACGGGGCTGGAAATGCAGCGATCAGGTAGATCAGGGTGACAACAAACTAACAGCAAAAGAATAATAAAAGCTAAAAGCCGGTCCAGGATTAGCTTAATCAAAAGCATAGAGGAAGAAAAACTGTGGAAAATCAAAACAAAAGTTGATAAACCTGTCGTGTATGTAGCCAGAACATACACTCAAGTCAAAGTATGCTTCTGTTAAGGATGTTGTTCTGGAGATGTAAAAATGTTCCTGATAATCCTGGAGGTTGTTCAGAACCTCATGAAATCTGTTTCAGCATGTTGTCATGTACCCTGAAGCCCGTAAACTAAACTAAACCCTCTTCATTAGGAAGATATGTGTTTTTAGATTGTTTTGATGTGGTTGGGGAGCAGACGGCCCCATTGGCTAAGCATTGGAAAGAGCAGACAGACAGACAGTCCAAGCGGTTTAGCCTTGTTTAAAATTATTAATCCACTTCTAATTCCAGCTGGCCCCCTGGTAGCATAGAACCCCATCAAAAAAATCAGCGCCTCCATTGTGAGGCCTGGCAGAAGGGGACTGGGCGTATTTTTTCTGCTCCAATCAGTTTCTAGAGGTTGGGCGATTAAAAAAAAAATCCCAACCCCCCCTTCCACACAGCGGGGGAATAACGGAATCATTAATTCCCCATTAATTTCAGAACCACCCCCCCCTCCCCCGAAATGTCGACTCGATGCAGTGCCTTACACAAAATACAAAAGACAGCAGTGACAGACAGGAGCGACAAGTGCTTTTGGTTTCCCAAAAATTGTTGAAGGGCAACATTCCAAAACTCAACAAAATCAGTTTGGGGGAAAATACACCGTAATGTTTAACATCCAACAGAACTAGAATACATACAGTGTGTAAACGTCCCAGTTATGGATGCGCAGGAACACGACTTATGGTCCTGACATTTTAGCAGTTTCATGAAAGTTGATATATTTTGGGATGTTTGGGTACTTTTGTTCTTCTGTAGATAAGCTTTTTTTTTAATGCATTTAAAGGTACTTGGTGTTGAAGCACTCAGGGAGGTGTCGTGCCTTTCTGGGGCTGATATATAAAGATACATCATCTGTAGTCGCTGCAGTTTGGGAGTTTTGGGTAAAGGATGACATCTCAGTTGTCAGATGTAAAACCAATTACACGACTGCACTTGGTTTAACGCGTACATTTATATTCAAACAAACACATCCAGTTTTTCAGACGGCAGGAAAAACAAATAAGGTCTTTGACTCTGGATGAACTAAATCACAATTGCAAACATGGCGGGCCACTTTCAGCTGCTTTCAACTGGAATCTAATCAATTTTAGAAACTAACTGTTGGTTACAGCTTGTGTTTTCTGTCTGTCTGTCTCTGTTTGCCATTTGGTGAGCGTTCCTCTGGACACATTAAGCAATTTAATTATTAGTAAGCAGTTTAAGCAGTTTTTGTAACCAATTCACCTGCAGCATCGGCACCGACGATTTCAAGTGTAAGTTTTCTCATATCACTGAGGATTAATGGCCAGACTTCTTATTTCACATACGACATAATGCTGATAAATAATATGAAAATCTGACTGTTATGAAACTGTTAGTAAATGAATCATTGTGATTAAGTTACTTCAAGAGTCATTTTACTATGACAGGTTTGCATTATTCTGTGCAGGCAGTTCATAACTACAAGGATGTTCAAGGCTGCTAACCTCACATAGAGCAGGGTGGCAGGCGGGGGGGGCAATGTCAAATCTCTAGAGGAGACAAAGAGGTGGTTCTGGTTCTGCTCCGTCTCTCCCAATGTACACACCATGCAGCAAGCACAGTGATGCGCAAGCACCCAGCGAGCGGATGGGTTTTGATTAGGAAGCATGGCCGGGCCCCAAGTATGGGCCCCTATCATCACTCTTTCATGAACACACACACACACACACACACACACGGGGCCATTATAGCTGTCTCTGCTCAGAGTGACAGCCTTTCATATCTGTCTGTCTCCAAGCCAAGTGGTTATCATCTATGCACCAAACCATTAGGAAATGTCACAAACACACAAGCTGGCGCACGCAAGTACACGCACATGAACACACACTATTTTTTTCTTCTTCAGGAAATGAGGTCCAATTAGATGTGATCAATGGCGGATCATTAAAAAGCATTTAAAAAAATTCAATGCTTTTAATTTTTTTTAATAGATTTTTCCACTAATTTCTCTCCCTCTCCCCCTCTCTCCCCCTCTTTCCCTCTCTCTCCCCCTCTCCCCCTCTCAGGGTGACTTTTGAGCACTCTGAGATTGACAGAACAAAAGAGATTGTTGTGGAGATACTAATTATTTAATGAATTCTTTATTTATTTTAAAAGTTCCCTGGGTGGCGATGTGCCCATGGCTGTTACAGTAGATGGAAAATGACAGGCTGGAAGACAGTGAGTGACACATGAACAGAAGCAGAGGGGCAGGGGGTGGGCCGTGCCATCCAAACATGCCCATGCCCTTAAAAGCCACGGCAACACCCCCACCTCCATGTGCCCCATTCCATTTCAACAAAACTGCCATATTAATCATGTGTGCTCACTTCAAACCCAGCTTCAATGGGGTTTTTTTTTTGTAACACTCCATTCACAGTTCCAATTTCCAAGAAACAATCGTTAAAATGACAACCAATTTACTACCTCAGCGAGGGGCCGCATGTCCACCACAATGAATCCAAACCTAGAATATCAAAATGATGTGTCCTCTTCCCCCCAAAACCAATAAGTAGGGCATGGTCACTAAAGACCGGGTCATTATTGATTTGACAAGTGAGTGAATAATTCATCTCTTGTGGCAGGCATCAGCTGGGACAGCTGTTTACGGCTACTACTGTTACTATGAGAGACATATCCCAAATCTGACCTCTCCATGTCTTCCACCAGTCTGTTCTGTGGTCTAGTACACTGTATTTCCCGTGCCCCACCTCTGTCGGCCTCCGTCACTCGATGGGAACTCCTCTTATGGTCTCCGGTAATCATTTCAAATGTTCCATTTAAACCCAGATTTTGTATGATTTCCTCAGCCAAGTGCTGCTTAATTTACGATCATTTCCAGCTTCCCCGTAGCTCTTGGCCAGCGGGACACAAGGACAGCTTTATGCATGGGTGTAATTCACACACTCATTGGCACCGGCCCCAGCAACTGCCTGCTTTACAGAAATACTGATTTACACACTACCTCAGCAATAGAAGATATAAGAAAACAGATAGTTTTGATTGGCTGAGTCATGCCCGAAGCTGTTGCCTGGTAAACACAGATGTGACTGCTGAGCTGTGAATATAAATCAGACATCCCCATTCGTGCCAGTACTATGCTGCTCGACGCATGAATAACTGCTAGTTAGTCAGCGGTTACGACATGCACAGTAGTGCAAATCTGCTATAAGTCAATCTTGTTAGCGCTAACAAAAACACAAGGGAGATGAAAAACAGCCCTTGTGGTGGTAACCTCGCTGAAAGGTCGTAGGCTGATTCCAGGAATTAACTCACTAATGCCCAGTGACCATCTGAGACTAACAAATCACCGGCCCAGCCATGACTGCATTTATCCTTCTTGATATTTTAAACAAGTATCACTTAAACGCAGGCATTTCCTTTTCCTCATTCGGTTTGCAGCCTCACAGGTTCTTCCAGTAAAATCTGAATGGCATCCATTCTTTGACACACACACACACACACACACACACAGAGTGAGAAAATGACGAGGAGCTGAACAACCCTGAACTGAGCCCCATCCGAACGCATTAAAACAAAAAAACGACTGCAATTGATTCTACAGTAAAAGAACAGCCGTGCTCTTGAATAGAGCTCTCGGGGTATGTTGAGCGGAGAAAGGCAGAGTTAGTTTCAATCTGTACTCGGACTACCTGCTGAGTTACCAGATCCCCAGCGAGTGTGAAGTCAAGCAGACGGCTTCTCTGACTCACGCTGCCTGCCACCACCTCCGTGCTGCATCATGATTTATTCCCCGACAGCAAGAAGCTGGGACTGCACGATTAAGACGCATCCAGCAAGATGACACTGATCACCTGGTGGAGGGAGACGTGTAAGACAAGCGTTTAGGCGCACACAAACACACACACACACAGCCTCGGTACACCCACTGCTTGTGCTTATTCAGATGTAGTTACATTTATCCATGTACAGTACATACATGCACACACCAGTGCTCACACGCAGCCTGCCTGCCAGTAAGTCAAGACGCCGTAAAGAGTGTCAGAGCAGGCTGAAAGATGATGAGTTGTGTGCTCGAGCTGTCTGTGACCTTTGCCGTTTGTCCATGTGATATCACTCAGAGAGCAGGAAACCGTGGGACGCCTCAGCCCCAATCCTGCCACTCTGAACCTGCATACCAGTCTCAGACGATCTGCAGTTTGGGAGCACATACGGCTATCCAAAGACTACAGCGCTCGTTTGTTTTGCCATAAAGAAGTATACTTGAGAGCAGCCGTGTGGCATGAATAATCTCCTTTCTTTCTTGCTTCCTTTCTTCCTTCTATCTGCATCTCCCTGCTCCCTCAAAACACACACACACACACACACACACACACACAGGGGCCACAGGGAACTCCAAGTTTCCATTCATGCTTCTCATTATCGGGGCATGTCGGTATTTTACGAGGCCGTGTAAACCGCTGAATTACTGCACTTTAAAATGCATCCTGACACTATTACGCGACCATGTTGATGGAAAGGCCTTTCATTGCTGGAGCGAGGACCTAAAATGGTGGACGACAAAAGAGCATGACGTGTTAATTATTTTTAACTGCCGGATAAAAATGATTATGAAGTCAGGCAGGATACACAAATGGCCGAGGCCACATCATAAAGTGCCCCCCCCCCCCTGTCCTTGGGGAAAAACTAACTTTAGTTTTAGTTTGTTTTGCTTCTTTGATTAGAAAAACAAGTTTATTTCCTCTTTAAGAATGTTCACCAGATATTTCAATCGTGTGTCTTTTATGAGCAGATCATAAAATGAAAAAAAATGTAATTGCCTTAAATCAATAATGGTAAATTAAATGGCAATTAAAAATCCATTACATACATGCATACAATGTTTTCAATTATTTCTGACATGTTCTATTAATTACAGCAATAATTGAAATTGTTCATCCCGATTGTCTTTTCAATTTAATAGACGAGCATTTAATTAAGTGATTTTCCTCATTCAGACAGACACCAAGTGCTTCTGAGCAAAATCGGTGGATTTGTGTGTGCGTGTGTGTGTGTGCGTGCGTGCGTGCGTGTGTGTGTGTGTGTGCGTGTGTGTGTGCGCGTGTGTGACAGTTTTCATGCCACTGACTTATTTTTTTTCTTGCATAAATGCATTGATCATAGCTACCGCGAATTAAAAGGTCGTTAAACGCTAACAATGTGTGTACATATTTGTTAAACCTTTAATTCTATTAGTACCATTGAGAATGAATCTGAATACTTTAAGTTACTCAAAATTCTAACTCAAAAGGTTTTTTGATGAGATACAAAATTGTAATTATTTTGTTCCTCACATAGATAAGATTATCTGTCTCTCGTTCTCTCTCTCTCACACACACTCACACACACACACGCACACACACACACACACACACACACACAGTACATTTATGATGCTCATATGCTTTATTTGACCAGTGCTATATCATCAAAGCCGATTCCAATCTCTTCATCATGCTCTGGGGTTCTCATCTATACGTGTGTGTGGGTTTGTATACGGACAAATGTACATGGCCGTGCATTTGTACGCGCACATATGCCTTCCTGCTCGCAGTGCGTGCATGTGTTTGTGCACAAGTGCGCGCACATATGTTGCGTGAGCGTCGCTCAGAGAGCCTCAGTGGCAGTATAGCTGTTGGTCGGCAGAGTGGTGACAATAAAAGGTGGCAGACCAGTCAAAACAAGCCTCGTTCTTCCAGGCTGGGCCAAAGTGCCGTTGAAGAGGTTCTTTTCAGGCGCCCTTAGTGTGGTAAAGTGATCTCCTCCTCAATTGGGACACTCCAAGAGGCCATCCCTGACAATCAGAGCAAAAGCAACCTCCCTCCCCTCTCCCTCAGACTTGTCAGTTTACATCTAACCCTCGAGGCCACGATCCTGTGAGTAGATATCCCCCAACATGGCGGACTTCCGCCTCCAAAGAGAGAAAAAAACATAAAATACTCTACCAATACTCCTCTTTACCTCTATCTATGTAACTTCACCCGGTTTGTTTACGTAGCCATTTGCATACAACACAATAATAACAATAAGTATCGACTATATTTTGTTCAGATATTCTGAAAGCAGCCGCATCTATTTTTGACTTCTGATTGACAACACACCGCTCTCACCTTTATGTCTACCATTGCTCTCTTGGTACCTATTCCCCCTGTTATTTATCGGATGTGGTGTGGATGGTGGCCTCGGCTGCTCAACGCCAGACAGTGCTCAGAGCACGACAGCGGAGCCCAGTTGGCGTCCTGACAATTTGGCCGACAAGACCAGCAGACTTAGCACTCACTTTTTACAAGGGTGGCCTCAAATTGCTTCTCTCTTTCTCTCTCACTGGCCAAAGAGAGCGAGAGTGGCAAATTGAAACAGAACTTTATTGCAGGCCGTAGCCAGACATAGTTTGTAATAAGTATGGTTGCCCTGATCCAGATAAATAATCACCATCAAAGGAAACTGTCTGAAACACAGATTTGACCATTCTGGCCAACTCGCCGTAAAGCTGCCAAAGAAGAATGGAACTTTGGGCTCAACTTAAATGAAAAAGGGGGTTTCTTTTCTTCTTCTCACCCTATTCTAACTCTTCCTCTTTTCTCTCTTTACTTCTTCTTCTTGTCTGTTGAAACATGTGGTCAGCTGTTCTGCTTCCATGTGGTCAGATGATCAAAGCTGGGGAGCAGCAGTAATTGTCCCCCGCTGAAGCCCTGCCCCGGCTGGGATCAGGATCCCAGCAGGTGGGGGGGACAGCCATGAGAACGGAGGGAGAGGGTGGAGGAACGCAAGAGGCCCTGCCTGGCAGAAATAAAGACTTCCTAAGGGCTGCTCTCTGACAACAGAGCCCCAAAGGGAGAGTGAAAAATGAAGCCTCCACACATTCGGAGGGGTTTTCACTCAGGGAAAGGGGCCGCCATCGGGGTGAACATTAGAGCGAGAGGGCAAGATGGAAAGCATAAGAGAATGGGATTATAATATTCGCTCAGAGCGAAGAGGAACAATTGTGCGCCCATTTCACAGTGTCCTTAGAACTGAGCCTGTGTCGAATCCAAGAAGGGATTTTTTTTTTTTTTTTTGATGGTTCATGAAATATGGATGCTGTTTATTTCACCTGCTAACCCCGACTTCTCTGGTCAAACACCTTCCACTGGCAAACACTATCGCTGGCAAAAAAATAAGAAAAACTACAGAAGTAAACCTGCAGTCTTTCTTGTAGAACACACAATTACATGAGCCACTGACATGGACGTAAACACAAGACAGTCCACTCTTTCCTTTCACGGGCAAGCCAACAAATACATTATCATACACAAACAAAAACACACACACACACACACTGAGGTGGGGGGGGGGGGGGGCACGCATACCTCGGCCAGTCAGTGTTTACCTGAAGACCATAGGGAGCTGTGAAAGCTCACAAGTCGGGCTACTTTGCATGTACGTGGGAGCCCGCAAAACACTTCTCGCTGCTGTCCGTCATTTTGATTGCCCAGCACGACTCCTCCGCCCCAAACACCCCCCCCCCCCCCCCACCCCCACCCCGGCCAGATGGCTTTTTTTTAACTGTCTGTGGGCTCTAGCACCTCTGCTCTACCACACTAAATCCCTGAGATGGCTGGGTGGAGAGGAGGGTTTGGGAGCTCTGCTCGGACAAATGGTTCGGAGGTGGCAGAGCAAATAAAACGGATTAAGAGGAGTCTTTTCACAGATACTTCAAAACTATTTTGGCGCTGAGCCTCGGAACCCCCCCTCTCCCCTTCAATACTCCCCCTTGATAGGAGGAAAAAAAAAATCAGACACCCACAAAGAAATTTTCAGAGCATACAGACCTTGTCTTTGGGGGATCTCAGATGGAAAGTAAATGTGTGCATTATATGTAGATCCAAACATCAACAGTCATATATGGAGCTGTAACAGAGGTCCGTATGTACATTATTCGTGTATTACAGCTGCAGCCCTTCGAAGGAGAGGATTTCTAAATATATAGAATTAATCCAGCACAGAGTCAAGGTAATGAATGTTGTACGGTGGCTACTTTTGTATGTGGTAGTGCTCAAGAATGTAATCCAACAGTACGAACAGTTCTCATAACTCAGCTCATTAGCCCTCTTTCATTTTGCATTAAGAACAATGATATCAGTTCTCTGACGAACCAAGTGTTGCCCTGTGAGTGAGTAGATATATATATATATATATAGCCCCTGATAACGTTACACTAAATAGACATTTCCACAGCACAGAATGACTCATGCACCTCCATATAAAGGTCTGTCATTTTCATAACAGCACCCTGTTAAAGCTGCCTGACACTGATTAAATGCTTTCAATTTTCTGACTGGAGTTTGAACAGTTTTTCTTATTATATAAAAAAAAACCAGTTACTTTAAAGCATGTGAACTCCAAAGTGAAATATAGCCACCGTCAGGACACTGTGCATCAATAGAAATTAATATGAAGGAAATCCAAATCACCTCTTGGCTCCATCGAGCCAAAGGTTAAATTCTTGACTCCCCGCTGTCTCCTGTCATTAGGTTGCTTGGCAACAGGCTACAAGCTATAATTAGCTTAGCAAAATTAAGATTTCCATTTTGTTCACAGAAAAACACTTATCTGCAAAGTGTCACATGTTCACTGAAAGAGATTCCAAAAGCATGCATTGAAATATGAGTGATTTTTTTCCTCTTTTTTTTGAAGACTTGGCATGCTACGACTGCCACTGAGTGAGATGTACAAGTGCAGCTGTTACAGCATACTTAATGAAAAATCATAAGATGGGGCATGATATCACCCTGTGAGCATCTGTCAAGTGTTATTCTCATATGTTCATAGCATACTAATTCAGAAACGGTCCAACGGTCCCTCCATCCTCTTCATCACGCCTGCATACCTGCAGCAGGTAAAATGCCTATTATCTATTATGCATCCTTCCATCATTTCATCAATCAATGTACACCAGTACATCCCACAACCGCCACATTTCATGGAGCCAGACATCCAGTTATGACTTAAAGCTCCTGCCGACGTGTTACCAGGCCGCGACGACAGGGTCACCAGGATCACTCAATTAGCAGGGGCGACAAAAGACGCAGCAGGGTCCAGTGCAGCATCCCCCACCCGACAGAACATCAGCCGCCACAAGCAGGCGCCTGCCTGCGCGTAGATGTACCTAATACCAGTGCTTTTTCTATTGAAGCTGCTGAACGTTGATGTTTTATGCAAATATGTTTAAATTCCTGCCAAACATTCTTAAAGATGTCTCCCTCATGAAGGGCCTCCAAACAGCATTTAGATCACCAATCATGAAAAATGAAATTATCTTCGATTTAGCTCCATTTTTGGATGTGTATAGTATGGATTTCAACAAAAAGCTGTCTCCACAGCTCGTGGATTTCATCATTGTATAAAAGTTTGCTCGGTTGTTTTGGCATCGTAGAGCAACTGTGTCTTCTAAAAAATGACATTTACATATTTCTTGTTTGTTTTGCCAAATATGATTTTGAGGGAAACGTAACTGCTGTCATTATGTTCAGTTGTGATGTGATTTCCAGTGAAATAAAAGCTACGTTCTTGACTCAAGAGACCAGGGTTGGCATCCTGACTCCTGCATGTTGATATGTTTAAGCAACAAAAGGACTCTGGTTCCAGGTAAGGAAAGATTGTAGTTTCAGTCGTGAGTTACAACAACGTAGGCAAGACCCGCCTCCTGCTTCAAGTCACCGTAAACCTTTTCGATATTTAACTGAGACCACGATCTTGCACGACACATGTGAGCGCATGAAATATGTTAATCGTGCTACTTGCCAGAGGCAGATATTGTAAAGAAATGACTCATTATGTTGATTGAATAGAAATGTTATTCGAGCATCATTGATTCATAATAGTTTATACAATTATACAAAATGTGGGAAACACAGATTAATTTCCCAGAGTCCAGGGTGACTTTTTCAAATGTCTTGTTTCGTCTCATCGACAGTCATAACACCAACATATTCAGAGCACAATGACATAAACCAGAGAAAAGCCATCGCAGAGTTAAGGAGTGGGGTACTTTGCTCGTCAAACGACAAAATTAATTCAGAGACGCTTGTTTAAAAAAAAACATTATTGCAGATCTGGAGGGCAGAGATCTCATCAATAAAAAAACCAATAGTGTTTAATCTGCAAGTGTATACATGTGAATGCAAAATCCTGCATGGATTCATCACAACACACAGATGTGCTCACGCGTGTGCAGGTATCTGCACACACACCCTATACATGTACGTATGCGTCTTTGTGTCTGTCTGTTCGTTATTCTACTTATTCCTCATCCTCTGTCAGTCTGTCAAGCCATCTGTGTGTATTTCTCCTTCGTGGCAACCTGCCTGCACCCCCCCCCCCCCTCCTATTTGCAGCAAAATGACTCCTGTCTAGATCAGTGCTCGGGATATTCCTCGCTGCAAAGAACACGCATAACCCTGTGTGTGTTTTTGTGCATTCCCTGTTGCACGGATGCTTTTGAGTTGAGGATGCTGCAAGTTGAAGAGATATTGCCAGAGATAGAGGTGTCAGCGAGACTGGCAGCATTGTTAATTAAAACATTCCCCTTGATGGGTCTGCACCTCGGCTACGATATGTAGGGCAGTAGTAACATAAAATAGATGCCTTTGGTTGTAGAATACACACTCCCTCTCTCTCATACACACTCACACACACACACTCAAGAGTACTGAAACAGCGATGAAAATAAAAAGGTTTCGAGACTTAAAAAAGAAAACGACTCTCTTGAGTCCTTCAAAGGCTTTGTCTGTGTGTGTGTGTGTGTGTGTGTGTGGGGGGGGGGGGGGTTCTAGACAAGTCATGAATCCATTAGAGGGGTTTTGGGAAGGATGATAGGACTCTTTAAGCTTCCAGCATCATTGAAGTTCTTGTATGCAGTGCTTTCCCTCAGTGATCATTGTCACTCACTTCCATCCAGGCAGGCAAAATTGACATATTTACTCGAGCATTCAAACCAGTGATAATAACAACAACAGCAGCAGCAACAACAACTAGGAGGGCAACGAATAAGGAGTGGCAGGTGACTGTTACTATGGAAAACGTGGGGATGAAGTCCACCATTTCACCTCTTACCTGTGGTTTTATTTTTCTTCCTTTCCAATATGGAAGAAGTTGAATCAGTGAACACGATTCAGCTGACCTGATAATGAAACGGGGACGTTATTGGAAATCAAAAGAGAGCAAGGTTGCGGCGGGAAAGCTGGTAGAGCAATGAGGCTTCCACAGCAAAACCCGGTACGCAAGTAGAACATGTATTTCAAAGAGGCAATACACTCTGCATAGTTACAATCTCTAATATCTCAGTTTTGTTCTCTTTGGCGGCACTGATGATTAATAGCAGGCGTGTGTTTTGATTGCCGCTTGAGATTTTTCCTGGGAACGTCGCCACAGCCACCCAGCTCGTAAGACTGAAAATTCAGCTTTGTGCTAATTTGCGATTCAACAGCCATATATTTAAATGAAAATCTTTTGGATTATTACTTTAATTAATGCATTTGAACAGTGTGCAAAACATTCGGTGGCAATAGGGGGTCCCCCACATGGAGCTACAGTGCTTTGTAATTTGAATAATGAATACTGCTGTACATTTTAAAGTTGTTTGACATTTTAGTGCAAGTGACAAATTCTTTTTTAACGATTTTTTTTCCCCTCCCAGAGACCCCACGAAATTTTGCAGTTGAGGCTTGCAGGGGGTCTCAAGTGTCCATCAGGGGGTCTCGGATTTCAAACACTGCATTTGACCTTGCACATTTTGAAGACCCAAACGCAAGACAAACAGCAGGTCAAAGCAGTGCAACAGCTGGCGCCACAGTTTACGCATACTTCTACAGCTGCTCTCATTCAGCACATGAATACAACCGTCAGTGATGCATTTAAATAAACACCCCACAGAGACCAATGGACTTTATGCCATTCATTGTATTTGCATGGTGCAATTCAAATTTTGTTTTTCCTCCGAGTTCTCCTCCTCCAAGCTCTCATCATACACCGAGCAGGTATCGCATGTTAACACTTCTCTAATGGCAGCCTTTTGGTGGCCAGTAATTGCCCAATGATTATCTTTACACTCCGCAAACAGTCACACGTCACCTTGTGTCTCCACGGAGCTGACAAACTGGCCGATGAAGGGCTGGTTTGGACGGTAGGTGCTGGGCAGGCCGATAAAATAAAATACCTGGAGTCAGCTGGTCACTGAAATAACTTGTTAATGCAAGGACCGGAAGTAGATGCTCGGTCAGGAGGAGTTCACGGAGTAGAATGGTTGTACTGTAACCACTTACCTATTTAACCTATCAACCGGTTCACTTTCTTGCCAAGAGCTAGAAGATTGACCTCGCTCTCATGTCTGTGCATTGACTGTGGAACTAAATTGGGAAGTCAATAAACTAAGCACAGCATCAAGGCTGGAAGCAACTTACTCAAGTTTTTTCACACAATTTTATTTCCTCTCGATGGGCAGTGAGATTTGGAAAATAAATGTGTCCAAGTTAAGTTCTGTACGGCTAAAAAAAAACAGAAAAATATGACAGATGAAGATATAACCTCCTTGGTGGAGAGATTTCAAGTAAAAGGTAAATGTACGAGTTCAAAACACTCACGCAAGCTGTTTTCAGTTAAAGGAACAACTCCATGTACAGCTGCAACTTTGCTCCTGTGGAGGAGTGCAGACGACAGGGCTGCACGACACCCCTATCTGTTGACTCGACACGTGCGCAGTGTTTAATTAGCTGTAATCCAATTGAGGGATACGGCTTCCTGTTAAGAGAGGTGCAAAGGGTCGAAATAAACAGCTTACAAGACTATTAAACACTAAAGACGCAGCCTACAGCCTATATGAAGTCAAAGCCCTGACCTTACTAACACACTGAGCACCAGTCCACTTCACAGGTGTGACCTGACCTCCGGGAGCTGCTTCACTTTTGTTCCATCGATGAAAGACTTTTTCCTCATTACACAGAGAGAGGCGGGAAATTGACAGGGTGACGGCAAAAGGACACGCAGCATCAGAGGAGAGACAATTTTGGTCGTATCTTATCTCACTTGTATCGTATCTTGCTCCCAAATTGGCGTTTTCAAGGGAGATCAAAAAGTATGGCAAGCATGTGTTTCTAACTAGAACTGCAGCGCACGCACAAAACCTGGTGTTATTAGGTCATGATGATAGTGACCTCTTTCTCCCATCAAAGCCGCCGTTTCAAACTCATCCATGAGCCAAAGGTGTCAGCTTGCAAAGACTCTCTCCAAACCTCATCCAATCATCCAAGCCCCCTATCCTGCAGATTAATGAAATTCAGTATATACATGATTTAGAACAATTGGTCTGAAGGGAACAACAGTTGGTTGATGCAGAAGGCATGGGCTTTTTTGAGGAATAAAGAAAGCTGAATGGTCAAAAAAAAAAAAAAGACTGATTGGAACATGGCTAAAAACCATGGCAACAGACTCCTGAGTAAACAGTTTATGGAAGCACAGTAGGAAACCCGGTGGTTGGGTAAAGACAGCCTTGTGCTAATCAGTGCATACCAACACCTCCAGAGCCCAAACCTCCATGAATTTCTCAGGAACAGATGTGTCAACGGTGCCTGCTGTGTCTAAGCCAATCAGAACTGTGTTACTCAAACAGAATGGTTGCATAAATTACTGTGCGTGTGGATGCACGTCTGCATTAGTGGTGTACACTATGTTTTATACTCAGACGTCCAGTTAGAATCGAAAGCTATTCTCCATCAGTTGAAATTAAAAAAAATAAAAAAAGGACAACTCCTGTATCGTTGGTCAGAGTCAAGTTCTCTCTTGTCTTTGTGCCAAGTACCACCTGAAGACAAAGAGGACAGACTCCAGTGAGCTCTGGTATAACTGTTGAATTCAAATCCAAAAAAAAAAAAAAACACCAAGGATTACATACAAGTCTTTTAAAATTCCACACCAAGGAGATTATTTTGCGTCTGGCAAATCAGAAAAAGAGCAAATGGATAAGAAAATGTGAGAGACACTTAAAACTAGTGAGAGAAGTTCAAAGAAAGAGAAAAAAAAGCATCTTGATCTTTCTGAGGAGTCCCGTCGTTAAATATAACGTTGCCACTCGCTACACTGTGATCAATAAGCCAGCAGCAGAAAGTCCGCAGCAATCTTACAGGGTACACTACAAACGCAACTCATCATCTTCAACGTTTCGTAACCCAACACAAACCCTGAGACCAGCTCTGAATCAAAGACCATCACTCTCCAAGCAGCAGGCCGACACAGCACAAGTGCATCCCTGTACGTTCACACAGTTGCACTCGCACTTACTAAGACAACTTATAGCCTCAGTCACAGCCTGCTCTGCTCCCGAAGTAAACCAAGATGTAAAATTCACTCCAATCATCGATCAAAATAATCATCCGCTGGGGCAACCGGAGAAGCTTGGCAGTGAAGTGACACATCCGAGGTCAAGGGGAATCATCTTTCAGGGGCCGCTCCGCACTGTGGGTTGTTGCCAAGCTGCGGCGCTGGATGGTGAGGTGGCCATGGCGATGGTGGACGGGGGAAAAGGGGGGGGGGGGGGGGGGGGCATGGTGGTGTTGGTGGAAGGGGGGGGCTGCCAGTGCAGATGCCCGCAGACAGACAGCCTTGCCTGAGAGACACGAGAGCTGCCGGAGCCTCAGACAGCTCGCTCCATCACCCCCTCCAACTACCCCTCCCCTCGCGCTGCCATCTGTGAAGCACACACACACGTGTACACACACGCGCACAGACACACACATAAAGAAAGGCGGCACCACTAACCAACGGGCCCAGGGACACTTAGCCACGTTAGCAGCCTTACTAAGACCGCTGTGCCGGGTAACTGCTGACGAGCTTTAAAAAGACAGAGAGAGAGTGAGCGTTAAAGAGGGAGGGAGGCAGAGCTGCTGAGCCAGATGGTGGGTCTAAGCTAAGCTCAGCACCGAAGAAGATTGAGATATCAGCCAGGTGATTTCGCCTCCGGATTTTTTTGATAGGTGGGCAGAGAAGAGCCGTCTGGGCTTGACAGTGCTGCCATGTTTTCAATAAGCACTGCTGCGTGTCCTACCGTGTGGCATGTGCAGCCGCGCTGATAGTGCGGCCATTATATTTATGCGCGTCTGTTATTCTGCTTCTGCGTGTCCATATGGGAAGTATGTGCGTGTGTATGGTCACATTGTTTCTTTTTTCAATGCATGTGCCTCATTGTATAGTATGGTACGCCTTGGCAGTTTAGCCGGGCACTTGCATCAATTACAGCGGATGTTGGCGTCAAGTGTAATGACAGAGTTAGGGCCTCTAACAGGCCACACTGTCACTGAGAGGATATAAACTACTGTTTTCAGGATTCATCACGTCTCCTTTCTTCTCTCCTCTCTGTATTCTTACTTTTCCCTCTCGCCTTTTCTACTCTTGGCTTTTATTTTGACTTCTCTCCTCTCTTTTAAAGTCCTGATCTGGAATCAGTCATGTAGACTCATCCATCCAATGTGGTTGAAGGAGCCCAGCTTGTATCCGCGGATTGTGGATTGTAATAATTTCACTTTAAATTTCGCACTGCTGTTGAATCTCTTTGATGGCGGCAGAGGTGTAATGGAATATCATCTGGAAAAATAATGAAATATTTCTACACTTTGATTTATTATTCAATCAAAGGAGCATGCCATGACAACTGTTGTAGACAAAATAACAACAGTAAATATGAGTCTGCTTTTATCACAATTTGGGGATTTTGGGACATCAAAGCTCATAAACATGTAACCCTGAATCAATTCCCGCTCAGACTTCAAACCGGCTGAAAATCCTGCATCAGTGAATCTTTTCTCATCTGATTGAAGACATGATGTTAAAAAGAGGAGTTAGGATGGCTCGCTTTGGGCTAAATTAGTTCACAAACTGTTTGAAAATGTATTTAAGAGCAGTCTTAATCGTTTAACAGTGGGTAGCTACGGCATCGATCTGGAATGGAGAGTCAAATCTGCCTTTATCGATTAATGATTACACTCTGGGAGAAGCAAATGTATTTCGTGATCACTTCGGTGAATGGAGACAGTGCAGATTTGTTCATAGAGGATAAAAGCGCTCTTGCGTTCATGAACTGTGTAGACACACACACACACACACACATTTGTGTGCACAGTTGCATTGGCTCTAATCTGTAATGCATCCAATATGTGGAGCTATTGGCCAGCGCTCCAGTAGGCAAGCTCCATGGCACACAGAAATCTGCACGCTAGTCCTCTGTACATCTATCCAATCAGCATCTCGCCTGGCTCCTGTGCCAGTGGGCCAATCAGATGCCCCAGATGCAGCCCACTCCCCAACCCCCCACGGACACACACACACATATCTACAGTAAACACACATGCACACACATCAATCCAGCTGTGACTCTTGGACATAATCCAAGTTGCCTGTCTGGTTTGTGGTGCAAGGTGGCGTCTGCGTGCAAGAGATGATCATCTGCCATAAAAAAGAAAAGAAAAAGAGGACAATCAGCGATCATTGTTGCACACACCAGAGACGAGGTGAACACAGAGAGCACAGGCCACTCTGAAAAATGGCAGAACAATAGAACACAATTGAGAATTGGAGAACAAGAGAGAGACAGTAAGCGAGGGGGGAGAAAACGTGACCGAGATCAACAGAAAAGCAGTTGAAAGTCGTTGAATCATTCTCACACACAGAGCTTTGGCCCAGATCAGCCAGAGAGATAAAGGAAGAGGATTACACTGGCTGAAAGACTTGGAAGTAACCTGAGTCTCCTCTGAGTCTCTGCCACTTCTACAAAGTCACCTCTGACAATGGCACTATCTGTTAGCAGAGGGTAAGATCAAAAACACACCAGTACAGTTGGGAAGTACTCCTTAGTGATGCGTGTTTAAATGTCCCAAATCAAACATGAAGAGATGTATGGTACAAAAGTGGGGTTGACTAAGCGTGTCCATGAGGAAAACTGGAATAATATATTCTTGGTGGTTACAGTGTGAACAGGACTCACCGGTTCGATGCTATCCAGAGCTGTACGTGCCGCAGGAAGACAATCAGTGTCTGTTAGGTTTAAGGACAAAACACAATCATAGTTAGTTTCACCTTAAAGGGATTGTTTTACAGCTTTGGTCTTATTTGCATGATGTTTGCCATCATTTGTATCCATTAGGATAACACTGGATTTACCAAAGTAAATGTTGAGGTTTTGGAAAAACAGCGCATTCGGTACAACAAAGTGTCACAAGGTAAGAATGATCAGGCAGGTTGTAGAGCAGGCAACATTTTAGCCAGCCCATCTAAAACACTTTTAGTTTGAGGACAGAAAAGAAGTGCAAACGAGCTAACAATCCCTTAATGCACAGGAAAACTGTGAGTGCTAGCACAGTAGGTCAAAGTTAAAGTTACAAATGCGTCTGTAAACTGACAGATTCACCTTCCAAAATAAGCGTGGATAATCTGGAAATTTGTTTAAATGACAGCATGTGTGTCCTGTAGTTGCTGCCAACAGAAATGGAGGCCGCAGCCACGAACATATGACCCAGGTTGTCTTAAAACTTTGCCCCTCTGAGCGCCAATCTGAACTTTCATGTCACCTACCCGACATTAAAGAGTCCAGACAGTGGGCTATTTGGTGATGGCTACTTATCGTTTGAGGACATTTGTTTCTTAAACAGGAAATATCACGTAACTTCCGGGATATTTTAACACCTTCATTTAATTAGCATGTTTGCTTGTCTTACCTGTCCTCTAGGCAGCACATAAACATGCTGTTTTACAACCAGGAAGTGCCAAACCAGTCTTAGCCTATTAGGACTCCTTTTATGACGGTGTTCCTGGGGGAATGCACCAAACGTGGTATACGTGTGGGGGGGGTTTCAAGTAGTTCCGATTACACATTTTGATATGTTGAGTGTGATTTTGTGACTGTTAATCATCATATTTATCTGTTGAGAAATGGATAAATCACAGTTGTGAGTTAATTGATTTGTTAATTGGTATTTCCTGAAGTGGGGGGAGGGTCAGAAGTTAAAGGGCCTTCTCTTAAGAATATAGATTTCCTTGTGTAGTTCTGTCACTTGAAATAGATTTGAAATATTGAAATGGAAATAATTTGTACATTTTCTTCTTGGATGCACAAGTAGGATTTTCATAAAAAGAACAATATATAGACTCATAAAATCCCACTCAGTCATCACTTATGAGTATTTGATCATTTTGGTGTGTAGAAAGCTGTGAAAACGGCGTCAAAAAAGCACGCACACATTAAGGCATACAGCTTATTTATTAAACACTGGTATTGGATCGGTACTCAGGATCTGCTCATACCCAAAGCCCAGGTATCGGTATTGAGACTGAAGAAGTCAGATCGGTGCGTCCGTAACGCAAAGCGAAGCGAAATGCCAAGTGGACAAAGCTCGATCCAAAATGAGAATCTGGGGTTGGCTTTTAGGAGCACCCTAACCGCAGTCAGGAACATACAATTCTATGAGGGGCCAACTTTGAATGTTGTGTTTACAAAACGCCACCAACAAATCCTCCTCATTCAGCCTGAAGCAAAGTACAGTGGCCTGACCATCAGTGCCAACCCACACTGCCACACTGCTAGTGAGGCTAAAAGTTTTTATAATATCCCGAATAAATGAGCTGTGGGTGAAGGTTTGCACCTTTTTTTGTTGTCACTTCTTGAGGCGGCATTGAGATTTCATATGCCTCTCCGGCAGCAGCTGGGTGTCAGTGACGCTGCTTTCTGATGACCTTAAATAGCTTATTGATATCTGTGGAAGCAGGAATGGACAGACTGCAGTGTTTTTTTTTTCCCTGCCCACCTCCTTTTGTGTTTTTCCTCTTCCAAGCCTTTGAAATTATCAGGGTCAGATTTATTGTGAAAAAAACACTTGTTTACTCACTCTGCCTTCTGCTGAAAATAAAAACATACACACATAAACAGCCCTTGCTATGTTGTGTGTCTGCTGTGTGTTAGTTGGTGTAGCCATGGAGTTACTTCTCCCAAAGGGTCAAAGGCATAATGGTTATAATCTCCTTGTGGACAACCTTCTCACTCAACAACACTGCTCCTTGTAACAAAGAGCCTGGCCTCAGCCCTCAGCTGCCGCTGCCCCTCCTTGGCTTCCACCAGCAGACCTTAAACGGCTGGTCCATTGTCGAACTGACTATCGGACTAGTTAGATGAATTAAAATTTCACATGTCAATTCAATGAGTGTTGCCCTAGTGATTAGCAGATCCCACTAATTGTCGCTCCCTCAATCCCTCCTCCTCTTTTCTCCAATTTTTTTTTTTTTGCCTCCTTCCCCTCCTCCTCTTGCTCTCCTGCCATTTTCCACATGGAAGAGCAGGGAATGGGGCTTTGTGCCGTCAGGCCCCATGCCCCACGTCAAAGATGGCTCCTCAGCCTCTTCCCCCAGCACGCTCCTCCTCTGAGACTCCCAGATCCTCTCTCTCAACTCTGGGGTGTAAGGAAGATGGACATAAAGGGTGTGTGTGTGTGTGTGTGTTTATGTGTTTGGGGGCACATATAGATCACACAAGTGTGAAGAAGTAGAGCTGAGTGGATATGCATTTCATCCTGTTTAGGGCCACAGCATCAGGACGCAGGACAGGATGCTCGGAAACATCCAGCGCTACAATCCCTCGCGCGCCTAACTGACATGAACACGGAGAACGCGGCCGACGTGACGCACACTCCCACACGTGCACCCTGGCAGATAATTACCCCAACAGCCTCTAGAGAGCAGAACGCCCATGTGGGCCCCATAACCGCTTTAGACAAGGGCCATGGCACACCCAAGAACCCCCTTCTTTGTCCATCTCCCAAGCTATGTGTTTGTTTTGCTTGACTCAATGAACTGGATGTGTGGATCTTCACGGCATTGTCTTCCCTGTGCATCCCAGCGGCGTTGAGAAATGGCAAATCAAGCCATGAAACAACTCTGAAAATGCGATATACAAATGCTGCCCCCTTCAATATATCGTGATATTCTTCTTGTTTTGTTTCTCAGAGGCAACCCTCTTGGGTTTTCTGCTCGAAAAAAAGTGTACACCTTCACTTTTATTGTAAAACAAAAGCACAAATTCACACTAAATCAAGTAGGTGTAAAGTTATAGAAGTTAAGAAGAATTACGCATTATTGTCTAATCCAATTTATTAAAAAGTATATACACTATTAAATATTTTCTCCATACTTCACTGCTTATTAATATTAATATTTAAATCCTTGAGCAAATAAACTCTTACGGTCACAAAGTTGTTTGCCTCCAGCAAAAAACTTTCAAGTACAAGATCTTCATGAAATGACTGCATGTTTAGTGAGTCACTCGTTTCATTTCTAACGTAAGTAGTTCCTGCAGGTGCTGGATGAATGAATTGAAGTAAAAACTGGACTATTTCCCGCATGAACATCAATACACCCACACACATATGCCCTGCTCTGATCACTTTGACAAATGTGTCATGTCGGAGCTGTTTGAGAACTCTAAAATATTGGGATTTTAAAAACTTTGAAAGGAAGCAAGACAGAAAACTCTCCTCAAGTCTTAAGAGGAGCTCTAATCATCCCTCATCACAATTAAACACAGCGGACAGCAGCTTCAAACACTGGGTGACATCTTACAATTGTGTGAATGGACCCTACCCCCAGCAGCCCCCCCCCCCCCCCCCCTGTCACCTAATGTTCAACCCTAACCAAGCATCACACAGACCTACATTCACAGCTACAATGGAAAACACTGCAGCAGGCCCGTCCAGCCCAGACGGTTTCGTTTGCACTTTATCAGACCATACAAAACAGCAACGCCTCATTGAGCCACAATTTGCTGCTAGTTTCCTACAAGAAGCAAAACAAAGAATGGGGCGGCCTGGTCGTCCTTTTTGTGCCAAAGCAGCGGACCAGAGCGAACACACACACACACACATATACACACACAGCCAGACTAGTGGAAGTATAGACAGAGAGGGAAGCATAGACAGAGAGCAGCAGAACAACACGTAACATCCTTTAAAGTACAACACGAGTAGCTGCTGAGCTGTACGGCCTTTTCACTCAAAGTAAAAAACAGTGACATTACACACCTGCGACACAACCAACTGTGTTGAATAGGCTTTGCATATATACATACATGTTCATCCCGAACTACTGCAACTTTTATTTCTTACAGAGGCCTTGCTGCAGCAGCTACGGGACAGAACAATGGCTTGTCCTCATGACGGGGTCACGGCCATGGCAGCGTTTAAAAACCGCTTGGGGATGAAATACTTCTGTTGGGGCAATGGCTCTCCTTCCACCTCCCTCTGCTTCCCCCGTCTCAGTCCCTCCTCCTCTCTCGTTGTCTCTCTCACGCTTCCTCTCTCGTTTTACTACCACGATAAGTCTTGAGCGAGTAAGCGAGTGCGTTCGGTGTGCGTGAGCCAGCCAAGGCTGCAGTCCTGTTTGTGCATTTGTGTAGTCGTGCGAGAGCGCGTGCGAATGAGTGTGTCGCTGGTGGATGAGTGCTGCGGCAGCGAGTGTGCTGAGGGAGACAGAAGTCTGCAAAGCCAGAGGGGGCTTGCTTCCAGTCAGGCTATCAAACAGGCGGAAAAACCCACAGCTAGGAGTTCGGCTGCGTCGGCCACACAACACGGGCAAATTAAAAGAAACCCCGCAACCGCCGCAATTATCTTTGGAATGAGGGTAATGCAATTGACACAGTAACATCTGAAGGAGAAAGACTCCACATATCTAAATAAACAAAAGGCAAAGAGCTGCTTTACAATGCATACACAAGACCAGATTCATTAGCATACAAACTGAGATCAGAAGGCGTTCTCAAGTTCAGTACATCACAGCCTTCTCCTCAAAGAATTCCTTATCAGAGTACAGTCAAGTGCAGCCTGCCAAACCCCATTGCCATGACAACGCTGAAGAAGTTCAACTACACTGACAAAACGGTGCGGATGATTTACTGATTGTGCCTTGTGTGTGCTGGCCTCCCTTTTCCACCGAACCCCACCCCAACCCTGCTCCAGCCTCTCCTAGCTGGCAGCTGTTGGTCCCGGTGAAGGATGGGCGCGAGTTGTTTTGTCTGCCTTCGTGCGGATAAATAAATGATGAGAGCGTTGGATCTTTGGGACGGGGCTAGGCCTGATGGTCTGTCCCGCTGTGGCTTTTCTGGCCTGTCAACAAGGCCAAAAAAAAAAAAAAAAAGGGTCCGAGATGACCGCTAATTGGAAGTGGCGAGGTGATCTGATGACACTGCAGGGATACTTTGGTTTGTCACAACGTGTAAAGGCCCTCACATTTCAAGGGTGGCTGCCTTCAAGGAGTTAATCAATGCACAGCTTAACGCAGACGACTCAGGACAGAGCACAGTTGCTGGTCCCGGGGTAACTGAGGTTGAAATCAGCGAGACATTTCAGGAAGACGCTTACTTCAACCCACTGACTTTGGCGCTATTACAACACCTGTACCTTCAGCCATACATCACACAAGAAACTGGACCAATATTTTTTGTCAACCCTGTCATCTAGGGCCGACAAGGCAGCAGACAAGCACATGATTTGGGTGTTTTACCTCAGCCATAACTGGATGGCAGACAGCAGCACATCTTGCAGACAGTCATGATAGAGAGCCTGTAAAAGAGAAGATAAAAATGCATAAGCTCGGAACATCAATCATCGTCCTTCGAAAGTGTTTCCATACGCAATCGATTTCCACAGTATCTTCACGCCCTACAGCACATACGACACTATTTCCCAACGACTTTCTTCACACTCACGAAGACATTTCATGAGACACAGGAAGATGGAGGAGGAAAACATATATGTGTGTATATCTGGGTACATGCCAGCACCCAAACATGTCATAGGTTCACATCTAATTCCCTTCTGAAGTAAAGAGCATCCGACATAATATCTGTGTCGAAACCTCTCTCTCTCTTTCTCTTTTTCACGTACTCTCTCTCTCACTCACTCACACACATGCACATGAACCGCCAGCCTTTACGGTGCGCTACACTGACTTGTAAAGTTGTGATTTACACGTGTACTAAAAACAGCTTGAGACAAACAAACACATTAAAATCACAAATGCTGAGGTCTTCAAAGTGTGCCAGCAGTTGGGCTAATTTATTGAGGCACCCTAAATGCAATAGTGAGGCGAAAAGTAGTTGTTGTAGAAAAAAACAATGTGGTTGTTGCCACCAAACAACCACATTGTTTTTTTCTTTATATAATATACTGAAACTACAAGGAGAACTTTTTCAACCGCAACTTTTTCTTGACTCCTCCATCACACGTGAACCCTGGGTCGCATGCATGTGCTCCCAGACCACCTTTGGTGCGTCCCTTGGTGAAATTAAGACCTTTAGAAACCAATTTACATTGTAAACACACCATGCAAATCTTGTTTACCATGTTGGGGGTCTGCAGACATGGTGGTTGGTTGCAGGTCTGAGGGCGGAGATCTATAGGGAATCTCCCTGGACCACCACACAGACATGAACACACACAGTACCCACCCTGCACCCACTAACTGCATGCCCCCCCCCCTGGAGAGAGCGCCTGACCTCCTCCGACAGGGGGGGTCAAAGGGAATTTAACACAAGGGTCCCACATTCCTCCAAGGTGATAATTGATGTAGCTGCTGGCAGGGGGTCACCAGGCGCAGGGTAAACAAGCAATGACTTTCTATACCCCCCCCCCCACCTCATTCCCGCCCCGCTAAACAGTATGCATGGCTGTGACCAGACTAGATTATGCCATCAAGCCTGGTGTGACAGCGGTGTCACCCATTACAGGGAACCGGGTTTGCTTGGTGTCTGAGGACCCAGGTGTTTCAGTTGACTACAACTAAACCATCAGCCAGACAAGCCCCTTCACACATACTGTCAACGACACGCTGGAGGCTGAAGGCTAGCTGCATCTCATCGACTGTTAGGTAAGTGGAAGACCCACGAAGAACAACAGCTCAGTAATAGACACAAAAAAAAGAAAGCAGTGAAGCTTAATCACACCTCTCCATCTTCTCTACGCGATGCAAACCTGGGAGCAGGTAAAGAGAGAGTGATGGATGGAAGCCGGTTACTGGTGAGGTCTACTTCGCTCCATCTTCCCCTCCGCGTCTGTTTCCCTCTCCTGCCCTCTGTTGCATGGGGCCTAGCCCTCATTACCAATATGTCACTGTTTTATCGGAAGAGGCAGACTTTTTTATTTATAGGCGCCACTCTGCACCTGCTGTTCAATTTTAAAAAATCGTCCACGTCGTGTGATTATCGTTCACAAACCTCATCAAAGTTAAAGTCATCAATTCTGTGTTGCCAAAGCCCCGATATATCTTATTCCTCTGTGCCATGCCGCCATTGTTGCCCTGAAACTATTAAAAACACATCAGTGAGCCACACTATTGCCCTGGGTTATATGCATGATTACGCTGAACATGGGCACTGTCGTTTATTTTGAGTCCCACACACACCGTCCTGCTGCTGTAAATACACCAAATGTGTATTAATCATGTCTGAAAATAGTCCCCAACAAAGGCACAGTTTCCTCCTGTTTCAGTCGTGTTTGCTCAAAATTACAGAGCCCAGTTAATTCAGGAAATTCCCTCGCATTTAAAAAAAAAAAATGAAACGATATATTTGTGATTCCTGTTAAAAGATTTACAGTCGGAAAGAATGGGCTTGCCACATTGTTGTAGGTTTTGGTCTTTTCATTGTGTTTGTTGACAATAACAAAAATACACATTTTGTTATTTGACAACATGATTCGAAGAACATCAATGAACATTTTTATTCGACGTCGAGGCAGAATATTAGTCATGCAAAATGATTAAAAGGAGATGATATATGCGCTGGTGTCCTGTGCGTTGTTAGCGGTGGTTAGCTTTGATAAGGGGAGGGCCTGGCAGTGCGGTTATTCCCTGGTCTCTGCCCACATGTGGTCTCCCCCCCCCCCCCCCCCCCAGCCACACACTAAGGCTTGGGGAGGTTATAAAAGCCGAGGGGGTGATTAAGAAGCAGGAATAATGGCCTCCACAAAACTAGGAATGCCTTTAACTGCTACAGCAGCTCTAGAATAGTTCTAAATCGGACTGCCGCCTTTCATATCAGGAATTATTCTCCTGCTCTTGAGCATTGAACATTACGGGGGTTTTAACGTGCATTTTCAAAAGGAATTGGCGCTGGGAAAACATGAGAGGCATAGGCAGGATGTTCTGCGAGGTTATGATTTATGTCTGAGGGTGACCCGGGAGGATTCAGGTCGGGTATATCTAAAGCTAGGCCGACCTACCCACCAGTTCTGCATTGTTGGAGTTTGGCGGATCCTTCTAAATCCAGGATTAGAAAAGTCAAATATACAAACACCTTCACCTCGCCTCTCTTTCTCACATACAGAGACACCGAGAAGCAGGAGAGATAGAAAGAGTTACCGTTGGCTGCTACCTGCCTGCTAAGCATGCCCAAACCCCAAACCCCATCACTTTCCTCATTACTGGAGCTTCATGGCTTTTTAGTGCTCTGTGCTTTATCTGGGATTTCACATTTCCCAGCCTGCCGCTTGACATGGCTCACCCAGCTGCCAGCAATCAAGTAGCAGAGGGCAAGCTGAGTCTTCAGGCTGCACCTTGATTTGAGAATTGCACATCACAGCCACTGGCCCCGCTAAGCTTCGGTAATTACAGGCCACACATCCCATCATGCCTCCAACCCGTTTCTACCCCACATCATACACTCACCTGGCATAATGGGTGGAGGGGAAGGGGGGTGCACGCAGGGAGATAGAGCCGGTCACGGGTCATGGGGTGGATTCTAAGGATGTGGATCTGCGCCTCAAAAGGCATAAAGTGTGACAGTGTTGGAAAAGGGGGTTGAGAATATACTCCATGAAGCATCCTTACTGTCAATAGATTGTTGCGTGTATGAAACGTCCTTGTGTGTGTTTTATGTGTTTTATGCATTTCTGCGCTTGCATCTACAGTACACACGTTGTATGTGTGCGTGCCTAATTGAGAGGTAATCAAAAAAAAGTTGCCTTTAAAGTTGACAATAAATATCCTGCCTGTAATGTTAAACACCTGCCCGTAAAGCCCAGAGGAATGCTAAATGAAACCAAGTTGCAGAGCCTGTCTCCTGTCTGGGGTCTCAAGGCAAGACAGCAGGATTTGTAATAGCTGTATCCAGGATTATTGAGTTCAAGCAGAGCAGCCAGGAAGCTAGGAAAAAAAAAAAACATGACATGGTCGGCAACACTGCTTTCCCTCCCTCTAATGGCCAGTGCAACAGCTCTGCGTACCTCCTTTACACGAAAGAATAGTCCAGATTATTATTCAATGGAATTGCTCGGCAGAATCAATGCTACAACTTTTGCCATCAAAAACTTGTCAATCATGGCAGAATTTCTTTTTTTTTTTACCCGTCCTCTCACAGCTGAGTGATCAAAGCTCCTCCTGGAGTGTTGTATAATACTAGTGGACATATGGGTGTTTTAAAAAAAAAATTGTGTTCCCAGTGTTCTTTGTGCCAGTGTGAGCTAGATAGAGTCAGACAGATGATTACCGCAACTCAAAACATGCCCCGCTGATCTTCTCACCCTGGTGTCACACACCCATAAAACACTCCATACACACACACACACACACTCATTTAAGCACACATGCCTGTACACACACAAGGATAACCATGCACTAATGCGCATACATTCACAGAGATATAGTGTCCGGGCAGGAAGAGGCTCTCGCTGTGCTTTGGAGCCTCCAGGGGTGAAAGAGAGCATCTGACCCCAGAAGGCCAGAGACGCTGCCGTATGGCCTCATCTCTGGTTTCGATTCCCTAAACTCCTGACGCCTTCCTGCCACTGCACCTGTCGAGAGCCAATAGACCCCCTGCCCAGACCCTTTCACCACAGAGAATATATGGCCCTGCTCCCTGGTCCAGTCTGGCTAATTTCTACTGGCCTCAAACTGGCCCCAAAACGCCACGACGGAACGGGGCGTTTAGCTGGTGTTGCCACCCTGAGGCCCAGCTCAGCAGTCCTCCCTCTCTCTTGTGCCCCTCCATTCCTCAACAAGGGCCAGATAAGGCTGACCGAGCACAGGCATTTACTTCCAGAGTCACAGGCCGCCCCATTCAGCCCAGAGATTAAGCACTGCTGTCTACACGCAACCATGAATAATGAAGCTATCACTCCAGACAGGCAACAGCAGCGTGAGTTATATACACCAGTAATCCCATAGGCCGCTGCACACATGTGCCAAACCTATACAGTAGCAGCACCACTGTACAGCTCATGCATTATTTCACATTGCAGAAGACTCGCTTAGAGCTAATTAAAGACCTTAAATAGCTTAAAGTTTGAGTAGAAGTTCTTCAACTTAGCTTTACTGTCATCTCACAATAGGGCAATTCATTGAGGTGTTAAGCCGAGGGGCCCAGGTGCAAAGAAGAGTTGCGTGGCCCCAAGTGCCTTTAGAAACGACTTCAAATACCAGTGCCCTCACAGTGTGCACAAACAGAAGATGTACTCGTTACTATCCTTGCAAACAGCTATTAGCACTGAAATGTAGCATGGTTTTACAGTAAGACATCAGCTCAATATATATGCGGACGCATGAGTTGTAGGAGCCACTCCATGTTTATTGTCGGCATGTCAGATTTTGATCAGATATATCTTTTTTGTTTTTTTTTGGGACACTTGGAGGTGGTCATTAGATGCACAGGGTTGTATATGTACGGGCCTAGTGACAGGAAGAGGGCACAGGTAGAGGGAGCGCGCACAGTTCTTACCAGCAGACTAGAGGAACAGAGCAACGTGCAACTCCACAATTGGAAAACCTGGAATGTTCATTCATCTCTTCGTCCAAACTACTTCAATAAACAAAAAACTAGCTGCAAATAACGAGGGGAGAATCTGTTGTCTGAAGATCATTACTACCGGTGTACAATGCCAACTGGAATAATGACACAAGAAAAGTTGAAAATGGCCATTACAGTGTTTAAGTTTACATTTAAGCTGGTTATTTGAAAATGTGGACTGTAAGGAGAAGTCCAACATCTGCCAGTAGCGATATTAATTGGACAGGTGTAGTTGAATGTGTGTCTCGATATTGTCATAAATTGTCATAAATGATTATGAACTGTAAAAGGCAAACTACGATCTCTTCACCTCATGTGAGGTCCAGTCAGGACATCAGGTGGTGAGGTGATGGAAACAGTCCGATTATCATCTTCAAACATCATGTCAACCTGCTTCTTTGACAGGCAGCTTTTTTTGTGATAAGACATCTGAACTGGTGTTATGGAATCAAGACATGGAGTAGAAAACACACCTTATGTTGTACAGTGTTTAAGTTTAGTGTCCATGTTTTTAAGTGCAGTTGGATTATCAGTGTAGATATTATATTTATTTTAATATCATAATAAATTACTTTTTGTTGTTTTGTTTTTACCTCTACCAAAAATATTACCATGGTACGAACTCAAATTGAAGTTGTATGCAATTCTCTAAACATCTGATGTTTAATTGTGAAATAAAAACACTCCCTCGTGCTGCCTCTCCTCAGCAGTAGGCTGCACCTGACGTGAGGTTGGATAATAGCAGACACCACGTGACTGCAGCACATTCTGTCTGGACGCACGGCAGGGTCTCTCTCAGAGCCTCCCTGGTGAGGACGACACACGCACGCACTGGACGGATAACAACAGACGCCATTCATGTTTCGAGAGGACGCTTGCAAAGCAACACGATGGGACTCGGTCAACTTTATCACAACCGCTCGATTTGATCAGTGGATTACTTAATAATCAGACTTAAAACAATCTGTTAATTGTCTCACAATACCCGAAAGCGCAGCAGACCAGCCCTGCGCAGATTTCACTCCTCCCTCCTGCACTTGCCATTCCAGTCAAAACAGTGTTTTCTGTTGCATCGCACCACACACACACACACACACACACACACACACCTCGCCCCCCGGTCTCTGAAGAGCGACACCGACACAGCAACTCTTTTCGCCTCTGCCATGAACTGCGTCCCCGGCTTCAGAGAGGGGCAAAGTATGGCATCATATCTGAACTTGCATGAATGAAAGTGAATCAAAGCACTCAGTCAGCAGGCGACTCACTCAGCCTCCAGTGCGTCTTGTCTGTCTCGGCCGTGGGGCGCTCTCCTGCATCCTTCAATGGGCATCACTTTTGTGGAGCCGGTGCGAGGCGTCCTCCTTCACAAACACCGGTCCGTGGACATCCTAGACAGCCCGTCCTGCGACATATTTTTTTTAGTTTGGACCCGTTGATGTCACTTCCTGCTCGGGCAATAGCCTGTACAAATGAGCACAGGGATGTGGAGGGGTGCTCGGGGAGCCGAAAGAGGGAATTTTCGAGGTCACGCGGCAGGCGAGTTCACGAGGTCAGGCAGAAGCGACATTTCCAGACCCAGAGAAGAAGTGTGTTAAAATGACGGGGCACTGGCTCATTCCATGTGCCCTATACTTTTATATAACCACTCACATCCACATCATCCTACCCCCCCTGCGCTGGCGAGTTTCATTTCCTGGTAGGCTGTGCGCATTGACGGCTATGGTTATGCAATGATGAAGGCGGCATCATCACTTTGGCTGTTTTCACTGTGCAGCACAACCGGTGGGAATACGATGAGGCACAAAAAGCTCTCTAAAAGGAAGTTCATCACAAAGTCAGGGGACACCTGTTGAGGTCCAAATATAACATATTTTTAAAAAAGGTTTCTTGTTCTTATTCAGTTTAAAACAAGCTCAAGGCCTTTTTGGGTTTTATTACTGCTGAGTTTCAGCTTTAAGCCACTCATTGCTTTAAAAAGGTCTGTGTGTCCTTTGACACACATTCAAACAGCCTGGAAGAGTCATAATGAGGACACACATGTTATACTCTTGATGCCTGAGGACGACTGATTGCTGTTGTCTGATGAGAGTTCGGCCCACTGAGGTGATCTGCTGGACGGGTGATGGAAGCGCGTCCGAGAGTCGACTCCAGAGTGCTATCCTCTTTCCTCGCCCAGGACCAGGTCTCTCCTCTTTAACTTTGAGCCCAGGCCCATGCAGCCCATCTCTAATCTACAGAGGGTCTCTGCGTTACCCCCTGTCCCCTCGCAAGGCCCCCGTGATACATGACCATCAGCATGCCAATACTGCACAATATTTCAATTTCCTGCCCAGGAAGTGGAATTTAAGGGGTTGAGTGAAGTTCAGAGGCACAGTGTGGTGCCTGCAGCTCACAACCAGCCCCCAGCCTCGCACCCTATAGACCCAAGATCCAAACAGTTGGCCGAGAGCATTCCAGAAAGCAGGTCCTCTCCGTGTCAACAAAACAACCCCTGCTGCCATCGCCCTGCCTGACAGACAGCGGAGCAGAGGACACCCAACAGTCTCTCTGAGTGCAACATTTAAAAAAGAAGATATTGTTTTATTTAAAAGTGAATAACCTGTCTGCAGGAGTAGGCCTGTTTGCCAGTTGTGCTAGTCACTGCTGATATATTTTTAATATACTTAACAATAATCTGAAAGAAAAATGTACTCAACCTGTATCACTAACACGTGGATAATAAAGATATCTTTGGCTTTGTTATATGGATTAGTTATATTTATATGCCACGGTGATTCGAACAAACAGGATTATGTATGTTGTATCAATGTGAGTAAGGTGGGTAGATATCCATGTGTGGGACTGTATACAAGTATGCATGTATGTGTGTAGTATTTTCTGATAGGAAGACGCTCTCATGTGGCTCTGTTGTGAAGGTCTACGATTGGTAGTAGTTGGCTGGATTCGTCGGCGGGCTGCGGTAAGCAGGAGGAGAGGCTGCGAGGCAGGCAGTGCAACCTAGTGGTAGAAGAGGGGTGCGTGGTGCAGAGGGGAGTCACACAGACACACTCACTTCATATCTTGCTGATAAACACACACCAACGCACAAACACACACTCACAATAAAACCCGTACGCTTTGCTAATGTGCTGCATAGTAATTTATCTCATTGAAACACATGCTCTTAACCTCTAACCCATGTATTTGATCTAATGTCCTCAATACTCAACACAGAGTTCCAGGTTTAAAAATATCAGATAATTCCCTACAACCCACCCACATGCACGACTTAACGCTCTCTAACCATGTTTGTACATATTTGTTATGTGTGCCCACCCTCCCAGCCCCTCCACCTTACGCACACCCCCGCTTCTATACTTCCGTCCTCAGCCAAGCCCCGCTCTTGAAACAAATGCCACTGTTGGCAACTTCAAAGTCAGGATCTCTGTGACTGTACCCAACCTTCAAAAAGGAACATCCCTTTGCATCCCTATGGAATATTAGGGGAGTACAACCAGACCAGCTGACTGAGCAGTGACGTCCACCCTTTTCCAATCAACCAGCTGACACTGAGCCAGGCTGTTGTTGGAGATGTTCGTCCTCGGATCACACTTCGCCCCAACCCCGCCCCAAAAAATGCCAGATTACCCCACCCTTCCAGATGTGTTTTTGCAGAGATTGAGTTTTGATACAGAGGGGGCAGGGTCATTTGTTGGGTGGAGCTGGTCACCAATTTTGGGAGAAAGAGGAGTACAGCATGGACAACTAAAGTCCCAAAAGCAGGGTTTAGTAGGGGCCCAGCTCCACCAGTCACGGCCCATTTTTTTCTTAAAGGGGATTAATAATGAATTAAGGCACTCCCACCCCCCTTCTAAAAAGATATTCATGCATGCTAATGCATCCATTATTTATAGTGTGCATAGAGAACGGCTAGTGGTGGCCACATGCAAGTGGGAGGGATGTAAGGATGAAGTGAGCAGGTGGGGGTCTCTTCCCCCCGAATGAAGCTCCGAGGCTCTGGAAGCAACATCCGCCCATTGTGGCTGGGCTGGAGCTTGGTGGGGATGGGATGGGGACTGGATATGGACAAGTGGGAGGAGGTGGGGGATGAGGGGGCCTCGTTGCCAGACAGGCAGCTCGTGCATAGGGAGAGGGCCGCCAAGTGTAATGGGGGGAGGGGCAGGATTAAACAAATAAATACATGATAAGAAATAATCATGCCAGGGAGGGAGGGCGCGATGGAGACAAAGAGGCTAAGAGGGACGGGGCGGGGAGGTTATTTAAGTCAGACTGGATTTACTGTCTGGACGGACCCATTCTTGACCAAAAAAGATATGCCAACTTTTTTAGGTTGTTCTTTTGATTTGAGCGTTTGGTTTGTTAGTTTGTTCAGACAATATACTCTCACGGAGAAGCTCACTAAAGCTGTGTTACTTTGTCAGGATATCCGGAAATTAAATAAACTCGATAAATCTCATTGAGCTCCTCTTGGGATTTCAAGGTCTCGCACATACGGTGATACAGTAAGGTGGCAGTATGTGATAATTTAATAAAGCATTACAGAAGCGGACGCAGTGAAAGCAAAAGTTGAAATGTGGAAATTTGAAAAGTGTGAAGGTGAGAGATGGAGGAAGAGTGAGAAGAGGCTGCGCTCTTTTCATGTGCGCAGCATGCCAGGTATGTGGTGATGCAGTGACGAAAGGAGCAGGGCGAGTAGAGTGATAAGATAAAGCGACAGCACGAGCCAGATGAGCTTTCTGCCTGACTGATCCCCATATTAGCATAGATACAGCCATCAGCATAGCAGGGGACTGGTGTTGTGGAGGTGACACCAGGACCACGACACCCCAACTCATCTCCATAGATATGACTGGGGCCATGGAGGTAAATCATACATCAGGCTTATCTACGATACGTCTGTAGTACATGGCATTTTGCCGACAAGCTGCCACCTTAAGTTTCAGTAATCCTTGTAAGAGATTCATTCCTAATACTGCTTCGGCTGTCTCCAACACGCAGAAAATGAAACACAACTTTAAAAAGGCTGAGGCGACCAAGAGTTCAGTTATTTTGGTCCGTGCTTCTTGCGTGCATGAATACACATGTGCTGGCGATGACCTGGGGTAAGAGGTTATCAGTGTGGCTTTGCAAAAACCTGTTTCAATAGGATTGCCCTCCCATTTCAATGTGTTGGTCTGGCATTATACCCATGACATGCTAGTGAGGAAAATCCCCTGGTATGACGGAGTTACGAATGGTTGTACCATAAATGGACAAAATAATGTTCCATGAACTGTGTGATTCAGGAACAATGCCGGTAACAGCCAGACATCCATTAATGGCAGACATGCAACATGTTTCTCAACAAGTAGCACCGGAGGCAAGACCTCCCAGAAGTGACAATCTGCATTGTGCAAACATTGCAACCTTTGTTCCCCCCCAACAAACACAAGGTGAGGCACTTAACTGGGTTTTTTTAATACCGAAACCTCAACCACACACAGGAAAATCCATAAACATTGGAATGATGTCAAAACAACATGGTGAGGTTTGACGGTTTGAATTTTCCACTGCTCAAAAATGCCTCCTGTAACATTTCCTGCACCCCCGGTGATTTTTATGACAAATACAACAGCAGCTTAATTATACATGCGACCACCGCCATAAAAGCAAAACCATTAACTACCATCTTGTTAACACAGAGGACCTGTCTTGAAAGTGCTAGAGTCGCATTTTAAAATATTTTCACTCAGCGCCTGTCTGTTGTGGCAGATTGGCACCATTTAGAGGAAATATTAAAAAAAACGAGCGTGGCAGTGCATTCTAACCAGACGCCATGAGCATCTGGTTAGAATGAACAGGATAGTGACCACTGAAGGGTCATTTTGATGACCTGATCTTGATGTACTGGCAGAAACGTGATGAAAGAAATACAAGTTAGTCGCATACCATCGAGACGCTGACATATTCAAAGAGAAAAAATGAGGACACAGATACTTTCCCTGACTTTGAGTTCATTCACCAGCTGCATGGATGCAGGAATAAAGGTGACTGCTGGTGTCCCTGACCTACCCCAGTGTGTCCAAGGGGAAGGCTTTGGAGTTTCCAAATAATAGTGAACTTCCAACCTCTTCCTTTGGTTGAGTTTCAAAGGCTTCCTGGTTTTACGTTACTGGCCAAACACCCCCAGCTGTACACAAAGTAGCCACTCTCAATGAGTAGCCTATGGAGGCATATAGAGATCAGACACCCCGTGACGTAACCAAACATCCCAGTTAAAAGCAAAGTGAACAGAGAGGGATTCCATTGATGTTATTGCCTGCTTAAACAGGCCAGTGTTCACTCATGGCAAGTGCGATATTACAGAAAGTAACATCACACTTGTGAGCGGTGTTTCAAGCCTCTACAAAGAGAATCCAAAGTTTGCCACTGTCATGGAGTAGAGCGGTCAGCTGAATATTTCATACACAGTCCTTTAATCTACCTTATCCTTAAGATGTCCATATGGACTTCATAGAATGTGTCAATCTTATGAGTGATCGCATTTAAAACCCACAAAACACTGCCCTAAAGGCAATCCCATCAAGCAGCATTCACTCAGAGATGTATAGCCCTATGTTAAGCAAATGGGCAGAGAAATGGTGACCCACTGAATCCATTATTTCTCCTCCTACGTCCATTGTCTTAAAGCCTGCCTCATGTGCCCGGAGTGCCTTTAAAGATATGTTAAGAGAAAAGAGCTCTCTGTCTTGGAATGAGCTAACTTAATTATCATAGCAACTGGCAGTGCTCCTTAACATGTCAATGGTACTTGGCCTGCATGCATAATTTTGCTGTGTCATTGTGGTGGCCTTTGCGTTTTTCACTGACAAAACACCTAAACCACAGGCACGGGGGCCTATTGTCATGGGCGCATCCATCTGGATCAAGGCCATTAGAGGATATTTGCACTTCCTCTGTGGCTCCTGGCTCTTTTTGACATGCGGCAGAAGGAGCAGGCATCACCCACCAGTGCAGGGCCAATTGAGGTGCAGATTGACCAGAGGGACAGTGAAGAAGGGCAGCCAGCAGGGCAGCGCTCCTGTCAACTCCAGTGATGGACACCCACGTGGGGGCTGGTCATTGGCCTGAGGTTTCTGAGGTCCTCTAGCAACTGATGGGACTTGACGAGGCAGGCGCCCTGGTTTCATTCTTTTGTCCCTGGGGATGTTGTAGGGTGTATCAGAGTGTCAGAGGCTCTTGGCTACAGCACACTTCTGGTGTCAACTGCCCGCGATATACAACTGCCCCTCGCCTGCCCACACATACACGATAGGAAAAAAAGATATACCAGGGGCTGTTACGTACAGGTAAACAGTGCCTTAGAAGAAAAGAAAAAAAAGTGATTTTCTCTATTGTTGGTCAACCTCAAAATATGAATAAATGATGCATGTATGGACCTACTGTATATGGTGTGAACAGAGCGCAAACATTCTGAACATAAATGCATAAATGATGGCCTTTGAAGCAGTGGAAACATGCCGATAGGGCACACAGGTAAGCCTGATGTGGTTCATGCCACAGCGTCAGGGACCTTGACTGTTCCTTCATATGTGTGCGTATATGCATGTGGGCGTGTCGTATGTGTGTGTGCTTGTTTGCACGGGTGAGTGAGACGATTAATAGTAAAAGCATAGATCTATATACACATATGGGAAAACAGCTCTCACACACAAATCAAACAGAACCAATTCAGATCCAACACATAAACACCTTAGCTGTCAATCCATATCGCTCCGTGTGTAACTTATATGCTTGTCGCGGCCCCTCTGAGCTGTGTTGGAATGCTGACAGCACAGAGATATGAATCTTGATTTGATTACGAGTCAGAGCTGAGGGTCTAAACCCTGGAGCCAATGGAGCCAGTTTGGGCGGGTGGGCAGGGAGACTGTTGCGAAGGAGGTGAGGTGGAGGGGAAGGGGCAGCGTGTGATGGCGAGGGGGGGGGGGGGTTACCTGTGGCCCTGGCTCCAACTGGGAGTAATTTGGAACAGACTGCTCCCAACGTGTTCATTAGGTTGTGATTGGGCTGAGCGCAGGTGGGGAGGGCCTGCACTCCCCGACGCTGAATAGTCCTGATTGTGCCCAGCATAAAACGCCATCTGTTTCAATGAGGGAATGAGAGAGCGAGAGAGAGAGAGACGGGCGCGGGGAAAGAGGAGGGAGTTACTGGGGAAAAGTCATGTTTTATGATGTCTGGACAATTTTGTGTACTGACGAGAAAGAAGAAAAACGTAATATACGGCGACATTTGCAACTCTCTTGCTTGTCTTAAATTTACGAGTGCAATAAAAAAAAAATGCCATTCCTTTCTACATGCAAAAAAACGTCTACGTCCATAAAGTAAAGTAATGATTGTCGTATAAGCAAACTTTGTGTAAAAACACAAATAGTGACTTATTCTAGACAAGAGGTAAGATGGCGTTTGCAGCTTAAATGGCAGGTTTCAGTCTCGCTGTGGCTTGCCACTGTGAGCAGACGGCTGAAGAGACGAGGGGATTTGAGATGAGGCAGCAGAGTTTATTTATGGGCCTTCTGCTTCAAAGCCGGGATGTTTTTGGTTAATCCTGTACTCGCACCAAAAGCAGACGAACAAATGTTAATCTCGGTGTTTACATGGGCATTTACACATGACTATTTTGCTGTAGACACAACATTGCCCAAAATCCACATTCATAAGTCTCATGTGGATAATAAAATAGAAGACAAAAATATATTTTTACGGCCTCGCTCTTTTTTTCTCTCTGTAACTGCAAGGTCCTGGGAAGAAAAAGAAGAGAGCAGAAGAGAAGAAGGCCACTGTTTGCTGCTCGACTTTTGAAGGCGTCTTTATCGCGCTTGGCAGCGTGGTCCTGCGTGTCCAAGCCTCGTCGTGCTTTTCATCCTTTGTGCTGTCCAAGGTGTGTCCAATGCACTGGGGCTTTGTGTGTGGAGGGAGACGACACATCACATTCTGTCTTCTGTCCCGAGCTGGGGGATGGGGGGGATTCGTGGAGGAGGGGGGGGACACAACAGAGGAGGGACAAAAAGCAAACTTATAGAGGGCCACGGCTCTTCAAAGCTGTGATGCACAAAGGCTTATAAAGCGTTACTTCATGTAGAGTTGTGCCAGATGTAATTGCGGGGTTCCTAGAGATAGAGAATCACATGCAATGCTTAGCCCCGCCCCTGACACCATGAAAGGACTGTAAAGTTTCAACTGCAAAAGGGAGGTGAGCAGAAAAGTTTGCTTCACTTTGATGCACAGTAAACAAGTGAGTAAATAAGTTATCTTAAAGGTCCTGGTACAAATCCAGCCTTGCCTCCTCGGAAAGGGTGATTTCATGCGCAGAGCTTGATGGATGCAGGAGGACTGGCTGTCCCCATTAGAAATCAGGGAGGGGGGAATCTGCACAGAGAGACAAGCGATCCCCCTCCCCTTATTGTCTGCTCCGCCATCGGCTTCATGGTATATAGGCTCCCTCGAGTGTGAACACAGCTTTCTGCAGAAAATGATGTTGATTTATTGTTAATAAGCCCAGAGGTTGGCAGAGTGAGCGCGGTGCATGGTAAGTATAGGTAGGATGGGGTTTTCCTGATCACCCTGACTAGTCCTCATCTGTTTCCTGTGGCCTCCTGCTGAGATGGTACGGGTGAGGAGCGTGCATTGTTTAATATGTTCCAAGGCACAAACGATGCCACTGTCAGGTGCATTTGCGCAGCCTCCTCCCTGTTCAATGTGTGCGTGTGTGCGCGCAGGTGGGTATGTGCATGTGTGTGTGTGTTTGTCTTACTGACAGCGAGTGGTAATGGGCGTGGAGGAGAGGGTGGTGCCATCACTTTAGGCCTGCAGATGGGGCTCCCACAGGAGGGACACGCCCCGGTGTTTTTCCGAAGACAGAGACGAAGGCAAACAAGGCGGCAGATCCATCTTTCCATCTTAAAGGTTCAGCAGACACTTCTATAGCCAGAGAACAGTCAGTTATTGTTGTCTCTTCATGTGTCGTGTCCAAAGGCCTCCTGCCAGGGCTGTGAAAACCACAGCGTCTGTATCCACAAGGTCAAGGCTTAGATGTCTTGCACAAAGATTTTCTTCAGCGGGCTTTTTTAATGGAACAGAGTCAACTAAATCATGTAGAGCTTCATCAAGGTGACATAGCCCGAGCACAATAATAGCACATAAATGCACTTCATCCTTGGAGGATGAGTTTACTCAGGGACCTGTGTTTGTTTTACAGACTTCTTTCTCTCTACTAAGGACTCTCTATCAGAACTCAAGTTTACTTTATGTCTTCATTGCAGTAAAAGGCCCGTGTTTGCTCTATGCTAGCGGAATTACAATGGCTGTTCATGGCAGAGTGAAACCTTGCCCGTGATTGGAGTGGAAATGAAGGATCTTGTGTATATCCAAGTGATATTAAATGGCACCTGGCAGAGCAGGGGCGCCAAAGCCTGAGCCGGGAAGCCTTTGCATATAAATAAGTAGCCACTCCCATGAAATGGAATAATTCAACCACGCGTGTATTTGACTACAATAATTATTTTTGACGTCGGAGCCACAACTTGCATGCAAATCCAGCTTGGGTATAATATATGAAATAATCATCAAAAAAGAAAATGAATAACAAATAGAAGGGGAAGAGAGCAACGTAACATGTTGCCACTCCTTTTTTTGGGATGGCAGTGCAGCGAATAACAATAAATGTTACATGCAAATACAGAGAAAGACATTGCAACAACGTGCACAATAGACGCAGCGATAAAGCCGCTAGAGTGGATAGACGCCGGGGCTAAAGTGTGCAGGACTCATTTGGTGATTCGCCACTGCAACGTGTGTCCAGATGAAACTTTTGGATCATCTGTAAGCTGGCCAGTATTTCTCCACATGTACGCACCACTCTCAGGTCAGAGAACAAAGCACAAGGGCCGACGAGCAGGTGTCAGGGGTCACGGTATCCCAAGGGGACCTTGAGTCTCATCCCAAAACCTCGAACATTTTTCAAAGCCCTCCTGCAGCCCAGGCCCTCATCAGTGAGTGCCCCCGATGGCCCCGTGCACATATGCACTACCCCAAACTCCTCTCTGGTGGGTGAAGGGGGAACCTGAGTGCATCACCTGGAGCCCCCCGTACGTGAGGAACAGACTCGGTCTGTCCAAAACCGGCCTGAGACCCGGTAGGGGGGGCAGTAATGATGCTGAGGGGCCAGAAACACATACAGGGGGCAGATTTCATTTTCTCCATATTTCACAAAGGCTTTTCGCACATCTTGTAGGACTCAAAGCCCAGCTCGAGAGGTTTTCACCCCATGAGAGATAATTACTCATCACCTGCATGGCCCTGTTACCTTGGGTTCAGATACACATTCACTCAAATTTCAAATGTTCCATCACAAGCAGAGCCACAACAAACCATTTCAGTTTGTTTGGAGTTAGAGAGCGAGAGATTTAGATCTAAAACTTCTGACCATAGACAGTGACATAAAAATAAGTCAAACTTCAACCAACACTGCCCAACGAAGGACAACCATTACGAACAGGTGGGAATGGTACTCGTACTAATCCTGCATTCATTTGACATGTCTGTGAAAGTGTGTGTTGGGCCTTGATGAAGTGCTTCAAACCGTTGATGCAGCAAATCTAAAGACCCCCCCCCCCCCCCATCCCATCCCCTTGTCTTCCCAATCAACCATCATTAAAATCTCTCCTCTTCACCACTGAAGACAGTTACAACACTGGCCGAGCCCCACCTTACACAGGGAAAGAGACACCATGGCCCCACTGTGTCACATGTAAGAAGCTGAGAGGAATTGAGCTGTTCCATCTCTCAGCAGATTATACTTCATCCCAGATGAAGGGTTGAAAAAGAGCGAGCGTAGTTCAGTCAAACTAGCTAAACGGGTGAGAATTAAGATGTTGCAGCGTGGGATGAGGCAGTTATGCATACATAACATGTTGAGGCTGGGACCCCCTACTGGGGAGAGGCACGACAAAGCCTCTCAAACAGCAATACCTCTGGGACAGCTAATGATTAATTAGCTTGTGTCATTAAGTGAGGCAAATGTCACCCGAGCTTCCTGGGGAAGCTGTCACACCATGTGTAGGCTGCTCACAAGTTTCCCCCTCAGGTGTTGGTGAAGGATGGGGGAGTAGTGCACTGTTACTAGGCAAATCCTGACATCTAGTGGTCAAATATAAAACTGCACCAGTCTCCAGTCGCCAGAATAAAACCTAAATCTATACAGAAAACGTTTTTTTTCCTTTGTCTTGAGCAATGCATCTCCGTATTATAGCTTGTCAACATATAACTTATGCCTAACATTTGTAACAATAGGCCATCAACACATTCGGCTTTGGGATTACTCCCTGATCTCTGATCCCTGATCACTAAATTAGGTGAGGTGACCTCTGACCTTTGAGTGTCATTTACCTCATTGACCGTGGCACTGACGTCAAAATGAAAGAGCTGATGCTTCCTCACACACAAGTTTCTGAAGAGGCGTGAGCTGGCATACAGGCGTGCTTGGCGACACAGACATTTTTATAATTGCAAGCCCTTGCATCACACAAACATTTTAGATATCGCTTGCCCGATATAACACTATAGTCTTTTTTTTTTCTTCTTTTTTTCAAATGTAAAAGCAGAATAAAATGTTCTTACCCAAAATCCGAGGAGCAACAACTTTCCCGCAGAGTTTGGAACTAATCCAGGCAAGAGAGGCCACCGAAATGGTGGTTAAGAATGAAGTTACTTACGTTAACGGCTAATTAAATTCTAGTTTCTCCATCAGCTACCACTCAATTTTCAATTAACACATTCTCAAACTTTCTCTCTCTCTCTCTCTCTCCATCTCAGGATCAGTCAGTCGAATGAAGGTCTGCATTAAAACCTGTTCTGCCGCAAGACCAGACCAAGAAGAAGTGAGAAGGCCGCTCTCTTAACCAGGGAGTGGCAGCGCAACGCGGAGAGGCTCAACGCGCTCACAGACGCACACACATACACACCTCATGTCTGTGTTTATTCATGTCCGCAAGCGCACACGCACACACAAACACACACACACACAATCTGCCTCAACCTCACATAGACATACGCATACAAAAGCACACCTGTCAGGGTCTTTCCACTCTGTGAGCAAGAGCAAAGACGTCTGGCCCTCCCTCTGTCTCTCTGTATGTGGTATCCCATGTCTGTTATATTAAAGCAAATCCATTCAGTTCCCACTTTCTCATCTGAAATAATGGCATGAGTAATTTTCACATTTAGGCAAGCGAGGACACATGCAGTCTCTCGCTCTCTCTCTCTCTCTCTCTCTCTGCTTAATGAATGGAATCGGATCTGGACCCCTGTGGCTGCGGTTTAATCTGCCTTTGAAGATTTCTCCAATTTCCCGATAAAGAAATAAACCCAAACCTTCTTACACCTTTGTATTCTATTGCAAACTACGGCAGGAAATAAGACATCCACTCATACCTACCTAAACATTTACTCATACCTACAAGTGCATGGGATTTATGTGTTATTTACCTCGGCTAAAAGGGCCCCGAGACCTTGGCAGGAGACTCCCGATTGTGCCAGTTCACTAGTGTGTGACGTCCATTTGAAGGGAATAGAATGATTGAATTAAAGTGCACTTTGGTCCGGAGTGCTCTCTCTTTGCCACTTTGCACCATAACATGTCTTGTCCTAAAATAATTAGATTGGGGCCTTGGGTGGTGGAGTGGCCGGATCCTCAATGGTCAAAAGAAGGAATGGCTTTGAATGGAAGCCTCCCATCTTAAAAAAAACACTTTATTTCTTTACACTTGAGGTTTGTTGTCTTTTGTGACTATTATCCCCATTCACCATTTGCTTTCATGCAGCTGTGGCCCTCTTAAAAAAGTCTTTGTGCCGGCACCATGAATACAGGGAATGTGTCCATGGCAGGTAGCCCTTATTGCAAGTTAATCTCCTGAAAGAGCCTCATACAAGTACTTTTAAATTCTCCTCGAGCCACAGAGGGCTCATCGTCAATCGAGCACTTCTCCCCTTTGTAGGGCTGATGAGTGTGGTGCCCGGCCAGTGACAATGGCTGCCAAGTGTGGCAAATAATCACCTTCAAGGGAAAACACTAGTAATTACTTCTAAACTGTTTGGGCTTCGGAGACAACTGCTATTGTGCAATAAAATGAAAGGCTCCCTTTAGAGAGCAGTGCTGTGATGGTTGCTCGCAATCTTTTTGTCATCTATTTGTTTACAGAGATTTCTCTTTGCAGTTGCCCACTACAACCATGCTTTATCATATGCATGTGTGTGTTTGCATGCATGTGTTTGTCGCCATGCCTCACGCACTTCCACGCCCGTATTCCTCCCCAGAGACAGAATATACCGACATCCATTGCGCCTACAAAAAGTCGCGTTGAATGGTATGAACTATAAGAGTCTCGTAATTTCAATTACACAATTAGAGTATGTTAATTGAGCACATTCCTGCATTCAAACCGTCCTGTATTCATCCTCTAGTGAGCTCTGAATAAGAGCGGAGGAAGAATGTGTCCACTTTAACAGCTCTAATCGCCTAAATGCTTACCTATCATAACTAAGAATGGCATTGTACCACAGCATAACCAAATATGCTGCTAATTTTGTTTCCACAACAAGTATGGTAAAAGATTGATCTTACCAGGTCCCAAGCTGGTAGATCAGCGGAGCAGCTTATATAAACTCTGGTCCCACAATATGCCAACACTTAAAATGAACACAGTATTTATTGGTTAAAGTGTGTAGTAAGGTCTTGGTTTGCTGGCAGTGCCATATTCTACAAACCAAAATACTCCACTACACATTAGGAATTGTAATATTTACCTTATTTTCTACAGTCAATTCACAGCATTAAGAAATATATATTAGTACGTGTGGGAACACAGTGATGGTAAACACCAATATTATGTGACAATATAAGTAAAAACTCTATGTCAACTTTAATAAAAACCTGTTGGCATTTTCTGTGTAACTGTGATTATTTTATTTGCCGATAAACAGAAATTTTCAGGATTTTCAATAAATATGGACAATAAATGGTATTTCAAAAGCAACCCTGGTTTTAGGAATGTAGCTTTGATTTCCCTGTTGAAGGCAACACCACCTTCACTTACCTCAACTTCACCATCAGCTCATCTCGTCAGTTTGACACGGCCATGTGGGACCCGACTGGAAATACACGCAGGACTTCTCATGCTGTCAGAAAAAGAAAAACAAATCAAACTTCAATCCAATTTTCTATCTACAATTTTGTCCGACTACATTCAATCAATCTTGTAAGGCAGGTCATTCTGTGGCCAAATTGGTAAAGTCAATTTTAAAACATGGTTTTCCAAAGGAAAAAATAAAGTGACTAGAAAAAAATACCAAAACTTAACTGAAGCTGTGAAGAGCAGGTCGGTGTCCTGCTGTGTTAAAAAATTGAAAGAGTAACAACAAATGCATCTGAATATTGCATCTGAATCGGCCAAGAGAGAGAAGAGCTGTGTCATGATTCAACGTACAGAATACAGTATATATGCATACGTGTATGAGGGATTTGCAGGTATATATATATACATGTTATACTGTATATACATACATATGATGCATTTCCAATTCGACCTATTCATATTTTTTAAACATCATCAGGTTAATTAATGTTTGGGGTACGTTTGCTCTCATTTCTATTATCACATTTGTAATGTTGTGGCTTGGTTTAGCACCAATGGCTGAACATCATGCATGCTAATAGAGAAACAGTTAAGGAGTTAAGGCCCTTTCTCACCTGCAACAAGGTGTTGTTATCTGGGTACACGGTAGTGGTTTTCCCGACATAATGCATCATCCACTCAAGCTCAACTTGACTTTAACAAAACCCTTAAAGCTGAATGAGTCTTGTTTTGGCCACCAGAGGGCAGAAAACTAGCACTCATGGAGCAACATTTGGAGTCATGTTTCTGGTCACTTCACAAATGTCAGTGTAACATGTACTTACCATGTATAACGCTAACCATAGCTCTGTTTTAGTCTCCATCAACTCCTGAGGTATCTGGGTCTTTGTCTTGTCAGAGGCTAACGTTAAGTCTTCTTTATCCCCCCAAGGCATCCAGGCAGATAGCTCCCAGCAGATGATAAGAAATAAGAAGGAACATGTATATTGTGCCTCATGATCAGGTGATTTTTAGGGCACTGGCCAACATACAATTGTTTGCTTACCAATCAGTCACAACATGTTTGTATTTGACAATGTGTCAGGGCTGTGTAACTATCAGCTTGTTCGTTTCTCTGCTCCACAGTGGCCAAAAATCACAAAATGCTAAGAATTCAAATTGGCTAACATGCAAGCAACCAATTTCCAGTGCTCGGAAATATGATGGTGATCACTTGAAGAGGAAAGGACAGAATGTCCTCAAGGGAGCAGAGACGGCGATAAAGGTGACAAATTATGGAGGATAAACAGCTGGAGATATATTTTCAGATTTGTTTTGAAGTTAGAAAAAGGAAACTATGTCAGCACTGCAAGGTTTAAATGAATATGGGTCTGAAATAAATCTATAATGTATATTTTCTCCTTTTCTCCTCATTGCAGCAATAGACTTTATTCATTTGACAAAATGATACATTTAAAGTCATGCCAGTGAAGCCCCTGTTAACTGACAGATAAACTAAATTGGAAATAGACACAGAGATAGAAAGAAAAAAAAGAGAAAAAGTTGTGAGCTTGCGGTCCTTGCCCATTGTGTGTTTGATTGTATTGGCCCATAGGTGTCAGTGAGTGACAGCGAATGAGAGAGAAACCACATGACAGAGCTGGAGACGGAGAGATGGGCACCTGGTGCCACATTGAACATGCAGTCCTATGAGGCAGCAGGCCTGTGGGTCTGCCTTTGAACCACAGTCCACTCAACAAAAGAACAGGGAAACATCGCCCCATCCCTTTGCAGTCACCAGCATCTCATTTGCAATCTAAATCTGAAACACAGGGTGCTCGAGCCTCACATCAAAGGGCTTTTTGATAGCTCGGTTAGAGCAAAGGCTTGAAATAAAATGGCTAATTACGAGCGTTGATTAGTGGGCCATGTAAGATACAGACTAATTGGATTGCACAACGTAGTATGTCGTACTCCTTCTGGTTTTTTGTGCATCTTATTGAAGTGTTTTTACTAGAAAGGCTGAAATGTTGATGCAATTTTTTTTTCAGCTATAAAAAGAGATGGCTTACATACAAGCATTCATAGGAGAAAGGTTATTTGATTGAGAATATGCTATCCACATATTCATGAACACTAAATGTGAAAGCTCATTTGTGTTAACAGAAATGTTGGAAGTTTCATGTGAATATATTTGAGCTTGGTGCAATGGGCCGCTATTTATCTAACAAGTCTCTGCTGTATTTAGAACGAATCAAGGTCTAGTTTTCAGCTTCATCCTGTCAGAGGTTGTATAATGACGCCTGAAGGAGTTAACTGAATGCATGCAGTTCATTCCCTTTTTAAAAATCTGTAAATAAAGATATGAAAGTTGCTTGTTTGGGCAAAGATGTAATTAGCTGTATGCCACGTGTTTCTTAAAAGGTTGTGTATTGAGTATCATAGCAAATATGGAGATTAAGCTGAAACATTGAGATTGGTGTAACACTAGGTCAGGTAAAGCAGTGCATGACTAAAACAGGTATGTAATTCTATCCTTTTCTGTCTGTATGAAAAGACGGGAGACCTGATCTGAGGTGGCGCAGAAGAAGAAATCAGCGTGAAAATAGCTGATGAAGATCAAGTGAAGTGACCGATAGCAGCAGAGCAGCTACAACATGGACCTAGTGAGGACATCTTTGTCAAATGATGTTTCCAAAGTCAACCATGGATTCTGAAGCACAGCATTTGAAGCCAAGGAATGGAAATTTGAACATCTAGTGGAGATACATCTGCCAGTGAAGATATGATGACATAATCAAAAGCTCAGTCATTGGACCTTGAGGTGAGATAGTTTTGCAACTAAATATGAGTGCTGTGATATTACCAAAGGATTAAATGAGCCAATTGGAATCATGGTGTTTAGGGCTCTTTCAAAACACTGAAAACCATCTAGTTTTATAGTTTTGATTGTTCTTCGTGACATAAGTTAAGCTGTACAAAAAATATGTCACCACGTAATAAATGTGCCAACAAGATGTTAAAATACTGATACAAACATAATATATTATAATTCCAAACCTTTCGTGCGTGGTGCTCTGCAGAGATGCATGCAATGGAGGTTGGTCTTAGTTTGTTCTCCCCTGACAGCCATCCAATTATGTGAAGATCACATAAACAGCCACGAATTGAATCACTTGTTACTAAGGAGATCTTGTGAACTGATTTCTAGAATGATCCCTATAAATAGGACCGTGGTTACATGTTGCTGAAAGGAACAAATGGTAACCTGTTCAACCATCATTTGATGTTTGTTTGTTTTATTATAATTTATAAGATAACAAGAAAATGAAAGATTTAAGACAATGACAAATGGTATGACGGTTGTGTCTCGTGATTCCAGAGTGTATACAAAAAACGTGTCAGACAGCATCGTGAAACGCACTTGCACGCTCACAACAAAAAAGGGAAACAGCGGATGGGTGGGGGGGTCGGTGAAAAACTCGGGGGGGGGGGGGGGGGGCTTTCAGTGCAGGTGCTTTTTTTCTTTCTCGTGACACCTCGGAGACAAGACCCGACCGTAAGTAGCCTAAGACTGTTGAGGAGGAATCAAAGCTGATACAAAAAAAATAATAAATAAATGTGTGATCCGCACTGAAATCCCAAAGCAGCAGCGAAAGGAAAGAAATGCTCGTCTGGATGAGAGACCTCCGCTGGGCGACGACACACGGAGCGTATGTCGGCTGAGCCGTGAAGGCGCGCTGCCATTGACTGGAGCCGAGGCGCAAATGGGAGCGAAACGACGAAAACCGAGCGCGGCGGTGTGAGCGTCCTCGCGCAAAGATCATTTCAAGGTATTATACACCATTTACGGATTAGCAATCCGTGATATCTGCCGCTGTCTGAACATCGTCGGTGGATGCTGACCGCTTGAACGGCGGCATTTATTTGTCGCCAGACATATTCCATTTTCCCCCTCTGCAGATGTGGACCGCAAGAAGAATAGGGCCTGTTCGGTGGGTGAAGGGATTCATCACTGATCACGATGAGCAACAAATCGGTGTTAATCACCCGCAGCATTACAGGCTGAGCCTCATGGATGAGTCTGCTGGACTGTTTTCACGTGTAATGGATGATATGGCATGTTTGCGTGAGATGTGAGAATAAAGACAAGATGCATGTTGAATTTTGCACCTGAAAGCCACTGGAAACGGAGGAGCAGCTACATCGGTTTATTGTTGTTGCACCGTGGAAAAGCGAACCACAGCTGTTTTTTTTCTCTCCTGCCATTCTGCTGATCAAGATGGGACTGACCTGACTTCATGTCAACACGCTGCTGGATGTGAGGCCACACAGGTGCAGACAATGCCAAGCTCTCAGGCGCCCGATATGGGCACAAATTTCACTGCTGCTCCCTGGGAGCCTGGTTTCACCGGCTCTGATCGGAACTTGGTGTGGTCCTCCATGGTGAACAGCGTGGTTAAGATGCTGCTCATATCTGTCATAGTGTGCGTGTCCTTGTTCGGGAATGTGGTGGTGCTGCTGGTGTTCCAGAGGAAGCCCCAGCTCCTTCACGTGGCCAACCGCTTTGTCCTCAACCTCCTCTTGGCAGACCTGCTCCAGACCATATTAGTCATGCCCTTTGCCATTGCAGCCACCGTGCCAGGTGTGTGGCCCCTGGATGCCCGACTGTGCCAGGCTCTGGTGGTGCTCATGCACCTTTTTGCTTTCGCTGGGGTCAACACCATCATAGTTGTCTCTGTGGATCGCTACCTGGCCATCATCCACCCTCTGTCCTATCCCACCCGCATGACCCCGCACCTGGGCACGAACCTGATCATCTGCACCTGGGTGCTCAGTTTCCTGCAGAGCGCGCCTCCCCTTTTCGGCTGGGGGGCCATTGACTTTGACCGGCGTCACAACGTGTGCTCAGTGGTGTGGTCCTCTAGCCTGTCCTACTCTGTTGTGGTGTCCACCTTCTCCTTCTGGCTGCCTGTGCTCATCATGCTCGGATGCTACTGGATGGTGTTCAGAGCGGCTCGGAGGCAAAACGCGCTCGTGCACCCCATACAGACACGGCCCTACTCCCAGCCCTGGCCACAGGGGCCGAGCAGTCCACAGCGCCAACCGCAGGCCCAGCCCCAACCGCAGCCGCAACCACAACCACAACCACAGCCCCAGCAGGCCAGTCCACCTGATGGCCCCAACTCAAACAGGGGATACCCTGTTCGAGTTCGGCACAGACGCTTCCACTACCACTGCAAGGCAGCTCGTGTAGTTTTTGTGATAATGGCCTCATATATCCTCAGCATGGGGCCTTACAGCATACTTAATACTATATCTATGAGTGCCAGAGCAGCTGTACCCCCATGGCTCTCCTCCCTTGCCCTGGTGCTCTTCTTTCTGCAGTGCTGCCTCCACCCGTACATTTATGGTTACATGCACCGCAGTGTGAGGAAGGAATTCCTCGCGCTGCTCTGCGGGCTGTTCTGCAAACAGGGCCTTCCCAGCCAGAGCTCTGCCGTGGAGAGCTGCTTCACAACTACAGAGGGACGTTTCGGTGGCCACTCTCACCTGCCCAGTCTGACTGCCCGAGTCTTCCCTCTGCGGACTTGGGAGGAGTGCACGACGTCCTCCTCGCCCACTTTTGAGAGGAGGTCGAGGGACAGCCGCAAAGAGACGACCTCCACCAGCGTCAGCTCTGAGAGGGAACTCACAGTCCACAGCAAACGAAGCACATAAACTGCCTCGAGGATCCATCGGATGGACCGTGTACATCACAGAGTGTGCTCACACATAAACTAATATGCCTCCTTGACAACAGGGTCATTCATTCTGAAGTTGCTGGCATTAGAAATAGTGGTATATCTAGTTAATCACCAACATGATGTTAATAACTGTTCCTGATGATTGAATAATAACTGGCCGTGTGACTATTACGCTATTTTCATTGAGTCAAATTTTGAGAGACACAATTTTTGGAGCCAGTTTAAAAGTGTCAGGTCAGTCACAATGTAGGCAGCTGTTATTTTTGTATTTTATAGTTGCATTATGTTTTGTCTCTACAAATCATTTTTAGTATTTTAAATGTTTGCAATTATTGTACTCATTTGACATAAACTGGGCATTTAGATTAATCTCAACCGAATGTAAATGTTTTGTTTTTGTTTTTTTCAACAATAGACAAATGATTATGTTGGATCAAAGTGATTTGCCCCAATCATGGGCCATAGATGTCTCCGATAAAGCATTGATCTGCAGTATCTGCACAACTTATGTCTCCTATAAACTCTCTGTGTGATCCTGCCAGAGGCCATGTCCATACTACTGATGTCCTGTCCTTGTGTTACCGCAAGCTTCGCCTGCGACTCATGAACTCAGGGTATATGCTTGTGGAACAGTGTGTAGTCTCGGTTTTTGAATCTTTGAAGATTACGTCCCGGTCGCGGTAACTGTTCTCGGTCTCTTTTTGAGTAACTGAGTAGAATAGTGATTTGGTGCCACATTGTCTTAGCCTCTTACCGTAGTTTCCTTTAACTCTCAAGGTGGAAATTCTGCATCTTACTGCAGTGTGCCACTGTCTATTTGTACTCAGTACTTGCTGTCTTTTCAGTGTCAGCCTTTCTTTGAGGAAGCTCAGTATTTTTATTGAGAGAATACAGAGCATAGAGAGCGAGGTATGATAAAAAAAGATTTAAAAAAAACACTACTCCAGTGGATTCCTTGCACCAGTTATTTAACGTAGGCTGCATGCCGGAAGATCTTATGTAACAGATTTCTCATATTCCACTGAACACATTTTACTTTGATTTGTAAAGTTACCTCCTGGTGAAGTATTTGTGATGGAGAAAAAAATCTGTGTGCTTAATTAAAGAGGATGAGTACTTATGTAAATGGCATACGCTTGCAATGACTCATCTCAGAGAAAGTTGTTGGGTAGATGATGTGTTTCCAAAGGATGTCATAGGTGCATTACAACATGTGCATTATTTGAAAAGTGTGTCAAGTTTGTCAAGTTTTTGTAGCCTTTTGAGAAATAGAAAAAAATAATTAGACGAATGAGCCAGGACGCTCTCATTGTGTTGTTGTTATTATTATAATCAGACTCTGATCGTTTTCTGAGAAACCACTCACAACTTATCGGACCTGACTGGCTTTGATTTGAGCCTTAGTTTACTGAAAGGGTCACTGTAGAAATCCATACTACAGTATTATTATAAATGACAATCAAACTTGTACAATAAGTTTGTCTTCGTGTTGCTAAAAGACGAAGGGGTACAGTACAGTATGTGATAAAGTTTATTGTCAAATTAGAGAAAAGAATGTTTTTTTGTGCTTTAAAACATCATTTTGTGATTTCTATCGTGCTTTTGTATTATTTCTGCTTACCTTATCCAACATCAAAAGTTGTCTGTTGTTTAATAAAGGTGAACTTATTGTAATATGTGTAACGTTTTATTTTCAATTTGACATATCTGTTTTTCGTATGAAACACTTCCTTGAGACTAAGTTTACCACAGGTGTTCTCCCTCGCTCCCATCCTCCAATGCTTCACAAATCTAAATTTTGAATCCTGAGCTCAATAAAAGCAAACCCGTGAAGCACTCTTTAAAAACTGGCCAAAAATGAAATTAGGTTCAAACATACGCTTCTTAATTAGAGGGTTTGCGCATTTGTGGTACACGCAAAAGTTTTAAAAGTCAGATCAAAAAAGAAATCTCAACATTCAGCTGGAAATGTTAAAAGTGCTGACGAGGCTCTAGTGAAAGTTCAGTCAGGAAGACGATACTTTTGGATGCTCATAACTGTAGTTTATTATTCATGCATCCTGCCATTCCCTCCTCTGGACTCCATGGGTGGATGCATCTTGCTGCTCGATTATAAACCTCCCTGTAGAGTCGAAGCACCAAAGACTTTCTGTCAAAACTTTATTATCACACATCTGTTAAAATAAACAATTATCTTTTCTCCATTCACCTTCCTGATTAAATGATATGCACGATGCTGAACCCCATAGCATTATGTCCGTACACACACAGTAAAGCGTGTGATTAATTGTGCAAAATGTTCATGCATGCATTCTACTCGCTCAAAGAAAAAAGAAAAACATGTGGCCTTCATTTTGGAATCGATTGCATTTATTTGTAAAAAAAAAAAAGATCACCTTGAGTGATGACTCCCCACTGCTAGAAGCAAAAGGCAGCAGTGTATTACAGAGTTACAAGTCACCAAACTGCTTATTAAAATCTAAAAGGGTACATCTGTACTTAATCAGTAAAATCATGCACTGCATTATGATAACTACGTGAGAATCTCTCCGGTGGCCAAACAAATCATGCATGTCATTGGGAGGTGGTCCTTCATGTGCAACATACTGTAGCAGATACTTCGATGACACAGATGTGCTTCTTAACCAAGTCTACTCTTTGATTCTATGCAAACATAAATGCAGCCATCAAACACAAGAGAGTGGACATGTGTCATTGTAATGTCAGTGTTTTATATATCATTTCTGAACTACATTACAGGCTGATATTTAAGATGTAAAGCCCCATCTTCACCTTACAAAAAAAAAAAAAAAAAAAAAAGAGAAAAGAAACTCCTACAGATGACAATCTTTAAGTTCATTCTCCCACTCACTCTTCCTATACAGTATATGTACACACATGTTTGTCATTACAGGTAATGATAAACAAGACATTTAGCCAAAAAGGGAATAGAAAAGCAAAATACAGAACAATTTTACTTTCTTTAGAAAATTCAAATAATTTTTTTCCGCTTTCCTTGTTAAACCCCCACAAAAAAAAACCTGCTCACTATGACAGATAGATAGATCATTGGAACCCACACTGATTTTCAAGGTGCCATTCAAAATATTACTGGTCAACAGTGAAGACAAAATTATATATATATTTTAAAAAGAAAAGAATAGCAACGGAAGTTTAAAGCACAAAAGAGGACGGGCTCTGGTCTTCGGGTCTTTCCTCTGATAAGTGATGGTTTCAGTTCAGGCCCATTCAGACCACTTTATCACCCAGCCAGCCCCCAGGAGGCCAGCACTGCGACAGGAAGGAGTCAGTGTTTCCCTCGGTCCTCTAGTCCACCTTGACCACACTGTAGATCTTATTTACAAACCAGAAGCAGGCGAAGAAGCCAATAGTACCTGAGAGGAAAAGAAAGGTTCGAGAAATTATTTGATAAACGCTGTTACAAACGATATCAAATAACACAAAAAACGAACTTAAAAACACCCAAGACCAGCTGTCATTGAAATCTTTTCAAATATAAGAAAGCACAACATTAATAAAAGCCCACTAGGTCCTGAAATGTATGCACTTCAGGAGCACAGACACAAAAACTAACCAAAGTGTAAAACTATCTACGAAAAGCTTGAAAAAAAAAAAAAAAAAAAAAAGAAGAACTTTTGACAGTTGAGACGGCAATCTCCCCAAGAACGCAAAAAACACCAGCACTTCATTTTGTCGGGGAGAGACACACTCCCCCAATGTTGAGAAGACAGATTGGTCAAAATCCTGGATCAACTCAAGTGGGTATAAAAGTCCTCTCTGACAGCTCAACTGGGGCCAAGCAGCCCAAACCCAAATTAAGTTGTGATCAAAGTTGGGATGAGGTGAAAAAGACAGACAAAAAATAAATAAAATAAAAAATACAACTGGTTAATGAGAGAGATTAGGATTATTTAGATCAAAACTGAAAGCAAGGAGGGAAAACTGATAATCTTTTCCTTGAATCCTTGGATTATTTCTTAGTGGTAATCTTTTGACATCTCGTCCCCTTGCTACTTACAGCTCCGTCGCGAGATAGTGTCAAGCAGCACTGCAGTGACAAGTAGGCCTACAGGCTAACTGTTATCTGGCCTAGTGATAGTACAACACCAGAAAAACATGTCGTCATCCGACATCACGGTGAGCAGAAGGTTTCTGGGCGTCGTAAAGTCTAGGCTGTTATCTCGGCCTGTTATCCTTTTTCTGCACACGCCCCTACTCTCACTACATGCGTGGTACATCCATCTGCACGACCTCGAGTGACACGGCTGGATTTTGAGTGCAAGCACAAAGAAATTCAGCAATTCAGCAGTCAGGAATCCTGAAGAGCATATCGACTCATTATCATCCATGGCAACGAGTAAAAGTGGTGCATGTATCTTTTGATCGACAGAAAAAAAAAGAAGAAGCTCTGGCTAGGCTCTGGCTTGTCAAACAGCAAATCAGACAGTAAGATTGACCCAAATAAGTCTGCAACACTGGATCTGACCATGAGGGACTTCCAACAGTCCGGTCTAATTTCCCACAGTCGCTCTGATTTTCATTAAACTAAAATGTTCAAATAGGATCCTTGCAAACGAATGCTATTTAACTTTGTTTGACACGGTGCTTCTGTACTGCCCGCACAGAAATAAAAAGGCCAACGCTTGGCTTTAACTAAGTGACAAGAGAAGAAGTATTGCACAATAGTGTGGACTGCTTCTTGGTCTTTTACATCATAGAAACAGGATGGAGGTCCTGAATCTTCAAATTCCAGTTGAACTGTCACTGAGCAAACAATGACTATCACGCCTACAAACAATACACACCTTTGTGATGGCATGCCAGTAAGGATTATAGCGTACTCACTGGTAAGGTTGACGACTATTTGCATACACGCCGAGCACACCAGCAAATGAAATTACGATCCGATATCTAGGTATCATTGCAACGTGTCAAGAAAAGCAGGAAGTGGTTGCAGCTGCTTAAAGAGCTCACGACATGCATCTGAAAGCCCCACCTGTGAAGAGGAAGAAGATGAGGACCATAATCATGGTGTATCCAAAGTAGAGGATGGTGCTGGCAGCTCCAACTATTTGCAGCTTGGAGAAGAAGTAGTGCACAGCGTAGACGAACAGATAGACTGCTGTGAAGCCGCTGGTCAGGAAGGAACGCCACCACCAGTGGTAGTCCTGGACACACGTGACAAAAGATGACACGTCAACTGAAATGACCCTGTTCAGACATGTTTACATAAAATGTAGTCTGGGCTGTCTAATAACTAACGACTAATATATTCAGAAGCAAGATCAAGAGGAAGATACTTGAGTTGAGTTACTTACAAGTTGGACAATGATATGACTATTAAATTCACTATTAACAGTGAATTTATTGTACTGCTGGACTGTCATTAGGTCAGATATATCAAGTACCTCAGCACATAGGTGGAAGTAGCAGAGCAGAATTGTGGCCTCAGAGCATGTGATGAGGAGAATAATGAAAACCAGGAACAGGAACCCGAACATGTAGTACATCTGATGAGACCTAAAAGACAAAAGACAACGTGCTTCAACAAGCCAAACTTGCTGCAAGAGTGCGAGCTGTTGAAACAGAAACTACCGGCCAATCAGGAAAGACATCATTCCTGTCTTTTGTCTTCGTACCAAATGCTGTTGAGAATGAAGAAAAGTTGGATGAAGATGCAGCCAAAGGGCAGGATGCCCCCCATTACGATACCAGGAATAGGCTTAGTAAAGAATGACTGCTCAGGAATTTGGCGGGGGATTTGGTTTGTTCGCACCGGTTGCTCAATTGCCTGCACAGGAACACAAAGAGCGTGAAAAAGATTACAAACTCTAAAGCGCTCGCACACACAGATTTAATCCGTAATCAATAAATTCAAGCTACACAATTTGATCAACTCGGAGGCTTAACTCACAGATTTCTTGAATCCAAAGTAGGCACCAATGAAGGTCAGGGGCACAGAGATTCCAAACCACAGAGCCAAAATGGCCACCAGAGTGCCAAAGGGGATTGCTGCGGAGGAACCCTCCACCCACAGGATCAGGTTCATCAGAAAGAAGTCTGCAAACACAATACTTGGGAAGAGAGAAGGCCGACCGACAATAACACAGAGAAAGATAATGCATGTTAGAATGGCAAAAGTGGTGTCCAAGACAAAATAAGAGCATATACAGCGCAACATAAACATAGTACAACGATGAGACAAGTTCACTTACCCTGGGCACAAGAGTGCTGTCAGCAAGACGTTTGTCTTCCACTTTTCACCTCCAAAAGCTGAGAGCAGAAACAGAGACGGATGAGGATATCGCGATGAGAAAGATCACACCGACGGCAGCAACTCGTGATATTTAGCGACAACGTTTTCCCTGGAGTCTTACTTTTGTAAAGGCGCGCAGACACGTAGCCAGCGGGCGTGCCCAGCAGAACCCAGAGGACCACAGCACAGGTCATGAGCGCCCCTCTGTTCGCTGGGGACAGGAAACCCAGACAGGCCAGGACTAAAGTGGGGAAACAGTCGTCAGTGCACTCATTCAGACAGAACTATGAAAATATATATAAATGAAGTACTGGAACTTCTTGGTTGATGATGTAGTTCAATGTATTTCAGAGGCTCCAACAGATGGGCCTTCAACCTTGTTTTGAACTTCTTCGTTGGAAACATTTGGACTTGTTCTCCTGCCTCCCTGGCTGTCAACGGTAAAATAAAACTCACACATACATACACAGGGTATGTTTTGGGAGATGGTGCAAGTTAAAACTCAGCTGGTTGTCTTGAAAGTTCCACATAATATATTTAAATTCAGTTTCCTCATGCACGCCGTTTTAATAATGTATTTATTTGAACTAAATCAAGATTGAAGACTTTTCTGTTGGCTGCTGCCTTTAATTGAACCACATTCAATTAATATATTAATCAATTTCCTGCATTTCTGCATTTTATTTCTTGCACTGTTTTTTTTAATGTTTTAATGAATGTTCTTAATTGTTTTTAAATCTCCTTTTCTTTTGCCTTATGTTTTGATGCTTTTCATGGTTTTATGTGAAGCACTTTGAATTACCTTGTTGTTGAAATGTGCTATACAAATAAACTTTCCTTGCCTTGCCTAACACGACTGAATACAACAATGCATCACATTAGTGTAATACTGACTGTAACAATAAATACATTGCTGTAACAGGTGCGTGTGTGGAAAGAATGCGACACTGGTGCCACTCCTTGATGTCGGTGAACACAAAAGGAAAAATGAAGCTGACAATGAGACATTCATCAGAGGGAAACAAATTATTACCGGCTTAACATAACAACGCCTGACGTAAAACAGTCCTTACAGAGCGTGATGAAGGTCATGATGAAGATCTGGGTGCCCTGTCCGAGGAACACAGACAACAACATGCCTTTCCTGGGGGGGCGGAACACATCGCCGTGCACCTGCTTCCACCCGGACTCCTCCTGCGCGTCCTCCTGGGAAGGGAGGCAGAGAGCAATACAGCGGCAGTCACAATCAAGGGAGGACTCGACATTTACAAATGATAAAAGTTGAAACGGTTAACCCACCACCAAGCAGTGATTACTACCTCACCTGTTAGCAAGGAAAAACAAGGTGAAGACCGAAAACTTAGCTTACCAAAAGATGTAAAATGTGGTGTGAAAAACTGCTCCGTCAATTCATTAGCATAACAGCCGTTCTTTTTACAGTTTCACATGAAAAAGTATTCGCACCATATTTTACATTGTGTTCTAATGTGCCGGTTTACTGCAATCACACACCCAAACACCTCATTTAATAAAGCACAAAAGGTTCTGTTTAAAACAGCCTTCGATAAGCTTACGTAGAGAACAGAGGATATGAATGACCTTGGTTGTTCGAAGCTTTATCAAGTCTGCCTGTGAAATGCAACAAAATATTCATAATTCTGGGTACCGTGCAGATAATCATCATTATCCACTGTGGAATAAGAGGAATGTACAGTACAGGCATTACGTGTCCCATTAAAGCACATTAGCGTAGCCTCAATGATGTCTGCTCCTTAGCTAGAAACAAGACTGCACTGTTTTCACAGAACGTGTACCATCTACTTTGAATACTTCATTTGCATGGTGACAACATGTTGACAGAACAGGACAAGAGCCAATCAAATTCAAATTGTACCGTGAAAAAACTAACAGCTGCATCCTCAACAAATCGTCACTTGTATGCTAGTGCTTCATATACACATCTGGAAGAGAGAGTTCTACAATGCCATTACCTGGTCCACCTGGTTGTATCTGGCAATGTCCTTGTGCAGGGTTCTCAGCATGATCATGGCCACCATGCCAGACAGGAAGAGGACAATGACCAAGGAGTTCATGATGCTGGACAAACACACAAAGACATACCATAGCATGAAGTAACAAGCAGCGAGACCCGGGAAGTTTTCTGTGCTGCACAATGTGAAAAATATCTTCACACCTAAACCATTGGATGTTGGTGTGAGGCATGGAGACAAGGATGTAGTCCCACCTAGAGGCCCACTTGATGGAATTGTTTTCCTGTAAAATGAAGTAAAAAAGTTGCAAAAAAACATCAGACAAAAATAGCCACATAGAAATTGTTATGTATTAGTTACAGTACAATTGGGCATGTAGTTTGGAGGCCTACCTCAAATGTGACAGAGTAGGTGTAAACTATCGACACATCACCATCAAACAGCCCAGGGACCTCCATTGGGCTGCCTCCTTCACAATTTGGATTTTTTGCATCTGCTTGTTTGATGCTATGCACAAAACACACAAAAACCCTCGTGTTAAATTATTAACAAATCTAGTGTTGGTTTTGAACGGTGAGGTAGATTAGACATGAATCAAAATATGTTCACATCATATTAAACCAATCGCAATTACCTCTTTGGCTCCAGAGTGGCAGTGACCAGCCGGGCCCCTATCCATCCTTCTCGCACTCCGCTGTGGTAAGCGATCTTGATGTCCACATGGTTGAAGACGTAAAACGTGTTCTTCTTGTTGAACTCGGACTGAGAATAAAAAAAACGTTATTCAATATCAAGTGCTCAAATTCCTCGGGGATAGATTTGTAAACAAACATCTGTATGTTGTTCAGTATCTTCTATTCTGTAATTGTACTATTCAAAAGATTAAATACAGTTTGAGACAAAATGACAATTTTGAATAAAGGATTTATTTTGTATTGTTTTAACATAATAAGCAAATATGCTCTATAAATACTCACTAAACTCAGCAAAATGATGTATATTATTATGAAAACTAGAATTTTGAAATTATTACATGAAGTGATTAGTTGTGAAAGATCAAAATCATATTATCTATATCTTTCAGGGACAACCCTTCACAAAATAAAGGATCCCTTCAGAAAGCAGGAGAACAATTATCTCAAACTTACTAAATATGTTGAGCAGAGTACACACGTTCAAAGACAGAAATCACAACTCACATTGATAACACAAGCATCTTTAGCTCGGCCATCTAATGTAACGAGGCAGCCAATGGGGAAGCCTGGGTTGCAGTACTTCTGACCATCTTCCACATCATAGCACCATGTCACCGGCATGTTGTCAATGATCCTGGAAAAAAATGATTGGTTTACCTAACAATCTTCTTGATAAATAAAGCCTGCGCTTGCATCGGTTAGCTTTACCTGCTGTTGTGCATCTTCCGAACAAACCCCACCCTACATTACACAACTCATGTGACGTATCGAGTGAAATTACAATACAGTATGACATTTACAAACCAGTGGTGCTGGTAGTTCAGCTGCATTCCCATCTTAAGAAATTCCAGTTTGGTTGCATCTTCCTTATTGTCTTTCTTGTAGGTTTTGGAGCACACCGCCTGGCATTTCACATCTTGTTTGAAGTTGACCTGTAAAAGGCAGATGAGAGTCATGTTGCATTAATATAATACATGAAACAAAACTTATATGAAAACACCACACAGGCTTAGATTTTCTGGTTATCACCCACCTTGTATGGTGAAGACTCAATTCGTTCACCAAACAGCACCTGTCCAAGGTTCTCAGAAGGCCTCTTCTCCTGGGCATCTTTGCAAAAGTCAAACCTTTAAGAATGTCATAGATGGTCACACAGAGAGATGTCATTGAGCTGGAAAACATACATCGAAAAATGTCTCAAACGGCATCAAGGAGAAACGAACGGTTACTTACACATCATACTCATAAGGCAGGACTGACTCCACAGAGTCCAAGCGATTTACAAACAGCTGAATCACTGTCTGTAAGGAAGGAAAATCAGTTTGTCTCTGAGTGTAGTTTTGGTAGTTAAACTGGTTTACACAGGCCCAAAGCTGACAGGTTGAGGTTGCCCATCGTTGTCTTGGTCACTCGAAACTAGCCTTGGCAGGTAACGTAAGCAGAGCTGTGGCCAGTCAAGATAAGTAACGTTACAATGAGGACTGTTTTCTATCATAATTCGTTAGTTTAATCAGTGCTACTATGTCAATAATCTCATGGCGGGTTGGTGCAAAACCAACACCTCGCTAGTTTGTGTAGTCCCGTGGCCACAACATCAATAAGTTACTAGTAGTGTTAGATAACGTTATAAGGTTGTTAGCTATATATATTAGCATATTTGCCAGGGCTCTCGGTGTCAGGTAATAGACTGGGCCTAAAGAGAGGGTTGGCTAGCTAGCAAGATTAAGGAGGATAACAAATTTCAACGAATATGCAAATTACAGCTACAGAATACAAATGCAATGACGGTACATTACAGAAAAATGGTCGGTCTCGTGAATTCAACATACCTGGCAATCTTCGCCGCCTTTACCGTCTTCACAAAAACTCACTGGGGCTAAACCCGGAAGATAAAACGCAGAGCACAAACAGAAATACGAGACTAGCGAATAAACTAGCACAACACTAACGTGTATCCGCCTCTTCATTGTTATCACAGACGGGATTCTCCTTAGATTGTATATACTTATGTCCAAGGAAGGTGCTTCCTTCTTCTAAGAAGAGGGGAGGTTTGCTAGCTGTACACTGTTAGCTAGCTCCGTCGTTCTACTCGGGACGCAGTAGCTCATATGTGCTCAAGCAACATCGGTGACGTTCAACTCCATCAAGTTACGTGGAAGTCACAACAACAGCACCAGAAGTTGAACTATTTCACCTTCGAAATAAAGGTGTATAATAAGTAATCTGTTTGGTGTGTAGGATTTATACATTTGTAACAGATGCGGATACAACAATTACATTTTCTTTATAGGATACGTTTTGTATGAATACGATTCTCAGCAATTACAGTCTCAGTTTAATCTAGGTACACCCGCAATGGTTTTATGTTGAAAGGAAATAAATACAACTTCCTTGACACCGTGGAAGTGAGAAAGTAGCACTGACGTTGCTTATTGATGCGTCCTGGTTTTCTTTATACTGAACATAAGTTAGAAAAAATATTATATACGGTTGCTTTTGTGTGAAAGATATATAGATAGTATTCGAGGTAAGATGAAAGAAACACAACTAACGTTACATTCCGATGACTGACTCATTTTAGAAACATTGTAACTGACTTGAAAAACCGGATGGTGTAAAGCTACAACCACCACTCACCAGTTACATTAAAATGCTGCTTAAATGTGAGGGCATCAACATGATAATACAAAATAGATCTAATAATGCACTACTCGATTAGGGGTAATTGAGAAAATGTTGTATTTTTGGTGCTTTTAAACAAGTAACATTTTACATTTTTTGAATGCAGGACTTTTACATGTATTGTCTTGCAGTATTTCTACAACTTTCTTAAGTCCATTCGATACTGTACAATTCAATTCATATTTTCCAAGGAAGAAAGTCACAACTTTTTCAAGTTTATATTGGTAAAGACAGATGGATGACAAATTAAAGGGAAAGTGTGAATAAGTGAGGGGTGAAACAAAACATGTCCCCAGTGCTGGATCGTGGTATAGATATGAATGCTGATGACGAGGCAAAAAAGACACACCCACAATGCATGGTTATCAAGACAGGGTCAGTGATTCAGGACAGGTTGAGTTGTTTGCCATCATTAACGCAGATCTCTGACACTGACGACACTGGTCTCACATTGTAAGCAGTGAGGGGTTTGTGGGGTCTATATATAGTTGTGGGTTCACATTTAAAAAAACAAGAAGTGTAGGGGCCCTCACATTGTAAGCGCGGAGGGATCTTGGGGTCCTAGTGGTTCGATAACGCTAAAAGCACCAAGGGACCTAGTGGTCAACTTACGCTGTGCCCACTGAGGGCCCTGACGTGGTGGGTATGCTAGAATCTTATTTTCTTGGATAGGCTTACGTAGCTGAAATGGGGCTTAAAGAATCTGCCCCAAGAAGGAATGTATAGCCTACATCCAGGTCAAGCTGAGAGAAGATTAAGGAATTGTTCTCTGAATAAGAGACATGATAGATCTAATAAAACCCTCTGATGATTTGAGTGAATGTGTCTCTTCAAAATAGTAACCCATACTGGCTACTTTTGGTCTGCAACAAACCAATTGGTGCACACAGAGTTATAACTGGGTATATTCTTATTTTCTTTAAAAATCACATGACCTCTCCAAAAACTTAAAGTTTCTTTCCATTATTTTGTGACATCACAACCAAAGTTAGTTTGGAATTTTGTTTAATATGTGAGGGCCCCTACACTTCTTGTTTTTTAAAATGTGAACCCACAACTATATATAGACCCCACAAACCCCTCACTGCTTACAATGTGAGACCAGTGTCATCTGCTGCTGAATATCTGATCCACGCCTTCATCACCTCCAGAATTGACTATTGCAACAGTATTCTTTAAGGCACATCATCCAAAATCCTAAATAAACTCCAGTACATCCAGAACTCTGCTGCTCGCCTGCTCACCCACACCCGCTCCCGTGACCACATCACCCCCTGTTCTCCAGAACCTCCACTGGCTCCCCGTCCCACAACGGATCCAATACAAAATCCTTCTCCTCACTCACAAAGCCCTCCACAATCAGGCCCCCTCCTACCTCACCGACCTGCTTCACCACCACACTCCATCCCGCCGGCTCCGCTCCTCTGATGCCAACCTCCTGTCCCTTCCACTCAGGACCAAGCACCGGACATGGGGCGACAGAGCCTTCTCCATATCTGCCCCCTCCCTCTGGAACTCTCTCCCCAAAAACATTCGAGATTGCACTGACCTTTCCACATTCAAATCAGAAATCAAAACTCACCTGTTCAAAACTGCTTTTAACGTGTGACTATTATTGTGTACTCTGTTTTTAGTGTATTGTTTTTATATATGATGCTTTTAATGTAAAGTGTCTTTGAGTGTCATGAAAAGCGCTATATAAATAAAATGTATTATTATTATTATTATTATTATTAATATGTAATTCAGTAGAAGATCGTGTGGATTTGTCCATTCTACTATACTTCTACTATACTAATAGGACACAAACCATGAACTGTAAACACTTTAAACAGGATTTGCAGTTTTCAACTGTAGGTGGCAGCGTTACGTTTTGGGGCGTCTGGTCTACCGGAAACAGAAAAGAAGAAGAAGAAGAAGAAGAAGAAGAAGACGACGAACCAACCGTTACACAACGTAACGTTAGTTTACACAAAGCCGCGAACAGCACAGTCTGGTAACAGCTGAATGCGTGCTTGCGTACTTAATATAAATCAGATAGCACTGTTGCTTTTTATTGTTATTATTTTTAAAGTAGTGTTGGCATTGGAAAGCTCGAGTACCCCGTTAGCTAGAATACTTGCTAGCTAGCGTTAGCAAAGTAACTAGCTAAAACAGCTGGCACGTTTATCGCCATTTTGCGCAATCAACATTCCAGGAGCAAGGTAATCACAACACTCATGTGTGGATACTTGAGGGGAAATACAGCGTAGAAGGCGTGTGCTTGCAAATGCTACAAGTTCCAATGACAATATACGCTGGGTTTGTTTGGTAGGTGGTGTATCGCTCAGCATGGCAGAGGCAGACCGACCAGGGAAGCTCTTCATCGGTGGACTGAACACCGAGACCACCGAGAAGGCCCTGGAGCAGTATTTCAGCAAATATGGCAGGATTGTCGAAGGTGCGACCAAAACTACTGTTGACCAATGTATCTTCAATTTCGTACATGGGTTAACTCTTGCTAAAATAGTCTATCTGTGCAATTATGTCAGTTTACGTAATGATTAAAATTGCGTATTTTTTGCTGATTCGCGCTTTTAATGCATATCAAAAGCGTGCAGCCTGGCTGTACTTGTAAAGGCATCAAGTTCCCGCCTTCTCACATTTAAGGAGTTCAATTATTAAGACTTCATTGGTATTCATTTTGAATAATTAAACAATCATTCAATCACAAGTTCACTTTTTCCAGTCCCCACTTTCTCTTCACTTAACATGAAGCCTATGGAGTGGTCTCACCGACGTCACGATCTCCTTAGTTACGAGGTCGGTCGGCCATGTTGGAGTACATACAGATCCTACATGGCGGCGCGTAAACAAGGAAGTGCGGCGAAAATACAATACTTTGAATCACTGGATAGTGCATCAAAGGTTCGCTACCTGGCCAAATTGAAGGTTATTGGTAACTTGGATCCCTATACGATGAGTGCAGATCGTTTCAGTGCCGATCCTACTTATCTTCCATCGGTAAACTACGCCAACATCTACGCGTATCTCGTGAACACCCCGAGTCCTTACACAAAAGACGAGTTGGAGTGCTACAAAGGGCTCGACGCTTATAATCAGTTTGTCAGTGGATGGGTCCGAGACGTCAAAGCAACAGTCGTCGACAATTCTCATCTCGTCATTGGAAGGGTAAATATATACAGATCTGGTCCGATATTTAGCAATATTCAATGTTTACTCAGCGCAAACAGACACGTGTGTTTGTTTACATTGTACGTGCACGTCATTGTGTGCGTGTGTGTAGGAATTCACTTTCAACTAACTCCTAACTTCATCCCCCCCCACACATATATATATATTATACTGGACTGCCGGACTTCTCAACCCTGCAAATTCTATACCATTTTATAGAACCACACATCCCATATTCTACTTGTGTAAGGACTGGGGGTATTCACGAGATACGTGTAGATGTTGGCGTAGTTTACCGATGGAAGATAAGTAGGATCGGCACTGAAACGATCTGCACTCATCGTATAGGGATCCAAATTACCAATAACCTTCAATTTGGCCAGGTAGCGAACCTTTGATGCACTGTCCAGTGATTCAAAGTATGGTATTTTCGCCGCACTTCCTTGTTTACTCGCCGCCATGTAGGATCTGTATGTACTCCAACATGGCGGACAGACCTCGTAACTAAGGAGATCGTGACGTCGGTGAGACCACTCTATTCTAAGCTGAGGTTATTATTTACTATGAAGAAATAAGAACGTCTTTAAACCATGCACAAGCTCTCCTCTCACTCTGTATTTACTCTTTTCAGTTATTTTGATGAAAGACCGTGAAACAAACAAATCAAGAGGCTTTGCCTTTGTTACTTTTGAAAGTCCGTCTGATGCAAAGGATGCAGCACGTGAGATGAATGGAAAGGTAAGTGCAATCTTAAAGCGGCCATAATCTTAAAAAAAATAATTCATGAATCCGTTTGGAATTGTGATTGTAATTTTAACTCTTCCACCAGTCTCTTGATGGCAAGCCGATCAAAGTGGAGCAAGCAACAAAGCCTCAGTTTGAGAGTGCTGGCAGACGAGGACCTCCACCAATGTACTCCCGCAGTCGTGGTCCACCCAGAGGCCCCCGTGGTTCCAGGGGAGGTCCTGGTGGGATGAGGGGCCCACCGTCCAGAGGTAAATCCTTAATGAAGAACTCAGTTGAATTTGTACTATTAGCAAATAGTGTTTATAGTTCAAAATTCTCACTGAATGTAGTTTTTTGTTCAACATCTTTGGAGCCTATGTGTTAATATTTGCATTTCTTGTCTGTGAAAAGACTACTATGATAATTCAGGGAATGCAGACTCCTTCTTTAAAGGGATGTCATCCAGGGGTCCCCCTCCGATGAAGAGAGGACCTCCAGTTCGTAACGGAGGTCCTCCTGCCAAGAGGTCCGCCCCATCTGGTCCCATGAGCAGAAGTAAGTGTGCTGGCTGTGTGGCCTTCAACAGCTCCTCTGCAAAGTACCCAGAGACATTTGGTGATTAATAAGCATGGTTTTTTGTGTTACTTTGTATGTTCCAGCCCCCATGTCAAGGGACAAGGATCCCTATGGTCCACCCCCTCCTCGCAGAGACTCTATGATGTCCAAGAGGGATGATTATCCGTCACCAAGAGATGACCATTACAACTCCAAAGACAGGTGGGATACTTATTCACTGTTAGTTACTATGAACCACGGTTTTGCTGAGCTGAAACAAAAGTATTTTGAATATTTGTTTCTGACATCTCTATAGCGTTTCGTTATACACCAACTGTGATAGTTTTATTTACTTAACAAAAATAGAAGTAATGAATCCAAATTCAAATATGTGATCCAGATTCATATCTTACACGTCTTAAATCAGTCTGTTACCCTTCTCTTACCTCATTTGAAAACAGTTGAGATCTTAGGCAAAAATAAAGCATAGAATATGTGTGGTGTAGTTATTTTCGCTTTGTTTTACAGCTACTCGAGTCGGGATTATAGTTCCAGAGATTCAAGGGACTGTGGAGCTCCCCAAAGAGATTGTTCATACAGAGAATACTCCAATTCCAGTTCCCGAGATGACTATGGCGCAATGTCAAGAGGATACAGGTATGGGTTGATACAAAAAGTTAAAGACTGAGATTGGATCTCACCCGGTCCTTTAAATAACGATTGTTCCTATTATGTAGTGACCGTGAGGGTTATAGCGGAGGCCGGGAACCCAGAAGCTATGTGGACCGTTCAAGTGGTGGATCCTACAGAGATTCATATGATGGTTACGGTAAGATATGACTGCATTCGTGTAATGACTGACAGGTAACCACTGTGGCACAAAGAAAGAAGAGCTGCACGAATAACCAACCAATTCATTGACTACCACAGTCTCCAGCCACAAGAGGCTGCCGTTTTTCTTCTCTCCAGAGGAAACAGCATTTCAAGCAGCCTCGTAAAGCTTTTCTCTTTCCCTTTGCCGCACTCCAAACCTGCAATCCAAGTTGCACATTTTCATGCTATTAAGAATATATGGCCATTGGCATCTCAACTGAAAAACAAAATTCTATTCAAAAGCTGTTTCTACATATCCCAGTCCATGTTACTGCTGCATTTGGCAACAAAAAAAAAAATCAGTTTGTGGCAATATCATGTGGAATATTTAATGAGCCCCAGAGAGTTTGCAACCATAAGGAACCCCAAAACGTCCTTGGAAACACCCGTTGACCACTGAGTATGTGTTGCCTAGCAAAGCACTCCCTCAAGGAGTAACGTTCATAAAGTACATCAAGACAACTCTGAAAACCTCGTCCTTACCTGCAATTCTAACACTTGGAGCTCTAAAAGGAAAAATGGCTTCTCAAATCAATGGCATGCTGAGATGGGTAACACCGCCCGTTTATTCCCTGTGCTTGGATATATTACTGCCCATATCGACTAAACACCCATGTTAGACGTAAGCTCGATAACACCATGGGACATTTAAACATGTCGTCCATTTAATTTATTTGTCAGCGAATGAATTCTATTGGCCAAAGAGAAATGAGCACGTCACAGTGCAAGAAAGTGTATAAATTGAACCGTGCCAATTACCTGACCCATTGACCCTGCAGGTAACTCTCGCAGCGCCCCACCTTCACGGGGCCCCCCACCAGCCTATGGTGGGAGCAGTGGAAGCAGTCGTTACGATGACTATGGCAGCAGCTCCCGGGATGGCTATGGCAGTCGTGACAGTTACCCCAGCAGTCGGAGTGAGCCATACCCACCTAGCCGTGGTGAGCGAATGGGCAGGCAGGAGAGGGGCCCGGCTCCCCCTGTCGAGAGAGGCTACCCTCCTCGTGATTCGTACAGCAGCTCAAGTCGTGGAGGGCCACGTGGTGGGCGCGGTGGCAATCGGCCTGATAGAGGGATGGCTCGCAGCAGATACTGAACTGGACTTGGAAATCACATGAAAGCAAACCGTAGTCTCCGTGCACCGTAAACAAAGTGTTGTGGAAGAAATCTGACAGCCAGACAAACTAGCCATGTCGAAATCTGTGGAATATGAAGCTTAGCTTTGACCTGTATCCTGACTTTTCCAGTTTTTTAATGTGTAAACGTTTTTTTTTTTTTTTAAGTATTTCTCTTGGTCGTGTAACCATACAGTTACCAAGTGGGTGTTAGTTTTTTTTTTGTACATTAAGTGCTGTTGGAATCTGCAATGCCCTTTCAGTCTGGCTTTCCTACACTAATAAAGCTTTTAGTTGTACCTTGACCACTGCTCATCGATTTTCAAAGCGGGACCAAAGAACGTAACATGAATGTAAAGTTGCAACTTGATCTCGTTTGCAATGCTCTCTGCAAAGCATAGGTGAGTCTCTGCCCATGACAAATGTGCCGTCGACTGGACGCTACTGTTTTCAAGGGTTAGGTCAATGTTACTGTCAAAATGTTCCATGTAGTTTCCTTGGAAATGGATCCATCACCATAGAGCCATTTGATGGCATGCAACGACAAAGACAACAACCAAATGCAGCTCGACTGGTAGTCAACAGCTGGTAAGCAAAGCAAACCTCTTTGTTTCTCATCTGTAAATGAGTTTCTCTTTGTCCTGTATTGCAATCTCCCCACAAAGGGTGGTACTCGAGACAACGTTTGCTTCAGAAGACAAAAAAAAAAACACGGAGGTCAACTGACTGTGCCATTTTCATTGTAGTCGGTTTTCGCCAGCTAACATTGTCAAAAGTGCAGCAACAACCCAAGAAGTTTCGTCCCTTTTCAGCAATGAAAGTTTAACTGCCATTTTGCCCACTGTGCCCTCACAATGACCTTTTAACCAATCTTCAAACTCCGTAAAATTGTGCATTTTTTTTTTTTTTTTTAATTATTAGTAAAGATGTCCCAAGTTTTGTCTTGGGGGGGAAAATGAAAGCTTTTTTTTTTTTTAATTAAGAGCCATTTACTTGGTATCGAAACCTTTTCCACAAGCATGCCAATCGAAACAACGGAGACCTCTGGAAGAACACCATCGTCCTAACTGCCCAACTGGAAACAATCGCAGAAGCAAATTTGCAGTCGGACCAAGGACTAAAAAAATAATGTTCAGAAGTTTTATGAATACATGATTAAGAGCAGGGCAACGTGTTAATTGTATGTTCTCGTTGCAGGATGAATGACCCTCCAAGGCAACTGCCCTTGCAACTAAGCAGAATTCTGTCCTCAAGATGTTTGGACCAATTAACCCTCAGTGCACCAGTGCCGGTACGTGTACCAGACTAAATGATTGAGTGGATTAATTTCCCTGTGGAATACAATTGTTGCTGTAATCCGTTGTTTGTGATGTTTACTGTCTTTCAGGTGCTGGCACAGGTTTCCGTTCAGAGTGCCGGTGGAATCCTGTCTTCAAGTGGGAATGCGTTGGGGCTGCACAATTAATCGAATTTTAATCGCGATCACGATTTTGGCTGCCACAATTAAATGAGCATGATCGTCTGCGATATTGACGTTTAAAATGCGTGCTCTGCTACATATCAAATCAAGCGCTTCCTCAACCAACAGTCAGCCAACCACCAGGGGGAGAACGAGATGGGAGGTGTCATACGCGCACCCTGCAGCGGCAGCCTCAAAAAAAGTTCTGTCTGCAGTCGTCTCCGGTATTAGTAGAAGAGTAGAGAGACGGACAACAGAATAGAGAGCAGGCGGTCACGGGTGTTGTATGAAAGGTAAATCAAATGTCAGGAGCAGAAGGCGAGGAGCTAGCCCCTCGAAAAGGATCATCATCCGTTGTCTGGAAGTTTTTTGGATTTAGGGCAAGTGATGTTAACCAAGAACAAATCATATGCACAGAGTGCGTTAGAGTTGTGTCTGAGCCGCATAGCAATGCAACTAACTTGTTCAACCACCTGAAAAATCACCACAGTACGACGAATGCATTAAGGCAAGCTAGCGTTACATCACTGAATCGCCGTCCATGTCCAACGTCAACCCAGACAACCATAACGGCGACCCTGCATAGCGCGACAGCGTATCCATCCACCTCCCGAAGACGCACTGAAATAACGGATGCAATCGCATTTCATTTGGCCAAAGACATGTGTCCAATAAATACTGTGAGCAATGAAGGCTTCAGAAAAATGGTCAAGAGATGCGTGATCCCCGCGCGCAATTATTTCTGTGATGGCATATTTATTTTTAGGTAGCCCTTTATTCTGGGTAAAAATGTTCTTCAGGTGAATAAGAACCGTATAAGTTTTATTTTGATGCAACGATTTGTACATTAGCCAGAATGTAGCACAACAATGGAAGTGGAAGCAGTGTTCTTGTTCATTTAAACGTGACAGTGCAATACAAATATGTTGTCCTTAAAATGAATGAATAATTGTGATCTCAATGTTGATCAAAATAATCGTGATTATGATTTTGGCCATAATCGTGCAGCCCTAGAATGTGTGTCGACAGTGGGAATAACACAAGCTGAGGATTTGCTCAAATCAAAGTGTTATGGTGTTTTCAATAAAGACTATAAAGAACCCTTTCTGTACTTTGTTTTGTCTTGTATAAGAGCTCAATTAGTACAATTCTAACCCAAATTGGTTAGTACAGTTAAAATGTACCTGCTTATGACAAACTTTTTGTTTACCTGATTCTGAAGCTGTAATGGTGATGAGCGTCAACATCAGCTTTTACTTTAATGAATATTTAAATTCATTGAGGCCAACATGTTTCCTCCTGCAAATGTCACAATGCAACATCTAGAAATAAGTTGACATGGCAAAAGTCACAGCTTACCGTGTCATCAAAGAACCAGTTATTCCTACATTTCTTTTTTCTGTTGCAAAATATGCTGATGCACGTCAGATATCATCTCCCTGGTGGTGTTTCCTGTTCATTGATGCACTTATACTTGTAACATAATATTAGAGAAAGTGCCTTCGGCCAATATGTGGTGCTTTGCAGAGGAAAACGAGTCCTGAATATTGTTGAGGTGCCTATTTGCCAGTAGGGGTGATCATCAGTTTTGCGTGTAGAAACAGAGTCGTCCTTCCCCGCACCGCCTCTTTTTTCTTTTTTTTTTTAAACTTCTAGCAGAAGTGCGGATGTGAGTTGCATATTGATACGGAACAGGCCGCCAGTTTTGTTTTTTTGTTCGTGTGTTTTTTTTTAGAAATGCGTGCTTAGGCAATGCTCGTTTTGTGGAGCTATGAATCCAGAGGAGCAGACTGTAACGTGGTTAATATCACTAGGAGTGCTCAGCTCGCCTAAAAAGAATATAGCGGATCCGGAGGAGTTTTTGAAAACATCGTTAAAGGATGGGGTCGTCTTGTGCAAGCTCGCGGAGCGGCTCATACCTGGCTTTACTCCCAAGGTGAGTTGTTGATTTAAGTAAATTTAAGTCAACAAACGCCAAACGATCGACTGCTCCTGGCGAAAGGAAGGGAGGGGTTTGATGAAAATGATACCGACAAGAACTTCTCCCTGCAGCAGGCCTTGTTATTTTTTTGTAGCTCACTGTGCTCGAGCCCTTAAGTTTTAATAGTGCGTTATGGTGTGGAGCCGTATGCATCGAATTAAAAGCTGCATTTTGTTGAGTTGTGACTTGTGAGATCTTAAGATGTGGTTTCCTGTGACGCGAGCAAAAATGTTCCGCATTCTTGACTTGAGTGACTCGGTGTGGACACCCACCAAAACAGGACAAATTCGGTAGAGAAGAGCGCGTGAAACATTAGACAAGGACCATATTGGAGAGCTCGCGCAGGGGGTTACACGGGATGCAGTTTTTCGACAACTTTTTTTCGACATGTTACTCCACGTTAACAACATGCTTAGCTTGTTGAGAAGTTGATAATGACAAATAACAGTTGCAGAGACAGCTCGTCACTTCCTCCTGAACGGCTCTTACCGTCGCGACCTCCCCCTTTAGAAAAAAAACCGCGTGAAGACAGCTGAACTAGAATAAAACCGGAAGTAGTAACTTCTCTCTTTTATAATTAACTACCCTGCCTAGCTTGTTGCGCCTTCTGTGTGGTTGTCATACAGCCTGGGCTTTACTTACAAGCAGCGAAAAGTCAAATTTGTCCTCCATATTTCCTTCTCGAACGTCTTAACGCGACCATTAATACAACTTTATTTTGAAAGTTTGAAAAGTGAGCGGATGTTTGGCTTAAAACCGGGTACTTTGATGATTCTGTGTTGTTGACGGTTAAATATGCCCGAATGAGACGTAGAAAGACTCCAGATATTTAGTTAACTGCAGGTTTACCGCACTCGGATGTGCTGCAGCAATGTTACTTTTTCTGTGTAACTGAAATGACAGCAACGTAGGCGTTACATACGTGCTTGTGTCAGATGTCTGTCTGTTGTTGCCTTCTAAGCCGTGGTTTGTGTATATACATCTATTTCGTGTGTGTGTGCTCAGTATTGCCAGGAGCCGAGAGCTGAAGCCGACTGCATTACCAATATCAAGGAGTTTTTAAAAGGATGCTCGTCCTTGAAAGTGGAGGTAAGTACTTATGTGTCTGTCTGCTTTCGTGTGCTTTGACATGGCCTGCTCTGCTCTCTCTTTCATTATCTCTTTACTTAACTCTCCTGAGCCCACTGCAGCCCACAGTGCTCATTTTGACACGCTCTTGCTTGTGTTGTGATCTGCTTACTGCTGGCATCTGTTTTCCTCGCACGTCCATGCTGTCAGTCACTCTCACTCTGCAGACAGGAGGGGAACTGCTCTGACTAGTTGTTTTCTAATGGCCACAACTTACTTTTAAACAGTCTTTTCTTCCTTTTTATATTCATTTTCTCTTCCATACTGCAGTGACATTGATATTTTTTTATTTTTTTGCATGCAGGTTAAAACAATCCTCTGGCCAAACACTGCAGGGCTGTATTGCTTAAAAAAAAAAAAAAGAGGTTCAAATCATTCACAGATGTTGGGAGTTTTCCCTGTTTCTGCCACACTGGACAGTAATTTCTCCTCCAGCTTCATAAATAGTCCTTTCTGGTCTTGAGTCACATCAGTTGGTTTCTTTAAATGGCTAATTGAGTCCGCAAGCTTCGCTCAAAGCAAGTGGTTCAGTAGTCCTGCCCAGCTGGCTTGTTATGTCTGGGAGGTCCCCTTTGCTTTTATCCAGCCACCCTGCCGTAGCCCATAATTAGACCTTCTGCGGCCAGTAGCTCATGCTGCAGGCGTTTTTTTGCCTCTGTCCAACGTTACAAGTCGAGGGATGTCTGTGGTGCTACAGCCGGCCCTACCCATCCTTATGCTCAGTGATGTGATCGTGGTTAGAGAACTTTTTCTCTCCATAGCAAATGGTGGCTGCTTGTCCCATGACTGCACAAAGAGAGCAGTTATACTGCTTTCACTTCTGCCCTGAGATGCAGAAAGAGGAAGCACCAATTACCGCTCAGTGCCACAGATTAGTTTTTGCTGCGTTATAAGCTGCATGAGATGATTTATTTGTTGTGATTTTACACACTGCTACAGCTTCAGAGTAGCATGTATTCACAACATGACTCGTTGAGACTACTGGCGCTGACAATGGTCAAGATGGTCAATACCGGCAACATTTATTACTGGTCAATATTGTGACGTAAGACCCACATTCTCCATTTTGTTTTATCAATGCAAACGGGTTTTTCCCAGTATTTTCGACTGTTGAAACCAGTGGCACAGAAACATTTTGCGTAACGTGATGTTTTTTTTAAGTGATGAAAAGTAAGCCGAGTAAATCCAAGTGGTCATGTAGACCCTACGGCCGATCCTATACCTCCAGATGTAATGGTCACACTTGCTTTAACTCCAGATGAGGTTCTACATAACCCATCACTGTATATTTACATCACTACATTTAAGATGTTTTATTTAAAATGGGAAACCTTATCTGCTAGAGGAAAGAAGATAGCTGTCTGAGACAGAGTGAGTGAGCAAGCAGTGTGACTGTGTGTTTGTGTGTGTGTGATTGCAAATGAGTCTGGTACTGTCTGTTTTATCACAAACTACTAAGAAAAATATAGGTCATGCTCAACATGTCGCCTTTTATCAATCCCTGTGTGTTTCATTGTGTGTGTGTGTGTGTGTGTCTCTCTATTGTTTGTGCCGTCTCTGTGTCCACTTATTAAGCTTTACGGCTCAGGTCTGTGCTATCAGTAGAAGAGCGTCTCATTTTTTACTCGCTCTTCTTCCACATCTGGTGGATTCCGGCTTGTATGAACAGATGTGTTTGGGTTTTTTGGTCTTATGCCATCTTCTCGGTTCCTTTTCCACCCAGGGGTTTGAACCAGAGTGGCTATACACTGGCGAGAATTTTGGCAAGGTGCTGACCACTTTGATGGCGGTCAACTTTGCCACACAAGGTAAGAGTTTTGCAGTCTCTCTCTCGTTCTCTCTCTCTGTGCCTCCAATATTGGGGGATTCTTGATGAAAACGTGTCCTCTCTGAAAGTACAGCATCAAATATAATTGAGTAGTAGCATTTGGTCTCACGTTACGGTATCCTGATGTGTGAAAATGAATCCTGACTTCAATGGAAGTCTGTATATTACTCTACCTCCCCTGTCACTTGATGCAAACATTCCAATAAACAAGCTTGGATAGTGAAAAACGGTACATGCCGCTACATATTAGCAGGTGATGTGCTATGATGGTTTCACAGACTTTGTCCATGCAGCCATTGCAAATCATGATTGTGTGTGTGTGTGTGTGTGTTACCCGTGGGCAGCTGGCATGGCAGTGTGTGTTTGTGTCATGCTGGGTGCCATATTTACTCATGTGCATCCATCGAGACACCCTTAATAATATCCTCTTGTTTATTTTATGTTTTTGACATTTGGATTGAGCTCAGAATGAAGCAAAGTGCATAATGTAGTATATCACACACGCACACACACCCCACACACTTCTCAAGAGCGTTTCTTCAATAAGCATAAAATGGTTCACAGTCCAGCACCCCCATAGGCTAATTGCTTTTCTTTTGAGAGTCCTTGTTTGGGGGCACTGAAGGGGTTAAACCAGTCTCCCTCTAGTCTCCAGTTCACAGCGGCCAGAGAACCAGCAGCCTTAGAATTGTTTAGTCAGCGGTTCTGGATCAATCGGCCGCCTCTGCGAGCCTCATGATTAATCATAATGTTGGATGCAGTGCGATATTGCCGTTGCTGCGGCTCATAATTATTTTCCTTTCTGTTTTAATGATTTCTCTATAAATGTCAGAACATATTGAAAAGGTTGATGTCTTCCAGTTATTCAATTTTCAATGATGCACAACAGACAAAGGCACCAAATCCTCACTAATAATATGCTAGTTTTTGCAAATACGCGGCATGTTTTGCTTGATAAATTCCCGAACGGATTCATTGCCGTATGATTTTTGACCCATCAATTAATCGGCTCATTGTTTCAACACTACCAGCAGCTGTTCTCCCATCTTCAAAAGTGAACTTGATTGGAAGTGGATTAGTCACAAGTTAGTTGATATGATCAAACACAAGAGGCCTCTGTGTTTTCCATCAATTATCCTCTCCTGGCTTTGCTCCTGACATTTCTGTTCTCGGTATGAACGTTTGTTTAGGGTAAATGCTTTTGAACATAGCCTGCATACATAAATAGCTGTGGTAAGCACAGAGTGTAGCTGACAGAAGGGCTTGTTAGGCTCCTCTGTGGGTGTTGGGAGTGGCATGCTGGACCATGAGCCCAACCTGTAGTACATGTGGACCGCCCTGTCTGCCCTCGGTGTCGCTTTCATCATGTCAAGTCGGCCCTCCCTGACGTCTCGGCATAAGGACAGCAGTGGGGAATCTCCAGCTTTTTGTCCATACATTGCATAGATTCATTGCATACATGATCTGCTGAGGAAACAAGATTACACAAAGTGTTACCGGAGCACATTTTACTGCCCGTAAGTGAAAGTGCACAATAGCGTTTGTCCGTTTTATTGCACCGGTCTGAAGTCCTTATTGGATCTGAATAAGAGGTTATTAAGGCTAGTAGGGTGCTGTTATTTATTTTCTTTCTTCTGTGATTTGCACGAGGATTAGACAGTGGACCTGGCTGGCATCCAGTTGGCATTTGATGGGCAGTCTGTCCTCTGTGAATGTGTTTTCTGCTTGTTAGCTCGTAAGAGGTTGCAGGGGCTGCCGTGTGTCACTTTTCAAGTGAGGACTAGCGACAAAAATTGATAGCTATGTCAGTGCACCTCAAGGACTGCACTTCTGCTGCAGGACAGCTGGCAGCCACTGACCATAAATCACCGTGACTCTGCTGCAGAGGCACAGTGATGAGTGATGACACTGTAGAGGGGAAAGCATGTTGGTGGCATAAATTTAGATTTAGCATTTTTCACTGAACTGCACTTCAGATAAGAGACAGGTTTGGAGGAAATTCTGTGAAATATGTGCCAAGTAACCAGAATGAATATTTGCTGAACCAACACGTAGACAGCAGGAGCGATCACTTTGTACTATGATCTAAAGGCTGCATGTAGCCATTCCTCCTACAGCTGCTTTATCTTATTGTGTAGCCGTGTGCCAGTTTTGGTTAAAATGGACGATTCTATCAGGCATTGTAAAAGGTGTGTGTGTGTGTGTGTGTGTGTGTGTGTGTGTGTGTGTGTGTGTGTGTGTGTGTGTGTGTGTGTGTGTGTGTGTGTGTGTGTGTGTGTGTGTGTGTGTGTGTGTGTGTGTGCTGAAGTTGTTCACCTGATGAGAACAAGGCCAGGGAGTCAAGGCTCAGACGTCAATGTAACCGAAGTAAAGTCTTTCCATATTTCCTCTGTGTGTCCATAGAATGTGCTGCTGAGAGGTCACGCTCGCAGTCCGGCGCTCACTCTCCTAATCAGTCGACATCTTCACACACACTCTCCAAATCCAAAGGCTCTCTGCGTAGACAATCCAAATCGGTGGTACGGTACCTTCTGTATTTTCGTCTGTATTTGCTTGTACACCCCAATTTGACTTTCCACATCTTGTACATTTCTACCCTGAATTAAAGTCATTTCGTTGTTGTTTACCTCAGATGAATACACATTCACGCCAAATTTAAAATCAAAACATGCAGGTTAAAGATTGTGTGAATACATTTTAGAATTACATATGTACAAACACACAGATGTTTTTTGCTGATGCACCCAATTAGTTTGACCGTGTCGCCAACAGGAGATGCCTGAGAACGGTGGAGGTGGGCAGCTGATGGTGAAGGCTCGCTTCAACTTCAAGCACAACAATGAGGACGAGCTGTCATTCAACAAAGGCGACCTGATCCATGTGATGCGGCAGGAGGATGGCGGATGGTGGGAGGGCTCACTCAACGGCAAGACGGGCTGGTTCCCCAGCAACTACGTCCGGGAGATCAAACCCTGCGGTGAGTTTGGTCACACAACCAGGATCGTGGATTCCTGAGTGTGATGGTGCTGTAACACAAATGTTTAAAAGGGTAAAATGATGACGTGAAGACATTTTGGATGGACATTGATGTAAACGGCATCTCGGGGTAGGAGAGGAAAACAACCGCAAGGCAGTAATTTGTTTTCTTTAAATTAGTTTAAAATTTTTGTTGAGATATTCAGTACGAAGTTTAAAAAAAAAAATAATAATAAATATATATATATATATATATATATATATATATATTTTTTTTTTTTTCAAATTAGTTTTCTTTAATATATATATATATTTGATGATTCTAATGAACTAGATTTGAGGAGCGCTCTCATCCTTTTTATTTATCTCCTCTACAGAGAAGACATTGTCTCCTAAAGGCACGCAGCTGACCAAGAACTACTACAGTGTGGTGAGTCAAATTCATGTAAAAATATCATTATTCATTACGTCACTTCGCTTATACACAAAAAGTGTTTTTGTGTGGATCTTAATCATACGTAAAGCAGGAATTCACACATTTAAAATGTATTTGTCATTCTTAAATCTTAACTGTTTGTCAGTTTGTCGAAATACCTGCAGCTCATACTGACTTAGTGACCATGGCATCAGTGTGTCTGCTTTTCAAATTAGTTTTCTTTATTTTTGTTTGTTTTATTTCAGTTATCTTGTTTTTCATTTTGACACATTTTGTAAGTAACCTCACAATTTTCAAACCGCCCTCTGTCAGCAAGGCCTAACATTTTCTCACTTTTTAAGTGAACTAACGATAACAAAAGGACTGATGCAGTATTATGGACTAATAAAAACAAAAATAATCCGGATAATTATTAACTAGTTTTACCCGGAACATTTTACTTTTTAGGAGACATTTACCATTCTTGAAATCTGCCAACTTTAACTGTTCTGCTGATTGTGCTGCTGCTGCAGGTGGTACAGGACATCTTGGAACACGAGCGGGAGTTTGTCAAAGAATTACAAACGGTGCTCGGTTGTTATCTACGACCCCTGCAAGCCAGCGACAAGTAAGATCAGATCCATTAATGGGCAAATAATCGAATCCACAGGGCAATGTGTAATTCTATAAACGAAATTAACGTTTCAGAAATAAGTAAATATTCTTGAATTCACTGAAATTGTGATGAAGCTCACTGTACTTTCTTTCGTCATGCCTGATGCAGAACAGTCGCTATTGCCTCCGCTAATGCTAAATATGTGTGTGTTCAGGCTGAGCAGTGCAGACAGCGCCACCCTCTGTGGAAACCTGGAGGAGATACTCACCTTCCAGCAGGGACTGTGTGTGTCTCTGGAGGACTGTACCAAGTAAGTCATGCTGGACCCGGACCTCCATGGAAACTTTTTGCTGTTTGGTCAGTTTTTTTTTATTTAATAAACTCATCTTAGTGGAGAGCAAAGTTTGGACCACAGTGTGCACTCTGCTGTGCTTGTATTGTACACAATCAAAAGCCTTTTAGAAGACCATTCTAGTATTCATTTATGTTTTATAGAAGGTCATTTACTACACTGCACACATACGATACATTACTTCCAAGTGTTCCGCAAAGCGTACCGTACTTGATTACAGTTTTGGAATAATTTCCTCCCTCCCAGACATTCCCTCCTATTTATTCATTCATGGCTCAGAAACCAACTTGCAAACATTGAATTATTTTTTAAAATAGTTAATCCATCATAGTCAACATGCAGCCCAATATATTTACTATGTTTGCAATCATTCATTTGGTGCATTCATGCACTGGTTGGGAAACTCTGGCATCCAAGGCTTCTAGAGAGAAATGGCCGGTAGGAATGTGAAGTATCTGCAGTTGTTGAAGTAGTGTAAACTGTATCGTTTCAAGACCTGGGAATCGCTATCAAATTCAGTTTAAGAAATCTTAATATATTACGATTGTGTGGTTAATCTGTTAATCCGATGAGAAATCAGTTGAATGTCAAAGACCTGTAATTTGCCAGAAAGTTCTTGTACTCTACCTGTCAGTCAAGACCCCCTGAATAATGGCAGCTTTTCAGTTATTTGGAAATTATTCAGTATATCATCAATGCAATTTTATACTCTCTCTCTCTCATATCTCTCCTTCTTCTTTCACTCAACTGTTTTCTTCTGTCTTCGCAGAGTCCCAGAGGGCCAGCAGCGAGTGGCGGGCTGCTATTTAAACCTGATGTGTCAGATCAAGAATCTGTACCTGGCTTACTGTTCCAGCCATCCTTCAGCTGTTTGCATCCTCACTGACCACAGGTCAGTCATGCCGCAGCCGTTCACCACAACAAAGACCAGTCTGATTCTTAATCATCAAGATATTTTGACAGTTGGGATGAATAGTGCAAATGTGATAGCCCTGCTGTTCAGGCATTTGATTGACTTCAATGGTGCCTCATGGTGGTAGACTCGCTCAACGAATGAAGGTTACTACTCTGTGGTAGTAAATCCCTCACCCTCTGCTATAAACCAGCAGGGTTCACAAGATGAATTGAAGAGGTCATGAGATGATGTCTTGGGTAGGAAATAAGAGAAAAATATTATTCTGCTCGACAAATTTTCAGTCTTGTTTAAACTCTTCCTACCTAAAATGTATTCAAATAAAAGGGTCTGAGAAGGAATAATCACGATTTCATTGAGTTGCTCAAAACTCGGCCATGCAATGTAATGTGTAAAGGTGTCGAGGGTAAAAAAGGTTGGAAAGCATTAACATAACCAACCTAAATGCCCTCAGACTTTGCTTACTCACCTGTCTAATTCACAGTATTTTTTTTTCATATATTTCTGTTGACATTGTTCATTTAAACTTCCAACCACACGGTGTCAGGCTTTCCAATCCGTAAGTGACCAGGGAGCTTAACTCAGCCTGAGCAGTTACACCGAGTCCCCTGAGTGCTGAAGGTTTCCTTCAACCCGGTCACTGTTAAAGAGCGTCACTCTCCCTGAGGGGCGCCGACTGTTATTAATCTGTTTCGCATTGGTCAGAGTCTCTGTGAAACAGCAAAACAAAGTTGAATTGATATAGAGTAATGTAGAAGCGGCTTGTCCGATTCTACACAGTGAGCTGCAGGTTAGGTTGAATTACTCACAGGAAGCAGACTGTTGACAGGATACATTGTCATTGTGGTTATGTTGACAGGCAAGCGAGGCGCTTTTTCACAGTAAGCACATTTGCATTTCAGTTGCAGGAGCCTTTTTCTGTGACATTCACATTTACTCAATGTTACCAGTTCGTGTTGCTACAGGATACCCTATGATTCAAGTTTTAGATCATGGAAACTCATGAATGGCGCTACTTTCAAAGCACATTTTTTTTAAGTTTGCAGTGAAGTGAGAGCATATAGCAAGAGGGGAAAGTGCAAAAAAAACGATGACCTAATTTGTCTTTTTAATGTTATTACCGGTAACACCATTACAGTTATCTGTGGTCCATTCTCACATGCACAACCGGTGTGATAGGCTGTGGGTTTTTGTCATCGTGTTAGTGGTTCTTACAGCAATGACAAATACGTGGACGCCTTTAAAAAGTGGTTAGGTATTTTAAATGTCATGTGTTCGCTGTCAGGAAATCTGAATTCTGAGAGCTTTTCACAGTATATAGTTTTGCCTTTTTAAAGGATTGTTTCATGCTAATTCTGTGGGAACAAATGTATGTATCTATAAATAGATCGATTCCACTTAACCTACACAGATAGCATAATGTTGTTCAATTTCTCTCTTTGGAAATTTTACGAGATGATAAAACCATTTCTGTGTGCAAAATGTATTAAATCCCAATACTACTGTGTGTGTGCGTGTGTGTGTGTGTGTGTGTGTGTGTGTGTGTGTACCATCTGGACTCACAGATATATTTTGTGAAAATTCGAAACTTTATATTGAAGTAAATCTTCAAGTTGACGCAATGTTTCGTGTCTTTGAGTAGTCCTTGACCTGTACAGTCGGGCGTGCTGCTCTGCACACTGTAGTTTATCCCCATAAAAGCATCTTAAAAAGCTAAACTGAGCGTGAAAAGCGTTTGTTTTTGTGTGTTTAACAGCGAGGAACTAGACAAGTTCATGGAGAGCCAAGGAGCCAGTTCTCCAGGGATCCTGACCCTGACCACCAGTCTCAGTAAGCCCTTCATGAGGCTGGACAAATACCCCACACTGTGGCAGGAGCTGGAGAGACATGTGGAGGTACAGGAAATAGAAATAAACTTAGAATGTTTAAATATATGCTGAAATGATATGTAATTAAATATATTTATTTGATAAAGGAATTGAAAATACTATCAGTGTTGTTATTTTTGCCCAACAACTAAATGGCATCCAATGTCTGACAATGTATGTCAATGTAAAGTTAAAAGCCCTTATGCGTATATATTACAGCATACATACTATGTGCTTTAACATTTAGAGTTAGGCTGCTATGTTTGTTGATGTGTTGTTTGTTTTCCTCCACAGGAAGCCCACCCAGACTATGCTGACATTGTAAAGGCAACGGCAGCATTCAGGAGCCTCGTGGTAAGTCTGGTAACATCCAGGGGGCTCTTCATGTCGATTCTCAATTATTGGGTTGCATCTTTTTTTTTGTCCATTTATTGATTTATCGTCCCAACAAAATTCAAAAGGATAAAATGTGGCTTAAAGCTGGGGTAGGAAGGTTTTTTTGTTGTTTTTTTTGGCGTCATTTGGCGTAAATTCCATAATTACGTTTCAAGTGGTCCGAGAGAAAACAGACTTGTCCTCGCCTCCTATTGGCTCTGTTTTTGGGATTTAGAAAGTCTAGCCGGTGACGGGAGACTTTGGCCAATCACAGGTCATTTCAGAGAGAGGGCATTCCTATTGGCAGTTAAATGCAGATGCACGGCTTTGAAGAAAGGCCTCGGCGCTTGCCGCGATGTGTCCTGTCTGAACAGCTCAAATGGTTGACATGTTGAATTAACCCACAGACCGGCATGCATAAACGGTCAGACATGTTCTCTGTGGTTAACCGCTGACGTCCCTTCTGCTGACCCCAGCTTTAAGTAAAGTTGCTTTTCAACTGTATGTTTAGTCTCTTAATGTTAACCAACTGACCGTATCACTCGCATGAAATCAGTCTCATGTTTGGGTTATTTGTGAGTATTTGTATAGTTTTTATGATGTCACCTTTGGTTGTCAGACGGGTAACACACAAATGACATAACGTAGCACTTTAGAAACAAGAGGGCGAGAGGGTGAAAGAAACAATGTCCGTGTGTGCTGCATGTTGATGATCATGTTGTTCCTGCAGTGGGTGTGAACTGAAATGCCACCTTTTAGAAGAGTTGGATTAGAAACGCGTAACCGCACTGTACCTGAGTGAACATCACTCTGAGACACAGTTTCCTCGGTATAGCTCGGGAGTTCCTAGTAAGAATAGTTGAGGTGACTCACATGTCTCTTCAGCAGAGCTGCACAGGGAAAAAAAACCCTTCACCCGATACTGACTTGTAATTTGCAAGTCTCATTTGTCTTTGTGTTTTCAAGTGGTTAGGTAGGCAGGGGCTCATGAAACGCCAGTTACACCTCTGCAGCTCTCCGTGTTCAGAACTTCTTTTTTTTTTTTTTGCACAATGTGCAGTGGAAAATGACATGTCATTTTTCCTGTTTGAGGAGGGAGAGCCCCTGCCCAGCACCTGAAAACATGCTACTTTATTTTGCAGGTTACTCCATATACTTATGACAAAGAAATGTATTCAGTAAATATTGAAGTAAACGTTTCCATTTTTCAAAGCCATATCCACAGTGGGGAAAAAATCCCTGCTGCTCATTACTCATTATTTCTAAAAGACAAGAAACCACCTTGTGTTGTAGGAGTGTGTGTGTCACATACTTGACATTGGGTAAATTGGACTGGAATTCTTCAAATCCAGTAATCTAGAAAAAGATATCAGCAAAACTATTTCCAGATCAGCTCCAAGTTCTTTCCAATTTTATCCAGTGTAGCCCTATATATCTTATTATTCTAATGAATTATAAAATGTTTTTGCATCTTCATTGACTAAATGATGTATGTGTGTGTGTGTGTGTGTGTGTGTGTGTGTGTTTAGATGCAGTGCCAGGAGCTGCGGAAGCGCAAGAACCTGGAGCTCCAGATCTTGTCAGAACCAGTGTGTGGCTGGGAGGGAGACAGCATTAAGAGCCTGGGTTACGTGGCCTACATGTCCCAGGTCCACGTAAAAAATGGGTCCAGTGAGGTGAGAGACGTGTCGGGTTTGACGAAATACAGGAAGAAAGCTGTAGATTAGAATCAGCTGGGTTTAATTCAGTCAAAGAGAATAGAAGGAAGGGAAAGTGTTCAAGGATTTATTGCATTGCGAAGCCCAAAATGTGCTTTTGCATGCACAGAGAAGACTGTAAGACGGACTTCCATGAGCTTCTTTTGCCATTTCTAATAAACTTTGGAATACTGGAGTAATTTCTCGTCACATTAAAATGATCATATCCATTTCTCAATGAAGCCTACTGGGTACCTCTCCTGCTCCCCTATAACATATGATTTACAGTTAGACATGCAGTTGTCATAATTTCACAGTCAATGTAAAAAAGCTGCAATGACCCTAAATAGTTCAGGAAATGTGCAATAAATCTTACGTTCCTTCCTTTCATAAGTCCAAATTTAGATTAGGCCAATTCTTTTATTTTCACGGCCTAAATGCTTTATTTTAGATCTCTATATATCTATATATATATACTTTGTCCTAGATTGAGAATGCATGGGGCAGGTAAGCAGACAGAGGAAGTGTGAATGGCACCTCGAGGTGAAGTGCTCTAGATTTGTTTGACTAATGCCAAGTCTCTCTATTACGAGTAACAGCCCTGATGCCCAGAAGTGTGTCATTATTTAAAACAAATGTGAATCATATAACTTAGCCTAAATGTGTTCTAGGGTTCCCAATGAACCGTGTGTGCAAAATGAAGACCTCCCCTTTTGGTAATTCAGCATCCCCCTCATGTTTTGTAGCAGAAACCTACAGTATGTAGGCCATACGCATACTGAAAAACCAGCTCTTTCTTGTGTGGTTTCTGTGCAGGGGTCGACTTTGAGTCTGTGGTTGGATTCACCCTCCTTTATGTTTTTATCACTGCTAACTGCTTTCCAACCACCATACTAATCACCATACCAACTGTCTTGGCAGCCCGTCTTATTTCCCATCTACATAACAATCAACAGCCTTGCCAAACCAGTTCCTAGTTGCTAACGTGAGCTAAAATATGCCAGCGTCAGCGATAATGATGGTTTCATTTTTGCCTCTTTCTTGCAGGAAAAAGAGGAGCGCTACCTAATGCTGTTCCCTAACATGTTAGTCATGCTCTCTGCCAGTCCCCGGATGAGTGGCTTTATTTATCAGGTGAGCAACACAGGATACATTATGTCTCCTACATCAGTCCTTCATGAGTATTTATTTCCTATTTGTCTGAGTTTTCATTTTTGTGGGCACATAATGGCGTTCATCTCAGGCTATAACAAGATATCGAAGACAAGTCCTACTTATGATATGCTGGTATCTTATTTCCTCTCCCTTTGCTTGTCCCATTCAGGGAAGACTGCCACTGACAGGCACCACAGTAACAAGACAAGCAGAGGATGCAGACAATGCCCACTATGCCTTGGACATTACAGGTTTGCATTTGAAGCTCTGGACAAAATTCTGACTCATCTTCTTCAGTTTCGTCGAAGATACAGCAGTAATACAGTGTGTTAGATTGTAACCCAAATAAAGAATCGTAGATGAAGCATCAGCCAAATAAAGAGTCGTGGGACTGTCTTCAAAACTCTTACAGTGTTCTTACCGTGTCTAATCCCGGGGAACTAATTCATATGACAATACTTCACATTTTAAATGTAAACTAGCTGTCGAGGCAGTCCTTCTCCCTGTGAAATATCCATACTGCTGGCTGTACGCAGTCTGAAAAAAAAGATCAGATTTGCCTCAGTTGCTACACGCTTGGATATAGATAAAACATTTGATTCAGATCATCCTTTACTTCCACAGTAAAGGCCTTTAAACACTGCTGGTGTTTTTTTCATTTGATTCATTTGCACTTCAATATATTTTTTGAACTGTTTTTGTCATGAATACTTTCACGAAAAGACATTTTTCTGAGTTTTCGCAGCGCGAATAAAGGCATCAAACAGTCGCGTTGCTCCTTTTCTTTATGTTTATATGAACTCAAAATCTCCGTAGTCCGAACCATGACGGAAAACTTTTATCCGTGACCGAGCCAGTGCATACCAGGTCCATTCCTTCGGTTCTTACCTTTCACAATAAAAGCCCTGGACAAAATTCACAAGTGGGTATTTTGCATTTTTGTGTAGTTTATTTGTCACGCTCCAGGTGTGTGAAGGTCTTAAGAAATGGAGGTCTCCACCAAAACATGTTGCTCTTCTTGCCTTACACTGTTACATCTTTGTCTCTAAAAGACACCTGCGTTTCACGTAATTGGCTGTTGTAGTTCTACTTTTGTCAGCTGCGGTATATGTGACCTTCACTGAAGGAAGCGTGCGTGTGCTTTTGTGTTCATGTGCTGCAGGAGGCATGATCGATCGTTTTACAGTGTTCTGCAGCAGTGCCCAGGAGTTACAAGAATGGCTGGAGCACCTTCAGCCCTTTACCAAAGGAGGAAGCCCTGCAGGAACCATCTCAAAGGTTAGTGTGCACACACACACACACACACACACACACACACACACACACACAGACAGTAAACCGTCAAAACAATACCAAGAGTGAACCCTGCAACATGCTGAGGTGTGAAAAACAGGCTCATCTTTCATTGCACGTATGATTCCCACACACTCTTCTTTCCTTTCTTCGTCTCACGTAGACTGTAGAGGGCAAGCCACTGAGCATGGTCAGCACCCCCACTCACCTGTCCCACCCGGGCAGCCTCAGCGCCGTCAGTCGAGGCCCCCTGGAACCGCCAAAGATCAGCAAGCCCTGGTCTCTCAGCTGTCTGCGCCCTGCGCCTCCCCTCAAACCCTCTGCTGCACTGGGATACAAAGAGGTAGGAGGTTGTAGAGTTGCACACGCTTGATGTGCATATTTTATAAGCGGTGGTGCAGTACATTGTTAGAAACCGCAAGCAGTCCTCCTCCACTTCAAGTCCCTCTCTGTGGCCCCCGTTTCTGTCTCTACTTTATTCAGACCTCCTCCAGTCTGTTTCACACAATACTTTCCACCAAACACACAAATAACACAAGTGAGGTTGACACACGCCTTAATCCTTATATTGGACTGTGATTGACGCATATTCAGCAGTATTTAAATTGATATTCGTGCCGCAAACGTCACTGCAACTACCTACAATCGTAATCTATTTGCATGTTAGCCGCCTGTAATGTACTTTTGTACCAAAGCAGCTTTCAGTATTTGTAGATAAATGTTGGATTTGTAACTTTTTTGCTCTTGCTGGACATTTTTATTCACCTTTTATTAACTAACCCTTCGTGGCGTTTGACATGTTAACATAACCTAAACTACATGTGGTCACACAGACTCTTAAAACGTTGTACTGTGCTGTGATGACAACAACAGGAAAACCCTTCACATATGTAGAATAGTACTCTGCACAATGTGTGGGCCACCTAAATATAGTACATGACTGTTATTAATAATGCAGTAAATGGAATATATTTCACCAAATCTATTCTATTTACAAGTGTAAATAGATATCAAGTGTGTCTGAAACATGACAGAGTATGAGAAGTATTCTGAGAAGGTTAATTCCAGTAACAGTCTCACTGGCATTGAGTGTACCAGTGGTTAAAAGCTGCTTGGCTTTGAGGGTGTTGGCGCTCTCACTCTGTCGTCCACGTGGGAGGTGGAAGCTTTAAGAAAGTGATCAGTCAGCTCTTTAAAACTTTCAGTTGGCATGGACAGTCTAGGGATGTGTTGACGACAGTAAACATGCGACGAGGCACTTTTTTTGATCCCTGTACTTTTTAACACTAAATACACACGTATACTACACGAGCTGATTCTTGTCCACTGTGAGAATGGAACCAAGCAGACTTGGAGCCATTTGGCTCTTTTTACTCTGCCCTGCAAAGAATGCATGTATAGTCCTCTGAATGCATAACCTTCTTTCTGCCAAATTCTCCATATATATCTCTTTTTTTTAATTTAATTTAATTATTATTATTTTTTTTTTTACTTGAAGTAATCAACCTATTCTGCATAGACAAATAATAGGTGAATGGCAGAGTGGGGTATACAAATGTTCACCATTAACTCTCTATCACACCCTTCTCTCGTCGTATTTTTTCATGCACATTTCCCCTTTTTCTCTCTTTCTCCATCCTGCCTTCTGTAGAGGATGTCTTATATCATGAAGGTAAGGTTAGATCACACTCTGTTGCTATCTGTGTGTGTGGATAAGGATGTGGGTTAGGGGGTGGGGGTGGGATGCGGTTCGCCTGTGTGTGTGTGTTTGCCCCAGTGTTGTGCTGGCATGCCATTGCTCTGTTTGCTTCACTCCTCTCTCTCATTGTCATCTGTTGGTTTCCTGTTTTCTGTGGCCCTGCGTGTCTGCTCTTTTTTTTTTTTTTTTCTCATTCCCTTTAGGGAGTCAAGTTAAAAATGACCTTTCTCATGCAACAGTAGTAGCCTGCTAATTTCTACTTGGGGGTGCAATTTTTGGACATCATGACCACAGAGTCATGTCATTCAGTCCTGAGTGTGTTACTTTGCACATGTGTGACATTTGAATAATCAGCAGCCCAAATATGCTGTCATGGGTGAGATCATGTCTCTTTTTAAAGGGGAACTACAACTAAATTAAGAATTCCAATATGCTATTTCCATGGCCTAGGAAAGTTCAATCAACATTTCAATCAACCATTTCACATTAAATTCAAGATTATGTCGCGTCAACGTTAACGGTTTTAACACCCAATTGATATCGGACCTCTCAAAAGAGATATTGGTCACTAACGTTGGCTAAAGCAAATTTTGTTAATTACTGGAATAAAGGCTGCAAAGGCCCAGATTTATCTAGACACATAAACTTTGGCGATTAGCGCCACCGCCTGACAGTAATAGGAAACATTATCCAGGGATCTGGCTTACGTTAGCCCTCCTGAATATGTCATCAACAGTTATATGGTTGGTTAGTTATTGACAACAAAGAAGAGCATCAGCTCGGCAACAAGTTGAGTTGCGTGACATAAAGACCCTTTCTTCTTTTATATTGTTGCAGTGTATGTGAATGACATCAGCCGACAGGAAATCAACATCGACCCAAGCAATGCAATTCCATTCAAATGGTCTATTCACTGTCTATTGAGCAGTACCAGACTTAATACTTGATGACATCACAGATTTTAATTTTAGCGCTGTAGAATTGTGAGTGTTGTTCATGTTTACTAATAATTTTGGACTGTCTTAGACCCCAGGAGTAACATGTATGAATTTTGAAAATGGGCTTGGTTCCCCTTTAAGTGGATTGCATGTTTCCTGGGGAATCAGACTGGAGCTATGTTTTCCATGCATACAAATGTGCAATTGTATTTGACATCACAAGGACTCCTCTATGCCTGCTCGATGTAAAGGCAGTTGTTCAACACGTTGGACAAAACGGCGTAATAAGGCAATCGCACGTCTTAAAGCGTCTTGTTCTTCTGCTCTCAAGTGGCCATAAATATCAATGTCCCGGCTTTAAAGTGACTCAAATATCTCAGAACGTGTGTGCACTGCGCATAATGCACTATTGATGTACATCAAGCAGGTGGATGGAGCTAAATCTTGACACAAATTGCAGTGCGCCACTGATTGCACATCACTCTACGTCACCTCCCCTCCCACTCTTGTATACAATGAGAACACCAAACCAACGAGGAAAGAACCTCAGTAAACATCAGGAAAATGTGTTTTGTGCCGTGCGCTTGCGTTCACTCTAATCCATGAACTCCTTCAAATGTTGATTCGGTCAAAACTCAAGCAACACTTGTAGTAGCAGTTTTGATCTCTTCAGACTTTTCCCCTTCTCCATTGCACCCTTTGGAAGTCGGTGAAATTGGGCCTCAAACTCCCACTCTCCATTTTATAGTCATATGATGCCGTCAATTATTCCTCCTGATTCTCATGAGGGACTTTTAGGAGTCTGTGGTAGAGTTCGTGAAAGTGGATTCTTACTAAATTGCTAAAACAGACAATTGGTTACCATCTATTTTCCTGTCGTGTGTTTGACTGAGCCTCTCATTTCCAGCGAAGGGCAAATTACTTCATGTGACGTATAATAAGAACATGACGTTTAAGTGCCATAAGTTATCTCCACCCATCTGCATTAACATGATCACCGTGACTAGACCGTTGATTATTCATCACACCTCAGCTTGTATTGTTCGCAGGAGAGGAAACTGACAGTGCGCTTGTTTTCAAACCCTTAGATCAACCCAGAAGCAAAAAAAGGAAAATATCTCATTCATGAAAGCTTGAATATTTCAAGCTTTTTTTTTTCTTTCTCCTTCCCCGCCAGTAGTCAGTGGTGGGTCAAATATTCTTGATTTAATAAGTACTGTGAAAAAACGTGTTTTTAAATTTTTGTTTTCTTGACGCTGCGTTAGGCAGGATAGCACAGATAGATCACATGGCTGGGTTGGTCACAGTCATCACCACACGCTTGCTGCCTTGTTTGTTGATGGAATTTTGTTCTTCTGATGTTGTTTGTTCACAAGGGATGCGCGTCCCCCGTAAGCTTGCATTCTGTTTGGTTTGGAACCTCTGCTTTACAGGTGTGTAAATGCAGTGTGTGTGCGTGTTCAGAGAGAAATGTACTGAATTTGATCTTGGGCTCTTCAGGACTCCAGCAAGAGCCCGCGGCCCATGAAGAAGTTCCTGCCAGGCAACAGGAAGAAAGAGCGGAAGCCCTCTGATGATGAAGTTCAAACGAGGAAAAGTAGGAGTTTTATCTTCCGAAAGAATGATAGATGGCTTAATACTTGGGAGTGTCGACATGTAATGTCATTGTATGTCCACTAATGCAGTATGTAATGCAAAACAGGAATGCATTCGTCACCATCTGCTGACGTTTTGTATTGTTATATTGATGATCTGTGGTCTTGACAGGCACGGTGGCGCTGGAGGAGGACGCTCAGATACTGAGGGTGATTGAAGCGTACTGCACAGGGGCCAGCCTGCATCAGGCCACCACAGGTGTGCGTTTATGTAAGGGAAATGTTTCTTGAATGCCTTCTTAGATTGCACATCTTCAACAGCTGAGAGAGCCATAAATCAAGCCTCCTCGTTAATGTGTGTGTGTGTGTGTGTGTGCGCAGCGGTGCGGAAAGAGTGCGTCCCTCAGGTGCTTCTGCCAGAGGAAGAGAAGATCATTGTGGAGGAGATGAAGAGCAACGGGCAGACAGTTATTGAGGAAAAGTAAGCAGATTATTACTTTTGGCAAACGGCTTTATCATGTTTTTCACTGTAAATGGATTCAGAAATGTGTTATTGGTGTAATTCAGGGTGTTGAGGAATGAATCCTCGCACAGTATGATCTTTGGTTGAAAGGCAGGAATACCTTGATATCCAGGTTGTACATGATGCATGAGCAGATGTTTTAAAGGGAAAAAGAAATGCATATTGTCGAGCAATACTTTCGTGTTTCTTTCAGGAGCCTGGTTGATGCTGTGTATGCTCTAAAAGATGAGGTTCATGACCTGAAAAAGGTAAGCGTGAACCCCCGAGGCCTAAACACTGGTTTCCAATTTTTGACTATTTTGCCTCCGTAACCATTCTTTTTTCAGACTAGTGGAAATACAACATCCTAAGTACACATTTAGGTGTTTATTTCACTACACTCTGTCTAATTGTGTCTGTAGATTTCTCCTAAATTCATACATGTATCAGCAACATGTGCGTCCTACTTCTTAAGGGTGCGATTGTGTTTTGTTGACATTTTTGGGGGGGGTTAGGAATGTGGTTATATGTACTAGAGACCAACCGATATTGGATTTCAATGAAACAGATCTGTTGATAATGTATCAGATTACATTTTCATCTTTGTATCTTATAATCTTTTGTTTTCACTTTTACCAACATGCCTCTTTCCACCATACAGTTTGACATTATATAAAAATGTATCGGGCAAAACGGTTATAGTAACTTCATCGACGAAAAAGCACATTCTATGAACATCAAATGAGACACAGATATAGTACAGTTTGAAGTGTGTCTTTCAATAATCGGTGAGATCAAATTGCAGGTTCTGTCAGTGGAGTCTTGTCGCTTTGAGGAGCGCATATAATGATTCACATCTAACTCTGTGAATTAAGGGTTCATTTAGACCTCTCAAGTTCCAATGAAGTTTGTTTCCATAATCAGCGTTTTAAAATGTTGTCTGACTGGATTCTGGTGGCTTTAAGGAGGGAATATTAATTGTATGCTATTAATTAGTAATAATTGTCCAAATGTCTGTTGATTTTATTTAATACATATTCACTTCAAACGCCAGATGTTAGTGGGTGTTGGTGTTCTTTCTGTCCAGTGAGAAAGGGGCTGAAGACAACCTGTCCAATACTGTCATTGTCTGCATGTTTGACAGGAGAATAAGTGGATGAAGCAGTTTCTGGAGGAGGAGCAGAAGTCTCGCAAAGAGCTGGAGAGAGTGGTTCGAAAACTGGCCAAGCAGAAGAATGATTGTGCTTGGGAGGACTGCGGCCACTGAACACATCCACACAATCATCCTCACCCTCGTGTGGCTCTGTCTGCGTGTGTGTGTGTGTGTGTGTGGGTACATTTATGTAAGCGTGCTTGTGGAGAGTCAGCTGTGTGTGTTTGTGTGCGTTTGTTTGTGTATCTGTCTATGTAGTGTCTCCATATTTCAATCACACACAGCAGAGTGGAACTCCCTCGCTGACCACGATGCTTGGGAGTTTCTACGTTTCAAGTGCTGGAGCTTGATTGGACATTCTTGATGAAATCGAATCTGTCTTCCTGATCCAGCCTCACTCGATGAGACCAGAAATATGCTTCTCCACAAAGCAGCTCAGCGACACCAAGACTGGTGAAGTGGGATGTTTCGAACATACTGCCTCTAGGCGACTGGCACTGTGAACACTCCCCCAACAAATGGGACAATTTTGGACGAGGAAAAAAAAACACAAGATCTCCGCTGCTTCTTTTGCTTCAGTTGGAAATAGAAAAAGGAGTACGAAGCCATCAAGTCCGATAGGTGTTCTCTTGTATGCACTTCCGTTATCAAGGGGACTGATTTTTCTTTTCTTCACATCGTGAATGTTTTCGTCATTGTCCTGTTTTATTTGTCACAAGGACACCCATGAGTCATTGAGCTTTCATGAGTGTGAGCGATTGGCATTTTTGTACCATTCTAGACATTCACATCACACGGCCCCACGCCGATTTTTTTTGTTGTTGGCGTTTAAGCAATTCAAGCAGGTTAGCTCATCATGCGACATTCAGTTGTTTCCAAAAGCAGCCCTTGACCGTTCATTAAAAAAACTGCATGAATGTACAGTGTTTCTACAGTATGAATTCTGCATCAGAAATGTGATAATCAAGATCTTCAGATATGTAGTCCAAAGCTATCAGGGATGCAGCTGCATAATAAAATAGAAAAAGGCTTCGCTATGTATGATTTATATACACGAGAATGCAAATAATGACAGATGTCACCCCTACTCTTCTTACTAAAATATATTCAAGTATGATTTTCGCATATTAATTCCATAGCCTTGCTTTATTTTGAATTTTAAAAGAATATTCATTATTTATTGTTCACCCAAGCATTTATTTGTGGTGTTGGCCTTATTGATGTAGTTTTGCTGCCTTTACTTCTGTGTGGAATTGTATTAAACTACTTTGCTGTGTAAAGGCAGGAAAAAAAAACATCCTCATTTTGGCCAAGGGAAAATAGACATTTTTTCATCTCAAAAGAGAAAATAAAAGTGACTTTAATGAGTCTGACTTGAGATTTCAGAGTTTTTTGTTCGCAGCCTCTGTGGCCTAACAGGGTCCTGCAGAGCTGATAGCGACAGGAAACAAGCCGAGAGATTTATTTGTGGGTGTTGAGTCGAGCTCAAATGTTCAAGTGCCTCCCGAAGGGGTCGATAAACTTTAAGAGAGTTTATGACCGGACTGGGACTAAATGCATGATTTATATAGAAAGTGTCACAGGTGGTTTGTCGTAATATTTCAATCAGAACAGCGCAAGCTTAATGGGTATATATATATATATCGGGTCTGAAAAACATACAGGGCTTTGCGTGCTATTTAAGATGCAGCCTCTTTACAAAGACCCGCTGCGGTACATTTCCTCATGAGGTTGAGTGTGTGTGTGTGTGTGTGCACTGTCAACACTTAGCTACTCTCGCAGCACTGCAGAGCAGCTGTGGATGGAAACTAAATGCAATAAGTGACTGCTTTACTGGCTGACCTCTGGGTTAGTCTCAGCATGGTAGGCCAGATTTGGAGAAATTGCAATATTAAGAAAAGAATTAACCCAATTTATTAACCAAAAAGGGCCACACCACGTGGTCAAGCCACCACGCTGTTAGGCTTTTCATCATTTGCCATTTGCCTTGATTTAATCGCGTCTCATGGTATTGATGATTGTTTAAAGATCACTGTCCAGGTCCCAATTTTCATCACACATGACCCAAAATATTCCAACATTGTCGTAGTGCGCAATCACTGTTGGGAAGTGCTGATTTTGCATGCACCTCTTTCCAGGGTTTGTCAGAGCATTATTTAGGGTACAAGGCAGCACTGGTACTTCTGCAGCAGAGATGGTGTCTTGCTCAAGGGCCCATCAGCTTGGAAAAATTATTATCTTTAATTTCTAGTGGGATGCACAGTTGGCAGCCAGAATCTCTTCAGTGTTACAGAAGCTCTGCTTCCTGTCCAAATGCGTGTCTCTGTCACATAACATGCTCCCTGTTGAGATTAACATTATTGCTGTTCCTGTGTCCTGAATTGCTTTCATTACGTACCACATACTTTAGTTTTCAACTCCAAATATCCTCAGCGAGCACTTACTGGTGGGAGGTTGAGCTCCGGTTTCATCTTGTTTATCTCCAGACCACTGTGTGTATTGTTTTTGGCAGGTTGTTCTATGCAATTGTTGTTGTTGCAAGTATTGGAATGCTTTTTTTTTCTAGACACTCTGTACTTTGTTTGGTATGGTCATCCTTTTAATAAAAGTTTAATATAATACTTTTTGACGTTCATTTCACGAAGGGAGAAATGGAAAACTCCAACGGTTTCGAACGCATAGCGCCACACGCACACAGTATGAGCTGCATGTTCCCTCGTTCACACTGGAAAATCCACCCCGACCGGCTATTCCATGCAGCATTCGGCACATGTGCGGTTCAGGAATTTGTGGGTTGTTCCGATTTCGGTAGCAACGCAACCCTTCACAGGATGGAAGCAGTGACTAGAATAGATGACTTCCTGTGAGAGTGCGTCGCCTCTGCATCTATACACACCTCCATAGAGATTCACACTTTCCATTCTGCTGAATTCTACGACTGACATGCGAGACGCTCTGCCAGGTTTTGTGATGTCTGAGGTGCTAACTTTAAACCTCCTGGTAGAACCTTTTGCATTACTCACCAAGTACTTCCAACACCTTATATTAGTCAGCAGACAGGTAGGCTTTGGTGTATCCAGTGATTCAATTAAAAAAAACTATGTCAAGGTCCAAACCGTGCATGTGCATTTTAACAGGACAGTTACAGTCCATGCTTTAGTCCATTACTATTATCCTCAATACTTGCCACTTCAAACCATGCTGCAGACGCTTGTGTTGTTCAGTGTATGAATGTTTGGTCTGCCATTGTGTGTCAAAGTGTTGTTATCATCGTGAGGTCGTGCCCACCCATAGATTAGATCAATCTGCATTTAATCTGTATCGCCACATGACAAAGAACCGAAATGAAACTTGTGGGGTTACTCATAGACCACATGGAAATGGATGGGAACCAATACTGTTCAGCAGTAAAATACCGTGGGTGTGATTTTATAATCGAGTTAATTAAGATGTGAATTTGCTTCCCAGATGATCTTTCTTGTACCACTGAAAACAACATTCAGTTTGATGCACACGTTTCTTTACATACCACAAAATGATATTTGGTATCGAGTCTCGTTCTCACCTGTGGAGAGGTAACCTAGATCTTCAGTGGTCTTGTTTCTTGTGGCTTAGCTTCGTGAGAAAATGCAGCTTTCGCTGTTTCACGTGTCCTATGAATTGAAAACCAGTGGTACAGCACGTAAATGCGTACGCTTTTGCGCTTTGTGTGGTTAAAGTTTGACTTTTGTGTAGCCCATGCAGCATCACTTTGTGTATGTCAGAAGAATATTGTGAGTCTCTTTTGTGTTAATGCTATTGATGATTGTGGGTATTTTAATTTCTACAAGGCACCTCCAGTCTTACTAATTCATCAAACAATGCTAATTTGTTTTCAGCACTAAACTTTTTTTAGTTTACAGAAAATATCTGCACATCTGTCCTTTCCACCATTTAATATGTTATGCATTACCTCATACTGGGTCATGCTCATAACATCCAATATGTGGTGCTTTAGTCTGGATGTTAATGGTTAATGTATGTGTCTTCTTTACTTCACCTCTAACTCCTGAATGCAAGACAAATAAAAGAGAAGAAATCTTTTAGATTAAACATCAAAGTTTCATTTCACAACCATACAAGCTCATTTCCATCAATAAATACAGAACAACCGTTCACAACTGCCACAAGAATATCACAAAATCACACAATTATATCTGATTTAATAAATTATGTTTCAGGAACGTGGTCTTCGTCTCCACGATAATAAAAAAAAGATCAGAATCCATTAGTTTGATTGTTGATCCAGTCTATTTAACAGCGTTCTCAGCAGATTTAAATCCAAGTACATCCACTTAATGAGTTCCCACTGTTCAGATTATGTCCATGCGTGTGCTCACATAGGAGTCCTACAGTTTGTACATCCCAAAGGTTGTGGCTCCTTCCTCGTAGTTCACCAGTAAAAGGTCTTGTACCCAGACACCGAGCTGGTTTCCTTTCTCCAGTCTGATCACCTCTCCCTGCGTGGCCGTGCACAGACGAGGGATCAATGCAGACCGGTTGCCGCTGTCCAGGTTGCAGTAGGCCTGCATCACGACCTCCTCCTTTTCGTTCTCGTTCTTCCTCAGGTTCACCTTGCTGACCAGAGCGACCTTAGAGTCGCCCTTGGAGAATGTCACCCTGGAGTAGACGTAGTAATCACCAGGTTCCCGGATAGTCAACCAATTCTTCAGGTAGTAGTCGATGTACCTGAGATCTGAGTGGTTGAAGTCCCACTGGAGATAACCCACTGGAGAGACAGAGGCAGAGGTTTAAGTAACATTATTGGGAATATCTTTACTTGTAACTTCTAGATTTTTGATTATTTTTGATTGCGTTTTAAAAAATCCGATATTTCTCTTCTTACATGAAGATTCCTTATCTGGTGTGCGTGATCGCTCATCAACTACCAGGCGTGCCAAGGTTTTGGCGGAAGTTTCCTGCTTTTCTGATGAGCGATAATCCACTGGAGAAGAGAACAAACATCTGGTCAGAGACATTGAGATTGCATTTTTTTGTATGCAACTTAATAAAATGATTTTCAGGAAGAAATAATGAATTTAACGTACCTTTTCCTTCTACCCCCTTTCCTGGGGGAGGCAGAAATGAATGCTGAGAAAATGAAGATAGTAGAATGTCAGCAACAGCTCAACAATATGCTGAATGCACATTTTATTATACTTATTATGCATATATAATATTCATAGTTTAATATCACAATATCTTTCTTCACAAAATGCTCATCTTGTAACAACACCCTGAGCTGTGAATTTCACACCTCGCTTCTTTGTTCAAGAGCATTTCCTGGGTTTCAAACAGTTTCATTGGCCTGACTGTTATCTTTCTACTTGACAAACCCCAGTTTGAAGTATGAAGTTGCTTCATGTTTTAGAATGACACTGAATTCATTTTTCACAAAGAAATTGAATGCTCTGTTTGAGTTGTATTTATTTTTTAGCTTAAATTTGAAGTTAAACAGTAGACAATAATGCAAATAACAGCCATTACCTTTATATATTTGGCAAAGTAAAACATTAAAACTTGTAATGGCTTGGACGATTGCTGTATAATTACCAAAATAATACATGCGGCAGTGCCATCAACTATACATCTACACTGTACTTAGAGGTTAAAAGAAAAAAATAGATTTTACCATTTTGTCATTGTGGTTCAGATAGATGAATCCTCCGATGGACAGAAACAAATGCAGCAACACCACACCAACTATAAACCGGACGAGAGACTTGCTGTGGCCTTGTGATGGAAGTTGAGCCGGGATGAGGACCGAGTGGGACCCGCTGAGGCGCGGAGGCACCGGCGGTGGAGCCATGCTGGTCTGGTAGGTGTTGATCATGGTGGAGAGGAGTGGGTCCGTGACAGCCCATGCACTTCTGAGCCACTGCTCTCTGGGGCAACTGAGTTTTTCTCTCGCTACTTCCTGGAAGCTCCGAGATGCAGATCTGTGACCTCTGAGGGCTTCATGTACAAATGTGTGCGTGTTGCCTGACATACCTCTTTGCATGCCATGAAGCCTTGTATTACTCAGTATGTCTGTCAATGTGGCCAATGAAAATCGAATTCCCAAGAAGCTTAGTATTTAGTTAGTTTTAGAAGATTACACAGAGTATATACCCAAAGGTCTATGTATTGAGTGTTAAATGGTTATTTTACACGGTTTTGATGCTGTGGGTATTTTCTGAGACCGCAGTAGCAGCAAATAGATATAATTCACAGAGTAATACCAAAAGCAGGAAATAAGATACAACACAATCTTAATGAAACATCAATAAAACAGCTCAGTGACCACGAAAGAAAAGCTGGCTGTATGTGCACAAATGTTCACAATGCTGGTTTGATTATTGCAGTTATTCACTTCACAAGTTGTTCAAGTGGAACGCCTTTTAAGGCGAATGTGAAATGTTCTTAATGTGGTGTATTCACACAGTCGATACAGGGCGCTGCTTAAGTGCAATATGCAACTTTGTCATTGTTGCCATATGCTGGTATTGCCTGTAGAGGTTACAGAACAAGTTGTTGTTACTCATCAGGTCCGTGGTGCTTTAAATATCCAGAGCCTAAAAAAATAAAAAATGTTCTTTAAGTCACCATAGCACTGATGCAATACTGGGTTAACTTTAACAAGTATCAAATGGTTGTTTTGACCAAGTCTTAAGTGTTATCTCTTAACTGTTGGGTTATTTCTGTAAATTCAAATAGTGTATGGTTTAGAACCGTTTTTATCCACCCGGACGCTGTTTAAACGAATGCGTCACTACTGATTGTTAACATGTGTGTTATTGAAGTTTTGACTGTTGCGCTAAATCGTGTTTTACAACTAACAAGTTTGTAACAGTTTTAGGGTCAAACTTGAGCTTTTCATATCTAACAATGTACTTCAAATAAATAAGACTAAGACTTGGTCAAAATAACCCTTTAATTATGGATCAAATCAATATTGCATCGGTGCTACGGTGACGAAAGCAGGTAACATTTTTAGTGTGGTCTTTTACTGCATTCATATGATACATATGATACATTGTTACTTGAAATAACAACTCAAAATCAATGCTCAAGAGCAACTCACACACATGCAGTCCAGCAAAGCGACATACATTCATTGTCATTGATGCAACCATGATGCGCATGTACATGGCAGGTTTCATGTAAATATTTTTTGCAACGGCTTCCCCTGATCTCAACTGTACATCGAGTATTCATATGTACATATTTAAATTCACTGAATACACCAAATGTTATGGTCTTGTAGTTGTTGTATGAGTAGTTGTACTCATTTGTTTAATTCAGTACTCCTGTTGGCGGTGGTTGCTGTATATTGTGGAGACAAAAAATAGTGCAAAATCAAAACAGATGGTTTTGTTTCTGGTCTGGCTGAGAAGTGGGGGTGGATATTACTTTATATACCTGATGAAAGACATTCAATCATTTGTATATGCATCTGGAAGTCTCTCGTGGAACTGGGGACTGCTTTAACTTGGTCAAACTTGCAGCAAACGCATGCATGTATTTTCAGAGCGTTCATTCAAAACATGTAAATTGGCACTTGCATATATGGGTGGTCATCACATGACCAAACCAAATATGCATTTTAGCAGAGGCTGAACTATATGGCACTGAGTTTACATTCAAATGTTACAGGGTTGAGAGTGACGTTCATCTTCACATGTACAATCAATATCAGGGTGTCAAGAAATGTGTGTCCTTTGGTTGCACTTTGGACAATAAGTGTGGAAAAACACATTTGTTTTAACGTTCACAGTCTGTCAGATGAAAAAGATGAAAAGCTCTTTTAGGGAGTGTAGTGGACAACGAGAGTGTGGCGGTCATTGTGCCGGCGCTTTCGGAGCCGCTGAGGATCTGCCGCTGTGAAGAGCGGGGGGAGGCTTGCCTGTGGACGAGGAAGAAGCCAGAGAACTGTGTCCTCGGAGTTGAGTCCTCCTCTCCTTGAACAGACTGGGGTTCAGAGCTGCACTTCACAAAGGCCGCAAAGCATCTGTAAAACTGTGTAAAAGTACAAAGGACTATGGTCATATCCAGTATGCTTGAATTTGGTAATTTTCAGGAAAAATGTATAAAGTTAAAACAGGGATTCTTTTGGTTTCAAACGATTTTGAGACAAAACAACACATTTACCCATTGTTAAATAGCACTGAAAAACAGATAGTAGTGACAAGCAGAACCTAACAACACAAAGATATTTCCAACAACTTCCAAATGTCATCTGACCTGCAAATCACCTAATCGAATACAGTGTTTACTTTAGAGAAATCAGTACGAACACATCTGGCCCGTACAGCTGTGGGGGAAAGAGAGCTCTCGTGGCTAAACAGACAGAAGTGTGCCATCTAGTGTGCTGCATGTAACGCCTGAGAAGTGGCACTGAAGAGACACTGAGAGTGATAATAATAACTGAGACGGAGTTGTATCCTCAATGTCACAGAGGCATGGGTGCCATTGAGTTTTCCCCTGTGGATGAAACCACTCTATGTTCCTCCCCGCTTTATATTTAGATAAGGCAATCGTATGCACTTCAACCACCAGAATGTGCTGCTCTCTGCGCTGAGCGGCCAACAGATTGATCCTACCCACAAAGCGGAGGAGAGGAAAAGGTGCACAGGTTAAACCTGTCTTGACAATATTGTCAACCAATGTTGCGTTAAATACTGGAGTTAAAGTAAAGGCTTGGATCACGTTGTGTCATTTGCAGCACAGTCTGAGTTATGAGGAGCCAGGAGGCCGATGGGAGAGGTAGTTAAAGCAGCATGTCCTCTGTGGTGATTGTCACCTCTCCAGTATTGATTTCATACCTCTGTGCGCACAGTCTTGTTTAATTCGCACTGTGATGCTCATCACGGAGCTTCGTGAAGAAATGAGCGTGCCGGGCAGGTTGAAGGACATTCCTGTCAGATTACTGCACACTCAATTACACTTCACCTGGTGTGGTATTAGGTCACAACCTTTTGTTACCTATTCACCGGTACAGTAATCAAGTATACAAAGCTCTCTGACTCCCTCGGGTGCTTAGAGAAGAAATGGAGGTGTTTATATAATAGCAGGTATCCATAGTAACGGGTTGCTGCCACAATCTAAAAATACCTTCCAGGTGATTCATTGATGCAGTAGTTGCAAAGTGCAGGGAGGGGTCCAACACCATCTGGGTGGCCTTAATTGTCAATTATTTGTATGAGTGGGAGGTTTATGTAAGTGCCACCATGGTGGGGATGAGTCACTGGAAACTGACGGGGGGGTTGTTGCCCTCAACAACACAGCCAGCCGAGAACAAACTTGATGCTCTCTACTTTCCCTCATTCCTTCTCCTGCAGGATACATTGGTAAGACAGTACAGAGCTGTAGCTTCTGGGATTATCTGGCTTGATGCTCCTTGAAATGACTTTGAAAACATGTGAGCAAGTCTTACACCCATGACTCAACCTCTGAGGCACGATCTTATGTCCTAGGAACACCTTGATAGCCCAAAAGCCACATCGGAGCCCACTTCAGCATGAAGAGCTAAGGCTCCGCAGCAGATGGACATGGAGAGAGGCGGCACTTTGTTGCACTGTGTGCTGTTTTATAGAAGGGTGTTTCCATTCCCGCTTACACATGAGAAATAATGAATGTATATATTGGATTCACTAATACAAAAACCCTCATAAGGCCTTATATGTTTTCATTGCCCTGCTTTTTTGTATTTCTGTCCCTCGTATTTCTGTGGTTATTTGTCTGGTTTTGTCAGTTAATTTGTGAATTGAAATAATGAACCTTATTAAGAGTGCAACAGGTTAGTATTAACTCACTCACCCTCCTGATTGCCACCAGGATTCGGCCGTAAGAGTAGACCATGAGCAGAAAGGGCAGCAGCAGGCAAAAGATGAAGAGACACAGCACATACGAGACGCTGGCGGGTGAACGGAGGTGCCACTGGACGGAGCAGGAGGTACCGGGGCCCTCTGGTCCGTAGCTGCTCCATCCCAGTAAGGGCGGCAAGATCCAGAGGAGAGAGTAGAGCCAGGAGCCTCCGACACAGAGTCTCCTGAAGTCTGAGATGTCGACCTGCGAAAGACTTTGTAATGTGATTCCTGATGTGAACATGTGGTTCAAATTCATGACACAAGATCCTCATGGCAATATCTACAGTGTGATACATCATGCAAACAGATAACGCTGACTAGGACCTGACTGAAGATCAGCTCTGCACTTCACCTGTATGTGTGCGGGAAACAAAAAGAAATATGTGTGTGTCTTTGTTCTTTTATTGATACAATGATGTTGCAAGACCAAGGAACTCCACACAATCACATGAAGTCAACGAGCTGACATGTCTTCTCCTTTTCAGCCGGCGGGGCTCAATGGATGACAATGTCGCTCTGTCGCTCAGTCCACCACTTTGGTCCTGATGGAAATATCTCAGCAACCATTTGATGGATTGCCAGGACATTTTGTACAAACATTCATGGTTCCCACACACTTCATTTTCATGACGCTGGTGACTTTTCCTGTTGCGCCATCATGAGGTTTAAATCTGTTTTTCAGATAAAAGTCTCAGCATATACTTGATTGTTTGCCATGTCATAAATCAGAATCACCTTTGTTGTCCAAGTGTACGTGCACATACAAGGAATTTGTTTTTTCTACTTACACAGACATTGATGGGCGTCCAGAGGGAGCGAAACTTTGCGAAGATCAGAAGTGCGAGGACGTTGTTCAGGATTCCCGCCACTAAAATGAAGCCGAGGCATACTGCCAGGGCTGAGGCACGCCGGGGAGTCCCGCAGAGTGGCCACGGTGCCGACGCTTGAGCCGGAGAGAGAGCTGTCTGCGGTGCTGAAATTGCAACCGCGTACGTGGATGACCATAGCGGTGAGAGGAGAGCAGAGGGCTGAAGAGAAGCCCTGATGAGTGTGCCCTGTGCGCTCTTTATACCTGCACCCCTATAATGTATGCACATACCCCCACCCCTTCTCTCTGCCACGCTCAAACACTCACTCTGTGTCTGTCTTTTTTTATTCTTTCTCAGAGTCTCTCCAGTTATTACAAGGACTCCTTCTGATCACAATGGTCTGTGTAAATGAAAGTAAATCCCCCAAATATATTGCTTTCCAGCAGCAAATGCAGCGCCTTTCAAGTCTTGTGCGGAGCTCATTCTGAGACCTGAATCCCATTCGCATAGTCACACCGACCTCCTTTGGCTTTTAGGATTTCCCATTGAAGATACAGGCCAGATTAAGTGATTGTCCAAAATGAAGTTGTCATTTTGTGCAGCTAGTTCAATTGAGCACACAAAGTAAGTCACCAACAAAGACAGTTTCACACCTGTTCAGCATTTTCTTTTTTGCACAGCATCTTTTAAAGTCAACCAACTTCCACAATATAGCTTTAAAGGACCATCCCTGTGTTTTTGTGTGTTTTATCAGACATGCAGAGCAACTGTAAGAACACCAATATAATATAAAAAGACAGCGTTATGGTTCAGCTGCTGAGATTATATCCCTGGGATGCTGTGTCAAGCATAAATTGTCTGCGTTGGCTCTGAAATGCCTCAGAATGATGTTGGTGTAATGGGATTCTGCAGGAAGTCCTGTTTCCAGGACCGTTAATTGGAGTGTCTTCATGATCACAATGTGTTAAATACCATCTTTAATGCGTTTCCATTGCTGCCAAAGGACAAATTATCATATGAATAGTTACTTTGCTGAAACTCCAGGGTAATTTGTAATATCACTTGTTCCACATTCATTACATGGTTTCTGAATGATAGAGGCATGAAGAGGCTGTAAAATACCAAGTGAATCGTTTTAGAATTCGAAGTAATCCAACCTAACTCTCGCTTTTTCATGAAGCTACCACACAAACTTAAACGTAACACAACAACATTGTGTTTACTCTGCACTTCTATCCTGCCCCAAAGCATGTGTTCAAATAACTTAACTGACCAGTGTTCGACTTGATTAGACTTTAGATGATGACGTACTTTCAATCGAATCTTCCTCTTGTCTGAAGTTGAGATAAACTTTAACTATCTTGTTAACGTTCAAAGTTCGCACCTTTCAAAAAGTGTCATCAAAGTGTAGAACTTTAATTACCCTCCTCGCCAAGCTTCAAGGGTGCAAGGTGCGAGCATGCTCCAACAATGACAACCGACCTCTGAAGTTCGACTAAAACACCGCCCACCGTACTCTCCACATTTATAATTACGATACTTTTGCACTAAATGGAATAGGTCATGTGGATGTGTGAGAAGGTGGAACAAACAGGTGAAAAGAGCCGAGGAAATTAGGGATGGTGGTGGTGATGATGAAAACATTGTCTGGTTTTGTCAGTTAATTTGTGACATTTTGTAGACTCTATTGAATTACACTTCCTGTTGGCAAAATTGTCCTTTCATTAGTTCACGAATTGCTCCATGGACTTCATACAGCAGCAGATCTCCATTCAGCGTCTTCGTGGGGAAAATGTCAGTTAAAGTGCTCATTGTTGAATACTTCATACAAGAAGTCATTTTTATTCCACAACACCATTTTTCCCAAAGATCATTTTATTTCATATTGCCATTCTTAATCATCAAGTCTCTGTCGGTCAATCAAGACAAACAGTACACATACGTCCTCACATGATTATTTCTTTCATAATGTCTCATTTATTTCTTAAATATTGAACACCTTGGTTTCCACAATATCAATAACTACAGGTAAATATACATCATATGCAGTGGTGGAAGACATCAATATAATTTACTCAGTAAAGGTAGCAATACCACACTATAAATATACTCCATAACAAGAAAAGTCCTGCGTGTAAAATCTACTTCAGTAGAAGTTCAGATGTATTGGCAACAAAGTCAAAGTAATCATTACACAGAATGGTGCCGGTATTATACCAATATATGTTTGAACCATTATTGATACATTCATATTTAAGTGGTAGCCTCCCTTAATGTTGTAGCTTATTGTAACTAATGGGCCCAATTATAGGTGTTAGATAAACGTGGTGAAGTAAAAAGTACAGTATTTCCCTCTAAAATGTAAATGTATAAAGTAAATGGAAATATTCAAGTAGAAATGTACTTAAGTTCTGTAGAACTACTTGAGTAAATGTACTGAGTTATACTTTCCACCATTGATCATATCTTGTCTTTTATGTATTTGTATCAAAAATATTGTACAAAACATCATTAAGTGTCAGTATTGGTCATTGTGTGTGTCTGATGCTCATTACTTTTCAAAGTAATGTTTTTGACACTCTTTGTTTTACTTTACTTTACTTTTAACATGTTCAGTAAGCACATCTGTCTTCAGCACAGATGTGTTTGAGATGTTTTTGTTGGTCTTCCCAGATGTTTATTTAAGTTTCTATGTGATTCCATTTTTGTACAGTGCATGACACAAGTTTAAGATTACATAACATCACTATCCCTATTTTTGTTGTTTGTTTGAGTGTGTGAAATATTATCATAGCAACTCAAACTGTAGATATTAACATCAACATTTACACACTCACAAATGTTCATACTTTAACTTATTGTAACACTGGTCTATTTACTGGTGTAGGCCCACTAAGAGAAGTGCCTGATAAAGGCAGAAGAAAATGGCCTTCATCCAACTGGAGCAACAACGTGTGCAGTGATTTATGATCTGCGAGAGGAGTGAAAAGAGTTGACGAACAGGTTGGTCGAAGAGTGTTCGCTGCAGTGTTTATTTTGCGTGTGTTCTCAGATAACACTCAGTGAGGCCTGTTTGACCAGAAATCATCCGACAGTTGAACAGGAAGCCAGGTGGCTTTGCAGATCCACCAGCATGTGGTGCAGTTGAAGCCGTCCCCCGTCTCGCTTCAATACCAGTACAAGTCCTTCTTGTCCAGATGTCGTCCTGACAGAGAGGAGACAATGTCAGTGATTACTTAGCAGCGTTAATGGATGTTCATGAACAAGTTTGTCTTAAAACATACTGAGTAATAATAAGCTGTATTGCATATGTTTTTATCCTTTTCACACAGGAGCATTTCTCAGAATAACATTCACAAATTCACAAGTGGTTACCAGCAAACGAGTGAGGAAGTCAGGAACAGGTCATTAACAAATACGTAACAAAATGTTCCTAAATAACAGGACTGAGTCATTACAGTCTCTTGTCTAATTAGCTAACAAAGCTTACTTGTTAAACTGCACATAATCACTTTCTATTCATGTCTCACTTTAGCTTACATGGTAATGCGTCGTCGTTGTAGCAAATGAGTGACTTTTTATGTGCTCTGATTTGATTTGATCTGAGAAGTGATGCCTCTACTTTACTGCAGGGACCTCAACAATAGAAACACGTACATACATAACAGGGAAGTAATGGCAGAGACAGTTCCCAACTGAGACATCCCGCAGCTTCCTGTTTCTGTGTGACGTGAGTTTCACTGCTGTATTGTGCCATTATTTCCCAATCAGCTTTCATCCATCCTTCACAAAGCTACGAACTAACTTCTCTCATGGTTTTGTGTAGCAAATCATCTGCCGGGTCAGGTTACCAGTTTGGCGCTCTTTGTTGATAATTTGATGTCTAAATCGAGATGACCTGGATGACATCACTCGGGGTTATTTCTCTCAGACTTTAGAAAGCTCCTTCAGGGCCACAACAGACACAACTACAAGTGTTTCAACAGCTCGTGTAGTGCTGCCCATGACAAATAACCCCCTTTAAACAGGACTATGTCATCGAGAAGGTAATCAGTACATTAACAAATATCAAGAAGTTCATCATTAGATTGTTGGAAGACAGTTTTAAAGAGGTTAATTGCAGCAGAAGGCCTACCAGGTTCAAAGTCCGCAGAGGGATCCACGGAGTCTCTAAATCCTTGAGGGACCGTCCACTGCAGTCCTGGCTTGGAGCTGGAGGCCATGCTGGGTCCTATCTCAACCCCGTCATTATGCAGTAGGTTGAGCAGAGATGTGGCGTATTGCTGTCCGGTATGACTCAACCCATTGGAGGACAGGGGGTAGGCGACGGACTGCAACCCGGGGCCCTCTGCTGCCCTGAACGAGTGCCATGAGCTTTCTGCAGGGCTGAAGTTCAGGAGATGCTCAGGGGGAGGGACCTGGGACTCTGAGTAACAGTCAACAGCACTGCCCTGACAGGGGCTGGATTCCTCTACGGGGGGAAATTAAATCAGTGAGGACGAATGTGTCCTGTTTGTAGTCGAGTAGGTCATACACTGTTGATTTTGCGTGCTTACCCAGTTTAATCGTTTTACGGATTTTCTTCATCTTTGCTGCGGGTGCCTTGGCCTTGCAGACTTTGCTGAGAGCACGGGTAAAGTGAGCATCCACCATGCTGTTGATGTCCCCCTGGAAGTAAGTCAGAATTACACAACGAGAATCCTCCTCCACCTTCACAGCCATGGGATTGCCATTTCTGTCCTCCATGGGTCAGCTGTGACTGAGACAAAACAGGTTGTTAACATATACATACAACAGCAGATGTGATGTTTCTGCTCTATTTCTTTACAGTCACACAAAAGACAACCTAATCCATTCAAGGATTGTGTACCAGTCCACATTTATACTTGGTCTTTCATTTGCATATGGTGATTCAAAAGTTGTATTCATTGCATCCCTGAAAACACAATAGCCCCTTTCTCTTGGATGCTAATGATTGTAAGCATTTTAATCTCAATTTGCCCTGGATGACTCGCAGCATATATCCTTCAAGTGAATATTTTCTCATAAAATGTACATTTTCACACATACAGTAAGTGTAAAGTACACCTTTCACTTTGGGACATTTTAGGTCTCGGTATTAACATGTTATACAATGCATGAAAATCACACGATGCTGCACATATATGTTCACTCCAGCACCAGATGATCAATTCTGAGAAACATGTCAAGATCTGGAAGAGTTCACTTTGGTATTTGTGAAAAAAAAAGTGGGCATTGTGGTTGGACATTTAAAATACCTGAGCGGTAATATATTGTGTGAGTTGAAATGCATCATGAATGTAACCTATTTTTGGGAAAACATTAACTCAGCCACTGTAACTAAAAACTATGTGAAGTGTAAATAATCAGATGACATACGTGATAGAAAAGAAACTGAACTGAACTGCTGTTTGTGAATGAAGAACCAAAGCATTCCGTCAGTTATATTTTAAGTAACTTGTTTCACTTACCTGACCTGATGATCGAGCAAAGATGACCACGGAGTGCGTCCTTGCATTGACTGGTTGAATCAAAGCTAAAGTTTGCACCTAAACGAGCAGCAGACGAAATTGTTGGAAAAAAGCCTCACCTGGCTAGAGTCTGAACATCAGAGTAATCTATTCGATTCGAAGAACCAACATTAACGTTCCACCGAGACAAAATATTTTGCTCACTGTGCCTCCAAAGTAACATGATGTGTTAGACCGGGAGGGCGTGTGATGCGTCCCGAACACAGCCAGCAATGAACAGAATGTCATCCTGCGAGTTCCTCCAGTGGCTGACACCTTATTAAAACATTCCTCAGGTGCACTTTCAAAGAGCACAGAGTTTAACAACACCGCTAAAGTGAAATGGCAGTCAGAGAGGCTTGATTTCAAATACTACTTTTAAAAATCTGGATATTACATCATAAAGTTAAACCTCATGAACATCTTAGCTGGTAGAAAATACTAAATTGTATTAGTTTTAAATAGACCTCCATATCTGAAGAACTTGGTGGGTTCTGGTTGACTTGTAGTTCTCTGTATTCCCAATGCAATAATTCAGTGTTGGACCCTATTTATTACAATACGCTTTTTCATACTTACTGTGATACATTTGTATTGTAAATGTCCCCACTGTGGGACGAATAAAGGATTATCTTATCTTATATTGTCTTATCTTATCATAACAGATCAAACTGTGTTGCATTGTGTCTGTTAAACCTAACCCTGTAATGACATAATCAGTGTGGTGTGACAGCAGAGGGGGATGCAAAGCCGATAAAACAGCGGTTTTATCGAGAATGCGCTGTCCAAATCAGTGACTGTAAAATGGTCCCTGCTTCTCCAGTCATACTCTTTGGACAGACGGCACATTGAAGGGAAGCACAATATTGTTTCTGGCGCATTGTCCAGGGCCCCATGTCAGTAATTGTTGTTGCATATTTTCTTTCAACTTTGTTCTCTGTCTCTGGCTCTTAAAAAATGCTTCAAGGTACCAGTAGCTGGGATGGGCTATGATGCCATAGTTGAAGGAATGGTGAGCAACTGTTGAGGTGACTGCGTTGGAGGATAGTAGGTAATAGTATATATGCTTTAAACAAGCAGGTTTTTTTGTGATGTAGAGATGTGGGCATGGTTGATGTCCAGGTTCCTGTGGGTTGAAATCTGCACAGAGAAAACGCAATCTTCAGACGCCCACAAAACCTACATTAATATTTGACTGTCATTGATATGAAGTATACCTTTAAAACATGTCTTCAGAGGAAACATCATAAGCAGGGAAACTTTAAAGGCCAAAAGAAGAAGCAGACTGATCTTACATATGACAAAACAACACCCATGAGTATAATTTATTATGTATTAATAGTTGCTGTTTACAGATACTGCCTTTTCCATGACATTCATGTTACATTTACATGGAAAACTCTTATAACTGCTTCCTATGCAACATTTATTTCACGTATTACTTTACTATCAAACGTTTTACAAACACTGAATATTTGTTTCTGTGATTCAACTGTACAGTGAAAGTAGAACTGTAAACCTCGAAGGTAAACTGCAGATGAAATATGAGCTGCCTGCATAAAATGTGTACTTTTCATAGCGCACGTCTTTACTGGACTTTGAAATAATTTCATTTTATTATAATTTTCATGGCTGATCATGGTGCATGAGTGTCCACGGGCCTTGTGTATCCCAGTGAACGTACGGTTTGTTTGATCCTTTCCCAAACCCATAACAGACCCGAAGCCGCTCTATGTTCTGCTGTGAGTGTTAGTGAATGCACGATGGACCTTGCAGGGTAGAGATGTCCAGAATGGCACACACAGAGGCCCGCTCACACCCCCTGGTGGTGGTTCGGTGTTGATCCTGTGGAGGAGTCGGAGACCTTTCTGATGGTGGAAGTGTTGTCAGAAGCGACTGAGTCAGAGTTAATAAGATGATTCTTTTTGCAGCGACCGCCCATTGTCACAGAGCGGCTCCCGTCTGAGCACACAGGGGACGAGAAGGAAAACGTTTTTTCATCAACCATCTTGAAAATAGCTCCCCCTTAACCATCTGGCCGTTGTTCTGCAATGAGTCCTATGTCCACAAACAATATGTAGCCTACCTGAGTAATCACTGAGTCTGAAACGACCGCAGCACAAGTGCATTCTCCACTGTTTCCTCACATTTTCTTTCATCAAACAGTGGAAGAAGAAGACAAAGAATCCTGTAAAAAAAAAAGAGCAGACATATGAGACAATTGTGAAATAATACAACATGATACAGACATAGTAGTATTTTTGTTTTTCTGTTTCTCTTAGCACTTTTGATTTATTTCATATAGTTTCATTTTATCTTTAACTGCATTCTTAAAAGTGCTCTTATGTTCACATATATGTAACGTCTCAAAAAAAAACATCAATCCAAAATTGTGAATTTCCCCACTGCGGGACTAATAAAGGATTATCTTATCTTATCTTATTTTAAGATTAACTGCAAAGTGCATGGTGGTAAATGCAAAATAACACACATGCTGAGTTTAGACAAAAGAAATAATTCAGAATTACAGATGTGTTGAAAAATGACTCGCTCCTCTGTAGCTCATAATACTTATTAATACACCAGCTGCAGCTCATATTTTACCCTGCAAGGTGTTGAAGATGGTGAACAGGTACATCAGGACCACTTTGCCTGGCCCAAATGAAAAAAAGCCCATCGACCACGTCAGGCCTAACAGGACCGTGAGACTGGCCACCGCCCTCAAGTCATGCAAAGAGCTGCTGCTGTTTGTTGAGTGCTTATTGGAACTCATGTGTCTGATCTGGATCAGAACCACGATGAACACAAAGGTGTTGCACAACACGATCACAAGGACAAATGCCACCACGGTTACGTAGAAGAAGACGTCATTCTGCAGCCAGCAGCTGGAGGGAGGGAGAGGGATAATCATCACGTCATTTACTCTGGGATTTAGGATGAATGTCATCAGCTACATTGCTTTCTGTGTGTTCGCCACGGCAGAGTTTGGGATTTATTGCTTGTTTGTTGTTGTTGTTTTGTGCAATTTGCTCATCCTCAACACTGAATTCGTGATCTCATCAATTTCATCAGGCTCCCATCTCACAGTTTTCATCACACAATTCAGACATGATGCTCCCATGACTCACAAGGGTTCACCCCGGTTTCAACTACAGACCAGTGCTTGTAACTTACAATTGGTCAGTGGACTGAAGCGTCACTGCAGACTCTTCAGGCACAGCGCTGCCGTAGGCGTCTTTATCTATGGCCAGCACCAAGCTGACTACGACCAGAGGAATACCTGCGAGAACACATACAATCATAATTGTTACATTCTAAATAGCTGCCATTCCCAAACCATAGTGTTTAACTCCGTAGAAAGGCTTTATTTTATTTATTCATTTCAACCTAATATAATTACAGATAAAAACAAAGACTTTGTTCTACAGTTGCACATCCACTTAATGAGATTTACACTAAATTAATTGAGTCTTGTTGTCAAGTCAAGGATACATTTCAACATATAAGGCGAATAAAGTTTGTAATGATAAATGAGCGATGAATACAAATTTAATTGGGTGTAAATGGAACTAATTCATTCAAGGACATACCTATTTTAGGTAAATTTCCAGGACACGTCTTGGAAATTACATTCAAAATTACAGATTTGTAAAATATAGTGTTCCCAACTAAACCCCCAGCTGCTTGACCCAAACAAATCAAACCCTCCTGAACCCTATCAGCCAATCAAAGCCAACTGGACTTTTCCAACTACAGTGAGCAACACTTTGAGTTCTGTCTTACCCCATCCTACAGCACAGAACTTGGGGATGTAGGAGGGAACGTAGATGTTGAAGACCTTGACCAGTGCGAAGTACATATGCACGGCCTCCAGGCCCATCCAGGTGAACGAAGCCAGCAGGAAGTAGTGCAGCGTTGCAGCAGTGGCAATGCACAGACTGTAGTTGGAGAAGGATGAGAGCCAGGAGTCCAGAAGGAAGAGCATGCTCAACCCCAGCAGGGCTGCTGACAGGTTGATGAGTATCTTAGATGGGTAGTCTCGACGCAGCTTCCTAATGTGTACGAGAGGGAACAATTCAGATCTCACCGTGATGTTAATATAAACCTTGATGCAATGTGATTACTGTGTTGGTGTCCCTCAGGGTGACTCACTCAAAAGCCAGGTAGGTGAGAAGAGTGATGCCCAGAAAGATGGAGGATATACCACAACCAAGATTTGAGATCACTGTCAGAATCTGGCTGTCAGCATCACTGATGGGTGTTCTGGATACATCCTGAAACACAATGCACCAACTGGACGTTTACATGTGGTTTGCTTATTTTTAAAGCCCCCCAGTGGTAGCACCAACACAGACACAATGGGAAGCAGATGTTCCAGCTGTTAAAACTCATCCCTTTATATTCATTTGAAAAAAACAATGATATGATTAAAATTCACACATTGTGGTGTTAACATCAGCTTCCTGCATCATTAGCAGAACTATATGTCAGCAGTCCGCTACTGGCCAGATTGCACACAGTATGTTGTGTACTTGTGGGAGTGGTTTGTTCCCTGGTTTGATTTATAAAAAGCACACCAGTGACTCACCAGCAGCACAGCGAAATGTGTGAGGTGATCACAGAGACAGCTGGTCCGATTAGCAGAAATACTCCGGGTTTCACAACCTCTGCTGTTCCAACCGCCCCGCCCACCTGACACACACACACACACACACACACACACACACACACACACACACACACACACACACACACACACGGGCACTGCAGTTTATCAGCAGACACACAGCTTCCTGCGTTAACGGTTCTTTATTGATGTGACTGGTTCCTCAAAAGTTTCATGTGGCTGAATTACTGTAAATCATCTAAATCCAACTGTAAACAATATAAAGTATGACAAATAATTACCGTTTTTCTGGAAATCCCAAAACACACACTGAACCTTGTCTTCTGGCTGTAAAATAAAGACAACATGGAGGTGTCGGTGGTTTTAAAGTGAAATACAAGCTCTTGTTCTTACTGATGAACTGAATTCATTCTCACTTGTTTGGGTGTTCGATGGCGGAGGGTCACCACCACTCCATCCTTCAGGTTGTTGATAAGGCTGTTATTGATGCTGGCAGATACCACAAAGGAATTCAATGTACAGCTGCTCTGTGTTGCATTGGATGTTTGTGGATCCTTTTTTTTAAAAAGAAGAAGGTTGCCACACAAGAGGCAGGACAAGGATAATCAGTGGTCAATAAAATGTGCTACAGTGAGAGAAAGCAGATTTGTCATATTTAAATTATGTTGATTGTTTTAATCTTTGAATAGTGGGACATTTTAGTTTAGTGCCACTTTTATTTAATTGTTGTTTCTTGAAGGAATAGTTTGACATTTATGCTTTGTCGTTTTGTTGCAGAGAGTTAAATGAGATGAATGATACCACTTTAAAGTAAATACTGTAAATATGAAGCTACAGCCATCAGCCGGCTAGCTTAGCTTAGCACAAAGACTGGAACCAGGGGGAAACAGCTAGCCTGGTTCAGTTCAAAATCTTCTACAGCTCACAGATAAACACACACAAATGGCTAGCCGTTTCCACCTGTTACCAGTATTAATGCTACGCTAACCATAACCACGAGCGTGGCGTCAATCTCTCGTTTGACTCTGCGCGGCAGCAAATAAGCGTATTTCCCAAAATGTCACAACTGTGAGCATTGTGTGGTCTGCAGGAAATATTTCAATGTTTTTTCAGCTTCTGAAAATAAAAGAAGAAGAAAAAAAAGAAAAAAACAACCAAATAAAAGGAAAACAACTCGATTGCAAATAGTAACAAGAGAAGATTTAATACCTGAAAAAGGTCATCTGTTCCATAGAACTGAAACTGGACACGAGTTGTATTTCTTTCTCCAGAAGGGAAGAAGTTGTGGAGTTCAGAGGGCAAAGAGATAGTTGCATTCGTGTCAGGGAGCAGTCCACCCACAAAGCTGTGGTTGACAAAAATCTGTGGAAAAACAAGGTATTTCTAATCACCTGTCAACCTTAAAACGCCGTGTCAGACTTCCAACTCTTGTCATTTGCTTTCTTGTTAAAGGTTAATCTGCCACAACTGCTTGAGGCCACAATGTATTTTTATTGACACTGTTTCCAGGACATTAGTGTCACAAAAACGGTCCTAAAAAATATCAGGTGGAACCATTTCCAGCGTCTTACCTCTGGATTCAGGTCAGAAGAATCAAAGGACACACCAAAGGTGAGGCCGCTGAATTCGTTCTGATCTACGTTGACCATGGACAGGGCCAACGAGGGGGCTGATATACTGATAGATCCTTCATGGAAATCCATATTGTTCCCCATTCTGTCTGTCAGGTTAAGGAGACTTTCCCAAAGACAAAAAAAAAGCAGATTGATGAACAAGAAAGTAAGATTAGAAAATATAGGATTTAGAAGGAATATGTATTCCTGTAAAATTTCAAAAGCCTTCAAAAGTTATGTTCAGCTTTACATTTACTGAGGTGCTCAAGAAACACACTTCCCTCTCCACTTACATGCTAGCCACTGGAGTGACATCAGTTTTGGAAATCAGGATGTCTGCAACAATATTGACGATATCGGCACAAATCGCAGGTTTGATGCTGCTGATGTCAACCACTTCCCTGAGCTTCTCCACGACCGTATCCAGCTCGGAGGAAGAGAGCTCTGCACTGTAACCTAACTGAACATCTACAAGGTCCTGAACCATTTCCACAACCTCAGCCGCGTTACCTAGAAACCAGTCATGTCATTAATGCCTTTTTTGCTGTGTTTTCGGCAGGTTATTCTGTTGTAGTTGTGTTTAGATGAATGGATAAAGAATAAACAAGAAGGGAAATGTTTTGTTTCCAAGTATCTTTTAAAATCACATCATAATGTAAACTAACCAGCCGGTGTGTGTGACTGATCCTCTTACCAGTGGTGACAGTGATATTGTCAAGGTCTGATATGATCACAAGCGGTTTGCAGTTTTTCATATCAGGTTTCGTCCAGCTGGTCGTGTCAGTGTCAATGTCTAACTTACTGAAGAGAATCGCGGGAGACAGACACAACAGAGGCAGAAGGCATTCGATATTATTTCTGGTACATTTCTGATTGGTTTCATTGAACTTTACCGTCAGTCAAAGGGTTATAAAAATAATTATTAAAAGCACATGTCCACCGCTGATGATTGTGTTTTTAGTCTTAAAAAGCGTCAACGGTTTCACTCAGAGACCATAACACTGATTACCCATATTGTCCCTTGAGGAATATTTATATTCAATTTGTCAGAGATAATGTCAGAAGATCGAAGCCCTTCATTACACTAATAATTCCCGTCTAGGAAATAGTTTTTTTGTCTGGCAGCGATCCATCAGTATTGCATGTGTGAGGCTCAGAGCTTGTGTGCAGAGTGGGAGGACTGGTTGGAGCAGGACGCTGTAATTGAGGGATTTTTCTTGTCTCGCTGAGCTGTCTCTATGGAAACAGTCGGTTGCAACAACGATGAATAGGATATACAAGTAAATAGAGAACTGTACAAAAATAAAATCCCACAAGATCAATATTGGCTCAGATAACTCTGGTGTGAATAAACCCGTGAACATTATTACTCGTTGCCTCGATTGTAAATCACGATATGCTTTATTATTGTGTGGAAGACGTTTATAATACGCCGCTGTACAATGTCAGTCAATAATATATTTAATCATTTCAAACAGCATGATGAGTGTATAAGATTATAGTCTTTTGATGTGCTTAGATGGAGATATTGTCTTGATTTCATTGTCTCTGGTCAAATATGAAATCCTGGATAAATGTTCTTACCAGATTCTGAAGCCGATCTCGGACTTTGGCCTTTGGCATCCTATCGTTTGGGTGACTTGTGGAAACGCTTCAGGCCAAATGTATTGTCCATAGATTGTTGAAGTAGTTTCTTCTAAACAGTTTGCTGTCACTGAAAAAGAATAATGTTAAATTGTATTTCATAACTAAACACATCCTTACTTGTGTTAGGAAATCCAGCTTTTATGATAATAAACTTTATTTATAATGCGCTTTTCAGAAAGAAAGTGCCTTACACATAGTTGAACCCAAATTAAAACATTTCAGGACTTTAGGCAAATGAAAGCACTCAAATAAACAAAGACCTGGTGCTTAAATTAACAAAAGGCTTTTTAAGTTTTGAGAGTTGATTAAAAAGATTTCACGGATTCTTCAGCCTCAGACATTCAGGCAAGCTTACCTATGTGTTTGATCGCCAAATCCATAGTTTGAATCATAATGGAGTCATTTTTATACCCTGATGTCAAGGTAGCATGAATTAAAGCGAGAATGTCTGCCACGTTGTTTATGTTGTATTCTTGAACATGGAAGGTGCAGTAATATCTGCAGACGAAACATACAGTTAGTGGCAAAAAGAAACCTTTTTTGCACCGTTGTTCCTCTCTTTTTTGGTCACCTACTGTTTTGGTTGGCCGTGGAAAATCTAACAAAAGGAAACCAGAGAGATGTTGCAATGTAAATATCAGTAGCAGCAATGGTAATACATATTATTCAAAGGATTAAACTGTAGAATTATGCCATTTATACCATTTTTGTCTTGTCTTTTTCTCTATGCTGTTAAAATGCACACTCACCATCAGTCCGTTGTGCTGCTCCATGTTCCTATGAATATTACAGATAATTAATATGTCAACTGTCACTTTTATACCACGCATATTAAAGCACTCACGAACTAAATGTATTCAATGGGTCCCACCTGCCAACGGTCTCCTTTATGATGAGATTCAGCACAATCATGGTGACATTCACCTCCAGCTGTTCTTTCACCTTTTGCCAAAAGAGAATACTTCAAAGTGCACAAAATTCCTTTTAGACAGCTTTTCAAGTTCAGTTATGTGAGTCTCTTACCCATTTCTCAATACTGTCCTCTGGTTTTGTCGGGCTGCCATACATACTTAAAGTCAAATTAACTCTGAAGAAGGTGTCTGGTCCGACTGCAGGAGAGAAAAGACAGCAGATAATAACACAGCAGTGCATCTCTAAAGTGCTCGACATTATACAGCAGAACAAACACGTGTTGTTCTTTCAACAACAAACAGCCTCTTCGTTCCCCGCACGGCTCAGCACTTCATGTTCTCAACATTCTTATTGTTTCCTGCTTTTATCACATCATTGTTCTCCCTTTTACGGACATGATCAGCACTTTTAAAGTTTTCAAATGTCTTTGTCGTGTTTTCATTGTACACCCGTCATGCTTATTGACGCTGCCAGCAAAACACGTTTTCTCTTGTAAGGTAGTAAAGATCTGAACTGAAGAAGAAACAAGAATGAAGAAGATGAGACAAACACGATTCGTCTGAGTTGTTTAGAGGACTGACCGGCAGTCTCGTTGAGATCTAGAGGATCTCCTGTCGTTGACGTGTTAGTGGGTCGAGCTGGCAGACTTTGAGTCTGACCTGTTTCTGTGAAGGAAACATGACAGCATGAAGAGATTGTCTTGCACCTAAAGAAAACAAAATGACTGCTATCACACCATGTTGCTGCAAAACACCAGTAATATTCATGGGCATTGTTTTATTCTTGCTTGCCTGGTGCAGATGTACCAGAGCTGACAGTTGGCAGTGGTTCTGACACTACAGGGAGTAACTCTTAAAGAGACAAAATAAATCATTCATTGTAAAAGCTTAAAGAGGGAACATTCAAAAGAAGAACTGAAATTAAAAATAGCATGAAGTCTGACGGAAATCAAATTATGGAAATGTAAAGTTTTACAATGTATCTCTACAGGTGTGCAATATGTTTTTTATTGGTGTGTATCTATGCAGCATCCTTTTAATTCAGCCACTTAACAATCACAGTGAAAGTGGATGGTAAATGTCATCACTTTAATGGATGTGTTAATGTTCACGCATCAAGTGAACATTTCCAGTTTAACTCAGAGTTTGCTTGGTGTCTATACAAATAAAAAAAACGTTACATACGTCATACAATTATTCACGTAAATATGCTTCCGGCAGAAACGGTCAACTTCATGTGACATGACCATCCATCCTTTTTCAAGATAATGGTCGTATAATCTGGGTTTGGTTGATGTTTGACTGACGCGGTACATATGAGAGGACTGTGCGTACCCACAGGGAGGATGCTTATGCTGTCAGGGTCTGCTGTCAGGTTGAGGAAGTCGTAAGAGAAGGTCGAACTCAGCAACGAGGCAATGTTTGCCTGAACCACTTCTACGTTGGCAGCAGGATCCACGTTGACGTAGACTTCAGAGCTGAAACTTGGGATTTATCACACTGACACGGGTTAAATCTGCAGTTTGGAGAATGTTTCATGCAGCCGATACTGTACTTATTACAAAGATTTTCATGTCTTGAATTTATCTCACCACTTGTCACAGGCGGAGTTTGACAACGCTGTTGATGGCTGAAAACAAAGTTTTCACGTCTTCATTAAAAGGTTGTATCATTTTACTTACACACAACTGATTGTCTTTCATAAAACGACAGCCACTTTTCCTCTGAACTCAGCTCGATGCGCACATACGTCATTCATTTCCTCGGAAAATTGTCTCAATAAAGAAAAAAGCCTGTTCTCTGATGAGCGGGTCTTTGAGGATATTGCTGTTTCCTCCTGTGGAAAATCAAACTTAGGACTTAATAGTGGTGTACCTGAGATTGTTGCTTAGGTAGAGCAGCAAAGGTATTAACCACATGGCAGGTACGGCTGTATCGGAACACAGATAACAGAAATTACAGACAGGAATGTTGTCCAAGATTGCAGCTATGATCACAGTTTATATTTACCAATACACACACACACACACACACACACACACACACACACACACACTCTCTGTCTTAACGAGAAACCAGCTGGCAGTGGTGAAAAGTAATGAAGCACATTTACAGGTATAAGGACTCTACTTTCAAATGTGAGCTGAATCTTTTTAATGCAGAATTACTTTTTTCTGAAGTAAAGGATCTGAATACTTCCTCCACCACTGCCAGCTGAGTGTTTTGCTAATAAAAGTTGCATTACCTTGGGGATGACACAAGGATGTTATGGACTGAAATGTTGTGAGGGAATATGCTCTCCAACTGATAAGAGATGAGAGCAAAGATGAGTTCATTCAAATCGGACTTGTTTGTTTAAAGTCATTTGTCAAATGTTCTTCATACCCAGTTTCTTGTGACTTCCTCCAGTGACACCAAACAATTTCCAGGCTGCGTAGAGTGAACCTTGAACCACATGTTGATTTTATAGCGTGACCATGCTAGAAAATAAAAATAAAAGGGCTGCTTTAAAATATGAAATATTTCAAATGGAAACTTTTAGACCTGTCAACAGGTTAATGAACCAGTGAATGTTCAACCGGTGTGTTCAGTAACTGTCGTTACTGAACAGCAAAGTGTATTGTACTGCCCACTCTTTCAACTCTCACCTGCAGTAGATTAACTTGCAGTGAGAACAGGTGAGGAAGCCCCGGGACTGTAATTCACTTTTTAAAATCGACGCAGCTCAAACTGCGTGACTATGAAATGCAAACGAAAAGGTCGGAGGTCATACTGTATTTACCACAATGTAGCTTGTTGTCAGGCTCGGGTTGACAGTTGTGTTGCCACTGACGCAGGTCCCACCTCACCACGTCTCCATCCGCACAGCTCTGCCCCCTCAGCTCCTCGGCGCTCCATTCTCTGGCCCACATCCTGAACAGACCAATCTCACCGAGCAGATCCTTCCCAGTCTGCTGCTGCACCTCCCCATTGGAGTTTATATAGTGAGACACCCCCAGAGTGAGGGAGCCGTTTGGGGCCAGTCGCTGTGGGATGGGGTTCACAGAGGTCGCATACTTACTGGTTCCATTGATGTAGATCTGCAGCCTGCGAGCTCGGCCAGACCAGGTGAGACACACAGTGTGCCATTCATGCAATTTCAAATCGCTTTCCAAGCTGTGCTTTTCTCCAAACAGCCAGACGGACAGATTTTTACCTGTGCCCCCAAGTCCCAGCTCTGTGTGTCCTCCCCCTGGTGCTTTGTAGTCAAAACCTGTCCACTCTGGTGTGTGGGTGCGGTGTAAAAGCATGCACGCACTCAGCTCCTGGAGGGCTGGTACCACAGCTTCTGGTTGTAGCTGCCACATACACGGACGACCCTTGAACGACAGCTTCTTACCCCACAGGCTGGTGCTGGCAGAGGACGCTGCAAAGACACGTAGGTGGAAAAAACACAGGTATATAAAGAACACCATGAAGATGCATGAGATCCCACCCAAAAAAAAGGAGCCTGACAAGCATATTGTACGCCATCAAAGCAATCCATTATTCTCAATCGTTCCACGATAAAAAAAACCTTCAACAATAAAAACACAATAACACAATTAGAAGACATTAAAAGTGGTGCTACCATACACGCTTTCTGTATTAACGGCTATTGCTCTATGTGAGATTTTGTCAAGTGCTTTACAATCATTTAATTGGTCTGAATCTTACTTGAGCCCAGAAGCTGCGTACACAGAGAGATTAGAGTTAGACAAGACAGGCTTCTGACGGAGTTCATGACAGCAAACAAAAACCTTTTCGTCAGTCAAATGGTGATCTGCTGAAAGATTTTAAAAATAGTTTTAATTTGCATTCACCTTGAAGTAATGCAACAATTATCAACGTATCGCCACGCGGCGGAATACATAACTGAGACTTACCACGGTCATCTCCTTCAAATCTGAAGTTTGAGCTGTTTAGGGAGGAATTAAACAACCAATGTCAGCTCATGAGAACCTGGCTTCACTTCATTCCTCTATAAGAAGACCTCCACACCCGCTCCCTAGTTCCCCGAGTTACTCATTAATCGCCACCAATAAACATAACTAACAAGCACGATAAGCTTGCAATCACGACTTCATTAAACCTTTGCAAATGTGAATTTGAAAACCATCCCATTGACTCACTCAAGTCATTTTTGTTCCGTGTGAATGCTCCTAGTTTAATGTTTCAGAGAGTCCAGTGGCTCAGTGAGGGTTGGTAATAATGATCATAACAAGGCTTAAAGTTGAAAGAAACACTGCTGCAGGATGTTGAGAAATACTTCAGGCACACCCTTGTTTGTGTATAGATGTTGATGACACAGATGTACCATAACTGTCTCGTTATCAAAATGGCTTGTCTCATTACATAACAACCTTTAATTGCACCATAACATACAAATACAACAACAAAGAATCTATAAATAACAGCCAAATAACAGAGTTGAAGAGTTTGTATGGCGAAAAGACGTCATAAAGTCAGATAAGTATGTAAAAAATATATATTTACAGCATGTTTTTTTAGTTACTTTATTTTTAAAGTTACTTTTTAGTTACTTTGTAAAAAAAGTTACTTTGATTTGATTTGGCATGCAAACAGAAAGCATCATCTGCAAAGGTTGCTTCTGCAAATGCTGGATATGAAAAGATAATCTTTTTAGGTTCAATTTGTTCATGACTGAGTCAACAGGTATGTGTGTGTGTGTGTGTGTCTGTGTGTATGTGTGTGTGTGTGTGTGTTTTCTATATGTCAGGTCAGTCAAAGTAATAGTCTTCCTCTAATCTTGAGCTTTACAATTACCTTCAATTGATAACTGCTCAAAGAAATCTAATTGTGTGACGTATGATGGCCATCATGACTGCCTTGTTCTCATCTGTACAGACCTGAAAGTAAAGAAAGTCCACAGTTCAGCTTTCCTTTATGTCCAAACAAGTCAAACAACTGATGTATGTCAATATCTCCTCTTTTTTTTTACAGCCATAATATCCTGTCAGGGGGGTGAAATGTAAGGATGACGTTTTCTTGTCGGTTTTATGGCTCCGTGCTACCACAATGTGGTCAAACAGTATATTGCAACTGAATGATTGTGTCTGTTTGGGAACTCTTTTATGATTCTTGGGTCTCACCTTATTTCAGCCTGCAAACACACACACACACACGCACGCACGCACGCACGCACGCACACACACACACACACACACACACACACACACACACACACACACACAGTATCTTTATTGGAAACACATTTATACACAACAAGGATCTCATTCATACATTCTTATTCCCTTCCTCCTCGGCTCTCTGTCTGAGAGGCCAGGTCCAGAACTAGCGGGTTCCCCAGAGGAAATACGAGAAGACCAGGTGTGACGTGAGGCAGGTGGGGGACCTGAAAGTCTCGCATTCATTGGCTGATAGTCTGGTTGGGAGCCTCTCCTGCGTCATTGGTGATGTAGAATGAGGGGCATTCCCAAAGATGTTTTCCCACCACTATACCTCTGCTGAATGTGGAGCAGCTGCAAAATAGTGACTCGTCCCTGAGAGATGCACTGCTTATTGAACCATATGGAGCAGTACGTGTTTATTGCTTTCCTCTGGTAGCCTCTGAGGATGTTTAGTTTTTTTGGTATCAGCTGTCTTTATATGTTATTTTACATCCTTTTTCAGTGTTACGGTGTCCGTGTAGGGAGGCAGAGGGGTAACATCCTCCTTAGAGAAGGACCATGAACAGTTTTCCGATGGAGGCTTGTCTCTCTGCTTCTCTGCTCATGGTAAGTCTGACCTTCAAGCAATTTCCTTTTACAGATCTTTTAAACGTTGACTCTCTAGTCCCAGATCATCATCATATTAAGTGGTGGAAAGTAACTAAGAACATCTTCTCATGCACGGTACTTCATCACAATATTGAGATACTTGTACTTTACTTGCATTTTTGGTTTGTTCATGATATGATGCATTGGTCAGAGCACAACATCTGGTCATTGAGTAATTTCTTGAAGTATTATTTTTCTTACAAAATAAAAGTGAATCTGCCAGTGCTGGAAGAATATATTAATTCGTTTTCAATTTATAAACTTGTTTCAAGTGTAATTCTAGTTCAGCAACCTGCTTTCTTCTTTCTTCTTACAGACACCGTTTTCAAACTGCAATGACAACAAGGTCCATCAGAACCCAGTTATATATATATATATATATATATATATATATATATATATATATATATATATATATATATATATATATATATATATATACAATAAAAACACCACTAAATAACCTAGTTTTCATAAAAACAAGTACTTTCAATTTAATATTTTGCTGGTAATGTTCCTCTCTTTTTTAACTTCAGTAAACTTACTTTGAATGAAGAACTTTTTGTGTGTGTAGTATTACCACTTCTCCTTTGGTAAAAGCTCTGAATATTTCTACCACTGCTGACATTTTAAATGTGTGTTTCCTCAGGTTTGGTGCGTGCTGGTGCACTCCGAGCCCAGCTGCCATCAGACAGAGTTCTTACACACCAACGGCACCTGTGTTCCATGCCCTGTATGTGGACCAGCAGAACAGCTCTCAGAGGTAACACACACTACACATGACAATGACGGCACCATTTCTCTCCCCTTTCTCCCCCCCTTCTTTTACCAGCCATGCTACTTGACTCCAAGTCGATATTGCACTTCATTCTCAGGACTGTGGTTTTGGAGATGGCGGTGAAGGTGTCTGCATTCTGTGTGGAGAAGGCAAGTTCAGCGCAGACACAGGGGTTGCTCCCTGCATGCGATGCATCCAGTGCAATCTGCTGAACCGCCTGAAGGAGACAGCGTGCTCGCCCACCAGAGATGCCCAGTGTGGTCGCTGCCTCTCAGGGTGAGTTACACCTGCAGGACCAGCCTAAACACCAGTCACCTGATAAGTGCCGGCATTTGTTTTCGTGTATGAATGTGGTTGTGTGCGCAGGTATTATGAACTCAGGAGCATGACTGGGGAAGTGGAGCTGCCCTGTGTGCCTTGTTACAGACGTGACACAGTCCATAAAGAGTGTTTGCTGTTGAGAGCTCACGGCCCTAAAGGAGGTAAAAACTACAGATAAACCATAAAGACTGAATGATGATGTTAATACGCTCGTATAAATAGTTTTAATGACGGCTGATTTTCCAGAGAACTTGTCAATGAAAGTTATAACTGTTGTTCTCTGGCAGACAGCGGGGTCACTGCGGCCGGGGGGAATCTCAAAGAACCTAAAGAGAAGAGTGAGGAACCCTTCGGATTTTCTCAAACCGCTTTTTCATTTGGTCTCTTTTGACTTGTGTGATTGTTTTCTGTTTAATCAAGGAGTAAAAGAAGAAGCGTTTTCGATGGTCCTGATTGGTTCAGCAACAGCTTCCGCAGTTTTCCTCATTGCCCTGCTGCTTTGGGCCGTCCTTCTGGCTGCTGAGAGATTCAGTGAGTCAGATACATGATGAATTGGCGTCTCTTCCTCCTTAGTTTGCTTAACAACTACATTTTGATCATACACACTTGTTGCAATATTCAGAGCAGGTTCCTGAGTACTGTCCTGGGCCTGAAGGACGATTGTCTGTGGATGACCTTCAGTACACACCTTTGTCCGGCGCCACGGAGAGAGCAGCCGAACAATCCGAAGCCCCTTCACGGACCTTTATTCCTGCTCAAGATCAGCTCAGGTGCACTGCAAATACATGCTGCTTGATCACTCATTCAATTGACCTCTTTCAGGCTCAACGTGATTATTGATATTAATTTCATCCCTGCAGGGGCCTGAACTCACTGAGCCATGACAATGAGGTGCATCCTACTTCTATTGTGATTAATGTCTCCACCAACATGAAGCCCTCCGGTCAGAAAGAGGAGAACATCACGTGGGAGGAAAAGCAAAGACGCTGCTCTTCCATGGAGGAGGTAAAGTGGTTTAACTTATTAAGAGTCAAGGTGCCATTATGGTACAATTATGTGAGAGGGGTGTTGCTTCGTTTCATTCCAACTCTTTCAGGACTAACCCATTATGTTGAATGTATTTAGCTTTTATAAAAATTGTCTTCTTTTCTATGTCAATATCAGATGGAGCAAAAACTTCAGACAATATGGGAAGTAGCTCAAGGTATGTTCGTAAATAATAATAGTAATATAATAATAATAATGATGATGATGATGATGATAAATGTTTTGTCCTGTGTCCTGTAGTTCAGTTGTTGGCACTCATCTCTGAAGTCCATGTTGATGATTCTGTTCTGACTCCGTCCAGGTCAGAGTATCGAGATGCTGGACTATGACTCAGTCCAGGACTTGTCCCTGCTGCTGGACTCTGCTGACAACAGGAACGTGTTGAGGAGGCTGGGGCGGTCTTTAGGTGTCCCGCCTCAGGTCAACGCTCATCTCCAAGGCTTCCAGGACCTCTTTCGGTACCTGCGCACCTCCACCTACACACTGCTGCCCCAGCTGGCCCAGGCTGCTGCTCTCCTGCCTAATCCTCAAGTTGTTGCTATGATACACAGAGCTGTGGTGAACAAGTGACCACTTAAGACCCCAAGGATCTGTTGCTATGACTTCAGCCGTTTGCAGCATTTCTTAATTAATTTTGAGTGGAAATACTGCTCAAGAAAGGGACACTTAAAGAACGGCCATTTATTTCACATAGCATGCTATTGTTGTTCTTAATTTGCATAGATAATTACGACCATCTGAATAAAATCCTTGTTTCTAATACATGTTACATGAGTTATGAGGTTGAATGGTGAGAAGAAGTCATTATTTGGGCCTTCGGAGTCACAGGCTGTATAACACAATAACGAGGCCATTGTAGCTGAACCCGATGCGGTGTTGCTTCCCGTTTACCATGTAAAATAGATGAGAGGCCCTCTGGCTAAAGCATGTGAGACAGACCAGGACAGAGGATACAGTGTTCACGACAACAGAAAGAACATAGAGCCCTGAGAAAATATGCTTTTCTCTCATTGGGAGAATCATTTTCCAGCTGTATTTTTCCTCGATCTCTCTGCAGATTCTTCAGCACACTCAATCTGGTAAGGTTTACATTTTTTTCCCATCACGATTTTTCTCAAAAGCAAATGATGAACACGCTTTCAGTAAAGTTGACTCTCTTGCCTGAGACCTGTTTCCTTTTACTCTAAAAACTCTGTGAATCTCAGAAGTCGAATGAAAAAAAATGTCATGTGCTGAAAATACTTTATTTGTTTGACTAAACCGTTTTGTAGCATGCGTCGTTTCTGAATTGAGTCCAAAACTGAATTGCTGGTGTGGTCATTATCTCTTGTGGATAAGTTTAATTAAATGAATCAGCATGCAACAACGCCCACATGAACGCTAGAGGCCGCTATATAGCGAATGTGGCCTGTAGTTTACTAGCAACCGCTTAGATCGTCTATTAGAAAGATAATCTACTACAAATCACAAATAATGGTAAACCGTGCTGCTTGCAAGACGTTTAGTTCATGTTCAAAATGCTGCAGCCTCTCATGCAACGCTATTCTCTTGCAAGTGGACGTGGAAGAGCTCACATCAGGGTTGAAGTTTTTACTGTCATCACTTGAGCTCATGAAAATGTTTTATCTTATTTTTAGTGTCACATTCTTTCTTCACATACAAACAAAAATAATTAAAATATATTGGGTTCAAATTTGTTTCTTCTTAACAGTGAGAAACTGACATTGAAATCCTGTTTATTCTGTATTTAAATAATAGGGAATTGCCTTTGATAAGGATTTAAAATAAACATTCTAAATATAATTTATCTGCAGCTGAAAAATATCTGAAATCTATGGAAACCCAAAATAAATAAAAATATCACGACATCAAGTTTTTAATTTACAAAAAAACAAAATACAAGAAGAAAAAAAAAGAGAAATGATGAGATAGAAAGTCGAAATTGTAAAAATACTTTAACACAACAGTCATAGAAGCAGCTCTTTGGCTTAGGTTACCCTACATTTGACATATAAATGGATTGTGAGTACATTGAAGACGACTTTAAACGTGGCTTTACGACACATGAAATACTTAAATTGCTTGCTGTTTCACATGGGATTGTACAAAACAAATGCACCCTTAAAAGGATTTTCAGCAAGAAGCAGCTCTGGAGTAGAAAAAATAAAACCGACTTTCTATCTCATCATTTATTTTTTGTAAACTCGTGATTTTTATTTTTTTTGTAGTGATTTTTATTATTTAATTTTTTAGTAGTGATATATCTATATATATTTTTTGTAGCGATTTAATTGAATTACATTTTTTTTGTGATTTTATTTTATTTTTTTGCCTCCGGAAATGGGCTTCCAGAGAAAACTTTCCGTTCACACAGCAGCATTTTAAAGGCTTTTGTTGGTTCGTCCGCGTTCTGTCGGTTTCCGGGAAAGAGTGAGAGTGAGCCCTCTTCACCTCTCACCGCCATCTTTGATGTCCACGTCCCCGTGAGGTCCGAGTCCGGCTGCGAGGTGTTACGCGCTTTAGAAAAAAAAAACACAGAGAAGGAAAACTTCATAGAAATGGCGGAGGGTGCTACGACTCTCAAAGGCTTGCGAGCCCAAATGGGTAAGAAACATCTTGTCAGTCGTTGGTTATTTTTTCACCCAGTTGTGTCTTAATATGCAGTCATCACTTTTTAATGTTTACCGGCAACTGCCGCTGCTAAACCGGGTGATTTGAACGCGACGTAACGCGGAGAGCTTGTCTGGGCTAGTCACGTTAGCTCGCTGTCCCGGTTTACATGCTGACAATGGATGCGGAAAAAATATGCAACTTCTTCCCGAACAGATAGCTTAGTTATATCGACAAGTTACGTATAAAGCGCGTTCGACTTAAAGTGATTGTGGTTAACGTTAGCTGAAGTTGCAGCGTGATGTTTGGTAGCCTAAGAGCCGGTTGACATGTCGCGACTTCAACGTTTGGGTTGGCCTTAACGCGCCAAGCTCACTTTAGCTTTACTTGTGCAGAATTTAATAATCACGTTTCCTTTCAAAGTGCTGTTGTGTGAATATATTAGACCGGATTGACAAACGTCTAACTGCGCGGTAGACGAAGCTAACTGCGTTGTAAGTGGCATTCAGTCAGTAGGTTAGATAACGTTGCTCATCACTTTGGGATTATTGTCAAAAGTGATCATCTGCTATCCCAATCAGGAAGAGTTCAGGAAGCGCCTTTCGGTGCACGAGTTCAAACCGACAGACGGCTCTTAGTCCAGCCACACACCAGCAGGGTTCACAGTACTTCCTGCCCCTAAAAACTCCTCTTCTTCTACAAAAAGTGGTCGTTTCTCCTCTGTATCCTATTGGACAGTTATGCTTATTTGTTGACATATGGCACAACCCCCTCCTCTCCCCAGGGAGGGGAACTACAACAATGTCTGACCTGAATCTGAGATAAAGCTGGAGTGTCAGACACAGTCAGACACACGGCTCTGATAAGAGAATGAGGCTGCATAGTTGCATCTTTATGAAGTGATAAAGGAGTTTTGGTTGGTCCAGTAGCCCAATGTCACGTGGGTCCATATATATGTGCCATCTGCAGCAGCAAAGTCTGTATCAATGCTTCTCATCCACGCCTCAGCTGGCCCCCTCCAGACATAGACATGGATGTTTACTGTGTCTGCATCTGTGGGCATGAATGCACAGTTTGTTATGACTCGAGCTGCAGTTGGGCTGATGTTTTTTAGTGTTTCAGGGTAAGAGGGAGTTCTCTGCATACCCAGTGTGGGTGTAGGCATGTTTTACTCCAATAACTGGACCGTATTTAGTCCGTATTCTTCCGTTTCCCTTAACTTTTCCATTCAGTCTTCCCAATCTGGAATTTACATCCACCCAATTCTGCGGTTTTATGAAAATATCCACAACATCTCGAGTGATGTGAAATGTAGGACTCCTGGATGTCAGTTCGCTCGGCCTTCAGCCGAAGCAGAGGACTGACAATAAAATAATGTAAGGAATCTGGTTCATGTGCACGATCGTTTCCACAAGAATGTGAGCAAGGATAAAATGTTCCCTGCTATTACGGAGGGAGATCACACTACTGCAAGGTTACCCTGATCCTGGCTCAGCGCATGCTGCTGCTGCAGCATTAAAAGCACGAGAAGTATTTCTGAACTGGTCGTATTTAACCAAACGAGGAAATGGACCGACCGGCCTCAATTCCAGCGTGTGCTGTAGCTTCTTGGATCCACTTTGCATTGCTCCACTAATGTCCCACGTCTGTCGAACTTCAACCTTTTTTAACAGGACGTGTTGCAGTATAAGTGTACACACACACGCACGGAAATATTTGAATAGCAAAACATGTTCATTTGTATAGACTAAGGTCAGACCATCGTCAGAATCGTCTGGTCGAGGCATCAGTCGGCTCGTGGATATCCTAATTATTTCTTTTTGAATGTTCTTTGCATGCACATACACAAGTTAAATGCCAGCTTAGTCTATAGATTTGGGGTTTGAGGATAAATTCTCAATGAAAAACAATTACAATTTGTCCCATCTATTGAAAGTCGATTGCTCTTGTTGATGTTTGCAGACTGTAAACTACATAACACTGGAACACACTAACGATAAGTTTAGTTAAATAATTACAGGTGTAATAGACTAATAAAGTCTAATTACGTTCTGCTTTTTGTCGTGTAACTAAGTCCAGAGTACTTGTAATTTATTGGTAACTTTTGTAGTATATTGTCTGCAGTGTTCATAAAGAGATTTGAGCAATTACTTTGTTTTCAACAGATATTACTTAATACAACTGACTTAATACTATGACGATTATAAGTACTCTGCTTTAGCCCCCAATGCCTCATCATAAAGAAATGAGTTATAGAGCCCATCAATCACTGGATTGATCGTAATAACTAATAATGCATTTGGATATGATCACATCCTTTTAGTCGACGAGAATATGGTCCACCTGGAAGAAGAGACTCCTGAGGAGGGATGTGTCATCGTTATCCTAGCAGCACTGCAAATAGCCCAGGCTTAACTTTACATGAACAGGTCCAGAGTAATCCCATAGAAGATCTGGTGTGTGTGCACATGTGTGTGTGTGTGTGCACATGTGTGAGCGTGCACATGTGTGAGCGTGCACATGTGTGAGCGTGCACATGTGTGAGCGTGCACCAGCAGTGTTATCTGAGGACCAGAAGTCTTGAGCCGGCAATGGGAAGCTCTGTGTGACATAAATGGCCAAGAAGGTTGGTGTTTTAATTGAAAAACACAAGACGGGTTCACTGATTGTTTGACAATATTAACAAAGTACAAGTTTTTGGTTTTACGATGTTTTCGTCAGTGAATTGACCCGTTGTGTTTGGATGGAGTTAAAGATCCCGATGTGCTTTTAGTACTCTGTGGTTTACGGTTGTCCACCCTTCATAAAGCGGCGCAGACACTTCCTGTGCTACAAGCTACTTGTAGTACCAAGCTACTATTGTACCAAGAAGCTGAGATCGGTCACGGCTGCAGTTGGAAGGAGGGACAAAAAGAGTCCCAACCCACTCTTGCTTCCCCACAACATCGTCTAAAGATGCTTGTCATTTAGAGAACTAGCATTTGATCAGTGTTAGCATTCAACTAGAAGTGTTATGATGTAATGCAGGTTGGCCTGTTTCCTGTTAAGTGCTTTTTCTCGGCCTCCAGAGCAGAGTCATCACCAGCCGCCCCCCTCCCCCTGGTTGTCTTTACTGCTCCCATTACAATCAGCAGCCTGAAGGTTGGACCACATCCATATTTACATGCATAAGTGCTGCACTCTGAATGGTTTTCCTTTGTTCTTTTGAGTTGTTTCTGCTCCTGAAACTACTGGATGATGCTGTACTCTGAGTCCAGACACTGGTGGTGGTGGCTGATGAAATGATGAAGCTGATTATCCTGTGACTGAGTGGAGGTGGAGGGCCGTGTGTAAAAGCCACATGTATGTAGTAAAGGCATAGACACAATCATATTTAATAAGACACAGCAGCAAGATGATATGCTAACAATGTAGGTGTGTCACTGCTATTAGATAGAAGAGACCTGCTGATGAGAACTGCTGATATCGTCATCGACAGACCCAAACAATGACAGCAAGGAAATGATAAGAGCGCGTGCATGAGAGAAGTGAATAGCAGAAATGTAGGAAAAGATCTCCTGTCATTCAAAAGAGTAGTCTACGCTAGAGCTTCATATGTCACGACATTACCAGACAGCCGGACTACAGACCGCAGACTGAAATACGTCACATTAAACAACATGATAACACATCATATTTTAGGTACGCCCACTGCAGACTGGATCTTGAACCATCTCCAACAAGCTACCCGAACAAGTGATTGACCATTGATCAATCCGTGGTACAGTTGGAGGCCCGGTTAATAACGTGTAGCTGAAGCTATCAGTGCAGCGGCAATGATTTATGTTAATGTGTGCAAATCTCCATAGGGATGGATTGATGACTCAGCGCTCCTCTTATCGTCTCCTTTTCATTTCTATGAGCACACCTGGCTCTCATTTAAGCTCTTCAATCAAAGCATGAATGTGTGAGTCTGACTCGCTCTTCATGTTTAACAGTGAATTCAGTGAGTAGGTGCATCCACTGCGGTTTGTGGCACCAACAAATTCAATACACTCTTCCGAGCATCAATGTGACAGAAAGGCTTGTATAACTGGATGTTGTGTTAAGTTTTAGCTTGACGTTTGTTACCCACTCAGCCGCTTTGCTTTCCTGTCTGCTTTTACTTCCCTTTTAAAGACCAGAGAATGCAGAATGAAGTCCCGTCGTGCACTCGGAGGGCGTGCTATCGAAACGTAGGATTTAGTCTCACAACTACATTGTGTACATTATTTAATTCAGTGCAAGTGGATACGTTCTGAGCGACTCCTTCACAGATATTATCCAAAATCTGCATCATCGTGTCATTCACACGGTCCTACTGTGGATATACTTTATATTTTACAGCCCACACTCAGTATTTGTTGCTTGTAAGGTGACACATTAACCGTTAAAGCGTTCCGATGTGTTCTCTCTGTTTAGATATGAATCATCTCACTTCAGACTCCATGGCTACCTTCATACAGGCCTAAGCACGATTGAGAAGCTCGTCATCCATCCTGAGCTGCCTTTTCTTTAGTAGAGATATATGTGCTGTTTCTTTGTGTTTTTGAGTCATTCATGTTTTTCTTACTTTACCCACGTTTATCCAAGTCATCCGTGGGGTTGAAACAGGGAGTTGTATATCTAAAGTGAAGTGACAGGTGCTGTCTACATTAGCAGCAGACTTCGACCCTCATAAGCTACTGCTTGACTTGAGAGCATCAATGCTGCTGCAGAATACACATGCAAATACTGTGTGTGTGACTACTACAGCTACTTCAGGATGATTGTTCTCTGAGAGTACGGCTGGGCAATAACTCAATATGATAATTAATCGCCGGCAATCACGGTGCACAATAAGTCTGCTTCCTTTAGATTGATAACTGTAATTCTGTTCCTTTCGCACTTACGTTTTTAGTTAGATTAGAAAACCCTCCATAATTTATGTTTCGTCAAGTCTTACTTGATTAGGCGTTTACCTATTTCATATAGACCTTTTATTAATTGAATTACCAGAAAACATGCTTTATGGTGATATACAGTATATAAGTAATGACCTATATTAAGACCGCCCAGCTCTGTGTGTGAGTTATGTAATCAGTCCAGATGCCCGGCCATGTTTCTCAGTTCTCCATGTCTGCACTGATGGGTCTTCCTTTGGTCGAATGGTGCAAACAAAGCATATTCAACAGTGAACAAGTGTTATCTCTCCTTATTTGTCGGTGTCCCGTTCACGTGACAACGGCCCTTTGTCCTCCTCTGGTTTCCACAGAGTAAAGGTAGACGAGCGTGGAGTCAATTTCCATACTGATAAGACTTGCCCGCTGTGATCGGTGCCTGTGGCGGGCACAGCACGGATGTTTTCCACACGCTAAGACAACACGGTAAAAGGTGTTTCCTGCTGCGATGGCGTTCATCACGTAATCACTGTGGCTGCTTCTTTTGAGTGAAACGGCTGCACTTCTACAGCTGCTTTATCACGAGAAGCCTTCTGTGATTCGCTGGTGCAGTGTTTGATGTCAAGCAGCAGCAGCATGTTGATGTCTTTTTTTAATTAGCGGTGGGTGAGGTGACAATATTACACACGCACATGATCATGACTCGGCACATCATGCCACACGCAGTGGACATTTCTTATCTTGTCTCCCCTCTGACAGATGAGGGAGAAGAAGTATTGTTGATTTCAATATATTTGGTTCACTTATATTCACTTCATCACCACACAACATTTGGTGGTAGTAGATAAGCAGGGTTTCAGAACATATATAAATCACGAGACGAACAAAATGTGTGCATAAAGACATACATGTGATTTATAGAGCCATAAGTATCATAAAACTTGTAAACAAACAAGTTTGGCCTTTTTAAAGAGACAGGGTTACATAAGTAAAAAAAATGATGATAACAGCAATTTTGCCAGAAAGTTGATTATTCAAATTGCATGAATTAGTTTGAATGATTATGGCAACAGTAGGAAGTAGTTGAGTTCGTGAAGGCGACAGTGTGAGACTCTCAGAACACAGTTGGAAGTGTTCATCAGTAATGTGAACGTCCCATGACTGACCATCGGTTTGCCGCTTTGTCAGCACTTCTGCGATGCTGAATACACATCGACACAGAAGGAAATCGAGCAGAGAAAAGGCTCGATCGTGTCCTCGCTGTTTCCTTCCTTTCTGTCCCTGTATCTCCTAACCACGACTTTCCCATTAAAACTGTACTGAAGAAAGTGCTTCAACCCTGTGGTAGTCCCGGTGGGAGAGTTGAAGTATTTGCTACTTTAAAGGTTTTGTAAACCGCTGCAACAAAATGTAAGCTGTTGCACGCAGCACACTGACATCTTCTCTCTGTGCTGCTTAGAAATCACAACCCCGAATTAGAAAGCAAATCAATTTGCTGCAAGCACAGGATGACTTGGAAATGTGTCCCGCATTGATTTTTAAAATGTTTTATGGAGTAGTTTTGTAGATTGATGTCCACTCGCAGGCTTAAAGTTCACCGGGAAGCTCACAAGGGTTCGATTCCAGACACGTCTCTCACAGCAGCCCATCCCTGTGAGCCGGTCACAGAAATCCGTGTATGGTCGGCTACAGGGTCGACCATGAGGGATGGGTTGTGCCAGACGGCTGAATAGCCGGATTGTTCTGTAGCTTCAAATGTGTTGGATCGCTCTTGAACTAGCATTCCTATGGAAAACAAAGCACAGAGGAGAAACAGCTGATTTTTAAACTGTATTGGTTTGGAGCTATTCTGTTTCCTCGACATTATCTGATAAACCTGCTTCGTCAGTCCTGACACGATGTGACTCTAGTTGTGTGTAAACTGTGTGTGCGTGTCCGTGTTTTCCTACATACAGCTGCAGCTGCACAAGTACAAGCCGAGGAGCGGCGCAGCCTGTCAGGGAACAGCCCCGGACCTACAACCAGCGCACCAGCTAAACCTCAGGGGAGTAGGCCAGGTAAACGACACCGCGCCTTGACACAGAAACAGACTGGTTCCCACTGATACCGCCCTGTCACCGCTGTATTGTCTCCCGTAACCTGAACCATTAGATGCAAGACAATCCACTTCCACCACCCTGTCAGTATAGTTCACTGCAGGTAATCCGGAGTCGTCATCTTATGACTGTAACCATTGACAAAGCTCTTCAATGACGGTCACACGTCATGCTCTTGTAACACTATCCTGCATTGTAATCCCCCCCCCCTTTTGTTCTCCGAATAAGCATTGTTTTGTATGTTATATCTTTTAACCGCATATACACATGTACACATGTGTTGCAGTCATTGACGGTGCTGCTCTTAGAATAGACGACCGGCTGCGAGTGGCAAAAGAGAGGCGGGAGGAGGCAGAGAGACAACAGGGTAAGGGCGTGGTCCCAGTTTCTTCTGTGTGAAGTTATTGTAGCCCGAGCTTAAGACAACATGCTAAGAAGTTGCTTTTTTCTTGTTGTTTTTCTGCACCTGCAGTTTTGAAAGACTCTCAGGTCATGGAGCGGGAGCGCAAGGCCAAGATGCAAGTGGAGCGCCAGGTGGAGGAGCGTCAGAAAAAGGTTGATGACCAGCGAAGAAAGGAGGAGCAGAAGCGACTGGCTGTGGAGGAGAAGAGGAAACAGAAACAGGAAGAGGAAAAGGTAACGGGGGAGGAGTCTCAAGCGCCTCAGAGCTGTTGGTTGATTTGACTCTCTTGACTTAACAAATTGAGTTAACATAGAAACTCTGCTTTAAATGACTTGCATTCCTCTCTACGCCTGCTCCTGTAACGCTGCAGGAGCACTACGAGGCGATGATGCGGCGGACGTTAGAGCGGAGTCAGCGAGTGGAGCAGAGGCAGAAACGATGGTCCTGGGGAGGACTGGCCACAGACTCGGATGGGCGGACAGGTAGAGGCCACTTCTTCACCTCTTTTCAAAACAAGACATTGAAGTGGGTCCAGCCACAATGCACATGAAAGCAATATGAAGCTATTTTTGCCTGACGATAATGCCAGATGACACTCAAGCCGGTATTGATACGTATTCAGGTGGAAGCGCAGTTCCATCTGTTTTTGTTATTCACAGACCGTGTGATTGTGTTCCTCCATGATAACTAGCTGCTAAAAGCTTGGGAGCTACGCGTGAGAGAACTTTGGCTGCTTTAAGTCGTTTTCAGGGGCAGCAATAAGAGCTCAGCCTTGTTATCAGTCAAGCGTTTATACATTGCATATCATTTTTTAAAGATATTCTGGTTAATAGCTCAAAATCTGAACCACCAAGAAATAAAAAGGCCCCTTTCAGACTGTAAAAGTAGAGAGCTTTCAACAATCTTTTTTTTTCTACAATCTAATTTAGTGAAAGTCGAAATATATATAATCAGATAACAGTACTGTCGGATAATGTTGGCTGTCCGCAGTTATGCAAACCCTGTTTTGTCGTGCAGCAAAGTCATCTCAAAATCCAATTAATTCACTGAGATCTGAAGCTGTAATGTAAACGTCAATTGTTACTCGTCTGTCGAGCTCTCAACACTACACGTGCGATCACTTGACCCCTTCGTACAATCACTCCCACTATTTGACACTCAAGCAATGAACCACAAATACATGGCTCATTTAAATGATAGGTTGTTTATTTTGTCGAGGCACCAACTGACTGTCGCGATTCTTTGGTGCATCGATTTAAAATACTGAGGTCAGCATACTTAGTGCTGTAGGGACTGGGTGTCAGCCAGGCTCTTGTCTCCCTCCTTGTATGAAGGATGTTTCTCAGCATCTTGTACTCTGTCGCTCCTCTCTGGGAGCTCTCTTTTCCCCCACAGGAGACTCTGATGCCGGCTCTTCGTCTCCAGTAACTATAGTTGTCTCCCCTGCCTCGCCAGAAAAGCCACTGAGGAGTCGACAAGGTTTTGTTTGTTCATCATTTGCTCAGCAACACAGCATGGGCTGGCACTGGCACTCTAGATTGCTCCGGTCACCTTCTACGCTTCCCACCAGCTCTCCCCCCCCCCCCCCCCCCCACCCCCACCCCACCTGCAGTCTAACTGGAAGCTTCTCACTAACGGTGTTCGTATGGGGCCGATGTTCTTAAACGTGCCTTGTGCTGGGTGACTAGCTGCAAGTGTGGCTTCAGGTTGTTCGTTCACTCACACTGTCGAGCACTTCCGGGTCACATGGGCGATTTTGCATGGAAGGCCGATTGACTGGCACATGAAATAAACAGGACGAATATCACCGTTGGATTCTCTGGCACGCATCATGTGATGTTGGTGATGCTCTCCTCTCTGCAGTGGTCAAAAAATGAGCTTCTGTTGTTTACTAACCACCGTGCCTGCCTCTAAACGACGCCTTTGTTGTGGTTTGTTGAAAATGAACATTGTCATTTTAAACATGATATTTAACAGCAAATTCATGTTGTATATCATGTGTATTTGCTAAGAGTGCGTCACTAAATGTCCACTGCTTTAGTAGCACTTGGGTTAACGGGGACACTATATCAGCGTGTTTTGTGTTTATGTATTTTATTTTAGGTATATTAATGAAGCAGCATATCACCCTTTACATATTAGGATCTTGCAGAACCTTGTACTCCCTTGTGTGCACTCAAATGCCCTCCATTGGCCAAGCTCCAGTGTAAACCCCGCCTCCCTTGTCTGTCTCTCCTCCTCCCTCTCAGTGGACAAGCGCTCCACGTCCACCATGAACCTGAAACAGCCGTCTGAGGCTGGCATCAGCAAACGCCTATCCACCTCTGCCACCCTTATCAAATCTCCCGACAAACGTAAGTCTCCTCTCTTCCCTCCCCCCTTCCTCCCCTCCTCATAGGCTCCTTCTCCCCTTCCCTTCCTCCTACCCTCCTTGCATTTCTGTGCTGTTTCTGAACCGACGTAGTCTATTATCAGTCAGGTAAATGTTACTCTGATGAATAATGTCCTGAGATCTACCAGGTGACCAACTAGATGATCTGGAGTAAACCTACTTCCTCTTGTAACGCTTAAGCCTTGAGTGAACTCTGACCTCTGTGCTCTCCACATCCAGGGCTTTAAACGCAGACTCACTGGAGCGCTGACAGACTGGTAACACGTGCTTGAGCTCTCTGGTTACAGCTAATTCTGAAGTAGCATGGCCTCTCAATCCATTCACCACGCACCTCCATGAAGCACTGGATTACATTTTCAGAATCATAAGAGGTCCCACGCACCACATAGTGATTCGTTGATACATTTGCTCATAGTGGAATAGAAGCTTGTCACAATATTAAAAGCATTTTGATTCACAGGACGTATGAAAAACGAATCAACACGATCAGTTGATTGATATTTCTCCACAGCTTCTATGGGTTGCCAGTGCCATTTCCCCTTTCTGATATGGTTGATTGCTCTATTCCTCTCGACATGTTTAATATTCATGCTTTTCCTTTCCTAGGCCTATGAATATATTCTAAAAAAGAGACTTTGTACCGTTCACCGAAGAGGAGCGCTTTGTAGATTCATCATGAGCTGTTTCATCGTTGTCTCTCAGGTGTTAAGCCGAGGAGTTCGTCTTGTAATCGGTTGCCTAACAATGCTGCCCAGGCCAGTAAGGAAGACGTCAAACAGCTTCAGGTGGAACAGACAGGTGCCAAAGATCCGCTCTCCATCCCACACTATGCTTTCATATTACCGATGGGCTACTGTGCACAGTTTAGCAAACCAGATATAGAGCAAATATTCAACAAGTTCCATTATAAGATACGATCTGTCTCAACTATGACAACCACATAGCCTTTTGTCTTTGTACATGCTAATGGTTTACCTGGATTATTATCCGATTGGGCAGTTGGAACTCTCCTCTGTGTACTTAGTCTGTTACACGTCGCATCAGCTGCCGTCTGCCCCGGCCTGGTGACTCGCATAAGGCCAAATGAAGTGCACATGACTTGTAAAACTGTCTTTGGGGGTTCCTTTCCAGCGCCTGCTCGGCTGTAACTGCCACTTTCATGTCCGTAGGCCGTTCTGTCAAGAAGAGAAGTTCCTCCCACTCACGAGTCAGTGAGGGCAGAGCACAGACCCCGGCCAAGCCCGATAAGGCGTCAACGGAAGATCAAGGTGGCTAGCATGAACAATCGGCAATCGGTGTTGTCATGCCTCTATCTGCATCACTCAGGCCTCCGTTGTTGATAACAAGCATGCTGCTATGACGTTCGCTGCTCGCTCATTCTGAATTGACTTTTAAAACCTCATCAACTCTGTCGGCAGCTAAGAGGTTTCGGGGATAAACGCTTGAGCTCATTTCAGTGTCATCGGCTATGTGGGTTTATAAACCGGCCAACTCTTCTTTCTATGTGTTCCTTCCTTCCGTCTACGTTCCCTTCTAATTAAGTCTCGCTCACTCACTCTGACTTACCCCCAGGCAGCCGCTAAGCCTCTAACGTGTGTCGTATGTGATTTACTGGGAACATTGTGCTCCTTCCATGTGTGCCTTAACCTTTCTGCTGTCTTAACCCACCAGATCCTGCACTGTGCTATGTTTCTCACTGACAGCTTATCTTGTTTTAACCTTTTTTTTGGTACAGGAATGGTTTTGTTGTGTACCATGTCTGCACTAACACAGTGTATTGTATTGTTGCCACAAAGTGTTGATTGTTTTCTCTTTCCAAGATGACGTCGTAGCTTGATTAAGTCACTCGGCTCGTGCTTCGGCGTGGTGTGTGGCAGTGCCATCCCACCACGGCACCCCCGGAGCACCGACGGCCCCTCCCTGCAGTCTGTGTATCGCCGTTAACCACCGAGGCTTTTGTTCGTCCTGTAGCGATGTCGGCATTCGTTCGGAAGATCGGCTGTAAAAATGTTCCTGTTCTGTATACATGTGGTTTCTGTAGACAATAATACAACACAGCTACCGTCATTCAAACTGACTTAATACGTCCCATCAGCTAAAATACCTTCAATAATAGAACACAACTATAACCTAAACTCAGACGAATACCCCAGGTTCCTAATACCTGGGTGCAGAGCATGCCGCCATGCCCCAAGGGTGAGCGCTCAGCAGCTAACGAACAAGTCTGTCTGCAACAGATGTCTTCTCAGTAGCAGCTCCAAAGGGAAGTGTGTGACTGTACTCTCCGTTTGAAGAGCTAGCATGTACAGAAACACTTGAACTCTTCTTCTGGGGTGATTTCTACTTCTGTAGCTGAGGTAGCAACAACTGACTAAATTGGGAGAGAGAAAGAGATCTTTGTTTCGCCATAGGCGCTTTCATGACATCATCACCATTGCAATCAGCCTCCTTGGTTTTTTCATCAAATTTGCCACCTTCATGCTAACCATAGAGCAGTTTGCACAGCAGAAGCTGAAGAACTATTGCCCGGTCACAGTCACTCTTGGTTTTGTTTCTCATCTTCCTACCCAATCGTACTCCTCGTCTTTGACGGTCACTAATGGATTGTTTTTCCCATCAGCACACCTCCCTCTACCTCCAGGGACCATTGATTTGACCTTATTGTCTACTTTGACCACTGTTCTAACTGATCTTCAGTTACCAGACAATCAGTATTTGCTCGGTCTCAGCACTTTTCCATGGCATCCTCTCCTTACCGTCTCTCACCGACGATCCTCACTTTATTGAACATCACTGAAAGTTAACCGATTACAGACAGTTGGAGCCCATGTAAGATTACTGAGACATGACCTTTGCTTGTTGATGTTGATTCTCTCCTGTTGGTTAAATCACATGGTGACCTTTCTGAACTTCATTGACCCCCCCCCCTGTTTTGCCTTCACCTCCCCATTCTCATCCACTCTTTCCTTATTGGCCTCTTTTGTTCTCCTCTGTTTGTTTTTTCGGGTGACTTTTCGGGCCGTGTAGCTCGCAGGCCACCGGCTGGCCCTGTGGACGGAGGGGTTCTTAGTCGCCTGCTCAGCCCCACCCAGGCCTCACTAGCTAGGAGCAAGAGCGCCGCCGCCCTGTCAGCTGAAGGAACAAACGCTCCAGGTAACCTCTGAATCCCCGACAAAGAGGAAGGATGGCTAGACACAGAACCCGGTCCTCCCTACTCCCCCTCGGTTTATCAGTAGAAGTCAACCCAGCGTCCTTCTGCTTTAGAAACAATCCTCTCAAAGTTAACAGTGGCCTCTCGGCGGCGGTGGTGATGTAATTACGCGGCTATTGTAACGATCAGCTGTTTTATGTTATGTATGTACAGTACAGCAAAGTACACTCATGTGAGAGCATAGTTACTCAGTAAATATTGACGCACACAGGTCCAGCTCACATGCATTCTTACACAATTGGCTGTTGTGTGCTGAGCTGAGCCGAGCCGAGCGGGGCAGACTTGGCCGAGAGCGTTTCTCTGCGTTTGAGGAGCCTCAGGGAGCATGCTGGGAGATTTGCTCAAAGCTGCTTACCTGTTGGTTCTCGTTACGTCAGCATGAGACCGTTGTGCCACTGCATGTGTTCTGGTAGTGAGACCAGAGTGCTGGGGGACTCCAGTACTGGCATAGCCGTGGGATATATTGGTGTTGATATATTTAAGGCTGAGATCATGGGTATAAATAGTCCTCGACTCGGCATACTGTAAAGACTGCAGCTGTATTCCCCGTGTTGGTTTTAGGTTGCGGCGTTTTTATTGACCGGCCATTACAAACCCATTAGCGGCTATAGATCTTCTGCTAAGTATGGCCCCATTAGAAACACAACACATCTGCTGCAGCAGCAGCGGTAGCTCATGGCAGGATACGTTTCACAGTCAACATAGCTGGTCAGTGGTCCGAATGAATAACAAAAACCCATTTGTGAGCAGACAGTGGCAGGGAGAGTTCCCCGGGTCTCAGGATTATCATGGCGAATCCCTCCATCTGACGCAGCTACTGGACAACAGTCTTTACTAGCCGTACTGCCTCCAGGCTACGCGACACAGCAGCTCAGCATCAACAGTTTGGATCCGGTGGTCCTGATTACAATTTGAGATTTGTTTGTGAGTGGAAGTCTGAAGATATTGTAAAGCAATTCTTATGCCAGAGGCAGTTTTGTCCGGAAACAACAGCAGATGTTGCATTCAATGTCTAATCTAGAGTCTGGAGAGTTAACTTAGAATGTCAGGAAGGGCCGAAAGATTGAAAACTCTCACTTTTTAATTACCGATACTGAACACAACAAACAACACGATCAACATTCTTTGTGCGTTTAGTGTACTAATACATCTGTGTGATATGTGTTTGCCGTGTCGGTGTTTGTGGTAGGTTTTGTGTCGTGTGTGCTGTGGTTCTTGGTGTTCGGTTGTGTGTTCATGTTGTGTCCAGAAGCTTTGGTACCTGTGGAGTGTCTGGGTCTGTTTGTGAGATTGTTGCTCTCTGCTCCTTGTCTTCTGTAATCTCCAGCTCAATCAAAGCTTCAGAAATCAAGCTGTTGCCTGGCTAAAATGCTATTTCTAACAACTCGCCTTTTTTTGTGCTCTTGTCCCTTTACAAATCACTCTCCTTCATTTCTTTCACCCATCATCTGCCCTCCCTTCCTCTCTCTCTCTGCCCCTCTCTTTTTCCCTCCACTGTCTTTATTCTTCTTTTCTTTGCTGCTTTGCTGCCCACCTCGGCCGCTTATCCCGCCTCCCGTTGGTTGTGCTCCCATGGCCGTGCGATGATGACTGTGTCCTTTACCAGAGTGTCACCTGTGTCCTCGCTCAGCTTCGGCCACTCCCCTGGTCCCACCGCGGGGGCCTGTGCGCAGCCGCAGCATCGACCGACAGAAGAGCGGCATGACCACCTCGGTGTCTGCCGACGGAGCCCTCGACCCCTCAATGGTGAGTTAACGCTACCAACACCACTGGCCAGAATCTGACATTTACAAGAGGACGTGTGTAATGCTGTTAATGATCTTAAGTGAAAGCTTAGTGAACGTCATTCCTGTGCCCTTCTCCTTAAGCTGTGTTTTTGTATCCGCATTAATAAGTGTGTATTATATGGCTATGTGAGTTTCCAATCTTGTCTATTTTCAAACTACAGACAGTTCCACACTGTAAATCAAACAGAATTCAGGGAACAGAATTCAGAGATTACACAGTAAAATGTATAATGTCGTGCTGTGTTTGGTTTTATTTCCATGGGAAAGTATTTGAATTTGCCTCAGAAAATACGGACGGACCATAAAAACATTTTAATAGTGGACGCATGATTTGACGGCACACAGAGGTCTTAACTAGTGAGAACAAGTTCAGTCTTTCCTGCATTGAAATGGCCGCTCGGAGAAATAAGCAGACGCCACCAAAGACCCAGACAGACAGATTTATCAGCACATGTCCGGTTATTTGCTTGTCAAAGTACTTCTGCAGGATGCTAAGCAGGGGGAAATGTTGCTCCTCTGGCTGTTCTCTGACCTTTGCTGTTCACGCCAGGGTAGGAAATTCACATATTTTTTTGGGGGCAATTTTTGCCCCCACTGACTGAAATCCAGGGGCATTTAAAATAAATTGGGGGCATTTTTTGAGACTTGTGAAATAACATTTGTTCAAAATAATACATATACTTATTTAGGCTTACAATATGAGTAATTGTCATCAAATGGCAATAATAAGACTATTAGGCAGTAGCCTACAGATTCAAAGTGTTTTCTTAGATTTATTTAACAAAAAACAAACGATTCAGACAATCATATTCAATTTTATTCTTATTTCTTTGTGGTTATTTATTGTTATTACTAAATGTTTTAAACAACTATTAACAATTATTAAGTCAACGATGCCTTGATTACATATACATCAGTCATTGTATGGAATTATTGAGATTTTCTTTTGTAGCACCTCAAATATTGTGATATTACCCATTTTTGTGCTGAACTTATGCATTAGTCATTGTGTGGAATTTTTGAGAAAAACATTTTTATAGCACCTTAAAATTTTTGAAGGTACAAATTCAGTTCAGAGTTTTTACCGAGTAAAATATCTTAATTGACTGTCAGTCAGGTATTATTCATTTCCAGCAACCGTCAAATCAAAGAATAAAGACGTTAAGCACAATTTAGGTGTATTTTCCCTTTAACTCACGAGATGCAGGTAGCATGTTTTATACTTAATGTGAATATAATTCATTTAATCAAATTTCCATTATGCAATATGTATACTTTGTTGCCATCTTATTCTGAAAACCGGATGTTCGTCTTAAGAAACCGGAATGTTGTCTCACGTTCATCTTTACGTTAACTTTCAAAGTCCTTCGCTCGCTCCCGATCTGCGCCGTTTAAATGCGTTTACCGTGAATGTCAGGATATAGGTGCACTAACATGTAACTGTCTGCTAACTCTCTCTCTCTCTGTGCCTCTGCCTGTCCTCTATGACTGAAGGCCTTCATTGTCGTAGCATGAGACAAAGGGGTCAACAATGGCCTGATTATAGTCCGACCCACCCTGACTCTGGGGCCTAATGTCATCAAAAAAGTCTCCCCATGTCGCTGTCCTCTCTCCTCCACTCGCACAGATTTCTTTGTAGATAATTGAAATTCACAGTTTATCACTCGAGACACTTTGATTAAATTGTGTTTTTAAGCCGCCTCACTTCAGTGGGGGCTATAGTAAAGTTACTGCTGAGTGTTTGCGGTGACTTCTGGAACTCTCCTTCATACAAAGACACTGTATTGCTCCAATGCTATATTTACATAAATAGGAAACGAATGTCCTGTCCCAGTTGTGAATCTGTACACCAATTGCCTGTTCACTGTCCTGCTTTTCCTTTCCGTCTGTAACTGACCCGGTCTGACTGTCGGTACAACTTGATTTACTACCATTTCTGATGCAGTGATATTTAAATGAACAATGATTATAGCTGCGGGTGTTTGTAAGGCGTCGTTAGCATGATCCTTGTTCAGTGATGGTCATGACTGACTTCTTCACGTCTGTCCCGTCTCTGTGGGACGACAGAAGGACAAGCAGTTTACATCACCTGGAGGGCAACGTCCCTCCTCTCCATCTTCCACCCTGGGACGCAACCGTTCACCCTCCCCAGCCCCCAACCCAGTCCCGAAGAGGACGCCCTCCCCAGCCCCCAACCCAGCCCCGAAGAGGACGCCCTCCCCAGCCCCCAACCCAGCCCCGAAGAGGACGCCCTCCCCAGCCCCGAAGAGGACGCCCTCCCCAACAGTACCCAAGTAAGACTACAAGTCTTATCCAACGCAGCTTTAGTGATATTTTGCTTCAAGTGTTTTGAGAGTTTGAATGCAGCCTTTCATCTTTGCTTTAATTTTAAAACACACATGGACGCAACTCACACTTTGTTCTGACAGGCAAAGTTCCAGGACACGCCCACCCTCACCGGGTGCAATGAAACAACGCCCCCCATCCCCCCAGCCTACGTCGGCCAAACCTCCACCTATCCAGAAACCAGCTCTCACTCCAACAGGGCCCCCCACCTTGCGAAAGAGGGACTCCAAGTCCAAGGATCTGTGTCCTGTCCAGGCTGTGTCTCCACAGTCCTCTGATTCCAACAAGACCAAAGAGAAAGATGGTGAGCAATGATAGTCCACGATATACATGTTTTACTGCACCTCATTCAAATATATCTGACACTACAGAAGGTCTTTCATGATGGTAAAACAGACATGTAACGCAGGCCCATATAAAGGCAGGCTGACAGATTTTAATAAGCCAGTACCAATATTTGCCAAGGCTGATTGTTGTTCTGGCAACAAGGATGTTTGCACTCGATCATCGGGACATGGCGTCTGTTTCATGGAGGGACGTGACCCAGCTAGACATCAATTTCATCTTATCTAGCTTATCTTATCTTATTTAGTTCAAAGTAATATCTTAGTGGACTTGTTACTGCAGCACATCTTGATCCACAGCATCACCTTTGAACATTGGGTGCTCATTGTTAAACATACTGAACTAAGGGAGTGCAGAAAAGGAATAGGAGGAAACGATCTTCGTTGGTTAACCAAACATAATGTTGTATATAAGAATATTGCTCTAATTTTATTTTCAAAATCGTCTTTTTTGTAATTTTAGCTAACTTAGCCACTGGCAACCAGAAACAAATGATCGGTCCTTATTCCCTTTTGGCCTCTCGCTCTCACAGCAGCACATTCACTTGACACGCGTGTGCATGCGTGCGTGTGCCTGTGTGTGTGCATGTGTTTGCGTGCCAGCTTAGGTTGCAATAAATCTCAGTGGAGCAGGAGACATATTAAGTTCCATCTGGAGTCGCATCCTGTTACAGACCCGGGGTTGTTGTTGCTGCTGCCACCTCCTGAAGAGAAGCATGATCTGCACGATAAAACAGCTCAGTAATGCTTTATTACTATATGCAACTGTGCATTAGAAAGATAAAAAAAATAAAATGTAGGTGGCACAGTTTAGGTGTACAACATTTATATTTAGGAGTGTATGAAAAGGTAAATTCATAAGTTGTGTAATGTTTTTGATTCATCAACCAAATGAATGGCTGACTGTGAGGCAAAAATATTTTCATGTGTGGCAGTCCTGCTCATCAATATGCAACATTTACTAATTCCCTCAGAGATATTAACGGGATAATTGCTGATCTGTGACTGTATTCCCACGGTGTTCTTTCAAAGAGCACAGAGATGATCATGTGAAAGGCTTGTTGTTCTGCCCCCTGTGCTCCTCTATCACGACTAACCTCCAGTCTGGCTACATTGAGAAATGGGTGAAAGAGCGACATGAAGTGCTAAAGAGATTTTGGATATTTGTCTTCCCACCCGTCAGACCCTAAAGCCTCGACGGGCAGCAACACGGCCGCTGAGGCAGCCAAGATCCTGGCGGAGAACCGCCGACTGATGCGAGAGCAGAAAGAGAGAGAGGAGCTGCTCAGGGTACAGAGGGAGGAAGAGGAGAAGTAAGATTATTCTAAATTGTTCAGTGAATCTTAAAAACACCATCTTTTAACATTCTGTCGTCACTTTATATGCCTTCAAGCCATTCACGGCTGTTCCTTTACTGTCCCAGGCTGAGAAAGGAGGAAGAGATGCGTTTAGCGGAGGAGGCTCGACTGAAGCGCCTGGTGGAGGAGGAGAAGCTCGCAGAGGAGAGGAAAATCAAAGACGAGGAAGATGCTCTCCTAGCGGAGGAGGAGCGGGTGAGGATGGCCGAAGAGGAGGCGGTGAAGCAGGCCGAGCTCCAGAAGGAACGGGAGGAGGCTGAGGCCAAGGCCCTGGAGGAGGCAGAGAGAGTCCGTGTGGAGAGAGAGCGCGTCATGCAGCAGAACCAGCAAGAACGCATGGCGAGGAAGAAGGTACGGACAGACTGATGAGTCTTCTTTTTAAGTGATTTCTTCAATGACCGTAGAAACACTTTTAGTGTTCCCTCATTGTGTAGGTCTCAACTGAACATTATCTAAAAAAAAGGAAATGCTTTTTTCCATTTCAGAGAATTGAAGAAATAATGAAAAGAACAAGAAAGGGGGACCGAAGTGACATGAAGGTGAGCGCACATTCATTCAGCCTCATCGTCGACACGGAGTGTGTGTGTGTGTTAACGCGTTGTTTGTGTGTCCTGCGTAGGGCGATGCAGGAGATGACGATAAACAGGAGGAAGGAGAGGAAGGAGAGGATGGAGATGAAGGAGATGAAGAAGATGATGGAGAGGACTGTGAAACCCAGAGTAAGTGTTCCCGTCCTCTAGCGCTCACACAGACGGCAGGTTTAGATGAGTCATGCACCACCGCATTTATGAATGTGCTGCTTTGTCACGGAGAGTAAAGGTGTGTCGTCCCCTCTTTGTCTTTGTTTACATACACTTTGCATACATGGGTTTACAAAATTCTCAACACGGCCTTTTTTTTTTACATTCAATTCCGTTTCCTCCGTTGACGTCGTAGGCCAGTCGGATGACATCGCCGAGGAGGACGACAAAGACGAGTGTGGTCTGTCCTCCGGTGAGCCGGAGGCACAAAGAGAGGAGCCCCTGGGCAGCGTGAACGGGAAACCAGAGACGGACGACAAGGAGAACAACGGCATCAGCACAGCTGAGACTCAGGCAGGAAGGTATGACGAGAGAAACCACAACGACGTATGAAAGATTGGGCCTGGAGCTGAGACGGACCAACACATTGTTAGCTTTTTTCCTATTAGAGAAATCTCTTATTCACTAACCTAACCATTCACCGCTTTCCTTCCTCCCCTCGCCAGTCCGGTCCCTAAGAGCCGCCTCGTCGAGGGCTCGGAGTTCCTGAATGAGCAGGACTCGGCCAAGGTGGACTTGGTTTCGGGTCTCAATGGGAAATCCAACCAGTGGAGCTTTGAGGAACTCATTGACCTCAACATCCACTCTAAGGCTCTGCCCCTCATCAAGGCGGAGGACTGTAACCAGGTCTTGATCAACTGTGACGGGAGCTCAGACGGGACCAGGGTAGCCTTCGAGGACAAGGGAACCCCCGTCAACACCCTGCATTCCTCTAGTCAGCCCATAGAAGCCCTTTCAGGTGAGGAGACACTTGCACTTACTCACCGAACTGGAACGTATACTCTCTGACATAATCTTCTTAAAGACCGTAACTCATGTCTCCTGTGTTTCTGTAGAGATTTGATGCTGCAGCCGTTGCTGAGAAGCCTCTTATGTTGCACTCGTAAAGTTCCTGTCTAGCTGAGCTCCTTTAGAAGATGTCCCGTATCAGTCCCCAACAGCTTCCTCCTCCTCCTCCTGAAGGAGGAGCACAAGGTGAAGCGGAAAGACCACCCCAGGTGCTACATTTGCACCCCACATTATGAGGAAACGTATATATATAAATATGAATTATATCTATATATATAAAAAAGTTATGCTTCAGGGAAATTCCATATATTCCGTCAACATGCTTGCTTCAGGTCTCTTTCCTCTTCCTCTTGTGTTCATTTTTGTTTTTCCGTTTCGTGTCCAAAATTTGATGTTTTTTAAGAGTTCTGTCTTTGTCAGGGGTGCATTTGATGTAATTTATTAATTTTGGCTTCTTTGTTATTGTAATTATTGTTCTATGTTTAGTCTTTTTTGTTTTCTCTTGTATGAGAATATTCCAGGACACGTGCACATCTGTCTGTGTGAATTGAACAGCGCGAGTTAAAGGAAGGAACGTTATAATACATTGTGTTCTGTCATTGGGTTCGGTGAGGAGAGCGTCCCAAGTTTCACACGTGATTCATCTAAATTTACTTGACCGTCTGCTTTGAGCAGCATCCAGCAATATGGCCTTAGCGTTTTGTTCCCTAACGTCTAATTTAAAGTGTGCATCATATGCTGAATTGCGCTGAAGCTCATACACGCACCGTTTAGCAATCCTCTGTCGTGCGCTTACGCTTGGGAGTGGATTCTGTATTCGTACTTCACTTCAGACCCATTCTTCCGTCTCCCGGCTTCTCTCGCCATGTGTTTGCTTCTTTGGCCACTAGAGGGCATCGGAAACACAACTCCCATCTGTTACATTTGAAGCTGAAGAGTGTTGAGATTCCTTCACAACACCAGTGAATTCACATGTTCAGTGAAGTTTCTGCAGTTTGTTCACGTAGGGCTCGTTTAAGTTTTGTTAAGTTTTTACACATGTATATAGAGTTTGTCTCCACTGACTGCATCTGCACCACACAACTGTTTGAACCACCATAACCGCAACATACCACCTTAACGGGTGAAGTCATTCACAGCTGTTTCTGAACTTCTTAAGGCGGTCTGTGTTTGATGCTGAACAGAACATAAAGGTTAGCCTGAAACTAAACATTTTCGATTATCTGGCTTTAATTGAAGCTTTACCGACACATCCACGCGCACGTTTCCATCAGTCTTTCTCTCCGTGCGGCTCTTTCATCAGTTACATTTATTTCCCGTTAACTATCAGTCTTAAAGAAACTCAACTCACTACCTGCTACATCTGACTAAATGCATTTCAATTCTTTTTATAATATAAAATGTGGCTTGTTTTGTTTACATATGAAAATACATTTCTACATATTTAAGTGTCATTGTATTGTGTGTGTGTGTGTGTGTATAATCAGTATTAGGCAAAAGAAGCCATGTTTAGGATGAAGTGGCGTCAGGATGTGGATAATTGAAGCCTCTTGTTTGTGACCGTGCTATACTGTGTTAGCTTTCGGTTCGACTCGTGCCCTGTGACGGGGTTGTCAGGTTACGTTTGGGCAGCCTGGAAAAATTAACATAAAGCCCTCTTTCACATGAGCTCTGCAAAAGAAATGGGCCACTAAACGTTTCTCAACATATGGTGTGTGTGTATGTATGTTTGAGCGCTTTCAACCCCATATACCTACGCCCTGATTCTGAATATTGCCTCACAGAAACTAAACACGTTAACATTTTGATGGCCAGTTGTTACAGCCCTCAGCAACACGTCTGACCCATGGACAAAGTCATGGCTGTGCCTCTTAACAATGCTTTTAATGTCCTCCGATAGGTTTTATATGGTGTCACAGGGTTTGTGGGGATACTTATGGTTGGCATATCAGATCGGGTTTTATCTATTCTTTGTAGGACGAGGTGGGGCGCATGCACCAAACTGAATATGACACAGGTCAGACTGCTTTTCATGAACTGTATTTAAATCTTGAATACCCGATGCTTGAACAGTCCGAGCACGAGGTTTAGGGACCTTTTTTTATTTTTGCCTTGTTCTCTGCTATCTAACTAAAATCTCTTTGTACATAACTGTCTTGGAGCTTTCGATCTTCGCTTTGATTAATAAGCCCAAAGAATGCAACGGACTCCGTACACCGTCCTTCATTATTCACCACGTCTCTCAGAGCTGCCCGCCTTTTGGCTTTCCTTCATTACTCATTTAGAGAACACGATACTCTTTGCACTGTCACACGTGACTCTCTATGTTTAAAGAATGGTTTCTGAGGAGTCATTTTACTGTCGAGAATCGCAGGAGAGTTGCGTGATATTCTGGAAGAAAACAAGTCATTTGTTCCTTACCAGATGTTTTAGAAGTCCCATTAGTATCCCAAACTTGCCTACATCCAAATTCCCCCCAAACCCTTCCTACTCATCTTTCCACTCGAGTAGCACCTGCTTGGGGGGGGCTGTTGTAGCTGCTGCTTGAACGGATACTGTATCTCTTCCAGATCCTGCTGTATCTTCGAGGGCTCGAGTACAGAGCTGACTGCTTTAAACTTTGTCTTTGACAATAGGATAGAACGGTGCCTTAGAATGATATTTAGTATTTTTATTGTATCACAGTTAACGAAGAAAGCTTTTCCTTACCTCGGCCTCGACAATCAAGTCTATCCAACCAGGGCGACTAAGTGAATATGAATATTTTTCTGGAGGATTTACAGACCTAACAATGCCCTGTCCACGATTAAAATGTGTACTGTAAATATATCTTAAGTGTACTGAGATGATACAAACTGTTAATACAAATAAAGTCTTGCAAAAATGCTCCTTTTCTATGTTTTCTTGCTGTAGAGAAATAAGAGACTTCCTCATTTTATTCGTTTTAGATTTAACTTAACTCGCACAGTCTCGAGTGCAGTTCAAACGTATGTAACAGATTAACAATGAAAGTATGTATGTAGGAGCGGCAATATGTATGTAAAGAACATTATTCTGATAGATTCCAGTAAGGCAATGAAAAGACTTGTCTCAAGAAGCTACACAGAATTAGACTCGACTAGTAGTGCACATAATCCCACCAAAGGAAGTCTGTTGCCATGTTCGTATCAAATATTGACAAAAGCAGTAAAAAAACAACAAAGTATAGTTTGTCATGAAAATCCATTGTACACTGTCATGATACATTTCATAAAAAAAGTCATAGTATGTGATGAAAAACGTCATTAAATCAATTCTATAAAAAGGTCACGGTATGTCATGAACATTTATTTTAAAAGCCTTCGGTTAGTATGTATTAACATTTTTATTGAAAAGTCATTGTTTAATTTCTCATAACTATTTAAAAAAGTTATGAAAAGGTTCATGTCATAAGAATTCATTTCAAAAGTCATTCTATAGGTTGTCATAGAAGTGATAAAAAGTCATAGTACAGTATGACTGACAAACAAAGTATATGTCAAAAAAACAGTCTGAGTAAAGAATGCCAGGAATAGTCATAAATAAGTTCTAGTTTAGTATAACGTAAAAGAACATATAGCATCAAAGGATAACATTGGGATCGGGCCCCAATCTCCACTCAGACTTTGATGCGCGTTCCGGCCAAGTCCACGAGGGGTTTCAGCTGTCCCACGATCAAATCGTCTCGTGTTTGAGGGCTTTCTTACAGACATTGTGAGCCTTTTATGAACACTTTCCATACGTCTGCATGTCTGCAGACTTTGCCTGAGGGATTTACCCACAATTGATAGCAATGTGACGTTAAACACGGGGTTACTAGTGGAAGCCGGAGACGTAAACAAAGAACAGCAAATGGGTGTTCAGCCGAATACATTTACACAAAAACAGTCAGATGGTACATAAAAACACATTAAAGCAGAGGAATGCAAGCATAGACTGTTTTATATAGATGTATTCATCGAGCATATCATAACATTTTGTTATTAAAGCTATTTGACAAAAACAGGGAAATAGATTATTTGACATTACCTTTCAACTTGTGAGGAAAGAGCCTGAAAGACGTTCAAATCAGGGAGTACAACATATAAAATAATATGATTTTGTGTTGCCTCTTCTTTCGTTCTTCACTTCCTGCCTTCATGTGTAGACCCAGCACTGTGATTGTTTGTCCCACCCCTGATTGAATCCACCTGTGTATCATTACCTACACCTCCCTAGTGTATGTAATGTAAACCCTCTGTTCCCCAGTCTCCGTGCCCGTTCATCTCCATCCTCTGGGTCAAACATTGCAGCAATTTTCCCAGTGTTGTGTTCCTGGTTGTCATGATCTCTGCCTGTATTTATGTCGACTATGTTTTTGCCTGATTTGTTTGCCTGTTCTGACTGACTTCCCATGTACTGAACCTCTGCTGCTCAGTAAAGTAGGTTTTACCTCATCCGGTTGTCTGGATGTGCATTTGAGTCCCGTTTCTGTGCTTCCACGAGGCGTAACAGTATGTTGAGGAAAATCACAAAAAAACATGGTATAGTATGCCGATCTCAAAGTATCTCTAAAGTCATAAGTCAGCTAGTTTTTAGATTAATTTCATGATATATCATGGAGAAAAAACAAGAGTAATTGTTAAATCATAAAAGTCATAGTGTTGTTTCTCAAAAAGTCAAGCCATTAAAAAAAACAGTTACAAAAATGCCATTGTATAAAATGTCATAGTATATGTCTAAAAATCTTATAAAACTCAAATTATAATATATCATACATATAGAAATAAGAGACTTTACACCTCTTACTTCTTTTATTCTTGTTTTTGTGTTCACCCACAAAGTCTTTAATACATGAGCAGTTTATATGTTAGCATCTCAAAGATCTAATGTAAAATCACTCAAAGTATTTCTGTAAATTCGTATAATCAATTCAAACATGAATGCAACAGATTATTAATGAAAGCTGGAGGAGCAGTATGCATGTGAAAAGCATATTATTCTCTGATAGATTCCAGTAAGGCACTGAAAAGACTTGTCTCATAAAACTGCACAGGATTCTGGATCAGATTGGACTAATGTTACACATCACAATCCCCCAAAAGAAATGATGTTGCCATGTTAGTATCCAACACCGAAAAACAAGTTGCAATAATTCATATGTAGATAAATGACTCAAACTAGTGCGTATTTAGTTGAAACAAACTATATTCAGTCAACCTTAAAAAGAGAAGCGTCACCAACATTTTGACTTTGTTTTTATCCAAATTCACACATTTTCTGTAATTTTGAGGCCTCAATTTCCCTCAGCAATAAAATATCTTCTTCTGCAAATGAGCCATCTAAAAGGTCTGTTTTGGTGTAATTCCACTTTAAACAGAATCCTCTGCGCAGCTAATTTGCAGTTCACACCTTTTTAGCACAGTCAGGGCAGTGGATATGATCTCCATTGATGACAAAGCGCTTGTTGGCCAGCGAGAGGCTGCACTTCTTGCAGTTGAAGCAATACTCGTGCCAGGAGAATCCTTCATAGTGCACCACATTGGTGCCGTGGCCGAACCCTGCAGAGACAGAGAGAGAAGGACATCGGTCAGTCAGCCGTGCAAGACAGGTGATGATGCTCCCAGAGTACAGACGCATAATACAGACCTCTCATCTGACCCAACACGGAGCCCAAACTGGCCTTCAATTCTGACAAAATGGAGTTCTTAAATCTGAATTATAAGTTTTAAGTTGATATTGACATATCTCTATAATAATTTAATGAAAAAGTAAAAGTATAGCATGTCATTAAAAACATGGTATAAGAACTGATTGTATGGTAATATGACAGGATAACATGTAATCTGCTTTTCCTGCTGTGGCACACAAATAGCATCTGTGGTAGTTACAACTCATCCTCCAAAATATGTTTTATGGCCAAAATTCATCACGGTCTCCGAGTCGTCCGTCAGTGGATCATACGATCAAGAACATTTGTCGATGCCGCCCTGACCTGTGATTGGGTTTTTGCATCCATGGCACTTCTTGGCCACGTCGGTCTTGAAGCAGTCCACGCAGTAAACATTGTTCTCGTGGGAAGTGAAGCGAGCTCCAGCAAGAGTTTTACGGCAGGTGTGACACACGAAACACTCGGAGTGCCAGGGCTGGTCCTGGTAGCTGATCCCTCCAGTGGTAATGGGCTTAGAGGGACAAAGGAACAATCTGATCATTGATCTCTAACTCTACAAGGCTGTCATTTAATTCATTTAAAACTGTGTGCACCCCAGTTTTTATTGTGGATGACACATAATCGTACCTGCTTGCAGTGGAAGCACTTCTTGGAAAACTTCTTGTCGTGGCAGGGAGCACAATAGATGTCCTCCCCCTTGGTCAGGAAGCTCTGCGAGCGGATCGGCTGCTTGCATTCGAAGCAGGTGAAGCATTCCTCGTGCCACACCTTGTTTTTGTACTCCACATTTTGGGTTCCTAAAACCCAAACATAAAAAGTAGTGTTATGGCTCATGAAATTATTTTATTGCACACTGTCTGACATTATCACATACATTATCATCAGCTTGTACCAGATCGTAATTGAGGCCTTATGATGCTTATATTGAGGGAAATATTTTTGTGGGATGGCGAAATAGCGATGGAAAGAGATTGAATCAGAGGTAAGCAAAGATTGCACAGATTTAGTAAACCTAAACTGAATGTTGAATGTTAAGAAGGCCTCTTTCCACTAGAACGTGCTCTACAAGCCTTTTCTTCCTGTAACATTAAATATTAGTGAATAAATAAGCAACTACCAGAGTTACATTTTAGAGACAACACCTTTATGTAACATCAATTAAGAAAATGCTGCTTCAAAAAATCCCCAGATAATCCGCCTCATCAGGACTGTGCTGTTGTTTCAATCAGACTTCACTGACAGTTTGTTTACATGAGCAAAACAGCCCCCGTTCATCATCACTTTGATTCAAATGCTCCTGAATCCTGATTGGCAAACATCAAATAGTTTTTCCATTGAGCCCCACCCACTTCAAACCAGTAAGAAATACAAATACAGAAATGTCTCAAGTAAAGCTCGTCTCACTTTGCTGATGTAGAACACTCATAGTGAGCGATCAATGGCGAAATGTACAACAGCAAACCCACCTGGCATGACCACCTTGTAGCAGCCCTGGCAACGGTTGCCGTCCTCTCGGGAGCCACACTTGCCACACATTATCTTGCCGTCATCCCGGGCGTTGAACGCCTCGCTGGCCAGTGGCTTGTAGCACTTGGCACAGCGGAAGCAGTCCTCATGCCAGTGGCGGTTCTTGTGGTGCAGCTCCTGAAACATAGAGAGGAAGCTCGGGGTTGAGCAGGGGTGCCCTCACCAAGTCACTTTAATGCAGACCTCATTAAAGTGGAGTTTGTTTGCTCAGCATGTGGATTTAGGCTCGGGGCCAGAATACAGAACAGGAACAAGCCCGTGTGGAAGATAGTGGAGATAAAGTGAACTGCTCCAGTGAGGAGACAGATGGTGGAAATGTGATATAAAGTATTTGAGCCTCATCAGCAGTTATGACACATCTTCCTCACACATTCAACCGGCTGTGACTGAGTGCTGAGAGTATTTTGGAAGCAGGATGAGACACAAGTTGTATGACATTTTGAGACAGAGCTCTCTGAACAGACACACAGATTCATCCTCACTTGTTATGCGTTTGTAATAACCCATTTTTAGGGCAGTTGTATATTTGGCGTCCCATTGCTGTCCAATGAAAACTATCTATCTCCAAATTTGGCTGTTCAATTTATTTTGATCTAAACTGAATTAATAAGAGTTCATTGATGGATTAAGCATGATCTGAAAACAGTTTTTTTTTTTGTTATCTTGTGAAAATCAGTGTCCCAAAGTACATCTGCTGCATCTGCTATCTTCAGAACACACATCTTTGGGTATTTTCACAAAAAACAATCAAAAAGTGACTTGTGAAAACAACTGCTGAGAATCTGCAAATACATCAAATGATTACTAAATCATGAGAGAAATAACATGAGGTTTTAATGTGTATAAATGTTAAAGTACACTCCATGTATGTACACATCAAATACTGTTTGTTGCATTTTTAAATATTTCTGTGGATCAGATTTGAAATGGTGAAGAAAATGTAATTTGTCAAAATAAAACAGAGCGACTTTAGTTCTCATTTTTTGTCGACTTGAACTTGTCTATTTTGCGTCCCTCCTTTACTCATTCATTGTTCCTCAGACACACTGTGCGTCACCTTGGAGTCAGCACCGATGGGGCGTTTGCACTCTGCACAGGTGTTGGCGCAGAGCTTATTGAAGCACTTGGTGCACACGTGCTTCTCGTCCTTCTTCACGTACTTCTTCCCGTGCAGGTTGTCCCGGCAGTAGTAGCAGTCGAAGCGATCAGTCATGGTGGAGGTGAGATAACTTTTGTGACCTGCGGAAACAAAACAGACCGTCAGACTCGCGCAGCTTCTGTCCTCCCGACACGACTGGATGTTGCCAGATGGGGACACTGTTGCCTCGTCTATCATCCTCAACTGCCTGAGCAATGCAAGTCAATGAATGCATGTATTCATATAGCAATCACAACACCGTTTAGTTGATTAAAAGTGCTGTACAGCTCAGAGAAAACAGAACAAAAGAAATAAGGAACAAAAACTATTAAAATAAGCATTCAATGGTTATAATTTTAACCTCAAAATGCAAAAACAAATCTGTGCACGGATTGGACAAAGTACATTTGTACGTGTTTTCCTGGGTCAGTAAGACACAGTGCGATGCAGCTCTAACAGCAGCATTCCAAACTGATGAGAGACGTGTGAGTGGAGTTTTAAAAAGTCATCCCACAGATGTCTGCTTGTTGTCTGCGTGCTTTTTTGGCCTGCAGACTTTTTACAAAGTTCTCACCTGGAAAGATTATGTCATATAATGCCCCTCAAAGACCTCCCTCTTTGAGTTGGCCCACACTCTCTCTTTTGTCTGCCGCATTTTATTGGCTGTCAGTTTTAAAGTTGTTGCTACTTCATTCATCAACATTCCTGCGTTCCCATCACAGGCGGCGTCCACATGGGGAGCAGCCGGAGACGCTTCCTGGAACAACTGTGCGTAGGGTGGAGTGAGTGGAAGCTTTGTCTACATCTCTCTCTCTCACACACAGGATGTCAGGGAGGGCAGCTGAGCGGTGTGTGTACTTCAGCAAAGGTGATCCATATATCATTTTTAAATCTGGTAAGCACAAATGGAGGAAACAATGGGTGGAATGGCATTTTTGTCCAAGTAACCATAGGAACAAGGACAATATTTATGATCGGGGACTTCAGCTATTTAAGGGATATGGTCAACAGCCGCGTGACGGGGATGAGGCTCCTGGAGCGTGGTATGTGCCCCTGGTGTTCGTGTGTGGAGCTTCTATATCTGGAGCTGTGCACCGGGGATAAAGGCTGGACTGAGCCCTCACACGCTTACACTCACCTTGTAGCACTTCATGGAACTACAGCAGCCAAGTCCAACGCTGTCAAATCACACACACACACACACACACAATGATCCGGGCTCATTTCTGAGCCTAGCCAGCCCAGAGATCTATTTTAGACATGCACTCTCTATTTAAAGCAGATTGACCTTCCAGAGGGGACAAATGGCGAGGGATGCAGTGAGATGACTGCTGGGACTATGCAGCTTGAGTCACGCCCAGTAACTTTAATCTTTTGTTACAGACAGAGTGCCAGCTGCCCCCTGTCCAACAGGCACGGTATGTGCAGACCCTGAGCTGTGGAGGGGAGCGGATTGTACCACTGTGGTCCCTTTGGGGAGCAAACAAAGGTCAACATGAGACCAGATTGGTGGGTGAGTCAGAGCGGTGTGAGACGATCAAAGACAGAGTGATCCAGACAGCATATCGGCCAAATCAGCTGCTACACTGTCAACGCTTTTCTGTTCTCTCTTGAAAGGAGGTTTCCTGCTAAATCAGGTCATTTTAACATAATCACATCTTGCTATCGCGCTGCTTTGGAGAAGAAAAAAAACATTGAGATGCAGCAAAACAAAAAGAATAGAGAACATTGCAAACCCTGGAACAGCCCGTTCTTTTGCCCTTCTCCAACATGCATCAGAAAAATAAAACATGGAAGAGAGCTCCACATATAAGACCCCAGATTTCTATTACAAGATGACACCATACATCAAAAAAAGCTCAGAAAAAAGCTGAGGAGCTTTGAGTTTAGATTATATTGTTACATACATGTCATTGTGACGTCCTGTATTGTATAACACACATATAAAAAATCGGAATCCTTGTCCAGAAAAAAACATATATCTTCAAAGTTGTTAAAAAACATAAAGTGAAGGATTAAATGTTCCTTTATTCGTCGAGAAAATTCTATTTCTCAAGCTAAATATTTGAACATTCATCGTCACACAGCTCAATAAAAAGTTGAGCTCACAAACATGTGTTTTACAAATTCTGTTCAAAGGCGATCCTTCCCGAAGTTTGAATAGAAACATGCCAATAGCAGTCAGGTTTTACATGTTGCACCTGATTACACGTAACATATTCAATCACGTATTAAACAATGAATTACTTAATTATTCATTTCAGCATCTTTATTGACACAAGTTATAATGTTTTATTTTACCTGAGTGTTTGAAGGCCATGTTTGGTTCCAGTCAGGAGGCAAAAACGAAGTAGAAAAGAATACGGAGACAGGAGGAGACGGTAGCATCCACAGAGGGTCAAGACCAGAGACCATAAGCCTCGTTAAGTTATGGGGGGCTGTATATACCCCTCTGTGACACGACCCCATGTCCAAATCCAACCCTAACCCTAACCCTCCACTCCTTTTTAGGGTATGCATTAGAGAATAGAGCGGATGAGAGAGCGTATGAGGAGATGGATGAGGTGATAGAGATTGGAATCCACTGCTGTAACATCAGAAGGTAAAAAAAAGAAGGTTTTGAATGGTGGCCATGAGGGACAACAGATGCTCCCACTGCCCCGACATGAACTGTTTTGTTAGAGCGTTCAGGACATGTACAGATGACAAGATGGATCACTGAACATCATAACTTAGAGGGATGACTCACATGAGGAGCGAGTTGATATTATTGACTGAGCTGTGGGGAGACAAAGTGGTGGAGTGTTGTATAAGTATCTCTTCATGTCTCTGTGTGTGTGTATACATATACAGTCAGATTTTCGGAAAGACAATGTGCTATGCTCAAAACTGAATGCAAAGTGAGCCAGAGCAGAATATTTTAGAATGGGAGAATTGTTTTTAAGTTAAGATTTTTGTTTTTTTACTGTCAGAGATGAATTTTTATTATTATTATTTATTATTATTATTATGTTATTTTTTCGTGATTCTTATTCCAAAGAAAGTGAATATTTCTTTCAAAGCTGCAGGAAACAGCCGCTGCATTCCTGATAGAAGAGCAAACTGACTTCAGGAACACTCTCCTCTCTCAAAAATGAATGTTCTCACGGAGAAAATATTTCCTCATCCATCCGTACTTTATCTACTCAGACAACAACCAGGTTATGATTACGTTTTATGCCATAACATTAGAAATTATTTCATGAGTTTTATACTGCTGCTGAATAAGAATTATAATGGGGACCAGCTTCTTTGAAACTTTAAAATCCTGCAATAATGGATTTTCCGGCACAACACTGACATTGAATCACCTTTTAAGTACATGAAAACCGAAACAAAGAGCTGAAAGAAGCTAAAAAGAGTGCGGAAGAACTGATTCACAACTGAGTCACAAGATGACTCTCCGTGGGTTCCGAGTCATTTCAGCCTTCCCTCCATTGTTGTTATGAAAAATACCAATTATAGTTGCTTTAAATTCAGTTAAAAAAGCACCATTCTATTACTGCCAACTATCATTCATGATCAAACCCATTAGGACCATCATCATCGATTCTGCCGTGGAGCAAATGCTCCACAGATGGCACTTTACTCTGATTGGTTTGGGCCTTTAGAGTCAGACGAGCTTAAATACAGAAATATAGGATCGTAATGGGAATGAGAGGAGACTGAAAGTCAGACAAGAAATAAAGTTGTTCGACTCAGAACTCAGTTATGAAACATTCAAAGAAAGGACTCATCTCTTAACGATATTAAATAAGCTTCTTCATATGTCAAACAAATCCATGCAGTCCGCTCTTGTGCGTCTTTGTGTTTGGTTGTAATTAAGGATTTTATTTGGTCCATTACCAAGAAGCAGAACATTGCGTTTGTCATTTTCTAATCGGTCGCCCAATTACCCTCAACCCACAAACACTAATTAATGAGCAGGACGGCGCCATGACTCCTGGCCTTCAAAAACCTCCCCCGTAGTCGCTCTGTTACATCAGGAAATCTCCTCCATGTCGCTTACACTCCTGTTAACATTTAGATTGTTCTTCTTTAAAAATATCTGAATCTCTAACGACACTTTGTCTGTTTCGTCCTTCCATTTCACATCTCTCAGCCTTGTGTTGAATTGATGTGGCTTGTGACAGTCGGAGGTGGGGCAAAATATTCAAATGGAATATTGATCACGGTGAACAGAAAAATGATGAAGAGGATAATTAAGGGACGGAAATGTGTGTGTACACATCATACCACTATCTATCATCGGGCGGCAGCATTCAGCAAATAAATAAACAGTGCACAGAATAAAGTATTTAAGACATTTTAGAAACTATCATAATGTATCATACTGTTCAAAATGTAATGTCATTCGATTTAGCCTCCGGAACCAATGGAAGCAAACGTTCCATGAGCATTATTTGAACAGAGAGTGGTTGAAAGTTCTTAAATGTGGAGGCTGAAAACATTGTGTTCACAGTATGAATTATATGTTTACGACAACAACCAAGAAAAATGTTGTTATATTCAATGTACATAAGGGTCGATGCTCAATTGGCAGGTAAGTTATTTGTATGCAACATGAAAATTGAAATATATATTTTGGATTTTTTGGATTTTCTTTCAGAGGGAATGTGAGGTGACACATGTTACTGTAGGCCGAATAAATATCGACGGTCAAATATGGGACATTTTTCGTAATTTGTCGTAATTTGTTTTCTGAAATTTCGAGCAAAACAAAATGCATCTGTCTTGGTCAAGCTCTTTCATGCTGCATTCAATTTCCATTTCATTTATTTGAAAAAAACATATTTCCTGTTTTAACATTTGATACAAACACCAAAAGTCCAGTGATGGAAACATTCCACATTTTTCACTTGAAAATATTCATTGTAACTAACTTGTATTGAAATACAAGTTGTTAAATTCGCTTTTTAAGATGCAGGGCATGTTTGTTTCTCTGATTTCCTCCTGGTTAGGGTTTCTGACAGCACTAACATCTGGTTTCGTACAGTCTACATATTCACAGTCTCCTCTGGTGTTTACTCGACCCACGGACTGCTGTCCTGATAGACAATACGGCTGGAATGCAGTGCCCGCCTCCTCACATGCCACCTCCAAAGCTGCGCTTTTAATAGAGCAAAAATAACTGCTGATCATCTGGAACAACAAATAAAACTATAAATATATTCTCTCCTAATAAGAGAATGATGGTTAAATAGGTAGCTGGTGATGTGTCGAATTGACAGCTTTACGGTTGTGGTCCTTGCCACAAATAGAAACAGACGATACTCTCACAAACAACACCCACCTTGGTAGGTGTTGCCTCTTGGCTACAAGCCCATCACCTCTCACCTCTCACCTCTCTAAGTAGCTTTGGGGTTTGTCGGCACAGAGAAAGAGGAAATCTGGCCTGTACTTCCTGAACAAATGAGTGCAAATCGCTCAGTGGGACTGGAACAAGCAGCCGCACTCACTTCACTGTTCCCAACAGCAACAAAAGTCTCGTCTGTGTGTCTGAGAGCTCATCTCTCAACGTGACCTCTTGCCCTGGACATCCATGTTTCTCAGTCACCCTCCAAATGTTAGTGGGCAGACAGAGCAGTGACAGACTGAGACACACAGTTATCTCTATCAGAGGAACAGTGACTCAACGGGCACACACACACACACACACACACACACACACACACACACACACACACACACACAGCAACAAGACAACAGGACAGACTCAGAGCTGTATTACAACACACGGACAGAAGGTCAGTGAGTGACTGAAGAAACCACTGAGGGTGTGGCTGCATGACCCAGACACATTGAGGTCAAATATGTGTGGACAAAAGGCCACAAGGAGAACGCTATTAACACAGTAACATTCCTGTCCAACAGATATTGCTCTGAGTGTTGCAAACACACACACACACACACACACACACACACGTTCAGATAAAGCTGTCACTGTAAGCCAGCGAGCAAACTGATAAATTATAAACCTCAGCCTGACAGTATATAAAGTAGTTTAAATCAGCATTACAGACTATACAGTAGAATACTGCTTACATGTTAATTCATCTTTCATAATACTCTAAAGTAAATGCAGTAGTTTTGCATAAAGAGCACTTTTACTTTTCATACTTTAGAGCACATTTAGTATCATTTTTTGTACATTTACATGGTAAAATTGTGAATGCAATGATAACATGACAGAGTAAACTTGTCCTTGTTATTGGTACTTTTACTCAAGGAATGGATAGTAGTATCCCACATCGTCTTACATCCAACCCTCTCCGTCTCTTTCATTCCTTCGTGGCTCTCGATCTTTCATCATTTCTTTCTCACTTTCTTTCTCTTTTATTCACAGAGTAATCATGTGCAATTCATGAGCTTTTCTCTGCGCTCAAGAGGGGGCAGAGGGAGAGGACGGCAGTTTGACATTCACAAGAGAGAGCATTGACTCCACTCAGCTCGTTGAGTCAAACAGGCAGCATTGCCTATTTAGGAGTAGTGCGCCGGGCTGAGCGCTGTTATGTGTTTCATCAGCTCGGTCATCTACACTTAGACACATTCTCTCTCTCTCTCTCTCTCTCTCTCTCTCTCTCTCTCTCTCTCTCTCTCTCTCTCTCTCTCTCTCTCTCTCTCTCTCTCTCTCTCTCTCTCTCTCTCTCTCTCTCTCTCTCTCTCTCTCTCTCTCTCTCTCTCTCTCTCTCTCTCTCTCTCTCTCTCTGCAAGAATAAAAGAAGTGATGAAACTGTCCTCTCAACAAAAGCATGTTTCTGCCTGAATAAACTGTCGGCACCAAAGCTCCCAGATGTCTTAGTGGCAAATGTCTGCTGGCCTGATAACTACTGACTTACAACAGCTTCTTAGAAGCCTGATATCAATTATACACGACATACCCGGCTTTATTCATGAATAATATGTACAGTATCCAACTGCACTGTGGGATTTGTAGCCTTCACTACTTTTGTGCTGATTTTTACATCAAATATTAAAAATAAAAACATTTCCAAGAATAATCTGATTTGTCTTAAAGTGATTTTTTAAATTCCTGTTTAAAAAAGCCTAAAGCAAAGCGCGTCTTTTCAAGTTGAAAGTGGATTCATTTATTTCTCAGTAAAGTAGGCTACAGTTTTATGGCTTTTTGAGGATGGTGAAGTCATAGGCTACTGGAGCCACAAGGAGGTCCAGTGTGCCATAGGACCGTCATCTCCAGGTCTCTTTAATGACATCATGCATTTGGTTTGGCAGCCGCCCAACCCAGAAAGGGAGGAGACGGTAAGCAGATGTGTATGTTTTAACAGTTTCATGGTGCCTTTGGGCTCTGCTGTTCATTATGCCAGCAGTACGACAATATCACAACACACCATTTGATCTACTGGACCAAATATCATTGATGCAATAACATTTAAGCATTACTTTAATGTTGTAGCTTCATGGGTTAGATGCTTTTGGTTAACCATTCATCTCATGATTTATAAAGTAATCATAGTTTTGTTTGGAGAAACTAACAATCTAAATATGTTAAGAGAGTACAATATATTCCCTGTGAAATGCAGTAAAGTAGAAGTACAAAGTAGCTTCAAATGAAAAGACACAATAAGAAAAATCCCATTACTGTTGGTTAGTAACAACAACAACAACAACGTATTTATTTTAAAAGGAAATCCGTGTCAAAAGGACCGACTGACACAGCTGCAAAAGCGCAAAAAAAGTTAATTTGCGCCAAAAAATATGAACAGTAATATGTATGGTAGAATGTAGAGATGGAGGCAGACAAAGCGCATCACCTGTTGCGCAGCGCAACGTGCACGACTACAAGAAAATGTGCCGCACATTTCAGTATTCTCCAGTCGGGACCCTGTGTGAGTAACTGAAGATGTAACAGACTCTAAATGCGTCGGACACCTCCATCCAATAAGATAAAAGCATCAATAACGCATCACACATGCCTCTGGACCACCTTGAGATAAACGTCTTCTGTCTCCCTGTCAGGAGCGACCCGAGCAGCTCTGCGTGATACCGAGAGTGAACCACAGCTGTGGATTCGGACTCACCTTTCCAAAGCGAACAGATGAGATGTCTTTCACTCGAACAAGCAGCAGCAGCAGTGTGTCCGGTGGGCTTTTGTCGAAAGGTACAATCTGCGGAGGCAACGCAGCTTTAAAAGACAGAGGGAGGAGAGAGAAGAAGGAAAAAAAAAACCTTTAGGACATGAGCCAACCTCTGTAGGCTCTCATAAACAATGACCTCAACCAGGAATTCACGAGCTCCAGTAAACTTCTCATTGGCACGCGAGGCTAAACGGGATCAAGAAGCAAATAAAGTCGTATTTTCTGCATCAACGAGCCCTGAGACTCAACAATACGTGGCCTCGCTGATGCAGGCTACAAGAGCTCTGCATGTATGATATTTATCATCCTTGTTTTAACATGCCTGCTGTTTACAGAAGAGGAACTGACTTGTTAAGTTGACACACTTTGTCCTTCTGTGTTGGCCTCACTCGTCTCCTTCTTTGGTATTGAATAGAGGAATTGCATCCAGATGACTCAGTCTAAACCCCAAAGTAAACACATGCAGCCTGTAAACTTAACCCTCAACCTTAACACCATTACAATTACAAATGGATGACGAAATGCCCAAAAGGTGTTCCTCTTATTAAACACAGATGGCAGCTTTTTGTATCAACTGTGTCATCGAGACTAAACAGCTCTTTGAGCTGCGTGAAAGAGAATCCAAACACAGAGACCGACTCCAACCAGAGTGAGGACGTGCACGTGCACGTGTTCGTACAGTCAGGATGAAGATGTGAAGGGAGGTATAAGGTCATGACTGTTCATATGGCTTCTTATGAAGAACATGCTGTAAAAAAGAAAATGTCTTCTCCTCACAAAAAAGTTTTAAAACGATAAACAATTACTGCACATGACTTGTTATACAATATATATATATATATATATATATATATATATATATATATATATATATATATATATATATATATATATAAGCAACAACTCATGAAGACTGTTGCTACCTTGGATCAATGTTGATGAGAGCCACACGATTGGTCTGTGCAGGTGCTTTTGTCATGAACATCTGGCTGGAGAGGTTTTACTGTGCGAGAGTCAAGGCAGGTTATCATTTTATAAAAGGTGCATTTCACAAAAACAAAAAAAACAAGAATCCAGTATTCACTTCAAATGTGAAGGAAGTTGCATAGCATATAATACCTACCGTCATCTGCTGCAGTAGAACAGTGCATTTGTTCTTGTAACAAGTGAGACTTTTTGCTTGATTTAAAACCATTATACAATTACATTTTTCATCAACAACATAAACAATTGTGTGGAGATCAGGTTTGAAGACAGAGCTCAGCTGAGCGACATCTATTCCTCGAGCTGAAGCTAAGTGGCCCTTTAAAACTACGATTTCCTCCCCGGACTGCAGCTCCACCACACAGACATTCTTTAGCAGGCTGGAGGGAGTTGTGTCCATATTAGGAACATGTTACCTGATATCTGGCACAAATCGTGGCTGGGAGAATAAAACGCCATCAGTCTTGGCTGTGCGGGGGCGCGGCTTTCATAATAACACCACTTTGCCCACATATCATGGATGGATGGATCAATTCATAATGATTTGTAAGCTTGGCAAGTCTTTAATCAACTTGGGAGAATACGATGTAGCTGTTAGAGCAAGGTTCATATTTAACATGGTGCCCTAGAGTTAAATGTGAATTAATTCAATAAATACTAGTGTGTGTGATGTGAGAGCTAAATCACGAGCTCCCACATCACACACTAGAGAAGATTTGACAAGTCCAGGGTCAAAACATGAACCCTATAATAAGGAATAATCCGTGTCCTTCTATCACAGTTCACAGGTCTAGACTGGAAGTGATTCACGACCTTTTCAGCATACTCTCAAATGAGACAGTGTCTACTTCTGAACCATCGTAACAACTTGCATATGTTGACAAGTTCAATCCAAAAAGGGGTTTCTTTCTTCTGGGATTGTTTCTATTGAACTTTTAGAGGCCGGAGGAGATAAAACAATTCAGTGTTACATCAGAAATAAATACCTTCTTAAAGATGCTGCAGTTTACAGCCACGTCTGTCCAAAATGTCCTCACTGTTTCATTTTAATCTATTAGATATTTGTGTAAAATTGTCATAATTAGGAAATAAACAATTGAATCAGGCCAAAAAGGTGTTTTGCGAGGACACAGTGACCTAAATCTAATCAGTTGATCCTTGAATCCAAGTGGACGTTTTTGTGCCAAACTTGAATAAATTCCCTCCAGGTGTTCCTGAGATGTGGCGTTTATGAGAATGGACCGGACGCAACGGCTGTCACCGGCAAAGAGGCACGAAAAGAGACAACTCTGGAAAATAAAGATTGTTTTTTTAGAGAGAAATACTGTTTGCTTTGTCCTTGAGTGTTGATGTTGTAACCTTTTGGTGGCGCCGTACCTCCATGTTGGAAACCACTGCACCGGCTCTCTGAAATTGACTTCATCCCACTGATATATGCGACCATCTTTAAAAACAACTCGCAGGCTTGGGCTACCTGCCACAATCCAAGGCTGTGAAGATTATAAACCTCTTCTTGGCATAATGTGAAAATACACGGATTCAAGTAAAATCACTTCTGGCGCTAATCTTCTCTGGTGTTTCTTGAGGATGATGGGATGATCTCTGGAGCTCCACAGCTGCATTCTTACACGACATCCAATAAAAGAAGAAGAGGTAAATGAGGAGGCCATCCGAGCGAGGGCTTTAATCAAAAGCACAGGCTTCTGTTTATTAACCGTTGCACGCACATGAACAGGTGAGAATATATTTACACAGATGCAAACAGTCAGTACTTGCAACATGGGAAGAGAGAGAGAACACAACGTCTCCCACACGCAGAGTTTGCAGTATAAAGAGAGTGAACTGTCTGAAAACACAAAGCACAGCAGGCCTCTTTGGTCAGCTACTGCAGACAGGGTTTCCAATGATCAAAGCCTATCACAAGTCACCATTCAGAGAACAGAGAGAGAGAGAGGAAAACTACACGGGAGAGCAGTATGCAAACACCAAAACCTATTTCACATTATTTCATGTGTCAGTTGAAGAACAGCGGCACAAGATTCTGCTTGTATATATTTTTGTCTCCCCACCATCAGAGGAAGATGAATGATTAACGCTCTGTAGAGGTTATGGCAACAGCATTCTCTCTCACACACACACACACACACACACACACACACACACGGTGAAGCGATGAGATGGGACAGCAGTATAAAAGGACTCTTAAACATCTCTGCTGCCACTGCGATGTGGAGTTGACTCTTTACAAAGAAACATCAATAAACCAACAGAACAATCATTCAAGATTCATTAAACTGACATGAATTTGCTCATTTTTTCCCCACAACCTTCCAAAACATAAAGATAAATAATGTAAAAGCAGCTGTTGGATAAAAGATCAGAGCAAAACAATACAACATTCTTAATGGATGAGTGCAAATTATTCACTTTTCAACTTTTTATTTTGACTTCATCGTTTCCCTTCCACAAAATAAAAGTCAAATAATGGAACAAAGCATAAATGGCAGAAAGAATAAATCATTTCCTGGATGATCTGGTGTCAAGAGGCAAGCCTGACTAAAGAAAATACCTTCAATAAGAAGTTCCTGCACAGCAGAAGATAACTGTAGAAGGAAAAGAGATGTCGCTGCTCTTCCTCCCTGTATCGTGCCGAACACACAAACTATCCGTCCTCCATTTCTCTCTTTCATCATCTACTTCTTTCACTCTTTTCTGAAACCCTATCATCATCATCCTCCTCTTCCTCCTCCTGCGTCCACTTTCTCACCAAACTGTTGTGTTGAACTTAGTCACCGCGTTCAAAGTGTTTTCTGGCTTCTGTCCACATCAACACGGCGTTGCCACCGTGACGCCCTATCAACACTTCCCGTTAACCCCGCGTTAACAGCTGCAACACAGAAAGGAGCTCACAAAACTCTTCCGTTACTTCTTCTGCACCCACACTGACTGACGAGAGACTACGAGTTAAATGCACCACATCCAATGAATTCAGAATGTACGATTCTCCTGCTTAACCATTAAACCCTCGAGGACACTCTCGGGTACAGCAGATAAAAACATCCAGCGTATCTCCAACCATTGTTGTTCTCTTCTGGCATTTCCCATCATGATGAACTGCCACAGCACCAACGTACATATCTGCTCATATCAGCAATGAATAAAACGCCTCACATTCACCGCATCCATCTTCTCCAATATAAACATCTGCCTTTTTGTTTAGTCTTCCATGATCATAAAGTGAATATCTTTGGGTTGTCAACGACTGATCAGACAAAACAAGATATTTAAATGACTTCAATTACACAGAAAATAGCTGATTAATTGAAAATAGAATAATAATTGGTTGCAGCACTAATACAAATCATATATATACAGATAATCATTTCTCTGGATGCCAAATCTTTACTCAGAAAGTCACCAGTGTTTTTACCAATAACTTCCTTTAGTGTCAGTTCGTGTGTTGTTCAGGTTACATTTCTTTCAGGTAAAATGTTAAAGTCTCGACGTTAACGCACGATTGTAATGGAAAATGGATGCTCAAAGCTAAACCTGACCGACAAATGTGTGACTCGGCTCAAAGTCCTTCAGCTCTGTGGTAAGAATAATACAAAACAATTTAAGGTCGTCTGCATTCAGTTTTCACAACATGTCGTGATGCAGGAACGACGTGGCACAAATCTTTCTCCGTTAAAACTCCTTTGGATCTCGTTTTGGGAACAACAGCCCTTTTGTTTGGCTGTGAGCGACACCAGCGTCTAATATAAGGTGTAATGTCCCTCTCTGTGTCACAGTCAAAGGTCATCGGGAGAGATCCACAACTTTCACTGCATCAGCAGCATCACATTGTTACACAATATTTACAGGCAAATAGCACAAACACCCACCGAGTATATTGCTACCTTATGGACAGATGTGTCTGTTTCGGTTTTTTGTATTTCTTTTTGTTCTTTTTTTACAAAGGAAAACTACAGCCCATCCTGAAGTGGCCTTGCTTCCAAGAGCGGATCCAGTATGGGTTGCCAGGCTTAAATCTACAATTCCCAGGCACTTGATTGTAACAAAATGTACAGTAAAGTAGTCCACTGGGTCAGCATGCCTCTGATGCGCCGAGAGAAGGCAGCAACATTCAAGGTTAGACCCAAAACACAAAAGCCCTCAACCTCCCATAAGAAGAAAACAGCGAGCATCCTCAGCATGCATATCAAAGTTATAGTACTCGTGTGATATACTGTACATCGACAAATTAGCTCGTGGTTGGCACTTACATTTACGCACTATCACATGCTGCTAGACCTCTGTGCAATGCTACAGTAAGGTGACTGACACACAGCTTTAAGCAAAACTGGTTCTCAATTACCAACAAAACCCGAAAATAAATAAGGACTATATTACAATTATGGCAGATGCCAGAGAGGTGTGGAAGCGAGCAGAGCGAGAATGAGGTCGAGACGGGGATTTGCCACAAGAGGAAGTGAGGAAATGGAAGTGAGAGATGTGTGTGTGGGGGGGGGGAGGAATGCGGCAAGAGCAAAAGGGGAAAACAAGTGGAGGAAGAAAAGTGTCAGGTACGGGTCGTTTGCTCAATAGCTTGGGTCAGTCAGAGTCGGACGGTTGTCTGGGTCTGCGTTAAAATGACTTTCTTCACATCCGCAAGCGGTGGTGGGGGTCCGTAAAGGGCGGGTCAGAGTCATCCATGGGCAGCACCAGGCGTGTGCCCCTCATCACCAGCTCGTGATCTCCGCACGTCAACTCTCTGTCCAAGTCGTCGGAGATGGCGGCGCCAGCGAAGGCCGGACCGCCGCTCGTGTGGGAACCTGACGCATCTGTGCTGACCGTGATGTCGCCGTAGGTCAGGTTGAGGTCACCGTCGGACAGGATGAGGTCAGAGTCGTCGTCCTTCAGCTGGCACTCATTCTGGTGAGAGGGAAGAGGAACGATGCAGATACTCAAACCAGAACACAGCAAAGGATTTACCAAATAAAAGATCGATTATTAATCAATTCAAAATCTTAAGTTTCAAACTGGACATCTGTCCTTCATGATCCATCAAAATAACTTTTTTATTTTTTCTTTCTTTTAAAAATCGGTTAATTCTGGATAAATCTCAACACAAAACACAGTTCCGCCAGAAAGAGCTTCGGTATGAACCAGTGTCTGACCTCATAGGCCTGAGGGCTGGTGAGGAAGCGGGCGAGGGGGCCGCAGCAGGGAGGCAGCGTGGCTGTGAGGGGGGGGCCGCTGTGAGTCAGGAAGGGCTTCAGGTAGCTGGAGAGGGGGCTCGAGTCAAGGACGCGTAGAGAGTGAGTGGCGAGAAACAACAAACATTCAAGGATTCCTCAAAACTTACGTTATTTAATTAGGTCATTCACTGAAAATACATGAATGCCCTTTATATTACACACCAATAAAAGAGATGGTTTGTCTTTAAGTCTGTACATGGTGCTCCCTCTGCTGTCGGACACGGTGAACTACAGTAGTCGCCTCTCCACTGGAGCAGGTTTGATGCTACTAGCAGTTGTTTTCTGACGTTTATGACACTGATTAAAAACTAGACAGTTGCTGCCAAAGGATACTTGTGGTCGAAGTTGTACCAAATTCTGAAAAGCCAGGCACTTTCTTGTTTGGTGCTTCTTCTCTCTGAGCCTTCAGTGATGCTCACCTGTAAAAACACAGAAAATGCAATGTAGGCGTTTTCTTGCAGTCACATGACAGCAATAAGAACTCCACAGGGGCCACACTTACAGGGTTATCTTGATCAGAGTCCACTCCCACTCTGTTGAAGGAAGACAAACACATGTAAAGCGACAGCAGTTACAAACCGTCGGAGCAGAACAGAGTTGTGAAGCGCGTTTCCCCCGTTTAGCGAGTTCCTGAGCAGCAAGGTCGCGTGTAAAAGGTGCTTGAGCTGTAAAAAGCCTCAAGCCTTCACCAGAGCAGAGCTAAAGGTTGTACTGAACGATTCTTGGAGTTTTAACCGGATGAACCAGTTAAACATGAGTCATTATATCTGGACAAAAAAAAAAGAAGCATTTGATAAAGTAAATTTCTCTGACATTATCTAAAATTCCCCAGTTTGTTTTCAACCAATGCTAATGGCAAGTCCAGCTTGTCCCTGGAACAGGTTAGACGGGTGAATGAGAGACCTACCGAATACGCTGGCAGGACAACATCTGGGTGGTGCCACCTCCACAAACCCAAACTGTAAAGAAGACCACAAGCAGAGTGGTGGAAAACATCATCTGACGGGGGTACGTCGCTGTGTCTCTGATGGACAGGGCAAACGTCATCGCGCCTCGCAGCCCTGAGGAGCAAAGTACGGAGAATTTTACTCACAAACAAGTATGCAAGTTCCTATAAAAGACACATCTGGTGATCTCTGTTTACAAAACTGTGTCGGTTATCTTTCTATCTACTCACAGTGAGCTGCAAGAAATTAGAAAAGTGCATCCACAGGGTGCAGAGGTGCATAATCAAATCTATTATTTATCTAATACAGCGATTACAATATACACAATAAATGTCTTCTTCTATCTGTGTGCCACTAACCCGCAAACATCATCATGTGCTGGAAGTTGGACCTGATCTTGTTGCGTCGTCCCAGATTAAGAAGGAACGAGAGAGGGTAGATGTTCGCAGCTCTCCCCAGGAACACTGCCACCTGAGTGGGAGCGAGGTTAAGGAGAGGACCACGAAACAGAGAGCCAGTGGAGTCTCCTCGGCCTGTGCCGAGCTCGTTTACCGCACCTTTAAACCCATTACCGCTTGCTTCTCGGCGGTTAGTAATACTGTGAGAACTTCCCTCCTCTACGCTGGTACTAACATGCAAACAGCCAGCTGCTGCACAGGGTCACATCAGGCTTTATCTCACATGCAAAGGATACAAAAGCTCCGACGATGAACATGGGATTAAAGACATGGCTCTGGAAGGTGAACAGGGTCAGACCCATGTAGGAGAAGATGAAGTTCTCTGCCAGGAAATTTAGCAGCTCAAACAGCTGCAACACAAGAGAAACATCAACTGATTCAAGAATTCTTGACAAGGCCACTGATAAACTCCAAAATAAAAGCACAGACATTGTGAAAAAGAAGAGTGAGCGGTGGCGTGGCTGTAGTGCAGGTGTGACCTGTTTGGTCCTGTCCTGGGAATCAGGAGACAGGTTGTTGAAGGTGTAATGAGCCTGAGTGATGCCACAGAACAGCACAGCGACCACACCTGCAACACACCAGGAGGGACCGAGATACAGGGTAATCAGGTCCTTCATCTGATCATTTCTTATAGAATGGCAGCAGATTAAAGTACAGTGAACCATCATTACCGTGTCTGTCTCAGCATGTTTAAACATGTGTGTGTGTGTGTGTGTGTGTGTGCTACCTGTGAAGCCACAGGCTTCAGCCAGCAGGAATGTGCTCCATGACATGAGGAAGAACAGAGCCGTCTCCAGCAGCGGGAAATCCCTCAGCTTGGTGAACTTAGTCACGTACGGACAGGAAGTCAAGGAGCTTAACGGAGACGCTACAAAATTAATTCATATTATAACTTCATAACAAGTTCTCCTTTTCTTTCAAACAAGTGACTCGAGCAAAGCGATTTTGTTAAATCGACTCATGGCTTCTGATGGAGCAGTCGTCCATATTTCAAAATACTCAGTCGACAGTATTTCTAGAAGTGGATTCCTCAAACAGGAAGAATACTTTGTCAACAAGTCCCATTATTTCTCGAAATACTAGGTTGTATTAGTGATGTAGTATTTTTTACGACACATCATTTATCACTTGAATATTACTAACAACTGAGTAATACAGTCAGACTTAATTGAACATTTAACTATTCATGCTTTTTAAACATGCTCCAGCGGCTGTGTTTTACATTTCATTACATGTCTTTCTTGGGAAAAGATTTATAAATAGATATTTCTGTATAAATAAAATAAATAAACTGTATGAATAAATAAATAAATGAATAAAAGATATGAGCGCAGTGACGACCCCGGTGGCCACTCCCAGAGCGAAGGAGCCGCTGAAAACTCCGAGGAACATCCCGAAAGACTTCAGCAGCGCCATGAACTCAAACGTGTTGTCCCCTTGTGGCTGGTAGGCTACTATAGACCTGAAAGAACATGAGCGTACAGAGAAAATCAAGTCAAACATTAATAACTGCAGACTGGAGGTTTACAGAGTGACACATTAAGGTCATGAACTAAAACTAAAGCTAGAACACAGTGAATGTAGAAGGCACTTGTATCATATGATGCAACTGCCTAACAGAGTAACAAAAGAGTCTCTCACTCTATTTGGATAGTTCAGTGTTTGTACTCAACTCATAACAAAGTGGCTGTCTTGAACGTCTGCTACTGTGTGGAAATAAGTAGAGATACGTAATGCATTCCTTAGACTGCGTGCAGGTTAGTCTGAGGTCAAGCTTTCTCTGCAAGGGACACGTCACTGAACAATCCCAATAAAGTCGAATTAAAAGAACAAGATGACATCAAACGGGGCTCAAACCGCTTATGAATTGGAGTTTGGGATGAGAGGGATTTTATTGCAGCAGAATTATTTAAAATTCAGCAGGATAGCAGTCAGTGAGATGAAAGTTATTTTTCAAATATTTTGCGATAAAATATACTGAAAGTGATAAATTCCCCCTCACCATTCACACAACAAATCAGCAGACATTTTGTTTTTAAGCGTCCTGCCTCCTTCTTGGCCCTTTTAATAAACAGAATCTTCAAAAAAATAATGGGAATGCGTTTGTCGCTGACTCAACCTCAAAAAAAGGGTTTACCAAATAAAAAAAGCAATAAATAAATATTCTGGATCTCTGGGTGAAGAAGGCACAGTCGAAAAACAAACAGCCGTTGAGTCGTCACGTTTGTCCCGAGGCACTGCAAAGGCACACAAAGCCACGCTCTACTTAGTTCACCCCTTCAATGGGCTGGTCCGAGTCTCTCCACAGGGGCCGGCCCCTCCACTTTGCCTGCTATTATAATTTACAATTCGGTGGAAATAGTAAACAGTCCCATGCAGAGGAGGAGAAGAAATGAGTGTTAGCTTAGAGACCACCTCGTGTTTAGCATGGCACTAATGAGAAGCTGTTATTAGGTTAGTTAAAAGGTCACTGGCTGATCGATACAAAAAGCACGACTTGCACTTTGCCATGTCTGTGTGCACATTCAAGCTGCTTTGGGATGGATGCAGACTCATGGTTTGAGTGTGACGTGATTTTAAGAGGACTCACGAGGACAGAACCACGGCCACCGCATCGTTGAGCACGCTCTCTCCAAACAGCAACGCGTACAGATCCACGTCGACCTCCAGCTCGTTGAAGATAGCCAGGACCGTCACTGTGAACAAAGAGCAACACAGTCAATGAATTTGGTATTTTTCATTTGTTGAATATATCTTTTCTAAAATGTTTCTTCAACCAGCTTCTCCAATGTTTGTTTTCTCCACTTTTTCCCGGCTGTGGATCACATCTCCATGTCAGTTGAACGTTGTGTCGTGTGTCATTTCTCCAGTGAACGGATTATTTTCAGTCTATTATATTAAACTTTGACAAATCTTTGGTTTTCTGTTGTTTGTGTCCTGTTAGAATGTGTGCTACACGCTTCAAAACATTTCAAAAGACAAAAGTGAATCCAGGTTATAATAAGTGTTAGTCCACACTCCTCCGTTTCCATTTGAAAACGCATATGTTTAGCTACGTTTACACTGAGCGTCCACACTACGCCGGAGTTTGAAAACGTTCCCGAGGACGGAAACTCCGAGGTTGCCTCTTCGTGTGGACGGTCTAAAAGAGATACGTTTGGAAACGATGACGCCCACACACGCGTTCACTACTTGATTGTTTCTCAGCAGTCACGACGTGTCCTTCCCTGATTCATCGCGCCCCTATCACGTGACCATTTCCCAGAAAATCAAACAACAGCCTTGATTACTGATCGCCTACCAGGTTAATTCAACATGCACAACTGATTACAGGTGTTGCTGACCTTGTCTTTACAGCTGTTGTGCAGTTAAAGTCTGCATTTTTGCGGAGAAAGCAGCTGTTATTGGAGCAGTTAGTCGTATTTTTTGAACAAAGCAACCAATCGGCTTCCTGTTTACACCGGCACCCACCGGCATGCCCAGTGTACGTGAATAGTCACGTGATATTCGTTTTCAGGCGTTTTCGTATGGACGGAGATCATTTAGAAAACGATGCTGAAACGCCGTGTGGACGGAGATCGTTAGTGTGGATGTTGCCTTACTTGTAAGTAACTTGAATGACTGAGATCGAGCATACATACCGGGGTCAGTGGCTGAGACAATGGCTCCAAAGAACAGACAATCGGTGAAGAAGAAGTCTCCAGCCAGCTGTCCCACCCACTTCATTAGCACCACACAGCCGTACATCAGCAGCCTGATGGAGCAACAGCAGGCGGTTTTGCACATCATCATAAACAACACTGACTTCAGTGGCATTAAGGGAACTTTACCACCACAGTAATTGACATGTATGAACACTGCTCTGCTGCTGGCTCTTTTGTGGTCATGTGTGTGTTAGATTACAGTGTTAGTTTTTTTGCAAATTAATATTCTTACCCAATAACAAAACAGGAAACAACTGTCCCCAGGAAGGCGTAAGCCAGGATGGATCCCATGTTACGGAAAAAGTGTCTCTGAAAGACAAAACGATTGAACAACAGTCATCTGATCTGATCTGCTACTAATCATTATTGACTAACATCTAGTTAGTCATCATTCGTCTCTCAAGACGTTGGATTTTAGCAAAAGAGGACATCAGGAGTCAAACGTGTTAAAAGTTTTCACATTTTGTCTTCGTGCAGAGAGAGAGAGCCTAAAATACTACTGTACCCTTTTCAAGCTGTAGCCAGCGTGGAAGATGATGGGTGGGAGGAGAATATTGAAGAACACTTCAGGGTCAAAGGTCACCTGATTCAAACACAAAACAAGTGGTATCACATTACAGAATTAAACGTAAAAACAGAGAAAGTTGTTTGATGAATACTTGGATTGTTGGATGAATTAAATAAATTGACAGATCATAAATAACACATTTGTGAAGTAGCTCACATGACAGTCGACAAAAAGTTATTATAATAGCATTTTAAATGTTACAGTACATCTCTCAGAGGGCAGCATCCTGCCACTTATTTTATCAGAAGTAAAACATCTTTTTTAAATAAAAGTTCCTTATCAGGCTTCTACAAAAAGAGAAAATGTGGAGAATTCATGCTGCATAAAGATACAAAACCACATAATATATTTCACTCAGGATGCAACTAATTATTACTTCCATTCTCGATTAATCAGATTTTCTGGATCAATTGATCAATCATTTTGTGGTGAAAAAGTAATGTAATCGAATTTCCCAGAGCTGAAAGTAACATCTTCAAACTGGACGTTTTGTCCAAAAACTAAAAAGTTCCAAATTATTTTTAGTTGATTCAATGTATCTCGTGATTGATTCAGCTCTACATTGTACAGTTGCAACATGACCAGCAGAAAACCCTTAAACCAGTTGACAGATCTATAGTAATAGTACCGTAATGTGGTGGCATTACAGTATAATAGTGGAGTAAGTTTTTGTGGTCAGACATAATGAAACATTTCAACCATTATTGACGGTCTGTACCTTTCTCAGCATCTCATTATCTTGTATATCGTTCACCTCGTTGGCACCGATCTCTCCTCTCAGAGTGTACTCGTAGAATTTGCCGCTGACGTTGACCAGCAGGGAGGGGGGGCTGGCGTTCACGTGGCAGCTCATCGTGACGTTGCTGATGTCCCGAGGAACGTGGATGCCATAACGCAGGACCACGCCGACAAGTACGCCTAGGAGAGAATAAAGGCAAGACGGAGAGGATACAGAGGGCGATTAATGTAAAGCCGTCTATGGTTGCAAAAAAGAAGGCCAACATTGATGAGGTGTCACGAAGGGAGTGAATGTGGGGTGAGCAGGAGGAAAATAAATGGAGAAAAAGTCTCACAAAGCCAGGCTGAATGACAGAATGATAGAAAGTTAATAGTCCTGTCAAATTATACCAGACACATTGGGAATGTTGTGTTGGGATGAGGAATTCTCCATTACTCTGGTTTAACAGGTGATTACACTTGTAGGAAGAAGTTGAGTGACATGTCGCTTAAAACCTGACGCAAATACAGTAACCGGAAAATATAGGAGCTGACAATCAAGCACAGGTTGTACATGCCAACAGCAGTAAAATGCCAACACGGTTCATGATGGCTCTGTGCCATTTAAGTGCTCCAGTAGGCCAAGCCGGTTAGCCTAAACACATTTAAATAGACACACGTAGAATAGAACATTGGATTGTATGTTGGTGTCTGAGTGAAGGAGAGATCAGACATATTTTGCAGCCTGCTCGACACGACGTCCTCCTCGAGCTCATTCATCCTTGGCCTTACCAGACCACACAAAGTGGAGAAGTGAAATTTTGAGGGTGGCTTTTTCATGGTACGGTGGCCATAAATGCTTGACTGCTTGTGTGTAATGTTCAAGCTTGTTGCCTAAAATGCGCCACAACGTAGCAACGTATTCGGGTTGGATGAATGCACCCAGACACGCAATCGTATTTAAATCTAATTATTAGCACAAAACGACAGTGATGACACTGCTGCATTCCCTCAGTCACGCTGTGCAGCATCTCACCATAAATCATCGCCAGTCCAGTTTCGTGCAGGAACCTGAATCTCCGGTGTTTGAACAACCAGATGGTCAGGATGGTGAGGGTGAGGAGCATGATGAAGATGAGCAGGTCCGCGCTGTCCTGCCGGTGGCTCTCCTCAGCCCTCTTCTCTGTAACGATGTTCTCCATGGCACTGTCCTCTTGAGGTGAAGATGCTCGGCACACACAGATGCTCACAGACAGACTCACTAGCACGAGCAGCCACAGCGTCCTCGTGACCCTCCTGGCACTGTTGACAGTCAATTTAAACACCATTTTCGGCTACTCGGCGCTCCAATGCTGCAATGTCGTCGTAGATAAAAAAGCAAACTTTGTGCTAATATGATTCACAGACTGGGGGAGAGCAGGAAGACGACAGCAACATAGATGTCTGTTCCGGCCCGGAAGTGGAACTATATTTTTCCAGAAAGCGTACTTTGTTTATTTCGGTGTAAAAGCACCATGACAAAATGTCGCTCAGTTTAAAGACACCTTAACAAAACAGATCGTACCGTAAATAATTGTGTGTGGTTCAAATTAACAAAGTTATTGATTTTGCCTTTTTTCACGAAACATTTCCATAGCGGATCATACTAGTTACAACTGAGGACTCTTATTATGAAATCGCAATTTTTCATCATTCTCAACAGGAAGTGAGATAAATACATGCATTTCTGTCATTTTGTTCAATTTGGCTCTTATGCGAGATTACAATTTTAAATTAAACCAAATACGAAGGCGTTTTTGTGATGACGGATTTTGTGATGACGGATTTGTTTACAATAGATAAAGCACAACTATAAAATAAAACAGCTAACTATAATTAAAACTAGTTGTCAAATAAGTGAGATTTAGTTCAGTATCATCTATTTTTGTTGGAATGCTGTTAAGCATTCCAACAAAAACTAGAAATGTATTTTCTAGTTTTAAACGTTTTCCGTTTATGTCCCCCGCCAGAAAGTCTCGCGATACAAAGTACAACATGGGAATTAATGTGACGTTCGGGTTTATCGGATATAATTTATTTATAATGGATATATACCTGAACCTGAACTATTGCTAGTCCTTAACCATTTTTCTGTAATAGATAACATTGATAGATTTGATACAATACGTAAAATAAGGTGTATGCTAGTTGGCTAGTTTGCCAGTCAAATAAAGAAACACCTAAAGACTTTACAAGTGAAGACAGACAGGAGTTAGTGATGTTAGAAATTTCCGAGGAGTACTTGAATGTAGCAAGTGTCCACTATCGGCCATGCCCGTAAGCTTCGTGCAACGCTAGCTAGGCTGTGTTGTTTTGTTAATCACAAACAACATATCTGGGGATTATTATCATCGTTTGAGAATATTTATGCACCTGCACCGTCCAAATTACAAACACAAAGATGACATCTAAACTGAAAGGTACGTTAAAAGCTTGTGCCGTTTAAATAGCCTAACTACGAAGCGAACGATAGCTAGCCCTCTTTTGTAAACACTGCCTCTGCTAATGCAAATTAAATCATTTAAAAAATAAATTATACGGCACAATGACAAGAATTTGGTTGCTTCAATATGTGAATAACAGTGTTCACAACTCAAAGTTTTTAACGATAGCGGTTTTATCAATGTTGTCTGTAGAAATATACGCAGATCGCTACAACCCTGCTAATGTTATAACTGGTTATTACCTAAGATTTATAATTAATTATCTATATTCACCCGTCGTTTGCTCTGACATTAAGTTAGTAGTATTGCCACTTCATAAGGTGTAAATCAAGGTAACTAGTCCTGGATCAAACACTTGATTTAATGTTACACACTGTGCAAAACACATATCTAAGATGTATACAACTAAATGAGTCTGTTATTGAAATATTAACGTTAATACATGAATGTGAGATATCTTAGTGTTGGCTGTTGTACATATAGTGATGGTTTTAGTTGGAGGACTTTGTTATTTACCAGGAATCAAAAGTTAACTCTAACGTATGATAACCAAAAATAAATGTGATGTTTCTGTATGTTCTTTTATATTATTCAACAATACAATAGACTGAATGTATACCAAGAGGATGTTATGTAAAACAAGAATCATGCATTTAACAACGCAGAATATACATTCAGCAAAAATGTAAAACAAGTTAAAATTTCAAATAAGCTTTCCAGCAGTATTGCTTATGTTATTTCAAAATAATCAAAGAGAGTTCCTTCATTTTTACTACGGAAACCAGATAGACTGAGCTGTATTGTTTGTTTATTTTGTACATTGTATTTTATATAAATGCATACCAACCATCATGGAAGCTATTTCACCGCTTGGTGTGTTTTTCTCCTACCAGGGAAGGTCGGCTCAAAGAATAAGGAGGACGCTCCTTATGAGCTGGAGAGCCAGTTTGTCTTGAGGCTTCCATCGGTGAGAAACATGCCGAAACATTTTATTTCTAAGAAATTCAAATGTGACCGTTTGCTGAAAATGATGAGGATTCATCTTTGTTTTCTTATACAGGAGTACGCCTCAACAGTGAGAAGGATTGCCCAGTCGAGCAGTATGAACATCAAAGACAGACTCACCATTGAGTTGCACCGTGAGCTGATTTATTAGTAGTCGTCGTCGTACCGTATCACTGACAAAACACCAGTTTTATTTGTCTTACCGATCATCATCACATGAAAGCTGATAACGTTTTGAAATCTAGTCCAGAACTTGTAGAATGTAAAAACTGTATTTCTACAGTGAAACTAAGATTTTAAGTCTTCGTAATGTGTAATTGTGGATTCACTGATATATATTCTACTAGTAAATCGTTCAAATAATCTCAAACAATGTTTTTCACCTGCATGTGTTCTCTCAGTGTTCAAAGGACAATGGTTACTAATGTCTCACACCAACATGTCATTATAACCAACGATGTTCTCCTTCTTATTTGTAGCTGATGGTCATCATGGCATAGTCAGAGTAGACCGCGTCCCTTTGGCCTGCAAACTGGTGGATCTGCCCTGTATGATCGAGTCTCTAAAAACAGTGGACAAGAAGACATTTTACAAGACCGCTGATGTTTGTCAGGTAAAACACTACAGTGACATAACATTTAGGACGTATGCCTCAAGTATAGGATGACGTTTGTGATTTAAAAAAAACTTACTTTTTAGATTTTTTAAAAACATATCCATTAACATTTAAAACTAAGATTATGTGACAGCTTCTCTTGTTTGTTGTAATAATGTAATACAACAACTGTAATAAGCAGAATTCAGAGTAATTTACCATTCATTTCTCCTTCCACGGGTCAGATGCTGGTATGTACACTAGATGGAGACCTTTACCCTCCTTTAGAGGAACCAACTGGAACCGACCCCAAGACCAAGAAGAAGGACAAAGACAAAGACAAGAAATTTGTTTGGAACCATGGCAGTAAGTAGACAAAGCTGTCGGTGCTAAAAAGAAAACGTGGCACGTCAGCAAAGCAGGCGCATCATTTCCCCTTCACAGCTGATTGAGCCATCTTAACTTAACTGATCCTGTTGTTTTGTTCTCCAGTCACCTGCCCTCTGAAGAATACACGCAAGAGAAGATTTCGGAAAACTGCGAAAAAGAAGGTTTTGACATTGTCATTTTGCCGTCAGCACTACCCCCCCCCCCCTTCCCATCCATCTCTTCAGCATCCCGTCTGATGATCCATCTCTTTCCGAGGCTCTCTTCCAACAAGACATTTACATTTCATAAAACTGGAACTGTGGTGAAAGTGAACACTAAGATTTACATATAAATAAAAGCTTTCCGTCTTAGTTTGCCCCAAAGGCATTTTGAAAAAGCTATTTCACTATTGCTTTGATCAAAGTGAAAGCGAGTGTGGTCGAGCACTACACTTCTACTTTGTCTTCTGAATAAATCTTACTGAAGGTGCACAGCCGAGCCATATTGATTTAGCCCCTGCTGTTTTTAATCGCTAATGTGCTTCCTGGCATGCCGCCAGCTGCTGTGTGTGTGTGTGTGTGTGTGTGTGTGCGCGTGTGTGTGTGTGAGAGAGACAGGATGAGAGCGAGAGAGATTCTGCTAACATTACTTGTAACCTAATCTCTTTCTCTCTCGCAGTACATTGAATCTCCTGATGTGGAAAAGGAGGTGAAGAGATTGCTGAGCACAGACGCTGACGCTGTCAATGTCCGTATCTTTTTAGACACCTACACATATTTTGCACGTCCATTTTGCAAAGCCTAAAAAGATGACCCAACAGTATTGTAGCCAAGCAACACAGCGCTGGTGTTTATTATCATATAACAGCAGGAAACAGTAATGTCGAATCAGATGGGGATTTTTTTGGCGTTCATTTGGTTTTTTACCCTTCCAGTCTACTTCAAAGAAGAGTTTTGAAAGACCACGAGTCTTTTAATGTAGGACTTCTGAAAGTGGAGGGGGTGTTGACCTTAACGCACGGTGATCAGGGTGGGAAATCATAGCGGAAGATGAGACCAAGGAAGCGGATCAGCACGGCTCTCTGGCCAACCTGGACTCTTCGCCCGGCACCTCGGGACACAAGATGGGTCATGGGTCCTCTGGTAAGGGAAACATGTTATTCATAAGTTAATCACAGCGAGCGAGGTATCGTGGTGGCAGAGTGGAGGCCGATTCCTCCACTCAGTTAAAGCTGTAAACAGGCTGCATATTGCTACCAAGACCCCCATGCCTACAGAAACACAAAGTGATGAAGCCTGATGGATACGCTATTTTTGAGGCACATACAGATATAAATAATCAATAGTTTAAATATGTGATAAGATAGATCTTCTTACATACATATTTGTACATCATTATTTAACAAACATTTTTGATGAGGCTCCCTAAGAGAAAATATCGTCCTATGAATTGGTCAAGCTCCACAAAGCAAGGTCAGTGTCGAGAAACTGTCCTGTCTGTTTTCCTTCTGGTTGAAGAATGTTCAGCTTCTTTGAAATAGCACAGATTGACTTGCTATAGACTTGTACAATGATTTATTTGGTCTTCTCCTCACCTTGCCAGCAAAGGTTTCCTTCTTCCTTCTCAACATGCACACCACTCTTGTCACTCCCGATGGCCTCTGCCCCAGTGGTCTGAAATGGAAATAGAGCGAACCCAAGCATTAGTTACTCTTTGGCTTCAAGATTATCCCCCCCTCATCCCCACACTCATAGGTCCTTTAGTGAGGGCTGTGCATGAGTTGCACAAGTAATATTTCTTTATAAAAAAGTAGTAGCACAGTACTGTATCGATACTTCAAGAACAGAATTTGAAAACCGCTGATTAACGTCTCGCTATGGGAAACAAACTACAGTTGGTTCATTCTGTGGTGAGTTCTACTGAAGCACCTTGTTATTTGCCGTGTCAGAGAGTCTGTTCACGTTAATCTTACCTGGTTCATGCCATATGAGACGATATCCCGAACTTCTGTTTTTCACTAGACTGCCGTCTCTGTGACCTAGATCGAATCCCAGCAAGTGTTCCAGCTATTTCCATCTTTGTGTCCACGTTAATAACACTAATGTGCATTCCGCATGGCCAGCCCAGCGTGACGAACTGAGGGAGATCTTCAACGACATCAGCAGCTCCAGCGAGGATGAGGAGGACGAAGGGGACCGGCACGAGGACGAGGACCTGAATATCATGGACACGGAGGATGATCTGGTCCGACAGCTCCAAGAGAAACTCAACGAGTCCGATTCTGCACAGCATGAAAGTGATAGAAACAACCAGATAGGTGAGAGGATAGCATGGCTCCTGCACAGATCTGGAAAATGATCTCATGTGTGTTTGAAAATGGACAGGTGTTGATTTAGGTATGAACAAATGTATCTTTTTATAATTATGGATTATGACACGTAGAGTCACTCATCAAGGAAAACTTTCAAATATCTGCTGGTTCAAGCTTCTCAAAGGTCTCTCTTTTACATCATTTTAAATTGAATCATTTTGTGTTTTGAACTGTTCAAAATAATTGTTCAGTTGCAGACTGACATGTTAACTTGTTGTCGAAATTACATCACATATCAAATGGTTTCCAGGTCTAAAAAACGGTGGTGGAACATTGTAAATCAAGCACAAGTTGAAACTATAAGACCTACGGATGTTTTACCATATTGTGGGAAGTGCATATTTATTTACATCTGTTGTAAAATGAAGTGTGTGTGTTTGTGTGTGTGCGTGTGTACACTTAGGTGGAGGAAGTAAGTGCAGCACTGGAATCAAGCGATCTTTCATGCTTGCATTGGAATGCTGATTTGTTCAGTGGTAGCAGTCATGGCCGAGTATTTGCTTGCTGATTTCAGAACGTACTTGTTTGCTAGTAAGAGTCCAACATGAAATCAAATCAATCCGCCTCAGATACTTGTAAAAGCAGAGATATAAAAAAAATAACCGTAGCCAGCTCAAGGCTTCCTCATCTACATACATGGAGCGGTCAGTCAATCAGCAACACTGCCGGTCTGCTCCACTGCAGCAGCCCAGCAGAGCCTTTCCTGATGTGCTGTGTCTGTTTCTGTCAGGCAAAGTTGTGATAAATGGGTCTGCAGAGACTCCTCCCTGATGGATTTTGCATATTCCATGGCCTGTATCAGAGGATTGAAAGTCAGTTGGAGGAAGCACAGGATAGACACAATTAGCTTGGAAGATAGTTGATGTGTACGTGGGGCCACAGGTTGTTGTTGTGAGGCACTATCACTTTGGCTGGATTTAATGGGAACCCTCTGGAGCCCTGAGCAGACTGATTTAGTTGTGTCTTTTAGTGCTTCGGCCTGCTGGCTCACATCCTTTTAAATGGATTTGTTGTTCCCATTAACCGCAATTTGCCAACTGAATTGGAGGCATCCTCGTGGTTCAACAAGCTACGGTGTATAAACGTATCGTCATTGCTTTGTCAGTGTAGTGTTGCTCTGAAACGATGTCACATCGTCTCTCTCCAGCTTTTTCTGTCTCCTCTTCTCTGCACAAGAAAGCAGCAGCAGCGCATTGTCTGAGTGACAGTAGAAACGTGTTAACCTCCCACTGTGTCCCTGCAGTTATGGAGTACCAGTTGCAGATCAATAGCGTCAGAACCAAGCTTCAGGACACCCGTGCCCGTAAGAAACAGCAGGAGGAGCTCATCATGAAAGTGGAAAACCAGGCCCTCAAAGTAAGCAATGAACACACTCTCACACACTGTTCACTTATTCAGAAACTAGGTGTGCATGTACAGAAACTTAAACAAGGACATGCAGATGAGGCAGAAGTTCTCTCAGCAGTGATGTGAAAACAGCTTATTACACACAGTGTTGGAGGCCATTATTTAGTTGAGGTTGTTTTTTAAAATCCTTGAATATTACATTCCTCCCGTCATCCCTCTACTATACAAGCATTCTATGTGGAAGAAAATGGCAGGCAAATTGATTGTGATGCCTCTTTGTTGGAGACTTTACAATGAGTGAAACATGAGCAGACACGGCCCTTTTTACGTTGCCATTTAGAGCTCTCATTGCCCCGTGTTTTGGGACCGTCAAAGCCCGATCTCCTGTCGTAATCTCCTGTTATCACAGTTGCAGGGAAAAGGTCAGCTGTCTCTGACTGGCATTCCAAGTGGCCTTTCTGTCAGAGAGGAAGATGGTGACATAAGCAGTCCAGGCCGACACATTAAAAGCCATCGCAATTTAACGAGGCCTCGAACAAATCTTGTTTGTCTCTCTCTCTCCTCACAGAACCGCTTCCAAGCTTTGTTGGACGAGATCATTCTGCAGGAGGAGCGGGAGATGGAGCAGGTGAGAACCCTTTTTCCTAAAAGCCAAGGACCAGCGCCTCACTGTCAGCTCTCTGCAGCTTTTCAGCACTTTACACAAATGTATCTTGTATGAATGTCAAATACCATGTTAGCAGATGGCATTGTGCTTGCTGTCCTTTTTAGAGCCAACAATTTTCATGCCTGATAGCAAATTCAATCACGCAAAATTGAATTTGTCAGCAGCTACCAGCTGAGTCCTTTTTGCAGCCATGGCATAGCGGCCGCCCACTGTCTTTGCGTTGTTGTTTGTATTGATAAATGAAGGCAGCAAATGAATGTGAAAAGACATGTTAATCATCATCCACGTACCCTCCAATTACACCCCGGGGCTGTCGGGCATCAATCACCACTTCTATTTCCTGCTCCCAACAGCTGGCCTCCCTGCAGGAGCAGCTGGACTCACTGATAGAGAAGTGACCACCAGGGGGCAGCGTCATGTCATCTTCAGCCTCACATACACACTCATGAAGAGGAGGAGGAGGAGAAGAAGGAGAAGAAGAGCCTTGGTCGAGGGAGGAGAGAGCGTTTATTAGCTGATTTGCTGTGCCATTTCTTTCAGTTCATCGTCTCCATACAATAGGCATACTGCACACTGATTTATGTATTCAAAGTCAATATTGTTTTTTATTAAATTGACAAAATGTGTTGTTTATTACTGTATGATCAAAGTATTTGATGGCTTCAACTTTGAATACTTAAGCTTGTCATCTTAAAGTAAATGTAGTCTTGATCAACTCAGTTTTTCTTCTTCACGACCTGCATGAAAGAAACTGCAGTGATACACAAGAATTGGAAACTGTCATTATTTTTGCATTTGGCACAGATTTACATGTGGGCTGATTGATGTTGGTCATAATAAATGTCTTTCTGTAGGTGGATGAAGAAGTCACAGTGTCTTAACGTAATGTTGGGTATTTGCTGTGGGGATATGTATGAAATGTGACTGGTTGATTGATACGGCGCTGCTGAGGACCGTCCGCCTCCACACCGGCCTCTCACCTGCATTGTTAGACCAGGAGGAGGGTACGGGTTGAATTCATAAATTATAAGCAGGAAGATGCATCATCACAAAGCTGAACACGTTGCAAACGTGATGGTCGTATAGAACATGATGCGTTGCTGTAAATATATTACCCAACAGTAAATAAAGGAGTTAATTCTTGCAACCTTAAACATCTACATCAATAAAATGCAACATACGACATTAGAGCAGCAGTAATAATAATCCAAAAACATCATTAATAACAGTAAAACACTGACAGAACATTTTACTGTGCTAGGACTACTTTTACTTGAAAAACTTTTAGTGCATTTTGCTCACAATACTTTTACTTAACTAATGTTTTAAATGCAATACTTTCACAGTGGTATTACTTTTACTTCAGCAAAGGGTACTTCATTCACATCTGCACAAGCATGCTGAGCACGGTTAAAGACTTGTGTGATTTTAAGGCTCCATAGCGTCAACTAAATTGTCTAACAAGCGCAGGCAGCATGTTTAACTTTGGCAAATCAAACACTTTTTGAAAATTGTTGTTTTGTATAGACATGAATAACGAGGTTATTACGTACATACAGGGCCGCCTGTTCAATTTAGAGCTGAGATGATTCGTCGATTCATTGATTAGTTGACCGACAGAACACGAATCGGCAACTATTTTGATAATCTATAAATTGCTTTTGTCCTTTTTCAAGCAAAAATTAACTGTTTGTAGAGTCTCAAATGTGAGGATTTGGTGCTTTTCTTTGTTTTATGTGACCAGAAATTGACTGAACATGTTGTGATGGTATTGTCTGACATTTTATGGAAGCATCTATTAATCGAGACAGTAATAGGTATATTCACCAATAATTAAAATAATTGTTCGTCCCAGTCCTAGCTCAAATTTAAGTAGTTACTGTTACTTCCTGTCCACTCTCCTGTGTACTGTAAAGGACTCCCACTATGACCGGACAGCTGCATCACTAAACCATCAGATTACCTTCCAGAATGATCTTAACTTGTTCGAGAGTGATCTGGGCCTTATTTGTTGTCCCGGTGGTCATCTCTGCCTCCCCCCCCTCCTTTCTGCAGGGATTACCCACCAATCGCAGGGGTAGGCAAGAGATTAGCTCCTCAGATTAAAGTGTCCACCTCCAAACCCTGTCTAATCCTGCCATCTGTCAGAGAGCAGCCAACCAGCCAAGACTCTCTCTCCACTAGGCTAATTAGAAAGCCAGGAGAACACAGACCCAGAGAGGAAAAAAACAAATCTCCAAAACACACACTTTTCTGTCGGGTACTGCTCGAGGCAGAGAGACAATGGAGGAGACGTATCTCCTCAACCATCAAGGAGTCAAGAAGAAGATTCTGGCAGGAGGCAGAGGACCGCTGCCACACTTTGCACCTGGGACAAAGGTATCGAGTCGCAGTTCATCTGATAACCTAAATAATGCTCGAGTCAAACTCAGCATGGTAGAAAATGAGTCCTTGTATAATTTCCGTTGTGATGTATTAATATTCTTTGTCTATTTTTAGCCATATGCTGCATTGCCCACTTCAATTAGATTCTGTTGAATCATTCATAAAGTGAGGGAATTTATTCTGTATCTGGCTCTTACACACAGAGCAAACATTTGGTCAACCAAATTGCAACATGTTTTTGGCACTGTGTCTGCTCATCCACTGATCCGCTGGTCGCCGACTTTTCTTCCCTTCCTTGTCAGATCCAGCCATATGGCACCGAGCCTGGACACTGTGACAAACACTTTCCATGACAATGCCAGCATGAATTTACCTGTGTGTGTGTGTATTACAGTGTGTGTGTGTGCGTGTTCCCTCCTCGGTGAGGTGATTTCCAGTTGCTCACACGGTTATGCCATTATACACAATCTGTCAAGTTATAAATAGAAGGTTGCATGCAGCCAGCCTAATTTTACAGACTGTTGCTGAAGGCGTTGTAAGTCTTTCACATGCACACAAACAGATGGAACACATAATGAAAACCAGCATGTATGTATCACATAAGAAGTGACTGACGTATATGACAGCATTCAGTCAAATCAAGCTTAAAAAGACATGATTGAAATTGTCAACAGTGGCACATCATCAAAGTTGATTGCCAAAGTTTTTCTCTCATCTATTGTATTTTGTTGTATCAGATGTAGAAAACAGGGTCAAAAAGGAGCAATGAAAACATGCATATGTTTTCACACAGTACACACACATGCATACATAGATTATTCATAGACGGAAAAACAATCCCCAGAGGATTCTTCAACACTAACACTTGACAAAGTAACAACCTAAGTATTTATGGACAAACTGTTCACCACTATTCGATTTTCTATGTAATTTATTTCAGTGTATTTTGTTGGCGAATGGTTTAAATCACTCATTTACACTCTAAAACTCTTCCTGTCCTCTGCTCCCACTTTCCATCCAAGCTGGTTTTCCATTTCCAGACGCTGCTCGACAACTTCGAACGAACGGTCATTGATGACAGTCGACTGGCTGGCAGGCCGGCTGAGATGAGAGATGTTTAAGATGGAAGTCTGGGAGACCATGCTGGCGTCCATGAGGATCGGAGAGGTGGCTGAGTGAGTTGAATTACAGACTTTACACTTACACACACACACACACACACACACACACACACACACACACACACACACACACACACACACACACACACTGAGCTATTAGGCCCCTACAAGAGGTCCTAATGAGCGAGGTAGGGAAGCGTTTACTCTCCATTATGATTCACACAAATCAACCTTCTGAAGCCTCCTACATGTTCGGTTTTATGAACAGCGCAATCTTGCAAAGTCTAGTGTTTTTCTTTCTGGAGAAAAATGTAATTTGCAAGTTAAATTGTAGCCATTTCATGTGTTTTCCGTCCAGGACTGATTGGCGCTGGCTGGCAGCACCAGGGGGTTAGCATGATTAAGTGCTTCTATGTCTTGTTGCAGAACCGTTTATGTTTTTGTTGATGAGTTAATTCTGCAGCACACAGGCTTGTACCCCATCGTGTCCAAGGGAATGAGGCTAATCGCTCAAGGGAAAGACCCACTGGAGGGTCAGAGGCACATGTGCGGCATGGGAAACATGTTCCACTATCACTCCACTGGTTTCCCAGAGCTGGATGAGATAATGAGATCTCCTCAACCACTTATATTCATCACGGAGCTGTTGCAGGTAAGCACCAGTGGCAAAACACTGTATGTCGCACTGGATTGCAGAAAAAAGATGACAGTGTAGAACAATCAGCTGTCTTCTGGTTTTGATCTTTTCTCAGATGTTAGCATCTGTCAAGATAAACACATTGTAAAAAACAAAAGACATTTTCAGCTCATCCTTTTCTGTAACTGAGGCACTACAAACGTTTTGGGGAATTCACTGACATAAATGACTTCAGTCAAGTTTCGCTCGACCTAATATATTCAGCTTTGCAATGATATGTCATGCTAGAAACTCACCAGGGAGTCCAGTAGCAGCAGTAAAACATCATCATCTGTTTGTACTTACTTTCTTTCCACCACAGCTGTTCTCTGTACCTGTTCCTTCACTTGTGCTTCCATCAGTGGAGTTTTTCTCCTGTTGATTATTTTTGTTCTATTGTGCTCTCCTCTTGCCCCTGCGGCTTCCAGGTGGGAGACCCCATGTCCTACCAAAGAGAGTCATGGATGAAGGAAAAGGATGAGAAGCTGCAGACAGTGCCAATCCTCCACATGCAGGGCAATATGTTGGTCAAGCAGAGAAAATACAGAGAGGCTGCCAGCAAGTACAAAGAGGCCGTCCTGCTGCTGAAAACAGTCCAGTCCAGAGTGAGTGAAGGCTTTTAAGGAAGACAGATGGGATGGAGGGAGAAAAACGAGTGATGTTCAGCCTTGTTACTGAGGTTTCATCAGGGTTTTAGGTTTTTGGGACATGCAACTCCCGCCTTTTTCCAGTGGGAGATTCCAGTTTTCCTGTTTTGCTCTGCTTCACTGTGTCCCGGATTACAGGCAGTAGGGCTTGAGGGCTGGCAAAGGAAAGAGGAAAGAAGAAAGAAGAGCAGTGGATCACTGTCTTAGATGAGAGGAGGATGGAAGAATAATGGAGGGAGAGTTATGTATGAGATATTTTGATAAGAGAGTGTTGAGGATTCTTTTGTGCGTGGGAATAATTTTTGGCAACTTAAGACAAGTGTGATGGTGGAGGCTTTCAGATAGTTGGCCTGTGTACAAAGAGCTAGTAAAGCTCTGTTCAGCAGAGATGATGCTCTGGGTATCCTTCATGGTCCCAAAGTCATGTCATGTTTGAGTCTGTGTAAAAATATGCAAACCCACAGAATTCAAATAAATTATTAAAATGTGTGTAGAAGACGCCAACAAACGCAACTGATTATGTTCTTGTTCCCCCCTCTGTGTAGGAGATGCCGGGTGATATAGACTACATTAATTTGGGTCGAATGATCGTCCCCCTGGAGTTGAACTACTGCCAGTGTATGCTGGAGCTGGAGGAGTATTATGAAGTTATAGAGCACACCACCGAACTGCTGGAGAAACACAATGGTAAAAGCCTGGTTGAAATCTGCCAGATTTAATTGTTCTCGTTTATTCTGATTTCTAATTAATCCTTGCTTTTGGCACTGAAACATATCTTTAATTTACCATTTCCAGGGAGAGTTGAGTGGCTCTGTCCAACCCATAACTTGTTGCTTTTACGGATTAAATAAACAAGAGATAACGTGTTAATTAGTGAGCTTTAAAGGTGTTGGTAGACAGATTTTTGGCGTCTTTGGACAGAGCCAAAATGTCAAAGTATTCTTTGCAATCATACATGAAAAGCTGCTCAGTAATGACTAAAATAAGGGCCTGTACTGAGTCACAATCCCTGAGAGACAAACAACAAGCTGACAGGGTATAGGGTCTGATGCCTGCTTTATTGCAGTGGTGGTTGCATGTTGCAGCTGTGTATTATTTGAGAGCATATAGGGCTGTAGCTGACATTACAAAGGGCTTTACAGTTGGAGCAGCCCTCTGCATTGTTCTGTCATACCCATGGCTACTCATATAATCCTAGAGGAGCTCACATGCTGGCACAGTCTCCACTTCAAAGCCTTATGAATTATTGCCCCTCACCCAGAGACAGAATCCACCGAGGCAGCCTTTATTGTACTCTCTGTCCCTCAGCCCGGATTCCCAGTTTTATATTCGTCTTTGTGTGTGTGTGTGTGTGTGTGTGTGTGTGTGTGTACGTGTGGTAGGAGGAGGTGTTCAGTCTGTGACGCTATGATGTCTGTGCTTGAGCTTGTGTGGCAGGAGGAGAAAGGGTGTAAACTTGTTTAAGAGTGCTGGGGTGTTGTGGCCGGGAGTTTGTGAGCGCCACTGGCCCAGTATAAGCGCTATCGACACAAAGCAGCAGCCCTCTTCATTGAGCTCTGAAGAATGATCCATCCCATACATCACTCCACCTTTCCCTTCTTCTCCTTGTCTCCCTTTTCAGTGTCTTTATTTCCCTTTTCTAATCCTTTTCCAGCTCTACCCGCTAGTGTAGTAACATCAAACTCATGTTGTCTGTATCAGTTAAAGTCAGCCATTCTACTGCTGTGTTATCCCTTCAGCCCAGTTGTTCTTTAGAAAAGCGCCCAATGGTGGCTCACTGCAGTGTCTCGGCTTCTGCCAGAGGCAACAAAGAAATCAGTTTGAATGTTGGCTGAATGACGATTTAGCGTGGAGGGAAATTAAATGCAGAGGAAGAGAGAGAAACTGAGCCATCAGTGGATATCGAACCAAGCACATGAGCCTATTCTGCTGAAACAGAGAACTCACATGGTGTGAGAATGTGTAGCCACGTGTTTTAAAAGAAGAGTATGACACTTTGGGAAATGTGCTCATTCACTGTATTTTTACTTCATATTTAACAGATAGAGACGAGAGTGGAATAAATTCCCATCTAAAGCGAGTAAACATCATGTCAAACCTTTTGTTTTAGACAGAGTGAGGAAATAAGATGCAGTGTGTGTGCATGTTTTGTTTATTTTTTTGTTTTGCCAACCTTGGGAGAAAGGGGCTTGTGAGAAATACACAAACTGACGGTACACACCTCCACACTGTCCTAAATGTAGACAAATCGCCACCTGAGCTTCAGCAGACAGAGCAGGTTTATTCTTCAATATCTCAAGGTTAGGACAAATGTTCTTTTCTCACATCTGTCTGCATTTGTGTTGTTTTTCCTGTTCCTCAGACTGTACGAAGGGCTACTACAAGAGAGCCAAGGCCCACGCTGCTGTGTGGAATGAAAAGGAAGCCCGGAGGGACTTCAACATGGTGGCCCACCTGGACATCACTCTGGCCTCTCTCATCAATCGAGAGCTGAAGGCCCTGTCAGAGAGCATGATGGAGAAGTACTGGGAGGAGAAGGAGAAATACTGGAACAAGCTGGAGAAAAAGGAGAACAAAAATGAAGAGGAGGAGCGACATGATGAAGACGAGGAAGAAGAAGACGAGGGAGCCAAAGAAAAAGAAGAGGACAGTGAAAGTGTGACTACAGAGAGTAAAGATGAAGCGGAGGAAGAAAAAGGTAAAGCAGAGTCTCCATCCATTATTTGTGCTGAAGGACATGAAGAGGAACTCGGGGGAAATAAGGTTCCACCAACTGAAGGAAGCGATAACGAAGAGGAAGCGAGCTCTTCTGGGACCAATCCAAACGATGGCACTAAAAAAGAGGAGAAGGACGGGCAGCAGATGTTACGACTGGTCATGTTGCTGCAGAGCGAAGGAAACTTCCTCATGAAAGAAAATCTATTTGAAGAGGCTTCTGGAAAGTTCAAGGAGGCCATAGAATATGTGGACGTCCTTCGGAATATGGTGAGTGTGACTGATTACATAGTGAAGATGTTTTCTGGAAAAAAAAAGATAGAAGATAAAACTTTTTCAATGATCATCCAGGTGGACGTCAGGATTGACGTTAGCGGTCCACTCTGTTCAGCGTGATGAAAGGACAGCATGTGACAGAAACTAGTCCTACAAAAGGATCGTGGCTCTGAAAGTATAATCATCTGTCATCGGTTCCTTTCTTTTCTTTTGTCTTTTACTGAAAAACAGCTGTGGCATTGTAGCTATAGCGAAGGCAAGAGCAGAGAAAAGAGCTCTAAATATAACAGCGCAGAGATATCACCGTGACAGTGCTCGCCTGTGCTTCAGCCTCGCTGTCCAACTCCCTCACGCCTTTTACACACAACAAACTCCCTCCTCTCGTCAACCCACCCTCTTCCGTCCTCATTTCACCTAATCTTACAATCCACCACACTTCCTTGTCCCTGTCCCTGTCTTCATCATTCCTCCCTTATATCTTCATCTCGCGTTCCTGCTGTCACATTCTTTCATTCTTGTTCCATCTTTTGAACATTTCCTCTGCCATCTATCTCCTCCTCCTCCTCCTCACCCAATCGACTCCCACCCACCTTGTCCTCTCTTTGTGCTCCTCAGGTTGATCAACAGGGCGAGGACTGGGACTCGCTAGAGAAAGTGTGTCTTCCGCTGACTCTCAACCTCAGCCAGTGTATGCTGGAGCTCAAACAATACCAGCAAGTGGTGGAGCTCAACAAGCTGCTGAAGAAACATAAAGGTAATACATGTTGCCGTGAAGTTGAGAGTTTGAAGCAGGGGAGAAAACAAAAAGATGTATTTTGATAAAGAAATAGGTACATGACTATGTATAAACATGCTCTGTTTTGAGTTGTTTTTCTTCCTTACACACCTTCATTTTTGAGTTAAAAAATATCAAGATCTGTTTCCAGTACAGATGCCTGGCCCTCAGCAAACGCCTGCCTTCACGCTGCAGCAGTCCTTGATCTCTGTTTACCAGGAAAAGAAGAAACCAAACATTCACAACCACATTGCTGAGTCTGTCTCTCGTTCCCCCGGCACCCACCCATGGACATCACAGTCAAAAATGAATTCATTGTTTGCTTTGTTTCTGCTATGACTGAATTATTTATAGTTGAGGCTGATGTGAAATGGTTGTTCTTATGCTTTCCTTTTCCCTTCATTTACTTTTCTCCAACTTTTGCCTTCTACTTTGTCTGTCTCCTGTCTGGTGTTCAGTGAGTTATTTCATCCTCCCATTGTTTACTTTACCCTCTGACTCCTGATCTTACAAGCTGTGTTTCTTCTCCTGTTATCCTCACGAGGTCTTCACATGTAAATATTTCAGCCATTCATAGTAAGCCTATATTTTCTTCCCCCATAGGTAACTTTAAGGCGGTGTATCAACGGGCAAAAGCACGTGCTGCTTTGTGCAACAAGGATGAAGCTCGGAGGGACTTTGATAAGGTGGAGAAATTGGACCCAACGTTCAAACTCTTTGTCCGCCAGGAGCTGAAAAAGCTGGGTGAGAGGGTACGCATTATGCACATCCGCCAGAACAAGACTTACAGGGAGACAACACAGGAGAAGTGGGGGCCTGGTAGGAGCAAGGCAAAAAGTGCAGCAAGAAAGAAAACCGTCAAATGTGCACAGAAAGCCACTGAAGTAGAAAAGAAGACAGAAGACAAGGAAAGCTCAGAAAAACCCGCCCCTGCTGAGACCGAGGGAGTGGATGACGCAGACACAGAGAAAGATCCAGATGTGAAAGCTGAGCAGAGTAATAAAGAGCTAGAGAGTGGGAGAGCGAGTGGAGAGGGGTTAGATAATGAAAATATAGAGAGTGTCGTGGTTCATGAGGACGGGAAGGGTGTACCAGATAAAGATAGCGATCCCACGCCCACCAGCACAGGCAAAGATAATGTAGAGAGCAAGATACCAGCGCAGGATCAGGTCAGAAAGAAGGTCAAATGCCAATCAGGTGCTGCACTGGGACCAGGCACAAGCCGAGGGAACAAAGCCACCTGTGATAAGACAGGAAATGGTGGCACTCAATCAGAATAGACCAATGGGTGGAATTTGTCTTGTGCAGAGCCAAAGGACCACAGGGGAAGATGAATAGACCTTAAACTAACAGCAATATGGACGCAGAAAGGGAGACGGCAGGATGGACAAGTGATAAACAGCTAAGCCTCAAGTCTCAACAGGAAATATCGACTCTGCCACAAACAAATCCAAATATAAACACAAGGAGGAAAAACTAATACGAACAGACTGCGTTTGGCAGTTAAGTTTCATTGTTCGGTTCTCAGAGGGATAACTGCAGGCGCACGAGAAAGCACACTCAGACAAGGAGTTTGCCAAATACAAAGTTTTTATTTCTGTACACAAAGAGTAAAAAGCAGCCAGTAACCCACTTGTTATTACAGTAAAAAGCCTTTCTTCAGAAAACTTTTTATACAGATTAAAAACTCCAGAGAAAAGACAGCAAGAAGTGTTTGAGCGCTGGACATCGACATAAAATCAAAACCATGAAACAAGAACCATTTGAATGATTAATGAGGTATATTAATGGTGATCTTAACAAAAAAACAAAAAAAAAAACTCAGTTCACCAGTAATGTACGAGGGTGTGTATACATGTAGTAGTGTTATCAACACCTTGTTTGAGGTTAGATGATTCGTCGTCATGTGAGAGGGGACACATAAGCTTCGGTGCATGATACCACATGTTGTGAAACAAAGGCAGGGCAGTAATGACCGTCAGCGTGTTGGCTACATGCAGTAACAGAAGTCTAGAGAGAGACAGCCGTGTCCTCTGGGGTGAATCTTGCCTCTGTGGAGAGCCTTTTTCTTCAGTCACACAGCTTCAGTCACACCACAGGGAGCAGGGTCTGTTTCAACGGGTGCAGGGAATATAGGCAGCCACCACCAGTATAGAAAGTAGTGCATGAACCGGATGATCACGCAGTGAAAGAGGGATGACTCCACTGCAGCTGGGGGACCATCAAAGCCACTGGTGTCAAAGAGTAGCAGAGGGAAAACGTGGGGACAAACTGTCATATAACCACCTGGTGTGTTCATCTCGACCCGCCTCGTCTATATTGCCTTGAAATAAACAGGACCAGTGTTGACAGGCAGCCCTATGGGGAGTTCCTCTGCTCCTTTTTTTCTCCACGCTGTCACTGTTGCATCATTCTGTGTATCCGCACACAAAGTATGGAGATAAGAGTGATCATCAATGTGTAATGAGATGTGTGAATAGCAATAAATGACTGAATAAACATTGCTTGTCGTGGCTTTTTTCTTTTGTTCACCCACGAGCTGAGTTGCTGCTCTTTGTTCTGACGCCTCAGAGTTTCACCAGAAAAACAATCTTAAAGTGATGCTGGAGATGGATTCAACTGATGCTAATGATCAGCAGCTGAACAGCAACAGGCTTCGGTGGAGGTGGAAGTGAAGAAGAGGAGAAGGGCGCTCTCTCTCGCTTCCCTTAAGGCTATTAACTATTAACATTTGTATTACGAGCGGCACAGCACCTTTACAACTCACATAGCTGTGGAACCGCGTCCTTGGGGACAGTTCCCTAGCAACAGTATCAAAACGGGCAGCCAGTGCTGAGGAGGATGGTGTGTAAAATATGAGCGCTGGGTGCCTGGAGGGCAAGCCTGTAATAAATGCAGGACATGGGTTTAGAACTCGTGAGTGAGGTCAGAGTGTCATTTAAGGTCTGAGATGAATTCCTAATCTCTCTGTTTTCTGTGAGAATGAGGCGGTAGGATTTGCTGAGAAACACACAGAGCCACAGCTTCCTCGTTTCAGGCATCCTGCTTCTGGAGATTTCGCTGTGGCAGGACCATCAAAGTGGATCTCTCCCACCAGCCCTCTAGCAATAGGTGGATTGCTTTTTTTTTCTGTCCACCTTTTCTCTCTCATTTCTCAGATCTTCAGAGCATCACAGACTCATTCATAAAAACCCAATTTAAATGTTTTCAACGTACGGATGCCCTGCTCTCGACACTTTTCCATTGTTCCTGTTCCGGTGAGTAACAGTGTCACACAAGCACACACACACGCACACACACTCCTGATGCAATCTAAAAACACAGTGAAGAAAAGAAGTCCAGAGAGACGAACTCTGGTTTCATATGGACTCAGTTTGGTTTTAAGGCATTCAATGACTATGCTATGTCTAGAACAGAACGCACCCTACGACCCTGATACAATGGGGGCAATGATATTTTAACCACTCGTCTTTTTGTACATCTAACCGCAATTAAGTACGCTTTAGCAAAGGAAAATGAGGCATGTAGAAAGAGGGTTATAAGGATGACGTCTATAAGACCTCTCTATAGGGGGTGCCTCGTTCCCCCCTGTAGCATCTGGAATTGGCCTAGCAGAGAGAGAAAGCAAGCTTCAGCCTTGCAGCACTATCGCCTGGAGCTCCTTCCCTCTCTTTCTCCGCACACAGCGGGAGAAGATCCCAGAGTCGACGCCCGCATGCTGATATTTATCGGCAGACATTTCCTAAAACAAAAGCCAGTTTCAGCCACAATACGAATTGGCTCAAAACTGGGGAGCGTGCCTAAATCCCTTGAGCCAAAGAGATGAACTGGATCTCCATTTTCATGGAAGTGTCTGTATTTTTAGTGATGCAGCATGGCACGTTATTGATCATGGAAGGAGCCATTTGCTCACAATGAGGAAAGCGTGCATTGTAAATAGGGAGTGTGTATGTAGCAGCATACGTGTGTATGTGTGTGTGTGTGTGTGCATGTACGGTGAGTGCAAGTGGCTCTGTATGAGCGTAATGGGCTCATTTAAGAAAGGGGAGCAATGGGAGCGACAAGCAGTGTGAGAGGATTAGAGGAACACAGTGTGTGCATACAGAGGCGCTGTGCTCGCGGGCACTTTGGCTGTCTTAAATAAATCATGGATTTAACTGATGACGTGTCTTTCTCACAAAGTAAATCAGCTCGTTGTGGGTGCTGTCAACTCCCTGACAATCTGCAACACGCAGCCACATGAATTGCAGTCAGCCCAGCGCTGATCTAGCTTTGACGTGCCACCTCCCTTCAAAAAACAAAGTTAACAACCATGATAACACATTCAAGGAGGAAAAAAAAACCACTGACGATACAGGCATTCTGACAAAACAAGGGGATATTCTTCGTATTCCTTTTTTTCTATTTTTTTAAAGTTCTCCTTAAGAAAGGTCCAATTTGTGCTGTGGAAATATAAAGCTTCACACCTTCTAACAACTACACAGGTACTGGTTAGCACAGTGTCTTGGCTGGGCATGGTCCTTTACTTTAGTCTCTCCCTGACCTGCTGCTGATGTTAGTTGCCTTTGGCTCGTCAGCATGGTGTCAGGCTGCGCCACTGTAGTGATGAAGCGCAGCCTGGCCAAAGCGACATCAGCGTGAGCCTTCAGCACTTTGCATGAAAACGGCTTTTAGTGCAGAGATTCCAGTGGAGGGTTAGCTCTGGGTATCATAGCTGCTGCAGCGGTCACAGGGCCTGCTGTACTGTGGCCTGACCTCAGCCGTATGGAGCTCCTCCCTCTGCCATCAGGCTTCCTTTCAGGCTTTCACTCCAGGCCCACTCGGGGTTAGATATGTGAGGTGGTGCCTGAAATTAGGAAATAGGAGAGAGAGAGAGAGAGAGAGAGAGAGAGAGAGAGAGAGGCTATAATTATGATAATCCCTTTCTTTGTTCAAGCCACAGGCTTTGGACGGTCCAGCAAATTGTGTTTTAAATTTGACGGGACGGTTTGCAAAGTGTGTGACAGTGACGCTCTCTTTCTCTCTCTGTGCTACTGTCTCTCTTTATCTTACTCCTCCTCCCTGCCATTTAATCTCCCCCCCCCCCTCCGACTATCGACCCACAGCAGTACATATTTGCTCTCCTCTCCATCTCTCACTCTCCCGCGGGTGACAGAAGAGCGAAGAGTCCGTCTCTGACGCGTGGGGCGCTCGGCTGCTGCGGGTCCGTGCAGCTGTAGCAGAACTCACCCGGTTCTGAAGGGAAGACGTTTCTTAGCTGCTCGATGACTTCCTGGAGCTGCAGCACCGTATCCTGTTCGTGATCCATATCGTCCCCTGACAGACACAAACACACACAGAAGGTTACACCTCTATGAATGGTTAGGCGGGGGATGGGAGGGGAAGATGCATGGTTTCACATTCAATGTGTCAAGCACACATCTAGCCATGGCCGAGCTGACCTGCTGCTTCAGTGTCAGTGGTCTCTCTGCTGGCCGGCTCCCCGTGATGACCCCCTCCAGAGACAGGAGAAGACAGGGTTGACGGCTCTGATCCGTTGGCTTCCGAGTCATCTTTGGGCTGTTTTTAAAGGAAACACTGATCAACGCTCAATCCAAATGTTTGCTCATATCCATCACGTTTTTAGGCTGCAGACACATATTGCCTTTCACGTAGAAATTAATTTTTGTAGTTTATCGCACTCAGCCCGCAGCTCTCCACTGGCATCCCTGAACAGAATTATAAAAATGACTGACAGCTGCTACACAAAATCACTAGGTTACTGTGATTTGTGCTTTGATAGATTTGAAAAGACAGGGAATTGCACTGCACACATCAGCATTGCAGACAGACGTGGGGGAAAGTCTCAAATCACAATCAAAGATGTACAATGTAACTCAGTTGTATTCCCAAATATCTCATATATGCAACCCAGCATCTTTTGTATTGTTTCAGCGACACTGCGGCAATACTCGGGAGGTGAGTAAGTTCAGTAGTTGCCGTGAAATCGGGGTGTCTGCAGAGATTGGGAGGAATTCATACATAAACTTACACAGACTACAAAGGCTGATTTTATTTTTTGAGGAAACTGTGATATTGTCCTGGGAGAAAAGGAATTGAACGGCATTTCTTTCAGCCAGGAATGTGTACTTCCTCCTCCTCCTCCTCCTCCTTTGCTTTAACCTGAACAAGAAGCATCCTGCACCTCTTGTTTAAGTGCCTTTCTCCTTTGCTTTCTCTTTATTCAGTGACACAATTTACATCTGAACTCCTGCGACTAACAATTTACACTTTCTCATTTTGTGTCAGCTCCCACTCCGCTTTCAATCTCTTTCTCACACCTTTCCTTTAGACTGCAGTAAATCCTTTTCTATTAGGCTCAGACTGTCGAAAGGCCTTTTCTCTTTCTATACTGTACTTTCCGTATTCCCTGCTGGTAGTTCAATCTTGCCAGAGTATATTGCCAAAGTTCGAAATTTACATTCTCAGAGCAGCTGTCATGTTTTTTTTTCACTTCTCTTCTTTTTTATCTCATCCTTTTTTATGCATTGTACTGAATTTAGATGAAGTACTGGATGTACACACTGTGATGCATACACATATAAAAAAAAACATTAAACTTGAGAGCCACAGTTCAGTTAGAAATATAGATGAGACCGTTAACCAGAGCCCCTTAACAGAGCAGATGGACACATTAGTGACTACAGGGATCCAACTCTTGACCTTCCCAGTTAATGAGACAGGGACGTCCACAGCAGAGGAGCCCGGACAGTAAATGCCCAGTCACCTTTAGTTACAGGTCAAAATTGAGTTAGTTACCATCAGTAGAGCCCTAGCAGAGGACCTCAAGCAGGAATCAGGATCAAAGGGAATTAGCAGATCACAGATATGGACAGGAGTGTGCAAGGATCTCAAAGCAGGCAGTAACATCTTAAAATCAAGTGCAGCAAGGATTGGATTGAGAGAGTTGTTCAAAGTGTGGCAGCAGAGTCTTGTATGAATTTGATTCAAACATAATCTACATAGATTGGATTTCAGCCTCTTATTAGATAAGGCTTGCTGGTGCTTGGGAGAGAGAGGGGAGCAAGAGGAGAAGGCATCCAGTTGCTGTAAGCTGCTCAGATAAAGCAGCCACTTATACTACTGTTGGTTCATGGGAAGATGGAATAATACTTATATAATATTACAAGTATTTATAGAGTATAAGTAATAATATAAAATATCCTAGTTGCAGAGGTTAAGCCACTCTTCTCCATCAAAGTGAATGAGCAACGTGCAGGCTTTCTTCTACTGTTACTGTGCTTTTTTTGTGGATTATTCTTAAACCTGTTTTTCTTATTTTACACCCCATGCACAATAAGTAAGAAGTAAAAGTACGTAAGCATTAACGGCAAAATATATATAACTCTTGCACCAACAGCATTGAGGCCCTTTAAAACAGGGCGTCGTCACATCCTGATTTCAACTATATAATTCAGGGTTTATCAATCTACATATGTAATTATTCCCAAATAGTTTCCTATTAAAAACAATTATATCATTTTATACACTTCCATTTACATCCAAATGCTGAGCTAGCATAACCTTGAGACCGCAGGTCAGCTAAATATGAAATTCTTTGTTTACAAACTCAAAAAAAACAAAATAAAAAAATGTATAATTAATAATAGACCTTTGTCTCCATCATGGAATTACACAGTTTCTCCCCGGAAAGTTTCTTCAACTCTCTCCCTGACACCCCACCAGCATGCCTGTCACAGAGGTGTACCTGTAGCAGTAGCTCCCTGAGCCTGCAAAGCTGGGACTCCAGCTGTTTGTTGTGGTCCTCCAGGATCTGCATGCGGGTCTCCAGACGCGACTTGTGTTGTCGGAGGACCCGGGCCTCGGCCAGGAGCTCCTCATCCTGCTGCCCTTCCTCCGTGGGTGAACCTGGTCCACCCTCTCCAGCCTCAGTCAGCATGGGAACCGACGCCGCCTCTTCGTGCTTCCACTTGAGCCTTCTGTACTCGCTCTGCAGCACCCTGAGGACCCACAGTGGAGGACAGATGGAGGGAAAACAGTCAAGGCTGGTGCAGCATACAAAACACATAAACACAACCAAAGGTATTTATCCAGCTTCCACCAAGAGGATAATGTCTTGTTGACAATGTAGCACACGGAGAGCAATCATTTTCAGTTCGTGCATAAGCTGCAATAAATCATGTCTTCTATCTCCTCCATGTGTGATACTAAGCGTCAACTGATTATACACTGCGACTGTGAAGCGTTACTAAAAAGCTGCCCGTATCACAGTGTCATCACGCCCAAATATCCAGTCCAGTGGATCAACCCTTGTATTTTTTTGACAATAGCTTTACTCCCACAGACTCCAATGCTGTATGTGTTATAATAATAATAGCAAATTAAACACATTTCTTTCTCCTTTAAATTGTTTTTCTTTTCTTCTGAACTGGTTAGAACCCAATATGTAGAAAAGCTTTGAGCAAGTAACCCTGAGAAAAAGGCACCAAGCTAATACAACAATGTTAAGTGTGCTGGAGACATGACGTCTCCAGTACACCCCCCCCCCCCCAAACAAAACAGTGTTAAAGGTGTTTGTTTCTCGTATTGATGTATTGTTCAGATATGAGCCACATGAGAGCCACAGCAGCTGTTGTAAACTAGGCTACAGTAGCCACTATAGTCATAAATAGGACAACAGAGCACACTGCAGTGCCATTACTGAGCTGGGTCAAGGTTTCAGGCACCCAAAGGGCACAAGTGCATGTGTGTGCGTAAGCTGGATGTCGCTGTGTGTGTGTGTGGAAAGGTCACAACCGATTTGAAGACGGGAAAATTATTCGTTTGAATCATCAAGTTTGCCTCTGGTGCCCAATTAAATGGATAGTAGAAAGGAATTTTGCATCATTTATGGAAAATGCCTGAGCCTCTTAACAACTAGGACACAATAAATTAAAATTCAAGTATTAACATCTGAATTAATGTGTCGAAGAGCTGCTTTACACTCGTATCACACAAGTCCATCCATAATGGACTCTTCCTGTCTTTTCTGCAGGACACCAACAAACTGTCAAAGTGCGATGTTTCATCGTTATCAACACATTGTTTTACAGAAGGTCTGCATATGGCAGCAGACACGTTGAAAGGAGTGCAATTCCTCAGAGTAAACATAAGCATATTTGTGTTATTGTGCCCCTGGAGCTTTACTGATGAAAATCACTCCCTAAACCAAACTTTTACATCTTTGCTTCATGTCTTTAGACTAGCCTCGGTCTAAATCTCATTCTAATCCACAACCAAATCCAACAGAGTTCTTCATGCTTATTTTTCATGGATGTTTTGAGGTTGGTGTTGATGCGAGTTGATGCGTAATCAAAGCTCAGAAGCATTTATTGTGTGTGAAAACAAAGACGCAGCGATAACCCCACCAGCTGAACAAATGAAGAAAAGAACCCGGCTCTAGACTCAATGCACCGAAGTGTCCTAAGACACGTGTTTGTATTTTCCTGGATACAGACCTGTTCTCATTCTCCAGGCGGGCCAGGGTGCATTGGAGCTGCTCCTTGTCCTGGTGCTCCAGGTGGGCCAACAGCATGTGCTGTCCGCAGGGTGAGTCATGGTCCAGGGCTGGGCTGGAGTGACGCAGGAGGTACTGATCTTCATCCCTGAGTCCCCCACACAGGAGACAGCACACTGAGCCACCAGCAAAAAGCCACCAGCAGCACAAAGCAGAGCCAAGGACGGCATGTGAGAGCACACGGGCCAAAGCAAGGCAAGGCGTGCAGGACGAGGAAAGGTATTGCAATCAAACAGGTCTGGACGGAATGGGATGGGACACTATGACAAAGGCATTGATCCAGGTTCACAGTCTAATAATTAAATGTCCTGTCATAAACTTGGCTCACCACAACATTGCAAATTCACTCACATTTATTAAACATTTAAGGTGGCTCTTAAGTTACATCAACAATATATTGCCCGAAACAATAAACTTTGTTTCATGATGGAACGAAAAACGTAATGCGCAGACTTATGATTGCAGACCTACGGCTGTAAAACAATAGATGCATTTCAGAAGGTTTGGCAATTATTTTAATGGAAAGACTGTTTATTACTATTTTATTGAGCCAAATTATACATCACAGAGGTATTAATAGGCCGACTTCAAGCAGACCGCGTATGTCTAGAGATGGCGAGATCCACCTTAGTTGCAGATGTGTTACTTAGGGAGTCCTACTTTGACACATGTGTGGGTTAACGATGATCCAGCTGGTCTGTGAACATATCTCAGCAAAAACAACACATTGATTCTGATATGGATTATTTTGGACCCACTTATGAATGACTGAAGGCTCCATTGTTTTATGCATCTAACGCTTATTCTCATGTCCGTTACCTGGAAATAAGCAAAAAGTGAACTGGGAACAATGCACACAGGTGGAGGGTGAAGGCTACACACACGGGCAGCGTGACTCAGGACAGGAAACAGTATGGTGCCTGCCAAACACCAGCTGGAGGCACAGATAGCACAGCAGCATGTTCAGAGCCGTGCAGCAGGAAAAACAGAGAGGCACTGACAGACAGAAGGACGGATTGGCAGATTAAGAACAACAAGATCCAATGGCACAAGAGCGGAAAACAGCACGGCTACACATGAAAGAGGTAGAAGTGAAGTGTCATGCATACAAACACACTCTCAGGCATCGATTTATAGACAGACATGCAAACATTATGTACATGCACTGATATGCAGGCATTTTTGTGACAAAGCTCCATCCAAGCGACACTCAAAACATGCACATGGCAACAAAGACATTGGGAGCAGGCTTCAGCGGCACTTATTCCAGAAGTGAAAAGCACTGCTTAAAAAAGTGTTGCACTGCGTAAAAGTGGTGCAGTTTTATCTAAGCCTCAAACTAACTTTTACTGTGGTGTCAATTACAGCATTCTCTCAGAGCACACACACATAAGTCACATCTAAAAAAGAAATAATGAGCACACTTCACAATACACACACACACACACATACACACCTAAAAGACCTGATAACACTTTGAACAGAGCTGCTGGGCAAGAAACCTTTCATTTAAAGTGCAATGAAAAAGAAAAACTATACAGAGAAGGAGGAAATGGTTGGTAGCACACACAGATGTCAACAAAATAAGACACAGACACACACAAATACTACCATTACCACTCTGTCCACCCGACACTTTCCACAATGAGGACTCACCTTGTTGGCCACCTCATTCACATCAAACATCCCCATTCCTCTCACTGCTGTTACCTTGCCACCACCCCGCTCCTCAGCCTGCTTTACACACACACACACACACACATACACACACACACACACACCTCTCTCTCCTCAGCAGGGTTTGTGTATCTACCCACAGCCACGTACTTTAATCACAGCAGGCATGTGCGTGATGAAGGGGGACTGTGTGCACGCTGCTCGCTGTGGGTCATTTTCATTATGTGCCTGATTATTTATGTCATGTTCCCCAATCTTTCCCTAGCCATCACACGCACAAGCCAGAGCACACACAGAAACAATCAATGTATCAGGAGGAAAGACTTTGCACACAAAACACACACACATAATCCCGATGAAAGGCTCTGGTTGTAATGAGGGGGGAGGTAGAGTGGGCAGCATACTCACAGACTTTCATCAGGAGACAGGCTATCCGTGAAGAACGAACAATTCTGGCTCTCCATTTCAGCCAATCTAAAACACAAAGATGAATATATACACACACACACACACACAAAAGAGACAAAAAGAGAAATACAAGAGAGTGGATGAGTCAGAGCAAATGCAGAAAAAATCAAAAGCAACAGATTGATATTATCAACCACTGGGGAGTGAAGATAAAAGAAAGAATCAGTACAGTTTAGCTTTTAGATCGTGCGAATAAGACCATGGGCTTTTAAAAATATGGACTGCAACTGTACACAAACATCTGACTGCCACGAATGCAGAGAGGTAGAAATTGTACTCGCCATAAAGTTCGAGCTATACAAGTGTGCACAAGGAGGGGAGGATGAAATTCTGATGAAATGCTGTGCACTGTCTATCAGCAATAAAAAGGTCAAAATATGCTTCTATCCAGCGCCACGGACAGCAGCTGTTGGTGTGTGTGAGGAAGCAGCGAGTCGCTGTGTGGCTTTTCAGGACCAAGGACAGAGCCTCTAGTTCTGCATTATGTCCTGCTGACTGCCAGTGGACAGCTGCACTGTGCATGCTGCTCTGTAAGCTGTTCCACTACTATAACCCCCCAAAAAATGCTGCAGTAGAGGGAAAAAAGTGTAAAAATACATGGCGCTTTTATTGTTTTAGGTTTGATGGCATAAATAAAGAAAAACACCATGAGACACTGAACTGCTCCCAATGGTTAGGCCAGTGCCTTACATGATAGCTTGCTGCTATCAGTGTACGAGTGTGTGTGAATAAGAGGAACATTTTAAAGCACTTTACATAAATTAAGTCAATTTACTAAATAAAAAGAGAGATAAATTGGATAAACACAAACACAACATTCAGACTATGGCGAGAGTTTAGCATATGTACTGTATATATTGGCTTCTTCATATTAAAAATAATGTGAAGTAAACAAAAGCAGTCACGCACTTAAACTACTCCCACAATATTATTATGTTGTCTTACACTGACTTAAAGTGTGAAGCTACTTTTCTATACGACAGTTGAAATCTTAGTTGTTTGGCCGTTGCTTGGCTGCCCACATATATACATGCGTACATACACACACACACACACACATGTGCTCCATGAAAGCATCAGTCTTAAATCTTCACTGCAGCATACTCAGTACACATATGCACACAACACGCTCCATGCTGCATCATCTTTCGCAGAGTGTCGTCAGCTGAAGGGCGGAAGAAGGAGGGGTGAGTGATGTAGAGGCTGTCAGGGACATCCGCATCACATCCTATCTCTCTCCAGAGTTTGATGACGCCATAAAATTGAGAATTTTAGGATTTATCCATGTCCTGTTTCAGGGGGTCCAGCCTGTGAACCTGACCGCTCGTAATTCAACCTAAAACACTGTCCATCAGAAAGCCTTCACAAACCTGGAGCCGCAGTCAGCGACAACAGCAAATGAGAAATGAAAGGGTAGAAAGTAATAGGAAATAGTTGCATGGGTATGTGGGTGTGGGTGTCTTGTGCACACATTTGTGTTTAGCATCCTACATGAATGTAAATGGATGTGAGAGGAAATGAGAAATGGGAGAGAGAGAGAGAGAGAGAGAGAGAGAGAGAGAGGAGAAATCCTCTCTCAGAGTTCTAAGAGGTTTTTCAGTATCTTCCTCCCATCTATGCTCTATAAGATATCGAAGCAGCGCTGATCAAAGGAATGAACTCTACTCCTGCATCAATACGGGGGGGGGGCATACAAAGAGAGAGATGATTAGGAGACGGAGGCAGTCTCAGTGTTTGACATGTCTGCAAATCTGGCTTTTCTAACCCCAAACATCAAATAGTTATCTCCCTTGAGATGACTGGAGACTGCATTATTGGCATGGATTAACACGTCCTTTTTTGGATGAAGGGCACTTTAACACACACGCCCGCACTCACACACACACACACTCACTCACACACACACTCACACACACACACACACACACACACACACACACGCACACACACACACACACAGAGAGAAACACACACACACCTGTTTTATATGCCATCAGAAGGTGGAAGAATTTCCGACACCGACCTGCCAGTGATGGCACCCAGTATTTTGACATTGCCTTGACTTTCCATTAGGGTTCAAAGTGAGCGGAGACTTACGAATAATACGGGGAATGAATTCAAATAAGGAATAAGAGACAGACAGACTACTCTGTCTCCCCGTATTTTATGATAGTGCTCAGATCATGATGGAATAAGCAGAGCAAACTCACTCAATACATTTTGAGCCAGTATAATGTCTCTTTGGCACGCAGGATCAAAGTAGTACTGGTCAATGAACTAAACATGGAAAGGGGTCAAGATAACAACTAGAATTGCTGCCTAGTGGTTGTATGCCTCCGTCATGTTGCAGTTTACATTCATGGCTGAGCAAAATGTCATCACTTCATCATTTTATTCTGTCGAATGCCTCTCGTTCACCCCTTCACTCAGGTAGTTTGCACCAATGGCAGCAAACTACCGAGCCAGGCGCTGGCCTAACTATCTGGAGCAGTATTGACATGTTGTCATGCGGAACCAGGGACCGAACCGCTGACCCTGTGGTTAGCGGCTGCCCCCAATATCATGCTTTCCAATTCAAGACATGAACTAAGGCCGAACAAAAACGACCACCGAATTGGATCAAACTGCCTTATGTCTCAGTAAAAGCTTCACAGGAAAGCCATTTACGGTAATAAAGTAACATACATACTATTAAATATACATACATTTCATGAATTCAATGAATGCTTCATTACACAGTTACAATATTCACTCATTAACAAGTACGTTTAAAGGATAAGTCTGGTGATTGTGTATTATTCTCACAAATGATACTTCTGTGCCATTGTTGTCCAAAATTATTAAAAACACATCAATGAGCCTGACATGTTTCTTCATAATTTACAGTTACTCCAACTGCCAAAAATACTCGCTGGAACACCAGATCTGTTGCAGAAAACATTTGCTAAAGCGACAGCTGTTGTGCCCAGGAAATATTGAAAGCATGTATTCACAACCCGTTTTTAAAGATTTGGTAGTAAAGAATGGGCTTGAGGCTGTGAGACAGACAGGCTGGATACGTCACACAGCATTGGTCTCTCACAGACAAAATATAACAAAAATATAGAATGTCGCCAGCATTTATCTTCCAAAGTGTTTATAAATGTGCTCAGAAGACATATTAATATAAGAACACAACAACGTTACATTAGAAAACATGCATCATCTGTTTCTACACCAGTAACAGATGATTCACATGAGCAGTAAGTTATTAAAAAATGAATACATTTCAACTCTCCTTATATCTGCTTACAACTATAGTGGGTTATACATAATTTATAATTATAGCGCTTAGAAAAATATGTTTTAGGACACTATCTGAAAGCACCGCTCTGTGATCATAGATTATTGTCTCAAATAGAAACCCTCACTGATTCATTCTGATACAGAAAAAACAGATTTATGTGACCAACATGACTCAACAATAGATGTTTTTAAGCAAATTGTTCAGTTATTCACAACACATGAGTAAATGTAAAAGGATAACAGAAAACATGTTAAAGAATGGAGAAGAAGAAAGCATTAGAGAAGCAAGAGCATGAGATGGAAAAAGAGGGAGAAATGAATGTGTGGCTGGCAGACAATAGAAGAGGGGGATCAAAGATAAAAAAGCAAAAACAGGCAAACAGAGAACAGGATGAAGGGGAAAAAGGGAGAGATAAGAGGGGTAAAGAGGACAATTTGCTCATGCTCTCTTGTTGGTGTCTGTTCCCTCTGTTTTGTGTCTAAAGCAGTTGTGTGGAAGAGCCTCAGGGAAGTAAGACACAATGGCACACACACACACACACACACACACACACACACACACACACACACACACACACACACACACACACACACACACACACTGCAGGCTCAGTGGAAATGTGTGTGTGTCCAGCTCTGCAGCACTGTGGGGGAGTCCAGTGCTGTGCCCCTGTTCATAACCTGTCAGACAGACACTAATCCACACCAACAGCTCCCAGGTGACCAATGGGCTCACTGCCCTAGCAAGTGACAAGCCGCTAGGCACACTGAACCCCGCTGACCTCCACACACACACACACACACACACACACACACAGACACAACCACCAACTGCTCTGCTGATGTGCGGCAGCCAGCGTGTGTTCATGTGGAGTGTAAGAGGGAGGGAAACTGCTGGGCAGTAGGCTTCAGTCTCTACCGTGGCTGGAGTACAGAGCACAATGTAGCTAAATCAATACTTCAATCAGTGTGTTGGGTGAAGACTGAAGGGTGAGGAGCGGGAGCAGAGAAGACGGGGGAGGAGAAGAAGGTGGAAGCAAGGCTGGAGTGGATATAAAGAAGAGGAAAAGTTGATTTGGAGAGAGCAAAGTGAGACGCTTTGGTGGTGTGATTTGATGTACAGCACAGCACAGTGGGCCACGTACCTGCTGGCATAATGTTCAATCCTGCTGTGTGTGTCTGCATGGGGCAGCTTGGGTGAGGAGCATGGCCTGGGAACAACAGAAGCCAAACGTTACTATATCACCAAGGCATTTTTAACACACTCCAAGTATGGATGATGTGGTTGCATTCAAAAAACACTTAATTTACACAGTTTTACCTGTGAACACAGTTCGGATGCAAGCAAGAGATGTATGACTTGTTTCAGAATGTTATAGTTAAGTACAACTTTGGGGTGCTTCCCTCACATTTATTTATCTGGAGCTTTCAGTTACAGTAAGAACGTTTCAATAAGGAAGAACACAGGACGGCTATTCACACAAAGAGTCTTGACTGTGTAGAAACAACTACTGCATTTATACATTAAATACAACTGAGCAATGGACTAATTCAAGAAAGGATGTTTGTTTTGATGGTTGTCTATGATGTATATTTATATATGCTGTGGAAATATGTCTTTGGCAAGACATAAGCAATGACCAAACCTTGTCTATCAAATGAGAGACAGCTGTTGGCTGGGCGCAGGCAATTTAAACATCAACACTGCCACTATGTCTTCCTACCCTGATGAAGACATGCTTCATGTTGCAACGTTAGCTGCTGCACCTTGTTGCTATAAACGCGTGCAACAGATTTCCCCACTCCAGACCCAGCCTCTGTCGAGGCATTGGCTTATAGAGCATCCTTATTCTAGAAACTGATTCTGCATTCATATGCAATCTGTCGGCAACGGGACCAGATTTTGGCATCAGAAGTGTTCTGGTTCCCGTTTGCAGTCCGAGTAGTGTTGACCAATCACGTTCAAGCAAGCTTATGCTGAATGCAGGTAAACAGTCCACGTGGAGTGTTGAAATGCAAACTTGGAAGCCAAAGATTTAGATCTTTGTTGGTTTAAAATGATCTTGTAAACTGGGATATATCTTTTTTTGCTTATCCGTCGTCAGAGCGATAGCCGATGCGTTCAGAGATTGCATTCATTCGAATGATAAGTGTCATTCAAACAAAGAGTTATGTTCTCTTCTTAGGTTGTTTCAATTAAAGAGTTTTCAGTCATGTGGGGGTAAAACGAAGAAGAGAGCAAAGATTTGACAAACATTTTGCGTTGCAGAAATGTTGTTTCTTCTTCCCTATCTTGTTAATAACGTGGCAGACTTTCAGCTCTATCTTAAAACTCCCTTGACGGGTCCCCAGGCTAGAAACCAGCGTAGTAAACTACCATACGAGGTGTACAAAAAAGTTGAAATCAGCAACATTTCAACCAGCTGTAACATTAAAATGCTGCTTATACATTGAAGCATCAGAAATAATTATACAATAATATACAATAGGCATTATAAAATATAATAATGTTTACTTGGCTTCAACCACTGGATTCATCTAATAATTTTATGGAGGTTAGAAAGGGTGACCTTACTGTGACACAGTCGGCCAAAACATGGCCCGATAATCATGCTAAATCTCCCTGGGTACTGCTGTAGCCCTCAGCTATGCTTCCTGATGATCTCATGGATTTTAGTCTCATCGCTCTTGTTTTGCCCTTTGGGTGAGACTCGCTCCTGTGAACAGAGTATCTGAGCCAGACTGAGATCACAGGAATAAATAACATTATGTGAATTATGAACACAGAGCCATCCTTTTAACCCATCTCAGCAAGAAAGAATGCCCACAAATTGTCAGAACATGAGAATTAGCCAACGACAGCAGGAGTTTGAATGGGTGAACGTGACAGATGACAGAACAGCAGAGCGATGTCTGCGTTTGTGTGAGTGTTCATGTGTGGGACTCACGTCTCCGAGCTCTCGGCTTCCAGCACAGATTGCACTGGCAGGTAACCTCTCTGCGGGTGCTTCGTGAAGTACTGCTTTGACCTGAACTTATTCTTCAGAGTCTTGGCAAAGTCCCTCATCTTCTCTCCCGAGGTCGTCTGTAGTTGTGATTTAGGAGGGGAGGGGTTGCGGAGGGAGGAGGCGTGAGAGGTAGCGTTGGTGGAAAGGTTGGAGATCAATTACACCGCTTACGATTTCTTCAATATGTTGCTTTCTCCAAAATGACCTCATCTGAAATGTGTCCACTCTGTCTCAGCACTGTTTTTTTCTCATTTTGACTTCAGGTGACTAACTCATTCCTCTATCTGCTTTCTCATTTAGGCTGTTACTGCTCTCTCTGCTTCCCTTTCTCTCTCTGGCTCTCTTGTTTACTGCTCTCTATCTATATCACAGTAGAAATCTATGTGTGCCTGCGTGCCTCAGCGTTGTGAAAAACTCCAGCTAGCTAATGTAAAATATTATCCAATAAAATAAAAAATCATTGTACGGATGGCTTTTTGCCACATATTACAGCTCAGAATTGATTTGAGATTAAATCTGGCACGATCTCAGGCCACTCTAGCACTCCAGTTACACCTGCTCCTTTGGAATTAACTCGACTCCGGAGAGTGTGTGTGCCATCGCTTAAGATATAGCACTTTATGTGTGCACTATGGGAGCCAAAAAGGATGTTACTGTTGAGTGGCAGTCAATCTCTGCATACTATGGATCTGGATGAGGCAGTGCAAGCATACATAACAGTGTATACACATGGAGATCTTACAGTGGAGACGGGGCTAATCTAGGTCTGGCAGCAGGAATCAGGAGACAGTCGTGTTATTTGTCCCTGGAGCCTTGGATTTGTATTCCGTTAAAGCACTCGATGTTTGTCTTACTGGTGTGTAGTACTCCATGATGGGGTAGTGCAGCTTCTTTCCCTTGGTAGTGCGGCCGGTTAGAAAACACGTCTGGCAGATGTCCACATTGAACTGCTTCAAACTGCGATACCTGTCAAGATCAATATAACGGAGAGGCTGAACTGATGCAAGAGAATAAGGCATTGTGTGTGTGTGTGTGTGTGTGTGTGTGTGTGTGTGTGTGTGTGTGTGTGTGTGTGTGTGTGTGTGTGTGTGTGTGTGTGTGTGTGTGTGTGTGTGTGTGTGTGTGAAGAATACAAGGGCTGGGCATGTCTGTGTGTTGAATTTAAATGCTTTTTACACACATCCTTCTGCTGCAGACAGGTACAGTATGTGCTCCATTACAGCAACCTAAGTCAGTGACTGTATCTCAAGTAATAATAATGCATTGGGATTAGTTTCAGCTATGTTCTTTCTGATCTATGTGTAAATGACTGATAAAGGAAGGTGAACAACAACATTTGAATACAATATCCACATACAGTCGAGAAATTATTTTCTGTGGCAAATATTATGGAAATGAAGAACATTGCAGAACAACAGGAAAAGCATCTGCAGACGCCAATCTGTGCAATAAAGACCTTCAATCATGATGCTTGAAGCCTGCTTTAATAAATTAATATTGTTGCACAGATTGGAGTGTGCAGCTGCTCCTATTATTCATTGTATTACATTGTATTTTAGTTCCAGCATCTGTAACAAGCTTTTATCTAGTCAGCAGCGATTCTTATATATAATGAAAACCCCAGCTGCCACTATAAATAATGTATTTCTTTGCTTCTACTTTTGACTGTCAAAATGTCCCCACCTATTTGTATTAATCCAAATTATTAACAAGTTAGTGTTACAATGCTAACTATAAGACTTTTTATTGGATTTATATTACACGCAATGACTAAAATACCCAGTTCTTTTGCCGTGTAATGCTATTAAACTTGCAGGAAGTTAAAGTTGAATTTACACACCCTCATTATGACAATAACTGCACAATAGTATTCTACCTAACGTGTTTTTGGGTTGTGTATGTGTATTTGTTCCTCATTCATATCCTCTGTTCTGTGCAATAGCCCACTGTGATCACTGATACGTTATGCCTACCTGAAGCCCTTGATGGGACACTGTTTGCAGACGTAGCATTTGGCCTGGTGCTTGGTTGACTCTGCAGCAGCCACACGGTGGAGGACAGGCAGCCAAACCATCGACTGGGGCTCCAGGCTCATCCACTCCAGGAAGTGAGAAACCTCAATGGCAGGTTTCCCTGGGGCCTGGAAAAGGAAGGGGGAGGGAGGAGACTGTAAACAATCCAAATATAGACCAACAGCAGGGCAGGTACACAAAGTAATGAGAGGGGAAGCTGTGCTTCCTTTCCAAAGGTGGTCCAGCACTGAGCGACAGGAAATCAAAGACAACACAAAAGGAGGAAAGAGAGGGTGAGTGAAGATGTACAACACTTTGGGATAAATTTAGCTTTTATGCAACTTCAACAATTATGAAACAATAACATACGCATCTGTGTGTATACTATATGTGTGTTTGTATGTCTGCATGCAGTCCGTCTCTCCTGCAGACACCTCGTTGAGAATTCCAGAAAGTGGGATAAAAAAGGAAGTCAACCTAATAAAAGAATGACTCGCCAAGCACTGAAATCCGTGATGTGCTAAATTCTCATTAAGTCTGCATCAGAGATGCATTAAGAGGTTGATTTCCCTGGGGCTTCCTCCACTGCTCATGCAGAGCAGCATAATAAATGTGTGTGTGTGCGCACTGATCACACAGACTGTGAGGTGTACAGAGGTATAGAGTCTCCCGGGTATGAAGGAGCTCCTCTCTGGTAGTAAAGTAGCCAGCTCCATGTGGGAGGTCAAATAGCAGCTGCTAGTATCCCAAACACCTGGAACTAGCACTGACTATGCTGAGCACGCCACCGCATCTCTAAGCAGCTCGCTGAGCAGATGGGATGCTTTAAACATCATGGCAAAAGTAGAGTGATAAACACGCAGTTATCCATCAAAACTCGATGCTTTCGGCCCCATACATCCACTTAACGACACGCATCCCTTCTCATAAAGTATAAAAATATGTATTAAATGTTATTTCTCATGTTGAATCTGACTAAATCCCCCATTCGCATTACATGGATATTTCATCTTCAGCTAAATGCCGTGACATGGAGAAAGAAATTGATTTTAATCAGCTGTAGCTGATACAGCAAGCATGGACCAGAATAAAATGCGTATAATTAGGATCTGCCTAAAATATGGGGGAATTAAAAGGATTGCATTGGCCACCTTTAAAAAAAAAGCTCTCTGAAAAAAAAAGCTGTGGCCTGCTCCTATCAACTCCCTAATTATCTGGTGTCCCCAGTTAAATGTCGAAAGGTAAAGTTCCTGCAACCTGTGCCAAACGTATCTCTTAACGCATTAAGAACAAGCTGAGGAGGGAAGGAGAAATCAATTCATGCTTTGAACATGTCTCCTCATTTGCTGTTGCTCTGCCGGCTACTGAACTCTGTGACCTCACTTTATCATATCAATATTCCAATAGATCCTATTCTATAAGCAACTTTCTCATTTAAACTTCTTGGGTTTCACTTACAGTCCATGTATGGTTGGAAACATCATGCATTATGTACCACTTTATTTCAAGTACATTAAAAGCAATGCAATGCAATATTAATGTGAAGTAACGTTTGCGAGGCAACACTCTGACTGTGTGTAGTGCAGTCGAGGATTCTTTAGGTAAAATAATTATAACTTTCCTCTGGAGGACTCTGCTGATGTCAGTAAAACACAATAGGCTTCGCATATCTGACATCATCATTTTTTCATACATGGCTTTTGATGGAAATCTTCAAAAGGCAAATGTTTGATTTTGCAACTCAGTTTTGAAGTTGCTGCCTTTATTATTCTGCTTCTGTATTTCTAATTTTGTCTTGGCACAGACAAGTTCGCTTCTGATTTTCCAGAGGCCACTCATTATTTTCGTACACGGTAATTAATAGATTAGCGGGTTTGAGATACAGCAGTATACTGTCACAGCATGGCAATGTGGGATTTGAAGGTCGACTTTCAAACTTGTTGTCGCAGCAATCAAGCCATTGATTCAAGGACTGAAACGAGCATCATCAGTGTTACAACAAAGGCTTGACTAACAGGGCCATTGGGCCAGTAAAATCCATAAGTAGTTGAATCTTGTGACTGAAATAAGACTATATCAACACCAGAAAAGTGTTTATCTGATCGAATGGGGTGAGGTGAACTCACTACATAATCCAGACGGCTGATTTCATCTGCTCTTATTGTCTTTAGTAGGTGTGTGCATGTGCGTAGCAAACACTTCTGCCTGTCTGTGAATGTGTTTAGGTGTGCCGGGCATGGCGGTAACTCTGTCCTCACCACGCGGAAGCAGCTGCGGACGCTGGGCTCCACGTTGCTGCCCCCAAAAGCAGCGACTTCACCCAACTGTCGGGGGATCTGGATGGCTTCATGGAGCAGCAGGCTGAGGTGACGCTGGTCTGTCAAACCTCCAGGACCAGACACCTGACGGAATAAATCTGCAACCACCAGAACATGCAAAAAATACATAAAGTAATGCATCAATTATGCAGACACTAACTTGTGTGTAACATCATTAATTGTGCGCTGCATCTGTATGCGTGAACAATTATTTTTTATTATCATCATATCTGCATACACTTCTCCTACGCATCTACATCTGCTTATTTAGGGAATTGATTGCTCTCAGCTTTTCAAAATATTAGGATTTTAATTACAAAGGCGTGCATTCTCAATTTAAAATATGGGGCAAACATGTGGTCTGCAAAAAGAATGGCATAACTTTCGTATAAAAACAAAAACAACACATCTGCTTTGCATCATTCATTTCTGACAATGAGCCTCCAATCTCGGGCAACTGGTTTACCAAACCTAGTTACATGCAATGAAACTCACTTTTGTGACATATAGACAGAGACAGAATACGTTTTAATGTCCTGGCTGCTGGTTTGCTTGGAGATGAAAGAGCTGCATTCAGTTAAGTCTTGTCAGAAGAGATTCACTGAAGAGATGAATGCTGACAGTCGTGTGAGGCTGCTGCACAATGCCTGTATAAGCAGCATCCCATGTATCCCCCTCTCCGTGTACTAATTCAACCCTACAGGCACAATACTTGGCTTTAACACCTGCATGTTAAACAGCCTCCTATTTATAGTTCTCATAAACAGAGCTGAGGTGTGTTTGACATTTTAAATGTTCACATTGAGCTGTTTGATAGAGATGAGTTTTGGACATGTTTTATGGAGTCATTACCACGATATATAGGCCTATTACATCTGAAACATGCAGCCTGTAGTGTTGCAGAGTCTGCCGTGAGATAACAGTTTATTCCTGGAGTTGGCTGCACAAGAAAGATTATCTGAACATCCATTACTAAGTTTGGTTGTGCGTGTGTGTGTGTGTGTGTGTGTGTGTGTGTGTGTGTTGTGATTAGTGATTAGCCTGGGGTTGCGCACCGATAGTTTTAGGTATAAAGCTTTTAGTAAAGTGAACAGTAGTTCACTTATGTCCGTTATCTTATCTCCTACTGATGATTCACCACCTCTTAGACCAATCAAAACGTCCTGTACAACTATGAAACACATCTATGTTCCCCTGCTCAATATCTTCTTAATATGACACATTTAAGAGACCTTTCAAAAGGTTTTATGTTCTCAGCTGTGATTATTGCCTTGGTCAAATGTTCAATGTATGTTATCTTGGGTCTATATGTTTAAATCACCCACCTACAACTAAATACCTACTGATGTTATACTCCCTATGACCTCAAATTTGCGTGCAAGAGAGTTTTCTTGACTTAAGATATTAACACCTTCGCAACAGCTGAATGGATTTTAAACCATTCCAACTGCATTTCAAATGTCCATCTCCTTAGACAGCCCTTACCGATCTATTATAATGAGGACCCATAGGACCATGGGAACATATGAACGACCCCCTTTGCAACTGTATGGACTCTTTCTTCTCTCAAATATATACGGTAATCAGAAACTTATTTGCTGGATAATTTCATAAACCCTTTCAAATAGCCGCCATGTTTTTCTGATCAGAATATGAGAGGCGGAAGCCAGTGACAGACCAGCAAGTAGTGAATTTGTCAAATGAGGTGTGAAAGCAACACATACTGATGTCTGCGAAATTCTGCCTGTGCGGCGTACGACAAAGTCAATCAAATGTTCCTTTTTGACTCACTGGTGATGATGAAATAAACACCCACCATCTCTCAAAGCGGGTTGATGCAAATGATTCAGATTTATTTGCAAATATTATTCCAGTGACGTCTGGAGTTGGCAAACACAGGATCGTCAGTGAAATGACAAACTGTTAAAAGGCCACCACACGTCTACCCGAACCTAGAAAAAGAGGACTGACTCACGTCAGGGACGATTCAATTGAAGGCAAATCTGTCAGTTCAGGCTTGAATAATCCTTGTCTTTAGTAATACTGGCAATCAGGGTCGTTTGGCAGAGTTGTCTCTGATCTTGTAACAACTAAAAGCTGTTCCAGGTCCAGCTAGCATCAGTTCAAATGCTCACTTTCCATTTCACCTGTATTTACATGATGACTTCTAAACTAAATATGTCTCGAAAAAAGTGGTAATGGAGCGCCTTAGCTCTGTGCGAGTTGACTGGTGAAATGGGAATGGGAGCTATAGAAAGACAGGGTAGTGAGTGAAATGACTGAAATGAATGGTGTCTTTGGCAAGCAATCCTTTTAAGGCCCCCGATGTACTTTGCAGAAGTAAAGAACGCGTTCTCCCTTAAAGCAGCAGACTCATTTCCTCCATTCGACAAAGTGGATGTCTTTATGTAATACTGGCAATCAGGGCCGGTTTGTTTTGGCTCATTGTTTGCAGTTGAGGAGCTGCATTAGGCACATGAGCAAGAATCAGACTCACATTTGTACTTCTCTTGGACGTCTGCATTGCACAAGCTCACCAATCCCATCTTGAAACTGAGAACGCGTATTTTGCCATTACGAGCACTAGTGGAAAGAAAGAGAAGAGGAAGAAGAAAAAAAGTTGTGAGGTTCCATTTTTTTGAACTGTGAATGAACTCAAATCACGGTGTATTGTGTTGCTGTAATATATTCATACACTGGCTGGGCCCTAATGTGAGGGACAAAGTGAGGAGGAGTTACGTGGGTCAAAGTACAGGTCAGTGTGAAATTATATTAGAGCACATCCAGAGTACCTAAAGGCACTACAGTTGATGAAGCGTTTTGTTCAGACAGACAGACAGACAGACAGACAGACAGACAGACAGACAGACAGACAGACAGACAGACAGACAGACAGACAGACAGACAGACAGACAGACAGACAGACAGACAGACAGACAGACAGACAGACAGACAGACAGACAGACAGACAGACAGACAGACAGACAGACAGACAGACAGACAGACAGACAGACAGACAGACAGACAGACAGACAGACAGACAGACAGACAGACAGACAGACAGACAGACAGACAGACAGACAGACAGACAGACAGACAGACAGACAGACAGACAGACAGACAGACAGACAGACAGACAGACAGACAGACAGACAGACAGACAGACAGACAGACAGACAGACAGACAGACAGACAGACAGACAGACAGACAGACAGACAGACAGACAGACAGACAGACAGACAGACAGACAGACAGACAGACAGACAGACAGACAGACAGACAGACAGACAGACAGACAGACAGACAGACAGACAGACAGACAGACAGACAGACAGACAGACAGACAGACAGACAGACAGACAGACAGACAGACAGACAGACAGACAGACAGACAGACAGACAGACAGACAGACAGACAGACAGACAGACAGACAGACAGACAGACAGACAGACAGACAGACAGACAGACAGACAGACAGACAGACAGACAGACAGACAGACAGACAGACAGACAGACAGACAGACAGACAGACAGACAGACAGACAGACAGACAGACAGACAGACAGACAGACAGACAGACAGACAGACAGACAGACAGACAGACAGACAGACAGACAGACAGACAGACAGACAGACAGACAGACAGACAGACAGACAGACAGACAGACAGACAGACAGACAGACAGACAGACAGACAGACAGACAGACAGACAGACAGACAGACAGACAGACAGACAGACAGACAGACAGACAGACAGACAGACAGACAGACAGACAGACAGACAGACAGACAGACAGACAGACAGACAGACAGACAGACAGACAGACAGACAGACAGACAGACAGACAGACAGACAGACAGACAGACAGACAGACAGACAGACAGACAGACAGACAGACAGACAGACAGACAGACAGACAGACAGACAGACAGACAGACAGACAGACAGACAGACAGACAGACAGACAGACAGACAGACAGACAGACAGACAGACAGACAGACAGACAGACAGACAGACAGACAGACAGACAGACAGACAGACAGACAGACAGACAGACAGACAGACAGACAGACAGACAGACAGACAGACAGACAGACAGACAGACAGACAGACAGACAGACAGACAGACAGACAGACAGACAGACAGACAGACAGACAGACAGACAGACAGACAGACAGACAGACAGACAGACAGACAGACAGACAGACAGACAGACAGACAGACAGACAGACAGACAGACAGACAGACAGACAGACAGACAGACAGACAGACAGACAGACAGACAGACAGACAGACAGACAGACAGACAGACAGACAGACAGACAGACAGACAGACAGACAGACAGACAGACAGACAGACAGACAGACAGACAGACAGACAGACAGACAGACAGACAGACAGACAGACAGACAGACAGACAGACAGACAGACAGACAGACAGACAGACAGACAGACAGACAGACAGACAGACAGACAGACAGACAGACAGATAGACAGATAGATAGATAGATAGATAGATAGATAGATAGATAGATAGAGATTTTCGCTACAGCAGCAATTATGGTACAGGTAAATACAATAACAGAGTAAAAATATTAGAGGGGCCAGAAGAGCAATAATAAGCTCACAATGTCACTTACAGACAATTACATGCATGCATACTGCATACACACTCAAATACATACTCATATCCAGTACTTTTGAGGATCAGAAGTGCTGTCCTCAGCTGAATAAATAGAATCAACGATCACTGGCCAATGGCAAGGCCAGTGAGATGGAGGCCGTGGTGCACTGACTTGAGCCTTAAAGGGTCTCATTCTCTTTTTTACAGCTCGATATAAAACACACAAACACATTGTCACCATTCGTATTGACATTTCACAGCTCCAGTGCCAAAACAGCCTGGGAGATTTTACTGGCGTTGGCAGAAACCTCGGGCTTATCGAATTAACATTTTAATAGTTAAGTGAGAAATCAAGAACATCACATTCATCAGAGAGCGTCAGATCAATGAAGTATAAAATGTAATCAAAGAGAGTTAAATTTACAGAGCTGGGACGTTGCCTTGAGTGTGTTCAACAACAAAGTAGGGACACTGTCTTTTTCCCTGTTCGATTCAGAGCTGGAGTTGGTTGAGAGGAGCTCGAGAGCGACACCTTTCACACACTGTCTGCTGTCTGTCGTGTGTCATCTTTAATATGCACTCCAGTGCTGACCCTCAGGGGACGTGTCACTCCTACACACCCTGCTAGTGTGACCCCTTTTGAACGCTGTAATATACCGTGATGCAAACACACAAACAGAAATGCACACACAAACACATCTCAATCAGATTCACGGCCGCTATGTGTTGGAAAACAAAAAAGCAATTACTGAAATGTATGCAGAGGGTAAACTATCTGATTCTCTCTCATTAGCAGCGAGTAGTTAAGCGCTACCGACTGAATTTACAGCAATGGTGGGGCTATTCCTGTAACTCTGCCTCTGCGCTCTGTGTTTTCTCTTTGGAGAACGCTTAATCAGGAGCAAAGACGGGGTGAAAGTTGGTGTTAAAGAGGATTTGTTTCTGCTGTGTCGCGGCATTATTGGCTCTCTGCCTGGGCATTGTTACTGGAGCGTTAACCGCACTGTGGCTCTTTATAGATATGTACAACAAGCGATTGAACCACTTACATCAATCTGCAGACGGTCTGTGCTAGGACTGTGAGGAATAGTTAAATATCGTTTTTATACTGTTTATAGTGGCATACGATTCCACATCGTGAGTGTCTGTGTGTGTATGTGGTGTGTATTTACCTAAAGCTTCATTATTTGATACTACCATCGACTCAAATGGCCTGTTGTAATGTAAAAGGGTCCCTTTGCAACCACAAGTATTACAATGCCGGCTCTGCAGCATTTCAAGACATAAAAGGACCATCATATCGTACGATATATCACTGTCATGTAGGGCTGGGCGATAAATCGATTTAATCGATTAATTCGAATGTGTGCTTTAAGGCGATGTGTTTTATTGAAAATCGAGAAAATCGCCCCCACCCCTTTTTCCCGTAGTAGAGTGCGCGCGCATTGTTTACAAACTAAAACAATGGCGGCCAGCAGCTTCACTGCTGCCGCCGCCACCTCACAAAAACAACCCAGCATTTTGGAGACATTCACCAACTGTACTCCGCATGAGAAGAAGAGTGCCCGGTGGAAAGCCATCACGGATGCAGTCGCGATGTATATCGCAAAAGATATGGTGCCCATATACACCGTGGAAAAGCCGGGGTTTATTCACCGTCTCAAAGCTTTGGACCCCAGGTACGTGCTACCAAGCCGTAAACATTTTTCTGACGTTGCCTTGCCTCGGCTGTACAATAGTACACGCCAAAGGATCTCTGCGGAGCTGGAGGGGATGTCATTCTACTCCGCAACAACTGACCTGTGGTCCAGCAGGTTGACCCAGACACCGATCCACTTGACTGGTGGAAGCGTCACCAACTTAACTTTCCAAGGCTAAGTACTTTAGCAAAGAAATACCTCTCTGTGCCAGCTACAAGTGCCCCCTCTGAGAGGCTTTTCAGTGTGTGGGGGGGGCATTGTTACATGCCACCGTGCATGCCTGAAGCCAGAGGTAGTAGACAGGCTTGTCTTCCTGGCAAAAAATATTTAGAAAAAACATGCACTACTGTTTAATACTGTTGGTTATGTTGTGAATGCACTTGATTTTGTTTACATGCACTTATTTACTGTGCAAAATATGTTATGTTGATGTTAGATCAGATGTTGCACTTTTGAAAATGTGAATGTTAAAGGGTCATATACATTTTATTTCATGCTGTGTTTGTATCAGTGTATTCAGTTAGAAAAGCTTACTGTAAAAAGTTACATTTGCACAGTTGTTTACAATGGAAGGCTACTATTTAATGCCATTTAATGTTATGTTTAATTAAATTTTATATTTAAATGATTCAGGCAAACAAAAGAGTGACCAAATACTTTTTGTATACTACAGGCACCTTTCTACAATGTTCAGGTTTTGTTTGCACTTTATTTTTATCAACCTACTTGGGAAAATCATCACAAAATAAAAGAAAAAATTGTTTTCAACAGCTTCTGTCATCTGCAAAAAATTTTGGGGGAAAAAAATCGATTTAAATCGTGAATCGGATTTTTTGTAAAAAAATCGGAGATTTTTTTTTTAGGCCATATCGCCCAGCCCTACTGTCATGGAATAACTGAAACGCAAATTTCTTGCATTTAAAGGGACCCCAGAGAGTTGCATGCTCCTTAAGTAGCAAATCAGACAATAAAATGAATAGATAGAAATAGGAATCCACTAAAGGAAAGGTCACAGTCCAGATTTACAATGTCAATCGCATGTATACCGTAGTAACAAAAAACACAGATGGAGTGCAGGTGAACTCCATTGAACTCATCTGAACTGTCACTATAATACCAAACTTTATGAGCATTACATGACAGAGATGAGTCTGTCATTTAAAGGAGTGCTGCACTGATTTAGCTGTGCACTCTACAACATTGTCAGCTGACTGAATTGATGCCACTCTGTGCATTCTTCGTCTCTGTCAAAGCCTGGTTCCTACATTACCCACGATGCAACTTGATGCAACTACCCAGATGCTGGTGTGTTATGCAAGTAGCCGCTAATGTAGCCTTGTCAGCCTCAAGCAGAGATGAGGAGTGGGCTACAGTGGTCTGGTAAGATCACTTCTTTCTTACTCCACATCCCTTTTTATATTTCCATATTACTCCAGTCCCAACTGAGCCAACATACAGTAAACACTCAATAAGCAAGTCATCACTGGAGGTAAAGACACTTTTCTCAGGAGTTGGTGGAGACAAAATAAAAGCTAAAAGGCAGATAAGTATTCGTCTCCAAAGGAATCATATTTGACTGTGTCTGTTTGATGTGCAGATACTAAATTAGGCAATACCATATAAAAACTTTGTTGTTTGATAAAAATACTCAATGCAGCTTTCAGCACAAGTCGATTTTAATAAATACCTGGGAACATCTCACCCTAGCTCACCCACCTGTCGTAGACGTTGAGCAACCAGTTGAGACACATGTCGACACAAAGTGGAATGTTGACAAGGATGGACTTCTCCTCCTCCAGCCTCTCGTACAGAGCCGTCAGGTTGTGGATCATCTCCACCACGTCCATCACATGCTCCCCCTGCTGCAGCTCCCGAAACACCTCCACGAGGCTGCTCAGCGCCACTGAATCCACTAAACACATGGATATATATATTATTAGTTTAGAACATGCTGGAAAGTATTTTAACTGCAACATTTTCATTGAGAACATGTGTATGTGCTGTTTTTGTTTTTGATGTGGCATATGTTCTTGTGATATTCTTATATGATTTGAAATGAATTGAACTGATATCGGTTGGAGCACATGTACACAGGCATTCATATACGCATACATAGATGACTGGACGTTTACTTTTGAACACACAAACACACACACAGAGCAGGATCATCATCCTCACCTCAGCAAATGAGAGCGCAGGCGACAGCACAGTGCTTATTCAACCTTTTTGCCCACTTACGCCCGATCAGATGTTATGAGAGCAGTGACATAAATTAGATTTTGCTCTTCTAAACTAATTTGATGGCCCATCCCTAGGAGTGGAGCTAAAAGGGTGTCTGTGGATGCCAGGTATAATTGGATAGGTAGAACAGAGAGAGGAGATAACAGGAGTATTCTCAGGGTTGTGAGGGAATCACCGAGAAATGTATTTTTGATGGGTTCTTTTGCAGCACTGCTCAATTATTCACAAAGTGTTCTGAGAGAAAGAGTGAGAGCCCTGTTATCAAGGCAGCTTGGCAATTAAATTCTGTGACGATATCAACTAGTAGGGTGAGATAAGAGAGCGGGAAAGAGAAAGAACAAGGGAGAGTCATTGAAAGAGGTTTTTCACAGTGGTCTGAGCATGCCGAGTTTTTATTACAGCAACCCGGGACTTAGAGTAGAGAGAGAGGGTTGGAGGAAGGTTGCAAGAGAAGGTGGAGAAGGAAAAGGGGGTAACATGAGGAAGGAAAAGGGTCGAAATTGGCCACTTGCAGTGCCAAATATGGGCTCATCTGGAGTCAGCAGGTGTTAGAGCACTGCAGGTGATGGAAGGTCTTGTGAGAGCACAAAGAGGGAGAAAGAAAAGGCCAGGTTTGAGGAACGGAACAACTGAGAGAGCACAGATTATCATGAGGAAAAGCATTGGGAGAATAAGCATAGTTAGAAAAATGGGCAGAAAGTGAGAGGGTCTTGCCCGAGTATGATATGTTGGGATCTAAAGGAGCGTGTTTGGGTTATCAGCATTTAAGAAACTGAATTCTTGACATCAATAGAATTATTGATGTATGTAACAATTATTAATGATTATTAATATAAACGGGGCACCACCCTGCGAACAGGGACCAATAACCAAACGATAAAACTAAGTCTCATAATTAGTAGTCACTCATAATGTCAATAGTCTGCGTATGACTACACATTCAGTGACAGTGAAGGTTTTTAAGTTCGAGCACAGGCTACTACATACAGTCTTATCAAATACATATGCACAAGTAATCACAGACGACTGCTCCTGAAAGTATAACAGAGTTTATTGAATCAAAATAATAAATGATCAAATCAATTAATATTGCAACCAACAAACGTTATCATACAATTTTATATGCCTAAACTAAAGAATGAATAAAATGGATGAGGGTGTATGTCTGTGTGTGTATGTGTATGTGTGTGTGTGTGGGTCTGTGGGTGAACAGGAAGGAGTCTTACAGCTACGCTAAAGACTACAAAGATGGCGGCGTCGAGTGACGCTGGCCAAAGGGGAGGGGCCTTAAGAACTACAGCTAGAAACTACAAAGATGGCGGAGTCGAGGGACCCGGACAAAATGGCAGAATGGGGCTGCTGTACGTAATTCACGTTTGCCTGGGCAGCACGTGATGTGAGGCGCTCGTTTGAACGAGGTTCCCCAGGGGTAGAATTAGGAGCTGTGTGTGTGTGTGTGTTTCGTGAAAGGAGGAAAGAGAAAAAAGGAGCGAGAACTCGAAGTGAATCACGCTTCGGCGTGCGATGTGGTAGGGAGCCTGAGTTGGCTGGTTCTATCATGCATAAATATACCGCTGTCGTCTTGGAACTGCCGGTAACTTATGCCGTGATAAACCACGCACCTCAGCTCACTCACCGAGTCGAGTTAATGAAAAGAGAACTTCCACCCGGAGTGGAAGACAATGAATGAAAATAAATCAAATAAATCCCAAGCAAACAGTCATAGTTGATACACACATACAGCGGAGCTTCTCTGCTCCGTAATGATTGCGTAATACCTCAATATCACGCGACAGTCTTAAACACACCAAAAACACGGGAATATCAACATATACATGAATGGCCTGAATTAAACTTAAGTTAATTTAAGCTAAGCTATGCCCAAATGCCAAGAACCTTACTTGTAGATGCTTCGTTGCAACGTGGAAGTGTCCGTGGCAAAGCTGTCCGTTTTCCTCGTCGGGAAGGGGGACAGGGGGGGAGCTTGCGGGTCGGCGCGGCTTTGCAGCGGGCGCTGTGTGTCGCGCGGCGTTGAGCTGGCGCTGTTTCGGTCCGTCGTGGAATGGCTCTGGAGCAAACGCAGACGTGAACTATCCTCGCTGCAGGGAGGACAGTTTAACTTCGGCTGAGACGACGTGGTCCGTAGGTCTCCCGGTAATCATCGGTCAGGAGAGGAGCGAGGCTTCGTCGGCTCCTCTGTGCCGGTTTGTGCACAAAATAAAAAGAAGCAGAAAGCACTGAACGAATGCTGATGCAGATTCGTTATCGCGGGCTGTTTCGTCCAGCGAAATGGCTCGTGACCTGACAGGGTTTGATGAGGGTTCGAGGGGCTCCCTCGTGGGGGGAAAGCTGGTTCTTCTGTGGCCTGGACGGGGGTGTCCGAGCGAAGAGCCTTGTGTGCCTCCTGTTACCCCGGAGGGAGAGTTGGAAAAAGCTATGAGGTGGGGGCAGCAGAGAGTTTTATAGAACAGTGGCCGAACCACAGGGGTCCTGGGGTCTCTTGGCTCTCGGCCAATGAGATTGCCGCGGTTACCATGGTTATTTGGGGGGGGGGAATTCACACCTGAGTGTGAAATCCCTTTGCTCTCCTCAAACTACAAGTCAGGATGAGACCTTTGCTTGAAAAAGCGAAGGCCTGATTGTCTTTGTCCACAGCACATGTTTAAGCCACATGGTCAGAGCCCAACATCCCCCCTTTGTTCTGAAGAGCGAGGTGTTGGCTTCGGTCTTTAGAGCAAACCAAGGGCTGGCATGTGCATCCATGTGGTGGGGAAACCTGAAGAGGTGAGACAGTCCAAGTGTTCCTGAGACCAAAAGCAGTGGTTAAAACAGGCAGTGTTCATTGTTCATAGAGTTCAAGGTTCATAGTGGTCAAGTTCATGGTGTTCAAGTTCAGAGTTCATTGGCATCTGGGCAGATGACTAAGGTGGCATCTGGGCAGATGACTTTAACTACTTCTACCTACATCTACTATCATACACAATTCAAATCATAGGTGAGCAAAACATTATTCCCAAATAATTCAATCGCTATTATGATGTTGTGATAATCTAGCATTGTGGCACAGTGTCAAAGAAAGTAACAACCCAAATAAACAAAACAAAACACAAAAGAGAGAGAAGGAAAGAATAGAAAGACAAGAAGCAGGTGAGGGGCAAACAGTGGTTACTGGTTCAACTCCTAGACAGGACTGGAGTCCGTCGGCGGAGCAGTCGTAGGTTGGCTACGTGGTGTTATGAATAGGAGGGAATCCAGTTAGTCTGTCGCTTCTGGATCTATTAGTACATGATATGTGCGTCTACCTCTCTCTAATCGGTAGATTTAGAGCGAGTCCTGTGTCTAAGTTTTGGAATCTATCGATATTGGAGTTGCGTTGCCAAGACTATAGGCCAGAGGCACCTGTGAGGGTTGCATAACAGTAGTGGTAGCAGATTTACAGATTTCGTTAGCACGGCTAGTGTGACTAGCTAGGCTGGTCTCTCGCTGCTCCAGCTGTTGACAGCTGAGCCTTCTCGGATGAGGTCCTGGGTTAAATCTGACTGCTACGGCAGAGGTTATGTCCTCTTTGGTGACTTCTGGTAGAGTCTATAAAGCATGCAAAGGGTTCTCTATGAGAGTGGAGCATCAGTTTACAGTCACAATGGTTTGTCAGGTCATGCAACTGTTCTGGTTCGAGTTGGATGTGTTGGCGGTTAGTGCATGTCTACAGGGTGAGTTGGAGCATGCAGTTAAACGTTAGTAGTCAATAGTAAGCTGCCATTCTGCCGGTTGGTTTCGGCACTGGCGAGATTAGAGTGTACTTCCTGTGAAGTGCATCTCTCTAAGTTTCTGTTGTCAGAGAGCCCACCCCCCTCGCGCTGTTTGAGTGGCGAGGGCAGATATCCCACGTTACCGTCAGCACTCAGGGAAACGTCGCGAACAGTTTCACTCTGGAGTGTGTCATGGCGGGCTGGTGATATCTCCCTCCCCCCACCCTCCTAATTAGAGATGGAGACAGGTCCGGCGCACAGGTCAAGTTCAGTTACCTACGGCACTGGCGACTTGACAGGCCGGGGAGATGACTCGGCTGAAAGAAGGCGGTGGCTTCGTTGAACAAGCTGGAGGTGGCTCATGCTGACAGAGCAGGAGAAGAAGGCTTAGTTGACGAAAGATTTACGAGCCAGGGTGCTCGAAGGGCCTCTAAGGTTGTGGCACCCTAGAGGTGTATGCGAAAAGGTGGGGGAACACATGAGGCTCGTTTCTGACCCGGAGTCGGGTAGAGCAAGAGTGTTATGACCCCCCAGTAAGACTGAAGAATATGTATAGAGATATACATAACGGGCATTGCCTTTGCGAGCAAGGTCGCCCAAGAAGGTTAAAGAACGAGGTGCGAAATGGGAGTGGTCGTTTCCGGAAGTGTGCTGAGTTCTCTTCCCCCCCCCCTACCATGTCGACTTGGCAGCAGGGGGAAAGGTCACTCGGCTTAGTCAGGTGGGCTGCGAGTCAGCGTTACCTGATGGGTTGCGCTTGAGGGCGTCTTTCACCCCCCTGGTTCCGTTGGTCTTTCGACCGCCAGGGTTGTTTGTTCCTCGGGGGTGACCAGGGCTCGCTAGGCCAAGTCCTCTCGTCGTCTTCCGACGCTAGGTCGGAGTCGCTCGACTGTTGGATGCCTAAGACTATGGCGGTGTCTTCGTACCGATTTGTCGGCCGTCCGCGTGTCTCCCATGCAAGTTGCGCGTATTTCCTAATATCTGGCATGGTGAGGTTACTCGTTCTGCAGTGTATAGTAACATCGTATCTCACGTTGTCGTGGAGATTGTGCAAGAATAGTGACTTGAAGGCATGGTCTTCTTCTAGACCTGGGGCGTTACGTCCTTGGAAGTACGCAGATCTCAAGCGCCTGAAGTAGTCTCTCGGAGACTCTAGCCTTTCCTGGAAAATGGCAAAGGCGCCGAGGGTGGCAGAAGCTGGGTTGGTGTACAGGGAGTACTCCTCCCTAAGGGCGTGACAAAGGGATGAATAGCGGTCGCGGATACTCGGCTGGAGCGTTTCCACGAAAGCGTGGACGCTTCGCGCTGTGGTTTTCCACACTAGCTTTAGCTTTTCGCGCGATGAGAGGCGCAATAGGTCGAGGAGGCAGCGATCGATCTCCCTTAGGTAGTCATCGATGCTCGAGTCGCGATTATCGGGATTGAAGCGCTCTACGTCTTTCACCAGAGACTCAATCTGTCGAGTACGCAGGCCTCCAAGGTTGATGGGGCCTGAGTCGTCTGAGTCTCCATACTCGCGATGGTGGTAACGACTATCATCCTCCCTCCCTGAGGGGGATGGGGTCAGTTCTTGTCGCGCGCGTGAACTGCGTGGAGGATTGCGTTCGCCTGAGGTGGTTTTGAGGCCACCTGGGCCGACTAGGACCGGGTGTTGGTCCTCTCTCCTCCTGGTTGGGGAACGCGTTTTCAAGAAATGCAAGGTGGTTCGGGTCTCGGGGAATGAGGGAGCCGAGACCAAGAAATGACTGGGCTGAAAGGCTCGGTAGGGGGTAGCAGTACCTACCGGGGTTGCTGGAACACCTTGAAGCGCTTTCAGTTTGTCATCACTCTCTGATGCTTTAGAGAGTTCTAGGTTGACCTCTCTGAGGTCACTGCGCAGGCTACTATTTTCTGACTGTAGGGCTCTACAGTCACGTGACAACTCCTGAACCTCTGTTCGGAGTGTCCAGATCTCGCGTTGCTGCTCGTCGCTCTGTGCCCGGGTTCGGGCAGCTTGCAGCTGCATTTTCTGATGGTAGATGAGCAGTATTTCGCCGATTACGTTCTGAATCAGGCGCTCTCTGTTACCTGCTGGGTTATTTACATAAGCCACCAGCTGCTCTAATTGCTCGTCGCATAGGACAGCAGTGTATTTTGCAAAGTACTCTCTTTCCTTTGCTGTGAGTCCGAGGACATCAGCCACCGCATCTCGTAGTGCGGTGTCTTCTGGAGCTACAGCTCCAGGAATGAGGGATTTCTCGTCGCTCATTCTCTCTAATGAGCGCGACTCCCAGTGGTTGTTAATTCCCTAGTGTTAGAACGGAAACTGTTAGTGTTTACGGTTCTCAGTGAAATGTCTAGTTCTGTAACTTAGGATTTCTACTGTTAGATGTTAATTACTGTTAGTGTTACGGTTCATGCAGGCGCACAGTGAAATGTCTAGCTCTGTGACTTACGTTTCTACTGTTGCTGCTCTGAGGTATCACTACTGCTTTGCAGCCAGAGGTGCGAAAATGCTAATGTGGTTTAGCACTTTGGGCCTGTGACAGCTGTGTGTAACTTCTTTGGAGGGATTTAAGAAAACAAGCAAGGTATTACAAATAAACGATCAAATCTACTACACAGCTGGCTGTTAGTTTAAGAAATGAAACGAAACATTAAACCTGGAAGGGAAACGAAATAAAATTTCGAGAAGGGAATTAAAGATTAAGATTAAAAATCAAAATTTAAAATCAAAAATTTAATTACAATAAGACAAGATTTTGAAGATCAAAGCCTACCTATTTTGGGAAATAAGTTTCAGGAATTTGGATCATTCAAAAGAGGGAAAAAAAATAATTTTTCGAAAAACAAATATGTTTTTGGAAAATTAATTATTCAAAAATAATTATGGATTAATGTGCATATATACTGTAACAAAACTGGAATAACGTACCCTCACACGGGGCACCATTATGTTGGGATCTAAAGGAGCGTGTTTGGGTTATCAGCATTTAAGAAACTGAATTCTTGACATCAATAGAATTATTGATGTATGTAACAATTATTAATGATTATTAATATAAACGGGGCACCACCCTGCGAACAGGGACCAATAACCAAACGATAAAACTAAGTCTCATAATTAGTAGTCACTCATAATGTCAATAGTCTGCGTATGACTACACATTCAGTGACAGTGAAGGTTTTTAAGTTCGAGCACAGGCTACTACATACAGTCTTATCAAATACATATGCACAAGTAATCACAGACGACTGCTCCTGAAAGTATAACAGAGTTTATTGAATCAAAATAATAAATGATCAAATCAATTAATATTGCAACCAACAAACGTTATCATACAATTTTATATGCCTAAACTAAAGAATGAATAAAATGGATGAGGGTGTATGTCTGTGTGTGTATGTGTATGTGTGTGTGTGTGGGTCTGTGGGTGAACAGGAAGGAGTCTTACAGCTACGCTAAAGACTACAAAGATGGCGGCGTCGAGTGACGCTGGCCAAAGGGGAGGGGCCTTAAGAACTACAGCTAGAAACTACAAAGATGGCGGAGTCGAGGGACCCGGACAAAATGGCAGAATGGGGCTGCTGTACGTAATTCACGTTTGCCTGGGCAGCACGTGATGTGAGGCGCTCGTTTGAACGAGGTTCCCCAGGGGTAGAATTAGGAGCTGTGTGTGTGTGTGTGTTTCGTGAAAGGAGGAAAGAGAAAAAAGGAGCGAGAACTCGAAGTGAATCACGCTTCGGCGTGCGATGTGGTAGGGAGCCTGAGTTGGCTGGTTCTATCATGCATAAATATACCGCTGTCGTCTTGGAACTGCCGGTAACTTATGCCGTGATAAACCACGCACCTCAGCTCACTCACCGAGTCGAGTTAATGAAAAGAGAACTTCCACCCGGAGTGGAAGACAATGAATGAAAATAAATCAAATAAATCCCAAGCAAACAGTCATAGTTGATACACACATACAGCGGAGCTTCTCTGCTCCGTAATGATTGCGTAATACCTCAATATCACGCGACAGTCTTAAACACACCAAAAACACGGGAATATCAACATATACATGAATGGCCTGAATTAAACTTAAGTTAATTTAAGCTAAGCTATGCCCAAATGCCAAGAACCTTACTTGTAGATGCTTCGTTGCAACGTGGAAGTGTCCGTGGCAAAGCTGTCCGTTTTCCTCGTCGGGAAGGGGGACAGGGGGGGAGCTTGCGGGTCGGCGCGGCTTTGCAGCGGGCGCTGTGTGTCGCGCGGCGTTGAGCTGGCGCTGTTTCGGTCCGTCGTGGAATGGCTCTGGAGCAAACGCAGACGTGAACTATCCTCGCTGCAGGGAGGACAGTTTAACTTCGGCTGAGACGACGTGGTCCGTAGGTCTCCCGGTAATCATCGGTCAGGAGAGGAGCGAGGCTTCGTCGGCTCCTCTGTGCCGGTTTGTGCACAAAATAAAAAGAAGCAGAAAGCACTGAACGAATGCTGATGCAGATTCGTTATCGCGGGCTGTTTCGTCCAGCGAAATGGCTCGTGACCTGACAGGGTTTGATGAGGGTTCGAGGGGCTCCCTCGTGGGGGGAAAGCTGGTTCTTCTGTGGCCTGGACGGGGGTGTCCGAGCGAAGAGCCTTGTGTGCCTCCTGTTACCCCGGAGGGAGAGTTGGAAAAAGCTATGAGGTGGGGGCAGCAGAGAGTTTTATAGAACAGTGGCCGAACCACAGGGGTCCTGGGGTCTCTTGGCTCTCGGCCAATGAGATTGCCGCGGTTACCATGGTTATTTGGGGGGGGGGAATTCACACCTGAGTGTGAAATCCCTTTGCTCTCCTCAAACTACAAGTCAGGATGAGACCTTTGCTTGAAAAAGCGAAGGCCTGATTGTCTTTGTCCACAGCACATGTTTAAGCCACATGGTCAGAGCCCAACAGATATATATATATATATATATATATATATATATATATATATATATATATATATATATATATATATATACACACACAATTGGGGGTCTGCGTCAGTCTGGCCTTCCACGCATACGCATTTCCCGATCCACACTCAAGTCCAGTGGATAGCAGTAATGCACTATAACGTTGTTTGCTCGAAGTTCAGCACGATTTGTCTTTGTATTCCTCTAAGACAACTTATTTAAATGTGGGTAACAGGGGATCTTCTCGCATAACATCTTCAAAACAAGCGTCCACTTTATTCTCCTTGGCAAACCAGCAAGCGGTGCAGTCGCAGGGTGTGGAACGAAACTGGAGCATGCACAGTCGTCACAGATTGTGTGCTGCACGCAGACGTCCACGTTGGGTACCCGCAGACCCCTGAAGGGGCGCACTTTCATGCCGCAACAATGGAGCAAAAAAAGAATTGCCTTCTCCGTCAAATGGAACAATTAATAGCTCAAATTACCAAGAACACCAAAGATCCAGGCTGAAATGAAAAGGAGGACGGAATCCGGCAGTCGAGTGGTTTCTAGTGGCTCTTGAGTTCATCAATACTTTTGATTTCTGCATTGAACGCCAATGGCAATGGAGAGCATAGTTTCAATTACATTTCCAAGTAGTGTAGAGAGGAGCGATGATTCCTTTGACAACTCAATAATGAAATGTGCCACAACTAATTGGTATATCTTATTCCGGGAGAGAGCTTGTCATCATGGGTTATTGATGGTACAGGATAACAGTGTATCACTTAACCAGCCATCCCAGCACTGCAGACATGAAATACCATCGATGAAATACTGTACATACATCTCAGCGCCTTCTGAACTCTCCGCAGCTTCATGGCTGTTCTGTATGCTGAGAACTTGATGTTGTTCAGATCCGCTAATGGAGGGACAGAGATGGAATGAGATTAGAGTAAATGAAAAGATGGGAGAAAACAAACCCACCCTGCACCACCCTGCCATCGAGAAATTAGACATCATTATCTCTTCATCCTGTTGTCAGTTCATTGCAGAAGTCATTAGTGGCGTACATGTTATACTGTATGTGTAAGTGCACATGCATTTGAGCTGAGCATGTGTATGTGACAGCGTTCCTATCTCCCCTTGATAGCTCTCTGTGTCAGGTCAGATTAAAAGTAAGACAGATGACGTTGTTTGATCACAATTAATTGAAGGCTGAGCAAAAAGCAATCACAGCGCTGGCAAATTGGGCTTCGTAGGTTCAAGACAGTAGAGATGTAGTCCCTAAGGTGTTTGAAATACAGGGCCCTTAATTAGCCGTGTTACAGGGCCTTCAAAGCAGGAGCCCACTGGTGCCATGCTGTTGGTGGTGCTGCAGCCCAGTGGGGGTCCTGGGCCAATGAGCGTGACTCTGAGGGTACTGTAATTGTCTCCTTACTCACCCAGTGCTTGGTACAGTTCTGTCATCTTTGGATGGTCCCAGCACGTTGTCTGGGCCTGATGGCTGGTGGAAACAAAGGGCAGAAGAATTTGTGAAACAGGCAAGAATGGAGGTGCACATTTGCAGGCCGGAAAAGATCAAGGGAAAGGAAATTTAGTACAAATGAGCCGAGGGAAGCAGAGACAGGCTGGTGAGGCAGACTGTCAAAGACATGAGATCAGAGGGTAGTGAGAGAGAAAGATGAAAATGAAAGGGCAGGATAGGGCGACCATTGTTTACAAGAGATTTCAGGCCTGTAAAGTACAGACATACGTCAAACATGATTCAGGTTCAGGCATCAGAGTTGCATACCACAGCTGCTCTGCTGGAGATATACTACCAGTGACTTAAAAGCCTTCACTCAGCGACACTACATCAAATCCCAAACCACAGACACACACATCAAAAATATACATTACTACTAGCTCTATGGGCACATTCCGAAAAAAAATATCCAATAAAAAAAAAGGACAAGATCAGCAAAATAAATGAGAAACCCCAGAGCAAGATGTATGCCAGCATCCAGGGACCTTTTAGCGAAGCACTCATTGGTTTACCTGCACAAGCGCTCATTGATTGGTACCCGATATAGTGCTACTCAGATACGATTCCCATCCCCACAGTAATACAAAGAAATGACTAGGAGACTAAAACAAGACCTACAGGGTTCACAGTAGCTCAATAGAGTTCCTGAATCATTTAGTATGTATATCTGCTTTGTATATTTGCTTTGTACAAATGCTTTGGCAATGGAAATATCTTAAAAATATGAGGCAAGAAGTGCTTAAATTTGAGCTGTATTTTGCAGTTAGAGATATGATTTGATTTGTTTCGAAGCATGAAGCTGGTAGCTTCCAGGTCTGAATTGCTGCCTATCTCTGATATTTTCAGTGATTCAAATACTCTGTCTGGTGCTTTGCCCGCTGATTTCCTGCATGGAAAAGTAGCCAAGCCAATCAGAGGTTTGAAGGCGGGAAATTATCAATACACATGGTGAAATGGGCAACGACTCTTATAGAATCATAATTCTATGATCAACAAATGTTAAGTTAACTGCTCTAAGCAACTGCTACCCCAGTTTCTGTGTGGATTGAAAGTTGTGTCAATTAAACTGACACATCAGTCACAACTGATTTGCTGTTGCTAAATGACCCCCTCTCCAGAAAAGAAAACGGCGAACATGAACGCGATGTAAAACTCAATAAGGAAATAAAAACAAATCAGGCTGGCACTCCTTAATGTTTCACCAACATTTTGATGTGACAGATTGCACCATTTGAACGAGCCGGTCAAAAATACCACCAGCCAATCACAGAAGTAGTTTTGAATAATGCTACAAACAGCCAGTTTTCAGTCAGAGTGCGACGTGCACTGGAAACAAAAATATATCTGAGTCAAACCGTAGAGGAGAAAAATGTAACCGATGTGCTACACAGACAGTACAGTGGTCATCCTCATTGTCATAAAAACAACAAAACATCCCCAACTGAATCCAGCCAAAGTACAGACATTCCACACACAACGCAGAAACTGACCCTGAAGTTGCACTTACTTGATGTAGTAGGGCACTTTGTTGGGGGAAATGGCACGCTCCCACGGTATCTGCACTGAACCTGTGCACACAGAAACTAAATCAATTTCAGCACTGGCATGTGACGCATGAGAAGCCATTGTGCACTTTCACAACTTTTATTGTGTCGGGTTTCCACAGAGTGTTGGTTTGTTTGGCACGGCCGAATACAACACGGGAGGCAGAGGAGTCGGTGAGGCGGGGTGACTGCGGTGTTTAAACCGACCTCCAAACTGGACCTCGGAGGGTCCAGCAGAGGATCAAAGAGGACAGACTGCCCGGGAAGAAGCAAAGAGGCACACTGATACAGAGGCATACACGCACACATACACACACCAGTCATTGTCCATTCTTGCATCTCGACATGGCACAATGCAGACTTGTGTGTTGCTGCTCTGCATATGTGAAAAACACGAACAGAAGACTGAAGTAGACTCACAAATCCACTTTTTTATAAAACATAAGAAGTATCCCTTGTGCTGAAACATATCTGCTTTGACGAGTATTGTATATTATATCGTTAGACTGTTAATACTGACGCTTCAATACAAACGTAGCATTTTACTGTTGCAGGTGGTCGAGGTGGAGTTAGTTTAAACTACTTTATAATTCAGTTCGGTAGTTTAGTCCAGTTGTTCCCAAACTGGGGGCCAGGCCCCTCTAAAAGGGTCACAAGTTAAATCCGGGGGTCATGAGATGATTGATGGGTTAGTAAGGAAAAAAAAAAAAATGTTATGTAACATAAAATTGTCTTACTTTTCTTGACTCTTCTTTGGCTTTTTGGGAGTACCGTAATTATTGTAGATTTTTGTATCTGAGCCTCAAACAGTTATTTAAATGTGACGTTTCAGAAGTCACCATGTGAAACATGACACAAGCAGACATTGTGTTTTATAAGGGGTTAAAAATAAAGGTTAAAAGCCACTAATATTTCCTCTATGCAACTATATAAACGTAACCCATTTTAAATGTTAAAATCTTAATTTGCATAGCTGCCAGATGAATGTATTGTGGTGAAATACTCAAGTAAAGTGCCTAAAATTTAACTTAAGTACAGTACTTGAGTAGATGTACACAGTTACATTCCACTACAGCACAAATCCATCTGTCTATGTAAAATAAGTGCCATAATCAATATTCCATATGTCTGATGTGCTATTTCAAACGACATACTGAAATAAATGCATGTTGATGCACAAAGAACCGACACAGACGCTCCTACAGGGCGCAGCGGGCTGAGCTGGCAGTTGGGTATAGTGCTGTATAAGCCCCAGTGTGGCATCTCTGAGGCAGCATGACAGCAGTAAAAGTGTACGAGGTTTGGTGAGGACATTGGAAGCACATAAGCGCACACACCGCTTCAGATGCACTCACACGGGGAGCCCTTCAACACAAATCAGTTTAAATTTTCATTTTCATTTTCAGCCCTCCTGCTGCATCTCTGTCGCCGTTGAGCCTTTGAAGAGCAGCAGGTAAAAGAAGACACGTAATTCACAGATATGCATCTCTGCTGAAATTAGAGCGGATGAGCATCGCTGGGGTTTTCTATCGCAACGGTGTGCTGGATCTGATGAAGTTCAAAGTTCAAGTTCAAAGTTCAAAGTTCACTTTATTGTCAAAGTTTCCACATGTGTTATGCATACAGAAATTTCGAAATGCCGTTTCTCGCAGTCCCACAGTGTAATATAGACATGAACATATAACATATAATAGAATAAAATAGAATAAAGTTAAGAACATAAGGGCCTAGATAAAGGATTAAACAAGTAGCAGCAGAGAATAAAAAGTGACTGGTGCTGATAAAAAGTGACTGGTGCTGATAAAAAGTGACTGGTGCTGATAAAAAGTGACTGGTGCTGGATGAGGGAAGGGGTGTGAGGGGGAGTAGATGTCCTGGTATGTTCCATTTGAGGCAGAGGGGAAAGGTGGGTGAGGGGGAGGGTAGAGAGGTCAGGGGAGAGATGGCAGGGGGGGAGAGAGGGGGAGCGAGAGGAGAGAGGGAGGGAGAGAGTTCAGCATCCTGACCGCCTGGTGGAAGAAGCTGTTCCTCAGCCGGGTAGAGCTCGAACGGAGACTGCGGAACCTTCTCCCTGAAGGCAGGAGGCTGAAGAGGCTGTTGGAGGGGTGGGTGGGGTCACCCGCAATGCCGAGTGCTTTGCGGGTGAGGCGGGTGTTGTAAATGTCCTGTAGTGTAGGGAGTGAGACTCCGATGATCCTCTGGGCAGAGTTCACAATGCGCTGCAGGCTCTTGCGGTTGGAGGCGGTGCAGCTTCCGAACCACAGCGTGATGCAGCTGCTGAGGATGCTCTCAGTGGCGCCTCGGTAGAATGAGAGCATGATGGGGGGGGGGGGCTCCTGCTCGCTTGAGCTTCCTGATGAAGTACAGGCGTTGCTGGGCCTTCTTTGCCAGTGCAGTGGTGTTGCTGTTCCAGGTGAGGTCATCTGTGATTGTCACACCCAGGAATTTGGTGCTGCTCACCTGTTCCACAGCAGCACCATTGATGGTCAGAGGGAGGGGGGGTTGGGAGTGGGTTCTCCTGAAGTCAACAACAATCTCCTTTGTTTTCCCCACATTGAGGAAGAGATTGTTATTTTGGCACCAACGGACCAGCTGGTTCACTTCCTTCCTGTAGTTAGTCTCATCGTTGTGGCTGATGAGACCTACCACGGTAGTGTCGTCAGCGAACTTCACGATGTGGTTGGAGCTGTAGTTGGGTTTACAGTCATGGGTCAGCAGGGTGAAGAGAAGGGGGCTGAGCACACAACCTTGGGGGGCCCCCGTACTCAGTGTTAGTGTGTTCGAAGTGTTGTTGTTGACCCGAACAGCTTGTGGTCTCTCTGTGAGGAAGTCCAACAACCAGTTGCAGAGAGAGGGGCTGAGGCCCAGGTCTGTAAGTTTACACACAAGCTGCTGGGGGATGATTGTATTGAATGCTGAGCTGAAATCTATGAACAGCATTCTGACGTAGGAGTTCTTAGTGTCCAGGTGTGTGAGGGCTGGGTGTAGAGCGGAGGAGATTGCATCCTCTGTGGACCGTTTAGTTCGGTAAGCAAACTGAAACGGGTCCAGGGAGGGAGGAAGGGTGGATTTGATCTGCTTCATGACCAGCCTTTCGAAACACTTCATGATGGTAGAAGTCAATGCGACGGGGCGGTAGTCGTTGAAGCAGGCTGGAGATGACTTCTTCGGCACAGGAATGATGGTGGTTTCCTTGAAGCACGTGGGAACAACAGCCTGGCTCAGGGAGGTGTTAAAGATGTCGGTGAGGACATCCGTGAGCTCCTCTGCGCAGTCCCTCAGCACACGACCAGGAATGTTGTCAGGTCCCGCAGCCTTGCGGGTATTTATCCTCAGCAGTGTGCTCCTCACACTGGCTGGGGACAGGCACAGAGCCTGGTCGTCGGTGGGGGGGGTGGTTTTCTGCGCAGGTGTGTTGTTCTGTGCTTCGAAGCGTGCAAAGAAGCCATTGAGGTTGTTAAGCAGGGAGGTGTGACTGTCACAGGTCTGTGGCGGTAGTTTGTAGTCCGTTATGGTCCTAATGCCCTGCCACAGGCTCCGTGAGTCCCTGCTGTCTTTGAAATGTCCTGTGATTTTCCTGGTGTACAGTCGTTTAGCTTTCCTGATGCCACGGCACAGGTCAGCCCTGGCTGCCCCCAGCCCAGCTGGGTCTCCAGCTCTGAAGGCGGTGTCGCGAGCCTTGAGCAGTGTGCGGACCTCCCCTGTCAGCCATGGCTTCTGGTTGGCTCGGATGGTGATGGCTCTGGTGGTAGTTACATCATCAATGCACTTGGTGATGTAACCTGTGACTGTCTCTGTGTATTCTTGAATGTTAATGTGATGGTTGTGACAGACGTACAAAGCCTGTCGGCTCCACCTCTAACCCAAATACACACGCAAACATACACGCCGTGTTTTATGGCTTTATCGTAAAAAAGTGCAACACACCTAACCTTTTCATCCCCCTACACTCTGAGACAGTGTCTTGGCACAGATTGGTGCAGGTACCAACTTCAAATAGCAGTAGAGGACTCTTACTGGAAAGGAAGTGCTGCGATCCAGGGCCAAAGTCTCTGTGTGCATCCTGGAGCTGCTTCAGCCGCTCCTCTATGGAAGCCTGAGAACAACACACACACACACACACACACACACACACACACACACACACACACACACACACACACACACACACACACACACACACACACACACACACACACACACACACACACACACACACACAGAGTTAAATCAAAATGGAATCATGCTGTACATCTGTCTATGCTACAAATCCCCCAAAGAAAGAAAAATATGCACACAGACCACCCGTTTCTCCTCCATTAGTTAACTACGGAATATGAATTATGTCTTGTCCCTCTACTGGCCCTCTTGAAGGACTTTGAAAGCCTTTGAAGAGTGGCAGGTAGGAAATGAAGACAGAGATTACCAAGTAATATATTTTGTTGAAACGAGGACAAAGGCACCTGGTTTGCAATGTCAGTGTGGAAAAGATGATGAAATGAAGAGAGAGAAGGGGGGGGGGGGGTGCAAAGCCTCACATGCGTTGCATCGATAGCCACGCAGACCGAGAGACTAAATTACGTTTGTAAAAGCATTTCATATCAGTTACTGTATGTTTCCCACTGAATGGGATTTAGCCTGCCTAATCCTGGTTTATTTGAAATGTATTGGATTTGGCACATGAATCGTTGTCAGCTGGTTGATTGAGACAGTGGGAGGTAAATCCACTCTCGTGAGGTAGAGCGACAGATAAAGAGAGGAAGAGAAAGGAGAAACTGTGAGGGGCCTTAAGACTTTAAAGAGCGGCACAGGCAACGAGTCTTAATGTGTAAAGTTTGATATATTAAGTTGGCATTTATGTGTGCACATGTCATTGCTCCCTCAGCAGGAAATAAAACAACATAATCTGGAACGTGATTAATATTGGTTGGGTCTAATATAGAGCATTGTCAATGTGCCGTGGAGATGTTGCTGCCAACAGTGTGGTGTTCTACAATCTATTTAGGCAATTTGGGTTTCCATAAGGAAGACAAATGACTGAATTATCCATGATCGACAAATATTAGCAAATGAAATTTGGAAACACATTTTCGCAGAGCAGCCAAAACCAAACAGGGCACAAGATGTTGCTGGGATTTAGCATTTATCATTTTAATTAAGACAGACGTAGGACACAGAGAGGCAGACAAAGAAACAAGGTTCCTCCAATCTGCTTGTTTTCACAGTGAAAGATAGCAGGACAGTGCATCTTATTGCGTTGAAATGAATTAACATGACAAAGTGGAGATAGCAGATCGACCGGGGTGCAAGCAAAGCAGCTCAAAGAAGGCTTTTCTTCTTTCTCTCAAAACCATTTGCAACAACCGCCTCATCATATGTCTCTTGGGATCTACGGTCACAGAAACTCAGAACAATCCAAGATCTGCTGGTGAATATGGATACTGAAAGCCTTTTTAACAGTGTTGATCATCAAGGGGGCAATTAAAGGGCTGACTTCTTGAATCAAAGACCAGAGGACACACTACCAACTGCAGTGCATCAAAGATTTTGCAGAAATTGTCCTGTAAAAGAACATTTTCATGAAGAGTCTTCTTACCTCCAACGCAAAGAAACATCAATGAGGAGAAAGATGAGTCGCAATTTCTGTTCTTTCATTGTAGCTCGTTCCCAACAATCCTTTCCTAAAATACATGAGACTGTGGAGACAATTTGTAGAGGATATCTCTCGCTCTCTATAATTCAGGCTCCAGAAAGTGTGGCATTGGAATTGAATGCCCATCTGAGTGCTTTTACTGATTGTTTAAACGTGACAATGCATCGTGACCCTCGTGAAAGACACCTTTCAGTTGCTTTAATTAATGTAACAGAAGAGAGATATGCTACTGACAAAAATAAGAGTGACAGATGTTTCTCTTCAAGCTCATTCCATCCCACACATTAAAAAAGGCTTGCATATCACTCATTGTACCTGCAACTGCAGGATATGACGTACCTCCCTGGAACAAAGCGGACACTTGATCTGGTTTGGTCAAATGAGTATCCTCAGATGGATCAACACAACTAGAAATAAACACCTTAGATTAAACATTACAAAGAGACATCAAAATATATAGTTTTCTAAGATATTACAGTTTTGCTTTCCAAGATTTGTTATAGCAGCTTTACATCCACCCACCTTTTTTTCTAGCTGTCAGCTGCGCCTCTATTTCCTTTGTGCATTGAAAACTATGCATCAACATTACACTCAAGAATCAACCGTATGCATGTCTGGTTTGTGTAAATATTATTAATTTTTCTATTGTAAAACACTCTAACAGCCTATCAGTATGTAGTGTGGATTTGGGACACGGCGTGGGAGACTACAGCCATGCTAGCTGCTCTGTTGTCTTCAAAGTCATTAAGATACGCCATCTGGGGACCATGAATGTCTGTACAAAGTTTAACGCTACTCCTTCCAGAAGCGGCTGAGATATTTCTGTTTGGACCAAAGTGGTGAACTGACCAATTGGCAAACCGGCATTGCCGTCTTTACCACCAAACACGAAAGTCGCAAACAGTACGGGGGCAGTGGAAAATTATTTCGAGGAATTGTTGCAGGGACGATAATATCATCATGTTCAGACGGCAGAGAGAGACAGACAGGAAGAGTGGCAATTAAAACATAATGATGAGGCCATCAACAGCAGGCTATAGAGAAGATGTCACGAAGGGTATTTAATGGGAACAGGGGGTCTCACTTGAGTGGATGCTCCTACAATTACCACAGAGGTTGCTGATGGAGGCAATGCTCACTGGATGATGCATCCATACATTCAGCTAAGCATCGAGGGGAAGCCAAAGTCCACTTCGATGAATGCAAGGCACTTTATCCTTGACATTTTTAAAAGGCTTTGAGAGTAAATGCCTTGGATTCATTGAAGAATTGGCCGCTTCATGCAACTGTGTATAAATGTAAGTTATTATATTTATATGTATATGTATTCATGATGCATAAAAATACCAAAGACGTGATCTATACAGCGACTCTACATGTTAACATTTAAACATTCTGATCAATAGTGTGAAAAAATAAATAAATGTTGAGCTCAACTCGTCACATGAATGAAGTGCTGCTGAAAAACAATTGCTTTTAGTAAACAGATCCATAATGAGACTGGTGTGTTTGGGCCCTTTAATGTGGTTAGAAATTGATCCAGCCCCTCATACTGACGCTTACCTTGCCTGATGTTAATGTTAACAGCACATTTGGTGAAACATGTTTTGGCCCTTTTACTACATACATTTTAACTTCATTTATTATAACACTTGTTACATTTATTAACTGATCATTTTGCAAACATGCTTGTTATAGGAAATTGGATTCATTTTCAATTCATTATTCTTTTATTCTTCTCAATTTACTTTCATCCCGATGGGTTACAAAACATAAAAAAAGAGTCAAGCATGTGATAAATTTGAAACGAACTGAGAAGAATGGAAATACATCGCTGCCCTGGAATTATGGATGTCCTGGTGGTTTGGAATGCAGCCAGGGATCTTTTGTTTCATGTAATCCTCAACTGTCTTTTATCAAATAAGAGCAAAAAATACCCCAAAATATACTTAGAACTGTACAGTCTACCATCAAAAGATGAGCAAAACAGTTAAATGTACAATGGTACATTTGTTTTTGGGAAGCTCCAAGTAAAACTTGCATGCTTGTGTTTTTGAGTGGCATATATGCCTTTATTCAATAGCTGACAGTAAGGAGATAACAGAAGATGAAAGGAATGAGTGATGGGAACAACATGAGACAAAGGTTCTCCTCCGGACTTAAACCTGGTACGTTGCCGTTTATGGTCGGAGCATCAACCCACAGGCCACCATGGAGCCCCCTTGACGTGGGTGTTATGTTCAGATTGGTGCTACTCACCTAACTGGACAATTGTTGACAATTCACTTAGTTCAGTGCTTTTCAAGATCCCTGAGAGTAACTGGCTTTAATCTATCCACTTGAAAAATGATCTGATCAGCCTTTCTAATAAGAGCTTTTGTCATCACACACATGGCTTGTTATCCATGCCTAAATCACACCGTTGTCCTCCACAAGCTCAAAAAGACATAGAAGACATGTTGTAAAGCAGTTGGAGGCCTGGCGTGTGGGCACTATTGGAGCCTCACAAAAACTCTTAATTTGCATTCGGACCAACATAACACATGGAATCACTCCCGAATGTCTCCCTGGAATTTGAGTGCTGGAAAAGCTGCTGCTGACAATGTCAAACGGACAAAGCAGACCCCAGCAGTGAACTCTACCTGAAGCACTTTCCATCTGCTGTTGAGATGCTCCAGGGCGCGGGCGTTCTCCATCGACAAATGGACATCGGCGATAGCCAGCTGGTGGGCCAGATCATTGATGTGTTTCATGCCCTCCTTCACTTGGGTTAGCTCCTCCTTAAATAACTGCAGGAGTGTGAGCGAGAGCGAGGCAAGGGTAGAGAGAGGGGCATGGTAAAGAGGAAACAGCAGAAATATTAAACATTTTATCTTCAGACACAGGCAAACATTCGTCTGAACCAACTGTCAAAAATCAATTGAAATCGTATCCGTTTTTGCTGTCAGCTCTGTTCTGTCTCGGGAAATATTTTGCAGCAATATATCAACATAAATCAAAGTGAAACAAATGTATAATGGTATTGGAATAGCACCAGCCTCTGTCCAAAGTAGATTTTACATGTGAACAATGAGGGAAAACAGAAAATGTATACAGTACTTGTTGTTAAGGACTGGTGTCTTTTTATAGCATTACACACTTACAAGATTGGGAGTGAAAGGTTCTTTACGCAGGCATTCAATACCAGAGAGCTGCATGGCAGGAGCTCCAGCACACTCAGCCATTTGACAGCCTGAAGTCACATGTTGTTTTAAGGATTACTTCCCTGCATTTCTTCCTCAGTGTGTAATTTGAATGGCAGGATGTGAATTCAAGTAAAAACATAAAAATAATGTTCCAACCCAAATATCCAAATGCATACTGTATATTGAACAATTTGTAACCATCTGGAAGATTCACTCTGGAGATATAAAATTCAACAAAATGGATTATTTTAATGGCAGGACATCAATCCTTGATATCTGTGAATGTGCTTACTGTGTTTACAGACCAGCAGGGACAATGTGGAAGGCAGAGGCAACAAAATGCCAAGCAGAAGTATTAAAAACATGCCTCACTGTTATCGTGTGTCAGTGCGTGCTGTGAGTGTAGAGCTAAAATAGTACATTTTGTCAATCGAGAGGAAATTAATCGGCAACTATTTTTATGATTTCATTTTTTTTAAAATATATTTTAGGATGATCTTTTTCTTAAATGTGAGGGTTTGCTGCTTTTCTCAGTTTCATGTGACAGTAACAGACACTTCTTTTGGTTTTGGACTGTTGATTGGAAAACAAGATATTTGAAGTGTCACCCCGTGATTGTGGGAGGCTGTGACAGGCATATTCTACTATTTCATGACATTTTATAGACCAAATTATGAGCCTTAGTCGCAGCCCTGTACGTGTGTATGCAAGTGTGCATAATGTCCATGTATGTCTCATTTGCATGCATCCGTGTGTGAGCTTGTGTATCCGTCTGTGTGTAAATGTGAGTTACAGATGACGCCAATTGACAAGCCTGCCCTAACCACCGAGCTGAACGTGTGCCGTCTGTGACAGTGACATAATTGTTGTGAAGGGCCCACACTTCTAATGAATAGCGCCACAAAATGACATGTTGGCACTCCATAATGACTGAACCAATGACCTGCGATTTGTCTAACATCTATTCAACTGGGGGATTGCCATCTCACTGTGTCAGTTTGAAGTGGCACGTCCTTGTCAGCATCTGTCAGATCACAGCTACTCTATCAGGGATGTGTACACAGGCAACCAAAACAAACCTTTTAAAGCAACGCAGCCTGACACCTCTCAGTTATATATCACTGCTGTCAGTGTTTTGATGTTTGTTTACAATGTGTCACAATGTCTTTTTCAGGGTAAGCCTGGGGCGATTATCTCAAAAGAGACAATCAAGTTGCTCCGCAGGTTAAAGCAACTTATATCTGGAATTTATGCTAATGCATCTGCGTGTACAAGCGTATGTGCGTGAGAGCGATAAGGAGAAAGAGAGAGCTTGTATGTGAAGCAGCGTGGTTTCCTGTGTCTACCTTGGTGGCGTCTATGTGATCCTGCAGAGAGTCGATGAAGAGATCTCCGACGGGCTCCCAGGCGTCTCTCACCCCTTCTGCCTGCTCCAGGGCCACTGCCAGCTCCTCCATCGCCGCCTGGACCTGAAGTAGACGCTCTAACGTCCTCTCCATGTGTCTGGGGGTTTCGTTGAAAACGTAATTCCTGACAGTTAATGCCTGCAGCATTCAAATTTGCAGGTGATGCAAGCAAATAAATCTGTCAAACTCCATAGAGCATGCAGACAGACACAATATTCATTCAAATGTACTGAATGTAATTTCAGTAGAGCTGTGGCCAAATTATTTCATACCATCATTTCATAATCGAAGTGCCTTTTTCTTCGAAAACATGTTTTAATATTCTAGTGAGCTCTGATTTTGTTTTGCTTTAAAACTTGATAAATGCATTTTCTTAATTGTTTCTGGAAAGAATTATATTAGAAAGTTGTTGTAATCAGGTTATGGTAATTGTATTACATGTAATGTATTACATAACCACGCACTCACAATCACAGGGAGAGATAACATTCGACTTCATAGCTCGAATAGATACAGGCATGTTACGGTACTATTATATGGTAAAAAAACTTTTTTTTGTAAAAAAAACATATTTATTTATAAATGTATTATTTGTTTTGCTTAACTTCAAATTTATTTAACAAGGAAAAGCCCAATTGAGATCAAAAATCCCCTTTTCAAAAGTGCCCTGGCCAAGACAGCAACAGCACATTAACGGTTACGGACAATAAATTCCAGGTCACAGCATGAGTATACAAAACATAAGAAGAGGCAGATAGCTCAGTCAAAGGATCTAATGTACCTCAATTTTGTCATGAGATGATATGAATTGGAAAGAAAAGAAAAAAACTGAAAACAAAAAGTTCTGCTGCACTTTCTCTGAAATCTGTTCACGTATTTAGTTTATATCAATTTTTAAAATAACACAACAGTTAGTTCAGAGGTGACATGTCTCTTTGATAGAACTATTAGTACTTCACAATTGCACATAAATAAAGTGCTTTCCACCACTGCAGGAACCACATTCAATCCACACACAAGGTAAAAGAAGTGTCTGACCTATGGCGATCCACACAGCGTGCAGTCAACTTCTCCCACAAGTCACTGGCCACGTTTGCCTGCTTCCACACTGAGCGGCTCACGTTTAAGATTCGCCGGCGTGGAGACACCTCTGCAGAGGGTGGAAGAGGTTAGACGGGGCCATGCATAACATGGTAAAAGCATAAAGTTGCAAAGGAGGAAGTAAAACAAAAAGCAACGGGAGAAATAACAGGGTGTGGAGGAGAGCAGGGGTTAGAGGTCAGACAACAAGAAGAGCAATGATTGGAAACACCGACTGTGAAAGGAAAGACGGAGGATGGAAGGGAGCAAAACAAGTTGGACACATGAGGAGAAAACAGCAAAGTAGATTGCTACAGTATTTCCCAAGAGGGCAGTGCTGAGAGCAAAACTTTAAGAAAGAGGACGTGCCGGTGGAGAAACAGCAGAGCTTGCTGTATTATTGATCTGAGCAGATGGTATAGTAGAGCTGGACCTAATTGGCCCCGACCCAGACTTTCCCTAAACCCAGTGTGACACCAGAGGACGGATCACTGCTAATAACTATTAATGGCAGATTTCACCTGCATGGGTCCTACCCAATGAACACTGCGGGGCTTAGCAGAGGGAGGTTGTGAGTGTGATATTTTGGCTGGCGCAGCAGTTGGCACAGAGTATGAGGGGAGCAGACCTTTTCCATCAGTCAGGGTCTCCTCTGGCTCCTGGAAGGGATGCTGAGCCAGAAAGGCCTGGGCAGACTCCAAGACTGAGTAGATGAACGGCCCGCGAGACTTGACATCCTCCATAAATGCCTGCCGGGAGACAAAGAGAGAGGGGAGAGTGTTTCTAATTGGAAGAGAATGAAAGACACAAGCCGTTTTCGAACTAAAGTGCTGGTTGTTGCTGAGGAGCATGAGTCCTGTAGGCTAAGCTTCTAAATGTGAGGATTTGCAATGGATTTTTTATTTTATTTTTTTATTGTAAATCATTCCTGATGGACAACACCTCCCACCCCATGCAGGACACTCTAACAGTACTGTGCAGCTCCTTCAGTGACCGGCTGCTTCACCCGCGGTGTGTGAAGGAGCGATACTGCAGGTCCTTCCTTCCTGCTGCTGTCAGACTGCACAACCAACACTGCTCCCAATAGACCACACATAACATATAGGAGATTACTCATTCATGTGCATAATCAATATCAATAACGATGTACGTATGTGCAATATAAATACTCTGTGCAACTTAAACACTTCCTATTTCCTATCTCATATGTGCAATAATGTGTATCCAACCCCTGATTATCTGATTATATTGTATTTTCAGCTTTTGTTTTTTTGCGATTTACTTATTTATTATACCTTCAATGGAAACAATTCATTGGTCACTATTGACTTTGTATTGTGTGACGGTTCCTCCTTTTCACTTTTGTTTCCAAACGCAAACAACAGGAAAAAGCCTAAAAGCTGCTGTGTGGTGGGATACACCACCAACAGGGGACCCAGGACTACGTTTTAATAAACTGCATTAGCAGGAAAATGGGGAAACTGACACGCAATATGACTAACGTTACGTGTGAAGCAAGCATTTTGTCCAAACGTCAGTTCAGCTCTGTAAGTGACATTAAAGCATTTGGACAGTATGCAACTTGTGTTACAGTGGAATGTGGATACATTCCACTGTAACACAAGTTTTATTATGGAAGAGGAATAATGTGTTATATCTTTATTTAAAAGCTACACAGGCTCCATTTAAGTTAACACCAAACCCACACACATGTAAGAAACGCAAGATGGCATACATGGGAGAAAATGAGTTTGAATACATTGGTTAAATAGGAATCCCTGAACATACACACAAACACACACAGCAAAGGACCGCATGAGATTACATGGCTGTCTGCTTGCACTGAGAGCCCAGGGCACAATTGGACTACTGGCAGTACTGGTCAGTTTGCCGCCACACACAGAAGAGCCAATTAGCTGTGAGAGCCCAGATCCACTGGTCCACCCTCAACAGCACTCCTTATGCAAGAAGACACAGATGCAGACCCGCCTCCCCAGAGCCTTGAAGACAGCCGGTGTGTCAACCTTCTTCACTCTTCTATACACTAATCTCTGTTCTGTATGAAACACTCTGCAGGTGTGGAAATTATTGCCCGCTCTCTTCAAAGTAATAGCAAACATACAAAAGTGTGTAACGGTGGGGGGCTGTGGCCCGAGATAAGATTCCCACTGCAACAGTCATGGAGAAAACTCTTTCTCTAATCGCAAACCAATTCTCTCTTCTTCCTCACATCCTCACTTCCTTTCCCTTTCCCCTCTTTTCATCCTCTCTGGCTCTCTTTATTCTCTCCATACTCTCTTTAGCTGCTTTGCTGCCCAAAGATGAGCTGAGCTACGGATTCCCTGAGCCAGCTGTCATGTCAAAACTTTAATGCCAGCTAAATTTCACACTCGGAGGCTTCATCTATGGTTGAAGGAACATTAAGAGCGAAGCCTTCAGATCAGATTAAGAGACATTATGCATGGGGTAGAGAAAGTCAGGGAGGGGGGGGAATGACTTCATTGACTTCATTTCATCTAAACATGTTGATGGCATTTCTCTTACTCCTCCCTCAGTATAGAGGAGGAGGACATTTTATTTCATTATCCCTGTCGCATGAGGCAGAGATGCTTCTGCAGCTGCTGCAGATGCACAACATCCCTCCCATTGCCGAATTCATTCACTTATCCAAGCACCCTAACACACACACACACACACAAACCTCATATCTTCCCCCCCAAAATCCCCTTCATCACCACCCCAAATAGACGCAATCAACATGCTCCCAAACCAATGCCCATGCAAATGCACACACACACACACACACACACACACACAGAAAATGCAGCACAGCGAGAAATCTTCCCACACTCAAAAACGACATCAGAATAAATCCACTTAAGATCAATAATTCACATTTCTTAAAACGCTTTAACTCTCTATAGAAAACTGGGATGCAATTTCCCTCCCTGCTTTGTCGGAAAAGTTTTAGAGCGACCAAACGAGGCAGTCCGAGACATCTCAGATTATAAAAGGCGATGTGTGGAAAATGGAACATTTTAGTGAGGAAGAAAAAGAGGGAGAGGAGAGGAGAGCAGGCATGTTCAACAGTGAATCCTATGAATGACTTCGTGATTTGTAAGGCCTGTGCATCACTAAGCAGCTCCATCAATGTTGGAGGGATAGCTGTGGAAAGAGAGAACATGGACTGAGGTCTTAAAGCATGAAAAGACTGTGCATGGCAAAAGAAGGATGAAGAGGGAAAAGAGAAATAAAGAGGGAGCGTAAAGGAGATAAAAGCAGGATTGTGAATAAGTGGTGAGTGGTGGTGTTTCTCTGTTGTCCTGTTAATTGGGAGGATGATTTCACAGCGCACCTGTCGAGATGGGAGTTGGAGTCAGAAACACTGCACAAACTGACAACACAGAAAATTGGAAAGAGGGTGGAAAGGGACACTCTGCTGTACTTACAGAACCAATTACAAGTATGTGTGAATGTAGGCTACTGTGTGTGTGTGTGTGTGTGTGCGCGTCTTCATGTCTGAACCAGTTCCAGTTCCTGAGATATATCACGCACAACTAAGGTGATTTACCGGGAAATGAAAGAACACCCCGAACATCCCAGGTGGCGTTTCTCCAAATTATTTCTGTCACACAGGACCAAGAATAACATAACGTTCACACACACACACACACACACACACACACACACACACACACACACACACACACACACACACACACACACACACACACACACACACACACACACACACACACACACACACACACACACACACACACACACACACCTTCAAGTATTTTAATGTTGTCATTTGAATTTGTATTGTTCTCTTGATTTAGACATTGTGGTAGCTCAATGTGGATTTATTCAAATAATAACAATAATAAGATTTAGCTATGCGCCAGATTCTGCTTGTTGTCTGGAGCTATTTTTTAACATTAAGACAGGTACACACAAACACACACACACACCCACACACAGACACACGCGCGCCTGCTGGGCAACTCCTGTCTGTACCAACTGTATGAGTCTTTATGAGCCTCCCCCAACACAGCTCACACAGGGCTATACAACATGTCAATTAAAAAAGGATTTCAGTGGAGAGACTCTCCTGCCTGACATCCTGGGATTTTTGTTTTTGTCTCACCAGTGGGAGTCTTTAACACACAAAAGCCATTTATTTTAGTTTGATCTGCCCGATGAAACAATAAAGACACTGATATAATTGAAACTCTCTCAAATTATGCTGTCAGCTTGCTAAATACAGGAAGTCTAATATCACTGTATGTATTTAATGCTACCAGTGACCAGAGGCTTTCTGGTCAGTGTGCGTAAACGCTGTCGCGGCTCAAAGACCCTTCACTCATATGGTCCACCCATTTAAGCTGTGCTTCACACACATATCTCCGACTCCCTGGTTAGTTTTGTTGCACCTGATCATTTACACGTGTAGTTTGGTGCTCTTAGCAAAAGACCCAAACCAACTTTAACCATAAATAAAGAGGTCTGATTTGCCAAAATAATAGAATACACTTGCGTGGGTGTGCAGATTCTTTCAAAAGAGAAGGAGCAACCCTACGAGGCAAAAGCACCTCATTCCACTGCAGTGAGTGATGAAGACGGGGAAGAGACTGGAGGAGACAAGGATAATGAGATGAACCCCTGTAGTTAAAGGTCCTGCACATAGAAAATTGATCTCAACATGATGCAAACCAGTTATTAGTCTTGAAGAGTTGTGGCATCACACTGGGAAACACGAATTGAAATCAACATACAACAATAAATTAATTTAAAGAAATGTAATTATTGTATTCTATACATCAACTTAGACTTTTTATGCCTTGTTGGGGGACTTGCTGAATCACTCTTAATTTCCCTCCTAAGGATCAATAAAGTTGATGTTGAAAGTTTTGTATTATTCTATATTCATATTATTCTCATATATCCGCAGAATCTGTTGACAACCAGGAAGTCAAATTTTGATCACAGGTTTTTAGAGAAAGTATTAGTTCCCTGCCCTCAATAGGAAGAAGTAAATATTTGTTGGAAAGATAAACAAGCACTGATTTGTGTCGTGATCAATAAGGTCTCAGTCTCTGAGTTTGTGAGCTTGTGTGCCCATCTATCCACACAAGCCCTTGAGATTTAAAAGCAGTTCAAATCACTGAACCATGGAGGAATTATCTGGCAGGAGGAGAAGGTTGACTTCTCTGTCAGAAACTCTTACTGAAGTTCCCTTAAGCCTTGAACTTTATTATTTTTTAAAATAAAAAAGTTTAAATGGCTACTAATCCTGCAGTGATTAGTGTTGAAAGGAGCACCGGTGACGTAGCAAATAGCGGTGTGGTAGATGACATCTAGTTTACTAAGAAGACCTGTAGATTACATATAGTCTAAAATGGGAAGAATTATCATTTTAACCAGGGTGTGCTTTGTAAAGTGGCTAAATGAGGCTTTGTTACGGTACAGGAAACCAATTATATTACTTATAGGAATCCACGAATTGGAGTTCTTATTGCAGTTTGTGGTAAGTGTTTGTTGAAAAAAAACATTTTGTTTTGAGAAGGTGATGTTGTGCTGCAGGGAAGTCCGGGTGGTATTCAGGGAGGAGCTAGATGTGTACAAGACGGTGTCGTCGGCATACAAATGAATGTGAGAGCCACCTGCAGAGTGAGCAACATCGTTTATGTAGATTTTGAATAAGGTTGGACCTAGAATGGACCCCTGAGGAACACCCTTGAACAGGGACAGTGGGTCAGATAGGTAACCCTTAGCTCTCACCGTACAAAGCCACACAGTATTCTTTCCTATCGATGGCACATATGATGTAATTTAACACTTTAAGTGTTGCAGAGACACACTCATGGCCATTTCTAAAGCCAGACTGCATGGAGGTGATACATCTGTGAGACTCCAGGTGATGAGTGAGCTGTTTGTTGACCAGTTTCTCAAAAACTTTGGATAGGCAAGACAAGATGGAAATAGGTCTGTAACAGTTTAGGTCGAATATATCTCCCCCCCCCCCCCCCCTTGAAGCGAGGGGTGACAGCAGCCGATTTCCAGTCTTAGGGGAATACACAGGTCTGCAAGGAGAGGTGGAACAGATAAGGGGGCTACGAAAATATGAGCTAATAGCTTAAGGAAGAAGGGATCCAATCCAGCTGAAATATGAGGATCCAGTTTGAGCACCTGAGCACCTCAATCTCCTGTGGGGTTACTTGGAGGGAGGGGATCAATGCTTGGCGCTGAGTCAGCAGGGTTGACGGTGAGTAGGCGTAGCAGCTAAAAAGGCATGACCAGCCTGAACAAAATATTTGTTGAAAACTATTGAATAATGAGAAATAAAACATTTGATAAAAATGCTTGTTTGTAGCCTTTATTCAGCACACATATTACTGTTGACTGATCGCCATCACAAAGAGATGAAGCAGCTCATCCTCACCTGGCTCAGTGGTGATCAACACTAATTTATTTAACAAAGAGTCACTGGATTTTTAAAGAAAATCATGGTTGTAGTGTGCAGATTGTGTTTGTGTGGTTTATGTGTTTTAGGTGTCTTATAATGATCTACTGCCTTGTTGTTGTTGTTGTGCTTTTGGACTTATATCATTCTTCAACCACTTTCTGATGTTTTATAAACCAAATGATGATTTGATTTAGCGAGAAAATAATCTACAGATTAATCGAGTTGCCGCCCTAGTTCAGTCAAGTCAACTGAGTGCAAACTCATTCCTGCCTATGAGGCTGGTGCTGCGCGCACAACGCAATCCTGAATGGAAAAAGAGAGTGATTTTCTCTCAATAAAAAAACAATGCCTCCCTGAAGTTTATTCATGACAAACTGCCAAAACCGAGCCAACAAGATGCAGCAAAGCTTGACGTTCCTCAGGCTTTCTTGTGTAGTTACTCAAACAAGGAGTCATGGCTGCTTGTGATGGAGACAAAAAACAGAAAGCACCTGTAGTCGAAGCCACCCTCATCAAGGGGCCGTATTTTGAAACAACCAACAAAATTCAGTAAATAGCAAAGCTGTGCATTTCATTAGCTTGTTATCATTAGGCATGTTGTAAATATACAAATATCCATCAGATGGTAATCTGCATTAGGAATAAAGAAAAATAACTAACTTTTAGTTGTAATAATCATCAGCTCATAGTCATCAATTTGACCCGGACAGACTTGAGCATGTAAGCGGTTCCAACTGCAGTTAAATGTATTTCTTTATTCTACGGTGTCTTTAAAGTCACGTTTATTTACACATTTAATCAACCACTTCTTTCCAGAAAAGATGAATTTGCACTAGACTTGGTCCTTGGCACTCGCAACACACACTGCAGTGCTCAGAGCTCCACCTCCATCAATAGTAACGGCTAGCTGAAACTTGGAGAACGCACTATTGATTCAGGCTGGACAATAAATTCAGCTGTGACCAATATTTGTGATATCTACAAACTCTGTTATCTGCAAACACCTCTAAAAAAACCATACAACCTGTTAGATCCTGGGTACTTCTGGCCCGATACGGGGCTAATTACTGACTCAGCTCTCTATTAAAAGATTCTCGAGCTGGTGTTCTGGCGAGGGAACTCGCCTGGCTCCGCTAACTGCCGTTACTTCCGACGTCTACCCTGCTTCCTCCGGTCAGAGCGCGCTCGGCCGAGAGACCAGTCCTGACCCCGGGCGCTCCCACCAGTCGCGTCGGTTATGGCAGCTTCCCTCTTATGGATCCGCGCTCTTGGTAAATGCCAGGTTAGGTTTTAACGGCTAGGATTAATTCTTGCTAAAACCGTAAGGGGTTGTTAAGTGGATTCGGTCTCTAGGATAACCTTTCAGAACTCAGTTGTTAGACATACAATAGCTTTAACTTTTTACTGTCACGAGGAACTCTTTACTACTTAGGCAAATTAATGCACTTGAGGATTTCACTTTAAATGCAGATTAGATATTTATTGCAGGTTATATTTAGTTAGTTTGCAGGGGTTACAGCTACAGCTCACATAAAATGTCACTACACATGATTAGTCAATTTAATTATCTTCTTCGATTATACTCATTAGTTTTAGTCGCCGAGACGGCTCGGTTGGAGCTGGATGTCCAATGGTGCGATGAAAAAGGTTCTTTTGGAGTTGTTAGGAGCGAAGGTCAGGCCTGACCCTCGATCCTCCCGCTCCGCAACGGAGCCCGTTCAGCTGTTCTCAAAACTCAGTACAAAGTCTTTCTCAGGCAGCTGCGGCTTTCTCAGTTGTCCAGATGTTTAGAGGTGAGCGGTGGGGAGAGTTTTAGAAACTTCGTCTTTTAATCTCAATGTCCACGAACAGAGGTCTCTTTTCCGTGAACAGAGACGAAGTCCTCAATACATCAGCTGCAGGCTGTAGTATCTTCCTCCGATGCGCTTGGTACGGCATCCGCGATGAAATCCCAGCTTTGCTCTTTGCAAGCATGTCCTTATATTCCTCATATGGGCTGTGATCAGCCCCCACTTGTTTGGTCCATTACTCATCCCCCCTCCCTCTGGAAAGGGCGTTAAGCCGAACATTGCCTGTATGACTCAACTTATTACATCAGTTTCTGGATCTTTCCACTTGACTACACCCAACATCTGGTCTTGATTACAGCAATGTCATTCTTGCCCAATACTTGCCCAATACATTTATCTCAGCTCCACAGAACACACAGAAACATTCATTACATTTGTTTAAATCATTTCTATGAAGTTAAACATTTGTTACACAATTGATTAGAACATTTCGTTATATTTATTCATACATTTTCTCTGTTTGATTACATTTCAACGTTGAATATATGCTTTGCGCTCTTATAGCCTGACTTCTCTCCCTTGAATGTGTCGACATGTTACCGAGGCAGCTATGAGAGGTCAACTCTTCTTGACACCCCCTTCTTGAGGTCTCAAGCTGCCGCACCGTGCCCCAGGTAATCCTCTAGGAACTCGTCGTCGTCCTCGGCGGTGATGATGAGAACGTCATCCTCCGGCTCGGATTCGTGTTGCCAGCTGTCGAGCACCACCAGGCCTTCCATACCTGGTGGCTGGAAATCCAGGAGGGCGTTGTCATCTTCCTCGTCATCTATGGCATCCTTCATCTGCTCGTCCAGGCTCAGCACCAGGGCCAACACATTCTGGTTCAGAATGCTGTCAGGGGAGAGGGAGGCCGGTGTGGGGACGGGGCTGGTTGATGCTTTGTCCTCATCCTCGCCTGGAACTATCAATCCTTCAGGGATTACCTCCACCAGCTCTCCGCAGTCCTCGTCGTATCCCCACATCCCCATTAGATTTGGTACTACTCCTGCGAGCATCGTCTGGCTACCCACGTCTCGGTGTTCCACACCCGGGATGCTTGCCGTGTCGTCGTCTTCTTCTGGAGTTGGTAGTGGATACTGCAGGGCGGGCAGGCGTGGTCCAATGACGACGAAGCGGCCATCGGTGAGGTGGGTGCTGGACACCCGGATGCCATCAGGATACGCCCATATTTTTGTGTATACTGGGCAGTATACACCATCAGCATAGAGCAGGACCTCTGGTGGGGTTCTCCCAGCGGAAGTCCACACTGGTTTTGCTTTAGCCTCTAATTCCATACAGTCGACTACATTCATCGCAGGCATATAAGGGGTACTTCCTTTGCAGAAGAGGCCGCTGGCTGCTCCTACCGGGAATTGCCCCAGGTAGCATTGGGTGCACCATAGGGCTTGGTTTACCTCCCACAAGTGCAACATTAGCTCCGGAGGAATCCCACAGCGGACACAGCAGACCTCCTCCTGAATGTTGTTGAACACAAAGACTTCATTAATCATTACATTTTTCAGCGCATTTTTACAAGCCAAGCTTTAGCAAGCAGGGGGTGGTCTTATTTTCATTCTTTTTTTAAGGCCCCCTCTCATTATTGGAGCGCTTTGCAGAGCGCCGCAGAGCCAGAGAATGCAGCCATGGAGATGCCAACACCATTGGAGGAGGTGTTAGGCCTGGGCTTGTAGGCCTAACCCTTCTTGGAAACAAAGGCTCATACAGCATGAGCCAGGCTGCTATCCCGATTGATGATTCAGAACCCAACCAGTAGATGGCGACAGTTATGCCCCAACCTATGCCCCAAAGAGCAATGGCGCCGATCTTGTGGAGCCAACGCCCTCTTCCTCTTTCTTTCATAGCCATGGTCATGACCACGAGATACGTCAGGGCTGTAACCGCCAGAAAGGCCTCGACGATTGCCGAGACCATCTTCAGGGGGTTGTAGAAAACTGCAGCGACGTCGATTACCAGCCAGATGATCACCATTCCACCCTTTACTAGACCGCAGCGAGTAGAGTCGATGTGGATTCTCCCCAGGAGGTATGTAGCAAACCATGTCAGGGTAAGCCACAGCGATCCTCGATAGATGTTTTCAATCGCTGTTTTCAGACACCCTACAGCCAGGGTCAGTATTCTTAGCGGCTGATTCATGGACCATTCGCCCATGCAACAGTAGAAGAACCATATGATCTCAAGGACCCAAAAGTCCAGGTCGGTTAAGCGAATAAATGGCCTGCATCTGCGTGCTGTGTCGGAGGAGTTCTGTAATGCTTCAGTTATACTCATTCCGAAGGTGGTCATGCCTGGAGTCACAATAGTTGTGGTGTTGGTCATACTCACTCCGAAGGTGGTCATGCCTGGGGGAGACGTGGCGTTCATGCCTGGAGGTGCAATGGTTGTGGTGTTGGTCATGTTGGTCATCTTGGCTTTCTTAGGTTTATTCGCTCTTATTTCGGTATGAGGCTCTTGGTTCAGGTTCCGGGTCTGCAATGGCTATGGCGCTCCAGTTGTTCACCCTTTATAGGTGGGTGGACTCCTCCTTCCTTCGTGGGAGGAGTCCCTTCTTCACTTCTCCTTTTTCCTTCAACTTCCCCTTAAAGCACGAGGCAACAGTGGCTGCTACCCCGCCCTTAATGGCGGCACAGATTATCAGGCCCAAGATCACAATTCCAACTATCATCAACAAATAAGGCCAAAGCCAGGAGAACAAACTCCCCATCCATCCCTTGATGACCGAGAATCCTTCTCCAATCTTCCCTGCCACTTCTTCCACTACGATGGTTGCGGTCCCGACTATGGAGGCGCCCGTTAGTTCGATCCAACTGCACTCGTGTTCTCGTCGGCCGCTCCCGCAACTCAGCCAGTGTTCTTCTGGCTCGTAGCAGGTTCCGTTCCCGTAGAGGCGGTTAGCTCCTACCCATTCAAATCCTTTGTCTTCTTTACCCTCGCAGAGGCTTTTCCTGAAGGCGTGGCCCTCAGCTAGAAAGACTGTAGGGTCGGTTACTGGGGGAATGATTTGGCCGTTCACGTTCACTCGGTCTTTCATGCGATGGCCCAGGATTAAGTTGGTACAGCTGCTAGTCAGAGGCCCTGACCGTCTCCATTTCCCGTCTTTAGCCTTCACCCAGGTTACTTCTTGCACGTGGGTTTCATATTCTGCTCCATAGTGGGTCTGGCAATGGTCTTCCCATCCTGGCACAGTCTCACAATGTCCCCCGGCCAGGCTGATGTTGCAGGTCGTGTTTCCTCGATTGCATTCCATCTTCCAGGGCCGTGGGCCCACATATGGTTCTGGTCGGCTCCAAACCCCAGGCCAGATGTCTCTTTCTTTCGAGTACACTGTGGCCAGGTACTGATACTTCACCCAGTAGTTGTTGGTTTGAGTTAGACATGGCACCACCCATTCTAACACTTCATCCTTCTGTAGGCCCCACCAGGTTGAACCGTCGTCCCGGGTGTGGGCCTCTTTCCATGCCTGCAGGGTTCCTTTGATCGTTTTGTTCGTCTTCAGGCCTGTGCAGTCATATAGCCACGTTCCCCAAGCCCGATACCACTCTTGCCAGAGTGTGCATCTCGGGGAGGCGCCGTCGGCTAGATACTCTGTTCCGTTCAGAGCGATGAACATTTTGTTGGTCACACAAGTGTCAATCTTTTGGAAATCCCCTCTTGGGGCTGTCATTAACTCCTCGGGTTTCGGCAGCTTTTGTACATACATGTCAGTCGTCCTTGGTCCCAAAAGGCCGTAGCTGGCTCTGGAGTATCCCTCCGTGAAGGCTCCTTTGAAATGCTTTAGCTCGGTTATCCATATCCATGGCAGGGTGTTGTTGAGCCAGGCCTCGTGCCGGGCATTAGGTTCGGGTAGATAGATGAACTTATGAGCCTGATACTGTGGTTTGTTTACCGGAGTTATTACGAAGTAATTCTGACCTTCGCAATAAAAGAACACATTCCAGAAGCACTTGTCTAGGAGAGGGAGCTTTTTTGTTTTACAATGCTGCGTCCATTTCCTGCTCCTATTTCTCCGAAGACTGTCACTTGACTTGAAGATTGGCGGCGGCTGCGGCTGCTCTTCTTTTTCCTCTGAAGCCGTCTCTGAAGCCGTAGGTTGTACTTCGTCTTCTTCCTCTTCTTCCACCTGCGTGACATTCACGGCTCGGCTGGTGATGTTGTGGCAGTCGGTGGTGTTACCTAGTGTGGAGTTACCTAGAGGCCTCACTGGCCTCACTTTAACTTTAACCCGTCGTGGTTTTCGCCGCGGTTGTGTGGCCTCACAGGTGAGATTGTAGTGTCCCCAGAACATTCCTTCTGCCGGTAAAATCATCAAACACGTATCATTGCGGTGGCTCGCTGCATAGGTTACCTCGGGTTTCCAGTATCCCTCGTTCCCTTGCTCTGCCCATGAGACACATGCCCATGAACAGTACCAGCCTGGGACACCGTTTTCGGGGTAGATCCAATTACACTGTGCCCGTTTTTCTTCTTGTGCTTTCTTCATCATTACCGTAATCTTCATCTCCGCTCCCAGCGTAGATACTTCATCTATTCTCCATGTCGAATTCTCTATTACCTTCTGGAATTCGCCTGCCCAGTCTGTTTCTTCACCCGTGTTGTTGATTCTCGAGTCGTTGATTTTCTGTTCCCAGATAGTCATCCACACGATGATAGTAGCTGTCAGGTTCGGAGCCGTCCCACCCCCTTCTTGGACTTGACGGGTTGCATTAGATCCAACCTCAAGGTCCAACCAGGGCGAGGCGCGCTTCTGTCCAGCGAGTTGGGAGAGAACGATCGTTCCAGAGTCGACCGTCCAGCATGTCTGGTCGAACTTCTTTGTGGTAGTGTAGGACACCCTCACATGGGTGAGGGCCCATGGGATACTACCATAGTAGTACAGTATAGCCAGGACAAGGCATAGTCCTGTTAATACTGCTACTACTTTAGCCATTAAGCAAAGCCATAATCGTTTTCCATTCCGAGGTCGTTCACTTGATTGGTCCAGTCGCTTGCCGGGGCGTCTTAAGGAGACGGGGGTAAAGGTTGAGGATCGCCTAAATTCATGAACTCTCCCATGAAGTAGTGGGAGATCCATGGTTTCGGATACTGCAGTGCTCTGGTCGGTAGCACCTCTGGAAGAGGAGCTAGGCATCCGGAGCTGAGGCGCGGGGGAGAGTCAGGATCGCACTGACTAATCCTGCCCTTCAGTAGCTGGTGATATAGCACCGATGGGTATCTGCCAATGGCTAAGTCCAGCCCCCGCCACACCCACTGGTAGTAGGTGACGATTAAGGAGGGGGAGCAGGGGGGGGGTGCAAAGCAACCCTCGTTCACAGCATTATTTTGCCGCAGCCATGCGTAGATCTGTCTGTCCACTGGGTCGATAAGGATCCGGACTTTGGCAAGAGATGCATATAACGGCTGACCGTCATCCGTCTGGAGCTCCGTTACTTTAGCCCATGCTGCCAAGGGTTCGTGAAGGTTAAGCCGGCCAAACCCCGTAGTCCGTAATCTGGAAGGAGGCAATTCCCTCATGGTCAGGCATGGGTCCGGGTTCGGTGGGCCAAGGCCTGGCAGGCGGTAATGAACCATACGCAACTCTATGTCTTGGTTCTCAATTACACAGCGCGCTCTGTTTTTCACGTGGAGCGCTATGAGACGCCGCATGACCGGGCTGGTGGTCCAGATCACATTTTCACCCAGAGAAAGATCAACATAGTCGTTTTGCAAATAATCAGCATAGTTAGGACCCCAGCGCAACTTCAACCGCAGACCCATAACTGAGATGAAAACGGTATTCAGGATCCAGGGGGATTGGTCAGGACAAGGGAGGACTGGCTGCAGCAGCCACGGATGGGTCCGATTGACTCTGTCATATTGGAGTTGCCATCCTGTGCGAAAAGCAGTCAGCAATTCCGCCTTCCCGGGTATTGACAGGTCAATCGAGCGCCTATATTCGCCATTGCTGCAGAAATAGGCGCCGGATCCACAGAGGCCTTTTCGGTAGGCAAAATCGCGTTGGGGTCTGTCCAAAAAGACATTTTCATTCGGCAATTGCAGATATGGCCTTCTTTGTGCGAGGAGGGACTGAGAGACTATTGATAGGTCCCTGCAATCTTTGTTTGGTGGGTTTGGCAGCGACATGTTGACAATCAAGTTCCGTTTTTTCCAGCAGCTATACTTTTTCTAAGAGCTGTTACTGCGAGGCTTTCCACCCCGCTGCAGTTTGCGAAATGACTTCCGTGCCCAAGCGGTCAAACCTTTTGCGTCTGCGCGTGGGTTTGGAGGAGGCTCCGCCTCATCCGCTCTGGTCAGCTCCACCCCGACGGAGTACACACCGTCGAATGGAACCATCACGGTTTTCAGCGTCACCATGACGCGCATTGTGCGGGTCTCCCATGTAGGCGTTGGCGCTCTGGACGCCCAGGAGCCCGGTATTTGCATAGCACCGTTTCTGCGCCATCCCTCTGGGGTGACCGTGAAAATCTTACTCTTTTCCTTGGTCCTGGCACCGGTGTGGTGGAAGGCGTCCAGATCTGTGGTGGAATACTGGAGATTCGTGCCGCGAGCACCAGCTTCTGTTGGTACCGGGGCAAGCTCACGTATTGGCACATCAGGATCACAAAACACCTCCTCAATTAACTCGCGCCAGGTTGTTAATTCCCAGGGCCCCAGCCACCCCTCTCGTGTTGCCATCTCCAAGCGGCAATCGGGTAGGTTTGCTCCGGTGGCTGTGTACCCTGGGTCATCAGGGCTGCGAAAGACCCTGAAGGCCGCTGGGATCTGTACGGAAGACAGGGGCGGGTTGATAACTTCGGCCTGGCCTGGGCTGTATGGCCAGTTCCTTTGCACTCTCTCCCACCAGGATCTCATGGGGACTTCACTACGGTTTCCACTTGCTTCTTGTGGGTCGCCGTCGAGTAGGCCCATAGATGGTGCCGAAGGTCCCCCAGTCGCTGCTTGTGATAGATCAACAGGAGCGGCAGCACCCTCACCTTCCCACGAGGCGGGTGCCAGGGTTTGTATCGGCTGAAGAAACTTTCTCACCTGCCATCCGTCGGCTGCTCCAGCTTGCACCAGCAGTCCATTCAGCTGGAGTACGGAGCAAGACGCACAGAGGAGCAGCCTGTGTCCATCCCATTGGCAGACACAGTCCTTAAGGTTCAGCTTTGTCCCCCGCAGATCCCACTGGATGACGAAGTGCATCCTTGGTAAAAGCGCTATACGACAAAAACCGCACACATATGCATCCAAAACCTTCACTGGTTTGTGGGTCATACGGTCAAATTCTTTTCGTCTTCCAGAGACACGGTGTGGTTTCTTGTTTCCGGGTCCCTGCCATGTGAGGTTAAGGGTGGTCGGCAGCAGGCAGACCACACAATCATTCTTGATTTCTTTCCATGTTAAGACTTCATTCTCTTCTGAGAGAAAGCCTTTCTTTGCATACTCCAACTTCTTCATGGCTCTTCCTGCCCAGAGCCCCGTAGTACTCCTTCTCATGTTAACCACCCCTTTGACATTGGCCACTCTGACAAAGGGTGGTAAAGCTTGTATGTGGGTGGCCATTTTTGAGTTCCTGGTTGCTCCTAGTACGGAACTGGCTTCAGCTGCCCTACTCCTTGGATTCCTTTCTTCTTGAGTTGAACAGTATTACTGTCCAAAATCTTGACAATTATGTCTGATTTATCGTACTTGGCTTTGACTGCAGAGTTAGAAGCACCGACCTGAGCCTTGATCCAGACGCGCTGTCCTACTCGAAGTGGCACCTTTTGCGCAAGCTTGGGCTCTTTATCTTCTGAGCCCCGCCCCACTTCCTGTGATGTGAAGGGGCGGCGCATCAGCTCCTCCGCTGGAGAGGGCCTGTCACTTCGGTAGCGGTCGTTCAGGGTTTTGGCGATTTCCAGGGTCTTAGTGCTCCATTCTCTCGAGTTGGCATTTTTCCCAATCCAACTTTTCACCAAGCCAATGGTCCTTTCCACCACCCCGTTAGCTTGGGGGGTGTATGGGGGAGAGTAGATCCTCATTACCCCATGCTGTTGGCACCACTGGTCCACTTTTGCGTTGCGAAAATGCGTTCCGTTGTCGGTCCTGAGCTCTTTAGGCAACCCCAAGTAGCCACAGACTTGGTCCAGCATGCTAACAACACTGTTGCCATTAGCTTTTCTTACGGCTTTTGTGGTTACATACCCTGACATGGAGTCCACAAGCACCAACAGGTACTTTTCTCCACATTTACCCGGTACCCCTAAGGGTCCTGCCACATCCATGCAGATAGAACCCCAGGGTACGGTACTTTTAATGGTGAGTCCTCCCACTCTTTGTCCTCTCCTTCCTGCGTTGTATCGACCACACAACTCACAGTCTTGAAGGATTCTGCGGACTTCTTTTTCAGGAATCCAGAGTCGCTGCTTTTCCAGTTCCCTTCGTGTTGGAACGGTGCCTGCATGTCCAAGTGCTCCATGCACTGCTTGCACCACCTCCTTCACGTTCTCTTCTGGGACTACCCGTCCTTTGGGCAAATCTTCCCATTTCTCGATCCCAACAAAGACAATTTGTCTCATCTGGACGAAACGATCCACTTCTTCGTTTCCTTGCCAATGAGTTCCTGCTCGCGTGTGGGCCCTCTGGTGCACCACTTCGAGCTCCATTGTTAGCCGCAATTCGGCTATTTTTCTCCATAGGTTTTCGTGAGCTACTTTCTTGTTTTTAGCACTCTCAAAACCATTTTCTTCCCATATGGACAGGTCTTCGTTAAGGGCCTGAGCACAGTAATAACTATCAGTTATGACTCTAGCGCGTTTCACCTTTCTTCGCTCCAACTCGAGCAAACCTTCCAGTATTGCTGTCACCTCCCCGGTCTGGGCACTGCCGGGGATTTGGCCTCGTTGTCTGAAGCGCTCCTTCTCATTGTGCTTGAGAATGAAGCCCCAGTAGGCTTTGTCGTCTTGTCCTTTTCGCGAGCCGTCGGTGTATAGAGTCCACTCTTTCGGTTCGGCTGGCTTCTCGTCCTGAGTCGTCTTTTTCTTACTCACAGGTTGTGCAGGGCCGATTTCGAGGTCTGGGTCCAGCAGGATGTCTTCCCAACGTCCCCATCTCGCGTTCGTCGCCTTCGTGCTCTCTACCGTGGCTTTTCTTAGGAATCGATGGACCTGGCTTTGCGTGAGGACCCTGATGCCCTGCCCCTGAGCAAGGTCTTTCAGGGTGCTCCAATACCTTGCCAGAACTGCCAACTCCTTCTCTTCTGCTGGATATTTCTTTTCCACGGAGGACAGGGTGTAGCTCCACAAAGTGACTATTCCCCCGCCCTCGTTGCACACTTTTACCACTGCGTCGTCGTCGTTGCAACTGACCTCTGCCACCAGCTTGGTTGTAAGGCTTCGTGGCTCCAGCCGCAAAGCGTCTTTAATGGCTGTCTGCAGGTTTTCCAAATTGTTTTGATCCGTTGCGGTCCATTCCCACTTCTTGTGGGCGTCTTCTGGCTTTTCTTTTCGTAGTTTTACATACAGTGGTCTTGCATACTTCTGGTAGCTAGGGACATGGTCCCTAACGTAGTTGCAGAGCCCCAGCACCTGCTGTAGTTCGTTCAGCGAGGTTGGCGGGTCGATCTGCTCCACTTTTTCCCGGAATCCGTCTGAGAGTCCCAGGTCGTTGGAGACCTGGAATCCCAGGTAGTTCACTTGGAATCGTCCAAATTGGCATTTTTTCAGATTCAATTTCAAGCCTGCTGCTGTTAGTCGTTCTACGACTTGTCTCAATTTTTGCAGATGTTCTTCTTCGGTGTCATCCGCAATGAATACATCATCGATGTAGATTGTTGTCTCTAGGCCGTCAAGTATATCCATTACGGCCGACTGGAAAACATTCGGAGAGTTTTTGTAGCCTTGCGGTAGCCGTTCCCAGACGTACGCTTTACCTTTGTGGGTGAACGCTGTCTTGCCTTGGGAGGCTTTGGCTAGCCTCAACGAGAAAAATCCGTTTGCCAGATCTATGCAGGATTTGTACCTTTTCAGTCTTAGTGTCTTCAGCGTCCCTTGTGGGTTGATCAGGCTGGCGCGGTTGGCGACAGTCCTGCGGTTGAGGGCCTTAAAGTTGATAACAGGTCTCCATCCTCCTCCCGATGACTCAGGCTTCTTGACTGCCTGTATTGGGCTGTTTGTGATGGGATTTGGCTCCTCTCGCACCACTCCTAGTTCGCTGAGCTCCGTGACTATCAGGTCCATTTCTGCAACGGCCCCTGGATTCAGGGGGTATTGGCGAACTGGCGGGTGTACACCCCCTTCTATGGTGTGGGTGTATTTCGCACCCATGTCTCCACAGTCATTTTTGAACCTAGCCACTCCGGCTTTGGAAAGTATGTCTTCTAGCGTTTCTTTTCCCTCCGGAGAAAGGTCGCTGTCATCGATTTGTTGCTTAGTCACTTCTGGAATGTTCACTGGTTTGTACCACTCCGGTGATAACGATCCCATCTGGATTAGTTTTGCCCCGAGGACTCTGAGTCGCTGTTGTATTGGGGTTCGATTTCCTGGGCTGCTATGCAGCTCTTTTAAGTCTGTTATTGTCATTAAATTGTAGGGTCCTAGAGCCCATACAACTCCTTTCCAGACGCCAAACGGAATCTTTTTGATGGTTCCGTCGGCTAGTTGAACAGTCAGGTGTCCTTTTGTTTCAAGGCATTTGCGGGTCATCGACACTTCTGCACCAGTATCTACCTGATAGGGGATTCCATCCACGTCGGTGTATATGTCGTCCCCCACCCAGTAGGCATGATCCACTGTGACCCGCGCCCGCTTAGCCATTACTTTCTCTGCCCTTCGCTCCCACCTTCCAGGCGGGAGGCACGAAGGGCCTGTTTCTGTTCTGTCGTCAGCTTGTTGTAATCCTCGGAAGAGAGAAAACCGCTCTTGTTGGCTGGCGGGGGCCGTGGCCCCTCCTGTTGTTGATCCGGCTGGGCCCTGTGGTAAACGCCCTGCCTCTGGAAGCCTTCTTGCCTTGGAGCTTGCTGCTCCCTCTGGCTTCCTTGTGGACCCCGCTGAGGTCCTTGCTCTCGCGGGTAGCCTTGGTAGCCTTGAGAACCCCTCCGGAATCCTGGCTCACGCTCGTAGTTTTGTGGACTCCTCTGGAATCCTCCCGACTGCCTTCTCTGTGTCTGTGAAGGACCGGGTCCCTCGGTGGGCCTTGCGTTGTCATACGAGGGCCTGGGAGCCGGCGGCTTCGGCTGGTTTCCTTTTTCTCTTTTCTCTTCCAAGTGTTTTTTCTTCAAATCCCACTTTCTTACCGTTTCTTGGATTTGTTCGGTGGTACTTTTGTTGATGTTTAGGGTCACAAAATCGATGTCATTCATTAGGCCCTTTGTCAGCTTCCTAAGGACTTGCACACTTCTTTCCGGCGGAATCGCCTGTCGCAAGGCGTACCATGCCTGGGTGAGAGTTTGCCCTTTGTCTAAGCTTTTTCTTGCCTTGTCGATGTGTGACTCCTCGTCTTCGCAGTCTTCCAACACTAATCTTCGGTAGTGCTGTTCCGCGGTTTCTTCGGGACCCATCGGTTGGTCCGTCACATGAGCTAGCCACAATCTTTTCGCCTCATCGTTTGTGGAGCTAGCTTTTACCATAAGCCATTTCTGCGTCAGGTATTCTTGCACCGATTCTTTTGGGTCTCGGTTTGTCACCATCGCCTTGATCTTTTTGAACTCACCAAAGCTCTGGGTGGAAGCCCGCATCTTTGTTATGCAGTCATTTTCTTCAGCGGTGGCGAGGCAGCTGCTTCGTGCGAGGCTCTGCCCTGGAGGTGGCTGTTCGTCCTCGCTGCCCGAGATGTCTTGCCTCCGCGCTTTGTCTTCCTCCGCTGCCAGCTTGTAGGCTGCTTTCTTCAGGCGTCGCAACATGACGTCGTACACGATTGTCACAAAGCCTGTGCGAAAGTTACCCGTCAGCTCCGTGGCTGTTGCGAGGGAGCCGTAGGTCGGGGCCATTAGAAAATTCGCCCATTCTCTTTTTGTCGCGTAGACCATTGTTCCTTTCATTCCTTCGAGGTCGTGCAGCCATATTTCTGGAACATCATAATTTGTTTGACCGACCTCTGGAGCATAGGCTTTTCTTCCGTCTTTGGTGGTCATGGGCCCGTAACGATCGTCTCGGGGGAATTTCAGCGAAGCCGTGCACACTGAAACTAGGGGCAGCGCGTTCTTCTTGCCTTTTCTGCTTCCTATTCTCAGGTCGGTCATTCCTCCCGGAGCCTCGTATTCGATGGAGGTCAGGCTTGGCGCTGTTTCTTCGTCATCTGAACTTACATCTGCGGCTTCTTCCTGCGCCTCTCGTTCTGGTTCTGCTGACGGCGAGGCCGGCTGAACTGGTTCTGGCGTTCTTTGTGGAGCCCTGGGACTTTCCCTGCTCCCGCCTGGACTTTCGAACCTTATCATGTGCGCTTCTCCGCCTCCGGAGTAGCTCATTGTCTGCACGCCGACGGACTCTGCTGGGCTGGGGAACCCCCGTGGAGGTTTGGTTGGCACGGGGGTTTCCTCTTCTGTCTGCACCGCTACTGTCCGGGGAGAGGGGATTGGAGTTCTTCTTTCCTTTTGTGGTTTTTCCTGACTTGAGCTGACCTGTGGACGTCGCTCCTCCCGTCCTGAGGGACCGGGTGTTGATTCCTCGTAGCTCCTCTGCTCGGTCCTGGTTTCTCTCTTCAATCTTACTGATTGCGGGAGCCGTGGCAGAACTGCTTTCGCAACTGGGGCGTTCTCGTCCTTGTATTCCGGCGGTCCTGCCCTCCAGTTGTTTGGCCCCTCCGTTTTGAAGAGGGGTCTCAGTATTCTCTCTTTTCTCTCTTGGTATTGGGCCACCGAGGTGACTATCACCAACTCGCGGATTTTGTTCCACCCGTGAGGAGCGTTCATCAGGAGGTGCAGAATCCTCATTGCCGCTTCTTCGGCTACCTCCCATGGTAGGTTGCCGGACCTGGCGCCGTCGTTACATATAACGACTCTTTTGAAGGACAATTCACTTGCTCGGGTGACACCTTTTTCTAATGCCTCCTCTATGCTGTCCCGATAGGCGTCTTGATCTTCGCCATCCTCATATCCTTCGATCGGTACGTGTAGCACCGCATAATGTCTTGATTCTCCGCCGCTCGTAACCACCACCTCCTCCTGTCTTTGTCTGCATCCCGGGAGGCGCCCCTCAAGTTCTTCTTTGTAGAGGCTGCCTGCCTCTCTTACCAGATTCTTTCTGAACCGGGAGATATGAGGCTTTAGATGTGAGTTGGTTAAGACAACCAGTCCATGGCTGTCTATGTCCCAAGGCTCTCCGAAGTGGTTATATGCAGTTAACCCTGTCTGGTTCGCATATTTTTTGGTCCCCTCGGGCATCTTTTTCAACTTTTGAAGATGGTCTTCTGGGTTCGGGGAGTGAACATGTCTGGTCTTACCCCTAGCTTTCTGGGGCCGCCTCGGCTCTGGGCCGTTGTAGTCCCGCAGGACCTTTTTTACTGCCGCGGCAGCGGGAGTCCCGGATTGCATGGAGGGCGGGAGCAGTTGGTACTCGGCGCTCCTATCCAGCGTTGAGTCGTCCCTCGGTTCGTCCTCCTCTGAGATCTCCCCGTCTTTGCTGCTGTCCTGGTCTTTCTCTCCTTCGGACCCCGTGGACTCCTCTGACTGGGAGTGCACGGAGACCTCGGTGCTGTGGGTGCTGACCTGATCGTCGCCGTTCCCCTCAGTATATTCTAGGTTGGTGGCTATGTATGCCGCTATTGCGTCTTGCTCTTTTTTATTTTCTTTATAGCGGGCGGTGGCTATCACTTTCTGTTTTATAGTCACTGCCCCCGCTCCGATTTCTGCGGCGAGCATCTTCACGACTGAGTCATATTCTTTTGACGGGCTAATAATGGTGACTATTTTTCCTTTAATAACCCTCATTACTACTAGCCACCATTGTAGCCACTCTCCCACTTTCTTCTTGCCTGAGGGGGGTCCTTCACACCCTACCACTGCCGCCACCATTCCGGACTTATGGGTGAGGGGAGCAAGATAACCCCCCTCCCTTTCGCAATTCTTTTTTACTTCTTCTCCCACCTTCGCTCTATCTGCTTCTTCATGCAGCACGATTAGGTGTTGTTGAATTGATTTGTCCCAGGTGTCCCATCCTCTGCCATTCAGGATGATCTGATGTTGGACGTTGCTTCTGCCTCTTGGAGCCGGTGTCGGTGTCTGTACTCCCGATGTCGCTCCGTGTGGTCCAGCGTCGTCCTTCTGCTGGTCCGGGCTGTCATCTGTTGCCTGGTCCAGGGGCGATGTCACTGGCTCGCTCTGCTGGGGCGTCGCCGTCTGCGGGCTGCCTCCGTCGCCGTCGGGTCCTCTCTGCTGTCCGGTGGCGCTTCCTCCATCAGGGCCGTTGGCTCGTCCCGCTGGGTTGCCTCCGCCGCTATCGGATCCTCCGGGCGATTCTTCCATCTTGGACTTTGTCTTTGTCTTTGTTGTCTCGAGTCGCCTTCCTCCCAAAGCCTCTCGTCGCGCGTTGAGGAAGGGATGGGATCAGGCTCTGGTCCCTCTACAGGTCGGGCGAGTCTGGTCGATTCTCCCCGTCGCCTGCGGATTCTCCTGTGTTGGCCTGTAAATACCACACACAGCTTCGATTCGTGGATGTCTTCGCAATCGGACTTCTTCGAGGCTTGGGCAGCTTTACTTTCTACCCCAACGCCTCACCTCAGGTCTTTTCGTTCACGAACGACAGCCTCTCTTAGCTGCCGGGGTTCTTCTTTTGGACTCAACGTACTCCTTTTCCGTCGAGCCCCACGTTGGGCGCCACGTGTTAGATCCTGGGTACTTCTGGCCCGATACGGGGCTAATTACTGACTCAGCTCTCTATTAAAAGATTCTCGAGCTGGTGTTCTGGCGAGGGAACTCGCCTGGCTCCGCTAACTGCCGTTACTTCCGACGTCTACCCTGCTTCCTCCGGTCAGAGCGCGCTCGGCCGAGAGACCAGTCCTGACCCCGGGCGCTCCCACCAGTCGCGTCGGTTATGGCAGCTTCCCTCTTATGGATCCGCGCTCTTGGTAAATGCCAGGTTAGGTTTTAACGGCTAGGATTAATTCTTGCTAAAACCGTAAGGGGTTGTTAAGTGGATTCGGTCTCTAGGATAACCTTTCAGAACTCAGTTGTTAGACATACAATAGCTTTAACTTTTTACTGTCACGAGGAACTCTTTACTACTTAGGCAAATTAATGCACTTGAGGATTTCACTTTAAATGCAGATTAGATATTTATTGCAGGTTATATTTAGTTAGTTTGCAGGGGTTACAGCTACAGCTCACATAAAATGTCACTACACATGATTAGTCAATTTAATTATCTTCTTCGATTATACTCATTAGTTTTAGTCGCCGAGACGGCTCGGTTGGAGCTGGATGTCCAATGGTGCGATGAAAAAGGTTCTTTTGGAGTTGTTAGGAGCGAAGGTCAGGCCTGACCCTCGATCCTCCCGCTCCGCAACGGAGCCCGTTCAGCTGTTCTCAAAACTCAGTACAAAGTCTTTCTCAGGCAGCTGCGGCTTTCTCAGTTGTCCAGATGTTTAGAGGTGAGCGGTGGGGAGAGTTTTAGAAACTTCGTCTTTTAATCTCAATGTCCACGAACAGAGGTCTCTTTTCCGTGAACAGAGACGAAGTCCTCAATACATCAGCTGCAGGCTGTAGTATCTTCCTCCGATGCGCTTGGTACGGCATCCGCGATGAAATCCCAGCTTTGCTCTTTGCAAGCATGTCCTTATATTCCTCATATGGGCTGTGATCAGCCCCCACTTGTTTGGTCCATTACTCATCCCCCCTCCCTCTGGAAAGGGCGTTAAGCCGAACATTGCCTGTATGACTCAACTTATTACATCAGTTTCTGGATCTTTCCACTTGACTACACCCAACATCTGGTCTTGATTACAGCAATGTCATTCTTGCCCAATACTTGCCCAATACATTTATCTCAGCTCCACAGAACACACAGAAACATTCATTACATTTGTTTAAATCATTTCTATGAAGTTAAACATTTGTTACACAATTGATTAGAACATTTCGTTATATTTATTCATACATTTTCTCTGTTTGATTACATTTCAACGTTGAATATATGCTTTGCGCTCTTATAGCCTGACTTCTCTCCCTTGAATGTGTCGACATGTTACCGAGGCAGCTATGAGAGGTCAACTCTTCTTGACAAACCCATAATACCCGACTGCGCCTCATGTCACTTTACCATGGTAACTGTCTCCAGAAACAACAAATTCCTCCACTTACCACCTGCTACAAACCACTGCTTCCAACCCTCTGCCTCTGACATCTCAATGACACATCACATTGCACAGATCACACCACATTACCTGGTGGAACTCCCTCTGATGCTGGACGGCCCCCACGTCGCCTCCTATGGGCAGCTGCTCCGACATCTCCTCGTCCTTGGCGGTCAGCCATTCTATGATCTCCTGCAGAGAGAGCTGCAGCTTCCCGCTGTTGTCGGAGAAGGCCTCCAGCCGCACCCTGCCAACACACACACACACACACACACACACACACACACACACACACACACACACACACACACACACACACACACACACACACACACACACACACACACACACACACACACACACACACACACACACAGACAGTTAGCTCAGCAAATGCTCTCCAACACTCCAACCAAATACTGCAGATCAAATTTGGTCACAACTAGGGATGTCAGGGTTCTTGCCGTAACCACAGTTGCATAACGTCACAGTTTCATTCCTCTAAGAATCGTAGAAACTACGAAATCTGTGGTGTCCTGATTCCTGCATTGCAGCCCACGTGAAAACGAATCTGTTGTCTGCCAAAAAATACTTTTGAATTGGCCTGTGTGGGAGCATTTTGGATATCTAGCTAATGTAATAAGCAGAACAGTTTAAACTCAGCAGGGAGTAGTTCACTACGTGTTACTGTTTACTTATGCGGGAATATCATATTAGAAACTGAGGAGGACTGTGGGGGAGGGGCTCTCTCTCTCTCTCTCTCTCTCTCTCACTCTCTCTCTCTGTGTGACTCTCTGTCTGTGTGGCCGACATTCTATATAGCCTATTCCAATAAAACTATCATTCATTATTTTAAGTAGCCCACTGTCCATAATGCCAAGACAGTATTAGCTTTGTTAACATCCAAAAGATAAAACTTCATCAACCTTTGAATTGAACCTTCAATTCTAATCCAGTAATGACGCAAGGGTCGTTCAAAACAGGCATTTATTTCTAGATCAAACAGAAACATCTTAATGCAATGTCCTATTCCGCTGTGTTTTGCAGAGGACCTTGATTGACTCTTCACTGTTCTTAATTTGGGCAACTATATCAAAATGCAGACGTCAAACTGTCAGAAGTCACATTGTTGACACTGTGAGAAGGTCAACGATTTGCTGTCCCCGAAGGCCACAACTTCACCTTGAAAGAGTTATGAAGGGAACAAATGGATTTAAATGAGTTACACCTCACTGATCATGTCACTCTGGACAATTCTGTATCTGAATGCTGTATTTTAACATAGTCATGATTTTTGAACAAGCATGGGGTGGCGATGATGATGGTGTGTGATAAATAATTAACCATTAAAATGTGTAAATGTAATTATTATAGTTGACCATTTGCAAAACCCCTCTCCCGAACTCTACTGCACAATACAGTTTCATTATTTTAACGTCTTCAATCAATCATCAACCAGTGAAGATTCTTTTCTCAGATTTTACCTCTGGTATAAATCAGGGATCCTTTGTTTTGAAAAAGATGTTTTAGATGCATATCTGCCAGTAAAGTAAGCAAGTACACGCAGAACTGGGTATCATCTGAGCCGAACCATGCATTTCCAAAATACAGGACACTATACAGTAAGTCTTCCTGCAACAGTGTTAAATCACAATGTCACAGCAAAACAAGCACAACGTATCTTGTGGCACATACTAGGTGGTGAGAGGTTTGTGTGTTGCTGCAGGTTTGTTTGCATCAACCAGGAACAAGAAACAGAGAATGTATCTGCTTGCCACCTGCCAGCAGCATGAGGGATGTCTGAGGCAACGATACTGCTCATCAGTGGCACAGCTGGCACTGGAGGGGTGAGGGGAAAGCGGTGTAAAAGTGTCCCAGTGTTTCAATTACACACCAGAAGCCAGCACTCAACTATCATTTTTCGTGCACATCACAATTTGCCAGCACTGTCACATCAGAGACGAGGAGTGTAAGTGAGAGCAAGAGCGAGAGTCAGAAAGAGAAACAGACCGTCTAAGTGTCACTGCTCATGACTATAAATGAGGGGGAACATCTCAAAAATGTAATTGGTCTGATATTCAGATGAAAGTGGAAGTGAAGTCAGAGGAACACTGTAGGATTGAAGAAGTCTGAATGTAGTCAAACACAATAATCACAATTTTGCAAAAACATATGGTTAACATAAGCAAATCCTGTGCGGAGTCCAAGAAAACACTCACAGCTGCACCATTAGCATGCAACCATCAGCAAAGTCACGTGAACAAAGGTCAGGCGATTTGAACTGAAAATTGGCACAGATGAGCGCTGACACATGAGGGATTAGGAATCACGTCAGGGAGGCCGGCTGCAGGAGGGCACGAGGGAAAAAGCTTTGCAACTTTAAGGAGGAAAGATGGAAAGGCGAAAACAAGCTTGTAATTGGACTTTTCAGAGTTGATAGGCCTCTTTGTCCCCGTGTCAGGAAACCTGTGTGAAGCAGACCGCGCTGCCCCCCCCCCCCCCCCCAGCTTAGCTTGCTGTGAATCAGAGGATCTAGTTTACTGTAGCCCCTGCAGAACCGGCTCTCAGTCCATAACAAGCGTGAATACAAGGATTTAAATAGAACACACACACAAAGCATGAAAGGTTTCTGACTCAAATCAGAGGGAGTCCTTCCCTCAGATACGTCTAAGTGAGGCCATTCATCAAAGGATGACCCCTGGCACTTTAGCAGAGAAGTTTCAAAGCGCTTCAAACCACACGTTTCACACACTCATACACAAACACAGCACACAGTACACTGACCCATTACTGCTTCCATTACACACACAGAGGGTGAGACACATAGCGTCAGACAAACAGCGCACTGCCCGCGCTGTATTGGAAACGTCGTCACATGGCGGGTGCTGCCAAGAACAACTCTCACCCTGCTAAGCTGTGGGGAGACCAGGCGAAAGGTTTGCCAGTAGAGGCGGCTGACTGAAACTATGTTATCTCCAGTGGAAACATCATGATATCAGTTTAAGTGCTATTCGTGGGCCAAGTTCTGCTGCGTTAGAGGAGGAGATGCCAGCGATTTTGAGTGTGTGCTAAAGTGGAAACGGGTAGGGTGTGTGTGCTCCTCTATCTTTGTGAAGGGTCATTTGAGTTAGACATTAAACAAGCATGAATACATTTATACAACACTGACGTATTATGTCCTTCTTAAGTTGATATGATGAATTTGTTGGCAAACTGTTGCCAAGTTGGCCTCTCTTTTAGCTCTGTGTTTGTCCCAGTTATTTCCTCAGGTAAAACGTATGCGTCTTAAAACCACGTTGATGTGGGCGAAGTAAAGTTAACGGTTAAAGCCTCAGAAACCTAAAACAATGAGCTGAAAGATGCTGCAGGGTCAGATGAATATTGTATGTGGTTTCATCACTACGAGCAGCACTTCTCATTAAGATGTAAAAAATGAAAAAGCATTGGTCCAAGGTTGGGCAATGATTTTCCACAGATGACCACATCAGAAAATCACACAGAGTCAGGAGTCAAACTTATGCAGATACTGCCTGCCTTGTAAAAATAAAATGAATTGTTTTGGTCTATTTTCAGCCGCGGATTTCAGCAGCAGCGGGGTTGTGTATTAACAAGTGTCCATATGCAGTGTAATGACAGTCACCCAATGGAAAAGAGTGGCTTATTGGTGTGTTTTTAACTGTTTCTGGACAACGGTATAGTTATGCATCACAGACGAACAACCCATATCAAAACAAATCATAAGCGGGATCAGTTCATTTTTGGTCTTTTCTTTTGATTTGCTAGAAATAAAATGGATATCACCAGACCTTATCCTTTAAGATGCAGATCAGGGTTTTGCCAATGTCAATATGTCAAGGAAGGTCAGTACGAATGGATTAATGAGATGCTGTGTGACTTGCAAGACAACAGGACAGACTCGACGCGCAGAGTCGTCTGTCGGCATCACAGACATCGGTTCCAAGAATGAAAGACAGCAACCAGGGAACACGTGATGTCTAAACTGGGGAAATAAAGGTATTGTCAGAATACACATTGAAGACTTTTTCATTTCCTGGATTCTTCAAGCAAATCTCAGAACTGATAGAATAAGTAGCCCAGCATGAGAGAGACCAACCTTTGTTACGAACGTGAATACACCGATTAATGTGTCAATCAATCCGTGTGTCCTTGAGAGCGACACTGAGCTGCTATCAGCTCAACACCGGTCGGTAGCTGTGGATAAGAATCATCATGTTTTGTGTGTAAATATTAAGGGTGTTGCTGTTTAGAAAGCCTTGAGTTTTATATGTAGCGTTACTCAGTGTTTTCAGAGTTGGGAAACTCTATTGCCTGCTAATAACGGTTGTATCTTCACATTTCTTGACACGGTCAAACAGAAATCCAACTCCCCAATCAGTCGGAGAGATTACAGAGAGAGGCTTAGCGCTCGGTTCAATGATTAATTAATGCATAGCAGATAGGAGCTTCTGCTGTTTTAGGAGATCGGAGCCAGCGAGTGTGTTGCCTCGGGGCCCAGAGAAGTCTTGAGCACAGCCCCATTCCTATCTCCTGTCTTCCCCCTCTCTTTGTCTTGCAATTGCAGAGATGTTGCGCAAGCTGGAAAAAATATGCGAGGGTATGTGATGGGCCACGTTGACACAGCAGAGATAAGTGGAACCAGGCTTTCTGTTTCGTTGCATTGCATTGTGTCACCACAGTGAGGACGTGCATCGGAGGGGCAGATGATACCGTACGAAGACCATCAAATGATACGACAACACTTTCATCATAAATAGACATCAGATTGGATACAAACAGAACAGTTTTGTTCAAATCCTTGTATTTTTAGTATTGTTTGGCAACGAACTAATTTGGTTACGGTTCGGGAAATATTAAATCTGCACAATGTCACAAGATCATGTGAGAATCATAATGCCAAATTGTTCAGACTGTAGCCCAACTAATACTGTGTTTTTTAGGCAGATACCAAGAACAATCGAGAGTTTAAAAAAACCAGATGACAACATAGTATAGTACAGTTATAGATCGTGCTTTTTTAAACATGCACATTTGTTTTTTCGTTGCATAGTTTTTTAAGACATAAGTGAAACGTTACAGTCTATGTGAACAAACTATGTGGTGGAGACACCGTTTCTAAATGTCTCAAATCTAGTTTGGCATTTCTGTACTAAAACTAGTTGTTGATGTAATCACCAACATACACATCGATACCAACACCTGCAATACGCTTAAAACAGTCCAACATAAATTCAGACACAACTGCGGGTGTGAAGTTGTTGTTTTGAACGAATGTAGCCCATACTGTAAGGCTATTAGCATGCCCCGGTGGTCTCAAATGGCATCAGTAGATAAGTGAAAGATTTTAGCTCGAATATCAATAAATAATGTGGCCTGATAAAATGCAAGCAGCATGTTCATGTCTTGCCAACGTTCCTTGGGTTTCTCACTCGTTCTGCTTCCCTTTTTTATTTCCTGCACTGTAGGCGTAGTGTGTGTTGCGTGTGACACATTCAGGGACTTCTCTTGTGGCGCAGGACTTTACTGATGCCTTGCCTAAAGCGTCTCTTCCAACAGCCACCTTACTGAGATGTGTGGGAAACACATTTGGCGAGTAACAAGAGCAGAACAGCCACTGGGGCCGTTTGCCACAGCTGGAAATACTGTCGGCGTTTGAGGATTTACAGCTGCTGATGCCCACGGGGAGGACACTCCTGTTGCGCCTCCTCGTTACAACTATAGATGGAGATTTTGCATGTGTGTAGCTTCAAATTTTTTATGAATCTATTCCTTGAAATTCAATATCTGCTCTGTTATTTTATTGTACTGTATATATTGTGCATTCCATACGTGAACGTAAACCTGAACATATGAAAAACGAGGCCAACCTGACTCATTTCAACCAAAATAGAAAACGTCATCATATCGAAGGTATTTTCATGTCTGGCTTGCTGTAGTGTCATCCTGATCTCATCACTTAAACTTATTCTCACAAGGAGGTTAAAAAGATTGTTTTCCACCACAAACAAGACCGCTGTTCGTTGTCCATTCCAAACCAACAATCAACAGCGGTTTCTTTTAAACTTGACCTAAACTTAAGCCAGTGGTTATTCCTGTAACCATGAAGACGAAGGTCCCCTAACCTCAACTAAGTCGTGGTTTTAACCCAAACCACATGGACAAACAACATATTGTAACATTTAATTAGGAGGAGTTGTTGGTTCTAACTGAAGAAACCCTTTAGAAGAATAGCAAAATAGATTTGATCAAAACTAGATTCAGCTTCTTATAGACATATTTGATAAACAGGTTGGTCGTTTTGTAGCAATAGACTTTTAGTGTGTTTGTGTCAACAGCTCATTTCTATTCATATGCATTAAGAATAACTTTATAGAAATAGCTAATCTTCCAGCTGATGGCCGTGTTTACTTATATCGGTCATACAGAGGCGTAAAATGAGACGGTTTCACAACCAGTTAAAAGTTCCTCACAGTAACTTTGAATAACAGAGTTATTAACAATGTCACCGAATAGACCCTCAGGTAAACAGGAAAAATGTAGGTCACATTTGAAATATTTGGCCCAGAAGCTCAAACCAAATCAATCAGTATTACAGTAATACCATGAGACTGAGCAAATATGTGCATGGCATCCTGGGAAAATGATGCCGTGTTCATACCCTGAAATAAACCACTGAATCCCAAAACGATTCTCAGGCAGCAGTGAAAGCAAAATCCTTCAAGCGACTAAATGATTGATGGCCCACACACACCTCCAATTACAAACCCCCCAAGCAGCAGCATCAATGCACTGAGCCTGGGCTGCCTGTGGGGGGCGCTAGCAAGGGAAAGACCAGACGAATATAGCTGGAGGATAAGCAACAACAGACCAGAAGAGGAGTAGAAAAAAAAGTAAAGCCTGAATGAGAAAATGAATGAGAATAACAGGCCCTGAATGAGGAGCGCATCAACAGATATCTGTCCTTGTGAATAGAGACGGGAACATTGTTGGAATGACACAAACAGAGAGGCAAAAACAAACTCAGAGGTCTCCTCTTGCCCTCAGACAGACACTGAGCGTGGGCGGCTGGCTCGCTGCAGTTATCCGAGCCATGCAGCAAATACATTCATAACATGCCACCAAGACACCCACACCAACGTCGGTGGGCATTCCCTGCAGTGCAAAAGTGGGGGCCCCTCCCCATGTGGCACAAAGTAAATCTCCACAATGTGTTATATTGTTACCCATGACACTGTCATCAACGAAGTCTCGTGGGAAATGCATTTGAAGAAGTCATACAGTTTACTGCTACTACTACACTAGAGATTTGTGATGATTCAGCGTCAAGCTACCGTGTGTTTGACTGCCATAGAGTGCAAAGTACGCGTCTCAGTGGAAATACGGCTTGATCACATCGCTAACACTACCATACGCTGAGCAAGAGATGACTTACAAAAACACACTGACATGTACATCCCATTTAGCGGACTTTAAAGGAATAGCCCGACATGTTTTGGGAAACATGCTTGTATAAGTGAATAAGAAGCCGCAGCCGGTTAGCTGAGCTTGACTGGATAGCCATGTGCGTCATTTTCTCCTTTGAGATGTATTAGAGCTGTGTACACTCAAAGCAAATGAACACAAATGAAGGAATGTAAAAGAGAATGCCAGATAATTCCCTGATTGTCCATTGAGTGAATCACACAGCCATTGAAACTTTTCTCCAAAGTAAATAGCTTAAATTCACTGAAACCACCCACACTCTCACACTGTATTGTCTTACACAACAGTTACAGATGGCTGAATGGCCCCAGCAATAAGCTTGCAGTAACATATGTCTGTTTTTTATATATTCATAATCAGTCAGCGGTGATTATGAGAGACAGCGAAAAATAATGTTGCGGCCCATTTGTTTGGTGCTATTATCTGAATCCTGCGTAAGACATTAAACCACAACATGGTATAGCACAAAACACACATCAATAAGAACAGCATGTCTGCAGCTTTTCGCCCATGGCATCAAAGCACTGTTTTGCAGTCAATAACACATGCTACGCAGCTGGTGAGTGTTTGTAGAACGGCTCACAGTTTTATGATTTTGCCTACTTTCCATACAAGTTGCCCAAAAAGTGATCAAGTCTTTAACCTTCTGTTATCAGCACCGAGTCCAATTAGCTGAGCGACACTGTGTCACACTGATAAATTCTCTGTGGCTCTGCCATCTGTAAACATTTAGAGAATGCATTTTGTGCGCTATTAACTCCTTATCTTAATTTGTCTGAGTTTTTTTTTTTCAGAAATGGCTGCTTTCACATCAAATTTTGGAGCGGGGATTATTCTTCAGCCGTGCGAGCACCGGGACTCTGGGGATGGCAGTGGCTCACCCGGACGCTCCCAAGCTTGTTGTTGTTGTTTTAACATACAGTACATTTCCCCAAAAGTCACAAACAGCCCATGAAATTAGGAATAGTAATTACACTTTATTCATTCAGCATCTAAATCAGGGGTCTCAAACTCCCGGCCCGCGGGCCGAATCCGGCCCGCCACGTCATTTTATGTGGCCCGCGAAGTTTAAGTTAGACTAATAATAATAAAAATATCCCCATAGTCGAAATTATGAGATAGAAAGTCGAAGTTATTAGATAGAAAGTCATAACTATAATAGAAAGTCATAATTCTGAGATAGAAAGTCAAATTTATGAGATTGAAAGTCAAAATTATGAGATTGAAAGTCAAAATTATGAAATAGAAAGTCAAATTATGAGATACTTAAACAATTAGAAGCAGCTCTTTGACTGGTTACTGTACATTTGACATGGAAATGTATTGTGCGCATTGAAGACTACTTTAAACTGTGAATGCAGAGAGTTATTTAACAATATGTTTCGAGTAGTTACATTTACAACCGGCCCTTTGTGGGCGACCATGATGCTGATGTGGCCCGTAGTGAAGATGAGTTTGAGACCCCGGATCTAAATGTTTTATGATTAGTGGCCGGCGCTGCTCGAGCAATGAAAGACAGCGGAGGAGATCGATAGTCTCAATGAAGCCAGGTCTTTTATTTTATATACTGACATAGGCTACAGTCTATTTATTTATTTATTTATTTGTTTACAGGCCTACATATGAGTTAATTAGTTTGTTAATCGTTGTAATTTATTTGATATTGCACTTTTTTTAGCCATTTTAGTTTCAATAAAAAGTGAAATCCTTAAAAGTCAGTTGTTCTCTGCTGAGACTATAACAGCAAAATAAAGTACAATATGAGTGAATAATGACCACAAGTTTGACAGCATGGGTAGTCGCCGCTGTCCCACCGCCGTTTTAATGCAGCAGATTACAAGAGCGCCAACCATGACGGCCACAATGGGATGCTTCACACTCAAACATGCCTTCCTCCCCCGTCTGCAGTATTAGCCAATATTAGCATGCTAACATGGTCAATTAACATGGTAAACATTACACCTGCTAAACATCAGCATGTTAGCATTGTCATTGTGAGCATGTTAGCATACAGATATTACCATTGAGTTCAGCGTCACACAGTTTCTTGCTTGGATTGATACTCTTGTTTAGAAATGAGGAGCTTAAGAGCACCAAAGAGGAAGTTTAATTGAAATCCAGTCAAGGTGCAGCATACTATACGGTATAATTTAGGCCTACCACAGTTTAAAGAAAGAAGCCGCCGTGACTTGGAACAGAGCCTCAACCACCTGTCAATCAATGCCAGACAGGCCATTATAAAGCCGGTCGTCTGCACTTGTCCAGCCGCTGGCAGTGAACGCAGTCAGACGTTTCCTCTGGACAGCTCTCACCCGCAAGGTTAGACAGCTTTTCAGTGAAGCTCTTTCTCATTCATTCATTCTTACACTCTTCTTTGCCTCTGCTCCTGCCGTTTCCCTGCATCCCATCTCTCCTCTGTGATGATTTAATACCAGCTGTCTGCTCTCTCTCTCTTCCCCTCCATCCCTTTCTCTCTCAGCCTGATGAAGTCAGAGTGCAGCTCTGATATAAACATCCACTGCGGGCCATCCATAGTGATCTCATTACACGCGGCTGCAGGGGAAACTGTCTTAACCAATTTCACAGCTAACCTCCCCCTCCCTCCTCCTAGATGCATCAGGGTCAAGTAAGCAATTAAGGGGCCAATTGTCTAAACAGGATGCCAGTTGAATAGAAGAAACAGAAATGATGCGGCAAGTTTCCAATTCAGCATCAAAGAACAACGCCCCCTAATTGTTTTGCACTGAGAAACCTCTCGAGTGTGACTTGTGCAATGGCAGTATTAACCCACAGTGTATCAATAATTAAGCTCACAGGAAGGAACGCTGAAATATGCATTATTGTGTGACAGCACATTGTTAGACAATACATTTTTAATTGCCTGAAATCTGACAGCGAATGGCGACAAGAATCGTTGGAGGAAAATGGAAAATAAACAACGCAAGAGACAGAATATATAAATGTTAGACCTCATTAGGCTCCATGAACCCGTGTGACTTAAACGCGCACATATTAGCACAATGTCTCGCCACAGATTCAAACACGAAAGGACAACTGCAACAGTAATTCAAAGTACAATTCTCACTTAATGTTCAGGTAGAAAAGTATTAATTACTTGCCAATTAACAGTCTGTATAGTGTAATAACTTTGATTAAGCCAAAAGCTGTCAGACTCACGAAAGGCTTTTATTATTTCCATTACATATCCCTATGCTAACTGTGTGTGGCTAATTGACAGCAACTGGGTTATCACGCTAGATTTGTTTCCAAATTTGGTCACTGTGACACAGGAAGTTGATTCGTTTTGAAAAAAAGCTTCCACAGAAATGCTCGGAGTGATTCAGTAGACCGCAAATTCGTGAAACAAACTGCTTGAAGATGAAACTGATCAGATGTTTCTTTGGGAAAATGATATGTATCCTGACAAAATCATGAAAGAAAACATTTTGAACATTTGTATTTCTTTTGAGACAGCCAACTCATACAATCAGCGGTTTGCAGCTATTGTTGCACAGAACGGACGCACTTCTCTCTCTTGTATACAAAAAGCATCTTGGCTCTATAAACATCCATCCATCCTTCCAGACCGTTACAATAAATGCCACTATAAAAGTCCTCTTACCGGATGTTGTGGGACTTGCGTTTGATCTCGTTCCAGCAGAGGTTCATTTCTCCTGTTTGGTGCGGGCCGCCACCTCTCAGTGTCCTGCACTCGGCCCCCTCCTCCTGGCCCTCACCGTCCACTGTGGACTGGCACGGCACACAGTGGCATCCCGGCCACGAGGGCCGCCCCGCAGCTAAGGACAAGAAACAGCAGGGGGACACCCAGGTCAGACAATTTATTTTCCCTTTTTTGGATTGAGCCTGCTAATAATTAATATTCTGTTCTGATATATAAAGCAACAGATGGGATAAGAACAACTTTTTGGCGACCTCAGAGGTTCATCAAACAAGACGTTGTGGAAGACAAAACAACGTATTGTTCAATAAAAATTCACAAAACACCATAAAATGTTCAACTTTTGCCACAACGCAACATCATCCATCAAGGCACTGCACGGGTCCATCAAAGACATTCAAGCGCATGTTTCTGGTTGATTACTTTGCAACATGAATGAAGAGTTTCTACCGTTCACTTTGCAATCGTCGAGTAATCCAGAGCAGTACAAACGAAATCTAGTATTATGAACTACTGTGCAGTGCTGTAGTGTCTGATAAGCCTTCCAACTTGTCTCTCATGTGCAGCCACTGTTTTCTGTCTAAACACCCACTCAGAATGAGTGAGCAGAATTTCAAATGTTATTGAGTCATGTTCCTACAGACAAAAATGTACTTTATAGCTTTACCCATATTCACATTTGAACACATTTATACCAAACCACTCTAAAACCAACAAATAGAAATCCTCATCGACATTCTCCATTTTGGGAGGTGAGCAGCAGGTTTACTGTTCGTTAAGACCTGATCAATGAAAGGGGAAACATTGGGACACATGAATCCGTAACATGAATGATCTGTCTCGTCCATGACAAGAAAATGAAAAGACTGTGCAGGGCAGAACCTGCATTTCTGATTTAAAAAAGAAACAGGTCAAGATGAGCTGAACAATAAAGCAGCAGGGAGATACAGTCTACCTCGAGGTAACACACCCACCGTGTTAAAGAAAAGCGCCACCCACACACACGCACACGCGCACACACACACACACACACACACACAGGAGAAGTCTAGTCAACAAATCAAAGTCAAATTGAATAACTGTGTCATGTGTGCAAGATAGAAAACCTGAATCATGAGACGCCAGCAGTTTCATCCCATTATTCCATTCCATTAAACTCAAGGAAACAAACGCTGACAAAAAGCCTTTCACAGACTTTCAGAGTGAGGGGGCATTTGAGGCTAGACCTGAAGAGGTGCAATCCCCTTGATGGCGCTGTGGGGGAAAAACATTTCAAGGAGGCAGTCCACACATGCACGGACACACACACACGCACACACACGCCACAATAAGTGGCAGAAGAAGCTTTCCCTGGTTCACAGGTCGTGATAAATCTTGTGTTTGGTCACTGGGCTGTCAGAGGCTTCTCGTCTTTTCCGTTCATTTCACAACCTTTACCTCTGCAGCAGCTGGGCCTCTCAGCTAACACCTTCAGCCTTATCACACACACACACACACATATACACACACACACACACACACACACGCACGAATTGCATTCAATTGGTAATAAAGTCATCAAAACACAAGTCCTTAACCATTTACTGGGATATTTTGTGGAAACACTAGTTGTACCTTATGGTTTTTTGTTTTTATATCACCAATAGGCAATTCAAAATTGTATTTATACGCATTTAACATTGTTTCATGTTTATTCAAGCTGCGACGATTCGTTAATTAGTCGATTTCAATCTCTGGTGCCAGCGTCTCCAATGTGGGGATTTTCTGCTTTTCTCTGTTTTATATTCTGTATTTATATCATTCAGTCTTTTTTTGCACCATTTGTATTATATTATATATTTATATAATTATATATAGACTTTTTATTTCTCACGTTATTGTTGATGATTGTTGCTTTTCATATACATTCATATAATACTTATAGATACTATTTCTTAGTACTTGTGTACATCGCAGTGTTGTCTATTTTGTTCCTTTATTTGTTCAGCTTTGTTGTCTCTTTAGCTGTTAAGTCAGTTTCTGTGTGAGTACATTGAGATGCAAAAAAAATAAAACAGTCAAATTCCTTGCACGTGCCAATAAAGGTGATTCAAAACTGAATATCTTTGGGTTTTGGATCGTTGATCGGGCAAAACAAGACATCTGAAGAGATCACCTTGAATTCTGGGAAACTGGGATGGAAACTTTCAGATGTTTTATAGACTAATGATGATTAATCGATGAACAATGAAAATAATCAAAAGAAGAATCAATAAAGAAAATCATTGGTAACAACCCTAATGCTTACTTTATATGTCAAATGTAATTTCTCGAGGATTTCACACGTTGAAAATGTACTTCGACTGCAGATAGCCATCTCTGTTTGGTAGAGGATCAGTTAAGAAACACAAATAATTTTTTGTTGTTTGATCTCCCATTGCTGTTTTTCTGGGTGGGATCATTAAAGGGTTAACCAACTCACTGTTTACCTTTGAGCGCTTCTCTCTCGAGCTCAGGTGGTTTGTCTGAAACACATTGAGCCTGAAATGAACACGGAAGAAAGAAATTGTTGTTGCAGTGTCAACATTTGATTGAACGACTCCCAAGGGAGGGAAAGACTTTCAGTGGACTCATCTCCTTTCTTTATCTTCATCCTTCCCTCCTCCTCCTCCTCCATACACATTCATTATTCTCTCCACCTTTCCAGTTTGTTCTACAGACCACCTCACCCCAGATTGGCCAAATGCATTTTTTTTTCCAATTCCACATGAATCATGACCATCTCGCTCCCACTGCTATCTCCCTTGATCTCTCCGCTTCCTTCCCTTCCTTTTCTTCCTCAGACAGCTCTGGTTAGTGTAGGTGAGTCTATGAATCAGCCCTCCTCTCCCACTTTGTCCTGCTCTCACTGTCTTTCTCTTCGCTGGTAATCAGAGGTCATGTGACCTCACTTGATCTCAAACATTCACTTAAAACGCCTTTATATTCTTTGTACAAAGTTGATTCACCTCACTGCTGTGTTTGTGAATAAAACATGGAAATGAGGCCGCAGAGGCTCCACACGACACAATGATCTTTAAGAGACGGAAAGGCAGCATGATTGTTTGTTTGCTTTGGAAAGCTGACTCTTCAAGATGTGAAATGGAGTTGCACAATGACAACCATCAACCACATCACTGACAAACACCAAGAGGATGCCCTGGAGCTGAGAGATAGCTCTGAGAGAGGTTTGTTTCAGGAGAGAAGAGGTAAGCGAGTGACAGACAGCGCTGCGACCTCAAATCTCTCTTCTCCTCCTTCAACTTTTTCAGCATCAGCATCACGCAGGCATGTATCAGCCCAAAGTGCAAGGTGGGTCTGTCTCCAGCTTTAAACTTCAAAAACATGACTCAAGCTTTAAACATGCATTATTTATGGACTTGATCGGATATGGCGTTGCTCAGTCAGGCGCATGTGCTGCGTGTTTTCAAAAGACGCTGAAAAACCATCAGAGATTTCACTAACATGCCACAAAGTGACACAGACAATATTCATCTTGCTGCGATGGCTACGACTCTCACTTCCATGTACTCTTGACTGTTTCCTGTAGAAACCATAGCTTAACTCTTTTAAAAATTGCTCAATTATGTGAACAGTGCAGACAGAATATCTGCATATTCATCTCTCGAGCCAAGGCAACCTGGAAGGACACTTTCCGGACAATATGTGAATTTCAAATCAAAGGAGATGAAGATGATACAAAATAGCACACAGAGCTTTGCTGGATTTCTGAGCAAACGAGAAAAGACGGTTCAACTGTGCAGATAAAGCATCAGAGGATCAAAGCCAGTGTGCCGCCACACCATGTCTACGCGTTGATATTAATCTGAAGGAATCAAGACTGTAGCTGAGATTTCCCTGAGAAGCAATAAGATAGCTAGGATTTACTCTCATTACTGGAGCTCTGCAGACAGACGCAGCTCTCGCACAATGTGCAGTGCCTACCTTAAAAGTGCAGCCTTCCAGTCTTAGACTTACGTTGTTGAACCTGTCACTACGGGTAATTGAGTGTTGGCAATATTTACCTTGTCTGTGGATTGGCTTGGTGGAGAATCAAGAGATACGCTGGATGCAGAGATATATAAGAAACAAACAAGGAGAGAGTGGGAGGGAGGGAGGGGAGGACAGACAGGCATGGGGAGAGATGGGTGACCTAATAAGCAAAAACTCCTCTCTTGGTCAAAGACTTCTCTGTGCTTGTACATTCCCGCTCACACCTACATGGCTCCCCCACTCCTCAAGGCCGAGGGGACAAAAAGGCCATCTGCCTGATGTCCTTCGACCCACACACACTCTCTGACCAGTGCACAGAACAACCTGCACTAATGGTTCTGGCTTGCAGTGCTACAGTACGTTACCACATACAATGGATAATAGCAGATGACGTTTTTAATGTCACTTTTCTTTGTTTGGATTTTTAGCCACGCTAGCAGCTTGGCTGTAGGGATAGCAATGACGGGCGATCAGTCTGTCGACGGAAATATCCCAAAACTATTGGACGGAGTTGAATTTTTTACAGGCAATCATGGTGCCCAGAGGATGACTCCCATGGACTTTAGTGATTCCCCGACTTTTCCTCTATCGCCACCACAAAGTTTTGTGGATTCCTGGCATGAATTTGGTAAGGGAACCCTTGTGGGGTTCTTGAGCCCCAAGTTGGGAACCACTGATCTATATTTCAGCTATTAGAAACAGGAGCAGGCAAGACGTTTACCAGAGTGCATGACTACAGCTGTGAAACATGTCCTTCCATTCATTTACTCATCTTATTAGGGACTTATCTTGGGGAAAATAATTAAATAAATAACATATAAATATAGATGGAGTGGCGATGTACTGAAATGGAACTAATGTCAAACTGTAATTGAGAACACATCCTTCTGTCAGCGAGCTTACGCCAACAACGATTTGGAAATGCTTTTACACCCACAATTACAAACACTTAAGAGAAGTGATAAAGCCCACTATGCTCTGTCCAAAAGAACTGGCGAGCGCTGATACGGACGCCCAAATCTTAGCGGCTGGGCTTCACTGAATGTGGTGAGCGCTGATTTAACTTCAACAATTAAATCCCAAGCCAACAATCACTCCGTATCAGTGTCCAGGAGGCCTGCTGGTAATTATAGTCAGGCAACTGTACTCGTGCATAGCTGTGTGTATAGGATAGGTGTGTGCATAGGTGTGTGTATAGGTGTGTATGTGTGTCTCTGTGTGTTTATTCCTGGCTCTTGGCTGTGTGCCTGATGAGGGTTAGTGGAGGTTGGACCACTGCTGGACCACCTGCTGCTCTGCCCTGCTGTTCCACAGCCCCTCAACAGCCACCAGTTAACCAGTTAGAAGGGAGAGGGGAAAACACGCACACACACACACACACACACACACACACACACACACACACACACACACACACACACCTACACACACACACCCTCCAGCTCTCAGTCCCTTCTCTGCTGCTGATGCAGGATGAGGGAGCTGAGCTTCCCCTCACAGCTGCAACCGTCACACACTGCTGGAGGGACTGGAGAGGCTCCAATGACACAGCGCACACACACACATACATACATACTCACATAGGAACTCTTCAATACCGTCTATTCAATGGTAGGCATGCAAAGAGACACACACTTACTGTAAGAAAAACGACACCAGCTATACCCTCCACCCCCCTGCTGGGCGCAGGCAGGTGTCAAACTGTTTCTTTTGCCCCTTGAAATATTGCCGCACTCTTCCCGAGCTCGACTCCGTTTGTCTGCAGGCGTGTGGCACGGTGATTTGCAACTGGAAGCACCGAACAGAACAGCAGCGGACGGGGAAAAGTTTCACTTCCCCATCTTTCTCCCGCCGTCTTCCTCCAGCACTCCCATAACGACTGCACATTGTCACGCATGTGTTTTGCCCTTCAACTGCCTATTTCGTCACCTTTCCTACTTTATTATCTTTCAATGACAAAGGGATTTCCCCCAGGAGCAAACACGGCATCTACACATTTATTTATACTTACACGGTGCCATTGTTTGGGGTGGTTTGAATTGAGAGCGGTGAAATAGCGGCGGTGATATAAGAGCTCAGCTGAGTAATTAACGTCATTACTGCTGGAGGTGGAATTGGGAAAGTCTTATTTGAACACTTTATAGGAGGCTCATGGTCTTGATTGTAGCATCAGGTTCGGGTGGTTATGCTTATGTTTTCATTCAACTGCACAGTGAGTAAAGTGCTTCCAGAGCAACTGACAATCAAAGGAAAATATTATTCTGTGGTAGATTTAGTTTTGTGTGTATGTTGTGCAGTAATCGGCTTGATAGGCCCACACACTGGGAGAGTCGCTGGTCACCAAGGTAATTATCCCCACTGTTAGCTCTTGAAATCTCCCCTTTTATTTCCCTCAAATAACAAAAAGGTTGTCAAAGCCATCAAATTCACTTTGTAAGCTTGTTCCACCTCTTCAATAAAGCTATATGAAGTTTACACTGAATGAAATGTTGAAACCTCTGTTTCAGACTGTATGTTTTTATGGCTGCACCATTTCATCAAATGTCTTAGATATCTTGTGCATCATTATGCACATCAACACTTTTTATACAAAAGAACTATAGATTTTCAGTGCTTATGACCATCACCCGTCACACAGCGCAGCACAACTGTCATTGCTAGTTTCAGACCAATGAAGTCGTCTTTTTGTCTTTTTTTTTGCCGCATTACTATCTTGACACAGCAGAAAGGAATTGCGGCATAGACCAGGTCTTAAATCGGCGTAGTATTTTCCTGATATTTAAAGGGCACATTATTCTGACGGTAAGATGAGCCTCACAACACGCAAACTCTGCTGGCTACAAACACGAGGCCGCGCAGCACATCTTTCCTCCTCATTTAAATATGTCACTGGTGCATTTGCTCAGAGTTGTCCCCCTACAATATGCCAGGGACACATTAATTCAGCACCCCCCTGTCAATGAACAGCGACAAATAGTAAACAGAGCGCCTTCTTAATCAGGAAACAGAATATGAATCTCACCGATAAAATACAATGCTAGGGCTCTACCGAATAGTTGGAAGCTTTGGAGCGTCGTTCAAAAAGTTGACATTCAAATTCTAAAACAACATTTAAATACCGCGCAGCTTTTTTCATTCATCCTGCCTCATTAAAGGTTTTCTGTCTCTACAGGGTACAGAAAAACGAGTTAATCTTAAGCAGCTACACTTTTGTAATGGCGTCTTCACAGTTCTTGGTAATAAATCACGAACGGCCCTCACGAACGCAAAGAAAGTTCAGCACATTGCACAAGTCCTTGAATCACTGCATTTGCTTCCTGTGTGTAAAGGGTTTGATTTTAAAAAACTTTGAAAGAACATCTTATGGTATGTCAAATATATTTGATACATTTCTAAGCCCTCTGTAGTGTCTGAATGGTGCTCTACTCTAATGGTGCACCATCCCCTGAGGTAAATATCTGCAGTTGCACTTGCTGCTGCCCCTATGTTCACCAGCTTGTTTACTAACTTACTTTCTAACTTTGGCTGGCATTCGGCGCTGAGCAGGCAGTCTACGGTGGGTTTATCGGAGGTTGGTTTTCTTGTGCAGAAAACAATCATGTTAGGTGAAGTGAGAGTGAATAAAAAAACAGAGTTGCTGTGGCCACACGACCAACACCATGAGCTAAAATAGGCTAAAAGTCTCCTTTAAATTAAAGGGGAAGCGCAGAGTTGGGTGATAATCTTCTTTGGGTTTGTCATTAGTAGAAACACCTTTTAAGAAGTCATTCGGTTCATTATTAAAATAAGATATTGATTAAATCAGATTTAAGTTTTCATATTCACCAGAACTTTTGACTTTTTATTAAAGAACCAAATATTTTCTGATGCAATTGTTTATCCTGTTTACTGATCATTTAACAAGGAGCGTTTCATGTGCATCCAAACCGTTGAACTGCTTCAAATGCCAATCACCAAACATTTGAACAAAATGAATTTGACTTTTACTTCAAAAAACCCAGGACACGCTGAATAACTTCCTCAGCTTTGAAGAAAACAAGGCTTTTAGGGCTCAATAGTAAGCACAAATGACTTGATAAGATGGACTTGTTTTGCAGTGTGCCCTGAGTGGTCTCTGCTTCCATAGCGAGGAATAGATCACAGCAAAATGTCCACTTAAGCTTACGTTTTGTTGATGCCACTGGTACAGACAGCATCCTAATGAGCTTATTGTGAACACTCCCCATTCTCATTTCATGCAGTCAACTTGGCCTCTCTCGCAAGAAAATTGATACAACTGTGTGACCTTAATGAAAGATGAAAAATCTCTTTTGCAATCTCACACACAGTTTATTTAATCATAATGTATTTCAATCTGCGTGTGTGGGCACGGTGCATGCGAATATCCACCTTGAGATTCACGTGTCATCTGTTTATTATAATTATGTTAATGACTAATGAAAGGAGCTTCAAATGTAGGTAATGGTTGAAGTCTTTGATCTATTTAAAGGCAGCGGATGACAGTTGAGGTATTTCATCCTATATCAAACCAACGAAAAAGAGCTCCTTTGCTTTAAAACGAATCCTGAAAAAACGACAAGCAGATAGGAATCAAAGTTACAAATTAAAAACAGAAGACCACAAGGCTTGAAATTACTGGCGAAGGAACTTGAAAATGAACTCTTCAGATTTTAGGCACATTACTGAAGCAAAACCAAAAATAAATGGTGATTAACTTAACAGATTGGAATATTTTTCTCGGATGAATGATTTCAAGCACACCTTCAAAAAAACTCGAGAGAGAGACGACTGAAAAATACACGGGCTGAAAACGCTGAGGAACGGCTGTCAGACTGAGCAGCCAGATGTACAAATCCAATTCTGCTGTGGGTGTTAAAGATGATACCACTGCTGATATCCAGTGCATTAGAACTCAAAATGAAGTGCACTAAATGTCCATATTGTAATCCCTGTAAAAGAAAGTGATATAAGTAATGCAATGTTGTGTTTAAGATGCATGCAATCCTTTCAGTCTGCAGTGGTGTAATGTACACAGAATGTGACAAGGCAACTGGCGAGCAGAGCTGGAGTAACACACCACTGAAGAGGGTTTAAAACATATCAGTTCATCTTTAACAGATTGTGTACGGTAGCCTTTTATAATTACAGTGGAAACCTCTCAGTGATCACGTTTGTCTCGGTCAAATTGATGACTATAAGTGGATGATTATTATTAAAATAAAATAAAAACCGAAATAAAAGGTGACACCTTCACTATTAACTAAATTATGACTATTTCAAAATACAGTACATTTGTTTCAAACGCAGCTTCAGCCACAGGTGCTTTCTCCATTTCCTGTCAATTCTGTCCCAATATTTGTTATCCATATAAGCGATTGATCACTGTAACGTGATCACTATGAGCAGTTTTAGCTGTATATCAAAAGGCATTTTAGGAATTAGCCAAGTAGTAAAAGCAGTTATCTCAAAGAGATCATACTCATAAAGGCAACAGCTGCATTGTTTGTGCAAAAAAAAAGAAGAAAAGTCAATAAATTAAGACAGACACTCGTGTTTCCATTTACTCACAAGTGCATCTGCTGAGTGTAGACTTAATTAAATAAAATTAACACAAAGAAATGCACATGGCGCCTTACAATTACTGTGTAAGCAGCGCTGATTAGATGCCAACCTTGGCATTGCCTCCTAACAGGCAGTGCTGTGTGGAGAGGGAACGCCTGGTTGAGAAAGGAGGTAATTTAGCAACCGCAATTGAAATCCTTACTAATTAAGATGAGTTATCTTCTACTGCAAAGACTACCAGATGAAATATTCAGCTGGGAGAGAATGCATTTTCCTTTAGTCAGCTGAAGTTTAACACAAAAAAGTCTTCCTGTTTTCTGGTTCATCACTCATTCCACATGCTGCCACGATGGCTTGTTCAACATGCTGTATATATTATAATTGACTTTACTGTACTTGTTTGGACATATCTATGATAATATTATAAAGTAGGTCAGAAAACCTCGCAAGTTTATTGTGACTAAACACCAGATGCTAAAAATCAGGCCATCCATTAGTTCATCCACCCTTCCATGGAAAATGTCCAGTAATTGTCCAGTAATTTGGTTTAGCGATGTCACAGCAGCCAACAACATAAAAAATAATGCAAATGAAGAGCCAGGGTTTTGTTATAGCCTTGTGTAGCATTTAGGATTAATAGTGCATGTATGAAACATCTGGCAGTCTCTTTAACTGAGGCAGCTAAACTCTGCGTTTTCTAATCTAAAGTTTTAATGATTAAAATAACAGAGCACATAAAAAGCACAAAATAAAAGTAATACTAGCTACGTCCTTTCATTTGAATTTCACAGAGTAGGTACTGCTGACCCTGGCAGACCCGACTACCCACCACTCTGGTTCTTTGGCACCACTTTGGTTCCAAGTAATGCGGTTGGACTCCTCATTTCACCACAACAACTTTGTGTATTTAGTGTTTGTCCTTTCCCGGTTTGATTAGCCCCCATTGTAACTCTTCACATTTTCACTTTCTGAAAAGTCTCAGATGCAGAACACAAACAAACTCAAGTATCAGCTAATATGAGAATATAATATCACAAGAGTCTTCACAATGAAAAATACAGGTAACCATAGAGGAAAGGTGTTCTTTAATATTCACTCCATGGTTTCAGAATCCACAACATCAACCTCAATCAGAAAAGTTAAGAAGCAAGGAAGTCTCAAAAGGGCCTAAATACCAGAGTTTCTGGCTGAATCTGCTAAAATGAGGTCTGCATCACGTCAAGGAATAATCTGAATGTCCTGAGGTTACAATTGCCCATCTCTCGTAAGTCTTAAAGAAAGGGCGTCGTCACACCCTGATTGCCCTTTGCGATGTTTGACAGCCACTGTTGCTGCCAATCCACTGTAACTTTGACTCTACAGCATCAGCGAAAATGGCTAAACCAGAATCTGACTGTTCTTTGGTGGGAGAAGCTGCAGAAGCTGGGGATGAAGGCGGAAGTGATAGGCCTTCTAAAGCCAACAGGGGGCGAGTATCAACGGGAAATTGGGGCTCTACTGGAGCATCGACCCATCCTTCTTCATTATCATCATCCTCTTCGCCAGCCAGTACATGCACCTCCTGCTCAACTGCAGGCATATCCCAGCTGACATTTACGAAAGGCTTGGATTTCCAATTCAGCAAGCGAAGGTTCAAATGCGGTCATTTTTTCCAAAGACATGATGGGAGGTCACTAGTGATGGTTGTGATTGTAACATAAAATACCATCCAAGACATAGAGGTCAAAAATATACACTCAATAAAGAGTTACTGAACAGACATCAAAAGATAAGACGCAACTCTATTATAAAGATGTTGCCTTGTGTTTCTCTTTGTGGTTATGTGACAGAACTGATTCTCCAGATTTCAGCCTTCAAAGCTGATGTTTTTAGAGACGCACGGATACGGTAGTCGCCAATAGAAACTGAACCGTTTTCAGCTAATTGGCCATGGCTGGTGACCAGCTGATCAGTTTCTTATTTCGATTTTTTGTCAGTCAAAAGTTTTACGTCAACACTCACAGTAACGTCACAACCACACAGAGATGTGTCGTCGGTGTGGAAGTTCTTCAGCGTGAGTTAAGAAGACATAAAACTGCAAGTCCAAAACAAGCAGTGGAGGAACAACCTTAGAAACATTTAGAATCATTCAATCAATTGACAAAAGACACAATTTACACAAAAAAGTTGGTAAAGTCTTCTCTTCCGAATCAATGGGATAATCTGCAGAACACTCAATTGCTAAAAGCATCGATAGCTGAAGCCCTAAATGAAATCAATGAAAACTGTTGAATATTTATGCACAGTCTTCAGTATTCTTTCCTGAGAATTAAAAGTAAGATTAAATGTATTTAACATAATTCTTTTTTTTGTTTCTTGAATTATTTCAAGGTCACCAGTATGCAAGAAACAAGTTCTCTGAAACTACCAAAAGCTCTTGCTTTTTAATATCCTCCCTATTTTGAGGTCTCTAGGTTGACAAGTAAGCACGTAACCTCTGAGGGAGGAATCATGAAAGTGACGCCTTTGCAACATATAAGTTAGCGTTCGAGATTATTTTTTACATTTACCTTTTTATTAAGTAAATATTGACAGGCATCATTACGTACGCTCACTGAATAGGCTACCCTTCCTGTTTCTAAGATGAGTTTCAGACTAGCCGTCTGAGGCTAATGTGTTGCTATTGCAGTGTTGACTTATTAAACTATTATCTCTTAAGTTACTCTTTTACTGTTGGACTCTTCAACTATTTTGTTGTTGCAATATTGTTTTCACAGTTTCACAACTGCTTCCAGTCAAATAAATCCTAGATCTTTGCCCTTTATTGGAATTGTGCTCAGCTTGCTGCATAACTGTGCACCTACACACACTGAAAGATCTACAGAGAGACAGATGCACAGTAAATGTGTGACATGTTACAAAAGATCTCATTTCAAGTCAGAACTGTGAACTACTAAAAGATATTCCTCCAGATTCCACGAGAGAGCTTTTGATATCAATGGAGAATAAGGTATAATGACTGAATATTCACAGTAACTGCATGCAGTGTCGGTATGCGCTAATGATGAGCATTCATGGTAATAAAGGCGGCAGAAAGCCCAAATCAACAGGGAAAGAGCTTTAATGGATTTCATTTGAATGCGCACACCTCATTATAACAGCAAAAAAAGGCTTTTGACAGGGTGTGGTGTAACATTTGGCTCTCTGCTTAACTGTCCACACTCTCTGGCCTGTCAACCTTGTCACTTCCTATTTGCTGAGGGAGCCATACATATTCCAATTGACGAAATCTGGTTGACAGCCTGCTGTCCATTAAAAAGGTGACAATGAATTCCACAGGATATTTGCAGCCCACTGCGTGAGCTGCAGCATAAATCAGAGTTGCACTGAGAGAGAACAGCACTTAGCAGCAGCGCCAAAAAGAGGAGGAGACGTAAAACACACAGGAGACATTCAGATTGAATGTCACAGGGTTTTGTGACAAAACCCTGGGACACAAACTCTGTGGTTGAATAAATATGTAATTGGGACAACCGCAAATCAAGTGTGAAAGCAGCTGTTTGCTAAAACAGGGTCATGTCTGTTTTCTTCTCACTGAACACAAATTAATTCATTAACAAAATATGTTTCAAGAATCATTTACATGCAGCAAAACAGGACACACTACATGGGAAAACACTGGGGTGAAATTGGGACAGCGAATCACCACCAGTTGAAGAACAGAGAGCTTAACTTAGAATGAGAAAATGAAAGTTGTACTTTCTTAAAAACCTAACCCCAATAGAAAGTCAGGCTCGGGTACAATCAATTCTTAAGCACTGTATGCTGCTGATTCGTTGTAGACTGCAGGTAGGGGAAAAGAAAAGGAGAGAATAATTTGTTTCCATTAGATGAATCTAGGGTGGATTTCAATGCACTAATGAAGAGCTAATGATAGAGGAGAGTTTAAAATATTCCGGTAGCACTCATCCGCTATGAAACTCTGAGACCTGCATTAACATACTCTCACTGTCTTCTTGTTACCCTTCTTTATGCCCTCAATTTAAAGTCTATCCATGTTTGATTAGTTTGGGGATACGAACCAAAGGGGAGTAAATCCTCTCGGAAAACTGTGAACGAATCATTTCTCCTCAGTTTGGAACAAGTTGGTACGTTCCAGCAAGCCTTGTGATGATGGCCACGGATGATAAAGGCTGTTAAATGATAAACAACGGTCGGCACTAACAGCTTCAGCCACAGCTTGGAGAGAATACATTTTCAAACAGGACTAAAAAATATTCTGTCATGGAACATTTCCCAAATCCTAAATGTGATAAGAGAGTCGCATGCCATTAAATTGGAGGAAATTGAGTTGCTCCCCCCCCCACACACACACTGATGGATGTTCGATCTCACTAATGGAGGAAATAGATTATATCTCAACCCATTCTGTCCAATCAGTACGAACAAATAGCGCTGCTGAGTAAAAATATGTTGAGCAATAAAACATGATGATAATGTGGAGGAAAAAGTATTCAGATAATTTGCCGACAGTAAGTTAAAAAAGCAATGTGACAATATAAAAAAGTTAAAAGAACTTATAATGCAGAATCGTTAATTTACAGTGTCATACAGGACTATAACGTTTTTTGATATTATACTATTATTACGAATGAACTCATTCATGATTTATCCTCTGGGGACCATGAATTCATTTAAAACATTTCATTGTAATCCACCCAATAGTTGTTGAGATATTTCAGTCTTTGTGAGAGTCATGCAGCTAGTGTGGCTAAAAACGATTTACTTTGTAACATTAAACCAGTTTTAATACACAATTTAGTTGCGTAAAATGGAGCAAATTGTACACAAAACACGACAATATCTTATTTGATTATGATTGGATACCAAATGACAGTCAGTGCTGCCAATGAATAGAGTCAGACAAGTGAGCTCATTGTATCTTGGGACGGCCCAGGTGGCACAAAGCAGCACTGCCAGCTTTCACAGACACCTCCCACCTATAAAGCCCCTGATTGTCAGTGACACATTTGATCTGCAGCCTGACAGTCACCTGCAAAAAATGTCTGTATACATTTGCTGCTCTTCTCTGAGCAGCACATTTTGCCCTCTTAGTGCCAACTCATCGGGAAATCAGAACACACACAGAGAGCATTGTGGTTGACACTGACAAGATCTCATGAAATAATTATGGTCCGATTCCCAGCCAAAGCTAGACAGAGAACTCTCAGGGGGCATGGCATCCATCCAGGTAGTTTCTCATTCATGTACTCCAACTTATTATGTAATATTCAACAAAAGCAAACAGATTCTATTAGGAGAACTTCTCTGGAGTTTGATCAAGGTTTTCCATATGAACATGCAGGTTCTGTTTGATTTCTGGTGTCAAAGGTTGTAGCCACTAATGCTTGCTGCAGTTCCTGGCGTTGCTACTAATGAAAGCATTTCTGACGGAGGACAAATAAATGGTTGAGTACTTTGATTAGTGGTTCACAGAGTGCAATAACCACAGGCACTGCTTCCTATAAAGATCTTTCATTTATGACTACATCACTGTGTTTCTACAGTTAGTTTCTCCACGAACACCCAAAGGAGACATCCTTGAACCAATAAATAAATAGATGTTTTTCACTTGTCAGATTATGGGGCTAAAACCTGCATTTGTTCAACCTTTCCAGACACATAAATATTTGAAGCGCCACATATACCGCACCCACAGATGATGGGAGAAACTTAAAGATCACTGTGTCTTTTTTGTGCTCCAGTGAGGATGGAGTCCCAATGGAAAGCAAGTCCTTAATCAAGAGTCTAACCAGACTCATAAACCATCCCCTAGGCACCTTGCTGGGTAAACAATGCCATCACTCTGTCATGATCCTGAATTAAGATTTTACCACATGCATGTGATTAACATTTGTATTCAGTCCCACGACAATATTTCATCTTGATGAAATAAATATTGAGCGACACCTCCGTGAGAAATGCTGTCTTCTTTTTTTATTGTTTATTTTTGTCCAGCCAAGAGCAGAAACTGGATTAAATAGAGGGGATTTTCAAAAGCAGAAAACAGGACAGGGAAGGTATTTGTAGAGCAGGAAGTCATACCTGGCGTCATACCTGAAGCCAGCTGACGTGTGTACTCTCTCTCAAGAAAACATGGGAGTGAGAAGGGACTGTGGGAGAGAGAGGCTTTGAATCTCAGTGCTGCCATGGAGCTTCATGTTTGGTACCCCATCAAAGAGCACAGAAAAACATGCTCTGGTGTTCCATTCATCTGCACCACTTCCTTTTTTCTTCTCCCTCGTTACCCCCCGCTCTTTTACTCAATCCCCAGGACGGCGGGAGATGTTAAGGGCGACCATGGCATTTTCTCGTGTCTCTCGTTTTCTTTTTATTCCCATTAGCCTCGAGTTGTCACAATATACCTGAAACCAGCGTAACACAGAACAAAAAAAGACTAGCAGAGAGATGAGTGACAAGGAAAAGTGGGGGTGATGAGGGAAAACAACAAGGAAACAGTCGATGAGAGACAGGGATCTGAGCGGGAAAGAGCTTAGCTGTAATCAACGAGGGCAAGCCCCACCGGAGGAGAGACGGCCTCTGAAGAAACAAGTCACCATTTGCAGGAAAACTATTCACTCAGACAACAACCTCTCACAGTATGGGACACCACAGCAGCATATGTTTCAGGCTGAAGTGACTGCCTGTGTTAAACTTCACACTGTTTTCCTGAGAGCCATCAGTCACATTATTGAAAACATGTTGTCGTCATGGCGACGCCATCTCTCCACTATCTCGGCCGTATTTCCCTCGTGTGTTGTTTCGTTTTTCCACACCCAGTCACACTCTGCCTGCCCCGGCCACTTACCCTCAGTGAGTTATCCTCGACTGTGGATCCCCTGACTGACTGGCTGGCTTTGCTATCATCTACCTGCTGCTCCACAGCTGCTATTTTGACTTGTAGCAGGGAGAAGGGATGGCTCTGTTCCATTTCAGTGCCAAGCCAACCTTTGTCAGTGAGAAGCATGCACACACCTGTATTAGACGCTAAACTGTCTATGGGCCATTTTGACATATTAAAGTAGAAGTTGTAAATCATGACATTAAGTCATGGGACAATTCCATTTAGCGGCTTCAGTTTTCAGGGACCTGCTATTGTGCATGCTGGCTTACTGTCACGGCTTACTGAGACACACTTGAATACAACAGAGCCGTCTGTTATTAGTAATACCTGACAAGTCAAAATGTCTGCTGTGAAAAAGGCATAATCTTAGAATAAAGACGCTTCTTTATATTCACACGCAAGATTCTATTTGCCAAACTTGCAAATTTGCAGGTCAACGCTGGAAAAGAATGAGCTCCGACGTCTGAGCTTGCACGGAAATAGTATCACAAGGGCTTCAGCTGAAGCAAACGAGAGGCAGAATGCATACTTGTCGTGGCTGATCCAAGTGTGGCCAACGTGTTTAAGGGGTCAGTCATCTGAAGCGTTTAACGTATGGTTGAACAGGGGCTGAGACTCCTTCGCCTACACCTCTCCTACTTCAGCTTTAGGGGGATGAAGTTTGACAACTTTTGCATCTTCCCAAAACTTTTAAATTCTTTCCACAGCTATTTCTGTCACGTTTTAGCCATGTGCAACAACATGAACCCTTTTGCCTTGTGTTCTGATGTGGTGTGACTTTACACAAACCAGTTTGGCTTCCAGCATACTGTACCTCGGCCTTCCGTCTCTTCGTTTCCTGCGGCCTTCATGCCACATTGCCTCTATGTTGCCTTGCGGTCCAGCCCGAATGCCTGTACTCCTCACTGACTTCTATGTCTGTAGTTGTGGTTTTGTCTTTGCCCTCAACATTTATTTACCTGCACAGTCCAACATTTGAGTAAAGTCTTTATTTACTCGAAAGTTTTTATTTAATATGCCTTGTCTCGGGAGTCTGCTTTTGGGTCTCAGTTCATTAAATGCAACAACTGTACGATCCAATGCGTCTGAGCATGCCTCTAAACCGAGGCTACATAAAAATGTCAGATACTAAAGGGAAGCAAAACAGTTTCACTCTCACAGCAGCGCTTGAGAGGCCATTCAGTAGCAGACTGCAGGCTAAATACATCTCTGTCCCCTGGTAGGTTTGTGTGTTTGTGTGTTGGCTGGCAGACTGGATAAGACATTGGCTGTCAATGTGATTTCTGCTCACGCTATTCTGCCTGGCATTATTACACCACCCATCACTCAGGCCAAGTGTGTACATTATTCATGCCCCCGTAGGAGTTCATCAGAGGCTGTGACCGCAGGTGCTTTGACAGCGCTCTCAATCACAGGCGCCCACGCCGTCTGCTCATCTGACCCCAGCGTGACACGGCAGCCTATAGTCCAGTTAAGTTCAGCTGTGGAATCAGGCCCAGAGCTGGGTGTAATTGACCAGCATCCATTCACAAGTAAATCCAAACATAAAGCAATCTGGGAACTATACCTTCAATGGAGGGTCACTGAGACAGCCTGCAGGTCCACGACGACCCGCCACACAAATAACGACCCGCGCCACACATTGCAGCTCACGCTTGTCAACTTCAGCACACTCCTGGGTAACGGATAGCCACGGGTTTTTATTAACTTGTTTGTTCAATTTCACAGAGCCTCATAACTCCTGCCGCCATCACACATGCGAACACAGAACTTTTCAAAGCAGCGTATGGCCTGTGAGCCGAGAGGTGCGTTTCCACTCTGCCGCTCAGATGTGTCCCGTCATCCGTCACAGCGACAAATAAATTATAGTTGGCACATCTTTCTGCTGACAAAGTAAAGAGTGACCTGCAAGGCTAGTTACCAAATATTACCACAATTGATATGGATACATGTGATGTTTCACAGCTGTCCTGCTGCCCGAATCCACCGTTCAATCAGTGAGTGAGTCAAGGTGAGGGTTATTCATGACTCTGAGCCTCTCTGATAATGTGGGTGCGGTCTGCCACCATCAGAGTCATTTCTCGCAGTGTGATACCACTCAAATCCTTGACTTATTACCTCACAGGGCGGCAGACCCAGAGCTGCTTATAGAACTCTATGCCCTCTGTGATTAATACTTTAAACCAATCACACCTGCATTTTAAAGTACAAAAAGCAATTTCAGGAAGGTAACAACACATTGTCTTTATCTTTTCAAACAGATAAGCTGTAGTGAGAGCTAGCTTTGCAATTTCTCAACCTGAAAATGATCCGTTTTACTTCGTAGCAGCCTGGATATTACATGTTACACTGCAACTTAAATAATTAAGTCAGCAACTGATCTATATGTATGCACATATTAACAAATAATGAATGCTAAAATAAAGACAGTCAGTTTGAAGGATATGTCTTGGAAAAGCCGTGTGATGTGACACCAAACATTGAGTTGTACCGCTTCCTGGACAAGATAAACTGTAAGTTGCTGATAATATGTTCCCACCCCGGCCCTCGCCTGTCAGTGGGAAATAGAGCATCTCTTTCTTGTAGCATCTGGTGAAAAGGGTTCTCGTACTTTAGCACATGAATTAATCCTAACAAAGCATAATGTTTGCAGCACAGAATATGGTTGTAATTTATGTTTGGGGAAGTGGAAAATAATGAATAATATATTATTACATCTTAAAATTTGCAAGCTTGATGACTGAAAAAAAGAGGAAGCTAACACAGTCGTAACACAAAAATGTCACAAAAAACGTCAACAGAACATGTTTCCTGTTTGTTTATGTGCTGAAAGTGGGATTTTATGACCTGCAAAGAAGAGAGCGACAGGAAAAACTAATTTCCTCCTCATGTAATTGATAAAGATTAGTGAACAAGTCAATATTTTGCCAGTTCATCATCATAATTAAAGCTCTCAGTATTAGTAAATGTTCAAACTGTTTATTACAGTCATCAGTCGCCATGGCTCTGCATGACCTTCGCGTGTTCTCCTCACGTTTCAGTAATAATTATGACAACATTAAAGTCGCAAGCTGCCTTCAGTGTCTCCCTTGCCTTCTGCTGAAGTTATGTTGGCACAGACTTCAGACCTCGTGGAAATAAATAAACGGATAAAGAAAATGAGCAAAATGCAAACAGTATACTGCCTCAAGAATTCAAAACATAAATATGCCCATTAGCCTCCAGCTAGAATCAACTGAGCTGTCCCCATCACCTCATACAGATAACATTCTCCAGCAAAGGCAACAGAGTAATGAATGTGCTGACTTCTGCAGAGCGCTTGTAGCGTCTGCCTGCAGCACAATAAGCAGGGATTAACTTCTCCCTAATGAAGGGCAACTCAGTGCTGTTATTAGGACCAATGGGTACCAATGAAAAGACCCTCTGTCCGTCGCCCTCACAATTACTGCGCTCCAGGATTAGCACTAAAGGTGTGAAAATGCCTGAAGAATGCAAAGTGCAGGCTGATACTTAGAGTGCATACCAACGCCCATTACCTGACATCTATGTATGTGCCTTTTACAGGTGCACACATAACAGCACAAACTCACGCATACACAAAAGGTCAATGACTTCTCCCCCTTGAGCCCCGTGTTGCACAGCTCCACTAATGGCTGATAACACATCAGAGTGGCACATACACACACACCGCCAAGCTACTTGTCAGTCACCTCCTGTCTATTTCACGCAGCACACGCGATAATGGTCTTGCATGCATGAAAGGCAGGGCACACTGTGTGACGCTTCCCCGTCCACTACATTGTGATGAGAGAGTATCATTCATTCTTGTGATGATATCAATGATTTTGGTTTTGCCACATCAGCTGACGTTCACTTGAGCCAGTAGTCGATGAAGACGTCTCTTCAGTAAGGGTACAAATACAACAACGTAAAAATACTACTCGATGAATTAAAAGTCCTGCATTCACAACTTTGCTAAAGTACAGCCTAGGGGTCGGGCCCCTCTAAAGGGCCACAAGATAAATCTGAGGGGTCTTGAGATGATTAAATGTGGTTGGTTGGCAAGAAGAAGAAAACTTTATTCTGCAACACAAACCGATTGTATTTTTTGGACAGTCCTCCAAATTAAACTACAAAATGCATTGTGTGTAACTGAGTATTTTCTGATCTGACAAATAACTCAGTATTATAATGTGACAACGCTATGGCTAAGGTTTTGGTTAGGTTAAGGCACCAAAATGACTTGGTTAGGTCTCAGGAAAGATCATGGTTTCGGTTAGAATTACTACTCCGGTTACAATAAAAACCACGTGGCGAGGGAATGACTGCGGTTAAAGGAAATCAACACTGTTGGCCGGCTTGAAACAGAAAACAAACAGCAGCCTCTTGAGTTAAAATCTGATATTTTGTTGAACCATCTATCTGCCACAACCTCAACCAAGACTGTCTGGCTTCATAATAGCGTCACCTGACTAACTGTGACAACTGCTAGAGGGCTCTGTCATTTCATCGAAAACATATGTCATTTTGGGGCACTTGTTGAAATGACTAATGCTGTCATTTTACCCCCTTGAGCCTTAAACAGCTATTAATATGAAACCATCTGAAAAAGTAAGAGGGAAATGCCTCTATGTTTCTTTTAATGTAAACCGTTAATCTGCAAAGTAACTAGAGATGTAGATAAATGGAGTCAAAAACAAATTTTTCCCTAAGAAATGTGAAAAAGAAGTATAAAAGTATACAAAAAAAAAAAAGTACAAGAACAATAAAACTTTACTTAAGTAAATGTACTACTGGTGAGGTAGTTTACTTGAAAGCAGCCCTTTTAGAAGGCGGATCAACCTGCTTTAAAACACTGATGTCGTTGCTTCTTTCAGTGTTCTGTTCCCACACAATAATGGTACTTATGCATAAATGATAATCACATTTCCTCACAGTGGCCCTTGGTGACATCGCTGTGACATCCACTGGGCTTATGTATAAAATATGTCCACATCTATTGAAGTGTTACTCACAAACCCACATTGTAGCCAAAAGTTCTGCACTTTTTCATAAATCTCTCTCCTTCACTGCACGGCACGTTACACATGTTCGTTGACTGCATATTCAAACTGGCATTCATTTAAAACTTGCATGTGTGCATTATTGCTCTTATGTAAAATAATAGTTTATCACAGTTTTTATTCAAATCAAATCATAGTTGTCACTTCAGAGAAGGCTGAAGTGATTTAGGAGTTGATTGACAGAGCAGCATGTTTTATCCTGGGACATATAAGTCATACATGAGCCACAGGAATTTTTAATTTCTTCTACATTCATCGAAATATAAAACAGTATTTTTGTAGGCAGTGCACTCACATAATGACACAATAACTGTATTCCCCTACATTTTGCTGCACCACAGAGACAGCCTGCATAGTATTAGTCTTTATGGTCATCTGTTTGCTGAGTTGAAAGTGTGGACTGGGAGCTAATTGGCTTCAATATGGCCGAAAAACAAGCCTTTAATCTAACTCATGCTCTCCTAATCACGCTGCCCTGTAATACCAATATCAGAAATCGAATTAATGCTGAGAACAGGAAGCTGTGGGCAGGAAGGTTAACGTTAGGGGGTTAGGGAATATCTTTCGACTCAGATGAAATGTAATTTGGAGGACGAAGGAGAGGGGAAATGTTCTGAGGGAGCTGGAGCAAGCATCTGTCTGCAACGAAGGAAATGTCAGGTCCTGTTAGTCTTCTCTGAATATCTGCCTTCTGACGTGCATTTCATTTTACACGCCTGTTAACGTGCGTGATTGCACACCAGACTGTGTAGACATGCACATGCATAATATTATACATGTACATGCAACGTGGGCGATGGTGGCCTTGAGGTGCAAAACAGAATTTGTTTTTTAGGAAACACAAAAAATGTACTATTAGTTTACTACATTTTTCAATTTGTGAAATGTTTTCTGTTTTGTTAATGTGTTTCATAAAATATTGCCTTTTTTTTTAATAGGATGATACATTTCTAAAATGTTGCGTTTTCAATTTGTTGCGTTCTTTTAATTTTGTTTCCTGTTTCGTTATTGTGTTTTGGTTTAATGTTGTTGTGTGTTGCACATCATGGCCACTGTAGGAAACGCATACAAAGCATCATCCTCACACACCACTCAACCAATGTGTACACGCATAAATTCTTATTTCCTCAAATGGGAAAAATTTAAATGCAGCGAACATAAACACATCCTTACCTCCCACATATTCCCACACCGGCGCAAAGACGAACAACCACATACACAAACATCAGAAGAGCAAATGGTAAGGCAGATTCTGTTGAGAAGCTAATCTCTGATCCTTCTCCCAGCCCCATTCCCCGAGCATTACCCATCATTCTTAGAGGCGACGGGCAGAGGGAGTGAGGGAGAGATACATGCTAAGTGAAATGGGAAATAGAGGAGTGAAGAGGAGTGGGAGATGTGACAGCGAAAAGGGAGACTAGTGAGAAGAGGGGAGTGCCACATTTGCTCATCCTCGGGCCTCTGGAGTACAGCACACATGCATTGCAGCCTCCAGCCCATCATTGGACAACAAGGGAGGAAGGAGAACGAGAAAATGAAAGAGGAAGGCAGCAGATTCAAATGAAAGATGAGATAAGACGATCAAACTGTGACAAGGGAGTAGAGGAGCAGAATTACAGAGCGAAGGAAGAGCAGAAAAAGGGGGAAAGAAAACGTGATGTGGAAGATGATGCTCCCAGAAGCCACTGTGGTGGGTCTTTGACACACTCGGGGACATTCAGCGTGGGCAAGCAGGCTAAGCTGCCTTGAACACAGATTAGCAGAGAGCCACACGAACAGTGAGTGATGTTACTTCTGTGGTCGCAGGAGGGTTTTAAAAAACCTAAAAGCACTACTATGATGTTGACATATTTAGCCAGTTTCAGATGCACCAAGTAATCATGTGCTTTAGCTTTATTAACACACGGATTACGATGTAAAGCAGAAAATGAGGACGCAAAGGTTATAATATGTGGGAATCAGCATAGACGGAGGACTGATGGGCTGGGAGCTTTGGAGGGGATAAACCTTGGGGAAACATGTTGATTGTGCTTCATGCTATTTTGTTGATTAGCATAGGAGTACAGTGGCGAGGGCGCTGCCACATTAGCTCATTGTCGAGCACACTTGGCTGGGGATGTTCTGTGACACAGGGGTGAAGCAACATGAGGCGAGGCTAATTCAGCAGTTGAGCAGATGACCATGCACATGCCTATGACAGTTGCAACACTGGTTTGTACCATAAAAAGTACGGAATACACTTGCATACCGTCAATCACGCAGCTATAATGCAGCAGCCCACAGATTAGGGAAGAGGAAAAAGCAGAGAGGGAAATCTCTCTCATTGACAAAGTATAGTAAACCCTTCTCAAATGTCTTGGAGCGAGATAACATTTTAACAGGCTGCAACTCCAAAACCAGATCCCTTATGTGCAGCAGATGAGGCGAGACAATGTTCCCTCATGCCACACCAGTTGGATGACTGAGTGAGCACTGTGCAGCACTAATTTCCCTGCCAGCCCAGGGCATGGAGGTGGGTCTACGTCCTCAGAATCGCTGCAACCTCATTGGGTGCCTCTCGTCTTTTTTCCTGTCCGGCAGCTACCTTGTATGGCCTTCACGAGGCTCCCTCCTTGTACTCAGTAATTTGGAGTTTGAGATAAGGCCAGGCAGAGGATATTACTTGTGGGCAGACAGTGATTGAATCGGATCCAGAGGGTCAAACACACCTAGGCTAAATGAGAACTCGGCGGAAACCCAGGACTCATTTATTTAACTCGGAACAAAGGCAGAGTGTAGGGGGACGTGATGATGAAATGCAGCGTAGCAGAGCTGGAGGGGACAGAAGGGAGGAAAACAAATGGACACCGTGGCTTGCATCTCTTTCCGTGATCATGCAAGCCTGATATGTGTCTGCAGGAATGAGACCTACAGGGATATGATGTCGGTCGGGTCATTTAAAGGCTTTCTGGAAGCAGGAAGCATGCAGAGGCATAACAGTAGAGGGACAGGAAAGAAAAGAAAAACTGAAAGGAAACAAGAGTGAGAAGAGAGGTATTAAAAGAGTTACAAGGTGCATTTCCATACACCTGTACATAACAAACCTGTTTAAATGTTTAAAACCGGGGACTACTTCCACACAATCTTTATCCAAACAAACATTTAAAGCTGCAATAATTCACTTTTTCGGCCAGCACAACGAGATGAAAACACAACATTGACATATTTGTAAAGTTAAAATGGCGATCGTGGTCACAAACAGTTGCCTATCAGACATCAAGTAGACAGAACAACATTAGCATTCATTTGGAGTCATTTGTTAGGTCACCCAATGATTGTAAAGCAATGTTGACTCTCCTTTTGGATCTATTTTGTTATCCACCAACTCGTGGGAAATATCTGCCTCTTTAGATACTAAATGCTCCACTATGTTCCCCAGCTAGTCGCTAACTTTGTCTGTTTGCTGACCAGGTACTGTACACATTGGGTTTATCAGAGCTTTTTTGTTGAAAACAGCTGCTTATGAGAGCAGTAAGAGTGACCCATAGGAGTAAGTCATGGGCGACAAATAAAACAATGAGCGGAAAGACAGTACAACACAAAACAGAGCTCATCATTAGACCTCCTCTCGCGTTACAGGTAGTCACAGTGCAGCTTGAAGACTTTCTCTCCTGACATACTGCATGCCTCTCGGCTCATCAGTATGTGTAACCAGCAACAGCAATGCTGTGCTTTGCAGGCAAGACAACATTTCATACGCAACGCTGATTTATCCTGCGCTTTTCTACGCCTCACCGAGAGCGTACTTTGAAATGCTGTTGCTGAGTTTGGGACAGTTCAGTAGACAACACCTGGAGCCCGAATCAAACTAGTCAATGGGCTTAAAAAAAACATGAGATTAATCCTGAGCCCTCTGGCATCGCTGTTTGTGTGTGTGTGTGTGTGTGTGTGTGTGTGTGTGTGTGTGTGTGTGTGTGTGTGTGTGTGTGTGTGTGTGTGTGTGTGTGTGTGTGTGTGTGTGTGTGTGTGTGTGTGTGTGTGTGTGTGTGTGTGTGTTGCATGCTTGGGTGGAGAAAAACTCTCTTTTACATGAAAAATGCACACATGAGCGACCCAAGAAATAACCAACAAGCATGAAAAACAATCCCAAAACGCAAGACCACATAATCTCAGAAGTCTGTTCAAAATTCAAAGGCAGGAGTAGTCAGTCTGCATGCTTGATAGCTACCCAGCGGTGAAGACGTGATTGACGTGGCTGCAGGATCGGAGCCTCCCTGGAATCGAGCCAACGCTTGTGTGGCTGCCCTGCGCTGGCGGAGGAGGGGTGGGGGAGGCCTGGATGTGGAGCAACAGCAGCAGCAACCTCCTCACACAGGGTGGAACCTGCAACACAAAGAACAGGGTCAGAAAATCCTCCCCAGTGGACTGAAGGAAATTTGATAAGAGGCTGAAAAAGGACCACCGTTTAACAGCTGTCTTTTAGAGTTCAATCCTGTATTGTTGCTGGAACAAATGCCAACATCCCTTCTCAGCTCTCCCTTTTCCTACAAGCCCATTCAGACCTGGGAGCAAAGCAGTAACAGCAGGGGTTTTAAAACGCGTTGACACCGAGCATAAAGTAAAGGTTTCGCCTAACCTTTGAGAGAGATAGACAGAGTTGGGTGGCTGGGCTCTAACTCAGCAAACCTTTGTGACGCTGGCCCGGTTGTTGGGCTGTTTATTATCAGCAGACAGCACACCCGGGCCTAGGACTGCTGAGACACCGAGTGCTGGCCGCCGGGAAGAAACAGGGAGTGAGGCGACGCAGGAGGAATGCCAATGAGAGAGATTTAATTTGCTACTGAGGCACAACGCTGCCCTGCAAAGCCACTCAATCCAGGCCTCGGGTTTGATGGCAATGTTAACAGCATTTTCTCTGATTCCACGCCTCACATCCTGACCATTAACCAACACTAATAACCACATTAATCTGCTTTGATTCGACCCGACCGGGCAGTTTGCGGTGAAGACCGTGCACAGACGGGGTTGGAAACGAGGGCTCTTAAAAAATAAAGAGGAGGATATTTAGAGAAAGTTTGACAGGTTTGACAGGTTGCCTTAGAGGTGTGTTACATTTCCAATAAATCTAGAGGGAGCAGTGCAGAGGTTGCCAGGAGAAAGGAGAGCACTCCCTAACCGTTCAAAACAGATGTAAAAGTTTAATGACAAGCTTGCAGCAAGCAGCCAGCAGGAAGGGAAGGAGCTGAACTATTTTTCAGAGTAGTAAGTGGCATTCATAATTCACATTATAGTTCAATATGAAGAAATTGAAGATTCCTTCGCACATATTGTCTTCCTCTTCCTGTCTGTAACACTCGACAGCATTGATGGCTGCGCTGTAGTCGCTGTGTGTTTGTATGTTGCTTTACATTTGTGTGAATAACAGAATATTTCATTGGTTTAATACATTTAATATGCTACATTTTCCATATGAAATCCTGCAAAGGTCCAAAAATGAAACGGCATGACGCGATATCACCGGTAAGACACAACGTGAGAGACCGTTTTCATTTTCAAATCAGACTCGAGCAGAACGGCTATTTCAATCTGAATGAATGAAATCTTCCTGTTTACTGAGAAAATGAGACGTGATAATCTGAGGACATTAATATGATCAAAGGTTGCCATAGATATTCATTCAGTTACAGCCGGATCACCCAGAGGGAGCAAACAGCAGGGAGCAAAAGAGAGAGAGGCTGAGCAACGAATGTTGAATACAGACATTATCCATGTGAGCACAAATAAAGCAAGACAATGTGAGAAACGACATCAAGCTGTTATTATTCAACTGATTATTGAAACTGATTAATGTCAATTAACTGTGGAGACAGCATTGACGAAAGATTCAATAAACGGCTACATTTTCCTACTTAGCCTGTAGAACGTGTGCACAGAAGGTGCACACAGACGTCTGCCAATGCACTGAACGAAATAACAAAACCAATGTCATTTTACATAAACATGTAACTTGGATTGAAACACAAATGAGAGCGATACGCCATAACCACAGTAATGGCAATAACAGCTCCCCCAAAGAATAAATGTAAACTTTACTGAATTACACAATAAAAACACAAGAAATCACGAAGCTCACTGCTGCTGGAGACAGAAAACAATACCAATGCTGCGTGAGGAAGATGTTCATGTGAGTGGAAGAAAGTTCATGACATTATTAATCTTCTTTATTCACATCCCTTTGTACAAAGCAAAGATTGATACTCACAGAAGGTGAATGAAGGTTTTTGATTTTGTGTCATGACTGGCTTTACTGTTTAACGGTAAACCAGAGAAACATGGTGGCAGGTATGAAAAGTGACAAACTGAAACTGGCTTTTAACTGAAAAGCGAAATGCAAAGAGACTCCTCAACAGTGGGTGGGGGTGTTTTAAATGCATCATACTGTGATTTTCTAAGGCGATGTGCTGAAATTGCTGTGTCTTTTCTAGTGGGAATGCACTACATAATTAAAAAACCTGGCAAAGGGCTCAGAAAGTTCAGAAGAGCCTGGAGAGGACCCTCAAGGATCTGCTGATTCAGCCCGGAGCCCTTGAACATGATCATGAATCGTCACGGTGGACAGTGGAATATCGTTAGTTAGCCGTCGGTAATCAGCCCTAAATTGCACCGCCCATCTGGATTTCTCCCAATCCTCCTGATTAAGAGTCCACCACTGGGCTTTTTATCAATGATTAGCATGTTGTTGGGAAATGTGAAAAGTCTCTTGACATTGTGACTCATTATGTGGATATTGCATGATTGCATATATTAGACAAGGGTTTTTTTTTGAAAAATAATAAAAGATAATTTGCTTCAGCAGAGTGAAAAGCCAAATGTCAAGTCCTTGACATATATACACACATGCTGACAGGCAGCTAAACAAACGGAAAGCCAAAGAGAGCGACGGTTGGATCTTAAGTGCAGCTCTGCAACTCTTTCACACCGACACTGACATGATGTATTACTGAATACTAACATCCCCTTTCTGTTTCCTCCTCACTGACCCTGAGCGTTTAGCCGCCTCAAACAACATTTCAAAAGGGGATTCAATCTGTCCTGGCTCTCATGGAGGACACCAGGTTGTCAAAGCATCTCTCTCCACAGTGGATAAGGGGGCACTCGTTGCCCAGAGCAATTCAGCAGCATCCACCTGCCAGCTTTCCCTTACCAGTTTAGTCGTATGAGAGTTTAGTCATACAGCTGCAGAGACTGCTTGTCAATTTAAATAGGACAGCACACCGAGGTGCTCTTCAACCACACAACACAATTCATCATCTACGGTGTTAACCCCCAACTGTCACATTCACGCTGCCAAGATAATGAAGCATTTCGTCGTTGGGGATGAGTGTGCACAGCGTGTGTTCAGAGAAGTCTGTTTTCAGAGGCATGAAATAGAGAGCGGCGCTTTATAGGTTTGGATTGCCATCATTTAATCAAATTTATTGTAACAGATTGGATATAAAAATGTGGTTGTTGGTCACAAGAAACATCTATTGTCAATCCTATTGACAAAGAGAAAAGGGAAATCCCAGACACACATTATTTAAGCCGTATCTACAGAGTTTGAAAGGATGTATTGCCTGAGAAAAGAGCAGAATTTAAAGTAGGAGGATTGTCAGTATAATTTTTCCAGTGAAAGAGGAAGAAGCAAGGAAAAACAGAAGCACAAGTAGAGAGACTAACACAAAGACAAAGTGCATAGAGATTTAATAATCCCTGAATTTAAATTGGTTGAACTCGTAGAGATTAATTGTTACTAAATATTTTCACCCAAACTGCAAAGTGTACAGCAACTATTGTCGAACAGATGGACAACGCATCTCCACTGTCTACCACTGTACAAAAAAGAAGCCCAAATATCACTTGGAGCCAGAGTGATGCGCAGTGTTGATCGGGGGGCTGGCGTCGCGGAATCAAGTCAATCGCAACCAAACACGCCCACAGATCGTAGCAGCACCACGCTAGCTGCTACGTTAGCAGCACCACGCTAGCTGCTTGGCGACAGACAACAACTAACCCGATTCAATTGAGATGCTTTTATGATCAAATTGACACATGTTATATGACAGCGACGACTTCACGCAGAGCAGCTGTCAATTATGACGTCTCAACCCCTTTTTTATAGCATCAAAACTATTTAAAATCAAACTTTTGACACACTTGAACATACGTCAGCGTGATAAGAACTGGCGAAAATGACTGCAACCATCTTTGGCAAAAATGTATTTGATGTGTACCTGTGACCTATACTATAGATACAACAACTAATACTACTACTACTATGTATTCAGTATGCCGAATTCACTCGCTCCTTCACTCATTCACGATTCTGCACTGTATATAATGATACTCAATAGCTTATTTGTATTACCAACAATCATTTTGCACAGTTCATTTTGCATAATTGCTCATTTTTGCATCTATAAAATGTGATGCATTCCAGCGTTGTTAAGAGACAGTAGTTTACACGCCATCAACTCAAATGAAATGGCAGAAAGTAAACTACACAAATAGGGAGTGACTTTGGATACAGCCACTATTTCACTTTGCATAGTAGACAATAGAAAACAGCTTCCACCCAAAACAGAAGATGAAAGTTTGATCAACAACAATAAAGAAAAGCAAGAATATTGGAGAAATGAACACAAATTCATGATAAGGCAGGGGGGGAAAGTGAAAATAGGGAATAAGGAATCGAAGATAAAGAGCATGACAGATGAATAGGTTGGATATTCTATGTACTGAGTGAGAAGTGCTGAACACGTCCAACAAGAGAACCCAGGAACATGGCAGCAGTCTTAGTCCAACACTTCCCATTAAGACAAGGTGTGGGGGATGAGGACTGAAATAATGGGAGGACTTCCTGTCATTCTTACTTATTTCAAAAAAGTACGTCAGCAATGGTGAAGCAGGTCCCTGCAGTCAGTGTTTGGAATGAGAAGTATCTTTACCAGCAGCCGGGTCCCAGAGCGCACCAAGTCTTAACAGGACAAAGCTGTAGTGTTTTAGAGTTATCAGCACAATAAGTGGCCAATATGATTCACCAACAACCAAAACTGAGCTGCTGAGTTGAACTTTAAGTCTATTGTGGGGTTATTTTGCTGTAATGTGGTTGTTAAGATAACATTATTGTCACCAGTGTGGTGGCTTCTGCACTGCTGAGCAGCCTTACAAAGAGCCAGTAGTACAGCTTTGTCTTATAGCTGGTGGCCTGCAAACATTATTGTATTTTATAAAAGCACTTTTTCAGTTCAATTCAATACTATTTAATAACTACATTCATCCCGAGTGGGGTAATTAAGCACAGGCACAAAAATCTCAATTTAACAAACACACACACAAACACAGTGAAGTACAATGATTAGATAAAGAGAATACAAGTACAACATAATAGCCAAACATACTTTTGTGTACTTTTGATTGGCGCTGATTCTTTTTTTGGGTTGGAGGTTCCTTAGTTTAAATGTGTTACTGTTAAATCTTACGGATATTATATACAATGATATTTAAGACAAGTCTTTTTCCAACTTTTGGGGAAGCTCATTAATCCCCGGATCGATGGTTCAAAACGTCAATGCCCTCATGCACAAAGCCAAATAAACGGCATACTCAGTTTGCTGTGAAAGAACTTGACTGGCCTGCAGAGAGCCCTGACCTCAACCTCGTTTGGTATTACTTATCAGAGCAGTGGCGGTTTTTTTACATTTAATTCAGACATCCACATTCCCCTCAGGATGAAGTGTAATCACTTTGATGATCCCCTCCTCTACCAACATCGGCAGGGCAAAATTTGGTTCATGATCAAACACCTGAACTAAAGATTTTCCTATTAGCCCCTTCTTCACTTTGTGTTTAGTACTAATCAGAAAATGTTGGCATGCTAAGATGCGAAACTAAGATGATGGCCATGATAAACACATGTGTGTCAGCATTGATCCCCAAATGCAGCAGGATGGGCTGTCGACTCCAGTGTGAAAATCATCTTTCCAGCTTCAGCTTCAATCAATGTTTGCAGTTGGCAAGTTGGCAATCTAACCATGCAGCAGAATATGTAGAATATTCAGAGACAGCAACACCTGACAACACACAGCAGAATCCACCTACACAACAATGTCTGCAGAACATGACGAGATGACGAGCCACGCGGACTGACCCTCTCCGAGCAGGTCCTCTCCATTTCGGTGTCCTTGCTGCCACCCTGCTCTCACCTTGCTGTCACTCCATTATTCATATCCAAGCACGACCGACATTCGACCAAAGGTAAGACAAGACAGTCTCAGAGTTTCTTGGTGCCGCTGAGTTCATTTAGCAGTCGCAGCGGGGCTTTGCCCTCGGGGGACAAGAGGCTGATGGATAACGGCAGTATGATGCACCCACTTTAGCACGGATGGCTACAGAGCGAATCAGAATCATAACCCTTGCAGAGACCGTGCTGCGCTTTACACATTAAGCTACAGGATCACCAGCAGAAAGTTTATTCTAGCAGTGATGCAGTGGCTGGAGTGTACCATGAGTCTGCTTTTCAGTCTGGTGAGCATTCTCTGTGCAATGAGAGAAATATGTTTCTCCAGAGTGAAGAAATTACAAGACATGACTGGTACAAATGAAGAGGTGAATGTTTCCACCCACCTGCAGCTCATGGGAGCCGCTGATCGTGTTGTGCTTTGATGTTCTAGAAGTTTTCATTCCTTATCTCATTACCACAACTACAATCTAACCTTTACGTTACTTTTTCATGTGACAAACAGGTACATTGTTGTGTCTGATTGGCGCTATTGTCACATAATCAGTAACACAATCATCACATAATTCATGTCTGAGAGAAGCAATCTGTGTTCCAGGCGTGGTGCTAATTCCTCTAAACTTTAGAAGACTAATAATTATACCTCAAGTGGCCTGAATATTGCCATCTGACTATGGAGAACTGTTTTTTTGTGCTGGGCATGCGATTGTGTACGTAATATCCAGGATTCCAGTTGTGCAGCACAGCCAGCAATATTTCACGTGTGTAGTTACTGCTTCAGTTGTCTCTTCAATCCCACATGACTCTGGGAATATGTTGACTTTGCTTGAACTTTGAGCAATTTCAGTTTCCTAATGGGAGGACACTATACGCTGCCCATGTATCCAGCCAGACATGAAGTTTTTGCCCCTGAGTGTCTCCAGCGGGTTAAGTGTTGAGATTACTTGCGGGCCATCTTCTCTGGTAATGAACCATGTCTGTGTACCAAGATGTAGCTGAAGGGGTGCAGTAGCGATAGGAAGCCTCCTCCTGCTGATTGCCCATCTTAAAAGACCTTTTTTTTTTTCTCCACTGGGAGACACAATCACAAAACTTTATAGCTCCTTACGAATAATTATGATGACACCTTGTGTTCCTGCAGCCGCTGATAGTCCATCGTTGATATCATGGACAATAAATATGACCATTAAATCTGTTTTCCCCCACATTAACAGTGCCCCTGATACACAGCGGTTGAACAACAACTCAACTGGGAAGCAGAATATTAGTGTTGCCAAACTTGCTGTGTGGCTGAACCCCACTTGTCACCTCTTCTTTTAACTCTCACTTAAGGATTCTCACTTCAACTTTTCTGCTGCACAACTTTGTGAACCACCTCCCTCTATGCACAGTCTCCTTGTAGCCCTCATGCACTGCTCCAATATCAGGTCACCCCGCCCACAACCCTCCATTAACCATGAGTAAGACCATTTTAAGGTCTCCTAAGGTCCGTCTGTGCTCAGCATACATAGACTTTCTTAAAATTGAGCTAAAAAAGGTTTTACGGTGAGTTCCAACAATGTACTACACAAAGGCTTGACACAGGCAAGCCCCTCGTGTCAGCGCTATTCATTCAGATGGCGTAAAAGCCACTCGAAGTAATTGCATTTTTTATGAAGCTTCCATAGAAGTGTGCAGTGTTTAATCAAGGCTTTCATTTTCAGGGGAGGTCACAGGCTTTGTGTGAGATTGTCTTGCAATCCTCCTTGAAGGGTCATCCAGGTCTATTACCCTGCAGGTCAGCATCACGCCATGCACTTATGATCACAAGGAGGCCTCCTTTCTCTGATGCCCCCTATCTTGTGTTATAATCGCCCACCCTGCTGCTGTAATGGGCTTTATGTTGACTGTGGTAGATTGGCATCTCACTCTGGTTGATATGTTACAACTTGCTATGCTATCTTGAGGCCGTATCGACCTGAGTGGAAGGGGTTAGTATTTATTTTATTTGATTGGGTTATTTGATAAGGGGCCGTGCACATTAATAACAACATTGCTGTAAATGCGGCAGAGTTAGCCAAGAGGCTATTTTTCATCTGTAGTACTGAATTGTGTTTTTTCTAAATGAGGGCTAGATGGACAAAGAAGAAAAAGTAATTATTGTGGTGTTAGATAGCTTTTAGTCATAACACTGCACTGCAAATTCCAACGATGCTACAGGATCACAATCATCCACATTGACCTCACTATGATCCTCTGGAACAACAAACCCAAGCATTGCAGTAAGAAGCGTACAGCATAGCTACATCATAAATATTTACTACCCACGTCCAAGGGCATAGGAAGCAGGGAGAACACAGGGGACACATCCTCTTCAGTACGAAAGAGGATTAAGTTGTCCCCTGGAAAAGTCCAAAACAAAACAAAAAAGTATCACTTTGTAGCGGATTGTAAACAGGGGTTTAATGTTGACATCCTTCCCCAAAGACAGGTAAAGCAGAAACACTAACATACTTCCCTTGTCACCTCAGGCTAAGAAGAATTTAAGCTGCACTAATCAATACTATTCATATTAAACAATGGTTCACATAACAATGAGTATGTCAAAAATGTTTTTCATTGTAATGACACTGCAGGGAATTGGGTGACTGGGGCTAAGTGGAGAGCAGGGCCGTCTTTCAATCAGAGGATCGGTGGTTCGATCCCCGGCTCTGGCTCCGCTAGTCGCATGTCGATGTGTCCTTGAGCAAGACACTTAACCCCAAAATTGCTCCCGTAGCTGTGCCTACGGTGTGATAGGATCTGAATTGTTAGTCGCTTTGGATAAAAGCGTCTGCTAAATGACTGTAATGTAATGTGATGTAATTATCACGTAAATCTTTCCATCAGCTCAGCTCAGTATCCCTGGAAATGATGTGCAACTCCCAACGCTGGCTGGTGGATGGACGTTAAGCATGTCCGGGTTGTAACACACTTAACTTTGATGCAAGAGACAGGAGTTCGCTGAACATCACAGACCAATGTTTCCTTTTTTTTGTTTTAAATATAACGATATTTTCCCTAATCTTAACATTGGTTTTGTTGTCTAACCCTACTATTTTACTTGCCATGACCACAATCTTTCCATAACTAAACTATACCATAGTTGCCATGTGCTAAAAAGAAACAAATGTAAGAGTTAGCATTTGTTTTAAAAATGCTGCCATTGAATGAAAATTTGAGGTTTGCAGAATTGTCTAATATTAGTTTAACAGGCCGGTGTTTTCAGCAAAACTGATTGGTGCTGAGCAGGTAGCGTACAAACGGCCAACAGACAATGTTCGCGACTACCTGGGGAAGAAAGTGGAGCATCAAACAGAAACAGGTAAAGAGCAAAAACACGTTCTCAGTCGCTGGTGGAGACCAAAACGGAGCTAAAAGAGAGTCAGTATTGGAAATTCAAATGTTACTCAGTGTCTCCAGGATATGTAACTTATGCAACTAAGTACAATAGGTGCTATGACAAATTATTTTCATACAAACCGCAAACATTCACCACTTGATAAGTGTAAAGTGGGATTCAAGCAAGTGCTACTGCCTCAACCATCTGTACTGTTCTTATTTTTTCACACTTGGTTCTCGCACCACTCCACAGTAGCTAATAGCCACATCACCCACATATGCAGCAGAAATATGTCAGTAAACCACTTAAAGTTAATATTAGTTTTCCTTGCAAATGGGGCAGCGCTCCCTCACAGCGTCCTTTGTTCATGTTTGCTATACAACAGGCAGGCGTCTTAACTCATTCACATAATAAGAAGAAGCGTTGCTTGATTCATGCAGAACACAGACAAACAAGCAAATGTGAGTGCTTGTCCAGATTCCAGGAATTAGCTGCCGAATATCAGTCATCTTCCTCCTCCACAGCGCGCAACAAAGTGACAGAACAAGATCTGAAGTGTTGTTCCGGTATGTGTTGAATTAATGCAGGGGCCAAAAACAGACAAGGGCAGAGAGAGAGAGAGAGAGAGAGAGAGAGAGAGAGAGAGAGAGAGAGAGAGAGAGAGAGAGAGAGAGAGAGAGGGGGGGGGGTACAAAATAGTGAGATCTAATTACGAAGGAAACTGCTTCAAAACAATGAGGATTACTTTCATCTTATTTTTTTACTACGTTTCAAATGCTTTTGACCAGACGAGAAGAAAGCCCCTGAATTGATCTGATTTGAGTTCAACACTTCTGCCACCACACACACAGCCAATGTTTGACCGTCCTTTTAAGCACTCCTTTCTAAGTGATGGGATGATTATTATGTCTTTCAAGAGGAAAATGCATGAATGTGTCTGAGATCACTTGTTCATTCACTCGTGTTCTGCCTCCCTATATAATATATACTCAATAGTCTACTCTAGAGTGAGCAGTACTTCATTGGATCATTGTTATTTTACATCGTTATTGACATGTGTATTGTTGCACAACAGTAATTTTTGCTTCCATTAAAATGTGACTCAATGCACTGTTGGATCGTTGGCAGAGAGTACATATACGTGTTGGTCTCATTTTGGTTATTAAGAGGACACTATAGTGCATACATTTCACAATCAGACGAAATAAATAAAATGACAGTGGGTAAAGATATTCTGCCGAGAAAATAGGGAGTGATTTTGAACACAACCTGAGACTATTTCTAAGAGGAAAAACTGCAAATGAAAAATAAATCCGACATCTATCAACCTCGACTGCTCTCCTTCAAAGGCAGCCCATATGAAAGAGTCAATTCTAGGACACATTTTATTTTTGGACACACACACACACACACACACACACTCCCACCAGCAGACATTTTTCCAATTCACACACAGATTTCTTTCCATGTGGGATTTACAATCCTTCTATTATGTTTACTTTCTAATGTCTAAATCCAATCATGGCTGTCATGTTGAATTGGAGATGAGCTGCTCCTTATCAGAGCACTGCACCCCCTTCCACCACCTCCAACCTGAACCTGTCAGGAGTCTGGCTGAGGACAAACGGATGCCAGCTAACCTTGTCCTTGTGCTAACTGTACACGCTGCCACTAAAGCACTGATGTAACGAGACTTCCTGTGGGGCTGTTCCTTGCACAAATCACCAGGTTATTTTCCCAGTAAGTCCGTCATATGTTGCCCAGTGCTTCCTCTTTTACGCTTCGGTCCTTGAAATGCCAGAGTTCAGTGGGAACCATGGCGGAGCTAAGCTGAATGTGGCTGAGTTATGTTGACGGCTACATGGCTCCCTCAGTCTCCGCTGCACCCATACCACCGCCGCACAAAACAAAGTGGCATTGTAAGATGGATGATATTTAGGATATTAGCCAGGGTTAAAGAAAGAAAACCAAATGTAATCAGGGCATTGATTTTCAGGCAGAAAATGTCTATGCAGAGATCGATTGGTAGCAATAAAAAAGAACATTAATAAGGGAGCTTACAGTGTTAGTGCTCTACACCAATACAGCATTACTGTCCGTTTATTTTCAGTTCAGAAATGCAGTGTTCAGATGGAGGCCTTTCCAGCCCCACTTGTTTTATAAAAAAAACATTTTTTTCCCACACAGTTTATTCCTGTAGTGAGTCAGACAGATCAGCATTACTTGGATGCTTAAATCGCCATTCCCTCTGCAGAAAAACACTATTCTCAACTGTCACCGAGTTAGGAACAAGCTCAACCACCAGAAAATTACTACCTGTCCCTCTGAGTCTTTACATCCCTGTTTTTACTCCTATAGAATCAGACTTTAGAAGAGCAAGAGCAACTTTGTATCTGAAAAAAAAGTGGTCAACCATCTAGCAAGCTCTTCTGTTCAAGCACACCGCCAGATTAAAGGTATCCATCGTGTACCAGAGCCAGGAGAATGTTAGCTTATCTTAGCAAAAAGACTGGAAGCAGAGGGAAACGGCTAGCCAGTTCTGTCCAATGGAAACAAAATCAACCTACCAGCATCTGTAAAGCTCATAAATTAACAAGTTATATCTTGCTTGTGCAAAAAATGGTGCGTAAAACTGAGAATTTGTGGTTTTACGGGACTATAATGGTGAGGATAGTTCCGTAAAACCACAACATAAACCCCCCCCCCCCCCCCCCCCCCCACAGAAAAACCACAACTTCAAACAAAGATATGATATTAACGAGCTTTAGAGGTGCTGGTAGTTGTTTTTAGTTTAGTTCATTTGGCACAATTAAAACAATTCACAAACATAACAGAGATAAATAATATCGGCGTCGGAAGAGGCAGAAAACTCACTGGGCTTAATTGAAGCCTCCACCTAAATAATGTTAAAATGTTTCAATAAAATAGAGACCACTAAATTAATATACATAGTGATACATCTGTAACTTAACTATCCTATTTACCAGGAGGAAATATCTGACTTATAAATAAGCCCAGTAGACTTAAATATCAATGTCACACTTCAAAGTCCTGCGCTATCAGTGAGACGTGAAACATAACACATGGAATAACCCTATGAATGAGGGCCCAATAAGATCCACATATGCTTTTCTCATTTAAATAAGAAATACATAGCAAGCAGTATGGTGGTTATTCTACACCCCTGAGCCAGACATCTTCAGCAGAATAGACTTCCTCCACTGCCAATTCAGTAAAGCCTGCACAGCAAATTTCACACAGCCATTTTGCGCTCTGCTGATGAAACACTTTGAAAGCCCAATGACACAGACAATGCCTTCAGATAGGAAAAAGCCACGTTCCCTTTTCATCAATGTCCCAAATACAACCAAGCCTAACAGAACAGAAATACCCTACAAGACTCAAGCACCCACACACTTCAAACACTTCGGCTGGCCTGCACGGGTGAAGTAGTCCTACTAATAACATGACTCTGTTTTGCTTCATAAAGGACTCAAACCGTGTGAGCGTCACTAGCACTGTGATGAGGTCGGATGTGAAGGGAATCTGGCACAATGGGACTAGAACCCTGCACCTGTCGCCCTCTCATCCACGCCCCACTCAATTTTTGTCAATGGATGTCGCTCACTTCATTTCCATGTCCCACTCAAGCCCTTTATTGATGAATAAAAAGACATCAGTGGTGAATAAAAGATTGATTTTATTGCCTCACGCAAGGGAAAATGAGATGGATTATTGAGTCAGGAGGATCCCGTAAATTACACCAGGCCTCCACTTCATTGGGTTTTACTGATCTTATGAGGGACCTGACTTAATTTTGATTAACATTTCACATCTGGAAGCCTCGTAATCTATACAATGTCATCATCTACACCACTGGAGCACAGAGTCAACTCACAAACTCAAGATAATTTCCCCTGGTAGCCTGGCTGAGGACCAACAGGAAAGGTTGTTCAATTAAAAGGTACTTTGGGAAATCGTCTCCGAGCCCTTGCTGCTCCTCTCGACACCCAAAGGCTCATTAAAACAGGGAAGCTCTTGGGTGAAATCAGCAAGGACAAACACACGTTCACTAAACACCTCCACTGGGCAATGATTCTCTAATGATAGCTATATATGCAGGTCATTTTTTGGCCTTTCCAAAACCAAAACACAAGAGCAAAAGTGCAAGGAAATGCTTTAAACTGTGTTTATTTGCTCCGATGTTATTTTGCTCCGAACGTTATCTATGTTAAGTAGCAGCAACAGTTGGTAAAACCAATAGTAGATGGCTGGAAATTAAGAGCCTGATTTTCAAGGACCTGTTGTTTGCCAATGTGATTTTCGGGCAGTAAACCCGCCGCTGTTATCACTGTAAACTGTATATGTGGTGAAGCAACAGGTTGAACAAACAATCTTAAGTCACCTCTCTTCTGGTCCCAGTTGATGACACCTTGTAATGTCAGATTCAACAGCATTAAGGACTGAATATGTGGCCTGAGAAAAGAAAAACTGTCACTGTACTTTCCTACACTTGATTTTGTAGCCCACTTGTATTTATAGCAGTGGCGGGCCATCAGGGCCTGCAAGGCCTTCTCTGCTGGCCTAAACAGAATCACAAAGCTATATATATATTTAAAAAAAAAAAAAAAAATTATAATTTAATAATTTTTCTTAAATACACTACATGTATTATCATTTATTCAAATATTTTTCCCATTATCTTATTTTCTTATTGCACAGCTACTGTCTTCCTCAGTTGCTCTGCTTCCAGTGCAGCTTGTTTTAAGTAGAGCTTTTGTCCAATCAGATCTCACCTCTGTGTCTCTAGGTAAGAACAGAGCCAGAGGCCTGCAGACTCTCACCTGCAGCCAGTGCAGATTAAAGTGAATGGGGACGATATTGTTGATTGTCATAGTGTTCAACCAATCAGATCTTTAGTTTGACATGTTGGGCGTATTCTTTGATGTGTCAGCGCCTGCTAGCCGGCCTATAATGACGTCAGCATTACATGCCGCTCAGTGTTCGTCTGTAGCTTTCCCGCTAGGTGCAGAGTGTGCTGTGATTGACACGTGACTATCGTGAAACGAAACTTAACAGCCAGCAGAGGCTGATGGGTGGTGAATCACATCACGTGATGCAGTTCAGCCAATCGAAATGCATTCTGACTGAGTTGAGCTCAGGCAAGGCGTACACTATAAAACGCAGATCGGCAGAGATCTTTTCCAGACGTGGTTTGTGTGCGAGTAATTGCAGAACTGCGGCAGTCGATTAAATCTCCTTTACTTTTGCCTTTATGCTTTTAATGGTTTCATGTGAAGAAAATAACTGCACAATATATCGCCATTTCCTTCGGGACCGAGTTCGTGCAAAGCGTACACTATAAAACGCAGATCGGCAGAGATCTTTTCCAGACGTGGTTTGTGTGCGAGTAGTTGTAGAATTGCGGCAGTGTATGGTTGATTGAGTACAGCGTAATGTAAATCTCCTTTACTTTTGCCTTTATGTTTTTAATGGTTTCATGTGAAGCACTTTGAATTACCTTGTTGTTGAAATGTGCTGTACAAATAAACTTGCCTTGCCTTGCCTTGAGCTGCACCATGACAGAGAGTGCTGAGAGGAGGAAAGACACTGCAGAGCAGTACGTTCGAGTTGTGAAAGTAAAACTCTATGATAATCTCTTTGGGTCGCGGCTTGTCATTAAGGAATGACAGTGGATCCCACAGCCAGACCAGCTGAGAACATTATATTTTCCTGAATTTTGGCTTTTGCATTCTCTAAATGCTCGAGCGTTAATCAAACGACTCGTACTGAACGGTTTAATACGAAGACGTACATAGTTACAGCTTTAAAAATGAGCTGTGGCGCCACAATGTGGTTATAAGGTGGTATTTCAGCTGCAGGACCAGCAGTGAAGGCCCAGGTATAAAATGCATGGCCCGCCACTGATTTATAGCCACAAACACATTATTCCTGTTTGCTTTCAGCTCTTCTCTGAGGCCGAGTGGTGAGACACCATCGCCCTGCCGGCTCCACTCAACCACCACGGTCAGCTCCGCCACACTAATCCATCTAACAGCCCCCTACGCGGCGCCTTGTCCCCCTTTTCACAACTTCAAAACTGCTTCACCCATTACCCTTGGGCAGGAGCTGCCCTTCTCTGGACCACACCGACATTCAGATGCTATTTAGAGCCATTAGGCCACCAAGGTCAGCACTTAGCTTACATTTTCACAGCTTCAGGCGCCACTGTTTCTCTCTTTTCTCTTTTCTTTCATCCATTATTGGCGTGTTTTGCAGCAGGGCAGTGAATTGCTCATTAGCTGGGGCTCTGGTGCCGTAAAGTGCTGAAAAGGGGAAAGTGGGGGGGTGGGGGGGGGGAGAACATTCAAAGCGACATTTATAGTCATCACAGTTACAGCATCTGAGGAATTATCTAGCACTGCAGGCTATCAGGCTAGCAACCCCGTGGAGAACATCTTGATTCTTTAGGGGGATGATGGAATAAAGGCCAAGGAGCTGTCAGTTTAATCACTAGGAGGCACTTTTTGCAGGACAACACTGTATGGCAACCAGCGACAGACCATCATACAAGTTTTTCCAGTTTCCTTTAACAGAACAGTCAAGGTTCATGAATGTCTTGATAGAGAGGAGATTGACTCGGTCAGGAACAAGACTTAAGAGGGAAACCCATAACTTGTCAAAGCTGTCTGTGGCAGGGCAAAAATGAAATATGGTATCAAAAGTCCAATGCACAATCCTTCAAAATAAAAGACCTCAGTAAAACATCACACAAATAACAAAAAGAACATCCAGAGATATAAATTATCTGAGCGTGTCCCCGTTACAGTCAATGTGTTATTTTGTTTCGTCTGCTTGAAGAGGAAGCACGACTTTCTTTGCATCCATCACGGCAACAGTCACATTTAGTTTGTTTATATGACATCTTTATTTCACGGCAGAAATATATCTATGCCGAGGCAGAGCACCGTTACCTAATCATCTGGCATTTGTGTGATGAATAAAAAACAGACGCAAGTAAGTACTGATTATTGTGGAGTGTCATATTGAAAAATGTGTTCAAAGTTGTGGAAGCAATGTGGGGAAAAGAGAGCGTTCTAGAAAGATAAGAAGATAAAATATTTACTTTGAATTATTCCGTTTCTGTTAGGTTTTACCAGGAAATGTGTTATTATATTGGATTTAATTCCTCCAGTCCTTTTACAGGGCGATGATGTGTTTTCATATTTGTCCTTTTGAAATTATGAGAATGCTTAATGTAGACTAACTGAAATGAACTCAGCCCTGATAGCTCCATCTGGGAGCAGAATATTCAGTAAAGTAATTGCATTAAGATAACAGGAACATTTTATTTGCTGTGGTGTATTTCTGTTCAGCTCTGCAGTCATGTCCTGCTTTTGTTTCTTCTCTCTTCCCTGTTCAAGATGTTTGCCAATTGATCAGTTCTCCTGGAGAAAATCCCAGCGTTCCATCACCGCCGAGCAAATGAGCAGGCTGTAAATTAACTTTAATTTCTTAACGACAAATGCAATTCTACTGCAGCTGGGGCATGACATTCATGTTTGATGAGCCACTATATCTCACTTCAAAAGGTCTCAATAAACCAGCTGGCACGCCTTTTTTTTTTTTTTGTAAATATACAGCACTGCACCGAGCAGACTGCAGCCCCCTCACTGCCTGGCAACTCCCCACAGGCTGCTATTGCTCATTCATGGCGCTTACGAAAATTGAACTCCAAACTCATCTTTACCCCGGGCCAAAAAAAATGCTGAACAATGAATTGTCATATTCACAAAGCGGAGAGACTAATCTGTGAAGTGAAGCAGGCGTCAACAAACCGAACTGTCACCGCTTGACGTATTGACCGAGGAGGAGACGTTGTGTGTGTGTGTGTGTGTGTGTGTGTGTGTGTATATATGTGTGTGTGTGTGTGCGTGCGTGGTGAAGAGGTGTGAAAAGGAACATTTGTGTGTAAAGGAGAGAAATGGATAAAGAGAAGAGGAAGGGTGGGTGATTGCCATTATTAAATTCCACCAACATCTATTCCAAACATTAATTTCACTGTGCTATCAGTCGGTTCAGGGTTTAGGAATGACTGAATGAATGAAGAGCAGGAACAAATTGCTTTCAAGTTCTACCGAGCACTCCCTCTGGACGGCACCGACTGGTGCGTCTCTCGCTCTAATTAAATTCCCCAATTGTGTTTAAAAGCGCAAGATGTAATTACAACATTTAGTTTCATTTAAAAACGCGTGGATTTCTCTCCTCCTACACGCACGCCACGATTTAATTATATTCAGCATATCTTGCAGTCCTGCAAGGAACAGAGAGTTGCTATAGAGATGACCACAACTGTGCTGTACTCGGAAATCCTTCAGAATAGTGAGTCTTCACACAGCGAGCCAAGCACACACACACACACACACACACACACACAACCACTATATGCTAAAAAGCACAAAGGGAGAGACTACATCTCTATCATTTTGTGCTGTAGATGCATGCAAATATACAAACACGCGTACCAACTGCCACATTCTCAACAGCTCAGCCAGCAGCAACAAAAAAGCACATTATTCACTCAGGTGCAAGTCTCGCAAAGACACAGGCCACAGAGATGCACCTTTATCACTGGGAGCAGAAGAGACATCCCCACTCCTCCTGCTCCCTCTCTCCCTGTCTCTTTTCCTGCCTCTCGGCATTGGAGAGCTCTCTTCTGATGTAAGAATGGACTGCATTCCTGGTCTGCAATACAGATGAAGTATCCTGAACAAAGCCAACAGGACACATTCTCACTTTCTGACCTATTTCCCCTTCACTCTCTTCCCTCATTAGCTATGACCTCATGTAGCAACTGCTGCAAGTCCCAATGTGCTTCCAGCTGCAGCGCATTTAAGAGTAGATGCTTAAGAGGAATTTTCACAGTGCAATTCACCGGTCATACCAGTGATTTACCCTCTGCTTTACAAATCAATAGTGATATTACCCAGCCATCTGCAGCCGGCTGAATAGAGGTCACAGATATTACAGAGACGGGTCTTTGTGTCATTCACAATATACAGGAATATGCTTCAGCGTCTTACGATGCTCAGTTTAGACATGGCTGCTTACCGTTTGCTACACAGAGAATGTCAGGATCCAGGATCCCTGTCTGACCTGTTCGGTGTTACCTCTGTTTCCCCTGATCTCATCTCCTCATGTGTTCTGTCATTGTTATTGTGTGCCATGTGCTCTCTGTTTGTCCTCTGCCTCCAGACGCCTCCCATGGCCACACCCGTGAGTGTGCACAGCTGAGGACACTCCAGCCGATCACCTCCTGCTGCCTGACACACCAGACTCAGGGCCCACTAATGAGTCCCCTGTCACTACATAAGCTCTGGTCCTGCAGTCTGGGGTTGTCAGGTCGTACCGTCTTTCACCCGCGTCAACCCCGTGGCGTCCTCTGCCCTCCTTGTGTGTACGGATTACACTCCGCCGCTCTGCCCTCCTTGTGTGACACGGACTACTCTCGCCGTCAAGCTGCCAGCCCTCCGGTGTCGAGCCACGGGCCTCACACCGTCGCTCTGCCACTCGGGTGTCGGACCACGGGCTCCACACCTTCACACATTCAAAATAAAACCTGTTAATAGTAACTTCTGTCTCCTGTGGTCTTGCGTTTGGGTCCTACCTGTGAACTCCCACATAACAGAGAAAGCATCAAACAACCACTTTTATGAAATCTCAAAGCATAACACTGAGAAAATGCCCTCCAAAACCCAAACGTCTCCAATAGAGATGTTCATACTTGAGTCAGATGTATAAACCAGGAATTCAAATGTAAAATCGACTGAGAAAAATCTTAAAAGCATCAATTGAAAGCTGCTAATCCCCATTTATGACAACCGTAGAGCTGGTTGTGTTGTTTTTAATGATTATATGTATGGTTGACTATCAGCAGCTTCAAAACTCTGATTATAGTCAGAGAAGCTCTCAGTACTTGGATCATGTAAAACCACTATGTGCAGATTTGTTACGTGATCTCTAAGGCGATTCGGATGGCAAGCTTTTATTTGTGTGAGAATAAAACAATTCCGGTGGAAATTGGTGCAGGATACGTGTTGCTCTCTGCAAATGTATTGTCAGTCTGCATTGCTGCCTCCCACAGTATTACCACTGGGAGTGCCAAAGGCAGACGTTTTCTAAATATACCGATATAGGGATGTGTTTCATAACCAACAATACATCATATCTCAACACAAATGTTTGAAACAAATTGGCAGTGGAGACATTTCACTCAAAACCATACATGTCAACCTCATGGTGGCACTAAAGGAAAATCCACAGGATTCACATTCACAGATGTGTTCCCCTGCAGCAGACTCCAACAGATGTCCGAAACCCCCTCCAACACCACACAGCTCCGATGTCTGAATTGCGAGAGCTGCCTCCCATCATTTCTGTAACTTTTTGACACCAACAATCCAACATCCACATCCACTTCACCCAGTGACTGGCCAGGTCAAACGAGTGCAACATCCTGACTATCCTCCAGGACAGTATGAAAGTGTGCTCCACTAACTCCATATTTAAACAAACATAGCATCTCATCCCTCTTCGTGAAAACTAACTTTTCACCTCACCTACGAGTGTGGCCATTAAGGAACAGTTCTAAAAATAAGTTGTTAATAAGGTCAGACAACGTGGTGTAAAAACAAACCAAAAAAAATGTCTTTCTGAGTACACTGCAGAAATAACACATGCCGTGCTGCTGTGTGTGTGTGTGTGTGTGCGCGCGTGTGTGTGCGTGTGTGTTGGCTTTACAGATGCGTGTTTCTGTCTCTATGAATATCTACATGGTCAAAATGTGTCCAGAGGAGCCGTGGTGAGCGAGTTAAGGTGTGATGTCAGGTCTAATTAGCCAGCCTTGCCTTAGGCTCACTACTCACAGATCACTGGGACGAGGAAGATGGGAGAAGAGGAGGGGGGGGGGGAACGAAAAGGCCACATGAGGACCACTCACCACCGTTTGAGCTTCATCTTCACAGCTTTCTCACTAGGAACGCAACAAGACTTTGATAAGGGCACACGCACCCCGCTCAGGACCTCGTATCCTCCTCCTCCTGCTCCTTCATGCCCCCAATGCACAGCCTCTCAAAGCACTTAGACGAAGACTCAGGGAGGAAGAGGAAAAAAAAAGTCGATACTATCTGAGGATTCAAAAAATATGTTTTCGGCTCTGCTGTTACCGTGGAAACACATTTGTATCCATGTTCAAGGGTTGATTGAAAAGGTCTCATCTTAGTGGAGAAGTGGTTTTCAGCATTACATATCTGATAAGAAAGCCCATTTTCAAGAGGAAGGTAGTGAAAGAAATTTGGTGTAAAAATGCATGTTTTTCACCAGCTTGGAGAAAACCTTCATCAGTAATGAAGTCAACAAAAGACTCTTTCACTGTTTCAACAGACAATACCTTTATTGGAACCAGCCTCGCTGTCGTATGCCCTCGCCAACCAGTCATGTTGCAGTTTACATCAAAGTCTGTCCAAAATGTAATTTTATCCTTATTAGACATTTGTGTGAAATAGCACTATTAGCATATCAATTCTGGAATTATTTTGTGAGGTCACAGCGACCTTTGAGCACCAAAATCGAATCCGTTCATCGGTGAGTGCAGGTGCACGTTTGTGTAACTGACATATCATGTTCCCGAGAATATGACAGATGGACGGAAAACCCGAAAACACAATGCCTCCGGTGACAGCTATCAGCGGTGGCTGTAAAAGTCAACAGGTTAACTCTGAGGTGTGTTTGTGTGTGCGAGTGTGTGTGTTTGTGTGCGTGTGTGTGTTGAAATCCCAAACACTGCAGCCCAGAAACTCAATCTTTCATGACTCAAACTCTAAGAATCTGTCAATTCTGTCTGCTGCCGTATTCACAGGGAATACAAATACCTAAAATAGCACCATTCCCTCTGGCAGTTTTCAGTTCATCTGCTGCCCATGAGTTGCCCTTTGGTTCCATTCTCAAGCCCGCAGCACCTGCTTTTGTACCGGGATGAAAAGACGCTTAATGCATCACTTTGCCTGGCAGTGGACACAAACAAAACAACCTCGGGTTCAGTTTATGCTTCGTCTTACCTTGACATATCTGCAATGAAAGGAACACGATCATGCAAAAAATACGGAGGTATATTGATGTCAAAACAAATGGGAGCGCTACACCGACTGAGAGTCGGCCTTTGAGAGCACAAAGGCACGGATTTGTAAGAGCAGAATTAGATTTGTGAGGGAGGGAGGACAGGATCATGCGCGTAACAGATGATTTGAGCAGCTCGAGGAGTTGTGTAACTACATTCGAGACAGCAATAGAGATTCTCTCTCTCGTAGTGACCACAGCGGCTGGTGCTCACTATTGGCTGTCTGAATCCTCTGAGAGCAGAGCAGAGCCTGCTCAATTTGACCTGAAGTTCAGGGTTATCCTGTTAGAACATTACCTTTATTTTGAAAATAAAAGCTTTTGTTTTTTTTGTAACTACCAGATAAAGACGAACATTATTCGTTTGCTGAATTAGCCTTAAAACAATAATAACGCTTTGATGCGAAATGACTAAAATCCCGTTCAATGTCTTTCAAGTTTTAAGCTATTAGTAGAGTAAGTATGAGCTAAACTATATTCGAAGTATTTACTAGCTATGTGTCATTACGGCCGTTAGTTTCGCGTTAACTTTTGTGGATAATTCTAACAAAGAAAATTCTGAGCTCCATCATAAAACATTTATGAATGAGGCTCTCTCATGCCCTCAGATATCTAATGAGCCCATTTGGGGTGGTTGGGTTTCCTGTGGTCTGATCTGACTACTTTTGCATATAAAAAAAAACTAATGGTTCAAAGATAAACTAATTATGATCACAATAACACTATTATGGGATGTGGGGATGTTCAAAATGACAGCATTATCTGGCTGGTGCTAATCCAACAGACCGATATGGATAAACTAGATGAAGGTCAGACAGTTAGTTGGATCGTTAGCATTTGGCTGAACTCCAATCTGTTCAGATCCAAACAGCCACAATAACACAACTGTAGCCAGACAATAAGGCATACAATATGCCACATGTTGTCCTAAATAGCTTCCTTTTTACTTTTGAAAAAAGGACATTGACATGACATTCAACCTTTGTTTTGTGCTCCCTTAAATCTTTTATTGTCAATATACTTCTAATAAAATGTCCAAGTCGAGGTTTCCAGTTCAAATGCTGGGTGTGATTTTATTATTTTTTTTAAGTTAAAGGGCCACGCAGGTTGTGATTACCGGTATATGATCCATAAACACACAACAGCATGGAAGATGACCTTCACATTATGATGGCAGGAACGCCGCCCTCGCCATTTGTGGCTGTCACACTGAGGTGTGAATGCAGGCGAGTGAGTGTTTATGTGCACGAAAAGTGCTTGGGAGTGTTGGATCATGTAACGAGATGAAGGTTACCAATTGATCCAGCACAAGTTCTGGGAAATAACAGAATCAAAATGTGAGACTACTTTGGTGTAGGATTGGTCGCTGTCAAATGCAACAATAAGGACCTCAGTCTTACCTGCACTTAGCAATTGAAAAACAAATTGATCGAACTAAATCACATCTCAAAATTGTGTTTTTCTGATACAGACTATCTACATCTGTTACGATGCATAGGGATTATTTATAACTACGTTCCTCTAAAGTGCTCTGGAAACATTGCTTAACTTGTCCATGACCAATACAAACAACATCTCACCACTGGGGTTCAGATTACAGATACTATTTCAAATCACACACCATGAGTCATTTCAAGGTGCATTCACGGTGGTCAGTATAACAACCAAAGTGCTCGTCGGATGGTCCAATTTGCTCCATTTCAAGAAAATTGAGTTCTCCAAACTGCTGTTGAGTGAATATATTCACAACAACACTCTTCCTCTTTGCTTCCTGCATTCCTCTCCACAGCATCATCTACCCACCAGACGGTACCAAATGGATCCAAATAATAGATTGGAAATTAGAATTGTGTTTTTCAGCTACACTCTCTGAAGTGTAGAAGTAATCCAAATGTAATTAAAATCGTGCATGCGTGTGTATGCTGTGTGTAATAATAACTAATATCTTCACCTCCCTTGGACGTCCTCATTCTAAGACTTCATCCTTCACCTGAACAGCCCGAGGCTGCACGATGATGCAGATCAGCTCGGTCAGTAAAAAGACGAGCACACATACGCTCACAGTTGTATTTGACTCGAACCAGACATGATGCATGGAGTCCCACATGCAGAACCCAACACTTGTCTCAGGGAAGCTTAATTCCAGGATTGTCTCTCCGTCTGTCCTTTTCTTTGTGTCCTCTTTCTTTCTTTCTTGTTTTCTCTCGATAGATGATGCGCACTCGGGCACAAACTAACCCTTACTAAAAATAATGAAAAAAAACAACTCGTCGGTTTCTTTGAATTTCCTCTCAGGACCATATTAAAGAGATTGAGTGAAACAAGCCTTGCCAAATCTCTTGTGTTTTCAATAAGGGCATGAAAGAGTACAGGGATAAGGACTGCCAGTCTGAATTCCAGAGGTACGTTTTGATGTTAAGATTTATGCAAGACGCATTCAGAGTCTGGAGTATGCAGAAAATGACTGGCCTTCAGAATAATGGCAGCCATGACGGCGGTAGATAAACAGTCAGGTGCTATTGAGATCAGGGTCTTTATAGCTGAGCACTTGCTTCACTCCATCATCCATACATCCATCCATCTTCAGCCCTGCACGCTACTCAGCTAATTAAACATCAGTGATTCATCTGTGCAGCGATCTAAAGTTCATGTATTTTATTTGTCAGGCTCATTTGCATATGGACTGAGATCTAATAACAAATGCCTCTGAGGAAACCACTTACTTCCAATCAATTAGACTGAGTTGAAACCTTGAATACTTCATGATTAACCAGTATCTGGGTGCAGTGGTTAGCACTAACAGCTATCAGCAAGGAGGTCCTGTTTGACCAAACCAGGGCCGACTATGTGGAGGTTCAGTGGGCATCATTCACCTCGAGTAGAAATGTCTTCTTAAAACACGCTGACACAGTTTTTACAAAGATTACATTCACCAATGTTTTCTCATTTGGGATTTGTTCGTAGGTGAGAACAGAATCGATGCACACTCAAGAGCACTCGGACGCTCATTTGAGCACCGACAAGTTTGTGTAAAATAATTGTACAACATAGTATTGCAATTTCAATGATATTTGTATAACCTATAGTGTTAAAGATCATTATTTTCCTTATTATACAAAGCATTATGGTCTCTTAAAATGAATAAACACTATATTGACAATTCAAAACGAGAAGTAGGGGGTTCAAGGGACATCGGACATAAATCAGCAGTAAAGTTGTCTTGTGTTATCAAATGTACAGTGTCACACACACACACACACACACACACACACGCCAGTGTTCATCTGGGATACCTCTGGCTGCTCCAGCTCCTCCCACAAGGTGAGGCAACTGTACTTGAGAGAAGCAGCATCTTAAAACTGACTCGCTGACAGACTGGAATATGAAGTTGACCAAGAGATTTTTCTCAGACATTGAGAGAAGCCCATTACAGCAGTTCAACCCACTGAGGACAAAGGCATTGATTCTTTTTCAAAATCTTGTTTGGACACAAATTCTCAAAGTGTTGCAAAATGTTCTCAGCAGTAAAACTGTCTGTCTTATTGTTTTGATGCAGCTGTTGAGGAATAGTTCTGAAATTACATTTCACACCTTTTTATTATTAATGTGTTTCCTCCAGCAATTTAACGTTGGTATTTTCTGACACATATTTGCCACCGGAGGCCTGCTCGCTGCGGTAGCTCCATAATTACCATAAAAGCAGTGACAGTCAAGTGTTTTCCAACTGCTGCATGTAATTTCAATCAGCCATAACAAATGATTGCTAATCCAGCTCAGATTAATAAGTAAATAACTCCATCTTGACTAAATGCAGCCCTTGTGTCCTTATATAACATTTACTTCAGATCTTGCAGAGCTGTCTTCACTCGTGACAGCCTCAGCAGCCTCAAACTCAAGGAGGAGTTTTAATATATAATATGTAGTTTGCTTTTATAACTCAGAACTTTTCAATTTTATGAGTTTTCAGGGCCTGAGGGTGAAATATGATCTGGGATATCAAAGTCTCGAGAATCACTGAAAAATAAAGGAACTATTTTATGGCAGAGGATAGTTCTGACCTCAACAGATGTGAAGCTGTAAAAATATATATCCTTGTAACACATTATATTACAACTAACTCATGAGAAGGGACCAAAACGACCAAACAAAAAACAACAGGAAATGATTTCATTTGTTTCTCAGCATGGTCAGCAGAAGCACCAGCTGCTCTGAAAAACAATGAAGGTTCTCTAAAACCCTTAGAGAACAAACTCAGTCAAATCTCAACACAGATCCACAACATACGTACCGTTAGGTTAGATGTGATTGCACTTACTGAGGATATCATCACCAACGTCCATCGCAAATTTACATCCATAAATCTTCTGAAAATAATGCAAAAAAACACGCTTCTTCTCCAGAACTTGCCTGAGAATCATCACGTTTTTATGTTTTCTTCGGTGTCAAAGTAAACCAGTGATGGTTGTCTGCACATCCATGGCAACATTAATAGCCAACTTTGCATACGTTTAATGGCATCAAGTTGTGAAACTATAAACGATATGCTAAAACTAGAATTGTTGCCTTGCAACACCAACTAGTCATGTTGCAGTTTACATCCATGTCGTTCCAAAATGCCATCACTTCATCATTTAATCCTATTGAGACATTTGTGTGAAATTGTCATCGTTAACATTTACATTCTTGGGTCATGAACGTGTGCTGGGAGGTCACAGCGATCCTTAAGTCCGGGTGGCGGTTTGTGCCTGTAGTGGCCAATTGTCGGCTAAATCAAACTTAAACAAATAATAATCAAACGCCACTGATGCACCGTGGTCGGTATCCTTACGCAGCCAGAAGAGAGTAAAATGTCCAAGCAGGATTCCATTTTTGTGTATTTATTAAATGAAGCAAATAAAACAAGCAAACAAACTAATTAACAAAACTTCTGTCGTGCTGTGTCTCCTCTCCTGTCCTGTCCTGTCTTGTCCTGTGCAGTGCAATGCTGCTGTGCAGCTGGTAAAAACTATACGCCCACCCCGGTGCATGCTGGTCCTATCTTTCTACTCGTTTAAATAGCAACAGGTGCCCACAGTAATTACCCAAAAAATAATAGAACTAAACAAATTACTATTAAAGAGAAAAATAATCTTAACATATGAAACATCTACAATAATTAAACAATACTACTTATAAATGACATAACAAAATACAATATCAAATAAATAGCTCCAACAGTGCCAAATTCAAAGAAATTCCAGGTGTTCTGTAGTTATCGCGTTTACGAGAATGGACCGACGTACAGACGGACAACCCTAAAACATAATGGCTCTGACCACGACTGTTGCTGATGCATTAAAAAAAAAAGCCAACTGTTAAATCACGGAATCCATGGTAACGTTGTACTTCCTGTTAGTGGCCCACCGGGCACAAAATCCAGGTGAGTTGATTGAGGGGGGTTCCAGTGTCTTTGAAAACCTTTGCTCTACTACCTTGGAATAAAGACAAAATACACAAAAATGCTGAACAAAGCTGTTAATATAGAAAGATTGAGAAGGTGAATGTATTCGAACCCCTCCTCACATAAGTTTCCTAAATTCATGTGTGCGAAATGAAATGAAATACATCAGCACTAAGTGCATGTCTTCAGCCATTCGGTTGGTGAGCAGCAAATATGCCTCAACAACAAAAGAAAGATGGCACTGACTGAGTGGGTGTATGAAGTGTTTAGCGAACATCCTGCTCCAACTAATTTGTGCTGCAGAAAGCCAAATGAAGCCAAATAATTCAGTCCTTACCCAGAGTCACACCATGGCAAAAAAACACCGCGAATCAAAGCCGCCCCAGAATCCGCCAGCCGGATGTTTACCAATCAAAGCAACAGCTTGTGAAGAAAAGAGAGGTTTTAATACCACCCGGCAATATAGTCGGGAGATGCGAGGTTCCTATTGCATCATGGGGGCTTGGCAGTTCACATTCATTGGTTTTAACATGACTCACTGGCTCCTCGCTAAGACTGAGCACTAACAGGAGATTGACTCTAAAAATAAAGACCAGGCACCATCAGCATTCCCTCACATACGATATACATCTTGCTCTAGTACAGACACAGCTGCCCAGGCATCAAGCACAAAGAAGCAGTAAGAGAACTCCCTCAATCTGGAAAGAAAGGCGAAGCTTTGTACGAGCAGCACCGAGCAGCAGCAGAATGATTTGGGTGCAACGTTGTCTGGATCTCTGGAGTGTACGTCAGGATTTAATATGTTAAGAGCAAAGTCTTACAGCAGCATCTACTGGCACATGGAAATATCAACATGATGAGAGAGGATCTGAAAGGTCAAGCCAGTGAAATAATCGAACATCTGAACTATTACTGCTACTCCACAGCGCTTGAGTCTTTCGGAAAGAAGCTCAAAGTAAAATGGCTTAAACTGGCTGCCTTCGGATCACTGACCTGCTGCCTTAAATGAGGATTTAGCGTGAAGCAACACGGTCTAACAGGGCAACGAGTTCTGCAGTCTTCACACAACATTTCACTGACTGTTGAATTGGTCTGCATAGCAATAAGTTTGAACTCTTAACACTGCAGTTTCCATAGGAACTAAGTACGGGGGCTATCAGCTCACAAGACAGATTGATGAGCCGCTTTAACTGCAGAAGCAAGACTATTTTTGTACAAAACACAGCCACAAGGCACTGAATATGATTTGGGCATTAATTAAGAAGGATTATCAGCAAGCTTTATGAAACATATTGAAATAACTTGAGATTTTTCATCATTCAAGCTACAGCACAAACATGGCAAAAATAAACATTGCCTGAGGCAAGGTGCCCGAATCTAAGATGGGACGTCTTTGCCATCAGAAAACAGTACGAGCAAAATGGAAAGAAGCCCAACAACACGGCTGTTGTATTTGCTGTGGGGGGGAATTCACAAGAGGGAGTTCATTTAGTTGACTTTTGTTTGTGAAGATTTAATTAAGTCAAGTGATTCTTTAAAGTTAAAAACTATCCTTGAAGCTATCATCCTTGGTAGCCCAGACTGATTAACTCAAAAGTCTGTATTTATTATCTAATTTGTTTGAATTATTCATTTTGTCCTTTTTGTTGTGTTCACTTGCACGATAGCATCAAGACTCAGTGTTTTTCTGAATAAGGAGTAAAACAAAAATGATCTGCGTGAATGCAGAAAAACAACGTATTGTGTAATAACAAATAATGTATCAACAACAATAAATATGTTTACAAGTGACAAGTTTACAAGTTCCAGGTGACTATAAACTTATCAACCAATAGTAGTAGCATTTAGCAGCTCAAACTATTACACTTAACAAATAAGGCAAAAGGAATACCATTATTAAGAAAAGATGACAAAACTACTATAACTACTGTACTACTGTAAAAATCTACTTACAGGCGGATTGCATTCGATGATCTTTCCCCTGAGCAGAGTGTGCTACTCGGCCATTTGGCCCTAAATCAGCTAGCCTACTTCAGACATGAGGCACCTATTTGTGGTGCAGCTAGAGGTAACCAAAGGCAAAACGTCGACAAACAAACTCAGTGACACAAATCAACTGAGGGGAAAAATAGTACACCCATTCATTGTACCTGGCATGTTAGCATGCAGACATTAGCACCAAAACGACATCCTGTCTGGATGAAACTGAGTTCAGTTCGTTTATAGAGCGAAAATAAACGAATTGTTTTTGGATGGTTCGGACAAATTACAGGAAGTTCTGGCAGGCTATCATCATAACCGGAAAAAGGAAAAACAACGCATTAAGTGAGGGATGATGGTCAGCGAGCGGGTCACTGTTGCGTAATGAGCCCCCACAGGGGAGACAGGACTTAGATCACTCTGCTTGCTAAAGAAAATATATTAATTGACATAAAATATAAATTAAAAAAATATTTTATTGATGTAAAACTGATCTTATTGCCTCCGCAAAAAAAAAGAAAAAGTCGAATCGCTTTGTGTGGAGATGAGAACTGTGTCTATAAGCAAGGATCAGTTATTCACAGCAATGGTCTACTATGAAGAAAAAAACAGACCGTAGAATGTCGTAATTAACCAATCTGAATGGAGAACTCAACAAAGCCATGAAATAAAACAAATTGATCGGCAGTGTCACACGGGGAGAGGAGGAGACCAACTATTGGTCCAACAATACTTTATAAAGAATCAAAAAAAACTCTCAAAAAAGAGAGAGGATACAAGAGGACGAAAAAGTCTGTCTACAAAGCAATCAATGTGATGACGACAGAACGAAGGTATTTTATCTGTATTCAAAAAATGAACTCAGGCCTAAGTTTCCACATGTTCTCTATCATTTCCTCAAAAAATAAACATTGTGTCTCTGTCTCAAGGCTGCCATCACAAGGAGCAACACAGTAACCCAACATTGCTTGAAGCAACTTCACAATAAAACAGTGTCTGATATAGAACTATGCTTTGTCATATAAATACCACCTCCTCTTGTGCTCCCATCCTGAAGACATCCTATGCAATGGCATGCGTCAGTAATGGTATGAGCACCCTGCGCAGCACCGAATAAAAGCAGACAGAATTAATTGCAGCCTGCTGTAGTGACCTTTTCTGTTTGATAAATCATAAAGCCTAAGAGACTGCCATTTGCCTCTGAGATGGGAAATAAGCAGCTTTGAGAAATGATCTCGGATCTCAAGCTGCATCGAGCCGGCCGGTTTGTGCTTTCAGCACAGATACAGCACACACACACACACACACACACGCATGCAAAATTTGTATTATTCTTCCCCTTTCCGCTCAAAACAGGACAGAGACGCCCGGCGCTTTATTGCCTGAGGAGAAGTCAAACTCCATTTCATCGTTCAGTAAAGAGAGGCATTTCCTTGGTGCTCAATTAGGCTTCAACAGGAGCAGCCACACTAGCCTCTGGACTGTGATTAATGTAGACAGTCATTAGGTGCTCTTTTACTTAATTTTAAGGTAAAACCACATTTCATTGGCTTTCTGAGACAATGTCAGAGGAGAGGCTTCTGAACAAGTTCTCAATTCTTTATCTGCAGCGTTTGACCATACAGGAATCAGGTAGTAATAGATTTGGAGAAGAGTAAATATTATCAAGGTGCCATACGAGGGTAGAGTCAAGTGTGATTTCCAGGTGATTTCATCATGATAAAGCAGTCAGACTCCATTATCTATTAAATACGATACAATATGAGGTCATGAACTCAGCACGTTCGAAGCAGCTGTGATTTATACCAAACTACTCGGCTCAAATGAATTAATGTTAAATTGTATTAACACATACATAGGACATGTGTTTTCTTTTAGAAACTGACAAAACACACACACCCACACAGACTAATCCAAAGTGAAGAGCACTACGTTACAGCTGAGTTCATCCATTGTTCTTTGTTGTCTTAGAAATATTATTAATTATTTCAGCGATGTGATAAAGTAAAGACAAGCTCTATTATTAAAATGAGATAATCAATTTTAAAAAAGACAGAATATGCAGTACAGGAAGACGACAGCATTGTGAGATGAAACTGAAAAGACTACAAAGGATACAAATATATAACAGTTTACTTCTGAGGTGACTTGTACAAATAGATCCACCTTTTTAATGTAGTATACAGTATCTTCAACTGTACCGAGGTTACTTTTGGGTTCAGCAAAGTTCAGGGTATGTTCGGTTCCTCTTTAATAAACCCTTGAGAACAATATCATCACAACTTGCATAACTCCAAAAGAAAGCGGGTGTTTGAACATCTGCTGTTACAATATGTGATGTGTACTATACCGACTTTTAACACTCATGGGAACTATGCCAATTAGTTCCAAACACACGGCTTTTGCAGTTGAAAAACAAAACTTATTCAATATACTGGATCAGCAATCATTTTATCACGCGCTTCACTTTTGCTTATAAGTAAAAGCTGTTTACAATCCAAATCCTGGTAAACTTATATTTAATGGCCGACAATCCAAATTATCATTATTACGGCAAAGAGCCAAAAGAGAAATCGAGGAAGCGGCAGGAGGGCAACTTGGAAAACACTCTACTTCTAGGAGATTTCTGTGGCTGCTGCATGCTGTGAGGAATGGAAAACCAACCCCGCTCAGCACAATAGAGAGGCCATATGAAATAGAATCACACACACATAACGACTCTGGAGAATGTATTTGTTGGTGAAATGACAGGGTTTAAAGCTTGTGTTGGTTGCACTTAATGGCTACCTTTTTATAGTTCCATATTCTTAGAACATGTTGAATTCAAAGATATAATACCTGCTTTCAAGAGTTGCCAGAAAATAGTCTCTTTCCTTCCTTCTTAGCCTGAAGGTTAAACTAGAGAAGGGGAAGATCGGGAGTGATTTTTAATGAGTTCATCATCATGTATATGGCAGAAGGGGGATTTCAAATTGCCATAACTACTCCATCATGTCTCTAAAATGACTTGAAACCAGGTGAGTCATGGCAATCATCCAAATAAGCCCATCCCATTTCCTGAATCTGAAAAATAAGAGATAAAACAAGAAGCGAGCACTGTCTGAGGTGTGAGCCAGAGACACAAACAACACACATCTGCTGCATAATGTCAACAATGTGCTCCATGAATTTTAAGAAGCCAGCCAAGATTTAAAAAAAACCAAAGATGGAGTCGAGTGACCGAGCAGTGAGAGGACACAGCCAGACACGACACTTCGCTGATCAGAACATGTCGGCTTTAATTGGAGCGCATCTATAGCACACGCGCTGAAGATGAAGTGTGACCGGTGCAGAGCGGACGCCGCGTTACCCAAACCAGACCTGACACACAGGCACTATCTGTTCACTTCACAAAATAAGATGCAGAGGAAACGGTAGAGCAGCACTTATGTCCTTCAACACAGTTTGGAAGAGAAGTTGCAACCAGGGGAAACAAGCTCGGCAGCAGCCTCGAGATGTATGTTGAACTCACTGCAGGAGCCATTAGCTCCAATTAGAGTGGAGCGTCTGCAGAGGAGTGCTGATGTAATGTTATTGTCCAGAGTGTCTTCTACAGGCTTCAGATCCATCCCGAGAAGTTGTATATATGAGAGTCCATTTGAACAGTTTAGATGGAGCTTCCCTTTAAATTATACACTTTGTTCTCCAGCTAGAATGGACCATTAAAGCATTGCACTGATCGCTAAGCAGTGATGGAGGACTTTGAAAACAATGGATTTTAATTTTAAAAGAAGCCATGAATCAATTGTCACTGACTAACTGCCACATGTTTACTCATTCATTTGCTGTGACACGCTGCTGCCAGAAGGGAAAACTGAGCGTTATTCAGCACGAAAGATGAAATGTAAGACATTCGGTACAGCTGAAGACGATGGGAATGTCATTGGTTTATGACAGAGTACCTAAAGTATTGGACACATTTTAGACCAACGGATGGCGCAGGGTGAAAAGTTAAGGGATCACCAAAGTTATCATGATTCATCCTGAGGAAAACATGAATATCTGTGCTGAAGTTCATGATAATTCGTCCAATAGTTGAAGAGACAATTCACTTAAAACCACAAACACCAGCCTCATGGTTGCACAAGAGGAGAAGTCCAGTGATCATCAAAGTCAGTATACGATTCATCTCCTAGAAACCATGAGACGGTCTGTACAACATTTCACAGCCACCCAAACAATAGTCTGTGAGATATTCTGATCGGGACCAAAGTGGTGACCCGACCAAATGATCGACATTACCATCCTTTAATCCACTCTGCAAGCGTGGCCAAACACACAAGCTGACACGCAAACAAGAGGATTGAGAGAAAACTGGCAGCACACACACAAATATCCATCTCACACTCGAATGCTCTCTCTTCCTGTGTCAATTACGGATCCCCTTTCTAAACACACCGACAGCATTCCCGCTACTCTTAGTTACAAATTGCAAATTAAGCAACTGGTCGCCATTCCTCTCCCCCACCCATCCCGCCATATTAAGGACGACTTGCCACACTGCGAGAGGTCCTCTGAGCAGCTCCGAGACCAAGGCCTGCGTTGCCGGGCAGTAAATAACCAGCATAAATGTGTCGCGGGAGACAACCAGCAGACACCAACCCATTTAATGTTAATAGGAAAGCATCGGTTACCAGATTCTAAATAATAGCTTGCAGTCACGATGGCCAAGGATAGGTACCTCAGGCGCAGGAATTTATGGAGTTAGCAAATTGCTTTTCTATCCCCATTCTTGCCCCATTTGTCATCTCTCAGCTCAGAGTGGGGATGATTGAGAGGTGCAAGGAGATGATGGGACTGTTGCAGCCTGCTTGACTGGGCACACTTATCCTCCGGCCACAGAGCTCCGGATGATGATGCTCCAAGGTGTACAACAACTATCTGTCCATCTGGGTCTCAGGAGGGACAGTCACCTGACAGAGCACGGAGATATTTCTATTCCCCCAGGGCCGGGGGTGTTTGGTTGGGACCAGTGGCTCTTTCGATGGACAGACATTTTGGACACATCTGATATGTGGTCAGTACGGTTCTCATTTGTTTATTAAAAGGCATTTTTGTCCAAACTGATTACTTTTCAAAGTAGAACAGAATAGAATGTTCTGATTTTGCAATTTTAGATCTAAAAACAACTTTTAAGATGAATTGATTAGATCAACAATGTGTTATTGTGTCTCGCTTAACACCATCTTCCACCTCTCTATGCCACTCAGCTCCAAGCCCATCGGTACCTATTGACATCTTTAAAGAGTCTCTTTTTTTTTTTGCTGAGCTCCATAGATTTAACTGCTTACCTCGCTGCAGTGATGTACAAGTGCACTTCAGGACCCTGTGACATCACTGTAAGGTATATGGTTAACGGTACAGAGCACACTTCTAACCTGAAACTTAAGTTGAGTCACTCTTGAAAAACAGGTCACAAACATACACTTTCATCAGCTGGGCTATGTTTTTACAAATGTACAAACAGGAAGAAATATATTTGTTATGGACACCAGGTCAGTGTATGTGGAGTCAACACAAAATAAATGAGGTAAGAGACTCGGGGGAATAAGACAAATCAAGCTTTGGGTACACAGACAGCACTTATTAGTCGGACCAATTCATTTTGGTTTTGTTTTTTTCATGGGATTTGTCAACACTCATCAGATATTCTTTAACTGAGAAAACATGAATGTGACAATTAAGTTTGTAATGTGAAATGATGACCAGTAAACCAAGCATTAGTGTAACTCAACCACAAAAGACATTCCGCCTTACTCCTCTAATCAGTCTGACAGGTCCTCTACATGGGTTGAAATTAAAACATCAAACAAGGAAAGAAGAAATGACACAACAGAGACACTTTGACTAAAGCATTTTTAAGTTCAGTGGGAAATATTTTTCATACTGTGCAAGAGTGAGCGACTAAAGGCCGCTTTCTGAAAGGACTCAAGTGAGCTCCGATATCTCCAGCGATGCTGACTGCGTGCATACATTATTGTTATAATTATAGTTATGTAAAGCCTTGAAAACAGTCACAAACTGAAATGATGCAGTAAATGTTGAGAAACATTGAGTCAAAAGCTCTTTCACTGCAAATATTCAGTCTAGAAAAAGAAAACAATATGGAAAAGCATAATTATTGAGGTGCTATCTGCGCCACCTGAGAGCAAGGTGAAAGGTCATATGTAATTATATCACTGCGACAGTTTGACTCCACCGGGTCTCACTCAGGTCACGGCCTATAGACTCATCATCGCTTTCCTCTCTGACACCAGACTAATTATTCACGATCACGGTGCTTACAAGAAATCACAGCATCTGACCCACGGTCACCTTTTCATTGTAAATAAAGAAAAATCTTCTCGGTGACAATATGTAATGTCACTACAGCAGTTGGTAGGTTGCTAATTCTTAACGCTCTGCTGGAGTTACTGAAGACCCGGGGCAGACTTTAACAGAGGATGACATTTTCAGATCACTCTCCTGAATAAAAATAAAAGGGGGGGGAAAAGAAAAACATGCCCGAGACAATCTTTAACACAGCTTGCTCCCCACATAAATGTATAAATAATGCAATCCCAAAATACATGTTTAGGATTCATCAGAGGAGATGAAACAAGGCGAGGGCCTTAACTATTGCGTATTTGGGATTGACCTTTCACACTCCCAAAACTGTGAAAAGACTCCAGAGAAAGTGTAGAAAAATACAAATGCCCTCACACAGTGATTCCAATCACGGGGATTCAAAGGGGGAAAAATATTGTTTGTGTCTTTTGTAAAATGATTTAATTTTATTCTATTTTACTCTATTTTGTGAGTTGCTTCCTGGAGCTATGGCCAAAAGAATTTCATTGCACGTTATATTGTGTATGAAGCTAAAAGTCATGAATAAAAGGTTTCAAATAGTTATCTGAATGGAATTGATAGCTGAATAATGAGCTAAAAGTATAAATAGTAGAAGTAACTAGGATGAATAAGATCGCTGAATGTAGTTGAGAATGCTTCAAATGTCCAGCGTCTTCTTAACCAAATGGTATAGCACCAAGGCAAACTGGGCCAAACCAGCCTAAACATTTACAATCGATTAAACAAAAAATATTGCAACAAAATCAACTTCTTGGTGTGAAACTGGAGACCATCTTGGGGGTGATGGTTTGGTTGCTTGACCACGCCCATCTTTAAAATTCTTAAGGATACATAAAGGACATGAAATGGGATGTTGCTATGCGATTTAATCTATATTCTTCTACACACAGCTGGAGGGAAAAGTGTTAAAAATCCAAAACATATCGAACATGACCAGGAGGCATGTACATGGAGAGAGGCAGTGACAATAGAACATCCTCGTAATCCTTTTAGCGTCGTTCACAATTTTAGCTCACTACTGTGTGAAGCCTAAAGAAACACTCTGACAAATCGAGTTACAAAGAGCAACACGTTGGCCTAATACACTACGGTCATCACAGCGTTTGCTCCTCATGATTAACCATTACAAAACCCCCAATCTGCAGACATTTTTATATCATTCCTTACATTTTCAGATGTTTTGCAGCAGTCTTTGAGATCAAAAGACATGCAATTCTATCATCACATCAAATTGGATCGCCCGAAGAAAATTCTGATGCGCTCTTGTTAGGCTTTTGGATTCTGAAGAAAAATGCTCTTTCAGTGTAGTTACTGGAGGATTTCCGGACATGAAAATGACTGCAAGCTATTTTAAATGAATGCAGATTGATAACACTGAAATATCCTGCATGACGACAACATGAAAGTCATTTTCAGAGGAATTCACTGTGAGGCAGGATGTCCCTTCAATGCACCCTTTCGGAGAGGAAGCATTATTCAGCTATTTCTTCTTACCAAAATAAACCACTTAAAGCTTCCAGAGGCCTTCAATGGCATGTTGAAATGAGCCATGAACACCAACAGTTACCGAGCTTTACCATCGCAGATGAAAGAATACAAAACCAACCTGGTGAGAAAAAGACAGAGGGATGCTTTTGATGTCTAAAACCGAGATGATCAGGTTTTTTATGAAGGGAATTTCAGCTCATGTGTTTGAATGCTTGTTGAAAATGAATATAACGTCAATATTTGGCCACAACAGCACTGATAAATGTATAACTCAGAGGAAGTGATTAGTCACAGGTCAACTATAGGCTCAACCTGAGGGACATCCACTTATTTAAAGTTTTAGATGAAAAGAAAAGCTAAACGGTCAAATATATATGATGGAAAACAACTTTAATTCAGTTGTTGTCGTCTGTCGAGCACATTAGGATTGAGAGCATCCAAAGTGATCATGTGTTTATTTGGAGATTTCAAATATAAGCTACTACTGCTGTCACATCCACAGAGGCATGATTACTCCTCACTACAAATATTTGCCTAAATTATCCCACGCTGTGTTGCGTCCTCCCGAGGCCTTCTGAAAAACAAAACCAGTCTTGGGGCTTAAGATGCACACCGTGTAATTGTAACAATAATTACTCGCGACATCCAGAGTTGAAATCCAGCTCAACACGTCAGTCTCCACCCACACAAACAGATGAGGCGGAAAATACCTAAAAATGCTTATTTTTCATGCAAGAATCGAGAGTTGTGAGGAAACTCGCTTTATTTGTCCTCCTCTGTGCTCCAGAAAACCAAGCGCACACTTACAACCAGTGTCGGTAAATGTACTTCCTCTGATCCGCAATGAGTAAATGGATAAACTGAGCGTCTTGTTCGTTCAGTTTGTGAGCTGCATGTTCAGAACGAGGACCGGAGAGCAATCAGAGGCTTCACCACTTGCTGCCAAAACGTCCAGTTGCGCACCTTTTGTCCTGGAGGTCCACCAACCACGAGCACGCACAGGCTGGAGTTCTCCTGGAGCTCATCCAGCAAAACATCATCCATCACACCGATGTCGCCTTGGTGAAAACAAATAATAAATAATCCAGCTGCCAAACTGCGACCAGGACGACGCACAGTGCCCATAACTGCAGCACAGCAGCCAATCTGTACCTCAACATGCACAGGAGTGACCCAAAGGCGATTAAAGAAGCCAGGCACATTCTCACACCACGTCCCCGTTTGCCCTGAATGTGAGGCGAAACCGGCTTCTACCACAACACGTTTTCTTCGGAAAACACACAACAAAAAGCAGCCATGAACAATCTTACCTTTCTATAACCCGAGGCAGGGATTTGGCTCAGGGTAGGACTGGCACAGCTCAGTTCAATGTGTTGGCTGAAGAGGCTGCGATGAGCTACTCCCGTGACTGAAGACTGAAGAAAGTGTGAGCAGCGCAGCGCTGTACCGGCGGAGGGGTCCGTGTGTCTGCCGCGGACATCAGCGGGCTGCCGTCTTTGAGGTGGCTCCGCTCACTCACACCAGCGCAGCGACACGCGCCGATGGTTTCATCTGCTGGGGTTTAACTATCCCCGACGCACAATAACAGCAGCGCGTAAAAAGACAGAGTTGGAATGAAATTAAATTGCGAAGCAGAAAACTTCAGCGGCTCTGCTGCGTTATGAGAGCAGCAGGAGAGAGGCTCTGATGGGGGGGGGGGGGGGAGTCAGGATGATGTTGAGGCAAGGTGGGGGGGGGGGGGGGGGGGCACATCTTCTCTGCAACTCATCATCGTCTTCCGACAGTGGATTGACAACTTTTAAAATAAATAAGTTTAAATCGTAATCCTAACACTTTGGCACGGAGATCATTTTGTAAGAAGAATAATAATGGAATTGACTTCGCCTCATCTCAGGTTTCAAATTGTGTAAACTGAATGATTTAGTGGATGACAGGAAATTAATCAATGATAATTGGTTAAATGAAGCGAACCTGCTTACCATTAACTGGTTTCATCTTTTAACATATTTCATAACATTTTAAATTCAATATCTTTGAGTTTTTGGGGCTGTTGCTTGGACAAAAAAAACAAACATTTGATGGGCTCTGGATAAAAAAAATGACTAGATAGAAGAAAATCACAACATTTGACATCATAGCCAAAACAATCAACCAACAGATCAATCAAATCAAATAGCAGACTGATGAGAACATCAGTCAGTTGCAGTCCTAAAATGGTGACATTGCGTTTTGGATTTTTTTTGGGTATCTGCGGAGGTTACTGATCCTCCCTTTTGTGTTGCACCCAAATTACAATGACACCACGAAGGTTTAATATTGAAGCACAACACAAGTATTTGACATGCTCCGGGTGGATACGTTTCGCGACAGACAGCTGATCACTGTTTGTACCTGGCGTGCAATGATTTCATCCGGTGTTTTCAGGAGACGATGAGCCAGAGGCTGTTTAACCATCCAGATGGGTCCCTCAATTAAAACAAAATGCACTTTTCCAGATGGCAGAGCGACTGACTGAAGTGTATTCTTCAGCCAGTCACTCTGGATGAGAATACTTCCCCATGTAGCAGATTCTCAAATAACTGATGTCATTTCAAAGAGGTAGCAATTCACATGAGGGCACCGGACCAAGTTATAATAATGTTAGTAAGACACAACAGATTTTATTTGTTTCTAAAGTAAAAGTCTTACACGTATTTATTTTCAACAAGGTGCAAGAGACAGGTTTAGCAGGTGGCAAGCTGTACAACAATACAACACAAAAAGATTTCAAGGGCAGAGTGTTGACTATAAGCAAAGCAAATTATTTTATTGCAAAGAAAATAGAAAATACAGAAAAGGAATCATTTAAAGTTTCCTTATTCTTAATTATCTTGTTAACTTTTATGTGGATCAGAAGTTCTTTCTGTGCTGTAAAAGATTTAGTGGATATTTCTTACCGACCTGACAGATGTATGCCTGTTCCCAATGATCCGCTAACTCAAGCCTGCTGCTGACACTGCTTCTGCTCTATCGTCACTGAATGTAAGTCAAAGTACATAATAAACACAGATACATCTATGTACATAAAAAGATACATGTAGGTCGCTTGGAGGAGATGGAATATGTACAAGTCTATTAAAAGAAAAGGTAAAATGCAAGTGGTTGTTTTCCTCTCCACTGAGCCGAGCATCTACCTCTGCTATGTGGGCAGACTGTCGCTTGCTGTCAGCTGCCGGCAGATGTTGCTCTGAACAAACTGTTTAAGGCCGTCATAGCCCTGACTGAACAAATACTCCTGGTACCAGCTCCACAGCTTGGAATGCTGAAACACACACACACGGAGAGAAACACACCCAATCACAATCAAGACATCAGAAGGTTCCCATGATGAAAGCAATCGCTCTCGCTCTCTGAACCATGACCAATGCACATCAAACTGCATGTGACTATTAATGAATGCAAGAAAATAAAATGGAGAGCCCTCGTACCTTCAAGGAATTCAGGTCCATGTCTTGTCTCCCCGGCAAACACTGATAAAGAGAGAACATTAATATTCAGTGTCAGTCCATCCTGCTAAATCTCACACGATCGCTGCTGGATGTTGCAGCTGGACCGAACCAAAAAAAGGCATGTGTATTATTAAACATGATGAAAACCACGTCTCATGCTGCACCCATTAATAATGAAATGTCCTTCTGTATTAATGAATCTTCTATGAAAGATACATTAATACCACATCTGTCTCCATGACTCTCCTGGAAGTCCATTAACCAAACTGTACAGACGGGCTGATCCATCACGCGCCTGTTAAAGGTTGAAAATGAGCAACAAACAAGCTACTACGTAGGTTTAACAATGTAGCACAGACTGCATACAGGAGTGGACAAAGTCAGTTTGCGGAATGTTGTTTGGAAGTCTCGAGTTCGGCATGTTGGCCGTCGCCGAGTAAGACATTTTTAGGCAACCAAAAAGGTTACAATTACCTTTAATGAACTGAAAAAACACTGTAAAAGGGTTTAAGTTGTAAAACAAAAACACGGACAACTCCCAGACTGGACAACGCCATGGTAGCGACCTGTCAATCACAAGGTAGCCCCGCCCTAAAGCATACCCTGCTTTATCTTCTATTTCACACTAAATGGACCATGATTTACTCAATGAACATCATGCTGTATTGAAGAATACTTGAAACTAGCGTTTGAGATCATAACATGTTTACAATGTTGACTGAGGTAATAATAAGTGAGAAGTAGAGTCATTTTCTCATAGACTTCTCGACAATCAGATTACTTTTGCAACCAGAGGAGACGCCCCCCGACGGCCATTAGAAAGAATGCAGATTTATTGCACTGTCACATTAGCGTCACTTTTCAGACCCAGAGGAAACTTCCTCCTGGTACGTAGAACTTTGTAGTGTGCAGCAGGAAGGATCCAACTCAGATTTCTTAGGAAGAAACACAAAAACATCCCCAGCGCTCCACACTCACCCTCTGGTGAAAGTCGACAGCGTAGCTCATGAAGGCCGGGTGGTGGATGAGGTCGAAGCTCTTCCCGTACTGTGGCACGTTGCTCTTGAGCAGCAGCTCCTCTCCCAGCTGTATACCCATGTCTGGTTGAAACATTTTGGAGTTCCACAGGCAGTTGACCATGACGACTGTGTAATGGTTGAACTCACGGAACGTCTGGCGGCTGATGTGAAAGGCCTGCTGAAAAACAGGATCAGAAGGGAGCGACAACATGAGAGGAAAGAAGAAGCAAAAGAAAGAGGAGGAAGAAGTAAAGCACTCCCCAGATCTGCAAAGTTTCACATCTGATGGGTGTTGGGCTGATGAATTTGCATGACATTTAACAAGTCCATCTTGTATGTCAGCTGGCTGCCTGACACACTTGTAAATTCACAGCTCGCAGTGGCAGACGTATTAAAATAAACAACCTCTTAAGTCCTCATGTGAGAGGGTATTAAAGGTTAGCAGTTGTAAATGAATGCAGGTGAATTCCTTCTTTTAAAAAATCTATAAAAGCTACCACAGTAAATCAAAACAAACAGCAAAACACTTCAGAAGTGCGCACCTGCTAAATGCCTTAAATATAAATGCAATCATAGGAAATGCATTCAAAATCCATGGGTTGAGAAAAAAGGTTAAATTGGCTCTTTTAATCAAATCCCCGCTCACAGAAAATCATTTGCTTCACATTGTGAGTCAAGCACTTGGTGCAATGGAACAAAATGTACCCTTTACAGTATTACTGTAATACCTCTGTGAGTCGTTCCTGACTCTTGGCTGATGTCAAGTTCACCTTGTACCTGAACAAAAAAAACAGAAAGAAGACCAGTGAACCCTGTGATCATGAATTACTGCAAAACAGCTGGTTTTCTATGGCCTGTCAAAAAGTAGAACGCCATTACGGTCCAATTTTCTTTTGCCGTGACATTTTTACGCTCAGCTTTGGCAGAATTACTTCGCGGCCCCGGAGTGTAGTCAATTAGCCGACACTAAGGATTTGTGTTATTAAAGCTCGCCCTAGAGTTAAAAACCATGCTTGAAATCCAGAGAAAGCGGAGCAGAGTGCTTAAGTGCATTGCCTCTTAGACTCTTATTACCATAAATCATGCATTCAAATATATGTACAATTCAACCATTTGATTCCCTTTCTGTTCCGTCATCAAATATTCATTGATATATGACATGCTACATTAAGGGGGCTACTGTATGCATCGTGGCATACGCACGAGGTGAAGAGTCCCCACCTGTACATGATGTAGGCTAGTCTGTCCACGCTCACGGGGTCAGTGGCTAACAGGGCTGGATAAAACACTCCAGGTGGAGGCATCACCACGAGGGGGAGCCCGTACTTCAGAAACGTGTCACACACCTGGGGAGGGAGAGAAATATGGTGGAATAAACACCCAGAGATAGTTAATAATGAAAGGTGGATTATCAAACATGCAGAACATCTCACTGCTGAAGCTCTCATCGGGACTCTGCTTTGTTAGAAGCTGGTACACGCTGATCTCGAAGCTGTTCTTGGCATCTTTGTTTTTATTGTAATACGTTTTAATTAGGGCTGGGCGATAAATCGATTTAATCGATTAATTCGAATGTGTGCTTTAAGGCGATGTGTTTTATTGAAAATCGAGAAAATCGCCCCCACCCTCCCCCCCCCGTTGGGTTCCCGTAGTTGAGTGCGCGCGCATTGTTTACAAACGAAAACAATGGCGGCCAGCAGTGAAGCTCTCGTTCTTAAGAGAGGGAAGAATGTGTCTTCGGTGGTCTGGAAATGGTTCGGGTTCGTGTCATCTGACACAGAACAAACAGCCTCAAACAGAGGCATGCCGCCGAGTGGGAGAAGCGTTGCACCCTGAGGAGGGAGCAGGACCGCGGGAGCACAAGCGACGCTGTCTTCCTGGCAAAAAATATTTAGAAAAAACATGCACTACTGTTTAATACTGTTGGTTATGTTGTGAATGCACTTGATTTTGTTTACATGCACTTATTTACTGTGCAAAATATGTTATGTTGATGTTAGATCAGATGTTGCACTTTTGAAAATGTGAATGTTAAAGGGTCACATACATTTAATTTCATGCTGTGTTTGTATCAGTGTATTCAGTTAGAAAAGCTTACTGTAAAAAGTTACATTTGCACAGTTGTTTACAATGGAAGGCTACTATTTAATGCCATTTAATGTTATGTTTAATTTAATTTTATATTTAAATGATTCAGGGAAACAAAAGAGTGACCAAATACTTTTTGTATACTACAGGCACCTTTCTACAATGTTCAGGTTTTGTTTGCACTTTATTTTTATCAACCTACGAGGGAAAATCATCACAAAATAAAATAAAAAATTGTTTTCAACAGCTTCTGTCATCTGCAAAAATTTGTGGGGGAAAGAAATCGATTTAAATCGTGAATCGGATTTTTTGTAAAAAAATCGGAGATTTTTTTTTTAGGCCATATCGCCCAGCCCTAGTTTTAATCAATGCATCTCATTGCAACGCTTTTAAAAACTCTCTCTGAATTGAAAGCTAACCAAAGCGCCTTTCAGTGTTGCTGAAATGTTCACTTGGTTGGAATATAAGATTATTTTCTTTCCTGGATTCTTAAAAATGTCTAATCAAACTCTTTATATATTCCATGTCATATTCATTGCCGTGTATTTAATGAGTCTTTCTTGTGATCACTGATTGTTATTTCCATATTTTATCGAACTCATTTCAAGACTGTCAAGACATGTTTTCCACATCACACGTGTGCTTGTTACATGTCGGACCATGAATGGCTTCCAAATGTCCCAAATTCATGCCATCATGTTCACATATCATATCAGCACCCCCCTTGAACAGATGAATGTGAAAACAGGCTTCAAGTGTCAAACGCTGCACATAGATTATTCTGCAGTGAAGCTCAAACGTCCTAGTGAAGTAACTATATGCTAAACCGATTTTTGAGTGTAGAGGATCTGTAAATAGCACCAGTACAGCCCAGCCTCAGGTGGCATCATGCCTAAAACAAGCCACAGAAGTAGATTCAGCCATTAGTATCGGCACATTTACCGTCTCATAGAAGTCCAGGATGAAGCTGAGGAGGAGCGAGTGGCAGCCTTCAAGCCTCAGGCCCAGAGAGGCCAGCCGACCCACAAAGTCAACCAGTTCCATCACCGAATCCTTGAACCCCGACAGAGTCATGTTTCTGGGACAGAGAGCAGAGAGTCAGACACACTTTAACCAGAATGATGTGGAGTCAAAGTTGTAACACCAAGCAGCCTATTTGCCCCCGGAGCATTACCCCAGCAGTGACCCGGGTCTCTGATAGGACAACAAGAAAGCTCCCAAATCAGCCACATCTAAACATAACTGACTCCACCCCTTACATTTGGAAGCTGGAAAATAATTTACTTGGCGATTAGGGCTGTTTTTGTCTGAAGAGTAATTTCAATTAAAGGATTTCATGGATAAATAGGCTCAAAACCAAACAGGAAAACATGTCAATACACACTTCTGCCTATGTTGCTTGGGTCAGTGGATGATCGATGGCTTGAAGTCAAGCTACGGCATGGCTGTATAGACCAGTATATGGATTAGCTCATGATTTTATCGGAGTAACAAATGCCCAAAATTAGAAGATAACGCAAATTAATAGCCTCACATTTAGAACAAAAATGTGTAATTAAACTGAGAAGCCTGCAACAGGGAGTGCTTATTTTTCATTACACTAACCCACAGTAAATAACCGAGGAAACACCTGAACACTTTTACTACATCTGTGAGAACCGATAAGTTGGGAGTTGTTGGCATGAAAGCAAAAGCTCAACGAGCTATAACCCTCATGCGCTCAAGTAAATTCACAAAGTGTTTTTCGGTTTTATGCTCAGGTCATAAACAAGTAGCAGGAAGTAGATGCGAGACTCACATGGAGGTGTGGCTGTTGAGGCTGATGTCCAAGTCGTCCTCCAGGGCATACACTGAGTGCCAGGTCAGCCACTTCAACAGCATATTGTTTAGACAATCCATCAGTCCACACTGCAGACGCATGATGAAGAGGAAAAGCACCACGCATTAGGGAAGCGGATGGAAACATGGTATTAAATGGACATTGGGCGCCAGGGCTAAATTATTAAAGACCTCAGTATTGATGAGCGTAGATGTTACTGGTTCTGCTCTTGGTACTGGATAAATACATTTTATTGAATTTATTTAGGCTACATAAAAGGTTATATTTGAATATTTTATCTCACCAACTCTGTTTTTAATTTGCACTAAGAGTAAGACAGTCGTCTATGATGCATTTCTGCTCTTCCCACACAGAGACGCAGAGAGAGAGACAGACAGAGAGGAGAGAAATTTCCCGAGAGTCGATGCTGACAATGCTCTTTGCCACATATGCATTTACATATCCATCATCACAACATTATAGTCTATCATTGTGATTTATTCAAAACAAGGCTGTAGCAGTCGCTACTCAAGATTGCTAATTCTTATACAGTACGTATGAGAAAATAAAGCATGCTCAGTAGAGATGGGTACTTTAACTATAATACTACCGGTACTCTTACAGATACTGCTTATCAGTCTGCCGTTTTATTGGACCTCTTATCAGTTCTATTTGTTATTCTTTTCAGAGAAAACTATTTCAGAACAGAATTGACATTGCAGCAGTTTAACCACTTAACGAATACGGGGCCCGTAATGAGTGCTTTATTACAAGAAAAACATCAAATTATAGCAGATGGTTTTGTAATTCAAGTACGTTAGCAGGAGAATATTTGAGTTGTGCCTCGGGGGGGTAAACTCACCTTGAAAAAGAGTGAGGATGTGAAGAAGAGCTGCATGAGGGGCTCAAACAGAAGCCGTCCGATTTCTGAAGAGGGGGAGATGGTTACAGTTTTACCAGCTATATAGTTCAATTAAATGTCTAAGATGTGACACAATAAGGCAGGCCTTTCTAACATGTTTGACAAAGATAGACATAAAGACAGATCACTAAAGTGTGACAGACACAACTCGTGGAAAACTTACGTGAACTTGGGACAACAGGGATGCTGCTCAGCAGGCCGAGGATCTGTGGGCGGAGGAGGGAACCGTCCCAAACATTGAGAAATTTGAAGAGAAACGCCTCTGAACAGGAAAACCCCTCCTGGTGGAGAAAAGGGACAAATTAAAAGCATTGACTGTGGTTTTGCAGTGCAGGGTCGTGGATACAGGGGATAGTGAATGGCGGGTGCGAGGTACAGCGGTAGCTATCAGGGCCTGAAATGTGGGGCTCACCTGGAGAAAGTGCTGTGTGGACAGCAACGTGTTCAAAAACTGCAGCGCTTCTTCTGAGTTCTGGGAGGCTCCTCCATCGCCACGGAACAAGAATTCTTAAAAATAGCACAAACGGGTATTTAGTGCGTGATAAAGTTAAGGGAATGAAAAGAAAACAGCAGCGGAATCCATATTCGCAGCATCTTCGCACAGTGACTTCCTCTACAGTCTCTTTTAAAGCCCTCTCTGAAAAAAAACATTTGGGTTCAACTTAAGGTTGGCTTAACTTTGGAGGAATCTTCCTGACAGAAGCTGTCACAGCAGTTTGGTAGTGCCACCCCGCTCGCACCCCCTTACCTTCGTGGAGCGCGTAGCCCAGCCAGAAGTTGAAGCGTAGGAGGGCAGACTCATCCTGTACACAGTCCAGGTACTGCAGAGCCAGACTGGAGCCCAGCAGTGAGCCCATCTGAGCGGGCAGCTGGTGGAGGTAAAATGAAGAAATAGGACACACATGCAATTAAGTATAATTGAGAGGCTAAAATAATCAAACGACCATAAATCCAGAGAAGAGATGGAAAACAAAAATAACGTTTCCAAACCCTCAAATCAGTTTCAGATGAATCCGTTTACCTGCTACAGAATAGGAATAAACTGATTCTCATGTCCTTGTTTTAATAGAGTGGGCCACCAATACGCTAACTGAGCTAATTCCTCAGTAATCTCTATAATACCAGCACTGGGACATTTCTGTCATTAAACTGGATAGTTGATACAGTCCCGTATTGTGTATTAACAGCTGCCTCCCAATATGGGGACTTGATCAATATAATAAGTTAGAATAAAGAGAAGACAAACTGTGAATGGAAACAGATCAGCCCTCCAATAATTATGTGGCAACTGTACCATAAAACTGAGTGCAGGCAATGAGGGAAATAATAAATGAGTCTTTGTCGATTCCGTCGCTGAACGGTTTTATGAGTGAGATGGACAGGAATCGTCTGTCTTGCAAAAGATACGAAAAAAGTAGAGCTTTCTTGGCAATAAACACAGGTTGATGCTGTCGCCGTCCAAAAGCCTCGCATCGGCTGTGCAGGCGGTGAAAGAGGACGATTTATGTAGCATAAAAACACAAAGGTCTGTGAGCCATTCAATTGACTTGTATTAGTTTATCAAGTCACTGAATCTGCAGGGCAAATAGATACTTGTGGAGAGACATCTTTCAATGACCATTTGTGCTGAAATTTTGTTCAATACATTGCTCAGATGCATCTTATCTCAGGTCTATTGTTGTAATGACTCATATAGGATAGATAAAAAATAGATATAGGACTATAATGTACGGACTAAATTATAACAGTGACACAGCACCACCCTGTGGCTGTGAGGATACATCACATTGAAATTTGACAGTGGTTACAAATCCTAGCGGCATGGAGACACTTGCACACATTTCATTCTGCTACTTAAATGCTAAATGAACTACAGGGTCATCGCTTAATTTATATTCAATCTGTTCCCAGTCCAGGTGTGTCGGGACTAACAGGTGAACTGTAGAAGCTGAGGTACATGTGAGCAGTAAAGGGGCAGAGGCGGCACGCCACAGATACAGAACTCAGAGATTCGTCCCGACAGAAGTTACCTCGATACGGTGCATATTTTCCAGGAGCTGAGCAAAGGAGTGGACTTGCACCAGGGGGACCAGCTTTCTGCTGGAGGACGGCTCAGTCTGAGCCCGTTTACTGACGACAGAACTCAACACCGGCAATACCAGGTGGCAGTGTTTCTGAGAGAGAGAGCAAAGTAAAACAAGAACATGATTAACAGAGAGCCTCGGCTACCTTTTATCGTTTTAATTTCCTGAAATAATAAAAGGCTAAAATCAGGATAAACAGATTAATTAGAAAAAACATACTTTATAGATCTGGCGTTTTTGTCTGACCATGTCACTCCCTGCAATCAGACTTGCAGAGGCGGGTCCGATTAAAATGCTGGAATGGCATTGGCAAGCAGTAACTGTAGTGTAGCAGGAGTGAATGCAAGCTGTGTATCTGACAACTTAAATACACTTCCATACCCTTTTCCTGGGGTTGGTCTTCATTGTGGAGGCCAGACTGATGCTGGAGGCAACCTGGGCACCGTTCCTCTTCTGGACAGCAATCAGCGCTGACTTCCAGGGCATGTTGTGGTTTCTAAAGCCACTCTGTAAGAAAACAGAAAAACACACAATCCCGCTGGTGCTTTAGATGTGATGGCCGTTGCATATTATAAGAGCAGAATGAGCATCAACGGCACAGTCCATGTACAAACCTTAACTCGTGATGGGATGGAGAGCGTCACCAGTTCAGGGCAGAATACTTTGTAAAGTGACAGCAGGCTCAAGAGGAACGGCTGCCTTCCCTGAGGAAACAAGATCAACATAACAGCTTTGTGATTGATGTTTCCTAATAATGCGGAATACAACATAACCAATGATATGAAACGGGTAACTGTTTATGGGAATAATGCAGTGTAGAACAAAACCATTCTGTGATTTCTCATTGAATAAGGCAACAATGCAGTAGCTTTGATAAATGGCTCTAGAGGGTGATGTTTACCAGTTTAGACTGTAGCTCCAGTAGCTTCCTGACTCTGAATACCCGCACTACGACAAGAAAAACAATGAAGCGGTCAACAATGCGTACAGAATATATAGAAATACTGAAAAGAAGAAATAATGGAGTAAAAAAGGACAAATAGCATTACAATCATGTTTGGTGTGAAATTGTTTGACTCACCACTTTCCTTTCTGGTCAAAAGGTAGAGCAGATGGCAGATGTAAGGACACTGAAATAATGTGACAAAACATAATATCTTCACATCCCAGCAGTTCTTCAGTGGATCCCATATCTCATTACAGGAGAGCACAACTCTCTTTTGTAAATAATGTAATATATGCCTAAACCAGATACGCATATTATCTGTCCAGTCAGGCAGAAATTAACCTTTATTTATCACACCAAGTCTGTGTCTCAAACAAGGCACAGCATTCACAAACAGAGAGGCGATTGTCATTTCAAATCTGTTGTAAAAATAGTTCTGGCAAGCAACATGCGCACGTCATTGATAAATATGCGTAGTGAACCCTTAATTTGTGGCTCAAAGACATTTGATTTGATGCCATCTTACAACAAAAATGCAAAGATCATCAGCACACATACCAGATTTTCCTCTGTGACGAAGTTGAAGATGAAGCCATAGACAGCCCGAAGTTGGTCCTTTGCATCAATCATGTCGAATACGGTCAACACCCACTTTATAAAAAGAATCTGAAAAGTGTACATGCAAAATAAACACAGATGGATGAACTATCGCGCAATCTTAAAGATGACACATACAGAATCAAAAGCAGTAGTACTCCAACATACTTTTGAAGAATTTGGACAAATCTAATTTTGCACTTACTTGTGTGCCGACGGGTATTTTTCCGACCCCCAGCCAAACCACCGCTCGAACAACAGCCTCCTGCGGCACCACCGTGGCAGGAATCAGACACTTCAGCACCCGGGCACATAGAGTAGTGCCTACACATAGAAATTCACAGAAACACAATCAGTTATAGAAGCAAATGTTAAGAATGACTGTAAAAAAAATGTCCAAGTCAGTCATACACACTTTCTACTGCACGGGTGTCCCTGAACTTTTGGGAAGAATGAAAGACAATTTCTTGCCACGTGTTTAAATTACGCGCTCACAGGACACCATATCTACTACGTAAGCAATATTTGGCTCTGGCATTCTTGTCAATTGAACTGCACCAAACCCATACAATTTTGGACATCACAGTGGCTAAGTGCCACCTCTGTGTGGAGTTTGATCTGTCTCTGTATGTGATCCTCTAGGTCAGGGGTCTCAAACTCATTTTCACTCCGGGCCACATCAGCATCATGGTCGCCCACAAACGGCCGGTTGTAAATGTAACTACTCGTAACATATTGTTAAATAACTCTCTGCATTTGATTATTGTTTATTCAAGTGTAAAAATATGTACATGCAGTTATATAAATGTAAAAATATATTTAAGCACATTTCTGTTATTATAACTTAAATCCTTTTAATTTAGGGTTAAGAAACCCACATTACTCTATCAAACTATTAAAGAAAATAGCAAAGACAAATATCAAACAAGTTATGACAATAACTTTGTTCAAAGCTTGAAATCCTTTCAAGGGTGTGTTTGCACAATCCCACATGAAGTATTCAGTTTAAAGTAGTCTTCAATGTACTGACAATACATTTCCATGTCAAATGTACAGTAACCAGCCAAAGAGCTGCTTCTGTGACTGTGTGTTTAAGTATCTCATAATTTTGACTTTTTATCTCATCATTTTGACTTTCTATCTCATCATTTTGACGTTCTATCTCAGAATTATGAATTTCTATCATAGTTATGACTTTCTATCTCATAATTTCGACGATGGGGATATTTTTATTCTCAAGTCTAACTTTAAAATTTTTTTTTTTTTTACTGGCGGATTCGCCGGCCACATAAAATGACGTGGCGGGCCAGGTTCTCTTGGTTTCCACCCATAATCAAAACAAAAGTCAGAAAGGCAGAATGTTTGGCTTTAAATTGACTGAGGTGTGAATAAGAGGGTGACACACTCTGTCCAAGGTGTACACTTGCTTGGTGTGTGATGGGAAAGATTCCAGCCCCCTATGACCCTTGACAGGTTAAGCGCCAAAGACGATGGATGGTATTATACCCCGTTCACCGTTGCTGCTAAGTGACGGTCTTACCCATACGGAGGCTCATGGCAAACTCCAGCATAATAGAGACGGCCTCGGGGGTAAGTCCTTTACTGTAGGCCACCTTCTCCACCAGCACCAGGTTCCTCTCGACGTCATCGTTCCCGTGCACTGGAGTACCTGCTTCAACTACAGGAGGGAGGGATAACGTCACATCATGTGTAAGTGTTTAAAATGTCACAATAATTACATGGTTAGACACAAACAAGAGGTAACGTCAACAAGTTCAGATGGGTTTTTTTACTGCTAATGTTAATGTTGGGGGACATGACAGGTGATGAGCTGGTACTGTACAAACTATTTGCAAGAACAAACTCCAGGAAATCTGTTTATTTCACATAGTTACTCGCTAGCCTAGCACAGGAAAAAACGCTATATTGTACAGTTTAGCCGAGTGTAAAATCCAACATAAAATATTCAGGTGGCTCATCCTTGAGTTTTAGATAAACACTGCAGTGTTGATGTCATCTAGAGACAAATCTTGGAACTGCTCTGTATCCAGTAAATATTCCCACTTAAGTATTTTTTGGTGACAGAACAGGAAATGTGATTTAGTTATTTAGACACGAGAAGAAGAAAAAATGAAAACGGTATGTGAGAGAGAGAGCACCCATGATAACGTAAACCTAATTTTGGATGTAAAGATAGAACAAAAGTCGTCTTATTTTTGGTTAGATCAGTCACTTCATTTAGTGTAATTGGGACAACGCATTCCATGGCAACATATGACGTCACGAGGGCTGCTCCTCCGATATTCAGCTTTTTTAATCATGGCGTTTTTGCCTTTGTTTGAAAATAACTTAAAGCTAAGGCTAGCTCTGTTTCGGTTTATCTCATAGTTGAGAGCTAATAACGTAAGCAACGTTAAGTTAGCCACATTAGCTGTTACTGAAGCTACCGGTACACCCAAAAATGCAACAAGAAAGTAACGTAAACTTAGGTTAACGTTACATCCTGGGCAGCTACGTTGGTAAAGTAAAGTTGGTAACTAAAGTAACCGTATGCTATCGACCATTGTGTATGAGCTACGTCCGTTACCGTCAGAGAAGTACTTCAGGGCCAGAACAAACGGATCCTCCGCCTCGTTCTTCTTCCTCTCCTTTTCTGCGACTCTCAGACTTCTGTTGTTACTCCGGCTGGACGCAGACTGATCGCTTTGAGACGACTGGTCTAAATCTGACGGCCCCGACAGGATAAGCGTTGCTGCCATTTCTACATTGCTAAAAAATTGTAAATATTGTGCTCCACTCTGTCTTCAGCCATTCAAACAAAACTCAAATCCTCCGCGCGACCGTTTGGTCTGCGCTTGCGCAGTGTAGTCTTTCCGCTCGGTGGCTTCCCGGAAGATGTAGTCCGTATGCCGACCAACTGCCAAACAGTAGGACTACAATAGTCATGCAGCTGTTCATCGTTCTTTTCATAAATCTAAAGAGGCTACGTCAAATGACGTTAATATAACGTCAATAACGTCAGTATTTCACAAAAAAATAAATATAATAATAACTGGGTCACTCTGAAAATGATTTGGTTCAGAATTTTTCATGTAATTTTGCAAAGATGTGAACATCGCAAATTAAATTGTTCATTTTATTATGGGGCTGAAACTAATGAGTATTTCCATTTTCGATTTGTCATCTTTTTATTTTCTATATAATTATAATAATAATTGCTTTGGTCTAGCTATAGCCTACTGCAGGGGGTCCGCGAATTGTTTTGGTTGATTAGACAATTAAACAGTTCTAACTGACAGGCTGATAATGATACTCAATGCGTTGTGCAGGGAGTCACTGGAGACAGGGCATGTTGTTCGTGAACCGATGTATTCTATTTCATATTTAGGTGAAATTATTGATGAGAAAAGATGCATTAAAAAGGAAAATGAGTTAAAATAATACAAACTTTTTAAAGTGAATGATACAAAATGATATAAAAGTTATTTAAATAACACTTTCCTTGCTCTGTCCTGTTATATATTTTTGTTATTTAAATCATCAAAATAAGCAAAACTGGTCCCAATAGCTGGCAGAATGATCTATACATTTAAAGAAAATAGTGTCCATCTCAAGTAGCCTATGTTACCTATTCAACTGTCTGACCAACAGTCCAAAAACCAAAAAATATTTATTTTACTATCATTGAAGACAAAGAAAAACACAAATTAACATTTGAGAACCTGAATCATTAAAACAGGGCATTAGCAATTGGCTGACTGATTCGTCGATTTGATTAATCGCCAAAAGATTTCTCAAAATCAGGCCAAATAAAACCAAAACTACAAAAACTATAAACACTTCAAAACCAAATGGTAAGAAAATAACAGACATGCGAAAGTGGAGGAGGTGCAGTCTCTGCAGAAATGTACTCGTTGCTGTATTTATTTATATGTTTTCATGTTGGTCAAGCTCTTCTGAAAACACCACTGTCTTTCCCCCAAACTGTGAGCTGTAAACTGTAACTGACCCCGAGTCCGGTTTTCATGCTTAGGGGGAGGAGCAGGGCCACAATCCCTCCATTTTGTCTTGATAGCAGGAGACATAACAGATTGTCTAAGTTATGCTGTTTGTCCCCTCATCCCCAGTGTGAGGTCGACCATGTAGGGTTAGACTCAGGGATGGGTTTTGCACTAAACAAAGCGCATTTTCCGCCCATTCCCGAAAAATTTAATTCAAATTCTGCAGTCAAAAATCATCAAAAGGTATATTCAAAAAATAAAAGTTGAATCAGGGCATTTCCTCTATGATGCCTCTTCCTCAAAGCTACATTAATTTCCAACTAAATGAAAATGTGATTTACTTGTCAGCGGCGTAAATGAAGAGTTTAAGCTCTTGGCTTGTTATGCAGGAATTGAGTTCACAAAACGCATCAACCTGTAATACACAGAAACAAAATAAGCAAATCCTTTACAGATCATAGTGACAAACACTGCATATCTTGGCCGATAAAACGTTGTCTGTAGTTCATGTGCTGATGTGATGGAATCAGCTTGACAGGGACTGCCTGCAATTACATGACAAGATGAAAACACAAAACCCATTGCTGCAAGAGAGCGAATGAAAAAAAGTCAGTTTCACCTCCAATTCTTTATTTTAAGTATATCGTTTACAGAAATATTGTGAACCTTAAAACTAACTGACAGGATTTCTGATTGAGAAATCATCCCCTACGCAGAACTGTAATAGGAATACTTATTAATATCTTCAGAGAGAAGTAAAACCAAACTGATCAGCAGAATCTTTAAGAGACAGTGAATACGTTTAAGACTTCAACTGTGAATTCCTAAAAGGTCAAATTCAATTTTTAACAAAGGACATTTTTTTTGATTTGGTCGTTCTGCTGTACAAGCTTGCAGCAGACACCTGAGGCAGCAGCTGCTGTACTTCCCAGCTAAACAACTCCACTGTGACAACTGGACTGAAAGGAGAAAGAGGGATGCAGCTTATTTACTTTGGGAGAAAGGATTTCATGCGCACTGCTACAAAAATGTAGGCCTACTGAGATGAAAAAGGAACGAGGATTCATATTTTGTTTCTTTCTATTAACCTTCTGGTAACACTGCACCAAAATAAGATGTGGATATGTAATACTAGCTGATGTATTATGAGTACAAAATTGTTTTAAAAGTGTTCATTTTCCATACCCTGGACCGAATGGAGCATGCTTGAACTATTGAAATTCCTAAATCTTACAGTATAAAAACAAATTAGAAAAAACAAGCCAGAAAGATTCTTTCATGAAAAATAGCATCCTCAAATCAACTCGAAGCATAAATTAAATTCATACTTAATTACAAACAAAACACATTTAGCACAGTGTAGGACTAGAATAAATAGGGAACATGGATTCACTGTTTAGACGATGAGTCGAGCTCATGGGAGTTTCCACAGGTATGATTGTCCACGGTTATGGATCGGGAGTTCTCATTTCACAGTAAGAGTGCAGAGAGGAGGTGAGTGTAATCAGTCAGCTAGCTGGATGGGCCAGGAGATGGGTGTGTGTGTGTGTGTGTGTGTGTGGGGGGGGGGGGGGGGGTATTATTTCTGGATGTGACTGATTCCTTCAAAATTTGATTTACTACAATCCATAGGGGCGCACCAGGTTCCCTTCGTTGTGGCTTGGACCAAAGTAGAAGAGGATCTTAGGACTGCTTGACCTTGTTCTTTTCCTGGTCATTAACGTGCTGTTCCTCTCTGCTGTCCTCTCGCTCCGGCCGGTCGTCACTCTGGCGGGCAATAAGCAGGCGGCAGGTGAGCAGAATACCAAAGACTAGAGCGTGGGCGTACCGTTTCAGGGGGTCTCCTACAAGCTGGTGGAAGAACAGGACAGCCAGCATGACCAGCAGCAGCAAGAAGTTGGCCACATCCTTGGGCCGACCCGGCACCAGGGTGAGCACCACACCGCAGCCCACCTCCAGAGAGCCGATGATCTTGCGAAGCAGGACTGAACTGATACCAATCTTTTTCAGGCCTGGCAACGCCTTGGCATAGCTCTTGTATGCCCTTTTCTGAAAGGAAAAAATACAAAGAAATTATAAACATTTTTGACATTTAACTCAGCATATAAACTCTCATTGGTGACTTTTTTAGGCCATTTAAGGGCCTTAATGTTAGGTCACCATTCAGTCACACAAGTCAAGAGTTCAACATTCAAATGCTTTTATTTCATCACTGTGGTTGCACAATTACTCTTCCACCTATTGCACTCTGGTTCACTAAAACATATTAACGTATACAATTATTGTAGTAAAATATAATATGAGCATATTCGTTTTGATTTTGCGTGAAGCTACATCAGCTTCCACATTTCAGCATCGGCAGGTGCATCTCACAGAATTTGCTGGAACGCGCCGCCATTGCTGTTTAGCTGTTGTTCTTCAAATTAAACGAGAAGCTTAGCAGCGACAACCTATTTTAATATGACACAAAGAGCACGCTACAACTTCTAAACGGGTTTGTTATCCGGCACGTTTGCAACATTCAGCTACATTGTAGCATGTGTGAACACGATGCGTTCATATCAATCCCTGTTCCAGCGTTAACGATGGACACAGGAGGGAGTATTGTATGTATCCTTACGGATTCATTGATGTTCCCCGTGTTGATACCGACATATTGTATGCCTTATCGTAAAACACACAGGCTTAGCCCATGTGCTAACTGTGTTAGTACATGCAATAACGTTACAGCAGGGTTTAACATGATGAAGCTATAGAGGGATCTCCTCTGGAAAATGAACAAATGCTCCACAGAGGCAGAAAAGAAGAGTAATATCGAAAGCGTTAATTTGTCCTATATTTTACGATTTAGGTCAGCATCACATTACTCGAGCCTGAGAGCCTTTCGCGTCTGCAGCCTGCACCACAGAACAATGGCCTTTAGATGCGAACAGTTGGATATAGATGTACTCACCATTTCACTGTATGCATCTTTGCTTAGTCTCGGAGTGAGCTTAATGGTTCCCATGAACACGAAGAACAAACCCAAAGCAAAAGAAAGAGCCACGACAGTAATTGTCCTTGGTGAGGCCATCTTTTCGCCACCGTGCGCGTACCAGCAGGCGCTTCCCAACGAAGTGAATGAAAGTCAGACGGTTTACCAGTGAAGATGCACCACGGGGGGGGGGGGGGGGGGGATGGGCTTCTGGGTGAACTACAAAGATGGCGACGCGCGGATCCCCTCTCACAGCCTCATCCAAGTAACCCGACAGGAGTCCGGAGACCCCAATGGGCACTCTGCCTGAGGGCCTGGGTAACGTTTTCAGTTGTTTCATATACATTATCATGATATAATTGTATGTCTTTATTTATTTTACAAAAGGCTTCACAGTTCAACATAAAATATACATATTATTTTAAAATCTACAACAGTTTGTTGCTCTTGTGTTGTTCTTTCACACAACTAAGGCTAAAGAAGTTTAAAAATAAATACATTTGTGCAACAAAAAAGGAAAATGGCAAATTACAAAACAATTTAGTTGTTTACTCGTTGTCTGTGTTATATTTTAAAATCGAAATAACTTGCAGCATACATACTTAATTTGCTGTTAGAAAAATACCTGTAAACACAATAGATAGATATGACATGAAAGTAGTGACAACATGTTTATTGTTATTATCAACAACGTCCATTACTCTACCAGTGCTGTGGGAATTTCTGGAAAGTGTTCAAAACATGTTAAAAAAAAGTATTCAGTTCAAAACTTATTAATTAACTACTGCATAGATTTATAAAAACAAAAACCTCATTTTGGTCAGGTACACAATTTCATCTTTTACTTCTGAAAATGTATACATTGTTATTTATATATTCATCTACAATGTTTTTATTTAAATTGTATATTATTAATACATCATTATGCAGACCTGTCCTGCACTACACATTGGAGTCTCCCTCCGAAGGTTCAGGGATCAGGTCTGATGTCGAGTGTAAAAACTAGGTGATGAAGACGTAACAGGATCTGTGTCTTTGAAGTATTGCAGTGCGGCCGGTGTCCCACTACCGCTATCCTCACACTCAGGTCTCAGGATTCGCTCTCACTGTCTCTGAGCCTGACGTTCCTTCAGAGCCAGCATTGCTTTTCGGTAAAGATCTGTCAGGGAACAGGGTCGTTTAAAAAAAATGAAAGCTGTGTGTTCATTTCATTTCCAAAATGTCATTGCATTTAAATGGAGGTGCAAGAAGTGGACGAGGCTCACCAAAGGTTGCAGACAGGTCCACAGGTTGAGAGTAAGCTTCAGACATCTCCTCTGTGTTGATCTTGTTCTTCCTTTTTACTTTCACTATTTTTTTCTTCCTCTTCTTTTCCCCTGTAGCTGGACATAGAATGAAATAAATGTTAGACTTGCATTCTTAAACTGCTTAAAACCACAACATATAGGCCATTAATAACAGATGTGAACCTTTGAGCGGCTTCTTGTCATTGTCCGGTGATTCTGGCACGTCCAGAGCCTCTTCTTTCACTTTTGTTTTGCGTTTGACTTCGCCTTTTTTCGGGGGGATCAGGGCACTGCTGGCTTTCTCTCTGTGACCAGAGTTTTCATGCTCTCCTCTGTTACCTTCACCCTCCTCTTCCTCCTCCTGCTCATTTGCTTCTCCTTCTTTTTCGCCTACCTTTTCCTCAATCGACTTCTTCTTCTTCTTCTTTGTGTTCAGCTTCTTTTTGGTTTCCTGTAAATTGCAGACTTTTGAGTTTAATTTACCATCTATTAATTGTAACATTAATTATAAATCCCATTATCAAGGACGTCACAATCATTTTGTTTAAAAATTCTTCCCCCATTTGGCAAAACATTAGAAACATATCTCAATATTATGCAGTCTAGTTCAACACCACAGCAAACTACATCCTCAATATTAAACATCGTGATTATAAATTAGGCCGAATTGGCTGAACTGTTGATTGCATTATTTTACAGGTGTACGTTATCCAGAAGCCACTGAGTGTAGTTTTAAAAACGGGATGTAGATATTTTCCTGACCTTTTGCAGCATGTTTCGAATGGGTTGCCGCTTCCCTTCACCCTTTGTCTTTTTCTCCTTTTCTTTTGACCGATGAACCTGGCGAAGATCTGACTTGCTGGATTTAATTCTGAGTGGAGTAAACATTGAACATAAAAGGTCAGATGAGTATTCTTTAGGTTTTTGTTGATCTGTACAATATGTGCATGTGTAAAAGAAAGGCCTCTCCTACCGTTCCCCCTTGGTTTTTCTGCGAACTTTCTCTGTTTTCCAGGTCTTTTCCTCCTCTTTTGATTCCAGAGGCCTCTTGCTGTCCTGGACTACACGAGTGCACAGCTCGGGGTAATCCAGACAAACAGCACGCAGCAACCAGCGAAGGCCTCGTTGACTCTTTCTGTCCGACCAGCGTCGCAGGTCCATCAAGGCGGAACAAGGCTCCTGAGAGAGAAAATAGAAAGGTTTGTCTGTCATCTGTATGTCTGCTTCAATTCCTACATGTGTGTTTGTTGGGTTTGCATTCTTGAATTTTAAACACTTACAATGTGGCACAGAGAGCGGCTCTGGTTGACCAGCTTCTCCAGTACCAGAATCTCAATCAACTCACTTCCCAGCAAAGCGTTCATTTTGTCTTGTTTGTTGGCCAACCTAAAAAGTAAAAGTTTTAGCACAGGCCTAAGTCACTCACACTTTAGCTTCACAGTTATCCAGTCATCACTTATTTCAGTGTTTCCCTCATCAGCCACCAGAGGTCACTGTTTACATTGTACATGATGTCAGTTAGGTCTCACTTGTAATGTACGTATGAAGTTGAGTATAATTACACTAATATGGGTTTTCCCGCCACTCTCTGTTGCTTCAGCAGGTCGGCGAGAACCTCCTTGACCTCCTTTATCCTCTGCCTGTCACTGGAGTCCACCACAAAGATGATCCCATGGGCCTCTCCATAGAGCTCACGCCAGGCTTCTCTCGACTCTGCTGACCCCCCCACATCCAGCAAGGTGACCTGGTAGTTCTCCACTCTCAGCTCACTTCGGACGCAGCCGTGGGTGGGTCCAGCTTCAGCACCATGGGGGACTGAAAAGAACAGGAAGTAAAATACAGGTAGATAATTTGTTGTGTTTCCGCTTTCAGCACTTTTAGAGATACATTGGTAACAACTGAATTACCTCTTAACATCCCTCTGATGGAGGATGTTTTTCCTGCTTTGTCAAGACCAACCACCAGAATGGTCACTTTCCTGCAAAGAAGCATGCACAGTATAGAATTTCACTTAAAGGAGCACCATATAGCTTTAGTTGACAGCTGTAAATTAAAGCAGTAACCGGAAATCACATCTGCAGGTGGCAACAAATGTGTTTAGTTTTTTTCTGTACTGAATGCTTGCTCACTTTTGTTTGTATTTTAAGTGTGTTTTTGTTTTTGTTCTTACTTTTTGAAAGATTGAAGTTTTGCCAAATGCGGCACATGCAGCTTTTCTGAGACTGATTGTACATTTCATTACATTTTAAAGAAATATGTTACCTGATCGGCTCCTGTATTTTGGAGACCCAGGTGCAGCAGTTGGTCATCAGGTTGAACATGTTTACTTGAGGTGAGCAAGGTCAGCACAACGGCCACCATCTTCTCTGGAACTGGTACCTGCAAACAGATGGTCAAGTATGACTCACACGGACTAAAATAGGGCCGGTCGGTGGAGTCACTGGGGGGGTCACGGCCAGGTCCAACACAAAGATGCTTTGTGTCTGCTGTAGGAGACTTTTACAGATGGTCAGACATCTGGGTGATGCTTTGATTGCCTAATGTCTCTTTTTACCGCTCTCTAATTAGCTTTATTAGCATTCTTAGCTCACCTTAATTTCAAAGCTTATTTTTTTCTAGGTTCTTGGTTTAAATTAATCAATGCTGATGGGAGCTTTAGGGAACTATGAGGGGTTCTCTCAAGTGTTGTTACACACATGCAGCAGGTGTGTCTGAGGACGTGTGGCCATGTGCTAAAAAAACACAGTCCTTACTCCAGTGCATCTGTTGAGGCTCCGTAATCTGATAAAGCCAGTCTAGAACAGCCTGCAATACTGTCTAGAACAGTGATTCTCAACTGGTGGGTCGCGACCCAAAAGTGGGTCGCGGACCTGTTTTCAGTGGGTCGCGGGCCTTTGCCTGAAAAAAAAAAAGAAAAAAAAAAAAAAGTATTTTATTTTGAAGGGCATTTTTATGTTCAGCGGTGCAGGAAAAACACCCCAAATCGTTGTGAGTCACATCACGTGATGAAGCTCAGCCAATCAAATATGAGTATTCTGTCATGTTTCCTGACTTGAGTGAGATGTACACACACCGTGACACACAGGGAGAGACGAGGAGACAGAGAGCAGAGCAGGACTGTTTATTGAGGTGTGAGTCGTGAAAGTCAAATCATAGGAGGATCTCCAAAAGAGAGAAATGGCCAGAGAGACCAGACTCATTAGACTCTGAAGAATTCACTAATATGAGTCTGTCCAGTCAAACACTAATTTCTCTTTTTAGAAGATGAGAAAAATATAATATTGTGGCTTTTTCACTTCATCCTGAATGAACTGAATTTAAAGCTGCAGGGCAATTCAGTGAAAATGATTTAGCTAAAATGAATTTCGTTACGTAATTCATTTTTTAATCCAGCCGTTATTTTACTTGAAATGAGAAGAACATTTATTTATGTATTTCTATGTATTATTTATAATCCATCCAGTTAAATTTGAAAAATGAGATTAATATTTGTTAAAATATAATTGATGTGTACTTTCTTTATTTGATTTGACAGTTGTTTACTACACAGAGACGTTACTACTACTAGACTTCTTGAATATAGATATACCCAAATTATATATATATATATATATTTATATATATTTATATATATATATATATATATATATATATATATATATATATATATATATATATATATATATATATATATATATAATTTGGGTCGTGGGTCCCAGCTTGTCATTAAGGGGTGATGGTGGGTCCCGCAGCCAGACCAGTTGAGAACCACTGGTCTAGAACAGTATTGTTGACGAGCTGACCCATTTGTTTTGGCTGTAAAAGACACTGAGGTCACCACCGTGTACAATATAAATTCAACATCCGTCTGCAGTACCGAACGTGCAATTTGTGGACTGTGTGAATGTAAAAGTGTTTGCTCTGTGGAGATTTAAAAAAAAATGAAATGTATATTCAAAAATGTGTGTGCATAATAGAAAACATAATTTCTAGTTTATTTTGCCAAATACTAAAGTAATTCTGGTTACTGAAATGTTTCTGGTTCCCATTGAATGGTTGGTTTTGGTCCATACTTTGTAAATTAAAGATAAACCAGGACAGAAGACCTACAGTAAAGTACTTTGTGTTAATCGCTGATAGAAATACTATCATATGAACATGACGATCATATATTCATACATTGTTGTTAATATATCAAATAACTTCTAAAAACACTGTACATAACAGTGCACCGGTTTAAATTCACACAATGACTGAACAGTTCACACGGGTGGTAAAATGCAGTGAATCATTGGATTAAAACAAAGTATTACAAACTCAGTGATATCACTGACTGACTACATCACATGCAAGAGGTGCAAAATGTGCAAGAGATTAATAAAACAGAAGGAATTTAAAGAATACTTACAGAAGTGAGTCTATGTCCATGCATTTGTTTGGGTGCTCGCCTCTATTAACATGTTGTTTCCTCCTGCTACCAAACTAATCAGGCTCACAGTAAGCCTTTAGTCACCCCATGTGGGAGGTAGAACCTGAGGAAACGTTGTATTGGTATTCCAACCAATCCCAGAGTCCTCCCAACCAATCGCTAATCCCATTGGATGGCGTGGTGATTCTAGTTAGACCAAACGAAGGTGCATGTATCCCTCCTGGAGAGCAATTGTGTCTTGTGGTGTGATCTGTGACGTGCTGTGACCTCCTAGAAAGGGTAGCATGCGGAGCGTTTGGACAGATTTAGCACAACTTTAGTCACTGTGGGAGATAATGACATCATAACTGGGGTGACGGCCAGGTGTTGTCACTCTACAATGTATGTCAAAGTTTACAGGTATATTTGAAACTAAAGCTATTTTTCCTTGTGAGGTGGCGGGTTGATATTCTTACAAATGTTTATATGGTTTGTAATGAACAAGCTACTGTGTTTATTTTAATATGTATTAGTGGGTATGTACTGCACAATTATGTGCATATTTATTATGTCGTGGATTTGCCATTTTATTCTGTTTTTATTTACATTTGTAGTTGTTTTCATGTTGATCAGTGAGAAATGTTCCTCTCAAATAAACTTTCAGTGTGGATAATAAAGAGGGAAATAAACAAGATTATAGTTCAGGTGAAAATGCATTTGATAAGGAATGTTAAGTTTATTTATAATAGACATTTCATAAACAAAGAAATTTAAATTTAACTTAAATAAATACAAGTTTACAGAGGATCATCACGTTACATAATGGTTAATGCAATTAGGGAGCCAGTCCAACACATCTTTGTAATGCAGCATGAGCCACTAGATGGCCTCAGAATCACAGGATCTATTTTTACTGCCTGAGACTGCTGTGCACATTGTAGTCTGTAAATAATAATGGCTCTGTTTTCATGTCCTTGACATGCCAAGATAAACGGCTGAGGCTACAATTCAGTCTACTCAAAGCTGAACATAAATATTCTTGATTTGCAGCCTCGATGCAATCCAATCCACAGCACTGATTTTTTTCATTTCTCAATGTTTATCAAAAATCAAATGGAAAATGGAGAGCGGACTATGAAACAGAGCTTCTGCAGCCACAATTAAATTATAGATGTTTGTGAGGAATGGTTTGTGAGCAGGCCTTATCTTATTATGTCGTTAAACCAACATCCAATCAGGCTCTGCCCTCCTCTGCTGAGTAGACTCATACCAGAATCTGACCGTCAGCTGACACACACACACACACACGCGCGCACACACATTCAATTTGTAAATTTGCTTATTTGCTTTATGCCCTGAAAGTACATACGATGAGACGAATTTTTTTTTACAATTTACAATACAATCAAAAATTTAATAAAGTTACAGCTAGTACACGGTTAGCTTAGCTTAGCTTAGCATGAAGATTGGAAACTGAGGCAAACAGCTAGCTTGGCTTAACAAAATCAGCACCACAAGTTTAGTAATCAACACTTTATATCTGGTTTGTTTAATCCGTACAAAAAACAGTGTATGAAAGTCATATTATGGTTTTACAAATGTTTAGCTTCACATTTTACATTTCCAGAGTGGTATCTTCTCATCTAACTCGCAGCAAGAAAGCAAAGACATATTTCCCAAAATGTAGAACTATCACTTTAAAGATAGTTCAAGACAAAGATTATTGTACAGAATTTAAAACAGACAAACAGTGTAATTATTTCTATGTGTGTAGCCTATCCCCGTCCCGGTTGGCTGGTAACACTGTGCAGATGGCCGGTGCTCAGTAATGAGGTTTCCATCTTCCACGGCCCCCTTGTCTCCACAGAGCACACAGCCTCTGCAGTCTGAAGTCACTGACCCACACACTGCTTCACCAAACACATGCATAAGTAATGACCTTCATAGGTTGTGTCGACCACTGACTGAGATGAGATCTGATTCGACACAGAGAGGTTGGCATGTTTGGGTTGAGCTGTGTTTAAACTGTTCCACAGTTAAGTGAAATATGAACAGAAAAACTCCATTTGTAGCTATAGGGAAAGTTGCATCTCCCAAACTGGAATATTAAAGTTCCCTTTCAGTCAAAATAAAACGGATTATCTAAAGTAAAAGCGGTCATGTAGACATCAACCTAAGCAACAGAGAATAGTTTTGCAATGGAAATATTGGGTACTTCGCCACAGATTGTGTCCTTCTCACACGCCTCCCAAACAAGGATCCTTGTTTGCATAAGTGCGCAAACATCAAAACCAGTTCTGTTCTGGTTCACACAAAGGTATCGTTGTCTAATGAGCATTTAGCCTGAACAAATTGTAAAATAATGAGAAATGCCTGTGTGTAAAGTGAATGAGAAGATGGAGTGAAATTGTAATAGTTGATTCAGTGTGTGTGTGTGTGTGTGTGTGTACTGAACCTGCTTGTGTGGCAGCTTCACTCGCAGGCCTGCAAGTCCCCATGACAAGGCCAAGTCTTCTCTGCCGGTGGAAACTAAAAATGGAAGCACAGAGAAACTGAACTCCCTTTGCTCGCCCTACGCAGTGCTTCCACTTGGAATAGACAAATACTGGATGTAATAAAACTACAGTGCATCTCTCACTGTATCAGTAGTTAGTTTGGCAAAAGTAGTCCAGAGAGATGTAAAAATAAATTGTAATCTTGTTTATTAAAAATGGACTGAAATGTTACAACATTGACCGCCTTCTCTGCTAGTAGTAGTAGTAGTAGTTGTAGCAGTACAGTATAATTCTCAAAGTCACAGTGACCTGTGCAAGATATCACATGTCGGGCTGCTCAAAATAGCCTTGCCATGCACCAGATGCATTAATACACATTCCTCAGTTTCTATTTATATTTCAACTGTTTTCATACTGTTGTATACATGCAGTGCTCATCACTGCTTCATACAGTTCAGTGTTCTCCATTTCCATTTATTTATCTGCCTGCAGAGCAAGCAGATGCACCTCCCTGAGATGCTTTGTTATGATAATAATGTTGTGATTTCTCTTTCCTTTTTTATCCATATGGCTTTTGTTTCTGCACAGCTCATTATTTTCTTGTAATTTGTACTTTCCACCTCCCTTCACATATATGTATGTATAAATATATGTCCATTACGTGTCTGTTCTCCGCACAGAAATGTCTTTCTTGTTGAGTAAAGTTCTATCATTTCATATCATATCTCTAATCTCTCTTACTTTGAAGAGCGCTCATTCATTTCCGGTATCTCCCCGTGTGTTTTGGGTGACTAAACGCAGAGCTGTTGCATTGACAGCGCACCAGAAAACCTGAACCACGAGTATGCCGACTCAAACCAGCTGCACACCGACTCCACAGCGGGACTGTGTGTTTTTAAGCAGAATTTAACTCATTTTTAAGTACTGATGGCCTGAGTTTGGACGACGATCGCCGGGCGAAAGTCTTTATTTGGAGAGTGCCGCATGCCAACGCTGACAAATTCCAGATCCTGAACTCTGACGGTGCAACAGCAGCGCCGATATCCCTGCAGACAGTGAGGGGGTTTCCTTGGGATTCAACCGGGTGGTAACGCCACGTACGACGATTTACGAGACAATCAAACAAAAGCCTTTTTTTCTGTGTGTGTGTGTGTGTGTGTGTGTGTGTGTGTGTGTGTGTGTGTGTGTGTGTGTGTGTGTGTGGGGGGTGGGGTGGTGCAGTGGGGCGGTGGCACCGCCGAGCTGTTGAGTTATGACGTGAAACCAGCGATGATCAACTTGGTGGGAAGTTGGGAGAGACTGTGGACCAAGGGAAGTATTTACAACAACAACAACAAAGTGATGTTTCTATTTGGAGCACGCTAAGGCAAGTGCAGCTCAACGTGCGTTTGGCGACGTCCAAATATCCTCTCTGATCAAATCCAACAACATTATGCGCGAGGTGACCATGGAGGAGGAAGAGAGGGAGATCTCCGACATTGACCCGCAGGAGGGCTCCGCGGTGGCGGAGAACGGAGTCATGCTGGTGGTCAATCACAGCCGGATCCTGCCTCCCTTCAGCGTCGTGCTGGCCACCGTGCTCTACTGCGCGGAGTTCGTCACCGGCGCGGTGCTCTGCAGCATGTACCGCAAGACCGACGATGTCATCTGGTTGAGCTTCACCATCGCCTTCATGCTGCTGCCCGCCCTGCTCATCCAGTTGACGCTGACGTTCATCCACAGGGACCTGGGTCGGGACCGGCCCCTGGTCCTCTTCCTGCACCTGCTGCTGCTCGGCCCTCCCATTAGGTGGGTGAGGGGTCAGGGGTCAGGGGGTGGTGGTGGGGTGGCTGCAAATCATACAACTTTTAAATACTCCTGGAAGTTGTCTTCGAATAAAGTGTTTTCAGATACATGAAGGTGTGAATCCAACGTTTCAGTCAGCCAGTGGGAGATGGGATTTGTAGTAAATCACCAGAAACATAAAAAGAAAACCATGAACATAAGTCATGTCTTCCCAAACGTGTTAATGGAACAAATTTGAAATGTTTCTCTATAATTATTCATTACTCATGCCCCTATGCGCTGTAAAGATCAGTAAATGAATTGAAAATAGACGACAACTTTTTTTTAAATAATCGATTCATAGTTTTAGTCATTTTTTAAGATGAAATTCCAATTTGTTGCTGGTTCCACCTTCTCAAATGTGAGGATTTTATGCTTTTCTACTTGCGCATACATGATTGTAAACTGAATATATTTGGCTCTGACAAAACAAGACATTTGAAGACAACATCACGGGTATAGTTGGAAATTATAACAAGAAATATCCCCTATTTTCTGACATGTTATACACAAAACGATTCATTGAGAAAACTGACAGATTGATCGATTAAAAAAAAAAAAAAATAATAATAATAATAATCTTCACCTACAGCTCCACATCTTACTTACATCTTACTGGACATGCAACTTCCACTTTCCATTTGCAGTGCAGTGCAGTTAATGGGATACTGATAGGCAGTCTGTGTTCAGTGCACAGAATCACTGACTGTCAGTCTCCATCCATCTGTTGCAGTTCATCGCCTACATTTTATCAAGAACATTAATGTGTTATGACAGGCTGCTGCAGCGTCATGATTATTTTATTTTTTTTGCACTGAATGGGAATCAGATTTGGCTCATTAACGGCATCACACCAGATGGAAAGCCAGTCCAGTATATGAAGGACAGGAGTGACGACCGAGCACAACAACCTCCCACGTCGTCAAAAGAGATAGAAGTCAAATATCGGGAGCTTTTTTTTCTTCCTGAGGCTCTTTTAATTTGAGGTCTTCCTTGGTGGTTTGGTCAGAGTTGAACCTGCTGCAGTCTAGACTCTGAAACCAATCTGTCAGAGGACTCTGAAGAGCTGGCACCCGCCCTGATGACACTTCCTTCACATTTATGACCTCATCTCAGGGTGAAGGCCTTCGATGCTGCCGACCAGTCCGACAGCTGATCCGGCCGGATTGGCTCTCGAGGAGAGAGGAGTTGTAGATTAATATTCATTTTACAGCTTGTTTATTCTTGGAAATTGTTGAGGAAGGAAGTTGTTCCGTTTATACACTTCAATGCCGGTTGATCTCAGCTGAGAGACTTGTTCGGTGAACCGTGACTCATGCAGGAAGATGTAGGCGGAGACTTAAGTTCACTGAAATTCAAATATACAACTTGTACTCTCTTTGTTTTGCTCTGAACTTTTAAACGTTGACAGTGAGCCCTGAGGTGTTTCTTTGAATTTCCTGTACAAGAAGAGGTAGTTGAAGTGTTGTTTTTACAGGGCTAGAAATTCAACTCTGTCTTGAGTTCATCGCAGGTCGATGGGCCTCGGGAAGAATGCTTTGCAAGAGAAAGTGTTGCGAAAAGGCTTATAAATTACTTTATTTGTGGCTCGGCTTGCAGTGCACCCTAAAATATAACCAGTCCGATACATTTTCAAACAGATTCCAGATATAAGAGAAAAGAAGGAGAAGGAATAAAGAGCTAGCGCTACAGAAGAAGCATCTTTAGCAGTGACATTAAGAAGACAGGGAATTATCTTATCTCCGATGCTGAGCTAACAAATTGGATTTCAGTGCAGCCATTGCTTAATGTAGCCCGTCAAAACTGATAAAAGTCTGTATCTCTTCGGGATACAGCACAAGGCTCACATACTTCATGTTTTACGTTGTGATGAATGCCATTTGAGTACAATGTAACACGGAGTGTTAAGCAGGAGAACAGACCTTTCGGGTAGACCACCTGCAGCTCCAGAGTCTATTTCGATCTTTGAGCGAGAGTGTTAGTCAGAAGTGTTGTAAAAATACATCGGTCACATTTTGGCTGCGAGGAGCTTGCAGAGCAACAGAGCTGCTGGATGACAGTCTGATTTGTGACTTATCTTTCAGGGAGACGTTGACTGAAATGATCTCACCAGACTTTTGGGAAAACAACACTCGTGCGCTGTCTAAATACAGGTGCTTCCCTTAGTACACTTCATGGAGTACACTGTGCACACTGTGTTGCTAATTGGGTGCATTTTGACATGGTGGTGTTGTCCAGTGTTCCTCTTCTTCACCTTCTTCTTGGCAGATTGGAAGTGGGCGGAGCATTAGCGCCAACATTTGACTGCGACTGTCGCCCTCCTTTATGACAACCGATCCAATAGTTGTTCAGATGTTTCAGTCCGGGTCGAGCTACCTGCCGAGCTGACACTGTGATCCAGAGCCTCACTGCTGCTGCTGCAGACTATCAAGGATTGTTCTCTGAACAAAGACAGCTGCTGAAAACCAAAAGCAGCAGTTTTCTGTCAGCTACACGCACTAGCGTGTGATGCTGCACACGTCTTTGCTGCACTTGAATGCTTTGCTCGTGCCGGTGATTGTTGAACCGCCATGACCATGAAACATCTTTCAATATCAAATAGATCCCGCCTCTCTAATGTGAGTTTTATGAATGCTTTTTTATTTAGTTTTTTTGCAGTAAGCTGCGACGTCTCTGGTGTTTTTAGTGCGACAGAGAAGCCAGAAAACAAATACTGGGGTTGCTATTACAGATCACTTTGTTCTGTTCGGTTTATTTTTCCTTTTTCTTTCAAGTTGAGCTCGTTCCACGCTGTGCTGCTGTAGATAACGTCTGCTCCCTCGTGGCTCAGATGGGAGGTTTCCTGTGTGACTCAGGGACGGTGTAATTTGCTGATCTTGTGGCTGCGTAGTCAAACACATGGTGTCTGCTATCAAAAGAGGAAGTTCAAGTCACATTTTTCTTTCTTTTTTTTACACATAACTGCATGATTAATAACCTTTTTAAGAGCCTTGTTTTGGTTGCATTGGAGTCTAGCAGAAGATAATGAGACACAGAGTCTCTTTAAGGAGGGGGTCGGTATGTTTTCAACTTGTCTTGACGTGTTTCCTTAAGTGCAGGAACAGAAACGACATTACTCTTTCAACTTGGGCCAGTCTTGGCATGCAGAGCTTCGTGTTTTGTGTCTGTTTGTGTGCCACCAACTCACCACAGTCAGGCGAGGTCGTGTTGTCGTGGGCGCGGTGAGCTTGATGATGTAATCCCAGGTGACCAAAAGAAGAGGATCTTGCTAAAGAGCTGCTGAAAGGATTTCCTGAATGCTCTGCCTCCCATTAGTCAGAAAAAACATCAGCGTTAAAATCGTCACATGAGTCTCTTTGCTTCTTTTTGAAGCCGGTTCCTCTTTGTTTGTGTGGCATTTGTCACATCGGACTGCTGTTTCGGACTGGTTCCTTTTTATGAATCCTTGTCAGAAGTCAGCATATTGATTCTCCTGGCTAATGCATTCAGCTGCCCCTTCCCCCGAGTGAAATTCAGTCTGCCTCACAGTCAAAGTGCAGGCTGGCTGAAGTTGAGCACCCTCACTCTGCGTCCTCAGCGCCATTGTGCTGCCAGATTTCCAAGGGAGGGGATGTCAGTAAATCAGGTTTTTACCTTCCCTGTTTCCCTGTCATCGACCTCGAACACTAAAGCTGAGCAGCCGTGATCTGTCTTGTGGCTATCGGTCTTGGACTGAATGTGTTTAGAGATAATATAAGAGCCTGCTTCCAAATAACAACAACTAATCCCCTGCCAGCCTGTGAGGTTTGGGTCAAAGACAGTTCAGTGTGGACTCTTGGCACTGTGCCACATTTACACTGCAAGCAAAGAGTACAGTTTCCCTTCTAGCAGCAGCAGCTGAAGCAACATGTCCGACTGCTGACTCTGGACAGTCTGGACGGCACGTAGTTGAACCATGGCGCAATAGATTCCTGTGAGGAGTCGTATGTCCAAAGTTGGAGATTTTGGAGCAGAAGATGACATTCCAGCACAGTGATGTGAGATTTAGTGTTTCAGTGGGAAGCGAGGTTTAGTGTGCTAGCAGATGTGCTTACGGGTCAGTTTACAAGTGCTTTTCAGGGATTATGATGCTGACATTCTGTTGTTGGCAGGTGGAAACCTTGTACTTCCAGTTAGCTTGTTGCAGCTTGAACAGTTTTAACAGAAATTATTTCACACGTTTGTCTGGAAGCATTTTTCATATATTTTAAATCTAGAAACAATCACACTTCCTTTTAAGTTTTCAGTCTACACAGAAATCTCTCGCAGTGCACAACATGTTTCCGTCCTCATGAATAGTGTTGATGTCGGGCTGAACACAGGGAGCGTTTACCTTGCAAACGTTCAGAGAACCACACCCAGAGGTTTTCAGTTGATCCAGGCCTCCGGGAAGCTGTTTTTGTTTCTTTCTCCCGACTGCCCTCTGGTGGATTCTCAGTGCTGTTTGTGTTTGTTTAGCTGTGATTTACAAAGATAGGTGTATTTATCATGATGGAGCCCTTATGTCAGATAACATTTCTGAGATCAGTGTTGTGTTGATAATATGTAATATCAAAACAAGCTGCAACTTCAAAACAAGCTGCTACAACAAATTGCTGGCATATAGCCTCTGTTTTTTTTGCTTTATTCTACTCGTGTGTTTGCTTCATAGCTTTTGATGCCCGTTCATATTCCCACTATGATGATTATACGTCGCTGTTAAAGCGCAAGACATCGCCTCTCATTGTGGTAACTTAAACATTACATTGCACTGCCCTCTGTTGGTGTGAACATGTGACTCCACTCTCAGTCGCTCTTTTATTTCATCCTCAGGTGTTTTGAGGCTCTGGTGGTCTATTTCAAGGCGGGTAAAAAGGAGGAGCCTTATGTCACCATCTCCAGGAAGATCAGCCTGAAGAAGGGCCAGGAGATGCCCATGGAGTGGGAAATCGGACAATCCGAGCGCAAGCTGGCCACTCACAGAAACGCCTTCAAACGCACCGCGGTCATCCAGGCTTTTCTGGGATCCGCTCCTCAACTGACGCTCCAGCTGTACGCCACCATCCAGGAGAAATACTTACTCCCTGCAAGATGTAAGCTGGAGCGGTTAAGGTTCCACTATACGAGTGTCCTAAAAAAATCACTACTGAACAGGGTTGCACTCTGGATTTTATTCCTGGCAAGGTTGAAGTACCTCTAAAATAGTATGGAATGATTTGAGGTTTGCAGCCCTTTAAGACTATGACTCATCACCTTGAATTAACACTGTACACATGAAATGAAATGTCACCTCCAATGTATGTAAATGTAGTAAAGTAGGGCGGAAGATTTTAAAGAGCCTCATATACCCCGGTAAGTCTTTTCTGTATTTCTCCTAAAAGGTATTTAAAAGCCCGTGTATAAAGAGCTGTTTTTGTTAATTGATGGACATCAAAGACATCAAATTTAAAGCGAGAGATTTGCGCAAAGGATAAAATCTAAATTTCACCTGATGATGGCGCTAGAGGGAAAATTAAGAGATCATGAATGTGCACCAGATTTGATGGCAACACACCCAGTACAGCAGTTGTACAGACGATTCAGTTTGGCCCAAAGGTGTTGAAAAAGTGTTTGTACCATATGTGAGTGAATCCATTTAAATATGTATTGAATTCGGATACGTTTAAATTGATAATTTAAGGAGTTCTCTGCGCTTCAGACCATTTAAAGACGAGACATTTGTCAATGGTGATGTGATGCTGTTGATCAAAAGTTAACAGATGGCTTGTGTTTGTTTCCACAGTGGTCCTGATGATCATCACCCTGATCTCCATCACATACGGGGCTCTCGTGTGCAGCGCTCTGGCCATCCAGATCAGATACGACAACTACAAAGTGCAGTTGCGCCCTTTTGCCTACCTGTGCATGATCGTGTGGAGAGGGTTGGAGATTGCCACCCGGATCACCGCTCTGGTCCTCTTCAGCACGGCGCTCACGCACTGGGTGATCCTGGTCGGCACGGTTAACCTGCTCTTCTTCTTCTTCCTCCCCTGGGTGGAGTTCTGGGTCAGGAAAGGCTCGCTGACTGACGACGTGGAGAAGAACTTCTCCAAGCTGGGCACCACGGTGGTGCTGTTCATGTTCACGCTGCTCTACGCCTGCATCAACGTCTTCTGCTGGTCGGCGGTGCAGTTGGACTTCACCCATCGAGAGCTCATCGAGAGGAAGCAGCAGTGGGACCGTCTGGCCATGTACTACACGGGACGCTTTGTGGAGAACTTCATCCTCATGACGCTCTGGTACTTCTTCAAGTCGGACTTCTACGAGTATGTGTGCGCGCCGCTGCTGGCCGTCCAGCTGCTGATCTGCTACAGCCTGGCCTTGCTCTTCATGCTGCTCTTCTACCAGTTCTGCCACCCCTGCAGACGCCTCTTCAAGTACAACGTGCACGACTGCCTGCACTGCGTCTGCTGCCGTCCGGGACGGAGGGGAGCGAGCGGTCGACGGGGGAAGCTGCCGCCCTCGTACTCTACCGCCGCCACCATGGTGCTGATGCCGGAGGAGCCACTGGAGCTGCTGGAACCCCGAAACTCCCAACCTCTCGACCTCACCAGTCAGCTGGGAGAGAGGGAGACGGCCATTGTTGATGACATGATGGATGCGGCCTGAGAAAGGCTTTGTGGGGAATTTCAATTAGCAAGTTGTCTAATGTAGAAATGCATCTCAGCTAGCGCTGTAGGCCGCACCACAGAACGATACCTCGAGTACTTTTAACACAAATACCCGAATGATTATGTTTTTTGAGTCGGCAAGGTGATGAACTATTTATCTTAAGTGCACAGATCTTTATTACATGTTTGTGGTTGTGAGAGGGATTCAGGTGAACTCCTGATGTCTTTTCTGAGGGTGACTACATACACTTGGGGCACAGCGAGGCCTCGGTACACCAAAGAATGTAACGTGTGCAGCGATGCACAAAGGCTGCCTTGAGAGAGCAGCAGTGGGTCATGTACAGGACTGAGCCAGGTGTGCGGGAAACATGCCAAGACTGACCGGGGCACCCCCAGTTTACTTCCTCTCCGGGAACTCGCACCATGAACGCCGCCTATGCACACGTTTGCATCGGCACTAAACAGTTGGTTTTTTTTAAACAGCAGGAGGACAAGAGAAAATCAGAATGATGTAACTTCCTTATACCCAACTACATAAACCTGCTGTGATGAATGCCTTGTATTGTTCGCTGCTCAGTCTGGTGGCCTTGATATACAAGTACAGGTTTTAGTTTCACAAGAATACATAAAATCCCGTCACCCATTGGTGAAAACTCTGTTGAACAAAAAATAAAAGATTCAGAAGACTGTGTGGAACATCGTGTGTTGTTAACCTCCCAGTTGATGATGCTTTAGCCAGACTCACAATGAATTAGCTTCTACTTTTAAAAGTGCTTTCACAGTTTGCTCCTTTTTTATGTTTTGTGTCGTTTGTTCGTTCAGTGCCTTGACTACTATTGTTTTACTTGAAACCTAAATAAAATAATCTGATACACGCTCATTGTTATTTGACTTGATTTATGACTTCGCACTCATGATTCACACAATAAACATTGATTTTCCCGATAAAAACCAATCGCTTCGCCGCCCAGCAGAGGCACAGAACTTCCCGTATGTCGTAACGGGTATTTCCTCATTCCTGGCGATCACTCCTCATTTCACCTGAGGTTGCAGCAACTAGGAATGTGATCATTCAGCACGGGGAGGGAAACCTCTCCTCTAAAGCGCCTCAACGACGCGCTTTGTTCAGGCTTTGTTTTGCTGTGTATCGCATCGCCCTCCACACCTGCGGAGGAGGGAGGAGTCCGGACGGGAGCGTGGAGGATAAAAGCGCAAGGTGGAGATGCAGGGAAGCTGCTGCTGCTGAGTCCAGATTAAGAGCTCAACATGGGGAACTGGACAATCAACAATGGACTTACATCCTTCATACTGGTGAGTTCTGTCTAATTACACGTTGGGAATTAAATTGTTCATATTGCAAAGATGACCAATTTACACACAGCTTTTATGCGCATAAGTAATGTCTGTGGCCAAAGTCCTGCAACCGCATCTCAAATCAAATAAATGAATTTGAATGAGTAATTCTGTGATGGAAACATGATCTTGGCTGTTTGCAGGTGGTCTGGATGGGTCTCAACATCTTCATTTTCACCTGGTTTTACCTACTCTACGATTTGGGGGACGAGTATTTCTACACGCGTCATATTCTAGGGGTGAGTCGGGAGAATACACGTCAGCTAAGATGCTTCTTCAACCATACAAGTACAGGTTTGACGTACTTTACTGAACTATTTCCATTTCATGCGACTTCAAAATTCTACTCCACTACATCACAGAGGCAGATATCGTACTTTTGTACTTCTCTACATGTGTTTGACATCTTTAGTTACTTTGCACAAATATAATACGAATGAACACATTATGCTGTATTGTTGTAAGACTGGTTTAAACTACCCAGCAGTACATACACTTAAAACAAGCTCCACCTTTACCAGCTGCAACATGAAGTAATGAACATAATAATATACATATTGAGTACTTTTTATTTTGGTAATCCAAATACTGCCAGTACTTTTACTGAAGTAGGATTTTGAATGCATGACCTTCACTTGGAACAGAGTATTTGTACTTGTCAGTATTGTTTCTTTAACACTTAATAATTGTTATTCTGTTGTTCATATCTGTTTATATTTGTATTCTATTGTGTTTTGCTATTCTTCTGTTGTAATCTTTAATGACACTGTGGCACAATAATTTCCCTCGAGATTAATGAAGTTCTATCTTATTTTATCCTATTTTATCTTACTTTGTAGTTTTGCTACTTTCACTGCTCCCAATATACAGGGATGGGTCAAATGCAGTCGTCAAATTTTGTGTGTGTGTAAATGTATATGACAATAAAAATGGTTTATTCTTTCTTCTTCTTCTTCTTCTTTACTTATTAAGTGAAGGATGTGAAAACTTCTTCCACGACTGATAATCACACATCAACATGTATTTGATTCCAGTCTGCCTTGGCCTGGGCCAGAGCTCCTGCAGCTGTCCTCAACTTTAACTGCTTGCTGATCCTCCTCCCGGTGTGCAGGAACCTGCTGTCGCTGCTCCGAGGCTCCTTTGTGGTAAGACCGTGATGCTTATATGTCACAGAAGGGCAAGGCACTGTCATTATTTTTAATGACAGCGGCACATCATCATGCTGTCATACAAACTAGTTTGACTGCAGCCAAACATTTTGCCGAAACATTTTGTTCTTTCCATTTCAGTATTTTTGGAATAGGGTGATTTTCATAATGCATGTTAATTTGGGCTGAATCTTGGTGTTAAAGGTGAAATAAAAGTAAAAGGACAATTCATGTTATCCATAACGCCACCCTGACTCCCCCCCCCCCCCCCCCCCTGAACAAGTCAGGTAGCAGGTAGGTTTCAATGACAGCTTTGGAAATAAGTTCTTTGTCTTCTTTGTCATTTGTGTCTTTATCTTTTCAGTGTTGCGGCAGAACCATGAGAAAACAACTGGACAAAAACCTGAGTTTCCACAAGCTGGTGGCGTACATGATAGCTCTGATGACAGGTGAACTTATGCAATCGATTGTCTTTCAGTGTTACCTTTTCTTTTCTTCTGATGAAATTCTTTGTTTAAAGATTAGATTACCAATTGGTTAATTTATATCAATATAAATGTTTCTTTTAAATCGTATCTCAACATTTAAGTTTGGATCAGAGATAATGTCTGTGCTTATTTTAACAAGACATTTTTAATGTGTGCTTTCTGCCCTACAATACAATATACTTTATTTCCCCACAATGTGCAAGCCCGTGTGACCCGCAGCGTATCAGTGTTCATCAGATAGTTTACTTAAAGGTGACGGGTTGACTCACAGTGCAGACTTGGTCTCTAACATGGACAAACAAGAAGCTGTTACACTGAACCCAATGAGCGCTCACTCCCTCCTTGACTGCACAAAATAAAACCAGTTTGCAGTCCTTCCTGGAAGTGAAGTGAAAATGAGATGACAGAAATAGATTCTACTGTTTTCAGATGTGTGTCTTATCGCACCGTACATCCTCACACACACACACACACACACACTCTCTCTCTCACACACACAGATCAAAATGTTAAAAGGGTCATGGTTACATGGTTATTGACTAAAAGTAGATTTACCTTCAACCATCAAAACCTTAGAGTGATTTTTGATTCTCGTCTGACATTTCCGCCTCATATCAAGGCTAATATTGCCAAAAACTGACTTATTCTGTGTGATGCTAAAACTGTAATCCATGCATTTGTATCCTCCAGACCTGATCGTTGTAATGTCCTTTTCTCTGGTCTTCCTAGTTGTGCTACTAGAGCTCTTCAGCTTGTTCCGAATGCTGCAGATTGAATTTTGACAAAGAAACTAGAAAATGTAAAACACTTAACACCCGTTCTGGCCTCTCTTCACTGGTAACCAGTACAAGCTAGAGCTGATTTTAAGGTTAGTTTTAAATGATAAGGCCTTGCATGGTCTTGCACCGCCTAACTGAGCTAATGACACCACATGCACCGACACGCTGTCTTTGCTCTCTCGATGCTGCGCTTAAGGAAACACATTCCTCCACTTCATTACAGTCTACAGTACACTGTTTTAATTGTGGTTTTACTTTTGTTTGTAATTTGATGTGCGTGGTGTCTGCTTTCTTCTGATTGTAAAGTGTATTGGGTCCATGTTGCATGATGATCCTTCACAGTAAATACAATTGATCGATTGATCATGCAGCGGCAATAACGTGTCTCCTCTCTGCGTCGTGACAGCCGTTCACCTGATCGCCCATCTGATGAACGTGGAGTGGTACAACAACAGCAGACGAGGAAATTATGGAAATCTCAGCACTGCTCTGTCCAACCTGGCAGACTCCGCACCAAACTCCACCTACCTGAACCCCATCCGCACCACAGACATTGTAAGTTGTCGAAACAAAACACATGCAGAGATATAAAAGCCCTGAATGTCGTAGTTTTTTCATGCTTTCATATTAGTTGAAGGATCGTATGCTCATTACAAGTTGAGTAACTTTGCCAAAACATAAAAAAGTCGAAATGTTATTTATAGTCTGCGCATTGAAGGACAGTTTTCAAGTCAAATCTCTCTGCACCATCTTCCCTCCTTTTGTTCCTCTACCCTCCTCCTCTTCTTGTGTCTCAGGATGCGCAGCAGACCCCAACATACTTTGTCTTCACCACCATCGCTGGCCTCACAGGGGTCATCATCACTCTGGCCCTCATCCTCATCATCACCTCCTCCATGGAGGTCATCAGACGCAGCTACTTCGAAGTCTTCTGGTACACCCACCATCTCTTCGTCATCTTCTTCATCGGTCTCGTGTTTCACGGAGCCGGGTAAGGGAAAAGTCTCAGCTCTCTTTTCTTTTGAGGACGTTCTTGTTGTCATTGCAAGCAGGTTTCACTGGTCTTTCAAATCTGCAGATTCATTGTGAGGAAGCAACTGACAACAGTTCCGCCGCACAACTACGCCTCATGTAAAGATCGATATCAGGACTGGGGACGGATTCCCGAGTGTCCCGTCCCTCAGTTTGGAGGAGGGCCAGCACAGGTTTGACTTTTTCAATTTCAAAATTCTCAGAAGCTGCGTTTTAGTCTGCACCAGCCTTTGCAACGGCGACTCATTTCTTGACTTCATTTCTACAACTACCAGTACAAATACAAGCATCATTTGTGAATTGTGACATCATTTTATCTCCCTTGATTGTTTTTTAGACCTGGTGGTGGGTGATCGGTCCAATGATCCTGTACATCTGTGAACGTGTGCTGCGTTTCATTCGTTACATGCAGGCAGTCACATACAGAAAGGTACGTGCTTGATTCAGGATTCAGCTTTGCCTTCTGAGTTGTTTCTCAAATGATGTGACAGCTTTTTCACCAGTTTTTTTTGTTTTTTTTGTTTTTTAACTTTCAGATTGTGATGCATCCGTCCAAGGTGCTGGAGCTGCAGCTGATGAAGAACGGTTTCAAAATGGAGGTGGGCCAGTACGTCTTCCTCAACTGCCCGGCCATCTCCCAGCTGGAGTGGCACCCGTTCACCATGACCTCCGCCCCCGAGGAGGACTTCTTCGGCGTCCACATCCGCTCGGCCGGGGACTGGACTGACAAACTCATTGACATCATGCAGCAGCTACCAGAGGGATCACAGGGACCCAAGTGAGTGATCATGTTTTAAAAAGCCCACATTGTTCGTCAAGACATTTTGTTCAACCAAAAAAGATAATGATTTAACTTCCGTGGGACAGATTATCTTGGGTTGTTTCCAATTTCCTGTTTATACTTAAGTTACTGTTGAGTAACTTATCTTGTTGAGATTGATTTTGATCTAGTGCTGGGCTGCACAATACCAAAACCTGAGCCAGTTTTCTGTCAAACTGTCTATAGCTCCCACAGATCACCTAAACCAGGGGCGGGCATCACACACTTAACTCGTGCTATGAATACTCTGGTATGCGGCGTTGGGCCTTTGCTGCATACTTGTCTCTAATAAAAATAAATGAAAACCTATTTTCTCAGCAGCTGATTTTCAAGGTGAAGAATGATTAAGGCAACTAGGAGAGTTTCAGAGAAAACGCAAAATGCACTAAAAAAAGCCACAATGACGACAGGATGAGTAACGTTGGGGGTTTTATTGTGATGCTAAACTGCATGAAAACCAACATGAGCCAACTTCTTATTAGTTTGTGTGATGATGATTGAAACTCATTTTGAATGCCTTGGCAGTCACCTGTAGATAATTTGCAACTGATAACCGGTTATTTATTGTTGTTCCTCAGAATGGGTGTGGACGGACCCTTTGGCACCGCCAGCGAGGACGTTTTCGACTATGAGGTCAGCATGCTGGTCGGTGCCGGCATCGGAGTCACTCCCTTCGCCTCCATCCTCAAGTCCATCTGGTACAAGTTCAAAATCTCCAACCCTAAACTGCGCACCAGAAAGGTAACAACCCAGACAGTCATGTCCCAATGTATTCCTCTAAACACTGTATTTGGAACTCAATCCACCCATGTTGGAAAGACATGTCATTATCTGTTCTTTTGTGGGAGGATCATTGTTCAACACGCCTGCATCTACTTCCTGGTTTCAGATCTACTTCTATTGGATCTGCCGGGAAACACACGCCTTTGAGTGGTTCGCCGACCTCCTGCAGGTGCTGGAGAGAGAGATGGAGGAGCGAGGAATGGCGGACTTCCTCACCTACAAACTCTATCTGACCGGATGGGATCAAGGCCATGTAAGTGTGTGTGAAGCACAGACAAAGTTCAGACAAACAGCATTCAGCTGATGTCATTCATCTCCTTTATTCCCCCGCTCTTCATCACAGGCTACTCATGCCTGGCTTCACTCTGATGAGGACACCGACGTGGTCACTGGGCTCAAACAGAAAACGCACTATGGCAGACCCGTCTGGGACAAGGAGTTCGAACAAGTCCGCAACGAAAACCCCACGTGAGATAAAATCCTCTTTTTCGAAAAATCTATTCAAAAATAATTTATACCTTGTTAAAATACAGGAGATTGACTGATCGGTGGTGGAAGAAGTATTCAGATCATTTACATTAGTCACAGTACCAGTGAAACAATGTAAAAATACCACATCACGTGTAAAAGTCCTGCATTCCTACAATTCCTACAATCCTTCAGTAGGTATCATCACCAACATGTACTTTATCTAAAGTGAAAGTACTGCTTCTGCAGAAAAAAGACTGACATATTAAGTATTATATAAATAGATTGTTCATACTGATGCATCAATGTGTGGGCAGTGTTTTACTGTTGCAGCTGGTTTTAAATACAAAGTGATGGGAAAATACTTTCACTTATTAAGTAATATATTAACTTAACTTGTGTATTTCTATTACTTTCTTCTTCCACCACATTTTGAATGTTGTTTTTACTCCACTACATTTATTTGACACCTCAAGTTACTAGTCATTACAGGTATTAGTACAGAACTTGAGTAGAGATTGGTCGAGAGTACACTCGAGGCAAAATACTTCGCGTTTTCGTCTAAAAAATTCAAGTCACCACTACTCAAGTAGAAGAGAATGGAGACCTTCTGATGCTGCTGCAGTGTTTATTGATGTATATGTGTACTCATTTTATATTATTCAGTGGGTTTAACTTGTATTTGCCCTTATTTTATTTTCCATCTTATTTTCCCTGATTTTATGTCTATTTTCCTTTATGGTAAAGCCCTTTGTGCTGCATATCTAGTAATGTTTACCATCGTTACTTGCGTGGATTGTACGCTGATATTTTCCACCCATTGTCATGCACTTTTCACAATAAAACTTGAACCTCTTAAATCTCCATGTTTTCAGGTCTGTGGTGGGGACGTTCTTGTGTGGCCCTGCAGTTCTGGCTAAAGTCTTATCAAAGAAATGTGCCAAATACTCAGATGTGGATCCCCGGAAAACCAAATTTTACTTCAACAAGGAGAATTTCTGAGTGGAAAAAACAAACAAGAAAGCATAATTTGGGCGTTTTCGAGGTCAACAGTTTCTGTATTGTTGTAAGACAATAAATGACAAAGCTGCCCGGCAACCTGTGGCAATAGTTGGGTGTGTTTGACACACTGACAAAGAGACAGGGCATGTTGTTCATCTGCACTACTCAGGGACTAACTCTTCTTTTTATCAATGATGAAACCAGGAGTTTCCACTATGAATCATTGTTTATAGAGTCAAACACACTCGGATATTCTCTCATTGCATCACCAGTTTTAAGATGCACTTCTGGTGAAGCCTGCGACTCTATAGATAAGGAAATATTTTACTGTTACAAGACATCAGGACCTCAAACGTTTAGTCTCTATAGTCCACTTGTTAACACATCAGGTGTTTTTTTGCATAAGGATTCATATTGTAATTTAGAATGTACTATAGCCGCTCTGCAACCAACAATCATTTCCAGTCGTCAATAATCTTCCTGATAGTTTTTAGTGTGAATGTCAGAAAGTTTCAGTTTACCATCGCGTACAAACGACAAAGAAAAGCAGAAAACGATTATAATTTAAGAAGCTGGAGCCGGTGGATTTGGGGAATTCTTCTTGACTAAAATAGAACTTTTAAATCAATTATCAAAATTGTTGATTCATGTTCTGTTGATGGATTAATAATTTTAGCTTGAAATCAGCATATTTCATCTTTCTTCATATTTTTTAACTCATGACAGAATTTGCCTGCAATCACTGTAAATAAAATGTGTTCGTGACTTTTCTGAAACTGTACCAGTTGAGGAAACGGGCTTCTTGGAAACAGGCTGGTTTATTATACGCTGGCATTTCCTTATCAGTGATAAGACGATAAAAGTAAACCAGGAGGAAGACTTCCTGTCACATAGCCTGTGGGTTAATTATCCTCTAAAACCTGGATGGACTTATTGTTTTTTATTTCACATTTTGCTATTTTTAATCCCTTTTCATGTGTACAACTCCAAACTCATGAATAAATGAATGTATGTAACAATGTCTTCTTTTGTTTTATTGAAATTAAAAACATCCAGACATTTTCCAGAGCCGATAACATCAAAACAGTCGGCTTTGGAGGAAAAAAGATGAAACCTCATGACAATCAATCCCTGGTCTTTTTTTTTTTATCTGTTCAGCATCCACTCAAATGTGTCACTTATTTTTAAATCCACAAGCAACAACCTGGCTCTTTCATCCACAAACAGACAATCGGAGTAGAAAAAAAACTATACAATATTCCAAACTAAGATGAGACGTCTTCAGACCGGTTGGAGCTGAAGGTGACAGAGTCAGCGGGGTGGAGAGTCCTGTAAATAAATAAAAAGGAAATCAGAATAATGTGTCAGAAAGGCTTCAAAACCAGTGAATTTCCTGGAGGAATGGAAATAGTTGTGAAGGGAATGAAGAAACTTGAAACCTTTTTGAAGGTGTTTTTCAGTCAGACCATCAAGGTGCCCCTCCTGCAGTCTTCTGAATCTGCTCTTTGAGGATGAGGATGCTCTGCCGCTGCTCCGGGGGCAACATGGCGATCTGTTCTGGGGTCAGCTGCAGGACCTGCATAATCAGGGCAGCCTACAGAGGGACAAACACAAATGTCAAACAGGAAGTCAAATGTACCTTTCGGCCCTCAAAGTAAACAAAAAAAAAACAATGAGTCGTGCAAAAAAGGGATTAGCATTTTGCTCAGAGGCACTTCAACAACCAGGGGGGACAGATTAAGTGGCACCCACCTTCTCCTGGTCCTGTGTGGAGACCTGGTTCTGCCCCGGACTGAATCCTCCTCCTGACGGAGGAGCGCCAGAGTTCCCAGGACCCTGCAGGACAAACGCACGGAGGCAATGAATATCCAGTCTGAGCAGATAGCACGGATTTATTTTGCATCCTTCTTCCCACAAGTCATAGTCTCATGACTTTTACAATGCGTTTTATTAATGCAATCAGTATTCGTAGTCTAATAATTGACGAGTCAAAGGGAGGAGATTCAAATTCCTGGTGATGTATTAAATGTATAGACTCAGTAAAATGAAGTCTTGAAATCACGAAATCAAACAAACAGATATTAGTTTTTACAGTTTTGTGCTTCGTAGTAATTCATTTAAAATAGAAACTCATAACTAAACAGCTGGCCCAGACAAAGACGAGACTAGATGCAGCTGTTACCGATCTTGCAGGTGGAGGTGCGTTCGGACCCATGTTATGAGGAACGGGGACTTGCATTCCCGTGGCCATGGGAACCCTCTGACCCGTCACCGGACCACGAGCGTCCATCGCCCTCGGGTCACGACCTGCAGCAGGAAACAAAAACACACCGACTGTTCACAACTGGCTGAGGATTGAGTCGTCGATACGTACGGGACAAAAGAAAAAAAAAAGAAGATTGAGGAGATATTAAATTTAAGGAAATAGAAGTTTTGCCTCAGCAGTAAGACAAAACACACCTTTCTTAACAAAACAACCGTTGTTATCCTGTAAAAACATCTCGCTGGGACAAAAGACTTTTGTTTCGTGACTGAAACTGAACAAAACGTCGATTGCACGCACACAATCGTCACAAATTAATTGAAACCATCGTACGTGGAAGCGTAATGAGAGCAGCTACCTCTGGTTTCCATTGGGGGTCCGCGTTGCTCCATCATAGGCGGCCCTCTGGGGTCACCCATCATGTTGCGTGGTTCACCCATGGGTGGGCCCCTCATGTCCATTGGAGGGCCTCTCATATCCGGAGGGGGTCCACTTGGCATCTGGGCCATGTGCCCAGGTGGGGCTTGGTGGCCCGGTGGAGCTGCCATGTAACCCCGGCTGAATACACACACACACATACACACACACACTATAAGAGCATTTCAATATTTATTAAATTGAACTGGCTGATTACAGTTCTTCAAACTTATAATAAGTAATTATAATCTATATATACAATATTAAGGTTCATGAGATGTGGCTGATTATCTCACCTGGGCTCGATGACCTCCCCTGTGACAGACAGTAGAGTTCCTCCTCTGGGATCATTGGGACCGTCTCCCAGCAGGCCTCTGGGGGGGATACCACCTGGTCCTGAGGAGACAATCGTACATTCAACCACATAAAAACACATTTCCTCTTCCTTGACCAGGAAATGTTTCATGAGTAATCCGTAAATATTACGGTCGTGAAGAAATTCCAGTTGAGGGAAAACTCCACACAAGTCTAAAGGTGAGTGTTTGCTCGGGTTAGATATCTCAGGAAACAAGCAGAGCTGTTTGGGAAGTGATGAACACACACAGAACACAGTGACCACATCAAACTGCCATATCAGATATCAGGAACACGGAAATGCAGCGAAAACAAGCCCATAGATATTAGGAGGGAGATTAAAGGTTCAAAACACATGAAAACCTGTAAAATACATTAAAAACAGGCTTAATAACTACTTTTAACGGCTGAATAAAGGGTTCTTTTTTGATAATTGTGGACATGCAGTCTAAAAAAAAAAGTCTACAAAGCGAACACTAAACCCCAGAGGTGTTGTGCATTTCGACATATCTGGCCTCTCCATAACCGTCCTACTAGAGAACTGAAGGAGTACAGTGATACCTTGAGGCCGCTCGATAGCAGCTTGCCCAGACGATCCTGTGGGAGAATGCTGAAGGTTTCCTGAGCCAGCATTAAAGTGAAAAGAACAGGAGACACAAGACTCAAGAGAGCGGAGCGGCACTTTAGAAGCATTTTGAAGCGTGCTCGTGACAATGACGTGAACACACACACACACACACACAGACAGAGAAGGGGGTGAGGAGGGAACTTTAACATTAAATGTCAAACAATTAAGAGAGAATGAAAAGAGTCGAGCTGATTATAATCTCTTAAAGCACCTGGACCACTAATCAGGCTCTGGGGACACCTAGTGAACCCAGTGAGCCATGACATGTGCAACATCAGAGGTGAAGGAGCGCCGCAGTTACGGTTGTCGTATGAATAAGTGCAACTTTACACAAATAACTGCTAAAAATCAACTTTGGACTGAAGAACAGCGGAACCATCGCATCACATTGTACTGATAAGAATGCATGACTTTGTTTGCACCTGCTGAAAGAGTGACGAGGGGGAAGCTTGCTGGCACTGCTGCATGACAGTGTAATGGAATTAATAATATCGAAATAAAATACGATAAAATGCCAAATCTATGTTGCTGCTTGAATAAAAGCCTGCACTGTGGCGGTTCACTGGAACGAGTGCAATGAAACAGTCACGCCTCACACATGAACCGTCAATGACCGTAGTAATACACTGTGTATAAGCATGACGCTTGTTCAGATGGAGATGTAACTATGCATGCAGTCTGATGAGGATTACCTGGGGGCCCGGCTGGTCCTGGTGCCGGTCCTGGAACAGGCATTGGTCCAGGGGCAACACCCATGTTGGGGGGCTGCATCATTTGAGGGGCTCCATTGACATGCATTCCAGGCTGATCAGACGATTAAAAAAAAGAAACATAATTAATTTTAACCTAAACCTTCATCTTGAGACATTTTTTCCCTGAATGAAACTTACACGCTTAATGAATTCTGAGACTCAGCTGATCAACTGGTTTTCATCGTTCGAAAAGTAGTAAATTGTGACATGAGCAGACTACAGACTGCAGCGTTGCTCTCAAACACTGTTCTCATCAATATTTATCTATTTTCAGGGTAGAGAGTGTGACTATTTTGTAGAACAGAATTGACGTGACACTGCCTCTAAAGAGTGAAGGACTGTTGCGTTTACCACCGGCTGCGGCTGAGGCACCAGCACGCTAGGCGGAGCAGAAGGCGGGTTGAGCGGCGGTGCTCCTCCAACCGGCCCGCTGGGAATCAGAGGCTGGACGGGTGTCTGACGGTGGAGCATTTTCTGTATGTGGAGCATATAGAAGAGCATCTTTAAAAAAAAAAAAGAAAGTGCAATGGTGGCCCCTTCGACTAACGACAAGGCCACAGTCAGACGACGCTTGCGTCAAACAAACAGAAGATCATGCGAGATTTGACAAATGTCTTCATTCAGAGTCTGGTCTGCTCTCACCAGGGCGATCTCAGGGTCAACAATCCGCATGACCACCTGGGCCTGCAGCAGAGCATAGGCCAGCTGAGGGTTCTGCAGCAGCATGTTCCTCGCCTCCTGGGGACTGTTCTGCACACACAGCTGGAGACAGAAATCACATTGTCACCAAAAAGAATATTGAAATATGACATGTATGACAGTACAGAATAAATAAATACATTTGGAGCATTTTACATAAGAGCTCCTCGTTAAAATAAACCTGTTGTGTTCTTTTACTTCCTGACAGGTTGGACACACTCCTGTAGTTATTGCTGCCCACTTATGATACAGATACATGCCCGTATCCGACCGAAGCGGCTGCATCAGCACAAAACATTAAACAAAGTCGTCCTACGATATCTGTGCTCTCAGGATCGGAGCCCAAGCACTCACACTGTGATCAGCATACGGAGCTGTCCCACTCACGCACGCTTTGGTGCGACAAAACACTTCTCCAGTCGGAGGGGGAGAAACGTCTGCAGTGTGGCGTTTGTCTGAGCCTAATGAAGAAGGCTGCCAGATGTGCAAAGATAAGGCGTCTCTGGCAGAGCCGAGGGAGACAGACTGCACAGCACAGCCTCCGATAATGAAAAGGGAAGGAAGAGCATGTGCATATAGTCGTCACCCTGGAGGTGATTTAAATTGAGGGAAACATTTGTCACCATCTTTTTGGGGGACTAAAGACAAATATATGAGATTCATCAGTCTTTTTGCTACTTTCAACAGGAAGTCTTCATTTTATTCTCGAAGATGCCAACTAGCATGAGAATAATGCATCAATGCTTATTGACACACCAGAACCAGAGATCAAGTTATAACACCAGCGACACGGCATCATAACTGACCATTAACCCTTTCATGGAAAAAAGGGGTTTTGTTCTACTTATTTATCTCATTATCTTAAAATATGGACATAATGTACATTATTTTTTTAGAAACACAAAACTATCTGAAAAATAAGAACATTAATTTTGATGAGAAAAGTTGCATTTTGGATTTATGATGGATTTTAAACGCATTTAGAAAAAAAAGTTTTAAAAAAGTACTTTATCAGAATTCTCAAGACAAATATCGTCATTATAGAAAAGTAACATCCGTCAGGTTTTTGGCTGACAACTGACTTATAACCAATAAATAAAATAGGCTAAAATTCATATAACGAAACAAAGATTTAGTTAAAGTACATTTTACTCAGGTTCTCTCTAAATCAAACCATGTTTGAAACCTTTCTGACTTCAAAAGGGAAAACTACTAGAATGTGAATTATTTACAAAAACATATCAAATAAAAAAAATAAAAAAAACTTTAAAGTGAGCTCTGAACAGCCTCTACCGCCATTAAGAAGGGACACAACCCAAATTTGATGCTCACACACAAACGTGACAGCTCATTTTGCTCATAAGGACGATTGATATGTTGATTGACCGTGAGGTAGGCCATTGGTTTATTTATTAGCCTCGTTTTAAATAGTGAGTGTACGGCAGACATTCTACTGGGACTGGTGAGGTTTAGTGGTTTGGGTGTTCATGCTAAATAAATCAATTTAAAATTGTCTATAAGGAAAGGAAAGGAAATGCAAATTTGATTTGTAACATACTCGTCACAGATCAGAAAAGCTGAAATACTTGCTATTAAAAACAGGAGTTAGTAAAGCAGCCTACCTTCATCTGTTTCATAAGTTCAAACATCTGCTCTGGGGGAAGACTGGCCACAGCTCTGCTGATGGACTCTGGGGCTTCCTGTGGCTGGATGTTGTCTCCATAAGGAGACTCAATGATCGGGGCTCCTGTTCCCAAACCTGTGCAAGACAGAAATAACAGAGAACTGTAGCTTCGCACATACACATCTCAATAAAATCCCCCAAAAAGTCAAGAGGTAATAGGTGCTTACTTTTGAGCTCTTCCTTGTTTTTCTCACTGGCTGCGTTGTCGACACGGAGGGCTCGACCACTGAACTCTCTCCCGTTCAGGTTCCGCATGGCACTGAGGGCCGTCTCCTGGTCCTGGTACTCACAGAAACCATATCCCTTTGGCTTTCCCGTTTCCCTGTCATACACCAACCTGAACACAAAGGACACATATCATCATGTCTGATAGGCCACATGGTTTAGAGTTCACAGGGGAAATCCAGGTGCATACACTTGTATTGTCAGTTTGTTTATACTGTGTTAAACAGTAAAAACACCGACTCTTGTATCTGGGGTTTGGGGCACATAATGATGGAACCAGAAGATGAATGGCTCCTCTTTCACTCACCTGAAGCTAACAACAAGTCCCACTTCAGAGAAGATATCTTTCAGCTGCTCCTCTGTAGCTTCATACGGGATGTTACCCACTAAAATAATAAATAGAGAAATGTTAATTGATAATACAATTAAATATACTTTTCCATTTAACCGATAAAAGATTTATTTTCTCGTTCTTCGGGTCGCTAGCGTTACGTTTGTTCCCTCGTTGCCAAGCTAACAGCAACACTAGCGGGCGGCTAGCAGGCTCTCATTCATTAGCCGTTGGTTTATCAACGTATTACGTACCAAATTCATTAAACCGCCGCCAGTAACCAGGTACCGGTCAAAAACTTACCAAACACTGATCGTAATGAACGATCAACGGCTGGGTCTCTATTCGCCGCGATAGCAGCGGCAGCTGCAGCCGCAGCAGCAGCGGCTAAACTTGCCATTTTTGGGGGGACACAAATGAATGTGACACCAGGAAATAAGACTGAAACAATTTCCGGTTGTGAGGGGGGAAAAAAGGCCACATTAAAATAACAACAGTGCGACCTTTCCTAACCTTTTGGCCAATTAACACTATCCGCTAGCTAATTTGTTTTATTTTGAATAGTGAAGTAGCGATGAACAATAGCTGAAAGCGGGATTTACTGAAGAGCAGAACGGGTCAAAGAAGTTAGCATACATCGGAAGGATAAATAGATGGCGCTGTTGTCCGCAGTTAAACTAACCTAACTTACTTGTTTGGACCGCTCTCCAGCACTGTGACAAAAATATCATACGCTATCAACTGATAATTCCTTAATTGAAAAGTAAAACAAGTTGACGGGTAACGCAGTGCTCCCGAAGATCCAGTTATCTGCAACAGAAGATTTGGTGAGTAATTATTATAAAGATGATCACGTTTACTGAGCTTTAAATTAAATTGTGTATGGGCTAAAGTTAATCTTAACTCATAATCTCACTAATTGGGAATGTCAGTTAACACCTAATACGTGCCAGTTCACGCCTGATGAAACAGCAGTGAGACCAGCAATGATGTATGAGATGATTTATGTGAACCTAAATTAATAATTTAACGTGTATTGTCCTCGCTGTTCATAATTGGTGCATTTAGAAAAACGCTGAACTATTATTTATTAAATCTTAAATTTGTCTCCTGCTTGACATAAATACAGTTTTGTTCCATCCACACTTAATTTACAGACACCGTGTTTTAATATGAAGACACATCTCCTTAATGCCATTTGCTCAACATTCTCACTGTTAAATAATTCGGTGTATCACCCAGATTAATAACAGGAGCTGTTTTTAATGGCCAGTGGAGGTGACCAGCTTTCTTCTTGCTCATAACTGTTGCTAAGAGAGTCCATTTTACCTTTTTTTGTTTTTTGTGTGTGCTTCTTTGGCTGCATATTTTCCAAGAAAGTTGTCTTAAAATCGTAATGTGACAGGATTTGTTTTACAAGTAGTTCAGAAACAGTATCATAATGTAGGTCTAATGTAGGTCTAATGTTTAAACCCTGGACATTGGGTTATGTTTCCAATATTGTAATTACTTTTCTAACTATTCTCTAGAGATGTGCCGGTATATAAGCAAACGGTATGATGTAAATATTTGCCAATAGCTGATTTGGTATTTTTGTCATCTTTTCTTGCCCTGTTTCAGCTTTTTATCCCCATGTTATTTTGGGCATGGTTTTTAAGTACTGCTTGATGTAACATGTTTTGTATATAAAATGCCATTTTTATTTATTGTAGTAAATACTGAAGGACAAGTGGAGTGTGGTAAGGAGACATAACAGCTTCAACACACAGTGTAATGTCTGACATTGTATGAAATGTCATAATCATGTAAGACAAAATACAGCTTTTAATGTCAGCGCGTCTCTTCACACAAACCACAAAAAGAAACACTACCTAGCTACTTAATTATAGCTACACCTCTACAATACGCAATCAAACACAACAAATTAAACACTTGAGAAAATGTTAATGTTTTTAGAGACAGTCCGAGAGGTGTTACAACTAGGCTACTACAAAATGTTTGTTATTGAGGTTGTGTTTAGGGATGCTGTTGAACTTGACAGATTGAAATGTTGATTCTAAAATTCTGGCTAAAACATAAGAAAGACAATGCAGTCCACTTCAACACCACCACAGTTTACTACAACCACCACAGTTTACTACAACCTCAATAATATAGTTCAACTCTCAAAAAGTGTTTGTAAAGGTAGAATGTATGGCTGTGCAGTTATTGCTGATTTACATAGTGAAGTAGGCATGCAGTGCGTTTTCTATCGTTGTCCAGTTAATGATGGTCATTTTTGCATTGTCGGTCAAATCAAATCTGAGAGCAAACGATGAGTTAGGAGCTGTAAATCGTCAGGAGAGAAAACATCAGATGGTTCCACTGGGGCTCGAACCCAGGACCTTCTGCGTGTAAAGCAGACGTGATAACCGCTACACTATGGAACCTGATTGTCGGAGTACGGAACCAAATCTGATCTTATTTCTGCGATTGATGTTAACAGTGCGTTGACATTGATTGCTTTTGTGTGACGTTAATCTCGCTCGCTCTCTCTCTCGCTCACATAGCGTTATCTGCTGGTGTTTTGGTTCCGTTGCGAGTCGATCCGTCTCGGGACGTTTAGCTCGTGTGGCCGATCTATGAGGTACAGAAACGATGGCTAACATGCAGCCCTCGCGCTGCCAGCTATGAAGTGGCTTACATGTCGTGTCTCGAGCCTGCATACGCTGCAAATGACATGCCATAGGGCTGTTGGACTGCGGTCAAATCAGCAGACACTCGGATCTCCGTGGTCAACCCAGCAGACACTTACATTTTAGTGCGCCTATATGCTGAAATTCACGGTAAACGCATTCAAACGGCACAGTTAACGGAAAGATTAACGTGAGACACCATCCGGTTTTCAAAATAAGATGTAAATTAAGCGGGAAAGATTACCGTCAGACAACATCCGGTTTCCAAAATAATCACATTCATGAGACAATTCTGATGTAGCATTTCAAAATTAAAGCCCTTCAAATCACATTCATGAGACAATTTGTCTAATTTCAGATTAGATTTTATAGGAAATGGTGCATAGTTAAAAAAAAACATTCATTGTGTGGAATTATTGAGAAAATACACTTTAAATATTCACTAATTCGATATTTTCTCTGTACAAATGTATGATTTTACTTTGAAATATCTCCTAATTGGTACAGTAAAAATGTCAGATTTTGAATACATCCTGAACACATGTCCATCAGTCATTGTTTGGAATTATTGAGAAAATACTTTTTATAGCACCTGAAATATTTAGTTGTTAGATGTTTTCTCAGTACAAATGTATGACTTTTACTTTGAAATGTCTCTTAATTGGTACAGTACAAATTTCTGATTTTCAGTATGGGTGCAGTCAACTAAATCTTGAAGACATATACATCAGTCATTGTATGGAAATATTGACAAGAATAGTTTTATCGCGCCTTCAAAATTTCAGAAATTAGCTATTTGAAGGTACAATTTCAGTTCACAGTTTGTACTTCATAAAATATCTTAATTGGTACAGTTAACATGTTTGATTTTTGTTTGGATGTGGTCAGAAATGTCCTGAACACATATCAGTCAGTCAGATATTAGTCGTTTAATTATCTTTCCAGCAACCCTCAAATCAAAGAATAAAGACACTTCATCCACAATTTAGTTGTATTTTCCCTTTAACTCACGAGATGCAGGTGCCATGTTTTATACTTAATGAAATTTGTATATTCGCTTAGTTGACGTCTTCTTATGGAAACCGGATGTGGTCTCACTTAAATCTTTCCCGCTTAGTTGACATCTTATTTTGAAAGCCGGATGTTGCTTCACGTTAATCCCTCCGCTAACTTTGCAAAGTCCTTCGCTCGCTCCCGATCTGTTCCGTTTGAATGCGTTTACCGTGAACTTCAGCATATAGGTGCACTAAAATGCAAGCGTCTGCGGAGATCTGAGTGTCTGCTGAGTTCACTGCGGTGCTGTTGCGGCGTAAGTATTTGCGTTTGTAGTTTTACAAAGATGGCTAGGCTTATCCACCCAGCGAGGGACCAAGTGTGTGCAAAGTCAAACTGATTCATTTTCTTATTTTTTTACAATCGCAGGGCACTGTCTGGTGCACCTTACCATCAGTGGTTACCTTTTGTCAAAAACGAAGAGCTGTCATGAAGCTGTCCGGCACATTCCAGAAATTAAACTTGACCATATTACATAATTGTAGGCCTACATGACTCTTTAACATATTTAAAAAATAACAATCCCATGTACACTTGTACTGCACTGCAGTAACCAGAGTAGAGTGTTTTGTTTAGGTTTGATATTTCATAGCTGATGCACAGCCCACCTCAAGACTAGAATTTCTTAAACACATTCATAAAGTTGATCAACAGGTGTAAGCTCCATTGTTTTAGGCCAGTTAAAATAGTTTACTGACCTACATTTAGTGCACCAGCCACTTTGTCACCTTTTTTTAATGCAACGTCATTAGTCCAGCTCCGAATTCAGGCCGTAAACAGGGAAATCGCTGTAGTGGATGTATTTATAGATCTGCCATTTTGACTGTATCTCTCCGGCTTCCTTATAGTGAGGGAAGGGCAGTAAGGCTGCCTTGGTAAAATGTGGGGATGACAGTTGCATCTGTTTAGCATGTGGGGTACAATAGCACGCCTTGAGAGACAGCCAGAGCTTGTATTCTCCCTGATCCCGGCTCAAACACCGCAGGGCAGAATTAATAGACGAGGCAGATTCATATGTAGAGGATCAAAATTCAATCCTGTGCTCGATCTACTCCACAAGCTCTGACTGACGACATGTACAATACATACAACTTGTGACTGCTCAGCAGTAATGATTTTTAGCTGTTGTCCTATATCGTATTTGGAATTCAAAATAAACATTTAAATATTATGATCCAAGCAAACTATATATCCACGTAGAGCTGCATCGTACAAAGTTAGTTTAGATTCAGTGTTTCTCAGCAACATTGTATCTTTGGGGTCAATTATAACAAACGTTTGTAACGCTGATTTAAAAAAGGAAATAACAATAATTTAAATTGTGCATTATGTTCGTCCATATTTGCTTGTCGTCTTCTTCTTGTTGTCTTTGCCGGCTCCTTGCTAAGTTTGTTTGCACATTACCTTCCCCAGTTGTCAATCAGTGGGGGAAAAATCAGGATTTCAAAGGTTCTCTTTGACCTCTTGTGCCACAAAACTTGCACTCATGCATGTGCGTCCTCGTGCACATGCACAATACAATCAAAACATGTCCCACTCTGGAAAAAAATGGCTCCATAGTGCTACTAGTGGTAGAAAACTCCACAGGGTACCTTTGATACCCCATTCAGACCGATGCAGAGTCGTGATTCAAGCCCGCAAGAGGGGTCGATCGCTACGGGTCAACCCACGCCAGCCTCCTTCTGACCCGGGATCGACACGATAAGGTGAGCTAGCCTGCCTTGTTTGGTGCAGACTGTCAGTGGGACAGAATTCGTGTGACGGTGGGACACTCGTGTGCGGTGGGTTCCCAGTTTAACAGGGTACACCACTTGCTGTTACACGCCAGGTGGCCATCTTGATGGCCCTCTTCTTGCACACACTCGTGATTCCAATAACGTCGTAGGCCCTGCAGAGAGGCTGGCCTGCAGTTATCTCAGTCGACACAGAAAAGTGCATGCCATCTCCTAGTAGCATCTGCAGCCTCCGCTCCTGAGTGTCTATTATCAGAACTTTTAGGGAACATCTCAGGTACTTCTCCAGTATAGTCCCTTGAGGCGCAATGAGCGGTGCTCAACCTGAACAGCGCAGAAGAGCTTCAACAGGCTAAAGAGAGAAAGTTCACTGTGTCAAAAACGTGTTGCACTGGGACATGGCAAGCGCCAACTGGGCCTTTGACTCACTAACAGCGGCCTTGATTTGTTCACTGACTCAGTATCTCCGAGTATCTCCGTAAGAGATCTGTGTCTAATTACTGCAACATTATTAGACAAAGAAATACAAGAAAACTTGATTCTGCCAGCGATTATTAGACTTGATTGTGTTCCGGTGTTTTGTTCAACTTCTATATTTGTAGCTTACTTCTGGAACATCTGATTTGTCCCGTTCAGGTCGTCTGCGTCATGTTGCCAAGAGAACAAGCTGTTTCTGATCTGTTTACCGTACATTCTATGAATCACCAATGACATAACAACACAACATAGACGGATTATTCGACAATTGTCCCCCCTGGATACAAACACCTTAAAGCCCTCTGCCCCCCCCCCCCCCCCACCTCAGAAAACTGCACTTGCACTTTCATTCATACAGGAAATGAAGAGAGGCTGTCTGACACATGTCCAGCTTCCTGCTGCAAATCCACACCAACAGACCTCTGCAAAAATCCTATACTAAATATACACAACACCACAAAATGTGTGAATGCGCTATAGATTAGATCTTGATGAGCAGGTGGCACCAGCCTCTGCCATCATGTGTATGATGACATGTAGTGTTGAAGCGCTCTGACCAGAAAGGCACGATATAATTTCTGAAGCCCAATCGATACAGGAGTTTTGAGGCCGATATCAATATTTGAGAATTAAAAAAAATATCTTATAATGGTTTGTCGGCCAATGCATAACATGAATAATCATTTCTGATATGATCCCTTTAAAAAATGTTTAGTTATTTGCCACAATGTAAGTGGTAGCGCATTTAAAATGTGTCACGTTTTAAAAACATACCTTTGGCTTTCTTGTACTTCAATTCAATTTATCGGCTGATATATATGTAGACGCTTATACTGATAGATCTGCAATGAGGTAATATCAGCAGATATAGACGATTGATATCACACGTATGTAAACTGCTTGACCAGTTACAACGTATAGGTGGAGTGTTTTCTATTTCTGATGGTAAGACTCAATATTGAAAGACACGGATCAGTATCAGCAACAAAAAACATGTCCAGACATACCTATAGTTTGGTCTTTCACTTTCCAACAATAAATGTTGGTAACAGTCACTTCAGACAGATGCTCCGTCTTTGTTGGGCCCTCTGACGTGTTGGCCCCCTGAATCTGTGCCAGGCAGGCCCATTCAGTAATCCAGCCATGGTAATAAAATACCAAACATCGAGGTAACTGCTGCCTAAGTTTGGCTTTAATATTCCAGTGGGTGTACCTTCTAATTGTTGTACATTTTGATTTTAAACACGTATATTATCTTTCTTTTTTTATAACAAATATGGCCCCATTTGAATTTAAATTTGAGTTGTTGTGCCATGATAAACTCGTGCTTTGTTTCCATGATAATGTTGATGACAGACCATCAATATATTGTTAAAGTGATGTATCCCTCAGTGTAATTGGACTTGAAGACATTATTATTTTCTTCTTCTTTTTTTTAATCCTCCAAGCAGAATATCTGAATCTTTGTTGAACCTTTTGGGGATAAATAACTCTGCCCTCTAAGGACTATTTATCCGACTCCAGCGAAGAACCCTGCAATTAAAGATTCAGACCCACCGAGCAGCAGTCTGTTTGTTATTCACCTGTAGGGCTTTACCCGGCGCTAGGACCCAGGGTGCGCGATTTTCATCTCCAGCTGCTGCAGACCGAAAACTGGCAATAAGGGAAGATCGCGAGGACAAACCAAAATTGCATACTGTATTCATTCTACTTAAAAAATCACATCCCTGGCCCCAACACGGAAGCCTCTGTGCGGACAACAATCGCTTGTTGCGCTGTGTGCGGGCTTTGTGGCTGCGGACAGCTCGGAGCGCAAGGTAAGACGGTGCAATACCATGCGATTACTAATAACAAAGGCGTTACGGGCGAGCAGGGGGCATTAAAGGGGGCATTGCACAACGCTGTTTGAGGGCGAGTCAAACTCTGCCAAACTTTGACCTGGATCGGTGTATTTTCTCCTAGTTGTTCGGTGTCTTGAGGGAGCCACGCTAGTTGCGGCGATGTCTCGCTGTTATCCCGCGGCATTATGTAGGATCGTGTCACATGCAGCCTACGGACAGCCAAGTTGTGTGTGTCGAGATGACATACTTGAGTCCGCTGTGGCGGCTGTGCGTGCAGTCGGCTGTCCAAACACCGACACGGTGACTAAAAAAGGCAACATGAAGTGATGCATTTTCAATTCCAGATATATTTAACGTCATGTGGACGGCGCATCGGGCCATCCATTAACCTGGTAAACAGGAACATCACCCGCCACTGTTTCTGCGATCGGCTCCCATGCTCTCCTTCGTACATTGTAGAATAATTCATCACTTGTACCCAAGATGGAAGAATAACACGCTTGATGTTTTATTTATTTTTTTACTTCGCGTTCGCTCCCGTCCGCCTTCCCAGCCCATACTGACCAGGTGAACCACGAACTTAGACGGGACATCCTCGTCGCTGTAAACCATGGCGGCCTAAATAGGGTCGATAATCTCCAATATGACTCACAGACAGATGAGCGTGTATGCCCCCCTTTTGAAGACGACAATCTTCTCACACACACACACACACACACACACACAAAAAAAATCAGGCCCTCGAAATAAACAACGTGCCTCCATCTGTGCTATCGCAGTTGTCATCGTGCATGTGCGGAATACCAGATACCTGCTCGAGGGATTTTTAATGGCATGCATGACAAGTTTTTTTGTTTGTTTTGTTTTTTAACCGACCCTACAGCTTCAGACATCCGATGTGAACCATGTGAACCAAACTCGTCTGTAATTGGTGAAGCCCCGAGCAGCCGGTCACTACCGGGATAGCTCGCGCGGTCCTTGAGGTCTCCGGGTTACCCCGGCTCAGACACAATGCGATGTGTCAGCTGCCGACTTTGAAATACTCCTGCTTTATGCAGACACGGTCGTCCGAAGCGGTCTCCTTCTTTCTTTCTTTTGAACATTTTTTTTTTTTACCGATCGGTGTTTTGGGTTTCCCTATTTCCCATTTTGGCCATCTGTCAACGATTTGGCTGCTTTGCACGCAGCCATTACTGAGCGAATGGCGAAGGGCACGTTAGAAGCTCTCTCTCTCACACACACACACACACCGATCCAGTCCGCGACATGAGAGGCAGCTGAAGTAGTTTCGGCTCGGAGCCTGTACCGCTCTTTCGGGGGGTGGACAGGATCGTTGCTCTGCTCACCGCTGTGGTGCTCCGGAACGACACCGATCGTGCGTTGGTATAGTAAACAAACTCTGTGGGGTCAGTCTCGATGTGTGTGTGTGTGTGTGTGTGTGTGTGTGTGTGCACGGTTATTTCCTCACCGCCTCAAGTGTTAAGAAAAGTAGGAAATGTGTACAGGAGTGGATACCCTCGTAAACAGCAGGCCTACACTGCTGTCAGGACTCAGGTAAGACACGTGGCCTGATTACAGCAGGGTAACCTGTAGGCCTGCGTGCCCAAATATGATCATGGCATTTAGGAGGGCTAAATATTCTGTGGTTGTTATCTTTTTGTGGGAGAATCAAGTGCAAATCCCCAAACTGACTGATTTGAAACTTTATGTTCACATGTGTGTGTGAGTGGAAGTTGCAGATGTGTTGTCATTCACCTCATTACTGTGAATACGAGCTTGGTCCTCATCGATTCTTCTGGTCTTTGTTTTACATTGTTTAAGTCATAGAAGGAAACGCTGACCTGGTGTGTTTAACCGTTCACTTGTTCAAAGGGTGAATATAGAAACAGTTTTAGGTCAAAGTAGATTTTGTTGAATTACAAATCATGTAATGATGTACATATGATATTACAAAGAGAGGTTTCATTGTATCACATTACCCTCGGAGCGGCTTCATCTTCCTGGCTTGTATTTATCTGTCTGAGACAACAAGCATGTTTGGATTGTTTCAGTTGGCCTTCACGTTGATGGCCATTGTCTTTATGAACTGGCACCGCATGTCATGATCTTTGGTTAAGTCAGAACTAAGGACTAAAATGATCCAAAGCTCAAAGCCAGTAGGAACCTGTGTGCATGAATCTCCAGTTAAAACCTGACCTGGTGAGAACAGGAAATGTGATTTCGAAACACTGCACTGCAAGACGTGAATGACAGTGAACTGATGATGCACCACCGAAATGTCCACACAACCTCAAAACCCAGGCCTGGACAAACCAGGAAAATCATGAAAAGTCATGCGGTTCAGCTGTGATGTGTCAGCCAGTCATCGTGAATATTCAACATGAATCCAAGGGGGTGACGTTTTCTTTTTAGTTATTTTGGATTCTTGTTTTTTTGTTATTTTCAATGAAAGATAGCAAGGATTTGGAGGTAAATATGAGAATCATAACATTGGCTCAACGGATTGCCAATATCACTGTTGGTCTGGCAAACAAATGTGGTTCCACCGCTCACATCGTACACATCAGTCGAAGTAAAGGAAAGACACAAATGAGATTTTATAAAAACAGCTGATCAGGTGTTCACTCAGATCCAAGGCATCTACGCCCAAGAGCTGAACTTACGGAAACAAGTCTCACATAGTTCTGGCTTTTGAAATCCCATTTAGAAATCAGTAGAGGAGGCATTAGTGTGCTGCATCAGTCTGCAGCTTACAGCATGCAACTGGAGAGCCTCCAGCAACCGGAGTCTTGCTTCCGCGTGTTAATTCCACTGCAACAGACCCAAACCTCTCCCACTCTTTTTTTTTTTGTGTGTTTGTATTTTGCCAATTCCGTTTAGCAACCATCACCCGCTGCCGTGACTCTGTTAATTGACTTGACTGACACTGACACGCACACACCCGCGTAGTAATACTCAGCGCCTCCATTTGGTCACACGAAATACAGTTTATTACTTCGTTACCCCGATAAGCCCTCTTCAGTTTAGCGCACCGTTACACTCTTTGGTCGCGATCCCCCTCCCATATCCCCCTTGAGCGGCAGAAAGCTCGCGTTGCATGTCGGTACCTGCAGTCCTTACCCCTCCCAGCCTCTCCAACGTCTAATCCTGGGCGTGGATAGCCGAGCACTACATCTCCCATGCTGTCACCGAGCACCCTTCTGCCCCACTCTCTCCTCTCTCTCCAACCAGACTGGAGATACGGAACGGACTGTCTTAACACCCCCCCCCCCCTCTACCCTCCCCCCCTCCTCGCTCCCTCCCTCCCTCCCCCCTCCTCTCGGACTTTTAGAACCGAAAACCGTCGAGATTAGTGAGCAGCCACGGACGGCGGAGGCGAAAGGCTGGACCCGGCCGTATCCGAGTCGTGCCTCTGCGCCCGTTCACATGCCATCTGGACGAGCGGGTTCGTAACTGTTTTTGTGTCACTAGACATCTTTTTTTATCTCCTCGCCCGCTGATTATAGCTCGGGAATTATTCAATATTTCTGCGGAGAGAGAGTCTGTAAACGGGGGACCGGGAGCGAAGAGGCTCGGTGAATGCCTTTCAAACGCCGAAGTGGTTCAGTGTGTCCACCAGAGAGGGCCGACAGGAGAGAGGCTGGAGCTCTTCTCATTAGGTCGGCTCGGGATAAATATCAGTAGCCCGCCTCTCAGCACGCAGACCGACGGGAGTAGCGCGAGGGCTTCGCGGAGACTCCGCTGCGCATGGAGCCGTAGAGGCTTCCCGTGGTGGTCCGTGGAGTTAAATATATTGCCCCCACCCCACCTCTCCTTTTTTTTTTCGGTGGCCACTCCACCAGCTCAATTGTGTGCAATAAGTTGTGTCACCCACCCAGTTGTTGTCCAGCTGGCTACTTTGTTTTTGCGAGTAAGAGTCGCAGCCTGCTTCTCTGTGTTATTAGCGCGTGAGATTGATTCTTTTTTTGTTAAAAAACGAAAACACGTCCACTGGCAGACAGTGTTACTTTGTCGGGTGCTCGTGTGAGTTTTGTTTTGTCGGGCTCTCCCCTTCGCATTGATGTTGACTTACCTTATCGGGCGGAGATGTGACACATTGCCACATTGTGTTTCTCCGACGCAGCCACTCGATGTTGGTTTTAAATGTAGCTCCTGTCACTCCGCGTGCCCCCCCCCAAACATCCGTCCTTCTATCCGCGTTGTCCACGTCATTCAGGTGATGTTAACCGAGGGGAGACGGGCTCCCTCGTGCAGCCCGTGACCGTGTTTAGTGTGTAGCTGGACCGAGATCACCTGAGAGCCTTTCGCTCATCATGGAGACTGTTCTCCATCTCCGGCGACGGAGCAGCGAACCCGGAGCTCTCCAGAGTTTTTCCGTGCTGATATTAACAACAGAGGGAAAAAAACAAATAGTTTTCAGAGTGTCCTCCACACAACGTGCATTGTGCACTTTGTCCCCCCCCCCCCCCCCCCCCACACACACACACACACACACACACATGTATATTGTGCTGAACAGTGGACTGACCGGTCTGAAGTGGGGCTACAACAACAACACAAAATAATCCGCTTCCGTCGAGGCTGTTTTTCCTCAAAATGTAACGTCAGACTCGACTTTGTTTTATCTGAGCGCTGTTGCCCACGGCGTGTGTGCCGGACTGCTGCATACATTGAGTGGCTTACATCGGAGCTGATTAATGCAAACGTTGTGTCGGAGGAGACCGCGTATGATCGCGGCACAAAGACAAACTAGCTGTAAGCAACTGTTGTGCGGTAATGAACGCAGACCCTCCTTTACACTGAGCTGCATCGCTGGGCCCCCCCCCTTTTCAGTCCGTGCTCGCAGATTCCCGCAGAGATCGGTGTGTCAGTCATTATGTGCATCATAGTCGTTATATTTCACTGGCTCCAGGGGGTAACATTTTCCATTCCCTCCCCCCCAAAAAAAGCTTTGACAAAGATTTTTTTTTTTGTGCCTCTAGTACCTTTCATGTAGTCTCCTGCGCTCACCTCCACCTACACAGCCTACCAGGGGCTGTGTGTGTCGTATATGAGGGTATTTCAAATGAGAGCAGGATAGATGGAACTGTTTGATTATTATTCATAATTGTGTGCATGGTTCGTATTGTTTTGTGAGGGAAGGTATGAATTGTGTTGTCAAAATGTCCTCTTTTTTTGTCCGTTTCTCAATGGAGGAGCAATGGGTGGAATTTCATGTCTAATTTTAGATCACACTGCGTGAACCCCACATTAAGACTGCTTTCAACTTAGGTGGGCTGCTTTATTGTAATCATAGATAATTACCTGTCTAGTGATAGCTGAGAAACTAAACTTTTGCTCTCTTCCCGTCATCCATACTTTCATCCATATTTTCTCCGCTCTCCAATAAGAGATCATTTGAGTTACAGCTGATTACCTCATTGATGGATTACTGAGTGGGCCTACCAGGGGCCCCAGGGGTCATAGGCCATAAGCCACACGCCCTGCTTTTGACTGTTATAAACATTTTTCATGTAAGTCATAGGACTCAGTCAAAACTGGGGATGTTAACTTTTTTTCTATCCTGATCCTGTAATGTTGAGTATTTGCTGATACAGACCCACTCTTGTATTTAATACCAGCCGCCGTGACAGCGACGCTATTATTCTGTGCTTCTGTGGACAGATGTTGTCGCCGCCATAGCATTGTAAGCTTTAAAGATGCAGTCACGAAAGTTTACAGGTGTGTAGTTGTGATCAAAATGGATGCTGTGTTCATAGATGGGTGTGGTTTAAGGGTGCCAGAAGTAAGGGGGGTAACAAGTGGGGAATGGGCCATTGGCCCCTCCAGTTTACACCCCCAATTTGGCATCGCAAACGTAAGAAGTGTATAGTTAAGATTTCAAAGATGGGTGTGTTCAGAGGGTGCAAGACGTAGGGGGTAGGAAGTGAGGAAGGGTCCATTGCCGGCTAGTGTGATCCCATCGCAAGATGGTCTCTAGATGTTACAGTATTGTTTTTAATCCTAAAACAGCTGCACACTGCATACCAAGGCCGTAAGCCATATTTAAAATAAGCAATTTAGATGTTTGACAGCAGAACATCCCTGCTTGAAGAAAGAGAACATGCATCACAGATTTAACATCTTGTATCGTATGGTGTTTGGTATGATTTGTGTGTGTGTGTCAGTGTGGCTCTGTTGTAGCAGGAGGGTTTGAAGTGGATTTAGGAAGCCTCTCTTCATCACTTTAGAGTAAAGTTTAACCAGGAAATAAAGCGGAGATTGGCTGCGAACAATGCGAAGGGGCGATGTGGTATTTGGGAATGGCGTCCTTTTATTTGTCTCCGTCGGGGACCCGTTGGTTCATAATCTGTCCGTATTGCAATGCATCAGGTCTCATTTCATTCACTGACTATCCTATTTTCACTTAAGATAAATCCCTCACCAGATTGATCACACTGACAAATTGTTAGTATTCCCCGCAAGCAAGCAAATAAAATCAAAGGGAACAACAGAACAAATACATTCTTCAATCCACCACACTTCTCTCAGCTACCCTAAATTGTGTCTCTGCTCTGAAGAAATTGTAACATATCTGGCCTTCAAGCCTGTCTCAAAGAAAGGAACTTTTCAATTTCCCAATGTTGGTAACTGCATTGTTTACTGTTGCATTGAGTAGGTCTTATTCCTTCATGAAGAATTGAATGGAAGTCTCATATGTGATTGAAAGCAGAACAGCAGCAACAGTCCTTTTTTCATGTTCTTTTTCTTGTGTGTTCTGCAGCATATCGCTGTATTCCAAGGAAAACTCTCACCCGACTGACTCAGCTACCCCTGAGGCATGTTGTGTTGAAGAAACACCTATGCAGGTAATTGTTTTTATTTTCATTACAGTTCAATTTCTAGATTAGAACATCCTTTTTCTTTTATCCAATTAACATCGGCCTCGTGCTCTTCTCTTATTACTCAGGTGGATCCTACACTAATGAATGTAGGGGATGGAGGCACGGTGAGCAGAGAGATCAGTGCTCCAAATAAAGCGTCTGCTAGTATGGTGGGAAACCCCCCCCAGACGCTACCCTCTGAGTTTAGAGGAGATGTTACCCTCAGTCAGCAAAACAAGACCACACCAACAACAGACTGTAAGACAGCGAAAGCCTGCCTGGACACCAGCAATTACAACCACAGCCCTGAGCTGTCTCCACCTCAACAGCCCAACAATGCACCGACGTCCGGCTCAGCCCTCACCGGCTCAGAGAAGAGAGCAGACAAAAGGGCAGAGGCCCCTAAACTCAAGGCGGATGGTGCCGGGCTCCTCCCCACTCCCCAGTGGTCAAGTGGCGTGAAAGTCAGCCGTGAGGACTCACTCAGCCCCTGTCATAGCACTGTGACATCCAGTAAGAAATCGCTCCCGCAAACACAATCTGTGCAAAGTGTACCACCTGGGTTTCAGTGCCCCACCATGTTTAAACCAGCCCAGCCCGTCACCTTCCTTCCTTCCACAAATTTTCCCTCTCCACTTTGTAAAATCACTCTTCCACCAGCACTGGGTCAGATCGCGGCACTGAGAGAAGCCACAGCCAGCCAGTTTCAGAAAGAACTCCAGGCTCAAAGCTCTGGCGTCGGAGGGACACCTCTCATGCGGACCTATCCCTATCCGTTCTCGGTGGGCAGGACTCCAGCTGCAGAGAAAAAAGCCGGCGCATCGTCGTCGAAACTTAAATCGAACCATTCATCTAATAAGAATTCTAAATCTGTGGGAGAGCATATATCTTTAGCCTCAGTGGTGGCCTCACCAGCTATTGCCCTACCATTGCAGCACCCTTCATTAACTCCTGCAGCACCCACCCGCTACACGCTGTCTCCCACTGCTGCCATTTGCTGTGGCTCTGCACTGGCCAGCATCACCTCTCAGAGCAGACTGCTGAACCATGTGGAGAAAAGCAACAGCCTAGACAAGACAACCACGGGCTCTCTTAAAACGACACCTCCCTCTGCTTCAGATGACCACACAGCTTGTTCTGTTGAACCAAGAGATGTACCCCTGGATTTATCTGCCAAATCGAAACGTCCAAAATGCATAAATGACCCTCCAGTTGCGATGAGCGAGCCTCACAATAACGAGTCAAATCAGAGAGATTTTCTGAACTCAAAGAGGGCTCATTCTACAACGTATAGCTCAGCTGTGCAATATCCGATCCTCCCCAACACCCACAGAAATGGATCCCATCAAAAGCAACTAAATAGGCCTCAGAATCACCAGGCCCAAGAGCCCAAACCAACCTGGGGTAAGGGATCTTCTCAAGACTCCGTAAAGAACATCCCTGGAACATATGTTGGTGTGGCCAGCCCGATATTGGCCTCTACTCTACGGGGCAAAGACGGGAAAGGGACTTTTGCCGATGAATGTCAGAGTTTTGCAAAGCAGGAGTTTATATCTATAATTGACCAAGGAGAGCATCTGGCATCAGGAGGAAAGAAGCCATCCTGTACGATGCAGGGCAACCAACATGCTCACAGTGTTAAGCACGTTAAAAACACCAGCATAGCCATAACTAAGAACTGTCCCTCTAAAGGAGCCCTGACTACCGCCCTGTTGAGCTCCGCCAGCGCTCAGACTCATCAGAAATCTCGAGCCGGCAAAACCGCGGCGCCATACTCCACTGCCGTTATCAGCCCAGCTTGGCAGCAGCCACCCAATATGCCGCACCAAGCCTCGTCTGTTCAGAGAAAGATCACACAAGGGTCTCCGAAGACGAAGGGTGGCGCGGCTACAGAGGGATCTAAGGCTCAGAGTGGCCATCGCAGCCCGTCCAACCCCGAGGATGACAAGTGGGAGAGGATGAAGTCTCCCCTGTCGAACCTCGCGTCCATCGTAAAGCAGCAAGCTCTCGACACAACAGCACAGACGGCCGAGGGCAACACTCAAGCTTCACCTGTTGCATCAAGAAAAGCTGATGGTCTGAATCCACTCTCTGGGAGCCAAGACACCCAACCCAAACAAACTGCTGCGTTTGAATACCCAGCATACTGGTCTGTGGAAAAATGGGCTGGTTTGCCATCTCAAGGGGATTCAACTCCAGCTAAGAAGAAGCACGAGAAGGCAAAAGCCACCGAGCCTCTGGAGAATAATACGGAGTTAAACGCCAGCCAGGGAGAACACGTGGGACTGCCGGCGAAGCAAGGCTTCTCAAAGCCTGCTGGCCATCTCTTTGGCAATGCATCAACCAATGGGAACAGGCTGGAGAGCAAACTAGCCCAGGTGTTAGAGGGGGAGATGTTGAAGAAAGACATTGGGGCGTCGGACGGTCCTCCCAGTGTAAAATTGGACGGCGTGGTGGCATCTATTCTGACAGGCCAGTGTGCGACGGGAGGCGACAAGTTTGAGAAGAAAACAAACGGAACCAAAGAGGAGTTGCCAACCAAAGCAAAAGCTGCCGCCGTCAAACAAAAGAAAACCAGTCCTAAGAAGCCAGCGAAGGAGAAGTCACCACCGGACTCGTCCAAGAAGGCCGCAGGAAAGAAAAAACAAGACTTAGAAAAAACTCCAACCAAAGTGTCTTGTCAAAAGAAGGTAGATTACCTCTCTGTGTAAAATGTCTTTGTTCTTTTCTTATTATCTTCCCATGGTTGAATTTTAGGGAAATATTTTGGGCAGCGATCGACTCAATCTCATCAAGATTTTAACAATTGATTTGACGACACAGAGCTCCTTTTCATAATGTGACTCCACGACTGACGATTTAACTTTCAAAGGCTTATTGTAAGACTGTTTCATGCTCTCTGTCATCATGAAAGCTTTGTGATCAATGGCATCGAACACGGCGCGCTGACTCTGTCCCCTGTGTATTCCAGCAGAAGAAACGATGTGCACCTGTGCAGGAGCAGAGTCTGTCAGCGGGGAAACTTTCTCCACAGAGCAAAGAGCCGACTCCGACTCCGAGGGACAAAATCAGTCCCGGCAAGGTTGAGCAACCAACCCGCAACAAATCTGGTAACGTCTTTTGTTTCTTATAATCCTGTGACATTTACAGCCCTGAGAAGTTCTCCCAGCATGGACATATTTCTGATATCTATCTCAGATTTAATGACTCTTTCAGTTGAGTCACACATGTAGCATTTTATTGAGCTCACAGGCAGATTACTCTCTCGCAGCTTTAGTTGTGGAGATAAATAGCCCGCAGTCAGTGTCGGTGGCATGGTAGTGTGTGTACGAAGCAGACAGAAAATGTCACACGTATTGTCTGGATGGCGTTCTCTTTTACGTCTCAGTGAAACTTCTCTGCCCAGAAGCTTGTGTGAATATGACGATCAAATGTGATCTGATCAGTTGCAGATAGCGGCAGCAGTGCTGTGGAGACTCCGGAGTCTCTCACTCGCTCTGCTGTATCCAGTAAGGAGGCCGACGCTACTGGGAGCTTCGTCCCAAGGCTGAGGAGAGGACGGCGGCGGGCTGATGAGGCTCGACTCGACCTCTGGGGCTTCGCGACGCCTTCCCCTCCCCCCCCACAAATGCCTCCTCCCCCAGTTTCCCCGTCACCCCCCGTGATTCCCACCCAGCCCACCCGCCGTCCGAGAGGAAGGCCCCGCTCGACCCCCCTGCCGGAACGAGCGATTCAGGGAAAGGGCAAGACGGCCGGTGCAGAGGGTGAAACGCCGGCTCCCAAGAAACGCCGGCGATGTCGTAGCAAAAAGTATCAGACCGGGGAATACATCACTGAGAAAGACAAGCTGGAAGATGGAGAGCACCTCGAAGAAGCGGAGTCCCTGAGATGGGACAGCGGAGTCCCAGCGGGTACGCAGTTTGTCTCTCGAGATCGGTAGTTTTCAATTAACAGTTTCCAGCTCAAGTTTTAATCAAAAGAGCAACTGTTGGTTACAGATGTGACTAAAAACCATAATGTTATCGTATGAATGTGTAAGAGTGGCTGGTTGACAGAACATTTAGATGAAGTAACCATTTTGACAATTGACGAATCGTTTAAGTAATTTGTTGAACATAAATGCCAAACATTTATTTCCAGATTTTCTGCTTTTATCTGTTTGATATTCATGTAAACTGAATATTTTAGGGTTTTGCACTCTTGTTAAGACAAAGTAAGACATTTGAAGATGTCAACTTGAACCCCCAGTAGAGATGATGGACATTTTAAACTATTTTCTTAAAATGTATAAACAATCGATTGATTGTTGCGAGCCCCGAGTGTTCATAAAAATATCTGTTTAGGAAATAAAGATAAATAATTCAGAACGAACAATAAGAAAGCTTAGCCAGCGTCTTCTATAGTTTATACATCATAGACACAGACAAATTCATTTTAAGAGGATGTACATCTTTGTAAAAAAGCACATCGGAAAGTATTAATAGGATATTACACAGTATATGATGACAGACAAATATTGAGATCAATTTAACATCTGACAAACGCCAAAGATTATGAGGACGGCATATGCAATTTTCTGTTCTTGAGGTGCCGACTGTGTCATGTCCGTACCTGTTGGTGTGGATGAGCCATTGTTTCAACAGGTACCAAACAGTCTGATGTTGGCACAAAACAGCACCTGAAATATTTCATGCTCCATGTTTAGCGTGGCAGATAATCAAGAGCATGAAGCTGCATCAGTACATCACAGATAAGATGGATGATGTTGAACTATCAAGATTATTTGTGGTGTTTTCACTGTGTCCATCTGTTTGGTACCAGCCCACATCACCTTTGATTCTCTTTATCGTTACAGATCCACAGGCGGATCAGTGTTCGAGTCCCACCGCCTGCAGTCCAGAGCCTCCTCCGAGGAGACCCTCGTTCACGCGCTCCGGGTCGGTCCGCTACCAGGAGAGCGAGGTATCTCCAGAGTGCAATGACAAGCCTGCAGGGAAGAGGAAGTTCAAAAGCAAGCACTTAAGTGACAGCGATGAGCAGAAGGTAAGATGTTTGCTGAGACTGCTTGATTTATTGTAGAACATTTCAAAGCCTACAGGCTTAAGTAATCTACAATGTTCTATGAATATATTAGCTTACAGTGCCCCCCTGTGGCTAGATAAATACCATGTGTGTCACGTTTATGATGGCAGCTGGGCAGGTCCTTGAAGAGAAGAACCCGCTGCCTCAACTTGCCGATGTATTACAAGAGATTGCATTTCACACACTGCTCTAATCAATAAATCTGTATTTTAGGTTCAGACCAAACGCAGCAGCCTGGGCAAGCGTGCTGCCTCACTTGCCCTGGATAGTGATGGTGCTGATGTGAAACGAACAGAAAGCCTCCCACCCACTCCAAAAAGTTTGCCATCATCTCCACCCAATAAGAAAGGCTCATCGGGGAGAATTTGCAGCTCAGAGTCTCCGCCCAAAAGGCCCGTTCCTCCGGAGGTTCGGCGGCTGATTGTCAATAAAAATGCCGGGGAGACTTTGCTGCAACGTGCCGCACGCTTGGGCTATCAGGTATGACCCACCTGTTTCCTCGTGTAGTATCTCTCTAACATGACTCTTTGAGTCATAATGTGACACGGTCCGTCTGTGCTACTACCTCTGCTGTGCAGGACGTAGTCCAGTACTGTCTTGAAAAGGACGTCAGGGAGGTCAACCGGCGCGATAATGCCGGTTACACGGCTCTCCACGAAGCGTCCTCTCGAGGCTGGACTCAGATTGTCCAGATGCTGCTGAACCACGCCGCTGATGTCAACTGCAGCGCCCAAGATGGGACACGGTGAGGCCTCATGGTCGTGGTTCGAGTTAGTTGAATCTATGAAAATGATTGTTTCTCATCGAAGTATTTATCTTGGGTGTAACCTTTGAAACACACTTGAGCACAGAGATTACTAGCTTTTTGGAGTGTTTGTATATTGATGATATTAATGTGATGGACGTAATGTAAACAGTGTCCTGCAAAAGTATTCACCCCCCTTAGAGTTTTATGAAAGAAAACATGTTTTGAGTTTGCCAAAGGGCATGCAGGAGACTCTAAATGTGTTTTCTCTTTTACTTTCACGAAGCGATGCCTTTTTTTCTGGCCACGTGGCTTAAAATGTTCCTATGGACGGAGGCAATCTCCGCTGTGGAGCTTTCCAGCTCCTTCAGTGTTCTCTTTGGTATTGCCTCTCTGATTAATGTCCTCCTCGCCTGCCTCTCTTGGCATGTGTGTTTGTGGTGCCATATTCTTTTGGTTTTGTCACAATGGATTTAATGGTGCTCCGCTAGATCATATGACAGATCATGTGATACTTTGTTTGCACTGAGGTGAACTTTGTTTAACTAATTATGTGACTTCTGGAGGTAAATGGTCGCACCAAATCTTATTTAGGAGCATTATAGCAGAAGGGGGTGAATACACACACACACACAGCTTTTCACTTTATTTAAACATGTTTTTGAAAGCATTTTGTTTTTACATTTCACTTCATCAGTATTTATTTTTGTGTAGCTTCATTACATACAATCCAAATAGAAATCAATTATCCAGGTTGTAATGCAACAAAATAGGGGGGAAAAAAGCCAATGGGGGGGTGAATGCTTTTGCAAGGCACTTTATATTGCATTTCTTATAAATGTTTTAATGAAATCATTTATATTTTGTGGCTAAAAATATAAATATTCAAAAATCATTTCATTGTTGTTCCACTCACTCTCCTGAAAACATACCCACTCTACAGGTGTTAGGAGCCGTAATGAGCATACTCACTGACAGGTTATATTCTCGCTGCATATCTTAGTGAGGTGCTTTTTTAAGTGTTAATAATTCCTGTCACCTGTTTTAGCATATTAACTTTTTCAGTCGAAGGAGTTTGTCTGATTAAAAAAAACAACGGTGACACATCTTGTAATTAATCCCAGAAAGTATTCGTTTTTACTGAAGTACATCGTAATACTCCATGTACAGCAAATTAGCAGACAGATTCAGGTGTAACGTTGTACAATCCCTGAAAGACCGTTGTGTTTTGTCCCTTCTTTAGGCCCCTTCATGATGCAGTGGCGAGTGATAACCTGCCGATCGTCTGGTTGCTTCTGAACCACGGCGCAGACCCGACGCTGGCCACCTACTCTGGACACACTCCGGTCAAACTGGCGCACAGCCCGAGCATGAAGACCTTCCTCACAGGTAGCCCGACCTTTTCATCAGCCTATGTTTCCATCAGTAACTATTTTGATGAAATACACATATTTCCAGATTGTTCGAGTGATGTTTTTACCTCTGGCCAAATTCATTTTTCACATCATCCACTAACACTTCAGACACAATAAACAACACATCACAAAGGTTGTGATAAAGCTAATTGCATTGAGATATGTTGTATTTGCCAACTTAACAGTCACCCATCAAGCAACGTGTCAACACATTAATAAGCCTGTGCCCACTCCCACTGCGTCACATTTGGCACGGTGAGCACTAAACAGCTTGCATGCAGCTGCATACATGAGCAATGCAGAGTGTTCTATCCACACAGGGCTCGACGTCAACTGTTTGAGCCACAGGTTGTTTTGTGGTCTTAAAGCTGAATTTTGGTTTCCAAAACTGAGAATGTTGTCCTGGTGAAAGGTAACATTTAGAAGCTTTTAGCTGCTGGACTTGGATTTCTGTACAGTTTAGACGCCTTCAAGTGGTTTTATATGGTTTGACTGCTGAATTTGTATCAGTAAAGAGATTGAGCAGAGGATATCCTTATATTATTGAATAGAAATCAGTAAGACTTAAGTCATGTTAGGAGACCGCTGTGGTGAAAACACAGCCCATGCCAAATATAACTTTAATTGAAGGAAAAACATGAATTTGGTGTTTTAAAAGCTTCCATTGATTTCTCAATGAATGATCATTGAGGAAAATGCTTTAAAACGTCCTTCCCTATGATCAATATCGTTCCATAACTGAGCCAGGCAAAGTGATTAATTACACACCGGGCTTCCTGCGAAACCTCCGAAACGCATTACTTCCTCTTGCTTGTCAAATTGAACCCAAAGAAAATCCTCCAGCCAGCTTGTTAACAGGAACTCTGTCTTTAGCGTCGTAATTAATTTACTCTCACATCAACTGTTGATGGTGTTTTAAGGATCCATCGCAGCTCTTGGCCAAGCTGCGGAGAGTGAGGAAACACTCCCCGTCAACTTGGCTGCAGGATCAGCAGCATCGGTGTTCGGTGGAGTGTGTTAGTCTCACAGCATGTGTCTCAGGTAAACAGAGGGATGACGGCTCCGCAATGCATTGAAACATTCAGCTCCGATGACACAGACGCGCACAAAACGAGCCGCAACATCAACTACTTGCCCGAAGTCACTTGTTACTTGCCCCTTTACACATTGTGTTGTTGATTCGTGGTTATCTTGCAGCAAACTGCGCGGTACGTTGTCGGGAGTTTTGTCGCCACCCGACTGAACTGTTTCCAGGATAATGCATAAAGTAATGCTCACTTTGTAAGGCGCTGCTCTTTCCTCCTGATCCATACTGTGCATGTTTTTTTTTCAGAATATTTCACAGACCTGGAAGGACGTAAAGAACAGGATCTCGGCTCACCCTGGGATTTCTACAGTAGCTCCCTCTTTGGTAAGAAAGCTTGAAACGATGTGATCTGTGTTTGCGTCTGCCAATCCATCAGTCCACTGATCAATCAGTGAGCTGGCCGTGAGGGAGACGAGTGGAGGCCTGTTGCAGAGATGATCAGGTGGCTGCGGGGAAGTTATTGTAGTTTGTAGGACTCGTGCTCGGCCACTGGGACACAAAGTGGTGTTAGCCTTGTGCACCAGCATCGGAGGTGTGCTGTAAACAGCCACAGGGAGCCAGTTCTCCAGTGGAGGATGAACAGGATTAGACTTGCATGGAAGAACTGAGGAAGACTAAAGAGAAAGTAGACTGCAGCTAAACTGACGACACAAAAAATGTTGGTAATGTGGAACAAGAAAGCTTTTATATGTACCTCCCAACGACGACAAATATCTTTTATTATATTTTCTGCGAGTGGTGATAAATAGTATATATCTTAAGCTTGTCATTGATTGGTGCAATTTATGTTGCCCACTGTAGAGTGATGCTCCACGACAGACCTAACTTGTAAATTACTATTTATTTAGTCTGTTAATGTTTCATAAGTTTCTGTAAAATATGTTTGATTTAATTTCTCTCCTTTGTGTTATTTCTGTGGCTGCCTTCTCACAGTGGTGGGAGATGGGGAGGATTATTGATCTGGCTTTAGAAGCCTTTGTGCCATTCATCATTGTAGAGTTTGAGAGAAAGCATTGCCGACTTGAAGTGAGATAATCACATGAAACATGAAGCTTTAATTAGTATCTGTTTCATTGGGCCAACGTTTTCATATCAGTAAATGCATTGAATTACACTCTGCTTACTGTCCATCATCTCAAACAGTCCACCAGTAAACAATCCTTCAAAATGTATGCCTTATGTTCATATGTCTCTATGTAGGGAGGTTTTAACTTCAAGCTGCGACTGACATCATGAAGTTTGTGTTCCTTTTAACGGATCACAGCCTCTCCAGCTTTCAGTCGTAGACGTATTATAGTTGTCGTGAATAGACTGTCCACTAGGAGGCGTCCAACCTCCATGTCATCCGGTTTGTCTGCTCCTCTTCATCTCACAGAGACGGACCAGGAGCCGTGCTGGGACTTCCTGCTGTCTGAGCAGAACCAGGACCCGGAGGAGGAGGCGACAGGAAAGACTGAGCCGGACTCGGACAAAGATTGCCTTGTGTTTGAGTTCTCCTCCGAGCCTCTCTTACCCTGCTATCACGTTCAGGTGTCATTAACCCAGGGGTGCGTTCAAATTCTTTATCGGCTAAAACCTGTAAAATGTTTAAATTATTCAGTTCCAATTTGTGTGATGGGCTCATAAGTGTGTAGATTTAATTTATGTGTGTGTGATGACTTTCTGTCACTGGATTGTTTTGTTGTGTATTTACGTTCAGTCGTCAGTTTGCAATAAATCCCATCTTCATCGAGTTAATACCTCTGATATATTCAGTGGAGTTGTTGTGGGAAGAATTATGTAAATTGAAGGATAATTTGAGGACAGTTGGCTGATATCAGGCTTATTTCTCTCTCGCAGCTTTTGCAACTGGTTCCTCCTGACGGACGTCCTCAAGCGTCTGAAGATGTCTGCTCGGATCTTCCGGGCGCGTTTCCCGCACCTGGAGGTGGTGAGTCTGTCGCGTGCTGAGCTCTTGAAGCAGGTGTCGATCAGCCAGGTGAGCTCCACTTTGGCTTCACCTTACAAAGGCAAAATTAAGGAGGAGGAAGAGAAGGAAGAAGAAGAGGCGGGACTTGTGGATCTGGTGCGATGTGTATCGGAGCTCCAGAGGCTACTGGGATCCTCTATTGACATCCTGCAAGAGGAGGACGAGGAGGAGGAAGAAGAGGAAGAGACACTGACAAACACAGGGAAGCCTCGCAGCCGATAGCCTCTCCTTCACCGTGCAAACTGTTGTCAACCCAAGTCCTTCCCTGCAAGCAGCAGCTCAAAGGAAACCTCTCCGTCCAATGTAACGAGGGTCGTGGGTTTCAACTCCAGCGACGGTAATGACACTCCACCCCATAACCTTTGACCTCAGACAGAAGGTGATTAAGTCATCACAAGGACCTGCACACGGGAGTGGTCGGTGCTGTAAAGCAGCTTTCAGGTTCCTATCTATAGGTATATTTGAATACACGAGAACTATTGAGCAAACCTTTTGTATTGATGATGTATGTACATGGTAGTGTATATGTGTATCTTGCCATCAGGGTTAAAACATTTGGTTATATAAATGTATTCTAGTGGCAAAAAGGACAAATTATGTCGAGGACTTTTTGTTTGAGTTTGTTCCCGAGAGAAAGCGGTATTTTTTTCCGACGGGAGATCAAGACTTTTATCTTGGTGAACCCTTAAGTCAGGGAGGCCACTGGCCCGGATGGTTCTGGTTCTGTCAACCTGGGAGACCTGGAGACCTGCAGAGAAGAGACCACGGCACATAATATTCAAATGTATTCAGAGCTTCATTTCGATTCTTCTCCTCTGTATCGTTATTTCGCTTTATCATCCTCGAGAGATCGTTACTGGACGGACCTAGTATCTTACGGCGTTTATTTTTCCTCCACATTTCACAAAGTGAGCGTGGGCAGCACGGGAGCCGTCGACGTCCCTGCTCAAAACATGAAATAACGTCTTTTTGGACCTTGAGATTGAGCGTTTGTTTACAGAGCTGGACAGATAGTAGTGTCCTCCACTCCCCAGGTTGCACTCCTCCTGAACTGATGCAGAATCCTGTGGATCTCTCTCAGAGGAAAAGTAGTCCCACCTCTGGAGTCCAGAGGCTGCTCCCGCGTCCGAGGAGGCGAGACGCCCTCTTAACTGCAGCCGCGTCCCGATATGAGATCCCAGAGTGCTTTGTGTTGCAGTGTTTCATTTACACTGTTTGTTGTGCTTAATTTAATAGTCATTAATATATTTGACCTCTTGTGTATCTGACAAGCCTATATATGAAAAAAAATTGCTTTGTATGGTTGGTGCTTCATTTTGAAATGTACTTATTAGGATCCCTTTATTCTGACATTTTCCTCCCTCATTCAAGAACAGTATTTCAAAAGAAAAAAAAAAAAGCTAAAGTACAGTTTTATTGTACTGGTGCTAAAACAGATTTTGTGTTGACAATCAATGATGTTTTGGTTTGAAGTCACAAACTAATAAAAGATATTTAAGATGAAGAGACTTAAGGTATAAAGAAAAGTATAGTTTAGTTAAAGACAACGGGAAACAGCACGACTGAAAGACTGGGCAGTGTGGGAAGAGCCTTTTATTTGATTCTTTTATAAGAAATCAACAAGAATAAAGCATGATTGTGAATTATAGTTATTTCCTCTTTGTTTTGTCAGTTGGATTGTTATGACGATAGCTGAATTGAATATTCAGGGACGAACTCCCTCAGCCGTATTTCAAATGATCTGTTCGGTTTCAGACGTTTTACTGGATAAATGTCTTTTCTTTTCTTTTTTAATCACAGATAATGTGCCCCTCAGAGGAATCGTAGGAAGAACCATAACATTAATCTGTGCTGTACCTGAGGAAAACCGTTTTACATTCAAACCCAAATGAGCTTTATCTCACAGCAGGGTTGGCAGCTGTGCTTCGGCACTATGATGGGTAAACACCATAACTGGGCGTCTCAGGGGAGTAGTGGTCGAGGGCGCATATCACGTTATCACTACGCCATTGGTTCAATTTTAGATAGTTCCCTTCGCTGCACATCGCCTTTTTTTTTTTACTCTCTCCCGATGTTGCCTGTCTGTCTCTACTGTCAAGCTTTTGAATAAAGGTGAAAATTACACAAAAAGTATCGAAGATTTAGTGAAAACCACTGAATTCCATCATGATTTGCCTTGAGGACCAGCCCACGACGATCTTTTTTCAGGCACAGACTGAAAAATCCTTTTTGTGTGCGATTGTTTTTTTTGTGCCTGAAGAAGATCAGATTGTTCGAAACATTTAAGAGACACTTGACGAAGCGGAGAACAGTTTACAGATTCCACTTTCTGTCGTGATACCTCTCGTTCTGTTTCCTACATAGTAATCACAGATATAAAGCAGGATTTTAAGTGTTGACTCAGCAAATCTCAAGGTCCATTTACTCGCTTGTTGTGGAGCTTTCGATCGCCTCACACGGCCTTTATCATCAGCAGAGTGACTTTCTGATAATGTCTTGTTCTCTGTTGATTCCAAGCTCTAAACTTAGAATATGGCACTTTTGAAAGGAGAAATAAGACAATCTTCCGCTTATAAATTAAAGGGTTAATTATTTAAAAAATAAACACACTCTTGCTAACTTTAACACACAAAGTAGTTTTCCTGCTACAGCCTTTCTCGGTCGTGTTTGGTGGCTAAAGTCTTACATAAAGGTTGTTGTGTAACTGGCATTACTGCGTCAGTGCGCCGCTATAGAAGGATTTAGTATTTATAGTCTCACTTTAAGCCATAGCAGATGAGACATGCTCAGAATCTACATCTCCAAGTCAGCTGTGTCCTGGGAACAGTTCCCAGGACTGAACTGAAATGTTAAAGTGACTCAATGTTATATCTGATAACTCAGACATTCAGTTGACCCACTAGGGAACCAGTGACAGTTAATATTAACAGTGAAAGCAGCAATTCGCTGCCTGTTTCTCTTCCTCCATCTGATCTCATGAAGCTCAAATACATGAGTTAGGAGTGACTTGGTGTTGTGTTCGATTCAACTCTTTATTTTCGTCAGCACAGGGAAATTCTTTCACCAATGCAATATAAAGATAAAATATGGTCATCTTTATCCACGGCTGATGCAGAGATCCTATTTCAGGCCTTTGTATCATCCAGCCTGGATTATTGTAACGTTTTGCTGTCGGGCCAAAGGGCCATTTCCTATCATACACCTTTCCTCTGGAACAATCTTCTCATGGACATCAGTGTGATTCTGTTCAGGCCTTTCAATTAGTTGCTGATTCTCTACTTATTATATTATTGTTACCCATTACAATAAAATCATCAGTTTAGCTCATGACATTATTTATGTAGAACAATGGCACAACTGCTCACCTTGTATTTACTTTCTATTTTGAAGCTGAACTTCAAGGATAAAATTAGGGAATGCGTTTAAAAAAGAAGTCAAGAAAAAGAAGCATATTTCTCCCAATGCCGCCACTAATATCTGAGCCGCCGTAATATTCTGTTATACAACATTTCCCCTGCAGCATATGGGCCTCAGTTTGAAGTCTCAGTGTGAATGTGATGTGTTGTTGTACTGGGATGTGACATGCCAGTCGTTGCCCCGTACAGGCCCCATGGTGCAGATGGTCCGACCCGCCGTGAAACCTGTACAGTCCCCGTGAGGTTACTCGAGTTCAGCCACTGATGCTGCTGCAGCGCTTTGTCCCATGGCGGTGACAGCATGTGGCCAGATTTTAGGCTGCTTCATTTCGATTCATATCTGATTAAAGTATTTTCATAACCTACTCCTAATTGCATATGATGATTATAAAATACAAACATTTGAGTTTGGCACCTCAAACTACAAAATTCCGGCTTTTTTTCCGGTTCAACTTTATCCAGATTGTTCAAACTATTCCTAGTGAAGGGATCATGTGTCTGTGAGTTTTAGGAGTCTTTGGGAAATCTTGACTGTAAATCTTGACTGTAAATCAAGCCTCATTACATCATACATGGGGACGAGCCCTCGGGGCCGGCCCCTTCACCGAGCCCCTGTCATACCTCACCGCTCATTGGCCACCTGTTGTGAGGCTGTGGCTTCTGATTGGATGAAAACGAGGGCAAGTCTGCACAAGACCTACTGACAGACTGACATGGAAAGAGGAAGGGAGGCCAGCCTTACATGGACACAATGGGATTATGAGGGATAGCAACGTTTTGTACAACAGCACATTATATAAATATACTCACTACATTAAGTGTGTGTGTAAGGAAGATGGGCGGTCTTTATATATACTGTACCTTAAACTTACCAGATGACATAATAAACCATATTCTGTTTATTTTTACCAAATCTTCCAATGAAATGATTCCCTGTCTTGCAAATCCAGTCAAAGCAACACTTGCCATCATGCTTCAACGGGCTTTTCAGGTTGTCAATGGTTATTTTGCACCCGTCTGTATATTATTTGTTATGATCATGAGTGCCTCTTAGGCTTCGGGTTGACTGAGTACATCTGGTGTAACAGTTACGTAGCAGTCCTCTTTGAAAAAAAACAAAAAGAAAACCGAGAGAAGGGGGAAGTCCAGCTCACTTCGCTGGCATCTAAAGCTCAGCCTCGATACTTCCCTTTTCTCTCAGTCACCATTAACAACTCGCCCACCAGAATCTTAAACACACCAGAATAAACGTTGTAATCTGTCTGAATTGTCCTTTGGACGTTTGGGGAATGTTTTAGTGCCTGAGACAGATCAAACTAGCTTTCATCCCGTGAGACTACACAGGGCTCTTTTGTTAATATCAACAGGGTTTAGATGAATGTTCTCTCTCTCTTGAAATAACACTCATAGGATGTTAAATGTGCTTTGTTGATATCAAGAGATCTACTGCCGTTTAATCCGCTGCTATCTCTGGCTGAATCAGCTCTAAATATAACCCAGGCGTGGAAAATAACACTGTCACGTATCGGCCCTCACTATGTCACAAGAAGCTTGACCTCGTCCAGACATCGGAATTAGTTTTGGTATTTGTCCAAACATTTCAGCCAGCCTGACAAACCCAGTCACCCAGACACAGTAATGAAATCTGATTGAAATCATTTGCACTTTGAGTTTACAGCCACATTAAGGTTTGGCAAACTAGAAGAGGACTACATTGAAATGTGCAAGTGCAGATATCATAAAAAAAAGATTAAAATGTGTTAAATTAATGTATAACTAGAATGTGAGATGAACTGCTGTTGAAGTTGAAGCACTGAAAGGAGCTGAGGGGTCCGTTGAAATGTCAATAGAAGTGTAAGAGACGAAAGCAGACTGGAACCTCAGTTGACATAAAAACACTGACAGCAGTTGAATGTCAGCTGCATGATAAATATTGTACGGGAGCTGCAGTTTAATTTGAAGTACTTACAGGAGTTGAATTGTTCGTTGAAGTTGAGGAGCAGTAAAAAAAAGTTTGAATTGTGATTTAATGTTGAATGTTGGAGCTGAAAGCAGTTGAACTGCAACGGCTAAAAGCATGTTCATTTTTATTTTAAGTGCTGTAGGAAGTTGTGGTGCCAGTTTGTCAACAAGCACTCACACGATGAAGAGTCAGATGAGGGGAAACAAGGTTGCAGCAAACCTGCATGTGCCTAAAAAAAACCAGTTTGTGTTTAAGCACTGAGAGACTTAGCAGTTGAAGAGTATGAGCTGAAAGCAGTTAAAGTGTCCGTTGAAATGTAAACATTGAAAGGAGATGACATGTCAGAAGTGTGTTTGCACACACAGCAGGAGCGACATTTTAGTTGACGTTCAACACTGAAAGCAGTTGAATCATCAGTTGAAGTGTAGGTGTTGCCTTTGTATGCAGCCAACATTTCAGCCAGCCTGTACATGCCTTCATAACTCACCCAGACATGACATCTGGTTCAAATGGAGAAACTCTTCACTTTGCATTTCTTGCTACTTGAAGGAGAGTAAATTCATTAAATACAACAGGAGGCCACTTCTCTGTTCTTTGTCTCACAAAACATTTGGCTTCATGTCGATTTCTCACCAATGACAAATGATAACAAAAGACCTTGATAAACCCCAAATCCTCTCGCTGAAAAGGTCAAGTTTTAGTTGTAAACAAACACTCTGACGTTTGAAATTTGATCACTGTAATTTCTGTGGATTGCAGCGATTTCTAATAGCCCCCACTAACAACAGAGGGCTGCTTTGTTATTGAACGCACTCACACACAGCCATTGTCTGGCCTCTTGTCTTGAAGAATGGATTAAATGCAGCGACCAACCAGAGATGGACACTGGCACTGACCTGCAGAGACCTCATGTCTTTACCTGTTTGTGGATCAGACCCGGAGGACTTCAGTTGCAAGGGATGACCCTGATGGTTATCACCTATAGCTGATAATTACAGTTAACTGAGGACCCGAGGAACAGAGCGCCATCACTGTATAAACATACGAGGGCCAGTGGTGGAAAGTAGTTTTAGATTTTATTCTATTTCATACTTCTACTTCAGTATGTTTAGGACTAAATATTCACTTTTTTCCCCACTATTCATCTGACAGCTATACATAACATTTTCCAGAATACATTTTTCCATACAAAACATTTGAACAACTTCTAAAATGTGATGCATTATTATAAATCACACTTGACCAACACTCTTCTGTTGAATGAACACTTTTACTTTTGATGCTTTAAGTACATTTTGCTGATACGTGCATACTTCTACTTCAGTAGGATTTTGCATGCAGGACTTTTGCTTGTAACATTATTTTTTTTCAAGTGGTTTTGCTATTTGTTTATAATTTTTTACCTAAATAAAAGCTCTTAGTGCTTCTTCCACTTCTGCAAACAACTCACAGAGATCATCTTTGGAAAAATATACACACAAAGAAAAAAAAATATGCATGCAAAGCTCCTGACTCTATATGCGTGTGTACATTGTGTGCACAACAGAAGTTTGTATTGACCGATAGCTATATTAGATACACACAAAGTGTGTGTGAGCAGCACACAAGGCCTGGCGGCGGACTGGATTGTTCGCTCGCAGAGACGCTCTGTGTCAGGCTGTAAGCTGCTCCAGCTCGACTCCACACCCACTCGCCTTTTAAATAACCTCATACATCCCTCCCCTCTGCACGGAGCTCGCACGGTCCTGGTGTGGTGCTCACCAGCGATGGCAGAGTGTCGGGTTTGCAGGTGTAATGATGTGGGCAGATGGGTTTCCTTCTGTAAAAAAGGAATCCCTTTGTAACCCAAACAACAGAGGTATCGGTCGAGGCCAGAACTTATGCTTCTGTGTTGTAGGAGTGCAGCCTCTGCCTAAAAGAGAACATGGTGTTCTTGGCTTCACGTGTCTGTCTCCATGCTGACAAGACAACAGAGCTGAGGCCGATCTGAAGCTAAAAGACCTGACAGACAGAGAGACGGACATTTAATCTGCAATATTTTGTTCCACAATCAAAGTGTGATACAGAGGCCTTGTTTAAATGACAAAATATTCATTCTGGCTGTAGAGAACACCAGTTGGTCTGCAGTAGTGGTGGAAGAAGTGTTCAGACCCTTCACTTAAGTACTAATACCACAATGTAATACTCATTTAAAAGAAAAGCTATACTTTACAAATCCTAAGTAAAAGTATTACATGCAACTTGTACTTAAAGTATTCATCATGCAGATGGACTTCTTTTTTTAATTTTTGCAAAATTACCACTGAGACGACAATGGAAAATGACAAAATGTTATGTGTGTCTTTCAGGCTGGATGTCTCGCTCCAGGTAGAAGGGTTGGGGGCCCATTACATGTCTGTGTCCAGGGGCCCATTTTTCTAATAATTCGACCATGGCTGTAGATTATTTAGATGTACAAGTACCAGCTATTCATTGATATAGTTTTGTATTAGAATATATAAAGGAACAGTGTGTTGGATTTAGGGGGGATTTGTTAACTTAGAACCCGTTTATATCGAATAAGGAGCAGGTCCTCTTCAGAGTCCATCATGTTGCGCCTCAGTGATTCTACGGTAGCCCAGAACGGACAAACCAAACATTGGCTCTAGAAAAGAGAGAGCATTTGAGAGAGTTTTTTTCACTTCCTTGTATGTGGTTGATCCGTTTCTACTTACTTTTGTTAACTATATTCTTTTCAGAATATTTCTTATCACATAACATCATGCAAAGCCTGAGGAGAGACTCAGTTTTCTTCACGGATGTTTCTGCTGCTCTTGTGCTGCATGTGAGACGTTGAACCCACAGAAGTGTTAATTAAATCAGTGAGCATGCTGGTTATCATTATTTCTGCAGCACAACAAGGCAGCGTATTGTAAATCTGAGCAGTGCACAATAATGTGGGCTTCACTGTCTTTCACATGAGATCATTTTACCACCGTGGCAACGCTGACTCCACTGCATGCAGGCAACATACAACGATGACATTACACAACAACAAACCTGTTTTAATCACAAGCAACAGTTACCTGGGGACCAAGTTAAACACCTGCTGGAGGTCAACTGAGTTCATTTACTCATACTCTACTTAAGAACAATTTTTGAGATACTTTACTTGAGTATTTACGTTTAATGCTCGTTCTACTGGACTGTTTTTTAGAGGGAAATATTGTTCTATGCTGGAAACTTTATTTTTACCTTGTAAATTTGTCTCTTGTGTTTGATTTCACAGTTGACTCAAAGGTTTCACTGGGTATTAAAGCAAACAACACAGTGAATGCACTCCGGTGTTGACTCAGGGAGCAGTGCTGTTACCGTAGGAAAGTGCAGAATATGGCTGACCTGAGCAAACAGGGTTCAGGCGTGACTGCCAGGTATATATTGATGCTGTAAGAGCAACTGCTAAAAAGGTATAAACCTTTATTTCGAATCACGTTGTCAGAATATCAGACATCTAAACTGCTGTTTACGCTTAGGTTGTGATACATTAAATGTAATATCCCACTTTCGAATATGGACTTTGAAACAGTTTTATGAACAGCTGCTGTGCATACTGATGAAACAGCAGAATTTACTCTCAACTCTGGAGCCATTTCAAATGGGTGGTTGCAACAATTTGCTCTCCGGTTTCTCAAGACATTAACGTGACTTGGGAGACTGGAGCATGCAGGCAGTCGGAGCTGGATTACAGAATATCAATGTCATGGTTCAAGCTCTTTGAGATTTCGTTGGAGCGTGCAATGAAAAATATGATTTCAAAGCATATATTTGAGGAGATATCACTCATTTGAGGTAATAAATATCTAAACAAATAAACTGTCATATATAAGTAGCTTTTATATTATTCTTAAAACCATGGTTGAGACAGTTCATAGTGTAAAAGGAATAGTCTGATAGGAATAAAGATAGATAAGAAGATTGATACTATTCTCATGTCTGTCTGTTAAAGAAAAGCCCATAGCCAGCAGCTGGTTAGCTTAGGTTAGCTTAGCATAAAGACTATAAACAGGGGGGGGCACAGCTACCTCACTTTCTGAAGGGAACCTCTAAAGCGAATCAATATTTTTTGCATGCATTAAACAAAGAAGATGTAATGTTAGAGTTGCTGGTAGGTGAATTTTGTGACCATTGGGCAAAGTCAGGCTAGCCGCTACATCTTTTTAGTGTTTGTTAGGTTTTATGCTAACCTAAGCGAACCAAGCTTCATATTTAACAGACAAAGACGAGAGTGGTATCTATCTCTCTCTCTCTCCTCATCCAACTCATGTCAACAAAGTGAATAAACAGAGTAGCTAAAATGTTGAGCTTTTGCTTTAAGTTCAGGCTCAATATTACATCAAATGAATGTAAATCTGTAGATTAGATTGCTGTGTTTTTTTTATCTGTTTAAAATGGTGGAATATAAAACCCTTTTTCTATTCACATTCACTGTCTGGCCAGCTGTCACCAGCTTGGTTGACCCAGTTTATCTAAGTGGGCTGAGGCACACTGACCAGCACAGCCATTTTGATTTGCAGCCATTTGTTTGGCCCATTGTAAGTGCGGAAAAAAAAGACTGCAGCCTCCCACCACAGGGCTCCTGCAGCACGTTCTATGCAAACTCTTTTAAACCGCGGTGTGATCGCTGCTGCTGGTCAGAGCAGCACTAGTTTGTTTGACCATGTCTGCCCTCCACTCTTTTCCTGGATGCCCTCCATCACGCCACAATCTCTTCATCACAGCTGTGTGCCTTTGAGAAGGGAAAAACATTGCGACCGGATTGGCTGCTTGTGGTGGAGCTGTTGCTAAGGGGAGGGTTTCACTCAGTGATGGATAGACGTGGCAGCTGGTGAGGGCCCGTTGGAGCAACATATCAATTTAATGTTTCATTAAAGCCTACTGCATCATGTTTACTGTGACGAAGCTGAAGAATTATGTGATCGATATCATCCAAATCGAGACAAAATCCTGCAGAGGTTTTGAAGATCATGTACTGTGCAGTCTGGTTTAATCAAGTTTATTGTGTCACCTACATAAAGTCTTATCACTTCTGATGGGTCAATGCACTTTACAGCTTTTATAACCCTCCCAGTTGTTCACACCATTTCAGATGATTAGTGGATGGTAAATGTCAACAAAATTAGATTAAGTTTGGTCAATAACAGCAACAATTTCATTTTGTTATTAGCCTTATTAAGAAGCGCATCTGTAAAGAAACTTGTACAAAACTATTCAAAAGTTCAAGAATTTGGTTTGTAGCCATTTTCTAAGATTGAAACCAGCTACATGAGTTTCATTTTAGCACAACTGCAATAAAACAGTGAACCAAAATGTGTTTAGCTAACAAATTCTGCTTTAGAGCCACGGCATCTTTAAATAGTCTCCTTTAGGTAAATCCTCAGCAAAGCCCTTTACGTGATATAAGCTGCTAAACTCGCCCCACATAAGGAACAGCAAGTCAAGTAACTAGCTTACATCTTAATGCATCATTACATATTGCTGTGCAGCCGTCGGCACTGAAGAGAAACGTTTTCTAGCTGAGCCGCAAGACCCTCAACATCCTTCCTGTTCGCAGTGACAAACAAAGCAAATAAAGTTTCGAATTATTTATTTCAGTTTTAACATTTCAATATAAAATGTGAACTATCCAAGGACAAACAAATGAATAATTTCATCATGGACACCTTGATGAACCATTTAAGCAGTTATACAACGGGGAGTAGCAGGGCATGAGGATATAAAAATAAAAGAAGTCAAGGCACACCATGTTACAGTAATACCAAGAGGAAAGATTTAAAAACCTCCGCAGGTTTAAGAGCCCTTCGACTCAGCGTTACGATTATATTTTTGAAAAGTGACAGAATAACCAGCATTCAATTTCTCCTACAGTCAGAAACCTTTTTATTCACAATCTGGTGACCATTTCATGTCCAAAATAAAAATGTAAGGACAAAAGGGAGGGAAAATACCTCCATTAACCAGCGTGGCCTCTGTTAGCAGGGCCTTATGGAACAGATTCAATAAACCTCAGCCACACAAAGCATCCACTCTGCACCGAGACAGGCAGGGGGACACGTGCGGGCGTCACTGGTTCCAGGTATGTTTTGGTCGAGAAAGTTTGAGTGTCGCTTCTCAGGATCGAGAGAAGTCGCCCTGGTCAGTTCACTGACCATTGAGATGTAACTGGACGAGATGGGGGGGGGGGCCCTTCGACACATCCCATAGTGCAGGTCAAGCAGTGCAGGTCAAGCAGTCCAGGGGGGGGGGGGGGAAGGAAGAAAGAAAACTGTAGTGACTTCTATCTCATGAAGTTTCCACCTCCAATTTCTCTCTTGTACCGGTTGGTGAGGTGGTCGGCTTGCAACGTGAGCTTGCACAGAACTCCAAACAGTCCCCTGAGGTGATAGTGAAACTGGTTCTCCAGGTCCGTGTTCTCGTCAGTGGGGAGGTCTCCGGTGACCGGCTGCTGCTGCTCCTCCTGCTTCACCGCCATCTCCAGGAAGCTGGCGCCGCTGCTCATCTCCCTCTTCAGCAGACCCCACTCCATGTCGTTCTTTATGGACTTGAGGAGCAGGTAGTGCTCGTACATGTCCCTCTGCTTGTTGGGACACGGCGGTTCGTGATTTCGGTTGTTGTTGGGCTCCAGCTCGCCGGCGGGCCGCTCCTCCAGCGGCACGTCCCGCAGCAGGCTCGGCACCATGATGGTCTCGTCCATGTTGTTAGCGGCTGCGATGAAGCGGTGCATGACGTTGATGAGGGAGTGCTTGTTGCTGGCGGAGTCGATTTGCATCATTTTGAAGGCTTTTTAAGTCGGCTTGGTTACGGTGTAAGAGCTGGCAGGTGGTGATGCTAAGGCAGAGCTGCTCAGTTAGAGGTGGCTGATCTGCAAGAGGGAGAGAGGAAACATGAGGATGCAGCAAAACAATAAATAAAAAACGGTACACAAATTGATGAAACGCTGCAAAAAATGTTTAATAAATCCAGGGCTGATGCACTTTGAAACACAGATTTACACATTGAGCATGGGCGCAAAGGGAACCAATTCATAACCTGACACACTCACTTTAGTGCAGCTAGGCAGGAAATAACAGGCAGTTTGTGTCTCATCCGCAGAGCATACCGTAGCTCAACCCCACACACACACACACACACAGACAATGCATTTCTGCAAGTCACATTAATAATCTCCCTCAATTTGCTGTAGTGCAACAGCCGACTCGCATCATTACGACCTCGACTTCCTGATGTTAAATCTTATCAACAGACGACATTATTCGCGTCAGAGGCCTTGAATCTAAAAAAGGACGCAGACTGACCTGAACCACGAGGTAACCTGAGGAAAATAGTTCTTGGCTTGCAGGTTAAATGTACCAAGTCTTCTCAGCGTCTGCACACCACCCGCCGGGAAGGAAAGTAAAAACGTCCTCAACAGTCTGCCGGTTGAACTCTGACTTTATACCAGACAGCCGGGTTGGGGTGGAGGACAGACAACACAGTCCGCCCTTCCTGGATTTTTATACGCAGCTCATTGGGCCAGGATGGATTTAGGCGGACTCTTAATAGCATCTGATCCTAAACGGACCAATCAGACGGCAGTTCAGAGCTGCCAGTCAATTACGTTTGTTTGCGACCATCTGCAGCCGCTCCTTTGCAGCCTGAAGGCAAAACCGACTCAACTTTGCGCAGGGAGTCACGGTGTCATGCGTGTTTGGCTTTGTATTGTAAAAAAATAAATAAATGAATGCAAAGTACACAGTTTAGTATTTTTCGCTTTTTCCTCATGCCTCCACTGTCTCTTCAGCTGCTTTAATTTATTAAGTTACACAGCACTTCCACCTGGTGGTTGGACTTTGTTAACTAAATCTTCCCCCCACATGTCTGAACAGAAAATCATATTATTTTTTACAATATTAACCTGTCAATCACAGTAGATACAAGATAACAATTTCCATCTACAATCTTTAATTATTCGAAAGGAAGGTGTTGGTATTACCTGATAGTTTGAGCTTGAAAATGACCCTCTGTGTCCACGTTCAACATGAAATAGTGACACTATTATCTGCGCGTATGCTAGCAGTGCACAGGTGTATTTCATTTGGTTAATTATGATGATAAGGCAGTGGCAGATCATCGTGGAGGTTATTAGTTACACCTGTGACCATCCTGCTGTGTGGCAAGTCAAACTCTGGAACCTGCAAAAGTCCAGCAGTCAGCGCAATAATATTATTTTTATTGGCTTGTGGAGGGATGTTTATCCATTAAGTTACAGAAAAACTGCAATGATTCGGGCAAAGTCTAGAAAACATTATCTTTTGCAGGAATAGATTTTATATATCATGTTAAACTTGTCAATCGACCCTTGACATTTCTTTTGCGGCCCTTTGGTGGAGCCCAACAAGTTAATTAGTCTTGTAAGATTTATTTTGTCAACATATACACTGTCATATTACCAGAGTACCGAGTTATCTTTGGTGGTATTTAAGGGAAATACAACATGAGTACACACATGCCATGTTAGTTTCTAACGAAATTAGTGATTGTAACAGAAAACTTGAAATCAAAGACTAATATTGTGACATTGAAAACCTCAGAAAACTTCATATATGAAATGTGCATCGTTTCAGTCCCCTCTCCAACTATAACGTCAGGAGAATGTGTGTGTGTGTGTATATATATATATATATATATATATACATATATATATATATATGTATATATATATATATATACATATATATATATACATATATATATATATATATATGTATATATATATATATATATGTATATATATATGTCTATGTATATATATATATATAGATATGTATATGTATAGATATGTATATGTATATATATATGCATATATATATATATATGTATATATATATGTATATGTATATATATGTATATGTATATATATATATATATATGCATATGTATAGATATGTATATGTATATATATGTATATATATATGCATTTTCATTTCTAGTACACAATATTTGAGAGTTAATACCAAACCTCAATCAAAATTAATTCATACTAAAAACTCTCGACAAACTGCACTGAGGCATCTAAACTATCCATCTATGCTATATCCTTACAGTTACATGAAAAGTTGCCCCGCACATTGAGAAACTAAATTCCTGTTGTATTTTGTATGGAGTCATGTTCAGCTGCATCTCTTCACATGACAGTAGCCTACAGACATCTGTGGGACAGACGCATCCTGAGCTGCATGCAGATCTCTGAGCACACACACACACACACACACACACACACGCTGTTGAAGATACTAAATTGAATCTTTATTTTTTATGAAGTATTTCACATGCATCCACAAAAAGAAGAACAATTGAACACTGACGACTGTGATATGAAGTTGGCCGGCGAATGTAACTGGCACACATGAATGCTGTTTTTGTTTTGTTTTTAACACTACTGGCCTACGTAATCAGTAAGGCTCATTCCACGAGTCTTGACTGTGAATCACACAAACTTGATTTCAGGTTGGCGACCTCTTCGTCCATCTCTCAGGCTTATTTTGGTTTCACACAGACAGAAATTCACTTGGTGTTGCAGAGACGTTTAACATTTGTCTACAGAGTTGTTGTTTTTAAAGCACAATTACAAAATAAGGCAGCTGCATTATACAAAGACACAAATGCTGACAATTGGTCAATTAACTGAAATAAACTAACATCTACACTTAATAGAAATCTAATTAAATCTCAGGAGTAACTAATGATCTCTTAAATGTCCAGGTCCCTTTAAACATTTGGTCTGACTACACTGCAGATAACGTCCTGTTTTGGGTTTCCTTTTCCATTTTTTCCCCTTCTGCTCATTTGTCATTGGTGAATAAAAGAAGAAGCAGTGGGTGTTTTTCCCTTTCTACAATGATATCAAACACGCACACAATCTTAAAATCACAGGAGATTCTTTCAACTCTATTTGCATCACGAGCTTCCCATGAGAGACCTGCAAAGACAGAAGGAAAACATGTCAGACAGGTTGTTGGACGCCGGCATAAAGCAGCTAATTCATACGCCTGGTACAATCTGTACATGATTTAGTCTCCCAACTAGGAACAGCAATTCAGAACAGCTCACTTCCTCAATATTTTATAACTTTGCCGATAACAAGTCTCACCTGTGGAAGGTCACCGTTAGACCATCTCATACTGGTTGTTGGTTATGTATCGAGACAAGCAGCAGGACAGGAATATCCCAATGAGCTGAGAGGAAACACGTTTAACGAAACACAGATTAATCAAAACAGACACACTGAAAGGGAACTAAACGTTTTATCAGTTCGAAGAAGAAATGTCCCTGTATAACCGCAGATACAGCTGTGCATAGGGCGACTGCATTGGTGCTTAGACAGGCTATAAATAACTGGACACAGACTATGTTGCATAAACCGTCATTCAAAACCGAAAACGAAGGTTGTAAATGTTACTTGATTCTGCACAGCAACTATCTGGTTCAACTTTGACCTCCTGTACTTAGTTTTACAATGCGATGGTGATTTATAATCAACATGTTGATGTGGCCACGTTTGCTTTCCAAGTCATAAAAATCATGGCTGTGAAAAACTCGTTCACTACTCGATATATAAAAAGACGGATGTCTTCTATAGTGAGCAGAAAACTGGGATTTTAAATGCAGTGCACTACTTTCAGTAATGGTGCAGCACTAGTACTGCTTTATGAGAGGGTCCCAGTTGTGTTTATTCTTGTGCACGAGGACGCAAGTGACACGATTACAAATGTAACGCTTTACGGAGTCACAACAATTTAAGGGTAACTACCGGTACCCCCTCAAACCCTCTCTGTCGGCATATTTATAAAAATGCTACGCGGTCGTGAGGGAGTGACTGGAGCAGGTGTGTTTAGTACGTATTAATGGTCATTGTCGCCTTTTAGACAGTATGCCATATATAGCAGACAGAAAATGAGGGGGGGGGGGGGGGGGGGGGCAGTGTCTTAAACAGCCACCAGGACGCCACTAAAGCTGGAATTTATTCAAATAAGTCTGGTTTCCTGCTCGCGTTATTTTATTCACTTATTGGTTCATTTAACAGAGACGGTGCACATTAATAAACATTACTGTCATTGCGACCGAATTAGCCAAAAGGTTAACAGATGTTACAAAGTCATCTGCCCAGATGTTGCCCGACTAGACTCATTTTCTCGCCTGTGTCACTGCATCCTAAATGCTTCTCTAACCAAAGCTACAAAAAACAAGATACAATGCTGGAAATAAACAAACGATATGTGCACGCAGCACAGTCCCATTTGTTTTGTACCTGGAAGAACGCAATCCCAAAAGAGATCCCTGCGACGATTCCCAGGTTGGACTCCATCACATGGGTCACCCGTGCGAAGCAGCCCTACAGCAGAAATACACATTTATCGATGTTTTAAAAGCTTTTGAGCTGACTGATTGTTCCTAAAAAAAAAAAACACAATCTTAAAGCCATTAAAACGACACAAGTATGGAGGTGTGTCGTCGTGGTGCGAGGCAGTGAACTCACCACTGTGTACACCTCTGTCCCAGCCTTGTCGATGTCTTTCAGAATCTCTGGTGAGCAGTTGGTGTTGTCTTTACAGCAGCTGGCAGGGACGCCACTCTCTTTAAAGTAAGGTGTGTCGGCCCAGTCGGTGTAATTGACCACCCCGCAGCAAAACAACTGTATGGAAATAAAGCAAAATGATTAGTGTCGCAAAATAAATCTCTTTAAGCTACAGAAAATGGGTCAAAATGTATTTTTTAAATTATGTTTTGAAACACCTGCAGTGACGAGAGCAACGCGCTAAACTCTGTGTGGGTTCAGTGTTTAGTTTCCCTTTTACAATGTTCTTATATAAACTGGAGTTCTTTGCTTTGTACAGTGAGTAACAAGTGAAGTCAGATGAGAGTAACACCATTAGCGTAGTGGAAAACAGCCCACTTACAGTCCTCTGGATGGCGTCCACTGCAGCGCTGCTGCTGCTGCTGCTGTCCGTGCTGTTGTAGGTCGCCACAGCGTTTTTATAGGCAAAGCCTAACTTGGCCTTGATCTGGCAAAACAAATATATTTTAGAGAGCGGATGTGATCCATTTAAAATAAACATATTTGAGTGTTTTGGACAGTTAACTGACCTCATGTCTGAAGATAAAGCCTGAGACACCGGCCACGAGCTCAGCCAGGAACACCAAGGTGAGAAACATGGCATACTGAAGGAAGCAGTGCGTATAAAACAATCAAACAAGGCCACATCTCAGGGGAATATTCAGGGAACGTGCTGCTGCACCTCCACTGACCAGTTTGAGCATCCACGGGCTGCCGCGGCATGTAGCAAAGCATCCGAACAGTCCGAAAATAACGATGATGGCGCCGGTCCCGATGAGGACGTATGGCGCATTGGTGCTCTCCTCGGAGGCCAGAGAGAAATAGGCCTCCAGGCTCACCTTCCCCCACACGCCCACGGCCAGCAGGATCACTCCTGTGAACTGAAGGCCACAGCAGGGAGAGTCAGCAGAGAGACAGAGACACAGACGTGCAGGTTTTTAGAAGCAAAACCTGAGAATAAAGGCTCAAAACCACACGAACAGTTAATGCTAAGCAGCAATGTATCAGATCACAATCACAGCGACACGATTTAGTTTTTAACCTGTTAACAATCATCGTATATTTGATAACCCCTCCTTGTGCCAGTCTTCAGATGCAGCAGATCATGTATTTATAAATTACCGTTCAACGTTTTTAATAAAAACACACCCGGGGTACCCCCCTCCACATACTAGCCTCAGCCTGAGTTTTTATCATCTCAGCATCTTTTGACTGCCCACACAAGTCATTGCCTGAGGGGAGGCATCAGCTCAACAAGGCCAAAAGCAATAAATTGCCAGATAAAAGCACTGGCCTGAACTTTGTGTTGACAACGTGTCTGCTCATTATCTTCACAAGACAAGCTTATGTTAGATGGTCCTTACATGTACTTACGGCTGCAACTAGCAGTTATTAGCAATTATTCTGACGATTATTGTCTAATATAATCATTTGGTTAATAAACAACAATAAACTGGTGGTTAATTAACTGACAAGTCAATCAACGGAAAATGTATCAGGAACTATTTTCAGTCATTTTTCCAGTAGAAACACGAAACATTCTCTGGTCTTGGCTTCTCAAATATGAAGATTTGCATCTTTTCTTTTTCTTATGAGACAATAAATCTGAATATATTTGGGTTTTAGACTGTTGGTCGACATTTGAAGATGTCAGCTTCTTTTATTTAATCAACTTTCGGTCGGTCGGTACATTTTCAACAAGTGGTTCTTTGTGTCAACAGACAACCAGCTCTACTTAACTAAACCAAACACATTTACTCAACGTATTTCACTCCGCGTGATTGTTTGGACACTGCGTTAGATTGCCGTGTTGGCAGCAACGCCGCGGCTTTTAGCCCCATTGTTGCTCCTTTAGCTTGTTGTCCCCCATTACGTGACTCGCAGCTCACCCAGAATATGATGCTGTAGGAGATGAGGAAGGTCTTCAGGCAGGTAATCACTGGCTTCGTCTGAAGCCGTCGAGACGGCGGCGACATGGTTGTGTTTTTACTTTAAACTACAAAAAAAAAGGAGAGAAAAGTTGACTTCTCACTGAGGGGGAGAAAAAAAACTTGAGGGATAAAGGGAGCGAGAGGGGGGAAGTGTCGTCACTAACCCAGATTCACTTTCCTGACGGGAAAAACAGATCCAAACGATCCAGAGTGAAGTCAGCGGAGACATTCATATCACATGGTCAAGTACTACTTTCAGAATAAAAGCTTTAAAAAAAGAAAACACTGACTGAAAACACTTTCATTATTGTACACACACAATAACTTTAAGGATGAATATTTAGTGAGGTTTTTTCTGCAAAACTGTCCTCTTAAATGTGCATGTACAGTTCATCTTTTAAAAGTAAAAATGGATAGATAAATACAAAATTATGACATAATGTAACATTGAAATTACCATATCATATTTTTTTCAATGAACGGGTCAAATGTTTGGACTCATGATCTTTTAAATTTGACTTAATAAATCTAAAATTTGTG